>NC_045429.1:161872996-163122996 GCF_902635505.1 Sarcophilus harrisii | reverse complement strand
AAGATGTCTCTTCCCCACAGATTGATGGGGATTTTATTTACTATAAAAAGAGTAAAAACTCCTAATTCATCATCTCAAAGGGGCAGCACTAATTTCAGCTGCTATTGATCCTCCTACACCAGACATGTAGGTGTCTGCCTTAATCTTTGGCCAATAACTGGACCAAATGGCACCTCTAATAACTGTACGATCTGCACCCATGTCTACCAACCCTTTTAATGGTATGCCATTTACATAGATAATGAGCATAGGATGGTCAGCTGTAATAGCTGCAGTCCAGAATATTCCTGGATTCTGTTGCTTAGAGTCAGGATTTGGGTAAATATCACCAGATTGCCTATTAGGAGTCTGTATCAGTAAACCTGATGCTGCTACTTCTCCTGGGATAAGTCACACATTGTCTACCTGTATTAATGACTGGGATATTAGCTATACATTCCCCAGTTTCCCACATCAGTGTATAGATGGATACTTTTCAAAGTACTCTCAGGAGGTAAAATGGTCAAGCCTACTACTCTTTGGGTTATTGACATTAAGGATTGTTTCTATTCTATCCCTCTGGATAAGGAAATGTAGAGTTCCGGCCCTCTACAGGAAACTATAAATACAGAAAGTTCAATATATTATCACATATGATGTGGTATAAGCCCATTTTCTTAATTTTCTTTTCTTTGTTACAGAAGGTCAGTATGTGAGAAGTATGTGTGGGTGACAAATGTAGAAATTATGATGATATAAAAGAAAGGCACTAATAAAATTGTCATAAAATAAAAAAAATTAAAATTCATTCTGGTAAAAAGTAAGAAAAAAATGATTAGAAATTATTTTATGTCATTTCTTTTTTAATTTGAAGATCCTTGGCAAAATAGACTTTGTTGTTTATCTTATATTATCATTCTCTTTCTCTCAAAGGCATACAAAGCTAATGTTTTTATACATATATATGTACATTTAAAGATATCAGTTCATTCAGGAGCTGTCTTTTTTTGTACTATTCACTTAATTTCATTATGAATTGTGTTTCCTGAATTTGGCCTTATTGAACATATCATTTGCAAATGGTATGTAGGACTTGCTCCAATGTAGAGCAAGATTTTCCATAGCATTTTAATGAACAATAAAATGAATAATTATATATATATATATGTCTCTTAAGAAAAATATAATTGTCATTGAGGAAAAGAATTTTTTAATGTAAATTTTCAAAAAAAAAAAAAAAGAAATATAACTATCCTTTAATGAAAAATGGACTTTTATTGAGTAGGAATATGGTGTGGGATACTGGACAGAGAGCTGGTCTTGAAATCAAAAAGATCTTGGTCCATATGCCTCTGACATTCACCCTATGTAACTGTGGGCAAATTTCTTGCTTCTTCATCACTATAGGAAGCTCTTCAAATTGCAGAGTTCCTGCATCAGTAGAGGAAAATTCCTCATGTTCATTATAGCAATGAAACAATAGTTTTAGTCCCTATCTCTGATTATAAATATCACATTAGTGACTATATGTATGTGTATGATTTTTGTTAAAAAAGTTTCTATTAACATAGGATTCAATCTCATCAGAATACATACTCCCATCTTTTTTTTTTTTTTAACATTTGTTTGAGAGATCCATGAAATAGCAGAAATAGCAGTAAATATGGAATTAGAAAACTTCATTTTAAGTACTAGCTTTGACACTAAGAACATGTGCCTCATCTATCTCATGATGAGGAAAGCATTTTGCAAACTTTGAAGCATTATATAAATGTGGGCAATTATCATTGTAATTTTCCCTTTAAAGAAAAATAACATAAGGCTTTATTGGTGACTTTGAATATTTGTTTTATAATTTTTATAATGCATATATATAGTACATATAATATATATTATATATACATATAATAGCTCATAAAGTGAGTAGAGTGAGTTTTGACATTAATTGAAGATAGGACTGTGAGAAATTACATGCTGAATTAATTTTCAACAAAATTACCTACAGAACTGTGAGGGTAGTCTTACAGTCCTACTCCCTGTGAAGATTGTGGGTAACCTCACCAGCCAAGTCCCAGTTGGTCATTGTTTGGGTCCTGATTAGTCATTTCCACTTTGGCCAGAAATTCTGAGGGTCTTCCCCTCAGAATTCATTCATTTATTTCAGATTTTTTTGAACTAGCTGAAAGAGGAGATTCTTTCTTTCATTTGTTACTTACTCATACTCACTGAGGGTGCAATCTCATTCAAAAAGAGACCTCTTAAAGACCTTACCTTAAAAAGATCAAGGTCTCTCTTTGCATCCAAGGCCATGTCCAGTCCTTCTGATATGTATCTTGCCACTGGACCCAGATAGCTCTGGAAGAGAAAGTGAGGCAGGTACCTTGCACAGCCCTCTCTCATTTAAATCCAGTTCATTTGCACATCCTGGCATCTCCTCCCTGATGTCATGGGACATCATCTTAGAGAACAAAGGACAAAGAACACATTTCTGAAAAGGAAGTAGAAATGAGATTACACTTAAGCAACTAAAACTAAGAGAAAACAAATTAACAAAAAACAAAAAACGATTCAAAAACAAATCCCAAATTAGGACTTTAGGTCCTGACTTTTGCTTTCTTGCTTTAGGCTCTCTCTTTTTTAACCTCTTTGTCTTTGCATACTTTGCTCAATCTATCAAAATCATACAGTCATACAAAAAGAAATTTGAGAGAATTTGAGAGTTGGAAGGAAACCATATAGAAAAGAAATCTCCACTAATAACAACTCAACAACTGCCTACCCTATGTTGACCCTTGAGATACAAATTTTTAAAAAACGAGACAATTTTGCCCTTACAGAGTTATGTTCTTCTAGGAAGATATATGCAAATAAATAAATTTAGGATGTACTATATAAACAGTAATTTGGAGTGGGATGAAGGTCAAAGGCTGGCAGAATCAAGAAAAATCTTTAGAAGGAGGAAATTCTCTTTTGTCAAACACCACTGATTCCATCAATTAGACTATCCTTCATTCCTTTGAGAAGATACTAATGTCAGTTTGGCAAACAACAAGTATTTATTAAGCACCTACTATATTTCAGGCATTATGCTAAGCACTGAGAATATAAAAAAATATACTGAAGAGCAAAAAGTGCCTGCTCTCAAGGAGCTATCTATTATCTGGAAATGAAAGCAAGATCAGTGTGCATGATAGAGGCAGTGAAACAGCAACTTGTCTCATTTTAGCTAAGGAAGTTAAAGAAGAAATATTTTGTCTTCTATAGCACATTGCCCTTCAGATTTTTTCAATCCTACTTGGTTTGATTAAATCAATTAAGATGGGGGAAGAAAGGAACTTTTCTGAACTTTAAAGGGGTATGTGTAGTCTTATTTAGCAAATGTTTATTATTTTGTAGATTACACTATGAAATTTTGAAACTTTAAATGATACTTGACTTCCAGCAGAAAAGCAGAAGAAGTTAATTGGTTAATAATAAATGAGAAAGCACATGAGCTGGGCTCACAACCTTGAATTCTAACTTTGCCTCTGCTGTGAACTGGCCATATAACCCTGGGCAGATAGATCATTTAATTATGAGGAAGCTGAGAAGTCATTTAATTTATCCTGCTTCATTCAGGAGTCTCATTGGGAGCATTGCTGACAATGGTCATCCATCATCTTCTTGAATACTTCCAATGATGGGGACATTCTTGATAAAAAAATATTCTCTAGTTTCCTCAGCTACAAATAAAAGGGTTAAATCAACCTCTAAATTTCCCTTACAGACTAAAATTCTAAGATCCTCAGTGCTTGTGTCTCAAGTGAGAAGTGAAGCCCTATGAACAATATTAAATAGAGAAATTGTTTATACAGTTTGATTCTTCACAATATACAATGTGATTGTTCACAGTGTAAGTCATTTATATAGGTAAATATTATTTAAATTAGAATTAATAAGTGAATGAGTATAAAGTACTATGAGAATATGAATGAATAATTTTAAGTTTTGGCTAGTCTCATTCTTGCCCTATATCATTTATTTCCCTAACTTTTATCCTTCCTGCCATATTTTTGTTGTTCCCCACCTCCTCCACAATAGCAATCAGTACTTTTGATTTCATCTATAGCAGGCACAAATAAGAGATTTATGATATTGTAGCTCTGTTGATTGCTTAGTTAAGCCTTTTGATAATAGAACAAAGTTCTCATTAGAGTTTTACCAGTATTATTTTCCAAAGGATTATCTGGTTCTTTATCCAGGAAACCTAATGACAATGATAAACCTACCCAAACTACACTCATGGAGTTTGTAGAATATCCAGAAGGATTTGGGGGAAATCACAGCTTTATTTCTTCTGAGGATTCTTATTATTGACAAATTATAAGAGTCTTCTTACATACCTCACTGTAATATAAAGTTGCAATTTTACTGAGCTAACCTAATGACCTCGTAAACCAGAAGAGCAAATGTTGAGTAGTTTATCAATGTCTACAATACACTTGCCAGATGAAATTTCTGTCTCGAGAGCAGTTCTTGAGTGTATGTTTTTCATTACTGTAATTTCCCTTTAAGAGAGTACATTTCTATTAAAAATATACAAAGAAAAATGTAGAGTTGAAATGGAATTGTCTTCTGGAAAGATGCAGTCAATTGCTGCTGTTATGTTTTCTAAGCAAGTTTTATTCTTGATTCAATTGGTTTTGAGAGGTGAACTTTAAAATCCCACAGCAATAAAACTATCATTGTCTGAGAATTGAAATTATTTTGAGATTTTTTTTTAAGGCTAATTCCAAAACAAATCTGGGTTTCCTGATTTAACTGAGCAATCTGGTAAAAATGCATTACCTTAGACACCCTTGACAGAGAATAAATGAAAGTTTAGATGTGGTCTAAAATTTATCTACATTCTGCATTTGAAGAAAACATTCCTAAGAAAACAGTATAATCAATATGATAAGAAAAACAGATAAGATCAAACTTCTCAAGTACGTTTTTCATTTCATATACTTAATAAGCACTTACTATATTCAATTCATTGTACTTACTACTAACAGTTTAAAGATCAAGAAACATCACCTCTTTCCTTAAACAGTTTATCCTTAAATCCAAATCACTCTGGTTCTTATTGATTGGTCAATAATAAGTCCCATTCCAAGCCTCATCAGTGTTTGAATTCTGCTGGCCCGAGTTAGAATTAGCATAAATAACAATTGTTTCTGTTTTGGCTAGGAACTCTGGGGGTCTTCCCCTGGCAGATTTTATTACTCATTGATTCATTCTTTTATTTTGACTAGGTAAAAGAGGCCTTTTTTTTTTTTTTTTTTTTTTTTTTTAAAGGCCTCCTACTGCATTGGGATCATCTTCAGTCATACTGATCTCTATCTTGTCACTGGACCCTGATGGCTGTAAAGGAGAGAATGAGGCTGGCGACTTTGTACAACCTTATTTCAATTAAATCCAATTTATTTCCAAGTCATGACATCACCTTCCTTATGTCATGGTCCATCTATTAAATGGAGATAAAAATCTATATTATATAAGTTGGAATGAGCTAAAGTGTCATAAAATATACCATTCATTTGTTGTTATTATCCTCACTACAAATGATTTTATTCATTACATCAGGTTTAGCCAGACCTGGATCTGCTCACACATGTAAGAGATCTCAAATCCTTTAAAAGCTCTGTATCCCCTTTACCTTCCACTCTCCCATGAGAGAAATAATTCAATGAGGACCTTTACTCAAACTGTAATCAGTATTAGTTCATTATGATTATATGAAGTAATGGTTGTTAGTAATTATTTTAATATATTCACCTAGTAATACATATCTACTCAATAACCTAATAGGCATAAAAATAATATATTAATCCATACTTTTCACAAGTCATATAGGAATGTAGATTCTAGCAGAAGGGACTTATAATATGCCTCAAACTTTACTATTTATTATTTGTTTAACAGTTATGGGCTCACTTGAGAAACCACAAGAATACTAACAAGGATATCACCATCCTCTTTTGCTCAGATTCCATGACCCAACCAATTATGATGGCAAAAGATGGATAATCCCCTTCCCCCCATTGTTCTTGGAGCACATGTATAGTTTTTTATTATCTCCTCCTGCCTCACCTAAGGAGGAGCTCACCTCCTTAGTGCCCACCTAGTTAATAGAGATATTACTTGTTTAACCCAACTTGTGTGTTTCACCCTACTAACATTATTTTTGCTTATTTTCAGTTATGTGTCAATCAATCAATGGGATTCTTTATTTTGTATAGTCACTTTAGAATGTTTAGTTATAAATCTGGTTTGAAACCCTATAAAATCCAGGTCCTAGGAGAAAGGAGCATTTCAGATTATGAGGAAGATCCGAAGTCCACTTAATTAGAGGGGACCATGGACATTTTAATAAAGTGCTATTGGCTCAGAATTCTGCCTCAGCCACTTTTACTTCAGTTTCGACAATTTTAACCTCCACAAAACTACCTTTTCCTTTGTAGAGAGACTCCTGAAGACTCAGAATAGTGCTGTTAAGAATTTTCACATTTCTTAGGGGCTGGCACCATTCTTCTCAGATACTAAAATGATTCCATAGATGTTGATAATAGGATTCAGTGTGCCCTAAAATTCATCAGCTGTACACTTGTCTGTCTGTAAGACCTGAATTTTCAGTTACCCTAAAAATCATGTTATAATAGGGAAGAATTGAATCCTCCCACAGCACCTCACCTGAACTTCTACAGATATGTACTTACTTGCCCTCATCAAGGTAATCCAAGAAGGTAATCAATGATTGTAGAATTGACTAACCAGCCAGTGACAACACTAACAGTAGGTCATTCCCCTATTTCTCCAAAAGAGTGCCTGATTGTAAGGGCACACAAAGACCAGCAGAGCTACACAATGGGACACAATATGATACTGATAAACATTTGTAAACAACATGATATTATTGTTCCCTTATCTGCATGCTCAATTTTAATCAAATTGATTTGTTATCTATTTCCTACACATAGAATTCCACCTTTCTTTGACCCTCTTGCACAAACAGTATTTTTTCCCATAATTACCCCAAATGTAGCATGTGCTTCCTTCTATCTGAGAATATCTACCTTTCTTGGAAGCACAGTTCAAGGGCCAACTTATACATGAAGCCTTTTTCTTATTTCCCTAGTTGTTATCACTCTCTCCCTTTTGAAATTGCCTTTTTATTACTTTACATAGGCCCATTTATGTTTATTTTGCCTGCTTTCTCCCAATAAATGTAAACTTCTTGAAGGCAGAGGCTTTTTAACTCTTGTATTCGTTATCTTTAGTACCTAGCACAATACATCATATGTATTGAATGCTTAATAAATGTTTATTGAATTGAATTCAGTGGAACATGTAATATGGGCAAATAAAAAGCACATTTTCCAATCTTTTTTTCTTTCTTTTTTTTTTTTTCCTGAGGCAATTGGGATTAAGTGACTTGCCCAGCGACACACAGCTAAGAAGTATTAAGTGGTTAAGTGTCTTAGAACAGATTTGAACTCAGGTCATCCTGACTACAGGGCTGGTGCTCTATCCATTACACTACCACCTTGCTGCCTCCACATTTTCCAATCACACCCCCCCTTTTTTTTTTTTTGCTCCTTTTATGATGTCCAACTGGGAGGCTGGGATTATACTAAATTTTGTAGTGATATTTTGTAGTAAAATATTTCTCTTCTCAAAGTAAGTTACAGTGCCACAGCACTTGGGACTTATGCAGAATTGCTTATATAAGACAGAGAAAATACAAATCTTAGAAAGCTGTTTCTCTCTAATCTGGCTTTGTAAGCCTAATCAGAGTCATTTTTCACAATAGTACTGAAAAGCAAAAAAACAAAACAGGTATCACTCTACTGCACTATTTACTAGCTAACTTTTTAGATTTCACTTCTGCCTGCATTTAGATGCAGAGATGTATCCCAGGAGAGCAAGAAGTAGCAGGTGAGGGGGTTAAATAAGCTCCTTAAAATAGTTTCTACTCTCCAATGGCACTGTTTTGAAAACCTGGAATTAGTCACTAAAAATGCTGTTTATTCCATTATTAAAATGAACTGCATGGATAACTCTCTCCCTTATTGACTGGATGGTTTTAAAAAGTGAATTGTACCCATGTGACTAGAAGTCTTGCTATTAAGTGTGAACTTTGCATTCAATTGTAATTGCAAACAAAATATTGCTTACTAGTAAAGAATGCTGAACTTATAACAAAGTGTGCCTTTTATTTTGTATAGGAATGTGGATCTAACCAAATGTGTCCGCATGGTTCCAATTAAATTGGGGAATGTTTAATGTAAAACCTAAATTGATGAAAATAATTTAACTTTGTGACAAATCAACAAATGGGAGTTGAGAACTCATTCTGCATATAGTGGGGAAATGTCACTTGGTCATCAATTTTTACTCAAGAATGTTATACTTGAAAAGAAAGCAGCATCACTGTGAAAGTGATTAATGTTCTTTAGAACTTGCCTATAAATAGAAAATATAGAACTTACTCATGCTGTATAGGCCTCAAAGGTGATTGTTTCTACTTAAAATTTCCTTGTGGGAATCTTGGAAAATTGAAGGCATGAGATTTATCTATTGCATTCATATCAACAGCTTGTCAGGTGATTTAGCAAAATGTTTCAACAACAGGCTTTCTTCCAAAGTCTGTACAGGCTAAAATGTTTATCTTTGTCATGCTAAGGAGGTAGAAGGTTAATTGTCTGTTTCTTCTTTGATTTTGTTGTTCCTTCAATGGTACTCCTGACATATATAGACAATAATGCTTGACAAATTTGTGAATGGAGATGTGAGGGACAAGAAGGGACAGTTGTGCTCCTTAGAGTAAGCATAAAATAGTCTCTATAGGCCAGGATGTGGTGATATGCACACTACTGAGAGAAAAGAGATTTGAAGTTTCTTTTGAATGTAATATGACATTGTTAAAACTCAGACCCAGTGCCTGGGATCATAAGATTTAAAATTTCTAGAGATCTCAGGGACCATTTAGTTTAATCCCCTTATTTTATGGATGAGGAAATTGAGGCTCAGAGTACATAGGAAAAAAGGGCACACAGGTGGTATCAGAGGAGATATGTAAAGCAAGGTCATTTGACTTCAAAGTCTGTTCTCTCTTTCAGTATACCATGTTGCTTCCCTGAAAAGGTAAAAAAATAACAACAAAATTCCCATTTTCCAAAAATGCAAACTGAGGTCCAGTGATATTCAGGGGTATTATTCCCTAAGGTAACACAGATAGTTAGTATCTTTTTCAATCTTTTCATCTTAACTATAAAAAAATTAACCACCAAAGGTGGTTATGGAAATGGAAAAAAGGTTTAAGGTAACATTCCAAAATGGAAGTATAGATGATCCATTTTCATCACTTTTACACTAGACTGGTATAAGACAGGCAGCCTCCCCAATTGGGCATAGGGCCAATAAACTTTGTGCCCTGAGTCTTTCTACTTCAATTGCCTGGGAACCCCAAGCCAAAAGGAAACTTTAGATTTGCCTATCTTGATAGCCTTGTCCATATTCTAGTACCAGCTGGACCACAGGTCCCACCTTGGCACAGATCCAGCCAGCAGCCTACTCCAAATCCTGTTAATACCATACAATGTTTTTCTTCTCACAACACTGGGGTATAATCAATTTGCATCATGAAGTGGCCACTCAACACTTTAGTAAATTGTAAAATTATTTTTTTGCACATTGCACATTTGCACTTTGCTGTCTTTTGGTCACTCTCAAGCTGGAATTAGAAACCTTTCCCCAACACCCATGTGGAAGCAGAACAGTTTCTCAAATGTCAGTTCATATTCACCTGAAAAAGCTCAAGCCAGACTAAATTACAAAATTCATCTTTATTTTGACCCCAAGATTTCACATGTCTACTCAGAGGGTCTATTTTAAAGTTTAACTCCACAAGGAGTAGGAAGCTAAGCTTTCCTTGGATTAACCTCTATTTTAAATAGTTAACTTCATATATTCTGTTAAGTTGTTGTTGAGATGATTGGTGGGGTGGCCACATCATTGGATCAAGAAATCACTTTCAAGAACCCTTGGTTAAAGAGAGGAGCTGGTAAACTTACAGAACCTGAATCCTTGGGTACCCTGAAGGCAGAGGAGAGAGAGGGTTATTTTTATTGTAGACCTAAAGAATTCTAGGTGGTCTAGAAGATGATTAGTAGCCATATTTTCAGGGTTCTTCCACTGGACTCTGGTAAGATACTCTAGGGCTCAGTGACAACAAGTCTTCTAAGATTCCTATGGACAAATCAAAATTTCCCAAGGGAGTCTTGGAGAAGTCACCCTTAGCAGAGGTGTGCAGATTAAGTTCTAGCCAAAATTAAGAAATAAATAGTGTTGATCATAAATATTATCTCTTTCCAAAAGGTCTTCGTCGAGGCCTCTACTTCATGCTTCAAAGAAACTGTATTGTTTTATAAGTCCAAGGTAGAATTCCATCCCCCAACCTTTTTTGGGGGTTACTCAAACAAATCTTGCAGATCATGTATTAAGGAATAGATGGGTTATATTTTATATTAATAGAGGGAGTACCCATATTGGCAAAATCATATTCTTAAAAAAAAAAGCAAGGAAACAGAGGCAGAAATTAAGCTATTTCCTGGTTCATATAGCTAAGTGGCACAGCAGATAGAGGACTGGGCCTAAAACCAGATTTATCTTCCATCCAGTTACTGCAGTATCTTGCTAAGAAAATCTGAAAATGAGATTATGAAAAATCAAATACAACTAAAATGACTGAACAACAACAAAACAAATAGCTAGCAATTAATAATAATAATATTATGTCTGAGGATAAAATTGAACTCCAGGTTCACATCTCTCTGTCTCTTTGTCTTTATGTCTCTCTCATTGTCTTTCCCTCCTTCTCTCTCTCCCTCCTTTCCCCAGCCAAATTTGTATTAATTCAGTTCACAATTTAATTAGTATGACAGATATACAGTTTGTTACTGGGTTTATATTTGAAGCTTTCACTTTTGGGTAATACCAGCTAGACATTGGACTCTGATGGTAGAGCTTTTGAGAATTTGGGATTGCTCATCTTTAGTTCGATATGAGACAAAGAATTGAGGGTGACAAGAAGTCATTTCTCATAATTTTCTCCTTCACCCTATTTCATTAATAAATGGTGAAGATCCATAGTCACTTCTATAGGTTTGGCATTCACTTCCAGGTCAGTATGCTTACGCTGATTGGTCACTAGATGCTACAAAATCAGATACAGACTTCTCCTAGAGACCCTGAGAAATCCTTCTTCTTAGTACTCTGTGCCTGCTATCTCTACTTATTTCCCAGCCTCCAGGCTCTTTGGTATTCATTTTTTGGTTAACCAAATTCACTTAAGTCACAAGGCAATGTGGTTGAAGGGATTGCTTTCTATAGAAGGTGGAATTTGAGTTGAGTTTTGAAGGAAAAGAGGCATTCATAGGGCCAGGCTTATAGTTGATGGGCTTAGAGAATCATTTTCTAAGAGCACAACTCTCCAGAAAAGCAAGAAATAGTAGCTTAATCAAGAGGGCAATATTCCCATTGCTAGATATATACACTTACATACAACCATTCCCCCAAAAGTCATGACATTCTTTCAAAAGTCTCTTGTTGGAAAAATTAGTAAAAAGAAATCCTAGCCGAATAATTTCAAGATACATATATAAAGAATCTGGGAATCAATCTTCCAAGGCATACTTAATTACAAAATTACAATTATAATTGCAAAACAATTTTTAAAGAATGAAAGATTATAAATAATGTGAAGGATATTCATTGCTTATGGATGGCCTGATTAAAGTGATTTGCAAATTTCTCTTTATACCAGTCAAACCAATGAGAGGTTACTATAGAGCTAGACTAAATATGAAAGCCATTTTGGACTCAGAATAAAAGCATAAGATTCAAGAGAAATCACGAAAAAAATAGGAAGGAAAGAAAAATAGTATTTCCAGACCCTAAACTACATAATAATAATAGTGATAGTATTATAATAATACAAAATAATGTGGTTAAATAGTTTACATAGGATTATACAGCTAAGAAGTATTTGAGGCAAAATTTGAATGCGGCACTTCTTTCTCCAAATCTAATAGTTTATCCACTACATCAGTCAGCTTCCTCAAGACAATCCCTACCTTCAAGGAATTTCTATCTGTATGATAGAGACAACATATAAAGAAATATTTACATATAAAATATATGCAGAATATATAGGGTCTGACAGTAGGGAGGACCAAAAAAGCTCTCTTGAAGAAAATGACATTTTAGTTGGGTCTTGAAGAAAGTGAGGGATTCTAAAAGGTAGTGGGCAAGGAGGGAGAACATTTCAAGAATAGAGGACAGCCAATACAATGGTAGGGATGAATGAGCTGGTCATGTGGAAGATACTACCAGCTAGCACAGTGCTTTTCACATAGTAGTTTTTAATAAATATTGATTGAATGAGTTACTCATTCCATATATACAATTCAATTTCTAGACTTTTACTCATAGCTAAATATACATTTGGATGATCTTATATAAAAATGTACATATCTGTTTCTTATGTGTTTACATATATAAAAAGTTAATAAGAAGATAATTTCCTTTAATCAGTTGCTAAAACAAAGGCAGTAAAATAGGAGAAGAAACTCATTTACTAGTGTTGGGGAAAAACAAGATTTTGAAATGAGGAGTGAAAACTTTTGGGCTAAAAAGTAAAAGGGAGAGAATCCCTGAAATTTTGCCAGAAACCAGTAGTGGAACTCAAGAGAGAAATTTTGAAAACTTTTGGTATATGGTGGCTACTTTCTTTTACCCAGGTAAAACAAAGAGCATTTTGTTAATAGAGCTATTTCTTTCAAACAGCTTTCATAGTGTAAGTAAGACTCTAGGGATAAGAATGTATGCTTTCCCTCTCTTCTCCACTATGAAAGCTCCTTATACTTTCACTGTACCAGGTTATATTTCTCTTGCTTTTTCAAGACCAAAGCTTAACTAAATTCTCAAAGCAGTGCTTGATAAAGATATGAATTGTTAGAAATATTTAGCCACTTGGTCTTGTGACCACAACAAATCATTCACTCAAAAAGAACTCGAAGGGTTTTTATTTTCTATTATAGGAAATACAATCTGGGTAAAATGGGGAATGTTCCCAAATGAGTGACATTGGCAGATCAGTCCAAAGTTAATTCATATTTACCTTGGGCTTTGGTTCCTATTTTCTCTACATATTCCTTTTTTTGAAGGAACTATGTTAGCATATGCATCTAAAACTACAGTGTTAGAATATATACATTTGTATAAATCAGAGTTTGTCTTTATTAAACTATTTTTAGGTTGTCTTAGAAGTTTAAAATATTTTTCTCAAGACATTGTAAAGAAGATGAACTAGTGCCAAATAATCAGCAATGATTTAGAGCTGTTTAAGCCCTCAAGACATATTTTCTACTTTCCCAGAAGTTTGATAACTAAGGACTATAAACCTAGAATACTTTGTATTAATCCCTGTAGGGTGTCACTGTTCACCACTCAGCTTTTACAGTATTTTATAGAGAGCAACACTGTTTTGTTCTTGACTGAAAAAAAAAAAGTAATTTCTCTTTCCCTTGAAATATTGGTGCATGGTATAGTCTAAATGTTTGTGGACTATATCTAGGAGGAAATTGTATATTCAGCAAAAAGCCATGTTTCTCTTTTAAAGGTTAAAATGCTATTACTATGTTTTTAAGTGTGAATAACTCACCCGGAAAAAAACAATTGCCTTTCTTTGCTCCTTTCTCTCACATATATTAGGCTGGGAGGAGAAGAAATTTTTTTCACATTTGTAAAACTTAAGGGCCCCAAAAATGTGTTACATGGAAAATACTTTATGTGATTTAGGTCTTAAAAATAATTGAAAAATTATTGAACTTTTAGTACATTCACTTACATTGATTATTAAGAAAACAGTACAAATTATTGATCATTAAGAAAACAGTATATTCAATAACATAACTAACCTATTCATAGTTCTCATTTCACAGTCAAGATCAAGTAATTCTTTTTTTTCCCCCCTTTATCCTAAAGAATACTGCATTTAAATCCTTATTTATATCTATACTTATCTGGTCACTCAAATATATTGTCCTTACCATCATTTTTACACAAATTGGATACGTTTTTCTTGAAATGTACTCTTTCCATTCTCAACATAATTCTTCCTTTTCTTTTTGAAATGCACTTTTTTTCTTTCCTTATTTTCTCACCTCCTCACCAATAGAAAAAAAATAGAAAAATAATTGAAATCAATTTTTTTTAACAACAGTAACAACATGCATAGTCAAGTAAAAGAAATCCCATACTGACCAAGTCTGAAAATGTATTTTTCATCCTGATCTTTGAGTCCATTACTTTTTTGTAAGGAGAATTGGGACATGCTTCATCATAGATCCTTTATACAAAGTTCCCCAGGCTTTTCTAAAACTATCCCTTTCATCATTTCTTATAGCACAATTATATTCCATTATGTTCACATTTATTCAGTCATTTTCCAATATAGGTACTCTATCCCCCCCTTTTCCACTTCAGATCCTGGAAAATCGCATTTAAAAAAAAATCTGATAATTATTTTAAAAGGTTTTATTGATACCTGTTGTTTTTTATACTCCAGATAGTCCTTGGTCCTATAGACCCTAATTTTAAAGCAAAACAAACAAAGAAAACAAAACAAAGCTTCAAATTAAGCAAAACCAACTAATATCTTAACTATATCTAATAAATACATTCTGCCATTGTAATATTCTACCTCTATATGGAGAAGAAGGGGACATGTTTCATCCTCTACTCTTTGAGGCCAACTCAATTAACTTTGAATTCAGCTTCATTTTAGTGTTTTTTTTTTCCTTTCTTTCTTTTTTCACTATGTACCCAATCTACCTTCATTTTTATATGCATATTTTATGTTTAGAAATATAGGCATATATATTGACATACATACATGTTAATATATATACATACACATATAATATACTACATGTTTACACAGATATATGTATATGAATATGCATATTTGTATGTCTGAGTCTATGTTTACATAATAGTCTACTGGTACAGTGGATAGAATGCAGGGTCTAGAGTTAGAAAGACACCTTTTTGAGTAGAAATCCAACAGACACTAGCTGTGTGACTCTGGGCAAGTCACTTAGCCCTATTTGCCTCAGTTTCCTTATCTACAAAAATAGGTTGGAGAAGGAAACAGCAAATCATTCCAGTGTCTTTGCCAATAAAACCCCAAATGGGTCTGATAAAAAGAGTCAGACATGACTGAAATAACTTTATAACAACTAATACACACACACATATGTTTGTATTCTTTCTTTTTTGTGTATCACCCCCTTTGGAGTTGCTATTCAAAATCATATTGACATGGGGAGCCAAGAAGACAACTATTTCTTTCAGGATTCCAAGTTTAACCATGAGGGGCTAGCCTTCTAATATTATTGCCCTGAACCCATATTAGTGTGCTCCTCTTTTTAAAGCCAGTCAACCAGAACCTAATAAGCTTTTAGCAAAAGCTTTTATTAAGATAATATAAATAAGAACAGTAGGTACAAAACATCCTCCCTCCTCCAAAAAAACCTGGGGTGAAATCTTCTACAAATACATACAAAATCCATTAGAAGATTGAATTCAATCTTAAGATAATAGGGATATCTATATCTATATACACACATATTTACCTTTTGTAATACCATGAGAAATGACTTCTAAATGGAAAACAGGGGGATGTAGGATTTTAAATTTTATTTTATTGTGAGCATTTGGACTAGTAGCAGGAGCACTAAGAGAAAAAAAAATTGAATAAGAGGAATTACCTTTATCTTAATTCTGCTTAATTGTATTTTATTTTATTAAATAATAAATTTGCCATATTTAATATTATTTCTCATAAACACCTGTAGTTGATCCTATCAGTTTTTTCTGGCATTCTTCTATTTTTGGCCTGAAGACTCAATGGGAACCACAGTGGAGAGAATGATTTTTTTTTTTCCTTTGGAGGACTGGGAATTCAATCCCCTAATTCATTGTTTGAAAGATTTTTGTGTCTACTCATTAGGCAAGAGCTGAAGGATTTTTGAGTTAAATTTTTTTTTATAGATAATATAGTCTAACTTGCTTTTTAAAAAGCATACATAGCCAGTTAGTGTCAAACGTGAGACAAGGTCTCTTGATTCTTATTCTTGTGTTCTTTCAAAAATTGTTGCTGTTCAGTCATTTCAGTCATGTCCAACTCTTTGTGACCCAATTCTATTCATAGGGTTTTCTTGGCAAAGATACTGGAATGCCTTGCTATTTCCTTCTCTAGTGACAAACAGAAATTAAGATAAGGTCACAAAGCTAGGAAGTTTCTGAGGCTACGTTTGAACTTAAGTCTTTCCAATTTTAAGTCGAGTACTCTATCTGCTGTGCCATTTACCTGCCCCTTTCAAGCATACTAAACTGTCATTCAGAACAACTTTGTCCCATTATCATAAACAATAAACAAATACTCAATTAAGATCCCATATGAAGCCTTATTGTAAATTAGTTTAAATAAAACCTTAGATCTAGATTATGCCTCAGTCAGCTGCAACAATCTATCAGGAGAATTTCACTTAATAGAATTTTCTGTTTAAGTGAAGTTTTTTCATATTCATTCCTATGATTGTCAAAACAACTGGTAAAAGTATTTAGTAGCAATTCCCTCCAAATCCACAAGATGGCACAGTATTAACTAAACACAGATTATTCATTGCACGGTATTTGCAGACTCCTGCAACATCACTTTTTCATAGCAGAAAATTAGGTGTTTGTTCATTCCTTTGCATTTGAAATAAATAAAACTCAACTTTGTTAACTGAGTTTTCAAAGAATGAAAATTTTTTTGCTATTTTATAAAAATAGTTCTAGTTATTCATCTTCTTTGTTATTTTAAATTCTAAAGCATCGTATTTAGAAGCGAATCAACAATTTAGTTATGTACTTGATAGAACTTTTGCAAACATTGAACTTCTATTTTATTTCATTTCAAAAATTTATTTATTTAATATTTTCCCCCAGTTACATTCAAAACATTTTTTTGTTGTTGTTTTTAAGATTTTTGAGTTGGGAGCAGCTAGGTGGCACAGTGGATAGAGCACCAGTCCTGAAGTGAGGAGTAACTGAGTTCAAAATTGACCTCAGACATTTAACATTTCCTTACTGTGTGACCCTGGGCTGATCACTTAGCCAAAAAAAAAAAAAGTTTGAGTTCTAGATTCTCTCCATTATCCCCACTCACAATTAAAACACCACAGGTAAAGTTATGTAAAATTTTATTTCCATAAAAGTCAAGTTGTGAAAGAAAACATAGATCTCCCACACTAATGAAAGTAAAAATCCTCAAGAAAAGTTACAAAGAAACTGAGAGATAGAGAAAGAAAGAATTCTTCAATCTGTATTCAAACATAATCAGTTCCTTCTCTGGGCAAGGTTAGGATTTTTTATCATAAATCCTTCAAAGTAGTCATGGATGATTATACTTTTGAGAATAGTAAAGCCATTTACAGCTAGTTAACCCAGAACATTGCTATTATTTTGTAAATGGTATATTTCACTTTGTTCATGGAGGAATTTCCAGGTGTTTTTTTTTTTTTTTTTTTCTGAGAGCATCTTGCTAATCATTTCTCAAACAATGTATGTATAGGTCATTTTCTCCTCCTCCCCCCTCCCCCAATCTCTTTTAGTTTTCATGCCTACTAGCAGTGTTGTTAGATCAAAGGATATGCAGGAATTTAGAGCCCTTTGGGCACAGAATTATATTTTTAATCATTTATAGGTGGGCATGGCTCTTTTATTTTTGTAAATAAATTTGACTCAGTTCCCTCTGTTTGAGAAATGAGACCTCATCAGAGAAACTTCAGAATTTTTTTTTTACAAGTACTATTGCTAATTGTATTTTCCCCCATTAATTCTCTCTCTCCCTTTAGCCTGTCCTTTCTCAAAAGTGTTTTACTACTGACCACTTCTTCCCTCAATATGCCCTTTCTTTAGGGAAAGGGACCTGTATGTGCAAGAATGTTTGTGGCAGGTCTCTTTGTAGTGGCCAGAAAATGGAAACTGAATGGATGCTCATCAATTGGAGAATGGCTGAATACATTGTGGTATATGAATATTATGGAATATTACTGTTCGATAAGAAATGACCAGAAGGATGATTTCAGAAAGGCCTGGAGAGACTTACATAAACTGATGCTGAGTGAAATGAGCAGGACCAGGAGATCATTATATACTTCAACAACAATATTATATGATGATCAATTCTGATGGACATGACCCCAGCAATGAGAGGAACCAAATCAGTTCCAACAGAGCAGTAATGAATTGAACAAGCTACACCCAGCGAAAGAACTCTGGGAGATGACGTAGAACCAATACATAGAATTCCCAATCTCTATATTTTTGTCTACCTGCATTTTTGATTTCCTTCACAGGCTAATAGTACACTATTTCAAAGTCCGATTCTTTTTGTACAGCAAAATAACTGTTAGGACATGTATACTTATATTGTATTTAATTTATACTTTAACATATTTACCATGTATTGGTCAACCTGCCATTGGGGGAAGGGGATGGGGTGAAGGAGGGGAAAAAAATGTAACAAAAGGTTTGGCAATTGTCAATGCTATAAAATTACCCATGCATATAACTTGTAAATAAAAGGCTATAATAATAAAAAAAAAATTCCTTCTCTTTTATCTCCCTTCCCCTCCCCATATCTCATTCCTTTCCTATTTTCTTGTAGGGTAAAATAGATTTTTATACCCCTATTGAGTATACATGTTATTTCCTATTTGAGCCAATTCTGGTGGGAGTAAGGTTTACTCACTACCCCTGTCCTCCCTCTTTTCTTCTCCACTGTAAAAACTTTTTCTTGCTTCTTTTTTATGGCAGATAATTTGCACTATTCCACTTCTTTTCCCTTTCTCCCAGTATATTCCACTCTCACCTCTTAATTTTATCATTTAAAAAATTAATTTAGTTTAATTTAATATTTATCATTTTTAAAAAGGTATTATCTCTTCATATTTAACTCACACCCTTGCTCTTTGTCTATATATGTTTTTTCTAACTGCCATAATAATGATAATCTTCTAATGAGTTACAATCATTATCCTCTCATGTAGGAAAGTAAATAGATAAACCTTATTAAGTCCCTTATGATAACACTTTCTTGATTACCTTCTTATGCTTCCCTAGAGTCCTAATTTTGAAAATCAGATTTTCCATTCAGTTCTGGTCTTTTCATCACAAATACTTGAAAATCCTCTGTTTCATTGAATGACCACCTTTTCCTCTGAAGAATTATACTCAGTTTTGCTGGGTAGATGATTTTTGGTTGCAATCCTCACTCAACTGCTCTCTGGAATATTATATTCCAAGCCTTCTGGTCCTTTAATGGAGAAGCTGCTAAATCTTGTGTTAGCCTGACTGTGGCTCCACTATACTTGAATTATTTCTTTCTAGATACTTGCAATATCTGGGGGTCCTGAAATTTGGCTATAATATTCCTTAAGGTTTTTATTTTGGGATCTCGTTCATGAGGTAATCCATGAATTCTTTCATTTTCTATTTTATTCTCTGGTTCTAAAATATCAGGACAGTTTTCTTTGATAATTTCTTGAAGGATGATGTCTAGGATCTTTTTTGATCTTAACTAATTTAAAAATTATTCCTCCTGGATCTATTTTCCAGATCAAGTGTTTTTGCAATGATATATTTCACATTTTTTTCTATTTTTTCATTTTTTTGGATTTGTTTTATGGTATCTTGATTTTTCATAAATTCATTACCTTCCATTTGCTCAATTCTATTTTTAAGGAATTATTTTCTTCAGTGAGCTTTTGTACCTTCTTTCCCAATTAGCCAATTTTGCTTTTTAAAGCTTTCTTCTCATCATTAGCCCTTTTTAATTTCCTTTTGAATATCCTTCAATTGTTTTCTAATTTTTCTTCTATTTCTCTAATTTGATTTCAAAGTCCCTTTTGAGCTCTTCCATGATCTGAGCCCAGTTTTATTTTTCTTGGAGGCTTTGGATGTAAGAGCTTGGATTTTGTTATCATCTTCTGAATGTGTGTTTTGATCTTCCTTGTTACCATAATAACTTTTAATGGTCAGATTTTTTTTTTTTTTATCATCTGCTCTTTTTCCTAGCTTATTAGTTGGCTTTTTAATTCTTTGTCAAAGTAGGGCTCTGTTTCCAGGATGGAAGGTGCAGCCACAAACTTCAGAGGTTTTGTGCAGCTGTTTCCAGAGATCCTTCTAGGAATCTGACAACAAGAACTCTTTTCTGCCCTGCAGCTGTAAGATCTAGTGTGCTGGCTGAGGCTGGGGATCCATTAACTGGGGCTGTGCTGGGATTGCATAGCAGACTCCCATCACATTGCCACAGATCCTCTCCATTAATCTTCAGAGCCCTCCCTGATGTCCCAGATCCAGAAGCCTCCAACACTGCTGCTGACTCAGAGGTCCTACCTTGTTGCACTGGGGTCCAGGCTGGGACCAGGGTTAGGGATATGGGGAAATTGTGCACTGGGCTCCCACCCTGGTTCCACAGATCTTTTCTGCTGGCCTTTCAGGTTCTCTTTGCAGTCTCTGGCTGAGAGGTCTGGAAGCCACCAGGACGGCTGCTGATTTGGAAATTGGCCCAGACTGGGGCTGCATCTGGGGCTGTGCCAGTGTGCCCCATGCTGGGACTGCAAGATAGACCCAAACCCTGGTGCCATAGACCTTTTCTGCTGAGCTTCTAAACTGCCTTCAGCTGAAAAATGTTCAACTCTTTTTTTGGATGTTCTGATGCTCTAAAATTTGTTTAGAGTCATTTAAAGAAATCTGGAGCAGTTTGGGGGAGGTGTTGGGCAAGTTCCTACTTTTACTACCCCATATTGGTTCTGTCCCTCCCAACACTGAACTTTTAATACTGAAAGAGTATGATACATGGGGCAGCTAGGTGGTGCAGTGGATAGAGCACCAGCCCTGAAGTCAGGGGGACCTGAGTTCAAATATGATCTCAGATACTTAATACCTGTGTGACCCTGGGCAAGTCACTTAACTCCAATTGCCTCAGAAAAAAAAAAAGGAAAAAAGTGTGATATGTTAAGTTTAATGACCTTTACTAGGGGCAAGTAGCTTAAACTATATGACTAAATCTTTTAGAGTGACCCCTTGAATAGGATTTTCTTTTCTCTGACAGCTTTTTAAAATAGCTTTTGAAAGCAGTACATGAGTACTTTAAGCCTTTTGGGTTGCTTTGGAACTCTTGTCCTTGAAAAGATGCTAATATGGCTTCTTGTTCAGTAATTTTTTTTTGTTTTGTTTTTTAATTATGTCCAACTCTTAGTGACCTCATTTGGAATTTTCTTGGCAGAGATGCTGATGTGGTTTGCCATTTCTTTCTCCAGCTCATTTTATAGATAAGAATACCTAGATAAACATTATCTGATCTGCCCAATGACTCACAACTAGCAAGTGTCACACCAGATTTGAACTCAGGAAGATGAGTCTTCCCAACTTTAGGCCCAGAACCCTATCCACTTAACTAATGACTTAGGAACTTTATTAACTCAGATTCTCAATAAGCAATAAAAATGAAGTAGTGGAAACAAAAAATACTTATGGGTTGGAGAGAACATGTCTTGAAATGGGCATGAAGGATCTATAGGATTTGGATTGTTGCAGTTAGGAGAGTAAAGCATGGGTAAAGTAAAGGGAGAGATGAACAAATAGAATATGATCAGGAGAGTGAGAAGACAGGTCAAACAAAGCAGAGCAGAAAGCACAAGGGAAATAAAATGGGCTGTTGTTGGAATCTTTAGAAATTGTTAAGTCATTAGAGTTGATAGAGACAATAATTATCTTATTTAGCATGGTTCAATATGATTGATCTGATCTTACCAGGATATGTTTTGGGCCAGAACTTGAAACAAGGTACTAAGTACAACTGATAGAAACAATGCTTGTGTTCACACCTTTAGAGAGCTCACATTAGCAAGAAATATTTAAGTACTCATTAAGTACTCCCAAAGTTCACACTTTTGGGAGATTTCAGGGTTTAGTATGAGATATCTGAATTCACACCTCCCTTGAAGTTTTTAAGGCCAGAGAGTACTCTGGGAGATAACCCATAATCCCATTCTCTCAGAGGAGGAGTTAACCTTTGAGAGATCATATATATAGAGGAAGCTCTTAGAGCTTGAGTTAGTTGGGAACATTCCCAGGGGTCGGAGAGGAGCACTCTGGGAGAAAGCCTACAAGCTCTCTCTCGAAGGCAAGAGAGATTCATTGCATCTTCCACCTTGGTGTTGGCTGGAGTCTGAAGGACAAACCTTTGGATTTGGAGACATTCGGAAGGAGCTCTTGGAACCAAGCAGAGAGATAGGCCTCTGAGCTAACTGGACCCAAGGAAAGAGACAAGACTTGGAAGGAGAAAATAAATGTTTCCATTTTATCAGCTAACTGCATTTTGGGTGTTATTTACTTGTAACTGAAACTAAGGCTGCCTCCAGAAAACCTCCCCGAGAAACCTCTCCCCCAGAGAGAACTATTATTATTTTAAAGAACAAAAACACCAACAGGCTGTGTAAAGCTCAATTAGTATGATGAGTACCCTTGGTGCAAGTATTTGCATGCCATGCTGAAATATGAAATTTATTTTAAGGATTCAACATAAGTAGGAGAATTATATGATGAAATTGTTGTTTTAGGAAGATTTATCCAGCACTGATATATAAGATGGATAAGAAGAGGGAGAAACTAAAACTGGGACAAATGGGCAGAGATCATTTCAGTATCTCAGGAATTAAATGATGAAGATGAAGACTCAGAATCTCCAGTATAGCTCTGAAAGACTTTAGATATGAGGTAAATGCCAGTTCTATCATGCAAGCATCATTTGGACATAGTGACCTAGTCTCTCAGGTTACAAACTCAAGAGAATGGAGAGAATGAGGAAAACAGGGAGAAGTGAAAAGGTTTGGGAAGTTGAGGAAGGAGTTGAGCTAAGTAGAGGATGAGTATAATTTTAGAAAGGGTCCTGTGAGCAGCTAGAGACATGATATCTTGCCTTTCATCATAAATAGTTCCAATCAAAGCTAACTGGGATAGGTCTTCTTTTCTTGTACTATCTGTTCTTTGAGTATAAATTAGAAACCTCTGGAAAATTTATTAAATCTCTAAGGCTTAATGACTTAGGTGAGAAGTTGGGTTTAAAAACTATTTTTGAAGGCATGCTAACTGAAGTTTTGATAGTGAATGAGTTACCTGATGGAATTAATATTAAAGTAAAAAAGCAAAAGGACTTGGAGACTGTCTATATTTATAGAATGGCAACAAGGTAAGTAGACAAAAAGGAGTGATACAGTGGTTAATGAAATAAGAGAACTATGTCATAGAAGGCAAAAAAGGACAATTTTAAGGATAAAAATGATGTGATCAATGGTGTAACATATAGCGGAGAATTAGAGCAAGATAAAGCCTGAGTTGAGATTTAGAAAGATGAATCAAGAGCTGTAATGGAAGCTGTTTTGCAAAAGACTTAGCACAGTGGGTGGTGAGGAAATGAAAGTATAGTAAGTACCGATCTTTTTCATTGGAATTTATAGCATTTAAGGCAGAGAAGGACTTTAGGGATCACTTAAATTCTGGTTCACTTCTTCCATTTTTAGACTAAGGAATGGGACAAAAGATAAAATGAAGTGACTAACCTAAAGCAAAACAGTTGGTATCTAAACCAAAGTCCAACAAATCAATTTATTAAGTTTTCGTTATCTTGTTTTGCTATTTTTTTAAATTAATGGGAGTATTGTATTATTGCCAATTAGTTTTTTAGCTTCCTAAATCCATTTAGGAATGATACAACACACTTACTACTGTATTTCAACTGTATTAGCTGTTTATTTACTTTCTCTTTGCAATTTAAGGTGCTGATTTTATTTTTCCCTTTGAATTAATTTTACTTTTTTTTCTTTTTTTTTTTTTTTTTTTTTTAGTAAACAAACATGTATTTTCTCTACTTCCTACTTTTCCTTCTGCTATGGGGAAAAACCAAACCAAAACAAAACCTTTAGGTGCTGATTTTAGCTTATAATGCATGTCTATATTGATCTAAAACCAAAGTTTTCTTTTGTATTTCATTCAGCTGAAAAACATTATTCCACTTATAAGCTATAACTGTACTTTATGTGACAGATATAGTAAATTTTGGTCCAGATCCAAGTTCAGTAAATAATCCCTATGAGTTTTTCTACATGTTCTAGGTCAGAATCATTACAACACAGTTTGGATGATTTCACTTGAACAACTCTGCTGTGGTCTATTCATTCAATGGCATCATTGACAAAGACTCAGAAATATCAATCACTTCAATCCCCCCACTATGTTGATGGACCATGGCTTCTTGGTTCAATGAAAGTTCCAGGTTTTGTCTGGAATAGTACAGGAATTGCTTTGCCAATGAGTAGCATGAAACCACAAATCTTGATTCAGTCTGGGTCCACAAGTGTGGAAAGAATCTAGAGTGTTATATTTTAGTCCCAGGTTCTCTCCATATAAGATTTCCCATTTGTAATAATAATATATCTATAATCATAGGGGTATTGTAAATATTAAATAACATTTCAATTCCATTCAAGAATTTCTTATTATGCACTAACTATATTCATGACACATTCAAAATACTATTATAAGCCCAATATCTAGAAAACATAGGTAACTTTTCTCCTTAATCATAAGCCTTTGTTATAGGGCTCTTTCAATTTCTAGATATTACATGAGAAAATATTTTTTAAAATTTCATTTATAAAGATAAGCTTTTTAAAATTCTTTGCTTAGCAAATAAGAAATAATTTTATTTGTCTTAAAGATTTAATCAATTTTCCAGAATTTATACTCAAAGAACAGGTCATATAATAAGAGAAGACATACCCCAGAAACCTTTGATTGAAACTATTTATGATGACAGATACAATAGAATAATGGATAGGATATGTCACTCCACCTAAAAATTCCTGGGTTCAAGAACATTTATAATGTATATGTTATTTATCTGTGTCTATACACATACACACATATATACTTAATACATATACATACACAGACATACATGTATACATATATTGTTGGTTAGTTGTTTCAGCCATATCCAATCTTCATGACTTAATTTAAGGTTTTCTTGGCAAAGATACTAGAGTGATTTACTATTTCCTTCTCCAACTCATTTGCAAATGAAGAAACTGAGGCAAATTAGGTTAAATGACTTTGTCTGGGGTCATATAGCTAGTAAGTATCTGAGTTCATATTTGAACTCAAGAAGATTAATCTTTCTTCCTCCAGAAGAGATGCTTTATGTATTGTACATCTAGTTGCATATATATATATATATATATATATGCATGTGTATGTGTAGCAAGTGGTAGAGGTAAATATAGAACTCAGTTGATTGGCACTCAAAGCTAGGGCTTAATAGTTGGGTGTCTTTTTACTCACCCACCTAGTATTTTTCTATTTTAGTCACCTGGGTGCCTTTTAAAATTTTCTTTTTCCATTTTATTGTTCTATTCAGCCTTAATAAAAGCTAATCAAATAGTATTTGGTTAGCCTTTAGGAAAAGGTGATATACCTTTGATTTTTACTCAACTTTTGTTATCTTTCTGTTACCTATCTGATTAGATTAGTTGCCAACTAATCTAATGTTTCCTTGAGCAGAGAGGGAGAATAATTAATTCACTTAGGGAGGAAAGGAAAGACCTTGGATAACCATCTTTCCATTTTTAAAAATTTTACTATTCATTAATATAATCTTCAAAATTAAAGGTAAAGGTAGAAGGAGAAATGCAAATTAGTTCTCTTTACTGCTTGATAATAGCAATTTTTTATTTTTTTTTAAATTAAATAACTTTTTATTGACAGAACCCATGCCAGGGTAATTTTTTACAACATTATCCCTTGCACTTACTTCTGTTCCGATTTTTCCCCTCCCTCCCTCCACCCTCTCCCCAAAGATGGCAAGCAGTCCTATACATGTTAAATAGATTACAGTAGATCTTGGATACAATATATGTGTGCAGAACCGAACAGTTTTCTTGTTGCTCAGGGAGAATTGGATTTAGAAGGTATAAATAACCTGGGAAGAACAAAAATGCAAGCAGTTTACATTCATTTCCTAGTGTTCTTTCTTTGGGTGTAGCTGCTTCTGTCCATCCTTGATCAATTGAAACTAAGTTAGATCTTGTCTTTGTTGAAGAAATCCACTTCCATCAGAATACATCTTTATACAGTATCGCTGTTGAGGTATATAATGATTTCCTGGTTCTGCTCATTTCGCTCAGCATCAGTTCATGTAAGTCTCCCCAATCCTCTCTGTATTCGTCCTGCTGGTCATTTCTTACAGAACAATAATATTCCATAACATTCATATACCACAATTTACTCAACCATTCTCCAATTGATGGGCATCCATTCATTTTCCAGCTTCTGGCCACTACAAACAGGGCTGCCACAAACATTTTGGCACATACAGGTCCCTTTCCCTTTTTTAGTATCTCTTTGGGGTATAAGAATAGCAATTTTTAAAAAGTTACCTGGAGAAGAAAGAAAAGAAAGGAAAGGTTTGAGCAAGTTAATCAATCAATCCCATAACTCAAACCCTTAAAAATATACTAGTTCTTCTCCAGGTAATTTTGCATTTCAATTAGTCGACTAATAGAATTTGGGATTGCTTTATGATCCTACTTACATAATAATATTGGCCCTTATAAATTCAACAATCATTGATTAAGAGTCTGCTATGGATCAGATGTAGGAAAATAGTTCGTACTCTCAAGAAGCTTGTATTCTACTGGTCAGAGGGTGAACAACATATATAAAGATAAATAAAAAAATAATTTTATGGGTCATCAGGGAAAGTGTGATCGTAGGCAAGTCACCCCTGTTTGCCTCAGTTTCCTCATTTGCAAAATGAGTTAGAGAAGGAAATGAAAAAAGTGTTTCAGTGTTTTTGCCAAGAAACTACAAATGGCATCATGAAGAATTGGATGTGACTGAACAACAGACAAGATAGAACAGTAACAAGTTCTAGAAGTGGCTCTGGAGCTGAGTCTAGAACCAGTGTAGGACTTCCAAGAAGTGGAGGTAAAGAGGGAGAATAATCCAAGTATAAGGAATAGCCTGTGGAACTAGTTTTTTGTTTTTTTGTTTTTTCAGTAATTTTTTTTCCAGTAAATTTAACCTTGGTCTTAGTGAATCTCTGTGAATGACAGTGTTTCTCCAAATATTACACAATGGCATGTAGGGAAGAAAAACAAAACAAAAATAAAGGTAGAACAAGTTTTGGGGATTATCTCTGAAAAGCCCTCCTTAGCTCAGAAATATTTGGGGATTTTGTTTTTTGCATGTGAAATATTAAAGCCTATTAAATATACGATACTGAGATAATTTTGAAATGTTCAAATTGATGTTTCTAATTCAAAAGAGGAATAAGAATTAGTTCTCTAATAATGCCATTTAATGAATAGATTACCTTGAGCAAAACAATTTTTAGAGCCTTGGTTACATAATTGATAAATGAGAGGGTTGATATGTGATTTCTCTGAGATCCTTTCCAATGTATCATTCTATTATTTATTGATCATTGCCACAGATTTACAGCTGAAGGGATTTTAAAGGTGCCTAGGACTCAGTAATAGGACTCTTAATAAATGCTTGTTGATTGATTGATCTAGTCTAATAAATATATAAGTCCTTATAAGGGCCATTAAAAAAACAAAAAAATCAAAAACCTCTGAAGCTTGTAGAAGCTCCCAAAACTTATGTTTTGCTTTAGAATTAGGATCATTTTGAGACCTCAGTGAGGCATCAGACTAGGATAATACCTTTGTATGTGGAAGGATCCATGATCTCTATTTGTACAATTACAATTTATTCACACCTTCTCATCCTTGGTAATTCTTGAAGGTGTCTTCATAGGAATCTTCCATAAAACAAGATGCTGGAAGCATCCCATACTCAATATCTTGGGGGCATTCTTATAGGTCTTTTAACATTTCATGGTTACCAATGAAATATATGAACTATTCAAGCATCTCTGCCTCTATCTGATTGCACTCACATTCTGTTCTGGTAATATATATTCTTGATTTTGAGTTTCAATGCATTTCTGTTATATCTGTTTTATTAATGTAATCTGTTATATCTCACTTACATTCATTAAGCATCTGTATTTCCCTTCAAGTTCCTGCAATTTTGATTCTTTGAAAATTATAATGTAGTATCATTTGCTATCACATAATGTCAATGAAAGAATATTAATGTTAAAAGTATGGTGGTTTTCCTGAGAAGAATTATGATGCAAGATAAACTGAGCAGAGTTAGGGAGACATTGTACCCAGTAACAGTAATATTTTATGATGGTCATTTCTCAGCAATACAATGATCCAAGACAATTCCAGAGAACTTATGATAAAAAAAATGCTATCTACCTCCAGAGAAAGTGTAAAGGATTGAAACTCGAGTTGATGCACTGAAGATGGACAACTGAGCACGTAAGGCTAACTACCAATTGGACAATATTAGCATATGCTTGGAAAATGGCCCTTCCCACTATTCTGTGCTGGCTCGATAATTTGTGTATACAGAGAACTGTAAGAGAGACTAGGGGGTGGAGTAAGACTAGCCAGACAGAGTCACTTTTGGTCAGGAGATGAAGAAGAGAGGTCGTGGAGATTCTGTGTCCATCCAATTCACTTCTACCCTTAAAGACCAAGAATAAAGACCAAGGATTTTTCTTTATCCTGACTCCGGCTGATTCTAAGGTATCCAGAGTGCTAACTCAGTCTTCACAAGAAAGAACTAATGGAGTCTGAATGCAAATTAAAACATTTCTTTTTTTCTTTTTTTCTTTTTTAGGTTTCTGTTCTCTTTTGCAACATAGCTAATGTAGAAATATGTTTTGCACAACTATAATCTATATTGCTGTCCTCAAGGGGAGGCTAAGTAAGTAGGGAAGTTGAAATTTAGAATTCAAAAAATAAAAATCAAATATTAAAAATTCTTTTTACATGTAATTGAGAAAAATAAAAACATTTTAAAAATAAAAATATGTTTTTTTTAAAGTTAGGGCTTAACATGGAATCATCAAAAATTTTGAATAATTTATTAAATGAATTCCAGGCAACATTCCACTTCCTATTTGATTCTGAAATCAGCACATTGTCCATCTGTAATGTTCTCTTGTTTTGGTTTTCTTGGGGTCTCTGGGAGCAGCCTTCATTTCAGTTCAGTAATCACCAGAAGGACAGTCAGGTGTTAAAAGTCCAACTCCTTTATTATCTCTTTCAAAATCTTGTCTCCTTTCCTGGGGCCTGGTTAGCTTTCTTAGAGGCTTATCTCTCTCCTTGGTTCTGAGAGCTTGAGCTCCTTCAGCCAGTCCTTTGTCTTCTCTACCTCTGCCAGTTTCTCTCCTGTGGCTCTCAGCCCCTGCTTATATGCTCCACACTGAGTATAAACCAATCATTAAATCACTAGGAAACCATTATTTGGTTTAGGATTAAATCAATGCTAAACTGTCTCCTCAATTCCACTTAGTTAGTACCTTGTTTCAAGTTTTGGCCCATAACATCCATTTGCTATTCTTGTCAAAGATATGAATTCTGATATGTTAGCTCAAAGAGTTACAATTGAGTTTCATGTCATAATTTGATATGTGTGTGTGGAGTGTGGTGTGTGTGTGTGTGTGTGTGTGTGTGTGTGTATGTGTAAGTGAAAGTGTTTATCTAAATGCTGGGTCATTTTCTTTTTTTAAAAATTAACACTATTTTAATGTTTTATTGATATCTTTTGAAATTATATTTATAGTCATTTCTGAGGGAAAAGAGATTCTATTTCTCTCTTCCCACATCCAAAGATACTGGGATCAAACATTTTCCTAAATTTTAGTAAGAAAAAACAACTGATCAAAACCACCCAATACAGTTATTGTATCTTACTATGTGTACAACATTCTTCCTTAATAGTTATTCATTCCCCTCCCTCCTAAGCTCCTTTGAAAAGAAAGGTGTGTTTCATTGTCTGGTCTCTAGTATTATGTTTTTTTCCTAGTTACTTTCAGTTTAGCTTTATTTTATACAATCTTTTCACTTACATTATTGTAAACATTGTGTATAGTATTCTCTTCTTTTACTTTATACAATTCTTTTCATTTTTTGGAGGGGAAGGAGAGCGTCTTAATATCATCCATATAATTATCTGCAAATAGATGCATCTGGATGCCTTAATTATCCAGGAGATGTCTAAGATTTGGAATTTATGACAGACATCCTGATTGGCAGTGGAAAACATCTTTGGAGGATCATTTGTCAATGTTATCACTCTGGTTTCTTCTATCAAGCAATCTTGTATGAATGTATTGTGTTTATGGAAGACAACTTGTGAGGGTAGCCTTTCAGATTCATTGTATTAGACTAAAATGTTTTTTCACTCTTTGGTAATTAATGAAAAATAATTTTTAATTCCCTATATCTCTCAGTGAAACGTGATTGTGATGTCTATTACAGAAAATTGTCAGTTAAAATGTATATATTCCCTTCTCATATTAATCAATGGTATGTTCCTAGTATTTTTTTTTTGAAACTTTCCCTTTAATAATTTTTTTATTTCACAATATATTTATATCCCATAGTTTGTTCAGTGGAAAAGTAGCCTCTTAATTTCCAGTTCTCTACCACTTTAAAAAAAAAAAACAGCTTCTAAGAATATTTTTATATACAGAGAGCCTTTTTTTATTTCTTTAATTTCTCTTGTGTATTGTTTAGTAAATTTTGTGGCAAAATTCCAAATTGTTTTCCAGAATGGTTGGATAAATACATAGCTCCAACAAGTATACATCAGTGTGCCTACTTTCCCTGAGTCCTTTGAATAATTTTTATTTTCTTTTTTGGGGTTAGTTTTGTCTTTCTGATTGTGAGGTAGAATTGATATAATTTGCACCTCTCAAGTTATTAATAATATAAAACATATAAAAATATATAACTATTGATAGCTTGGGTTTCTTCTTTTAAGAACTTACTATTTAGATACTTCAGCCATTTAATAATTGGGGAATTGATCTTAATTTTATAAATTTGAATTGGTTCCTTGTGTGTCCTGTGAGATCTTTATTAGGGAAATTTTCTATTAAGTTTTTTTTTCTACTTTTAATTTTAACTGTATAGGACTTGTTACAGCATAAAAATAGCATTTATGTAGTCAAAATTATTCATTTTATCATTTGAGATTCTCTCTATTCTTTTTATAATAACAAAGTCTTCTACCTATAGATCCAAAAATATTTTCTTCCTTATTCTTTCCTAATTTGTTTACAATGTGACCTTTTAAATATTATGTATTCACATGGACTTTGTCTTGGTCATTTTCATGTTCAGTTTTCTTAGCTTTTTTTTTCTTCAAATAATGACTTTCAAATAATTCCTTTCCTTGACAGTTGAGATCTCTGAGCTTATCAAATACCACTGTTTTGGTTTACTTACTTCTTTATACTGTGTATCTAATCTGTCCCACTGATTGCTATCTTATTTTTTTTTGTTTTTGTTTTTGTTTTGTTTTGGTTTTTTAAATCAATACCAAGTTGTTCTGTTATTTAGTTTTATGGTTTACTTCCGAACCACACATTACTAGACTGTGGTCTTTCCCCCGTTTTCATTATTTTTCTTGAGATTCTTGACATTTTGGCCTTCATATGAATTTTTTTCAATAGTTCTATAAAACAGTGGATGGAATACCAGGTTTGGAATCAGAAAGTCTTGAGTTCAAATGTGGCCATAGACACTTACTAGCTATCTGATCCTAAGTTAGTTATTTAACTTTATTTTCCTCCATTTTCTCATCTGTAAAATGAGCTAGAGAAAGAAATGTTAAACTATTACAGTATCTTTGCCAAAAAAAAACAAAAACAAAAACAAATAAAGGCACAAAGAGTCAGATACAACTAAAATAAAATGTCAAGGAATTCCTTGACAATTTGATTGGCCTGGGACTGAATAAGTAAATTAACTTTGACTGTATTGTCATTTTTATTGTATCATCTTAATCTATTCATGAACAGCTAAAATTTTTCCTATCTTTATTTGTGAATTTGCTTAGTGTTTTTTTTAAAGTCTTTTCTGAATACCATTTATAGGAATTGAGCTACTCTGCTGTTATTCACTTAGCCATATTGATCATCAGAGTTAATGTCATTATTACTCTCTCCCATTTTTCAGAATTAATAGCTTGTCCAAATAATTTGGACTAGAGCTCTTTTAATTCCATACAAATTTTCTTGTCTTTTTCTTTCTTCTAATTTGGTGTCGATTTTTATTTTTAGTCTAATCAATTGAGGGTCTGTGTAAAAACAATTGATTCAGAAATAAATTTGGAGGAATTACCCCACTGACAAATGCTACTTAGATATTGGAGGCTATTATCAGGAATCTCAACTTGATCAGTGATGGTATCATCACGGACATCTGGGAGAAAATATTTAAATTTGAAACCTGACTTTTAAAATGTGTTTTTGAAGGAGAAAGGAAGGAAACTTTGTTTATTTTTTTTTTCAGGATTTATTACATGAGAAATAACAGAGGTTTCTTGTTTTATTTCAGCTGAGGATAAAATAAAATATATGTCAGATTTTCTGCTACCCTGCTTTATTGAAATTATCTGCTTCTTTTTGTAGAAAGCTAGTTCTTGATTAACTTTTCTGCTAAAACTGTGTCTGGAATAGATATAAGGCCTGCTTCTAGAAGCCAAAAAAGACTTGAAGGAAATGTCAAGAAGTGGAATTAATAAAAGAAGTAGCTCTTTCTAAAAAAGGAGTCTGCTCAAATATATAATCTAGAGGGAAAATATGAGTGTTGCATTTTCTAAGTTAGATAGCAGGTTTTAGAGGCAGCATTGCATATTAGGTGGGGCACTGAATCAAGTCAAGAAGTCTTGGTAAAATTTAACTTCTAATTATATGTGATCAAGAAAATAATTCTTCATTTGATTGCCTTTAAGATTTCTCCCAGTTTTTTTTTTTTTTTTTTTGGGGGGGGGTAGGCATTGGTATTAAATAATTTGTTCATGGTCACATAGTTAGTGATTGTTTTTGGTTAGGTGTCTGAGATAGGATTTGTATCCAAGTCATTATGATTTTGGGGTCAGTGCTCTATCCATGTGTCATCTAGTTTCCCTTCCAGCTCTAAGTCTTTGAACCTCTGATCCTAGGGTTTGAAATGGAATCTTTATTTTTAATTTATAGCCTGTTCATTGAAAATCCTATAGCTCATTAATTTTCTCTTATTCATGCCTATGCTAGTTATTAAGATCCTTCATTTTTGAAGCTCAAAATGACATCACTATGTTGGAGTCAAGCTGTAGCTTGACTTGTAGGATATACTGTAGTATATCCAACTGTAAACTAGCACAACAATATGAGCTTATGATGCTCTCTCCCAGGTTGAGTGCAAATGGCCTATAAAAACATCTGGAGTGGAGATGGCTCTAAATTTGCACATCTCACATTTCTCTTGAACTATTACAATTTTGTTTTACTTATAGAGCACAACATTTTCTTTGAAGTGAGCACGCCATGCTGAGCAGTCCTGTGCCAATGTTTCCCACATTGCTCAGTTGATTCTAAAGTTCTTCAGAGAGACCTTAAAAGTGTCTTTGTATCATTTTTTCTGACCACCATGTGAATGACATGTGCTTTCCATAAATAGTCTTTTAAAAAGTATGTTTGGTATGTGAATCATGTGGCCAGCCCGCTTGGGTTGTGATATCTGCAGTTGAGTTTGAATGCTTTGCAGTTTATCTTGAAAAAGGACCTCAGTGTCCAATACTTTATCTTGCCAAATGTTCTTCAGGATCTTCCTAAGACAATTCCAATGGAAATGATTTTTTTTTTTTTTTTTTTTTGCCATGGTGCTGGTATGCTATCTAGGTTTCAAAGGCATGCAGGATTATGGCTCTGTAGACTTTCAGTTTAGTAGTCAGCCTAAGGCTTTTTCTTTCCCACATTTTCCTATGTTACCTTTCCAGACGAATTATGATATTTTGACAAATATTTAGCTTGTCTTTCTGAGATAAATATTCACATGTAGCATATAGGCTCCAGGAAACAGTTTAAAAAGAACAGAAGATACATTAAGGTACTCTTTAGAGATCATCTACTCAACTTTACAATGTTTCATGGAACAAAAGTTTTGTGAGCCTGTGTAAATTGCTACATTTTGCCACAAGATCCTCAGACCTTATATGCCTTGATTTACATGTACTTCAAAATTTGGATGAATTAGTCTTACTGCTTTAAAATATCTATTTTAACTTTAAAGTGTATCAGTGAATCTTAGCATTGTATCAGCTATCTCCAAAAGTTAAATAAATATATTCCTAAATGTTTAAAATGTTACTATAAAGAGGGAATATGCACCATTATGTCTTTCATATCCAAAAATAGGAAAGAAGACTTTGTTCCACAATAAAAAAAAATTGTGGTAGAGTGAAGGATTTCCTAATCATATTGAATAAAATCTCCTGAAACATTACAGACCATTCTGACTTCTAACAAGCAATTTAAATAAAAAAAATTAAATAAAGCAATTAAAAAAAAATAAATAATGGGCTATTTACACATTTATACATCTTGTGAAAGGAATATAACAGTTTCTTTCCCCCACTTGCTCACTGAAAAGAATCACTTTAATTTTTCCCTTTTGATGAATGTTTCTTTAAAATTTTATTCTTTCATTGTGTAACCAAGAAATATAATCTTTATTTTATTTTCTCCTTTTTTGGGGGAATACTTCATATTAGCCCAATTTGTCAATTTTCAAGCCAAATTTGTCACTATATTCTTCTATGAAGTCCGAAATTTACAGAATTGTGCTTTCTTGCTTCTTTTAATGAGGAGTAAAGTTAGGGGAAGTTAAAGGTACATGTTGTTTATCTTGTCTTTCTGAATATATACATTTCAGGAAACAGTTTAAAAAGAATAACAGGAGATACATTAAATAACAATGAGCCCAATTCTTGCTTAGTGAATTTGTGAGTAGAAAGTACTAATAAGATTTTTGTAAAATTCTGGGGAAAGCTAAAATATTGTTATCAACTCTTATTTCATAGGAAAAAAAGGTGAGGCATAATACCAGAAAGAACTGAAAGTTATTTTCCTCATATTCCTGGAGGGGTTAGAATCGCTCTGAATTTTCTTCAATGTGAGATACACACACACACACACACACACACACACACACACACACACAAAATCCCATAGTTTACTTATAAAGATATTAAATGGAAGAAATGTTGTATTAGAAAACATATACTCAGAATTTATTTTGAATCACCAACACTTATTATATATGAACTTGGTCCCTCCCCTTTGATATTTTCATCCTCTGTAAGAAAAGGGTATTAGAACTAATTTTGTGAATAATTTTATGTTAAGTAATTTTAAGTTTACTCAAATCAATAATAACCTTAATTATTCAATGTTCTTTTTCCTTGCCTCATAGTTAGGATGACAATCATTCAGTTAAGTTTTTTTCTTTTTTTTGAAATGTAAATATGACAATAATGCTCATGATTTGTAAAATTTGTGGAAAATGTTTCAAAAACATAATGATATTTATAATTCATATCTATGCAACATAGATTTTACAACAACTTGTTAAAGTGATTATATAATTGAGGAAACTGAGGCTCACAAAAATTACGTGACTTGCTTAGAATTGCAGAGTGGCAAGGGCCAGAGTCAAAGTTCTTCTGAAATACTGTAAAGTACCGTTTAGGATTTTTCACATCAACATGTCAATGACAATGTTCCTAAAATGTGCTGTTTTAATGTTACTCTTACTCCTATTGTCTTTCATTCTACTAATAGGAATTTCCTATTACTAAGTCCTAGACAGTATAATATCTATAACTGCTTTCTAAATCCAAGTAAGATTAAATAGCTGTTTAAAAAAGTTTTAGTATTAAGTACATTTTTTGTACAACTGCAAATCTGTAATTCATGTTTTCTGCTCCAATTCCCTACTGGTTATCTACTCTGTTCTCTATTTTCTAGTTCCCTTCTGGGTTTTCTTTTTTTTCCTATAAAAACGTAAAGGAAACATGTTATTTTCTTTCATCTGCATACCTAGTATCTACACAGTGCTTGGCATATTGTAAATGCTTATATATGCCCTACCTATCTACCTACTTACCTACCTACCTATCTATTTACCTATCTATCTAATCTATCACAAAATAGTAACTCAATAAATCAGTTTTTGATGAACTAAAATGCTTCATTCCCCAACTGTGAGCGATAACAAAAAGTATATTGTATTAAAAGCTTCTACAATGAATAACTATTTAGTTCAAGAGAGAAGTACTGGAAATTTAAAACATTTCCTGCTTTGGAAGATAATACAGATGTTAGTACATATATCTTATGATTTCATCAGTATAGATGATTACTTCATTGATATCAATTATAAGAATTTTATGAGTTGTGTCTCCCAAGAAATGCAGTACTTCATGATCAGTCTTCTGATTAAGAATTGCCATGCCCATTCTTTAAGTGTTTACTGCTTGGAAATTCCACTTTCTGCAAGAAAATCTTTCCTAATCTCCCTTAATTTAATGCCTTTCATCTGAGACAACTTCCCTCACCCTATCCAATTTATCTTCTACAAGTTTTATTTTTTATAGTTCACATGTTTTTCTTCAGTAAACCATGAGTCTTTGAGAGTAGGGATTGTTTTTTTTTTCCCTCTCTTCTTTTTGTCTCCAATGTATAGAACACAATAAATGATTAATAAAATGTTATTTGAGTGAATGACTGATTTAGGGAAGACTTGTCAAAATCTATGTGAAAATCTATGAGAATCCTGATCAGCTTTATACTACAATTGGGCATTAATAATACTTTTGTGGAGAATATATATATATATATATATATATATATATATATATATGCAGCAAGTATCTGTAATGGGATCTTATATGCATATATTTTAATTGGACCATATCCCTAAGAAAGTATTTGATTTTTATTTAGGCATAACTATTCACTGGTTTTTCATGGCTAAAAAGTATTTGAAAATCATGCAATAGTTAGTTGGTTTTTTACGGACTCATCCCATTACTTCTGGCCAAAATCTTTCATTAAAGTTTTACAAAATTCTTCCCTGCTTTTTATATTCTGATTGAGCCTATTAGCTTTGCAGGTTTTGATGATCCAGAAGGTATGAAGTACTTTTACATTAAATGTAGTGTTGACAAAGGAAATTCACTAGCAAGGGTTTCATTAACTGGGGATTAGACTAAAACCCTTTCCCAGAATTGTCAATAAATGAAATCCTAATCCAAAATTTGGTATTAGGTTCAAGCACTGCTAAAATGCAAGGTATGTGTGTTTGTATACTTCTTTACTGAATGAAAGTATATACAGATACTCATATACCATTGCCAGACACAGAAACTGGTGTGTTTTGAATTTTGCTCCAGAAAATATAAAATCCCTCTTATACTGGGATTAAGGTAGTAAAATATAACCCCCAAGGGAAAAAATAATTTATCACATAAGTCTGTAAAATCAAATATAGAAATGACAACTCGATTTCAGGATATTATAAAATCCTTGCTCTAAAATAGAATAACTGAAATATATACACACATCTATCTATATCTAAATATCTATATCTTGAGAGAATTTTAAAAGCATTTTGTGTTTTAGAATGTGTACCAATTTATAGTCAGAGAATCTGTTTGAATCATATATATATATATATTTTCCTGTTTGACCTAATTTAACTTCTTTGAACCTCAGTTTACTTATTTGTAAAATGAAGAGGTTCAACTAGTTAATTTCTAAAGTTCTTTCTGGCTTTAGATCTACAATCCTAAGATCTTAAAGCTCATATTTTTATTTACATGTCTGTGTTACTTATTGCAATGTAATCAGGTTTGGAGTTTCTGCACATAGCTGGCGTCTGATAAAAGAATTTTATGAATTGAATTGAATTTTCTTGTCATTTTTTCTTGACATATTAGAGTGATCATAGTGGAAATGAGATATTTTAATATCTTTAATGAGATATCATCCATTAAAGTATTAATTCTCAGCTTGTTCAATCAATGTCATAGATTACTTTGTATTTGATCTATATGGCAAGATTGGGGAGTTATTTTCTTGGAAATGGTATTGATTTAAAAAATTAATGTTGTTTGGTAATACTTCCAAAGATGAAAAAGACTACTTGTTATCTGAATGAACACTTAGGGCTTCTTTAGATATCTACATGAGTAGATTTAGAAAAACTTCAAAACTAATAAAAAATAAACAATAATAGAGAACTACTACTAATAATTGATATGTTTCATTGATTTATTAGATGAATGTAAATATTAAGGGAGAGGTATCTATCACCTTGAAAGCACTGGCTTTTGTTCAGTCATTTTAGTTGTCTGACATTTTATGACTCCATTTGGTCATAGGTTTATTTTTGGCAAGGATACTGGAGTGGTTTGCCATTTCCTTCTTCTTTAAAGAGACCTAATAATTCCACTAGCACTTAGTGCTACTGCCTAGACCATGGCAAGAACTTAAATTATTATTAATTGACTACTGTATGGGATAGGTTTACTGTCTGGCATAAAGTTGGAAGAACAAGGAGAGGTCAGTTTAAAAAAAAAGCTACTAACCATTGCTCTGAAGAAAAGAAATACTGGCCACAAACAAAATAACATTAAGATCATAGTACAGAAAATTGGACAAAGGTAATTTTTACTGAGGATTTTTTTTTTTAATTCAGAGTGATACTAACAAAAAATCTTGGTGAGTCTGTTATATTTAAGCAACTTCATTAAACTGCAAAACATCTAAGCAAAACCCTTTTGAGAGATTTGGACTTGAAAATATTGTTCTCAGTGAGGAAATGACAAATTAAAAAAAATACATTAGTATGCTGAAAAAGCAGAATTGTTTTAGAATAGTAGAATTTACCAAATTGAGATAGAGTACTACAATAGGATCTTGCATATTGCCATGTCAGAAAAAATTAAGATATTTATCTAAGTGATAGAGATAAACATATTTTAATGATTTGGGAAATCACATGATTTGAATTTTATTGAAACTTATAGTCTAAAGCTTGAGTTGCATAAATGTAATGTTTATCAAACGTTTATTATATTTAATATGCAATACTTTGTGTAGTTTCATTCAGAATTAAAGAACATGTGAAAAAATCTTGTGAACTCAATGCCAGTTGTATAAAACAAATGATTGCTACTTAATGTGTACATGGCAAATTGAAGGTATTTCAAAAAGGTAAAAAAGTTATGATGTTTATTTTATATCACTGAAATTTATTTATCCCAAGTAATTTTCAATATATATGTTGAGGAATTCAGAGAAATATGTGAAAATTTGTATGAATTGATATAGAATCAAATAAAGCAAAGCCAAAAGTAATAACTGAAACAATTTAACTGAAAAGATCATTAAAAGTAAACCAGATTCTGAGTAAAGAAAAAAACTAATGAAGATGCTAAAGAATGGATAATAAACATATTTAAAATTTCACAGTTAGTGACTTGTCCAGAGACTAGTGCATTGACCTACTGGAATAGAATATTGTATATTTTGTCAGAAGTGATCACTGTATCATATTTTGTTCATTTTAACTACTATTTATAAGAAAGAAAAGTTCCATCTAGAAGGGAAGATTTCTCCCTCTCCCCTCCCCCCCAAGAAATGATGTGATATAAAAACAAAGGGCATCAATACTTTTGAAATTTTCACTGATTTTTTTCATAAAAATAGTTACATAGAAAGAAAAATGTAATCAAAATTGTATATTTTAATAGTAAACTAATTAAGAAAGTCTTAATATAAATGTGCAATACTAAGATTTTAAATTTAATTTCTCTTATTAGAAATGGACCTTTCATATATGCCAGTGACTCTCATTCACAATCAGACTATGGGTCTAATAGTGCTCTCAAAGTACATATAACATAACAAATAAACACTGTCTTTGCAGGTAATAGCAAAAAAGTCAGATTCCTAATGGAAAAGATATTGACCAGGTAGAGTGGTAAACTCAGGGATAAAAATAAAACCTTTTATATCAAATTTCATTTGGTCTTTGTTTCCAGAGCATTAACCCCATTGCATTTATTAATACATTCTTGTGAGCACCAAACTATTTATAATTCTTTTTTTTTTCTTCTTTGCATTATAGTGGTGGTGGTAAGGAGCTTTTTTTGAAACAAAAATATAATGCAAAAAGTGTCCCTGTAGAAATACTTTACAATACAAATGAAACTTAATAGAATTATACCCACTTCACCTCATTATATCAGAAAGAACAATGAAATGTCTCAGAAAAATAATAACATTTCTTCTGTCAACAAGAGCTCCATTTTCTATCCCAGATTAGGGTGGTCTAAAATCATCAGTAGCTGATCTGACAGAGTAAATCTGAAACAAATTGCTGTTGCTATAATCCTCTCTTGGAAAGAAATGTTGTTTAGAAAGAAATCACCAGAGCCACAGAGCTGAGTTGGCTTGGTTGATGAACAATGCATTTATTATCACTTAACAAGATTATTGTGACCCTATTATGACTGATACCTTGCATTATTCTATTTTAAAGGCATTGGTAATTTATCTGAGTAGGCTTTTAATTTTTTTTAAGTTAACAATTTCTTATCAAAATTATGATTTTAATGAGAATCAATTTTGGATCTACAGATTTTATATGATCATTTGCTATTTTTTTTTTTTTTTGTTTGCTTAGGTAAGCTCTACTTATATGTAGAATACTGGAAAGAACTCTAAATTTATTATCAGAAGACCTAGATTCTAGTCCTTCTGTCATTTTCTAATTGCATAAAAATGAATCCATTATTAAATTTTTCTCTGTCTCAGTTCCCTCATCTTTAAATGGATTTTTTTTTCAGTAACTATGTCAGAGTTGTCCTTAGAATAAAATGACCAATGATGACTTAGGAATATCCCAGAATCCTAAGTGAAAGATCATCCTTTTTCCCTTCCTCCCTCCCTCCCTCCCTTCTTTCTTCTTTCCATCTCTTCCTTCCTTCCTCCTTCTCTTCTTTCTTCCCTTCCTTCCTTCCTTCCTCCCTCCCTCCCTTCCTTTCTTCCTCCCTCCCATCCTTCTTATTCTCTCTTCCTTCCTTCCTTCCTTCCTTCCTTCCTTCCTTCCTTCCTTCCTTCCTTCCTTCCTTCCTTCCTTCCTTCCTTCCTTTTCTTCTGCTTTACTTCCTTTTTTTCTTCATGCCTAGCAGGAAAACATGTGAAAACACTTTATAATCATAAAGAATTATGTGGAAGTAGAACTATTACTAATTGGCATCTATTATGGGAGGGAAAAAAAGGAAATTTGAAAAATTTATGAAAGGCACAAAAGATCATGATGTAGCCACTGCCAAATTCAGATCATTATTTGTCAATCAGTTAGTTAACATTGATTAAATATTTACTGTGTTCTAGGAATGATGCCAAGTGCTGAGGATACAAATATAGGCAAAAATATAACACCTGTAAAAAATTGGAACAAGAGGTTTGGCAATTGTTAATGCTGTAAAGTTACCCATGTATATATCCTGTAAATAAAAGGCTATTAAATTAAAAAAAAAGTGGAATTTGAATTCATTTTTCTAATTTCAGAGCATTTCCTATTATCATTCTATCTCTTAGTATTTAATCAGAAATTTATCTTTACAGATTTCTTTATTTTTATAATTTATTGGTGAATTTGATCTAGACATAAAAATCAGTACCAAATAATACTCCTCTTCCTCAAATACCATTACTTGAAAATAAATGGGCTGATTAATCTCTCTGATATATTGATTATTATTTAGAAGGAATATAACATTTCACATTTTTGATTTTACCATTAAAAAATAAATGTTTAAACACTCAAAAAAAAATATATATATAAAACACCTGTTGTCAAGAAGCTTACATTTCAGTGAAGGAGATGACATATAAATCATTATGGATTATGCAAGATATATACTGTATAAATGGTAGGCAATCTCAAAGGTAAGGCAGTATGATGGGGTTAAGGTTGACTAGGAAACTAAAAAGTGGAAATAAAGGGAGAGAGCATTCCAGGTTTTGTAAAGCTACAGAGATGGAGTATCATAAATTTGTAAAGGAAGTAAGGTTATAGAGCTTGTTTGTAAGAGACATTTGTTATTCTTGCTGTTCATTCATTTTTTTCAGTTGTCTCCAATTCTTCATGACCCGATTTGGAGTTTTCTTAGCAAAAATGCCAGAGTGGTTACTATTCTTCTCCAGCTTTTTTTACTGATAAGAAAACTGAAATAAACAGGATTAAGTGATTTATCCAGGGTCACACAATTGGTAAATGTTTGAGGCCAGATTTGAACTCAGGAAGATGAGTCTTCTTAATTTTAGCCTGACACTCTATCCACTGCATTACCTAATGGCTCCCAGATTACAGGCAGGGAAGTAAAATGTAATACTGAAAAGATGGGAAGGGGTCAAGTTGTATAGAACTTTCTATGCAAAACAGGATTTTATATTTGATCCTGGAGGGTAAAAGGGGGTCATTACTGAATAAGGACAATTACACGGCTAGATCTACAATTTAGGAAAATCAGTAAGGTAGCTGGGTAGAATGAGAAGAGATTTGGGGTGGGAAAATTGTGGTAATAGTTTTGTTTTGTTTTGTTTTGTTTGTTTTTAGAGCTTTTTCAGGATTAGAATTGATTACAATGATATTTTTAATTCTATATTTGTTTATTATGAAAGTTATTAAGGCATTGGTGGTTCTGAATTTTCATCTAACTAGTTGACCACTAGTATCCAGTACTACTATTATTAATAATAAACTATTAATTAATATGAATTATTATTCATTACAATAATGGTATATATAACATACAATTTCCTTATTGCTGATCTTTACTATATAGTACATTGAGATGTAATGGATGAAATTACATTTCAAATTCAAATTCAAAATTTATTAAGTACTTACCTTGTTAGATACTGTGCCTTTAAGCACTGGGGATGCAAATAAGAAAAAGAAAGTTCCTGAGTTCAAGAGTTCAATCTAATGCAGAAAGACAACATACAAAAGGAAGCTGAGAAGGTGGGGGGAGATGGTACCTGGTGAGGGAACATGATGTTCCTTGGAATTGAAATGAAGAATCTGGAACCACAGATGAAAAATGAAGAGTTAGCTGGAAAAAAAGTAAGACTTTGGGCAGAAGTTTGTTGCTCTGCTCCCTACCTTTCAACTAAAGCAGAAAGGCAAATGAGAGTTTTGAGAAAGTGCTGTTTCAAAAGCTAAGTCTATCTGCATGGTGATGAAATTTCAATCAATCAATAAACACTTATTAAGCTCCTACTATGGTCCTACTATAGTATGTTATGCTAAGCCTTAGATAAGCATTTACCTGATTTCAGATGATCAGCTTGTCCTGGACCAGTCATGATGTTTAGAAATGGAAAGCAAGTAGAGCTACTGAAGTAAAAAGGTACTGTTCTTCCTAAACTATCTTGTGTTAAATTACTTTTTATTTATTCACTTTATAATTATACTGCATACATTTTTTATAAATAATTTCTTTCTCATTAGAACACAAGCTGCTTTTTAGTAGGAATTGTTTTATTCTTTGTACTTGTTTTTAGCCCAGGCTTGTGGAGGTATTTTGCAAATTTTTGTTGAGTGATTGATGTTCATTTTTTAAAAAATATCATTAACCTCTTTTAGTGACTCCAAAAAGCTTTCCAGAATCTTCCCTTATAACTGATAAATAGAGGCAGGCAAAATCAATTAACAAATAGATCACATCTAAAAATGCATGTCTACCATCTCTTTGCATTTAAGTGGTAGAAATCAACTTGGAGTTATAATTGATCACTGAATTAATCAAAGTTCTGAAATCTCTCAAGGTTGTTTTCCTTTCTGTTATTGTAGTGACCATGTATATTTTCTTCTTGGTTTCAATTACTTTGTATTAGTTTACATGAATCTCCTCATGTTTCTCTTCATTTTTTATTTGTTACTGTTTCTTACAGTACAATAAACTCTATTTGTATTCCATAGTTTGTTCAGTCATTTCTCAATTAATAGTCCTCTATTTTTTTCCAATTTTTCCTGTCATAAATAGTGATACTAAAAATATTTTAATGTATATGAAACATTTCCCTTTGTCTTTATCTCTTTGTGATATATATACACACACATACATATACACACATACACATGTATACATGTACACACACCGAAACATATGTATATATACATATATACACATATATTAGATATTGCTGGATCATATATTAGTGCCAAATTGTTTTCTGGAATGATTGGTTCAATTCACAGCTCCATTAATTAGAGTCAGTACAATTGTCATCTTATTTTTTCTGTACATATAGTCAGTCATCTCAAGGAGCAATTTCAAGTAGGAGTATTGAAGAGCTTTGGGAATTGGAGTCAGACATGACTTGTACCAATTATGCAAAACTGCAGCTGGAAAGAGGGTATATGACCTCTGAATGGTGCATATTTGAAGAAATATGAGATACAATCTAGAATAAGGATTAGTTTTATACAACTAGGAATTCATCCTATTATAAGGCCATCATTTCAGGAATAAATTAATTGTTTGTTTTTAAGCTCTTGTAGATCTTCAAAATAGCATGCAATTAGAACATTCTTCTTATTTTCCCAGAAATTGATAAAGATAAAAATCCTATTATATTAAAGAAGAGGAGATAAAAGTTCCTTGTAATAATCCAGGTTGGCTGAAACATGTTTCAAGTCAAGCAAAGAAGGGACAAGTATGTTTTTTATTAAAGCTTACACAACCAGCTAGTGTAATGTTTCCTGAAGTTTCATCCATCATGCTACCAATTTCTTCATAGGAGAGAAATATTATATTCTACTGTTATGTCTTAGGAACAAAAAAGGAACATGCTCAGAAATTTTTTTTATATCTATATAACAAATGAATAATTAGGATAATAAAATTCATGGATAGCACAATGTCTTGGAAGAAATTACAGAGATGGGTGTTTTAATAATAACATATATATAATATATACTACATAAAGATATATTTGTATATATAAGTACATATATGTATGTATCTCTATAGCAATCACTTTAAAGTTTACCAAGTTCTTTGCATAGATAATCCTCTAATACCCTCATAGGCTATGTATTAATGAATATTTTAATCTCTATTTTGCAGAATAGAATCTGAGGCTCCAAAAGATTAAATGATTTCTCAGATGTCATCAATAAGATTTGAACACATTCCTTCCTAAATCCAGGTCCATCATTATCCGTCATACCATACAGCATCTGCATACCATTATTCTATTGAAGGTATGATTCCCCATTGTCATATGAGGAAAAATCCATGAGCTGAGTTTTCTTTTTTCTTTTTTTCCCCCTTTCTTTAGTCTCCATAGTTCTCTCTCTGGGATGTGGATGGTTCTTTCTATCCTAAGTCTATTGGAATTGTCTTGAATCACCTCATTGTTGAAAAGAGCTAAGTACATCACAGTTGATCACAATCTTTTTTTTTTTTCTTTTTTTTTTGATGTGTACAATGTTCTTTTGGTTCTGCTTACTTCACTCAGCATCAGTTCATGTAGGTCTTTTCAGGTTTTTCTGAAATCAACCTGATCATCATTTCTTATAGTACAATAATATTCATTACATTCATATACCATAACCTACTCAGTCATTCCCCAAATGATGGGCATCCACTCAGTTTGCAGTTCCTAGTCACTACAAAAAGGACTGCTACAAACATTTTTGCACATGTAGCTCTTTTCCCTTGTTTTATGATCTCTTTGGAATATAGACCTAGTAGAGACACTGCATAGTTTAACAGCCCTTTGGACATAATTCCAAATTGATGAACTGAGTTTTCAATATTTTTGCTGGACTAAGGGAGATCAGACTTCACAAAAAGTCACACACATAGAGCAAAAACATTAATCTGATTGTTAAAGAAAGCACAAGACTTCTTGGGATAAGTGGTAATACAACATAGGCGAGACTGAATTGAATTCCTCCATTAAAACAGGAAGCTGAATTTGGTCAGAGTAGTTACCATATGCATCCATATGAATATTTTAGCATGTAGAGAGCTTTCAAGAATGGAAAAATGTTAAGCTTTGAAAAACTATAAGAATATAACAAAGCTAGCTTTATGTTTGCCTAATGAGTAAATTGAAGAAAACCTTTCTTGTGAAAGAGGTCATTATGTTTGTTTAAGGGAAAGTTAGTTGTTTTATTTGATATGTTCAAGGAAATATTTAATTCTTTCTTGAAGTAACTTCACTTTATGTATTTATTCCCCAGTTATTCTGTAAACTCTTTGAGACCATTTTCTATGGTTGGTTCACCAATGTAATCAATACTTGTTAATGTTTTAGTAAAGCATGCATTTTTAACATTCTAAGAACTCTGTCACCATGTTTTTTTCATATTTTTATTATTTCATGTTTTATCATACTTATTTGGCATAGATGTAAATAGAATCAAGATAGATTAATATGGATAAGCCAAGAAACTTTTAGAATTAATGGAAAACTAGAGATTTTCCTAGGCCTGGAAGTCAAAATTTCTGATATATAGAAATGATGACAAATCATTAACATTTTTATGAGATAAGTAATATTTTCATATTTTAGTATCATCATCAATATTTATGTTAATTTACATTTGAGTTCATTTTCATTTTATATGCATCAATCACAGATAATACTTGTAAATGGGCTTATTAAAACAGTGCCTGGCACATATATAAATTCTCTTCCTTCTTCCCCTCCAGGATTGAACATTTAAAGTCATCTTTGACTTCTTCCTTTCCTCATTCCTTTATCTTTCAAATTTATCCACCCCATGCTTTGAAGAATTCAACTTATTACCCTTTTGGGAAAATGAAACCTTTTCTCGACAATTTTAAAAATGATCCACAATCACATCCCTAAGTTCATTTGGCATCCTACAAGACAATTCCTATGGCTCCGTGACCTGAACTCATTAAAAGTAGCAAAGTTCTCCTTGTACGTGGCTTGGCTTTCAATTCCCTGTGAACCATTTTTGTTCTCTACATCCTAATCTGAAGTTCATTTGTTGGCTAAAGAAAACAGAAGCAAAATTTTAAAAATCTGAATAATTTTGTCTGTTCTCCATGATTCTTCATTATAATATCCACCACAAAGAGTGGAGTCTTTTGCCTTGCCCCCAACATACTTAAAAGGCTCTTTTTTGTTTTTCTTGTTCAGTCATTGCAGTTGTTTCTAGTTCCACATGACCCCATTTGGATTTTCTGGGGGGCAACAATATTGTTGTGGTTTGCAATTTCCTTCTATAGTTCCAGATGAGGAACTGAGGTAAAAACAGAATTAAATGACTTGCCCAGTCTCACACTGTAAGCATCTGTGACCAGGTTGGAACTAAGGAAGATGATTCCAAGTTGAATACTCTATCTACTGCACCACCTAGTGGCCCTTGTTTTTCTTAATCTTTATTAGTTTTAGATTAGCTCGGGACTTGACTGTTTCTACTACTACTATTCTTTTTGATTCATTTGCAATTATCTTTTTTTTTTAAATTCTTTCTTCCATATATGTCTTATAAAATCAGACAACAAATATTTAATAATTTTTTACTTTTTGTTAAGCAATGTACTAAGCACTAGAGATACCAAATACCCCCTCCCCCCAATATCCCACCTCTATATTCCTCTGTCTTTGGCCCTCCATTAAAAAAAAAATTAACAGAAAACATCATCCCCATTACGAGCTTACATATTAATAGGAGAAATGTGTAAATATCTAGGTACATAAAAGATATATATGACATATACTTAATTGAGATAGTTAAATATAAAAATTTAAGTAGAAAGTAGTAGGAAATAGGGATAAGAGAAAGAGGGTATATGTGACAAGAAGGGAGGGTGGGTTAAGAGAGGCAGTGGTCAGGAACAAAACAAATTGAAGAGGAAAAAAGTAAAAAGAGAAAGAGAAGGATAAACAGAAGAAAATGAGATGTAAGAAAATAAACAATGGGAATGGGAATGGGATGAATTCACCTATAAATGAAAATATATAGTAGAATGATAACTTAGAACTTAACAATATGTAGTTTAAAAGAAACATACTCAAAACAGATCAGAGTTAAAATAAGGGACTGGAGAAGAATATCAGTTTTAGTTAAGAAAAAAAAGGTTTGTAATCATGATCTCAGACAAAGTAAGGAAAAAAGAAAAAGAAAAAAAAATAGATCTAACTAAAAGATAATCAGGGAAATTGCATTTTGCTGAAAGGTACCATGAACATTGAAGTAATATAAAATTTTTATAGCAAATTACTCTGAGAAAGAGCCAAATTTGTAAAATTAAGAACCATTTCTCAATTGATAATTGGTCAAAATATATGAAAAGGAAATTTTCAGAAGAAGAAATCAAAATTATTTATAGTAATAAAAATACATTAAATCACTATTGATTAGAAAAATGTCAACTAAAATAACTATAAGGTACCATCTCACACCTATCAAATTAGCTCACATGACAAAAAAAAAAAGAAAATAGCAAATGTCAGAAAAATAGGGACACTATGTACTATTGATGAAGTTATAAACTGTTCCGACCAATCTGGAGAACGATTTGATATTTAAATGTCCATAAAACTACATACTCTTTGACCAATTTATAGCATTATTAGGTCTGTATCATAAAGAAATAAAAAAAAAAAGAGCAAAGACCTATTACAAAAATATTTATAATAACTTTTTGTGGTGACAAAAAATTAGAAATTGCAGGGATATCCATCAATTGGGAAATGTCTAAATAAATTGCGGTATATTATTGTGATGGAATATTATTATGTCATGAGAAATGATGAGAGGGATGGTTTTAGAAAAACTTGAAAGATCTATGTGAACTGATGCAGAATGAAGTTATAATTATAAATAATAATAACAATATTGTAATGATGGTCACCTGTGGCTTAGCTCTTCTGGTAAATACAGTCATCTAAGACAATTCCTGAGGACTTATGATGAAAAATGCTCTTTACATCCAAAGAAAGAGAATTGATGAACTATTATTGCAATTGGAAGTTTATTTTTTTACTTTTTTTTCTTGTCTTTATTTTTTGCAACATAGTCTGATATGGAAACATATTTTTCTTGATTTCACATATATGATTGTTATAGTGCTTACTTTTCTAAGGATAGAGGAGGGTTTGAAGGGAGAATATTTAGAACAATTTTTTTTAATTGTTAAAAGCAAATAAATAATACATTAAAAAGCTTATGTATTATTTATTTGCTTTTAACAATTTTTAGAAAAAAGAAAATTGACTGGACTTTTTTTTTTTTGAACAGGAAAATGTCTACCTTAAAAGGAAGGAAATTATAGGTTGAAGATTAAGAGCTAGAGAAGTTATTCCATTTCTTTATTAATTCCCTGGAGGATTAGGATAGGAAAATGAATTGAAGGAAAACTATCTTATCTTTCTCAGAAGACATTCATTTTTATGACTTCTAATGACTAGCAAGACCTGACACTTAATCCATTGTTCCTCATTAATATGATTTTTGTTCCTTCTGGGAATTAAAATTCTACTTATCCTCTTATAAATGCCCACCTTGATCATTTAAAATGCTTTATAAAAGAGGAGATGAGGAAAATTCAAAATTGGAAATTCCTAGTTGCTGAACTTTGTCTGATCTGTCTGCTAAATCAATCAAGCTTCTTCTTTTTTTTTTTTTTAATGGAGGAGGAGCTGCAGCAGTACTCAGACTTTTCTGTTTTCATTTTATTTTGCTTTATACTTGGTATAGATCTTTAAGATACTAAATGATCCCCTCCTCTCTTTGCTATGGAAGTTAGTCCAGTATTATCCATATGCAATTTCTGGGGTTTTTCAACTATGATCCATCATAGGGAAGGAGAGCAAAACCAAGTGCTTAGAGTACAATATATTGGTTTCAAAATTCCTATACCAGTTTTAGTAGTACAGTTTTCTGAGACAGTGTAATGAAATTGTTTTTTTTTTTTCAAATCAACTTGATGAGCATTTATTAAATGCCTGCTTTATGCAAATACTGTTAGACACTGAGAAATACAAAGACAAAAAAATGAAATAGTCCTTATCCTCTAGGAGCTTACATTCTTTTTTTTTTTTTTCCCATAAATTATTTATTTATTTATTTAATAGCCTTTTATTTACAGGATATATATATGGGTAACTTTACAGCATTAACAATTGCCAAACCTCTTGTTCCAATTTTTCACCTCTTACCCCCCCACCCCCTCCCCTAGATGGCAGGATGACCAGTAGATGTTAAATATATTAAAATATAACTTAGATACACAATAAGTATACATGACCAAAACGTTATTTTGCTGTACAAAAAGAATCAGACTCTGAAATATTGTACAATTAGCTTGTGAAGGAAATCAAAAATGCAGGTGTGCATAAATATAGGGATTGGGAATTCAATGTAATGGTTTTTAGTCATCTCCGAGTTCTTTTTCTGGGCATAGCTAGTTCAGTTCATTACTGCTCCATTAGAAATGATTTGGTTGATCTCGTTGCTGAGGATGGCCTGGTCCATCAGAACTGGTCATCATGTAGTATTGTTGTTGAAGTATATAATGATCTCCTGGTCCTGCTCATTTCACTCAGCATCAGTTCGTGTAAGTCTCTCCAGGCCTTTCTGAAATCATCCTGTTGGTCATTTCTTACAGAACAGTAATATTCCATAATTTTCATATACCACAATTTATTCAGCCATTCTCCAACTGATGGACATCCATTCAGTTTCCAGTTTCTAGCCACTACAAAAAGGGCTGCCACAAACATTCGTGCACATACAGGTCCCTTTCCCTTCTTTATAATCTCTTTGGGATATAATCCCAGTAGTAACACTGCTGGATCAAAGGGTATGCACAGTTTGATAACTTTTTGAGCATAGTTCCAAACTACTCTCCAAAATGGTTGGATTCGTTCACAACTCCACCAACAATGCATCAATGTCCCAGTTTTCCCGCATCCCCTCCAACAATCATCATTATTTTTTCCTGTCATCTTAGCCAATCTGACAGGTGTGTAGTGGTATCTTAGAGTTGTCTTAATTTGCATTTCTCTGATTAATAATGACTTGGAGCATCTTTTCATATGACTAGAAATAGTTTCAATTTCTTCATCTGAGAATTGTCTGTTCATATCCTTTGACCATTTTTCAATTGGAGAATGGCTTGATTTTTTATAAATTAGAGTTAATTCTCTATATATTTTGGAAATGAGGCCTTTATCAGAACCTTTGACTGTAAAAATATTTTCCCAATTTATTGCTTCCCTTCTAATCTTGTCTGCATTAGTTTTGTTTGTACAAAACCTTTTCAGTTTGGTATAATCGAAATTTTGTATTTTGTGATCAGTAATGATCTCTAGTTAGTGTAATGAAATTGTTAAGAAACATTTTAGTTTTTATAACATTTTTGATCTGAAATTTTGTATATAATATGTAAGCAAGAACAAGATCAGCATAGTAGTGAGAAGATGAGTGAGTTAGCCAAAAGATGTAAAAGAATCAGGAGTTGAGGGTCAATTTAAAAGAAGATAATATCAATATGAATGATGTCTTCTTTCTTCTTTGCTCTAAAGACAGGTGAAGTAGCCAAAGACTTAAAATCTAGTTCCCCCATTTCTCACCTCTAACTCTCTCACGATCTCTACTTTTAAAAAAGTGTTTATTAAACAACAATAATGTTTGGCGGGGTGGGGCAGAGGACTGATTGTGCATTATTTATTCTCAAGGAAAATTTAAAACCCTGACAAGTTATTACTTGTTCTAATTCAAAAATACTAACAAGTAGAAGCAGCTAGGGGGCACAAAGGCACTGAGCCTAGATCCAAGAAGACCTAAGTTAACATTTGGTCTCAGGTACTAGCTGTGTGAGATTGGACAAGTCACTTAACCATTATTCACTTGTTTCCTCATCCGCAAAACAGGGATAAACAATAGCACTTACTTCCCAGGATTTTTGTAAGGTTTAAATGATATATTTGTAAAACATTTAGCATAGTGCCTAAAATATGATAGGTGTTTAGTCAATAGTTATTTCCTGTCTTTCTTCCTATTAAATCTAAATGAATAATTTATTCATTTCAACTTTTCTTGTTATAAAAATTCTATTTATTCTGTATGATTACAAGAGGAAATAACTTAAAATGATTTTTCTACCCATTTTTCTTTCACTTCTTATTTATTTTGTTTTCAATTTAAACAAAATTTCTTATTATAAACAAATGCACGATGAATTCTAGGAAAGTGGGACGGGAATACTAACTTTATTTTTTGGAGAAGGATATCATAAATTATGGCTAGAAAGTTGGAGTTGTAAATTTTGTTTTAAAAGGAAGTGTTTTTCTTTCAGCTGCAAAAATAGAAAATGAGGTGCTAAATGGAATAGTCTACATAAAAATTCCTATCTTTGTATATCTGACCTTTTTTAGAATCTTCAGACAAAATTACTGTTAGCTATTATTATCATTCCAACATAATTGTATGGGACACCTATATGGTGTGAGAAAGCCTTGATTTTAGGCAAGCTTTACTAGCAGGAAGTCACAATGAGAGCCTTAATTCTTTCTAAGTTTTTTTTTTTTTTTTTTAAGGGTCTTAAGTAAGTGATGAACTTTGCCTTGGTTAAAAAAACAATCTTTTATGTTCTTTTTGTTGTATTTCCAACCATATATAGGTGATGGCTGTCAATCTTTGGATCATGGCCTAAAGAGAAATATGTAGATAAATTATGGAGCAGTGCTAAATGTTCATTCCTCTTGACTAGAACAAAAATGGCACCATTCAAATATTTCTTCACTTTCACTGTTGTATTTTGGGAGACTGAGCTATATTTCCAATCTTTGTTCTTCAAGAGTATATTTGTTTTCTGTTGTTATTGTTGTTTTTCTTTTTCTCCACACTTGCTTTTAAAGAAACTGGTGCTTAACATTTACTTAGTGCATATGTTTGTCCTCTAGGGTTGGGCATAGCTGAGAAAGGAACAATTATGTAATGAAAAACCTAAATACAACTGTAAGCTATTTCTTGGCAAAAATATGGGATTTCTAGCTATAATTTATAACTTCTCAAAAGCAAAGTAAAAAATTTCAAGAATTCACATCAAATTAACTTAGCTGCAGCCCATTTGGAGAAAAGGAAAACAGAACTGGATCTTATCCTTTTGAGATCAATGGTATCAGGCTCATTTAGTCTTTTTTGTTCTTCTCAGTTAAGTTTATTGAAAGTCTTCCCCAAGAATGGAGCCATGAGTAGAGACTAGAGAAAAAGCTTCACCTGTTGGGAGGTATTTGGAATGTAGAGTGGCAACAGGGATGGCAAATATTTAACAATCACCTCTCTTTTCAGTTTAAACTGCATTATTAATACTGTCTCATTGATTTCTTAAGTTTAGAAACATAACAAAATCAAGGTGTGATGCTAAGCATTTGCCAATAACCAAGGTGTAAATGCTCACACTGAAAACGTAATAATTGGCTCTCTCTCAAACTAAGAAATCGACTCTAACATGTGACTGGATGCTAACCACACAGAGGTCTCTATCAGCCAAGAGGAAGTAACTAGTTCTCAGGCTGAGCATAAGCCCACATTGTCCAGTACAATTAGTAGAGGTATATTTAACTTTTTAAATCCTTTTCTTTATGAATGAAGCAATGGAGAAAGCATTATGATAGTTATCCCTAACAAGACATATTACTAGAGAGAGACCCTAAGAATTGTGATTAATATAATCAGTGAAAGGGCATAATGGAGTTTTAATAGATAAACAATATGCTTTATGATTTAATACCTGTATCAGGTGCAAATGCTTTTTTGAATCATAGAATCAATTTCTCAAGTTCCCAGGAAGTAATCACCAAGTAGGTGATGTTAAGGCATTTTCCTTCTGTCTCACCACAATGTAAGAACAAAACTTTAATAAATTTGAAAGGGATTACAGAGCTTTGTCAATTGGATGAAAGATCATTAACACCACAGAGGAAACATTTTTGATAGTCTGAGAATATTGGATAAATCCCTGAGCAGAAATATTGCTCATTCAAAGATGGAAGATTTCTTTTGGGTAGTTGAGAATTGCAGTTCTGGCAGGTCTTTAAGAGAGAATAGCTCTTGGTAGGGAAAGGTGTGGGAGGAGATGTAGTGCAGGTAAGTGTGGGTGTACAGATGCATGTACATTCATAAGTAATGCATGCAAACTCTTTCTCTGTCTCTCTGTGTCTGTCTGTGTCTGTGTCTGTCTCTCTCTCTCTATCTTTCTGTCTCTTTTTGTCTCTGTCTCTGTCTCTATGTGTTTCTTTCTCTCTGTTTCTCTCTGTATCTCTTCTCCCCCTTACCCCAGTCTCTCCCTCTCCTATTCTTTATGTTATAAGAGAGATGGGATCAGTAAGAGACAATGCTTCCACATGGCATCAAAGAGATGCATAGAGGACCAATGGATGTGGAAACTTAGATACTTAAGGGGAGCTGTAAGAGGATTCATAAAAGAGAGAAACTATATGCAATGCCAAAATTTGTGAGGAAAGGCAGCTTCAGGGAATATGACCTCTCATAGTTGAAAGTGTCAGCTTTATATTCTAGAAAGGAACACACCTTTGGAGCAGAAAGTTACAGTGAAGCCTTCCTGAAGACAGAAAAGGACTTTCTGGTATTAAAAGTTGTTTTAGTACAATACCTGGCACCTAGTAAGCCCTTGTTTGTTGACATGTTGACTTTACGTATATTCCTCATTGTCATTATACTCTAAATTGGATATCACTCTTTCCATCAAGAGATTAAATCCTAGTCTTTTTGTCAGGAAAATTCTTTAACTACTGTTCTAGCTATGCTTTTGCCAAAAACTAATTGAGTCCATTGGCTGAGAATGTTTGGGGTTTGGGAGCTATGGTGTTAGAAACATAACCTCTCTGGGTTATCCTGGAACCTTGAGAGTAATAGTAATTTTTTATTTCTTTAGGACTACAAATACTGAGTGCTAGTGAATGTTAATGGAATAGACCCAGAAGAAATGTTACCTTATTATCCCAAAAATCTTTTGTATTTACCCTCATCCAGAAAAGAATAAAATAGAGAATGATATAACAGATAAAGAATAACGTACAAAGGTTTAGCTTAAAGAAAAAAATGTCTCCAGAATTTGACATACACACACACACACACACAAACACACAGATATACACACACACTCTATGTAAATATGTACATGTAGGTATGTATACATACAAACACTAATTATACCTGAGTGATAAAAAGATTGATACAGTATTTCCTAAACTGTGTTCTGAGTGTTCTATCTGATGATGTGAATGGAATTATGTAAGGAAAATTCAATCTTAGCAATGTTCCCTTTAAAATATTAAATATAAAACTGTGTATATATAAAAATAGTTAAAAATGGCAATTTTTTTATACAAATGTAGGATCATCAGATTTAGAGGTTTTTTTTCCTGCTACCTGGATCCCAATGGCACTGAAGAATCTATAAGAAACAAGAGCTATGGGGAGCCCCTCCTCTCAATTTACCTGTCAAGTTACCATTTTCATTTTCCTCTTCTTGACTACATACTAAACTCCTATCACTACTGCCATGAAAATGATTCTAAATACCCAGTTGTTCTATTCGAACACTCAAATCCATTTCTCCCTTCCCACCAGTTGTGGACTGGGTCCCTCTCCACCAGTTGTGGACTGGGTCCCTCCCTATCCCTTTCCTCTAACACACTGATCCATGTCCATTCACATCACTGGGATGAGCAGGGAATCATCATTTACCATCTTTACATTAAGATGGAAGGCCATTATGTCTTTACTACCAAGACTTAAATCTTCACCTACCTTTGGACCTCATCATATGACTGGCTATTACATGTGGCAGACCTTTGGGCCATACCATCTGACTTGTTGATGCAACTTAAAGATCCCTGGGCATTATCATCTGATTTATTCCTAAGGACCACTAGACTTTTCAACCTGTCCTATAGCAGATTCATTCTTATATGTGCCATTTCTCTTAGAAATGTGAACTTCTTGAGCCTTGGCACAGAGTAGTCACTTAATAGATCTTTGTTCAATTATTCATTCACTTAATTCTTATTCATTTTTTGGAGGGAAAAGTATGACATTGTTTTTATGGTTAATGTGCTAATACACATATATGGATACAAATATTTATCAGTGATGGACTGGCAGATCCAATATTTACTTTTCAAGCGCATGATAGAAGAAACAGCCAGTCTTGGAGAAAATGTTAAGATATGTGACATGTTCAGGAGAAAGATATGTTGAACTAGATAGGGATGAGAGTATAGGGATGAGCTAGGAGAGAAAAGACTTGCTTTTTGTTTTTTGGGTGAGGAGGAAAAACAGGTAATTCTACAAAGGAGAATCCCACTTGCAATATAGTCATGGAGGGGAAAAGGGTGGTCCATCCTCCCCCAGCTCCCTTGATTTACTATGGCAGTGACCCAGCCTCACCTTAGAGCCCATACAGGGTTGTAGGCCAGCACAATAGTCATGAGAAAGAGGCCAGGCCATCTACTTTTCATTTCTCTGTGACAACCAAAGCCAGTGTGAGGAAAGACATAAAAACTGGAGGGTGTTGTTTGTCTAACTGTGACTGGGGGCGGAGACAGGAAATTTGGAAAGTTGGGGCTCAAGTGTCTTCCCAAATTCGACCTGGATATGGCCCTCACAGTAAGTTGTAAGGAATTTTATTGTGTTGTTTCAGACTTTCCTGAGATAACTGGGGAAGGAAAGTTATTGAAGAGAGTTATCCAGACCCAGATATCAAGCAGAACTGTGATGTCCATCTTCAACACCTGGACTAAACCACTTTACTATGCCACTGGTATTTTTTACTGTCATGGTCAGGGCCCAACAGTCAAAAATCCTATCTTTGGCCATTGCCATGGATCCTGACCTATATTTTCATGAAAACTGACATCCTTTCAGGGTCTTAGCTGGTGACAACTAATATGTATTAAGGCAACTATGGGAATATGTTAACCTCTTCTGTTTAACATCATATATCTTATCCTAAAGAAGTAACTAATGGTCAGGCTGCTGGAGAAAGGTTCTGATAATTTCCTATCTCCGTTTCTTAGCTTTGCTTTGTTGTCAGTCAAATCTACTGGGAATCATTTCCTGCCTGACTGATTTCCTGCCATCAGTCTAGAAAGAGAACCATTTTAATTGACTCCTTCTGTGTGTGAACTGCCTCTGAGAACCTTGCCATTTTAAACACCTTTCGATGACTCAACTTCTTTTTCATACTCAAGTATTTTCTCCTAGCAAAAATAATTGGACCCAGCTTTATTTTAAATGAGGTAATATTTGTCCATTTTATAGAGTCTCCTATCCTTATTCTTAAAACCCAACTAAAGACATAGCTTGTTTTATTGTACTTCACAAGATATTGACTTTTTTAAACAAATTGAAAGTTTGAGCAAATCTATTGACGTCATTTCCCTACTAGCTTGTGCTCTCATCATATCTCTTTGTCACATTTTGGTAATTCTCACAATATTTCAAAATTTTTTGTTATTATTATATCTGATATAGTTATCTAAAACCAGTGCTCTTTGGTATTACTATTGCAATTGTTTGGGGATGCCGTAAACTGTGCTTTTATACAAGACGCAACCAATTTATGAAAGTTGGGTGTGTTCTGACTTTTCCACTGATCTGCTCTTCCTCTATTTCTCCTTTCTCCTTGGGCCTCCTTACTTTTTGAGACACAATGACATTGAAATTAGTCTAATTAATAACCCTAAAATGGCCTCTAACTGTTCAAGTGAAAGGAAGAATCAATGTGCCTATCTTTAATTTGTTTTATTTTTAGAAACTGCCACAGTCACACCAGCCTTCAACAATCACTCTGTTAAGTCTGTAGCCGTCAAATCAAGGCAAGATCCTCTACTACTAAAAAGATTATGACTAAAGGCTCAGAGGATGGTTAATTGTTTTTTAGTAATAAAATATTTTTAATTAAGCTACGTACATTTTCAGACATAATATTATTATACACTTAGTACACTACATTATAGTGCAAACATAACTTTTATGTGCACTAGGAAACTAGAAAAAATAAATATATGACTTGCTTTACTACATTATTTGCTTTATTACAGCAGGGTCTGGAACTGAACCCATAATATTTCTGAGGTATGCCTTCATTCACTCTGTATAATTTGAGATGATGACATATCAGTTATTCCTATCAATTTCTCCAAAAAACTTTTAAAGATATGTTTCTGCTTTATAATTGTTATTTGTTTTGTGTTGTTTAACATGCTTTATGATATAATGAGAGTCAAAATGGAGTAATGAATTAAAAATAGGCATCATTTGGGTTGACTTGGGTTCAAGCCTTGCCTCTGACTCATTCTGGCTGAGTCACTCTGCATAATTCAATTAGTCTCAAAGGATCCAAGACTCTTGAATTTTCAGTGTATAGCAAGGGTTTTCTTGACTGGAATTACTATACTAGTGATATTACACATCTAGTCCTATCCTATCTTATAAAATCTAGCAATTATAATCATTGCACATTTTACAAATTACTTTACATGATGGCTCAACTGAACCTCCCAACTCTTTGAGGCAGGTGGGTAGATGTATCAACACCATTTTATAGATGAGTAAGCTAAAACTTTTTTTTTTTTTTTAATTTTGACACAGCTAATTAGTAGTACAGGTAGAATTCACACCTAAGTCTTTTGACTCCAAATTCTTGTTCTTTTCAACTTTCATGTTCATCATTTCTCTGCAATATCATATAGTTAATTAGTGGAACAAGATAGAATTCAAACTAGACCTTTTGACTCCAAAACTCTTATTCTTTTTAAGTTTCATATTCAGTGTTTATCTGCTGTGTTTTAATTTCTTAATTCATCTATTCCTTATCCCATTCACTCATGTCCTTAACTCTCACAAACTTTATGCTTGATACTCTTTCATTCTTATCATTTTGGGGTTATAATGTCTATCATGATTATTATCAAGTTCAAGATTGCATTGTGAGAACTGCTTCATTTCTTTATAGCTCTAATTTGCCTTCCTTACATTCTCTCCCTCTCTCCTTCCTTCCTTCCTTCCTTCCTTCCTTCCTTCCTTCCTTCCTTCCTTCCTTCCTTCCTTCCTTCCTTCCTTCTTTCCTTCCTTCCTTCCTTGCTGTTATTATTGTCATTTCAGAACAAAGTCAGATCACTTGAATATGTCTATTATTCACATTTTCATTTTTTTCTAAAAAGTACACTTGGTTTTGTTGATTTAGAGTTGGAAGATTATTCAAGGCTCTAATAATAATCATTTATGTGACATTTGTTTTAAAGTTTAAAGGAAATTTCTATATTTTACTTAATCTTGAAAGCATCTCTGATATATAACTAAGAGACAGGTGTTCTAAGTTTGCTAAAAAAAAAAGGTCACAAGTGTGTCTTCCAATTCCTATATCATTAATCCCTATTCAATCCTTACTTTTTTTGGAAACTCTTCGTAGGTTAGAAGAAATTCTTAGAAGTTATCTAATCATTAAAATCACTAGAATTAAATGGGTATATCCATTCAACACTGCTTTACCAGCTATCAAAAATAATAATTGTCATCACTTATTTATATGGTGCTATACAATCATAAAATATTTTACATATATTATCTCATTGAATAAAATTATTTTCACTTTTTCAAGAAATCCTCACTTTAATCATACTTCACTTTATTCCTTACATTTCTCTTGATTTCTCCTTTACAACTTGGCCAACCACTTTGCTGATTAGCTTGTGAACTTCTCAAATCCCCTCCAGTTCTGAAGCCTTGATCAAATTATTACTGCTATTGTTCCTGAATATGACATGCCAATCTTCTCTTTGTTCGGGTCTCATCCCTGTGATCAGACAAAAGTGCCCTCCTCTAAAAAAGTCATCTCTCTCTCATTAACATGGAACTTCCTTAACGGAAAGGACAATCTTTACTTTTGCATTTATATCCCTAGCACTGTGGGCTCCAATTCATCTTCCAAACCTAAAACAAGAAAATAACATGAACTGTTTATGAAAAATTGAAGAAATGAATAATAAACTTAGAAAGGAAAACCAGATTACTCTGGTAATCTGACAGTGCTTAGCTCATAGTTAAGTGTTTAATAAATGCTTTAAAATTAATCAATTTGATCCTCACAACAACTTTATTAAGTAGATATTGCAAGTTTTCTTTTCCTTATTTTACAAATAAGGAAAGGGAATAAAAATTTATTTTATATTGCTATGTGACAGGAACTGTGCTAAGCCTCCCTATTTTTTTTTTTTTTTAGCAAATATTATCTCATTTGAACAATCTGATCAGATAAAGAAATTGAGGCTTATAATAGCAGAAATGTAGCTAATAAATAGCATCACCAGCATTTAAGCCTGATTCTAAGATTAGTGTTTTAACACAATATATTTTCTATCACCAATAAATACTTGGGGTCTCATAATCTATAATATACTTTATAGAACATATAGTGGCCCTGTTGAATGGTGTTTATTATTATTATTTATTTATTTATTTTTAGCATTGTTTGGAAAGGGAGTTGGTCAGAAATCCATGATCTAGTTGTCATGGTCTACAACATTAGTTTCCTTGACTCTGGTAGGAATCTTATAGGTCACCATAATCACATAAACCTAATAAAATATTTTGGTTACTATGTTGATGTTTTCCTTAGTCAAAAATCCCAAAATGTATTACAATTTCAGTTAGTCATATTTCTTTTTTCCAAATTGAGAAAACCTCAGAGCTATTTTTAAATACTACAGATATCCAGACTAATTCAAATGATGAGCAATAGTAACAAGTTCTATGGGATAAGTTGTTCAGACATCATCTCTTTTCTGAGGGAAATATGCTTTGACATAGTTTCCTTCACTAATTTTCCATATCCTGGTTGTGTTTAATCCAATAGTATTTTTGTGTTAGTCTGTCCAAAAGGTTTGAAATAGCAAAATATGCAGTCATTTGAAGGCCACACCCAATATAAAACATTGGTGTGATAGTTTCCCTTCAATGTAACTATTTCACTAAGTTTCTTTCTTTAATTTCCTTTACTTTCTGTGAGTTCTAAGTAATCCCTCTGACTGCTTGGCCATCAGCATCTTATATTTGGGATGTTTTGTTTCAATGAGAGTTCAATGGTTCATTGAGTTCATAGCTTAAGCCATTTGCCCTTTGCATCTATAGCATCTAGTATATTGAATTGAATGTCATAAGTTGTGTATAGATGTAGACTTGAATTCTCCAACTTGAGCAATTTTAATTTCTCTTGTTGAACAAAAACCTTTGGGACAAAGATGGATGGATGATCAGTGAAGGTTCTTCATAGCCACTAATTGTTTAAAATCCTTTAAAAAATTCTGTTGTCTATTATAAGAAGCCAAAGTTATCAACAGGCTAAAGTATTATACTGATAATAAGAGAGAATTCAGTAGGGACAGATATAGTTGGGTAAAAAAACATCAAATCCATGTTTATGATTGGAGAGACAAAGTTAGACATAAGCTGTTATTTAAAAATATTTGTTAATTTGTTATTTGTTATTTTAATCCTATTTTTTTAAATAATTAAAATAATTTTTAAATTATATAATTTATATATAATATATTATATATAATTTATTATTATTAAATTATAATTATTAAATTATTTCATTATTATTAAATAATAATATATTATTATTAAATATTATATATAATTTATATATTATATATAATATAAATATATAAATAAATATATAATAATAAAATAAAAAAATTAACATTAAAATTAAAATAATAATTAAAAATAATCATTTGTTATTATTGTTATTATTATCATCACTGTCATCATCATCACTATTATTATTATTCTAGAACTGTGAGTCTGTCAGTGTGGGCAACTTACAGAATTTGAGATAAGTACAAACCCCTATGCAAAGGAATTTTCATGATATTCCTAAAGAATGATCATTCAGTTTCTGCTTGAAGACTTCCAAGGAGATGAAGGTTAACTTTTGAAATTCCCCATTCTTCTTTTGTAAAGTTCTAATTATTAGGAATTTTTTTTCTTTTTCTTTCTTTCTTTCTTTCTTTTTTTGTTTTTTTACACAAAAATCATGTATAAAACTTTAATATCTATAGGAAAGCCATTTTCCATTTCTATGAAATAACAATATAAGGGACAAGTAACAATTCAATTTTATAAGGCACAAAACTGCACAGAACACAACAATAGTATTCAATATGCAAATCTACTCTGAGGCACACTCTTTAGGCATGGTTAGTTTGAGTAAGCCTGTAGACAAATTTTTCCAGTAACTAAACAAATTCAGTAATTCAGATCTTTTATAATAATTGCTATAAAATTATTTCTTTCTTTAGGTAAGGAATAATCATGAGTTTCTTCTAGTGAGCAAATCTATAAAAAGTTTGATTCATTATGCAATTCTAAGAGGTGTAATAATGCATAGAGAGCTGGGTCTTGAGTCAGGAAGAGTTATTTTTCTTAGTCCAAATCTGACCTCAGACATTTATAAGCTGTGTGATTCTGGGCAAGTCAGTTTCCTCAGGTGGGATCTAGAGAAGAAAATGATAAACCATTCCAGTATCTTTGACAAACAATCTCCAAGTGGGATCACAAAAAGTCAGACATGAATGAATATTAGGAAGTTTTTTTCCTCAATATGATCCTAAATTGGCCCCTTTCTAACTTTTACTCATTCTTGTTATCTTTGAAGTTTCTGTTCTGCCCCCAAATAGTTTAATTCAAACTTCTCTACAAAATGTCCTTTTATATTCTTGAGTAGGACTATCCTGTCTCTGTGTTAAAGATTTCCAATCTTTCCACCAACTCACCTATGTCATGAACTGAAGGCCTGTTACCATCTCCATTTCCTGTTTACTTCCTATATTTTGTTTCTTGCTATTATCTTTGACTTATTGATGTCCTTCTGGAACTGTGGTGCCCAGAAGTGGCCACAATATTTCAGACAAGGTCTGATAAGAGCAGAAGACAATAGGGATATAATCTCTTTGTTCTTGGCAACTGTACCTCTCTTATTGTTGCCCCAAATTGCATTAGCTTTAGGAGGAAATCTCATACCACAGACACTTATTAAGTTTATAGCTGACTAAGTTTATAGCCCACAATCTTTTAAATAACTTATGTCTAACCCAATCATAAACTTCTCAATTAGACTTTTTTACCCAATTATACTTGTCCTTATTGAATTCTCTCTTATTAGATTCATAATAATACTCTAGTCTGTTGATAGCTTTTTGGATTTTGACTCTATCATTCCAGTGTATTAGCTAGCTCTTTTATCTTTGTGTTATCATTTAGTAATTATAGGTCATTTAATTCGTCTTTGGGATTAACTGATGGAAGGGCTTTTGAATGGGTTACTATTAGTATGCTGAATATGTTTTTATTCAAGTCATTGATTCAAATTAAACAGTATAGGGCTGAACCTGTATTATACATATGTTTTATATATATATATATATATATATAATATATGGCATATATAATATAATTATTATACATATAATATAATTATGTATAATAATTATACATATGTTTTATATATATATATATATAACATATGGCATATATAATATAATAATGGCATATATATATATATATATATATATATATATATGCTATTTAAATAATTTCTTTATTTGGGGCTAAGTGATGAAGATACATTTGAAGGGCTTCCCGAGTTATAAGTGAATCTGGAGGTACTGAAATTATTGTAAACCACGTGAACTTTCCTCTCAAATTCTAAATCATGTGCTATTAATCTTTCTACATTTTCCTTTGGGTAATTTGTTATTATATTGATGTTAAGCAATGCTCTGAGATATTAACCCTCAATCTACATTACTAGCAAGTATACATTACAGAATTAAAACAAAAATAAACCTGGTTGAAGAAATAATTAAAGAGCTCAACCATGTTTTTCTATCTGCAAACTGGCATGACAATTTGAGAATATCCAACTGAAAATAAATTTAATTTAGCCAGTACCTTGCTGATGTTTATCTCAGTGCCTGAGATATTTTGTTAGGATATGGACAGATATGCAAGGGATGGTACAACTTGAAAGCAAGATGGAAATCTGTATCCCCTCCCTACCCTTGCTATCTGAAATGTTATATAAATTAGACTGGAGGAATGACCCTTTCTCTCCGTGGAGTCAGACCTTTTTTTTTTTTTTTTTTCTTTCCTTTTGCTTCATATGAATAAGGAAGCAGTTTGTTCTGTGGAATGTTGCATTACATATATGAAGTGTTTTGCATACCTGTAACCTTTCAATTAATGTTATTTATGTTTCAATAAACTACCACGCTACTTTTCCAGATGTCCTAATCCTTCATGTAAATGAACATATTAAACCCAACCACCAGACTCACTGAAAACTGCCAAATCCACCGTCTGGACCCACATACCATTGCATTTAAGCTGTATTTGCATAAGCTTGTTCTGTAAGTGTAATCTTATGTATCATCTGCAGAGTTAAAGTTTCACTAATGTAAATCCCTGACAAATCAAGTACAGATGTAGCTTTTTGCCCTCAGGGCTGAGGCTGTCAATTCAGTACTCTTTCTCATATCTACCTCCTTCCTCATTCCCCTCCTACCCTCCCTCTCTCTTCAAATCTGTAACTTTTTTTTCAGTTACTAGTGATCATTTAAAAACTGTTTATACAGATATATTGCAGGTACTAAATATGATGCTGAACATTAGTTGTTTGAGTCTTTTCCTTTTGATCAGCCTGACTGACAAAATAAGGCTGGCAAATCATTCTGGGGGCTGGTCATACCACCTGGAAAAATTTGCTCTGCCAATCAACCAATGCCAGACAGATTGTTTCAGTTTACCAGGAGATGTTTTAGATAAGAAAGAGTCAAGCTCAATAAGTGAGTTAATGTCAGCTGGCAAATTCCATAATGCAGCCAAGGTAAATTCAATAAGAAGGCACTAGATGGTAAGGAAAAGGAGTCAGAGTGGTGAGGTGGGGTGACACAGGGCTAGGGAAACATGGAAGGCTGGGGGATGGAATAAAAAACAAAAAATCTCTATTGTTGCCTTTACTTTTTAGCTATTGTTGGAGATGGTGAAAAGCAGTCTTCTTCCTTAAATAAAATGATTAGGTTAAAAAAAACTTGCTTGTTTTAAACTATGAGAGAGAAAAATGTTGCCTCTGAATTTGGAGAGTGTTAGTGTTCTTTGGGTTTGTTTCTGATTATTTTAAGTCTAAATATGCTTCCTTTGCTGGTACCTAGTTGCTATTTATTTGGCTTTAGCCTTTGATCTCCCTTATGCTGGCACATCATAAAAAACATATTCCTTCTCAAGTCTTATATTATGTAGTTTGTTTCTGTTCAGTGTGCTCACCAGGCTGGGCTATACCCATGGAATAAGCCTCTCTTTGTTTTTGATAGACTCCAGGTGTTTATCACTATAACTTACTAATGGACTAAACCACAAGATATTCCTGCAAGATGCAAACTGAAAAAGGAATGGGGAAATTTTGAGTGTGATAACTTGGGAGTTTGAGTGTGATAACTTTGTTGGCAAATATCCACAGGGTAGCTTCTTTTAAAGGCAAGCCTTCTGAGAGGATTTCTTAATGTTAATTTCTTCTTAATCTGGTTGGATGACATATGGATACTTAGTATGCAAAAAGTCCATGTTTTAAAATCAAGATTCCTTGCATGTGGCTAATCCAGAACTCTTCTGTTGAATTTTCTAAATGCACCCTCCCTTGTCCCTCTTACTCTTTCCTCCCTCCCTCTCCCCTCCTGCCCCTCAGAAAGTGGGCCTCAGAAAGGCTTCTTGCAGAAAGGAGGATTTTAGCTAAGACTGGAAGTGAGAATGAGAAATCAGAAGGTAGAGGGAGAATATTCCAGGCATAAAGAATAGTCATGATTTTTCCTTTTGTCAACATTTCTGAGTTCTGATTAATTGCTTATTGCTCATTATATAGTTTACTGGACATCAATCTTGGGAGGAGAAGCAAATTTAAAAAAAATTAAAATTTTTAATAGACTTTTTTTTTTTCAAATACATGCAAGGATAGTTTTCAACATTCATCTTCGCAAAACCTTGTATTCCAAAATTTTCTCTCTTTTTCCCCTTTCCCCTCCCCAAGACAGCAAGCAATTCAATACAGGTTAAACATGTAATTCTTCTAAACATAATTCCATATTTGTCATGTTATACAAGAAAAATCAGATCAAAAAAGAAAAAAAACACAAGAAAAAAAAAAAAAAACAAGCAAATATATACCACCACCACCAAAAAAGGATGAAAATATTATGCTTTGATTCAGATCCACTTTTAGTCTCCATAGTTCTCTCTCTGGATGCAGATGGTACTTTCCATCACAACTACTGGAATTGCCTTGAATTACATCATTGTTGAAAAGAACCAAGAGCATTACAATTGATTATCACATAATCTTATTGTTACTGTATACCGTGGTCTCTTGGTTCTATAAAAAACAATTTTAAGCATGTTTTCTGAGTGTTAAAAAGATTTTCTTTTCTATCCCTTTTTTCCCCTCTACAAAAGTGGAAGGCACACATACATCTCTATTGTGGGGCAGGTCTTTGAAAAATTCACAATCTAAGATAATAATTAGTTTAGTTAGTAAAAAAGCAATTGTTTTTAAAATATTTTATTGTGTTTTGTGTTTGCATTGTTTAAATTTCTGTATCTCTTCCCTTTTCAGAGAATAATTTTGTATTAACAAAATCTTAAAAAAGAAAAAGAGGAAGACAAAAAAATTTAACAAGACTGATCAATACATTGAAAAAAAATATGATATAGTATTTACTATATACTCATAATATAATACTCATAGTATATGAGTATTCTTATCTCTGCAAGGGAATAGAGGAAGGCATATTTTTATATCTCTTTTTTTGTATCAAGCACAGTTAATATTTAAGAAATGTTTACTTTTTGGGTCAGGCAATGTACTAAAATGTGGATATTCAAAGAAAGGCAAAAACAATTCCTGTTTCCAAGAACCTTATATTCTAATGAAGGAGTAAGCAGGTTAATAACTAGATGTATATAAAATATATATTAAAGAAGAGATGAGAGGTCTTCTTTGGGAGGAAGAAACTAGCTTCTGGGAATTCAGAAAAGGCCTTCTGCAGAATGGGAGATTTGAGTTGAATCTTGAAGGAAATCAGGAAAAGTAAGTGTTAGAAGTGAAGAGGGAAAGGATTTCAGGCATGGAGGACTACCAGTACAAAGAGAAAGAATTGGAAGATGGAATATTTGAATGTAGAATGGAATGGGAAATGGAATATTTGAAGAACAGTAAGTAGGTAGTTATTTCTGAAATATAAAGTGTGTTGAGGGGAATAAAGTGTGGATCAGAAAGATTATTCCTTGACTTCTGGGAATATTGTGTTTTCTCCTTTAGTTTGGGATGCATCAAATTTCCTAATTTTCATTTTAATCTCTTAGTTACTATAACAATGTCTGAAAATTTTAATCAAATAAAGGGATTGTAATTTTTGTGGAGCTAAATGAATTGTGTTTTATGGACCATATCTTGTTTTGGGACAGAACTCTGAAACAAAGATTCTCACAAGGTGTTAAGTCAGTAGAATTGATGAGACAATGGTTATCTAGTTTAGCATGGTGATTAATAGTTCTCTAAATTCAGTGTGATTGATTTAATCTTACAACAAATAGTGGTTTCCTAGTGTTATAATAATTGGTTTAAACTCAGTGTAGAGCATATAAGCAGGCATTCAGAGCCAGGGAAGACAAGCAGAGGAGGCAGGAGCTCAAGCTCACAGGGCCAAGGAGAGGGAGATTCATTTCCATCTTCATCAGCCTTGTGGTAGCTGGCCTGTTTTCCTGCATTTTCTCCACTGAAAGCAAATCCCCTCTGAAGGCCATAAGAAAGATAGCTGAGCACCAGGTGAAGAAGACAATAAAGACTTTTGGACTTTAACACCTGGTTATTCTTGTGGTGATTATTGAAAAGAAGGTTGCTCCAGAGACCTCCAGAAAACCAAAAAGAACATTACAATATCTTATTGAATCTTTTAAAATATTCCTCCAATAAGAGATGTCATGATGGAATGTATATTTAATCTTGGGATCAAGAAGACTTGGGTTCAAAATCTGCCTTTGACATTTAATAGCTTTGTGATCACTGGCAATTCTCTTATCTTCTGAGTGTTCCAAAAGACTTTGCAGATATTAAATTATAGATAAGTTACCAAATTACTGATATTCTCTGGTGAAGGGGTTATCTATATTAAGAATTCCTCATAACCAGGAAATTACAAATCAATAATATATGATACTAAATAATAATAATATCCCCCAGTACTTAGTACAATCCTCTGTACCTTCTACTTTTCTTGAAGTTGAATTTTTAGGGAAAGGGAGAAAGTATGCCACCAAAAAAGAAAATAATGTATTTACATTATCTGAAATAATGAGGAAAAGAAAGTGAGTAATTGAGACATTAACAATCAATGTGGCTGTTTGAACCTTTTTTCTCTACTGAAATAATTAAAAAAAAAGATTTTAAAAAAGTTACCTTTGTTCCTAAGAACAGACTTTTATTACTGACAGCAAAAGATATATAATACCAGCTTGCCTTTTACTGTAATGCATTCTTTGCCTTGGAAAGAACTACACCACTACAGTTTTCTGTCATTTCTTCAGAAACTAAAACTATTGGTAAGGTAGTATAATTTTAGGATTGAGTCATTCTTTTGTGACTGGTTTTTCATTTGCATTTCTCTATTCCTTTATATCTGTGTATCATATATATATATATATATATATACACATATACATATATATATACATATACATATGCATATATATATATATACATATGTATGTATGTATGCATGTATATATGCTTAAAGGGTAAAGCAAACAAAACAGATGTAAAAGATTTGAATTTTTACATTACATGCCTTTTTGTGTCTAATGGTAGCCATATATGTGATGGGGAGGTCAGAAAAAATGAGAAATTTATATGATCATTTTGTGGTATATTTGAAAGGAATAGCAAGTTGTAGATTGTAGTTTCATGTGCAATCTTCTTTTTATTGTATTATGTTATCAAAATGCTTGTTTAATTCCCTAAATTAAAAAAAAAGGAGAAAAAAGAAAAGGATTGAAAGATAATACTCAGTAAATGTATGTTTACATTCAAATTTGCAGACCTATATGATTTAAAAAGGGATTCTTCTTTGCCTGCCCATTTCATTCATGTCATAATGTTAGAATTCTCTTTGATTAATAGATCTGGTGAATCTAGACCTGAATTTTCTAAAAAGGGGAAATAAACAGAATGATGGTTTACATGTTACAGTTCCATCAGTTTTCTTGATCTATAGATCACCACTGGACCCAGATGGCTCTGGTGGGGAAAGTGAGGCAGGTGATCTTGCACAGACCTCCCTCATTTAAATCCAGCTCACTTTCATGTCATGGCATAACTTCCATGATTTCATGATCCTCTTCAAGAATGAAGGAAAAACAACAACAAGATTGATCTTCATTTTATAGGATTGTAGAAGGGACTTCAGGAATTATTTGGTCCATTTTACAGGTGAGAAACTAAGGCACAGAGAGATTAAATAATTTTAAACTATCAGTTTGCAAGCATTTATTAAGCATTTGTTATGTGCCATGGATGACAGTAATATAAGTGGAAAAGTGAAACAGACTCTGACCATCATAAGCATATTTTCTACTAGTAGAGAGAAAATGTTCTCAGTAAGCGTATTCAGGACATATACAAAGTATAAATCTGACTTGTGTGGTGCTAACTATGGGAAAAATCAGGAAAGACTCTTGTAAGAAGTAATACTTATAATGAATCTTAAAGAGGTTTAAAGAGATGGAGAAGAAAGAGCATGTGTCAGGCAGAGGGAACAGCTCATACAAAGTCATAGAAATAAGAGATGGAATGTCATGCATAGAGAAGGAAAAAGTAGGCCAGAGCCAAGAATGTTTTTTTTTTTTCATTTTAAATATAATTTCCTAAAATATTGCATTGTATTTAAATAAAAGCAATTGACTTAAAAAAATATAAAGAACAATCTGACTCTTAATGGGTCACCAGTTCTATTTTTATTTATAGATAAGGAAACTATGGCACATAGAAACTGACTTGCTCAAGACCACACTCATATATGCTGGGAACTCCATGTGCATGTGTGTGTATGTGTACATGTACATATACACACATATATGTATATATATATGTTTATACACACACATACACACATATACATTTATGTAGATACATACATATACATTCCTACATTCTCTCTGGGAAAACTATATGCACTTATACTTTTAAGTTTAATTTGCATTATCAATTGATTCCATTGGAAATTTAGCAACCAACTCTCATAAAGTAGCTCCAGCATATTCTTGGGTAGAGTGAAAAGAATGCTCAATATGGAATTAGACTTTGAGTTAGAATTCTGACTCTAGATCATGGTAATTTTATGGTAGCGCTGGGAACCCAGTTATCCTAACCCCCTCCCCCCCCACCCCTTCCCCAAATATACTTCCCTGCCTAATTTGAAAACAAAATACATTCTTCATATTCATGAAGCTTAAAAAAATTGGTAGAAATATTTTAATAATCAATAACTGGAGGGGGTCAGTTGACAGATGTAGAAGGGATGTGTTCGAAATGCTAACTTTTCCATAGAGTAGGGAGTTCATTTAAAATGATAAAAAAGAAAGAAAGAAAGAAAGAAAAAAGAAGACTCAGAAAAGAAATCCAAGAATCTAGATGCTCTAGAGAGAATTTGATCATAAGGATTAACCCGTCAATTGACTGATCCTCCTTTTGTCAGTTTCATGTGAGTCAAAAAGGATATGGGATTTTTGGTTAAAAAAATTTAAAAGATTGTCTCTGTGGTCACTCCTCCCTCAAATGATTAGAATCAGTCTCTGAAAGGACAGACCAAAACCCAAATTATCATACTGAAATTGTCCTGCACCAAATGCTTTTTAATCTAGATCGACTGCTTAATAGCCCTGTTAAATGTCAGCTGTTTCTGTTTCACTTTTCCCCAGAAGGAATCATTGAAGGAGTCACTGGTATTAGGAGGTGCCTGATAAAAATATGCCATTGCTCATTTTCCCATGGCATTTTAGGCTGTTGGTTCAAAACAAAGGGGAAGTTTAGGTCTCTGAACCCTTAAACACTTTCATTTTCAACAGCAGCCACATTATTTTTTATTTATTGAGTTCCCACAGACTGCCACTTACAAATATGGTGAAATGGCTGATGCTTAAGCACATGGAGGAATATGGATCCTTTTTTGCAAAGCTATACCACATTGTGGCATCCTTCACAGCCACATTCCAGAAAAATTCTTCATCAAAACATGAGGAGGTTGAGCTAGATGATCTTAAAGGTGCTTTCTGACTCTAAATCCAACAATTCTTTGAGATTTAGGGATAGGGAGTCAAATTATTACTCCAAATGTTCTGGAGGGCAAGCATTGTGTTTGGAAGGGTTTCTGGGGATGATGCTTTCATTGGAAAGTTAGGATCCCCTTAAATTAATAAGTAGCAGTATGTACTTTGGCCAGTCCTTCCCAGTAGGCTCAAATAAACGTTCTATACTGTTAAGAATAGCAGTTTCGTACAAAGAAATGTGATTCCTGGTCTCCGAAGAGTGAGGAAGTAACCATGGCTGACTTGATCTCCTGTTGATCTTGTTGCTTTTTCATGCACCTAGAGAAATGCTAACAAGGTGCAAAGAATAATACTAAGCAGCTGATAAACATTTTCTCTATGGAGAAGGACTGAAGAGATTAGCTTTCATTGAAAGGAAATGCCTGACTAATGTTTTCAACAGTTTTAGCTCTGACCAAAGTAGACATTTCATTTCTTTCCTCTGCCCCATTTAAATATTCCTGGAATAGCTTCCCTTCTTATTGTCAGCTACCATCCTCATCTTCCTTCTTTCAAGGTGAGGTTTAGCCATTAGCTTTCCTGGTTACTGTATTAGCTACTCTCTTTTTCTCTCAGATCATCTCATATTCATTTATTTGTATTCATGTAGTGCTCCCTCAGCCTCAAGTAGAATGGATGCTCTTTAAGAAATCATTTCATTTCTGTGTTTTTGTATCTTCCACTCCTAGCAAAGTGCTTGGAAATGCAAGACCATTGATAAATGGTTATTGAATGAATGGATGTGGTATATGTGACTTAAAATCCTTTTTGCAGAATTAAGGCATCAGAGGCACGTAGATTTGATGAGAAATACCAATTTTGTTTAAAAACAAACAAATAGATGAAAACTATAGTTCTGTTCTATATCCAGTTCTGGAGGAAGAGAATGGAATAGGGTGGTTTGGTGATTTTTTTGTTATTAAATGAGTGGCATATAATACAAGGCAGTTTTTTAAAAAAAATCAAATGCAAAACCAAAAGTAAATTAGAAGCTTTATATTTCTTTATAAAGCATTTTTTATGATTTTTGCTCCTTCATTTTAATGAAGACAAATTAGAATTTTCTTCAGTAGGAAGCTACTGCTAATAATTATACTAAATCATTTTTAATAGCATATTAATGTTACTCAGCATTGAGTTTCTAAGAGAGTTTGGTCAGGAGAATCATTAATTTGAGTTCTCTCATAAACTCAATGAGATTATAGTCAGACAGCAAACAAACATTTTTAAAGTGCCTGTTAGGTTCCAAGCACTATGTTAAACTCTGGGAATACAATTACAAACAAAAGGGAAAATAGTGTTATCCTCAAGGCGCTTATATTCTAACAGAGAAGCTAACTCATAAAAGGAAGCTGAAAGGATTGGGAAGGGAGGAAAAAAGTATATGGTGCCAGAGGCATGAGGGAAAGGCCCAAAAAAGAGCCAGCTGGTGGCTGGCCTTGTGCAACCTTCTTAAATGGAGGATTTGGGAGGAGTCCTTCACCAGTCAATCAAAAGGATACAGTGCTGAAGTGATCTTATAGAACAGGGCTACTTAAACTTTTTCCACACACAACCTTTTTTTGTCAAAGACATTTTTATACCCAAGAAATATTTTATTTAATTTTTAAATTAAATAAAACATTTACTGATAATAAATCACAATTTCACGATCCCCACATTCAGTTACAAGATCCCCATATAGGATTGTGAACTGCAGTTTAAGAAAGTGGGATATAGAATAAAGAGGTTCCTGGGGACATGATGGAGACCAGTGGAGGGTAGCCTAATGGGAAATGAAGGAATATTATAAAACATAAACTTTGTTTGGAAGCATTTGAGGGGCATCTTCCCCTTCAGAATGTAAACATACTCACTGTCACTTTGCTGAGATGACACAGAATTCCTGCTTGGTTCTCTTGGGGTTGCCTCCAAGATGATTAGATGTGCAAGCCTCATTAGAAATGATTTATTGGAGGAACTGTTTCTTTATTAAATTGAGGTGGCAGTTAGCTAGAGCTTTTTCAGATTTAAAATTTTTTTCCACCTTCCTTAGTTCAGAAGACAGATGAGCATATAGCAGAGTAGAACTGTTGTGCCACAGTACTCTTAATGTCTTGAACCAATTTCCCTAATTGTCCTATTTAGTTACTCTGCTTAGGTTAGAACCATTCCCTCTTAAAGTCTGATAGGATAAAGGTCTTATATCTTACACCTTAGGCTATACTTATTCCCTCTTAATGTTTAATGGGATAAAGGTCTTTATCCATGTTAGACATCATTAGCATATCAGGAGCCTCTCCAGTACCTCCCTCCATTATGTCATCCTAGATGCCTGCCTCCATTATGTCATACTCATCCTAGGTTCCTTCACCCATTAGATCCTCCCCATCCAGGTACCTCCCCCATTGTATCATCGTGTAACCTTATAAAAGAATCTTGTATCTGACATTCAGGGCTAGATTCTTTGACACGATAGTCTCATTCAGCTCTGGGATCAAACATGGATCCATTTGGCCCCAGTAAATCACTCCATTTAATAAATTATTAAATACTCTCTAATCTCTATCTTGCTCAGTTTCTCTGGCATTACAGAACTAGATCTGGGAGAACATCAGATTGTCCTATGAAGTCAGAGTTTCCTTCTCCTAGGAGTTAGAAATGTCTGTTATGGGTTAGAAGCACATGGGAGCAATATAAGCTTATAGGGAATTGAAAGATTCCAAAAGTGGACTTGCCTAACTCAAGAGAGGATAGCAGCAGCTACCTACTCCTGAGAGATCACCTACAGAAAAAAACAAAAAAACACCCTCAATCTGATTTAGTCAGTCTGCTGACTTGGAATAAGGAGGTATGTGATTACTGCACAAGTTACAGCTTCTTGGAGCCACAGGTGAGATTTGGTTGACAGGTGGTCATCAAAGGTAGATGAGCAGCCCTAAAAAGGGCTGAGCAAACTCTTACACCAGAAATGCTGATCCATCCTGAATACCATATACCCTTAGAATAGCACATAGTAGTCACAAAAATTCATTATAAATGTTTCCTTTCCTTATTCCTGAGGGGAGAAGATGATATAACTGATCATAATTCAGGTCTTTTCTTCTATATGTTGTTCTATTTTCTAAAAAGAGAAAGTGGAAAAGGTGATTCAAAGGAGCCTGAGTTTGTTTGCTTGTTTTTTGTAATGTTCTCTTCTCTAAAACATAATTGTTCTCTGGGAGCAGATTTCTTAGGGGGCTTCTGGAGGCAGTCTTCATTTCAGTTCAGATCAACAATCACCTCAAATGCTGCCAGGAGTTAAAATCCAAATCCTTTATTGTTTCCTTCAAAATAGCCCGGTTAGTTTTCTTAGAGGCCTATCCCTCCTTGGTTCCAAGAGCTCTTGCCACTAGTCCTTTGTCTCTTCCAGCTTCTGCCTCTAGCTCCCTCTGAATCCAAAGCCTCCAGCCAGCACAAAGGGGATATGGAATGAATCTTGACTCCTCCTCTAAGAGTAGGATTGTGAGCTTCTGACTTGTGAATCTCCTGAAGTCTCTATAATTCCAGTGACTTAGCACTTTGTAAGAATCATAACAGTTTCTATTGATGCCAGCTTCTTTAATTGTGGTTAGTGACCCTATATGTTATCTCATAACTGAATGTGGGGGTCATGAAATTATGATTTATTATCAGTAAATGTTTTGTATATTTATATACATGGAGTCATGTACAATTTATTTGGTGAAAAGAAGTTGAGTGGAAAAAGTTTAAGAAGCTTTGCTATAAACCATATAGAGGGAAGGGATGCTCCTCTGATAAGAATAATCTTCAGACAAGTTGTGTAAGGGGGAACAAATCACAAGTTTTGTGTCTTCTCAGCAAGGATTTCCATGGGGAGGTACTCCTTAGATGTTTCCAGTTCATCATCAAACAACAGGCATTTTGAGCACTAGCTGCTGTTCTAGGCAACTTCAAAGGAAAAATAAAACAGTTTCTGCTTTTGAGTAACTTACATCCCTCCAATATTCCACAGCCTAAGCTCTTCCAGTCAATTAAGGAACAAAAATTTATTGGAGATTTTCTTGTTCAATCCACTTTTTACTTATGTTATTATTATTATTATTATTTGAAGTGCAGAGATAGGAGAGAGGAACATAGGAGAGAGAGCAGAGGATTTGGAATCCAAAGAACTGGATTCAAATTCTGTGTCACTTACTAAGTACCTTAACCCAGGCAAGACACTTCTCTGCTGCTTTTAGTTTCCTTCCTTTATAAAATTAAAGAGATGAATTTGATCTCCCTGAAGTCCCTTTCAGCTCTAATCTATAATCCCTATTTTCATACAAACCAACCAAAATAAAGAGTACTAGTATTATTGTAATCTTTATTTAAAACAAATTAATAAACTGTTTAATGACTGACCCAAGAGCACAAAGATAATAAGCAGAGTAAGGATCCAGAACAGTAATCCTGGTTTTCTGACTTTAATCACAGCATTAAAAAAAAAAGTGTCATGCAACCAAGAGTGGGTCAGAAAGATCAATGAAAACATATGAATGAAAACCTACTGTGTGACTCTGCTTTGGACTAGAGTGCTTCCACAAAAATGTTTTAGGCAAGACCCCAGTCCATAGGGAGACAATTCATCAAACACACATGAAGCAATTGAAGAAAATTTGAGTGCTCAACATTGTAGCATGGACTAGAGTGTATATATGTTAATAATTTTTTTTTAAAGGTCAATATAAACTAGAGTTTTCAGAAAGACTTCTTGGAGGAGAGAAATGAGTCTTAAAGAGTGGGGTAGGATTTAGACTATGAAGTAAAGACATGGAAAGAACAGCATGAGCAAAATGAGACAGTTGTAAGTGGGTATTACATGTGTGTGGGAAAATTAGTTTACCCATCTGAAGGAAAGAGTAGGGGGAAATACAATTATATATGTTAGATATTATTAGATTATGGACTACCATTAGACACAATTATGTGTACACATATGTGTACATTAATATATATCTATATATGAAATCATACTTCTATTTATCATTTTTTTCTCTGGTTGTAGATAATGTCTTCTGCAGTTAATTTGAGTATGTATAATAATGAAAACGATTTATTTGCTCAAAGCTGTTCTTAAAACAATATTGTTGTTACTGTATACAATGTTCCATTGGTTCTGCACATTTTGCTCTTCATTATTATTTTTATCAATTTTAGTCATATAAAAGAATATTTACAAAAGTATAAATTGCCTAAATTAGCAGAAGAGAAAATACATAGCCAAAAATATTCCATTTTCTCTTCTGCTAATCTAGGCAATTTATACTTTTGTAAATATTCTTTTCCTACCTGCAAAGAACTCCTCACCATTTTCCTTGAAAATAGCTATATTAAGATAAATAGCATAATATCTGATTCTAAGAGGACTTAGGAGACTTAAAGAAAACTTTGATTGGAGTTGAGATATATTTTATATGTATTTAAAAAGTATTTTTGATAGTTATATAACATGCACCTAAAATGAATGTAGTAACATATAAATGTAAATATACTATAAAGTATATGTATAAAACAACAAAATCTAAAATGAAAGTAGTTACATATATAGTATATGTATAAACTATGAAATGTAACACACTGATTATATATATTAAAGTAGAAATTCACATAGCACAAGATGTGTGTATTGTACTTTTAAAATAATAAATTAGACAATAACAGATGGGCTGATATGGGAAAGAGGGATTAGATTTATTCTTATTGTTTTCAGAAAAAAGAGATAGAACCAATGGGTGAAAGTTACAGGAAAAAAACATTTGGTTCAATGTAAGGAAGAACATCTTAACAATTAGAACCATTTCCAAATTTTTATCCTTATTATCCATTGTTCTCTTTCCCCAACATTACATTTCATTCAAGCTGGGCTTCTTTATTTCTCCCTTTCCAAGAGAAAGGCACTCCATCTCTTTTATATTTATTATAGGATTCTATTAACTGTAAAATAAAACATCTCAAAAGGTAGTGAGGTTTTTGTCACTGGAAGTTTTAAAGCAGAAGTCAGAGAAACTCACCTTTTTGGTGGCCTTTATAGAAGAAATTCCTGAATAGAAAAAGATAATGCTAAGATTCTATGACTTGTATGTAACATAGAGAAAATGATTGATGTGGTTAATATACCAGCATTAAAGTATGTTCACATATGAAAACTTAAGCAGGACTAAAAACATTGATTAAATAATCTCTGCTATTAAGAATGAACCATTTTTAATTGTAAGATATATTTACTTGCTTCCCCCCATCCTCCCTCCACCAGACATAGGAATCAAATCAAAAATATTACAGTGAGAGGAAATATGGGAAAATGAGCAATTGTATTCTATGATCAACAGTATTCCCTTAGTGAAGAGACCTTTGTAATTCCACTCATGATACTTGTGCATAGGAAAAATAGCAATATAGCGTGGTGATTCTTTCTTGTATATTTATTAATATTTTGTTTTTTTAACCTTGTGTGTTTTGGCTTGGCATTTTTAATAAAAAAAGACTCTATGCCAAACCAAAGAATCTTTCCAGGCTTGATATCAATGTATAAAACTTCAAAAGTATTGAGTTTCTCTCTTCTTAAGCATGAGAGAAACAAATAAATAATTTTTAATGGAGTAAAATTCTTAGAAAAAATACTAAATTATAATAGTGTTGAATGAGGATAAACCAGAGAAACTATTAGAAAGAGCAAAGGAAACTAGATTTGTCTTTATTAATTTTTTCCAATTTTTTTTATTTCCAGTTTTCATTTTAAGATTTTAAAACTAGTGTACTTGGAGTAAGTATTAAACTTGTTTTTCTTAAATCAGTTAACCTTGTTCCAAAAGGTTGTGGCATGTTGTATTGTATTGTATTTTTAACGTTTACCTAGCTATTGTAGAATCTAGGACAGTTTATTTGACCCCAGTATTTTCAACTGCTAGTATTTCCCAGGCTTCCTCCATTTCCTAGATCCATTCAACCTTTGGGACTCATGGATCATTTATAAGGAAATACTTTTTTGTAATTCACTGGTCCCTGCATATATATATATATTTTTGTTTGTAATATTTACACAGTTAATTTGACCAGAGGGGAGAAAAACACTCCTGGAATATGAATGATTTCTCTTCAGAGTACAAATTTCATTCCAATTGGGATCCCATGATTAGGAACGGGTGTTCAGTCTACTTTGGAATTCAGTGCAGCTACAAAAGCTGCAGGCACAAGGGTTCTCAGATGTGGTTGTGAACTGTTGAACAATAGCTTGTTGCAAAGTTTAGCATCATTTGGAGCAGAAAGAGAGTAATAGCCTGTCTTCACGTTTCATGCCCTTCACCTCCTTTGGTCTTTAGATGATTTGTCCCGATTGAAAAAAAAAAGTGTGAATAGTTGTACTAAATGCATCTTGGGAGTTTTCCCCTGGGAATAAGGGAAAGCATGAAGAGTTTCATTGTATTATCTCAGAGGATTTAGGTTTAAGAGACTATGTTTATTTTGAGCCTAGTTTTGACTAAGAAGAACTAGAAGTTGTCTTTCTCTCTTAAAAACTACAAGATATAGTACTGAGGCTGAAATAAATGATAGTCTGAGAAAGTGAAATGGATAAAAAGATATCTGAGACAGATTCAAAAAGAAACCAAGCTGTATGATTCCTGTGCAAACCAGCTAACCATTCTGAGAGTCAGTTTTTTTTTTTTCCCCTTTCCTTTTTCAGGTAGGTAAATAGAACCATGCGATCTTCAAGGTTCCTTTTAGTTTTAAGATTCTGAGTTTTATGCATTTTATGTTACACAGGGTAATTAAGGCTGCAAAGATATTCTCTGTTTTCTCTTTCAGGCAATCCACGTTCTAGAAGTACCATTACACAAAATGCATTATATTTTGTAGCACTCTAAGCACTTAATAGAAAGAATCAGCTTTATGTGTCATTATAATAGACAGGTGCTTGTGTAGGGTGATTTTAGGGCACTGGGACACCTTATATGCCTAATTTCTTTGGGAACTGTTGCTTGCTATTTTACATAACATTTACATTTTTAAGTCTTTGTTTTAAATTACAAGATAAAAATATTCCCCTAGCAAATTTTAAATGGCTCCATTATTCTCATTTTCATGCAAATGACTTACATACATACATATATATATATATATAGTTGTTAAGTTGTCAATAATGTCTGACTCTCTGTGGTTCTATTTGGGGTTTTCTTAACAGATACTAGAATAGTTAGTCATTTCTTTCTCCAGCTCATTTTATAGATGAGGAAACTGAGGCAAACAGGGTTAAATGACTTGTTCAGGCTCATATAGCTACTAAGTGTATGAGATCAGATTTGAACTCAGGCATATGAGTCTTCTGATTTCAGATCCAGAACTTTAACCACTGTGCCACCTAGCCACCTATCTGCTCCAAGAAATACTTTACAGCAAAGTTATTTGATAAGCATGAAGTCATTGGAAATTCAAGGGAAGGAGGAGACAAAGAACATGGAATAAGAATGTTGACCCTTTTGAAGGCCAACATCTCCTAATTTAGCATCCACCTTGCCAATAATCTTTCTTGAATATACATTTTCCCCAATTTTCTTGGTGTTTTATATGTACTTTTTAGATACTGAATTAAGCCAAGCAAACAGAATTTCTCTATCATCCACTGATGAATGATAAGAATTTTGATGTAAATTATATAATGTGGTGATAAAATATTTGGTTGGAGATGGCAGGGGAAGGTAATGAAAAGTCACTTTTTAAACTTGTGTTAGCTTCTATAGGACATCCTTGTCTATGTGCTATGTGCTATGTGGGAGGGCAGGCTGGAGTATGTTAATGTGTAATCAGTTATAAAGTGAAGTTCTCAATTTGTAGTTAACTATTCCATTAGATGTGTATCATTTGATGAGCATTGTGATTATTTTTCTTTTTGTTCCTTGTAGAAGTTGGTTCACAATATTTAAATTCTCAGTATGTCATAAATATTCTGGTCACATTCCTAATTTTTCTATTATATAAATAGAGTTAACTTTTAAATCTCAGAGATGAAACTTGATTTCTCTATTTGAGAAAGTCTATGAAGTATTATTGTTATTATTATTATTTGTAAAACAGATGGTCAGGATAAGATTTGGGGCCCTTAATTTTATCCTATCACTTGTAAAGGCTGAATTCAAAAATTTCTTCACGTCATTTCCAGTTCTTATAATTTGGAGATAGCAAAAAAGACCATTTAATAGATGGCTGTTTTTGTTAATAAGTATATTAGAATAATGGAGAAGAATCATAATCTGAGGATTGGGTCCCAGGGCAGTTCTAAAGTGTTCCATATGCTAATAAGAAAACTGAGGCCCAAAGTAAGGAAGTGATGACCAAAGTTATAAGAATAGCAAATAGCATAAGCAGGAATGGAAATGAGGTCTCTTCACTCCAGATTATCCTTTGTTCCACTTTATCTGGAGGGTTTCTGATGTCTTGTACAATAACTATAATAGCATTTTTATAGCTATTTAGGACTTAAGAAGTGTTTTACATATATTTTTCTCATTTAATACTCAAAACAACCCTGTAAGGTAGACTCTACTTTGACCCCCATTTTATAGAGGGAAAAAAAGGAGGTAAAGAGAGACTATGTGACCTATTTATGGTCACACAATTATTAAGTATTTGAGGTAGAATTTGAGGTCAGGCCTTCCTGCTTTTAAATTTCTAGTTTAATCCACTGTCCAGCCCAATTGCTTATTTGGTATCCTTTAGTTCCTCCTACTAAAATGTAGCAGCTAAAGTTTTTCCCTATTAAGGGGAACTATAGCTTTTTTAGCACACAATTCTATCTATCTAACCATCTAATTATCTATGGAAGATTTTTAGATTTGTCACTTTGCTTTCAATTTTGCCAGTAATTCTTATTAAACAGAGAGTTCTTCCATAATTTCTGTACTTATGAAATACTGAATATTGGGTTATTGAATTCAGTTGTTGCTGATTCATTCTTATCAATTTTGTCTTACTGATTTGATTTCCTTTTTAAAAAACCAAATAATTTTTATAATTATGGTTGCATAATATAATTTTAATTCTATGCCATAATGCCACCTGTATTACTATTATTTTTCTTGAGGTTCTTTTGTTTCTACAAATAATTTTTGCTATATCAGTTAAATTCTCTGAAGTAATTAATTGGTAGCTTGATTTGTATAGTATTAAACTTGTAAATTAATTTAAACTGGTCATTTCTAGATTACTGGCTTATATAAAGTTTAAATAATAAAAATCCAATGACTTTTCTTTATTTCTTTGCAATGTTTTAAAGTTGCATTTATGTGTCTTAAATGTGCCTTTATAGATTGGCTTCAAAATGTTTATGATTTTTAAGTTTTTTTTAAAAGTGATTTTTCTTTCTATCATTTTCTACTTATTTTGTTTATTGCCAATAAGATGATGGCCATTTCTTTTAATTTATATTTATTTTGTTAAAACATATGCACACAGACACAGAGACACACATGTGGACATACACACACACACACATGAAATGGATCTTTGATTCATTCCCACACCACATAAAATGGAAGCACTTATATGGGTGATTCTACAGAATCTGGGGAGATATCCTCCACTGGTCTACCATATGGATATCTGCATCCTTCTCTTATTGGAAATGTACCAGAACTAATTTCATCTTTAAATATACCTGAGACAAAGTCATGTTCTCTTTATGGTAGTATTCATGTATAGAATTTATAGTAGAGCCACCATGAGGTAAAATGGGTGAGGAGAGCCTACATTCTTTTCTCCTTAGGTCCTTTGGTTCCAAGAAATGCAGTTACAATTTTGGTCTTGTTTTGTTTGTTGTTTTCAGTTTTAGGTGTAGGGAGTGAAGTCCCTAATTTGTGAGTTCAAGCCATTCAGACTTTGAAACCCAAGACTACAGGTCAGATATTGAAACAAATTCAGCAGAAAAGTGTAAGGTCCTGTGATACAAGTGTGGTGTCCTTTGAATGCAATGCTGATGGGATAGATGCTAGAGAAAAACTGAATTAAGCTATAAACTTAATTCTTGTCCTCTCTCTAGGGACCTGAGTTGACTAGGGATAATTATTGACCTTGAAAGGTTGGGGGGAGAAACATTTGTATGTTTACTTTTATTATTCCTTTGAAGTAAATGCTCTTTTGTAAAGGCTAGGGGATTAAGTTGAATTATAGTATTTGGACTTTTAAAAGTGAGAGAAGATAATTTGTGGTTGCTTGAGCCAGTGACAAAGATGAGAGACTCCCAATACTCAAAGTCTAACAGAGAACTTAGAAGAGGGATAAAATTGGACACTTGGCCTATGACAGGTTGTGTGCATTTATATAGTCTTGTTATCCTCAGTAAAGTATAAATTACTATTTCATTCACTGTATTTGTAGCACAATGCCATACAAAAAGTGTCTGAATTTCTTTTTCTTGTCTTATAATTGCTAGCATTTCTAGAGCTTTATTAGATAACAGTGGGAATTATTATGTCTCTAATCTTTATATCACCTTTCTTAACTTTCCCTCATATGTGTACATAGCACACAACTTTTTTAGAAAGTGTTCATTTTATAAATGTTGAATGAAAAGGAATTGTTACCTAATTATCACAAGAAAAAAACCTTTGTCCCTTTCTCTTTCTTTTGAGTCTAAAATAAATTCTCATTGTTGATCCTGCATTTCTTTAATACTTCAAGCATACATCATCTCATCAGTTATGGCTATTTCCCATATTGACTCAGATTGCAATTATTTAGCCAATTTTCAGTTGTTTCTGTGACTGAAAATTTTACCACACTGCAACTTACCTGATGAGCTTCTCCAAATTCAACTGGCATGATCTTTGAACTATAAACATTGTAGTAATATGAGGTAATATCTCCAACTTTTCCAATTAGGTACATTGGACTAGAACCTCCTCTACAGCTTGTGATGTTTCATTGTTCAATTGTCTCCATCTCTTCATGAACTCATGGACCATTGCACATCAGGCCCTTTCATCTTCTCCTATCTCCCCAAAGTCTGTTGAAGTTCATGCTCATTTTTTTTATGACATTATCTAATTATCGCATCCTCTGCTATCCCCTGTTCTTTTTGACTTCATTCTTTCCCAGAATCAGGGTCTTTTCTAATTAGTCCTATTTTCTCATTATATGGCCAAAGTATTTAAGCTTCAGCTTCATTATTTGAGTTTCCAATGAGTAGTCTGAATTAATTTAAGTTTTGATTGATTTGATCTCTTTGCTGTTCAAGAGTCTTTTTTAGCACTTATTAGTATTCAGCTTTTTTTTTTTTTTTTGATAGCCCATCTCTCACAGACTAACATTGTAATTGGAAAAAAAAATATAGATTTAACTATGCATCTCTTTGTGGGCAATATAATGTCTCTGATTTTTAGTATGTTATCTAAACTTGCTATATAACTTTCTTTCCAAAGAGGAAGTGTCTTCTAATTTCATGGCTTCAATCACCATCTAATTTTTGAGTCTAATTTTGAGTCTAAGAATATAAAATCTGACACTGCTTCTATTTCTTCTTTCTTTTTTTTAGGAAGTGATGACACCAGAGGCCACGATCCTAGATTATTTTGATGTTAAGCTCCAAGATGACTTTTATACTCTCCTCTTTTATTTCATCAAGAGGCTTCTAAATTCTTCTTCTAACATAATCTTTAATAATTCATTTCTTGGTAAGGTATCAACATATTAAGGAAAATAGAAACCATAAGATTTATAGTGAATTCAGACATAACAAAGAAATGATGTCACTTATCATTAATCTTCAAAAGTAGCTAGAAGGCCATCAACCTCCAGAAAAGCCTCATCTACTTTATACCCTTCAAATTAAACCTATTCTTTATCTGTCATCAACAGTTAAGATAAATGTGATGATTCCTTATTCAATGATTTTTCTATTTTAATTATGAGTTTTGTAGCAATATTATTTTATATGAATGAAAGAAAAATAGTTTATTAAATGCCTATAATGTGCCAAGTTAATTGATGAAAATATAAATATAAAAATGAGAAAATGCTTAATCTTAAAAGGTTTGCATTTTAATAGAAGAAGACAATTCATACATGGGAATGGTGGCTGAGAAGAGCTGGGTTTCATTTTTGGAAAGTCTCTAGGATGGTAAGTGGAGCCATGTTGGAGTAGATTGACACATTGATTTCTAGTAGCTGTAACAGTTTTCATTTGATTATGATTCTGGGGGCAGTAGGTTTTTATTTTTTTTTATTAAAGCTTTTTATTTTCAAAACATATGCATGGATAATTTTTAACACTGACCCTTGCAAAACTTGTGTTCCCAATTTTCTCTTCCCCCCCCCAGATGGCAAGTAATCCAATATATGTTAAATGTAATAAAATGTAAGTTAAATCCAATATATGCATAAATATTTATACAATTATCTTGCTGCACACACACAACACAGATCAAAAAGGAAAAAAATGAGAAAGAAAATAAAATGCAAGCAAACAACAATAAAAAAGAGTGAAAATGCTCTGTTGTGATCCATACTCAGTTCCCACAGTCCTCTCTCTGGGTATAGATGGCTTTCTTCATCACAAGATTGTTGGAACTGGCCTGAATCACCTCATTGTTGATAAGAGCCATGTCCTTCAGAATTGATCATCACACAATCTTGTAGCTGTGTACAATGATCTTTTGGTTCTGCTCATTTCACTTTGCATCATTTCATGTAAATCTCTCCAGGCCTCTCTGAAATCATCTGAGCAGTAGATTTTTAGGGCAAGAAGATGATAAAGGTCATGCATGAGATTTTCTAGCAATAGAAAGGCATATGGGACAGCTATCAATCATGATAGTGTCCCTCATGGTGGGAAATTCATTGAAAAATGTCCTTTTCTTGCTTGAGAAATTTCACTGACTTCTTAGTGCCTCTAAATACTCACCAATTTGCTATTTAAAGCCCTCAGAGCCATCTCCAATCTGCCTTTCCAGTTTTATTTTGTACTCCTTTCATTTATGAATGTAGAGTTCAAATAAAGTTGGATTATGTACTGTTCCCTAAACTTGGCATTCCATCTTCTGCCTCTATAGATTTGAACAAGCCATGCATAGAATTTGAAAGTCATTATCTTCAGTACTAGGAATTCTTCTCTTCATTCAAGGTTCACATCAGCTGCTACTTTTCTAAAAATCTTTACTTAATTTCTCTCCTTCACCATTATAGTACTTTGTGCTCTGTCACTCCTCAATTTACCTCATATTATGCTTATTAGTGTATATATTACATCCCACAGTAACAATATAATTTCCTTGAAGCAGGAACTGTTTGGTTTTGTCTTTGTTTACTTAGTGAGTTGGACATGTCCAAATTATGGTAGTCACATAATAAATCTTTATTGATTTGATTTCAAATGAATTTAATTTAATAGAATTCTCAGATAAATATGTATTTAATTTGATTTCAGGTAATGAGAATGTTTATAGGCTAAGAAAATAAGACAAGGTTTTACTTCATACAGAACATGAAAAAAAAAGGAACAATTGAAATCTTCTAGTACACTTTTATTTTTTTATTATTATTATTTTTTTAAATAACTTTTTATTGACAGAACCTATGCCAGGGTAGTTTTTTACAACATTATCCCTTGCATCTAGTACACTTTTAAACATTCTCTTTTTAATTATGAGAGACAGAAGAGTAGTCAGTGGATAATTAGAAATTGTATGGTCAAATTTTCTATTGAAAAAATCAGTAGAGCTTTTATAAATATTAAATTCAAGCAGATATTTTCACATATAATTAATTTAGCTGCTTTGTTGAAATGGATTATAGAATGTTATCTATAAAAAGAATAAGGAAACTTTCTTTCCTTAAAATATCCATCTGCTTCTCATGTTGTCCCAAATTCTACCATTAGAGATATATTCTTTTGGGTTGAAAATGCCCTCTACTTAAAATGTAAATATTTCTGAGACTGACAATTCTTATAGTCTTTTAGTCAAACTATTAGTTATACTTTACTATGAATTAATATATAAGATTTTCTTTTCTCTGGAGCCATTAAGCAAGTATTAATCATTGGGGTGGGCGGAAGAAAGATAAACAATTTTGGATCAAGGAACATTGCTGACTACTTATATATGGATTAGATAAAGCCATTGGATATTTTAAGAAGGAGCTATGTCACTTTAGGAAGGGGATGCAGATAGGATAAGATGGATGGATCAAGAAATTTTGTTGTCACCGTTGTCATCACTGTTGTCATTGTTGTAGTTTTCTTTCTCTTCTTTCTCCTCCTCCCCATCCTCCTCATCCTTCTCCTCCTCATTCTTTGTCCTCATTTTGTAGTAATAAAATATTTCTCCTTAGCCAAAAATATAAGTAATAAATGTGTCCCCTGGGCAAATTCAGGTGAGGAGAGTGGGAAAAGACTGTTATGGTGATAAAACTCTGTGTCATTTCAGATCCGGATGAAGGATTCATGAGCCATATAAGACTTCTATAGGGAAAAAAGTGTATCATTTCTAAATGTCAGATCCCTTGGATAAAACTTATGATCACCCCATCTTAGTTATATCTGTTCTTGGCAATTCATGACTAGTTTGGGATAATAATATAAAACTGTAACCTTTTCGTAAATCTCTAGAAACAGAAGCTTCTGATACATCTATTAGAATTCTTGAATGCTGCTCTGATGTCACTTTCAGTCTCTCTCATTTCCCAAATACTTAACAGACGATGGTGAAATGATAGGCATGTATATAAATGATGGAAATATGTGAGCTATTTGAAGTTACTCATGACTGACAAACAGTCACAACACTGCTTATTTTCCCCCAAATACTCTGCCTCCTGTCCATAACAATTTCCTTTGCCAAATAACAGTGGAACAATATTTCTCTGAGAACTTAATTCTGCAGTCAAATCTGAGGCTATGCTCCTGAATTGCTGGGATAGCTTACTCAGACCCTAATCTCAGAATGGTTGAATGACTTTTTCATTTTGTTTTAGATGCAGGATGATTTTCTTTTTAATAATAATGTAACAGATAAGAACTATACTTCAGTTGGCCATGATAGGTTTCCAATCAACATGTTTTTCAATCTATAACAGGAAATTTTCCATCTAAGGTTGAAGACTGAACTGTAGGACTTCTCTGAACTTAATGAATGTTCTTTCTTAGTATCTAGAATTTATTATGTCATTAGAATATATTAAAACCAAGAGTTTCTATAGCTCCACAAATGCTGCATACAATTCTGCAAAGAGGAAAGGGAACACAGGATTTCAGAGACACTAAATAGTGGTTTCTCAAATAATGACATTAGTGTAGAGGAACAGGTGCTCGGAGACAACCTAAATTTAGTAGTTTGGATAGAGTAGGGAAATAATAGGCTTTAGTGGAAAGAGTGTTGACTTTGGAACAAGATAACTTGGGCTTGGTCACTAATTGGATGTGTTTTATTGTGTGACCAATTTAACTTTTCAGAACCTTATCAATAAATTTGGGGTAGTATTTATTTTACATTACTCATAATCCTTTTTGAGAAAAGTGCTTTGCAAACCTTAAAGTAGTATCTGCATATGAATTATCATTATATAGGTTTTTAAGTTTCTGTACTTTCTCAAAAAATAATAACCAACATTTATCTAGTGCTTTAAATTTTGCAAATCATTTGTTTTACTAATTTACTAATGTTATCTTGTTATCTAGCCTAACCACAATTACATAAAATATCATAGATATTATTAGTTCCACTTTACCAGTGAGGAAACTGAGGCTTTGAGAGGTTAAATACTTTGCCTATACTTATACACTAGTAAGTGATCAAAGCAAAGCTTCAAACTGCATCTCTTTAACTCCAAATGAAACATTATCTATGCTAGGAATTCTCAAATATTTTTGTTTAAAAACTCCTTTATGTTTTAAAAAATTATCAAAGATCCTAAAAACCTTTTGTTGATGAGGGTTATCTATCAATATTTACCACATTAGAAATTAAAATCTCCTTATGAACATAGTTTTGACTTTGTGGACCCTTAGAAGGATTTTTAGGAATCTTTAGAGGTTTCTGGACCACATTTTGAAACTACCACTCCAAGATGTTGACTGTTCAATTTTATTTTGTTGGCCCTTTTTTTTCTTTGTTTAATATTTATCTGCCCAAGCAGTTGCAAATCCATTATAATTTACCTCAATTGTCCAGAAGACAATGTAGTACTGGGAAGGAAGGGACCTGGGTTCAAATTTCAATGCTAATGCTTATTATTTCTTGTCTGTGCCTAAGTCACAGCTCTCTGAGATAAACTAAACTAAAGTTTTTTCATTTATAAAATGAGGATCTTGGATTAGATAACTTTTAAAGTACTGTTTTAGCTGTAGTTCTATAAGTTTAAGTGCCTTTTTCACTAGAAGAAAATGGATTTATAAAATTTATTCTTCTTGCCCCTACTTTGTTCAGTTGTATAACCAAAGTATTAAGATAAACATTCAAATACTAAGTAGTTAAATATAACAAATTCCAATGTGAAAAATAAAGAGAGTAAGGCTTCTTTGAGTTGAAATTTGAAAGATTTATAATGTGTTAAATTGTTTGTATGTCCAGTCATATAGAAATATATATATATTTATGTATAAATCTTTAGAAAAAATAAAATTACATGTTTTATTGTAGAATGCATATATTCACATACATCTAGAGACTAGGAGCATGTATATTTTGAACGTATCCTGAATTTACCATTTGTAATAATAAAATTGCTTTGTAAAATGTTATGGCCATAGGGGTTGATAGCCGTGTAATGTTCCATCTGATATTTCCCACACATGACATTGAAAAAATCAGTTATCTGGAAAATACTATAACAATTTGTTAAATTGTACATTGATATGTATATAAACACATATATCTGTTTTGCTTTTGTGATTAAATGCTGGTTATTTTAAGAGAAATGGATTTTTAAAAACAGGGCTGCTGTTTTGGTTTGTAAAACAAGTTAGACTTGACAATAAAGCATGTGCTTTAGATTTCCTTGGTTTGAGGTATTGTTTACTCTGGCAGGCCTTTCTTATAGAAAGTCATATTTTCTGTTTCTCCTTTCTAACTCACCAACACTATGACATGGTACATTATTTGTTGATCCTGAAGCAAAAATGGGAAATCTGAAGGGTGATCATTACCAAAGTCCTCTTCTTAGACATCTTCCTGATTGGATTCCAGGGGACTCTAGATTTTCAAAAGTTATTAGAATATCAGCTCTAGCAGATCCTAGAGGTTGAAAAAGCTTTGCTTGTAAGGACAGTGTTTGTTATCTGATGTGATGTAGTTAATTTCAGAGAAGCTCACCACAGAACTTTGGTCACTAAGGAATGGGATTTTTTTTTCTTTTGGCCCAAAGCAGCTAGTGAAACTTCATATGAAATCATGTGACTTGTTATCTTTATCAGTGGAAGGGTTCTTGATGTAATTCAGCTTAATGGAACCAATACTCTTTTTTAGTTTGGAGACGTCTTCTAAATCAGAAATATGAGGACATTGCACATGTGTGGGGGAAAGAGGAAAGGAAAGGATGGGGATTAGTGTTTTAACTCAGATAATCAACATTTGTATATTTTGCAGAGCTGAAAATGTAATAATGTGGGACATGGAATAAAAAGTCTTTCTTTGTTACCAGTCTATGTAACTTATTGGACCTAATGTATTTATTTATTTTGGCCATGCCCAAAAGCAGATACTTTGCTAGAAAATTAAAATAAATGGATTAATGAACCAATTTTGACATATTGGATTTGGTTGGCTTTAATAGTTTATCTTAGATTAAGTGAAAATTCATTTAGTTATTATTATTAGACAAGCAATTGAAGTTTGAAAGTGGATAAGAAGATAGAAAACAAAAACATTTTAAAAATTTGCTTTTAGGGCTTTTGTTTTCCATGGAAACATACTGTATTCAGTATTCTGTAATGATACAAAGTGATGGTTGCTATTTAGCAATAAGATTAAATAATTCTGCTTTTGATCTTTGATTATCAGAGTTAGGATTTGTTCGAATCAGCTAGAGGAGGAGCTGTTGTGCTTAAGTTCACATTTAAATTTGTAATCACTTATTCTGGCTGTGTCAAGTCCTGCTTTTGTGAAAGCATTAAAAAAATCATATAGGATCTGGCAAAGGAATTGATTATTTTAAAAAATGTTTATTGATATTTTTATATAATTTAGATATTTACTTGTATCTTTCCTTTCTCCTCTCCCAGGGAGTCATTCCTTATAACAAAATCTTTTAGAATATAAATAAAAGAGGAAAAAGAGAAAATTAATTTGTTAAAATCTAATAATCATTTTTTAGAGAAATGTTCAATATTCCAAGACCTCTGACCTCTGTAAAGAAGTTTGGAGGAGAGATCTTATATCTCCTCTTTGGGGACATGCCCGTTCTGTGTAATTTCATAATGTTTGTTTTCAAATTTTTTCTGTGTTTGTTATTTTTCATTTAATCTGTTGAAGTCATTGTGAATTTTGTTTTCTTGACCTTTTTCACTTTACTGTGCTTCAGTTCATTTGAGTCTTTCCATGCTTTTCCTGCATTAATAGTCAACCTTTCTTCTAGCATAGTCATATTTCATTGCATTTATATACCATGATTTATTTAGCCATTCATTAGTTGATGGGAATCTTTGTTTTTAATTTTTTGCTCCCATGAAAAGTACTACTACACATACTTAGTCTTCTGTATGAGATCTTTTATTTTGTATTTTACTGACTTAGAGTATAAACTTAGCAATTAGACCTTTTGATCAAAAGATTTAGCCACTTTATTTGTAAAATTCCATATTGATTTTTTAAATTATAGCTTTTTATTGACAAAACATGCATGGGTAATTTTTCAACATTGTCCCTTACACAAACTTCTGTTCCAGCTTTTCCCCTCCTTCCCTCCACCTCTTCCCCTAGATGGCAGGTAGCCCCATACATGTTAAATATGGTAAAGTATATGTCAAATACAATATATGTATACATATTTATAGTTATCTTGTTGCAAAAGAAAGATCTGATTTAGAAAGAAGGTAAAAATAACCTGAGAAGAAAAACAAAAATGTAAGCAAAGAACAACAGAAAGAGTGTAAATGCTATTCTGTGGTCCACACTCATTTCCCAGTGTTCATTTGCTGGATGTAGCTGTTCTGTTCATTACTAATCAATTGGAATTGATTTGAACCCTCTCATTGTTGAAGATAGCCACTTCCTTCAGAATTGATCCTCACATAATATTGTTGTTGAAGTGTATAATGATCTCCTGGTTCTGCTCATTTCACTTAGCATCAATTCATGTAAGTCTCTTCAACCATCTTTATATTTATCCTGCTGGTCATTTCTTACAGAACAATAATATTTCATAACATTCATATACCACAATTAATTCAGCCATTCTCCAATTGATGGGCCTCCATTCAATCTCCAGTTTCTAGGCACTATAAAAAGGGTTGCCACAAATATTTTTGCACATACAGGTCCCTTTCCCTTCTTTAATATCTCTTTGGGATACAAGCCCAGTAGTAACACTTCTGGATCAAAGGCTATGCACAGTTTGATAACTTTTTGAGTATAGATCCAAATTGCTCTCCATAATGGTTAGATTCATTCAGAACTCCACCAACAATGCATCAGTGTCCCAGTTTTCCCACATCCTCTCCAATATTTATCATTATCTTGTCCTGTCATCTTAGTCAATCTGTGAGGTATGTAGTGGTATCTCAGAGTTGTCTTAATTTTCATTTCTCTGATTAATAATGATCCGGAGCACCCTTTCATATGAGTAGAAATAGTTTCAATTTCATCATCTGAAAATTGTCTGTTCATATCCTTTGACAATTTATCAATTGGAGAATTGATTTCTTATAAATTAGAGTCAATTTCTCTATATATTTTGGAAATGAGGCCTTTATCAAAACCTTTAACTGTAAAATTTTTTCCCCACTTTATTGCTTCCCTTCTAATCTTGTCTGCATTAGTTTTGTTTGTACAAAAGCTTTTTAACTTGATATAATCAAAATTTTCTATTTTGTGATTAATAATGAACTCTAGTTCTTCTTTGGTCATAAATTCCTTCCTCCTCCACAGGTCTGAGAGGCAAACTATCCTATGTTCTTCTAATTTATTTATAATCTCATTCTTTATGCCTAGATCAAGAACCCATTTTGATCTTATCTTGGTGTACGGTGTTAAGTGTGGGTCAATGCCTAGTTTCTGCCATACTAATTTCCAATTTTCCCAGTAGTTTTTGTCAAATAGTGAATTATTATCCCAAAAGTTGTAGTCTTTGGGTTTGTCAAATACTAGTTGCTATAGTTATTGACTTTTTGTCCTATGAATCTAACCTATTCCATTGATCAACTAGTTTATTTCTTAGCTAATACCAAATGGTTTTGGTGACTGCTGCTTTATAATATAGTTTTAGATCAGATACAGCTAGGCCACTTTCATTTGATTTTTTGTTGTTGTTGTTAGTTCCCTTGAAATTCTTGACCTTTTGTTCTTCCAGATGAATTTTGTTGTTATTTTTTCTAGGTAATTAAAATAGTTTCTTGGGAGTGTGATTGATATAGCACTAAGTAAATAGATTAGGTAGTACTGTCATCTTTATTATATTCACTCGATCTAAGAACACTTAATATTTTTCCAATTGTTTAGATCTGACTTTATTTGCATGGAAAGTGTTTTGTAGTTTTGCTCATATAGTTTCTGACTTTCACTTGGGAGAGTGATTCCCAAATATTTTATACTATCAATAGTTATTTTAAATGGAATTTCTCTTTATATCTCTTGCTGTTGGATTTTGTTAGTGATATATAAAAATGCTTCAGGTTTATGTGGATTTCTTTTGTATCCTGCAACTTTGCTAAAGTTGTGACTTATTTCTAATAGCTTTTTTAGTAGACTCTCTGGGGTTTTCTAGGTATACCATCCTATCATCTAGAAAGAGTGATAATTTGGTTTCCTCACTACCTATTCTAATTCCTTTAATCTCTTTTTAATCTCTTATTGCTGAAGCTAGCATTTGTAATACAATATTGAATAGTAATGGTGATAGTGGGCAACTTTGTTTCATTCCCAATTTTATTGGGAATGGTTCCATTTCACCCCATTACACATGATGCTTACTAATGGTTTTAAATAGATGCCACTGACTATTTTAAGGAAAAGTACATTTATTCTTATACTCTCAAGTGTTTTTAATAGGAATGAGTGTTGGATTTTATCAAATGCTTTTTCTGCACCTATTGAGATGATCACTATTGTTAGGCATATAAAAACCAACATATCCAAAACTGACCTCATATTTCTATCCCTTCTCCCACAAATCCACCTTTTTTCTGAAGTTCCTTATTTCTGTCAGAGGTGGCACCATGTTTCCAGTCTCTCAGGTTTATGATTTTGATTCTATTTTTGACTCCTTAGTCATCCTTCCCTCTTATATACAATTAATTGTCAAATCTTGTTTTTATTATCATTCTGTTCTCTCCACTCAAATAATTACCACCTTAGTTCAGGTTCTCATAATGTTAACTCTGGTCTACTGCAATAGTCCATTTCACTTAGATTATCAGATTTATTGGCCCTACAACTGGGAAAAATAGCTCCTACTTATTGCTTTAATTTCTTCTTCATTGGTGTTGTTTGCTTTTTTCATTTTTTGATACGGGTAATTTGATTTTATTCTTTCAATTAAATCTTCTAATCAATTAACCAAAAATTTATCTATTTGTTGTTGTTGTTGTTGTTGTTGTTTTTCATAAAGCCTTCTCTTAGTTTTGTTTATTAGTGCAATAGTTTTCTTACTTTCAGTTTTATTCATCTTAACTTTGATTTTCAGAATTTCTAATTTGGTATGTAATTGGGGGGTGGAGAGTTAATTTGTTCTTTTTTTTTTCTAGCTTTTTTAGTTGCATGTCCAGTTCTCTGATCTGCTCTTTCTCTATTTTATTCATGTAAGCATTTAAAATAATAAAATTTCTCCTAGGAACTGTTTTGGTTTCATTCCACACTATTTAGTATGTTAACTCACTATTGTCATTCGCTTGGATGAAATTATGGATTGTTTTTATGATTATGTTATGATTATGATTATGATTTTATGATTATGACCTTCATTCTTTAGGATTAGATTATTTTGTTTCTAGTTAATTTTTGGTCTATTTTTCCATGGCCTTTTATTACATGTAATTTTTATTGAATCATGATCTGAAAAGAATGCATTTACTATTTCTGCCTTTCTGTATTTGATTGTGAGGTTTTTATGCCTTAATATATGGTCAATGTTTTTGTAAGTGCCATATACCACTGAGAAAAAGGTATATCCCTTTTTATCTCTATTCAGATTTTGCCAAAGGTCTTTTACACCTAAGTTTTAAAAAATTCTATTCATCTCCTTAACTTCTTTAATTTGTGCTTAGATTTATCTACTTCTGATAGAAGGAGGTTGAGATCTCCCACTAGTATAATTTTTCTATTTCTTATAGCAACTTAACTTCTCCTCTAGGAATTTGGATGCTATATTACTTGGTGCATATATATTTAGCTTTGCTTTTACTTGATCTGAAATCAGGATTGCTCCCTATGCTCTTTTTTACTTCAACTGAAGAATAATATATTCTACTCCATTCTTTTTACTTTTATTTTGTATGTATCTCTCTGCTTCAGATGTGTTTCTTGTAAACAACATATTGTAGGATTCTGGCTTTTAATCCACTCTGTTATCCACTTCCACTTTAGGGGAGAATTCATCCCATTTACATTCACAATTAAAGTTACTAACTCTGTATTTTCCATCATCCTAACTTTCCAAGTTACACTTTTCGCTCTTGTTTTAGGTTTTTCCTCCTCACTCATATTTTGCTTTTGACCACCACCTCCCTAAATCATCTGCCTTTCTTCTTCTATTTTTTAAATTCATCCTTTCTAATTTCTTTTCCTTTCTACTTCTACTCTTCCTTCTATTACGCTTCCTCTTTCCTTTCCCCTTCCCTTTCTATGACTCTATAGAGTGAGGCAAACCAAGTATGTATATTATTCCCTCTCTGAGACAAATCTGAGATTAAGGTTAAAATAATGCTCATGCCCCTCCCTTCTTTCCCTCAACTGTAATAGATCTTTTGTGCCACTTCATGTGATATAATTCGTCCCACTTTACCTTTCTTTTCCTCTTCTCCCAGTACAATCTCTTTTCCATTCCAATTTATTTTTTAATATCATCACATTAAATTCAATTTATACCTTCACTCTCTAAATATACCCCTTCTATCTGACTTGACAAAGACACAGTTTTCAAGAGTTACATGAATCATCTTCCCATGTAGGGATGCAAATAATCTTGATAAATACATAATTTCCCCCCCTTCCATTTACCTTTTTGTGCTTCCTTTGAGTCTTTTATTTAGAGATCAGATTTTCTATTCAGGTTTGGTTGTTTCATCAGAAATAATTGAAAATCCCCTATTTCACTGAATGGCCATCTTTTCCCCTGAAAGATAATGCTGAATTTTGGTGGGTAGTTCATTTCCAATTGTAGTCTAAACTCCTTTGTCTTCTGAAATATCATATTCCAGGCCCTCCAATCCTTTAATGTGGAATCTGCTAGGTCTTGGGTGTTACTGATTGTGGCTTCTTGATATTTGAATTGTTTCCTTCTGGTTATTTGCAATATTTTCTCGTTGATATGATAATTTTGGAATTAGCTACTATATTCCTTAGAGTTTTCATTTTTGCAGTCTCTTTCAGGAGGTAATTAACTGATGGATTCTTCCAATGATGATTTTGCCCTCTGATTCTAGGATACCTAGGCAGTTTTTCTTAATGATTTCATAGGCTTGATGATGTACACAGACTCTTTTTTTTCATTGTGGTTTTCAGGTAATTCAATAATTCTTAGATTGTCTCTCCTGGATTTATTTTCCAGTTTAATTGTTTTCCAATAAGATATTTTACATTTTCTTCTATTTTTTCACTTTTTTTGGGGGGGGGGGTTTGTTTGACTGATTCTTGATGTCTCATTGAGTCATTCACTTCCATTTGTACAATTCTAATTTTTAGTGAATTATTTTCTTTAATTAACTTTTTTACCTCCTTTTGCATTTGGGCAATTATACTTTTAAAGGAGTTGTTTAGTTTAGTTTAGCTTAGTTTAGGTTTTTTTTTCCTATTTCCCCAATTCTCTTTTTTAAAGAGTTGTTTTCTTTTTCCATTTCACCAAATTTATTTTTTAAGTTGTTTTCTTCTGTATATGTCTTTCCATTTCACGAAATTTATTTTTTAATTATTTTTTTCAATGTATTTTTGCCCCCATTTTGCCAAATTAATTTTTTTAGGCATTGGCTTTTTTCTCTAAACTATCATAACTCTCCTGCATAGTTGTCATTTTTCTTCTATTTCTTTATAGATAATTTTTGAACTCAAGAGAGTTCTTTTGAACTGTAGACCAGTTCATAACCCTCTTTGAGGCTTCAACTAAAGGCATTTTGCTTTTGCTGTCTGTGATGGTTTTCTTGGGGGCAGCCTTAGTCTCAGTTGAAATAAATAATTACTCCAAAATCGCAGCCAGCTGGTAAAAATGCAAACGTTTATTTCTCCTTCCAAAATAGCCCGGTTAATTGAGGCCTAGCTCTCTGCCTGGCTCCAAGAGATCTTGCAGCTTTGTCCTTGGCTTCTGCCTCTGCTTTCGTCAGCCTCCAGCCAGCACTAAGTTGGAAGATGCAATGAATCTCTCTGTACCTCCAGTCAGTTCCACCAGAAGAAGTAACTTTAAGCTTCAAAAGCCCCCTATATTTATGTGATCTCCCAAAGGTTAACTCCACCTTCTGGAGGGAGAGGGATTCTGGGTTATCTCCCAGAGTGCTCTCTGGTCCTAAGGAAGGTGTGAATTCAGATATCTCTTTCTAGACCCTAAATCTCCCAAACTGTGAACTCCATTGAGTTCTTAGAGCTCTCTAAAGGTGTGAACACAAGCATTGTTTCCATCAGTATTAGCAACTTATCACCTTGTAAGGATTCACTTTAAGGTGTGAACCAATAAGCACTGTATCAATTCTATTGAGTTAACACCAGGATTCTGACATCACCCTTGAGTTTTCACCTTGTTTCAAGTTGAGTTGACACTAGGATTCCAACAGCTGTCCTGTTCAGGTCTATTTCTATAGTAGCTCTTTATGGTTAGAACTATTTTTGCTTTTTTGCTCATTTTTAAATGTTGAGATCTGCTCTTAGGGCACAGGGGAGATTATCCCAAGCTTCCTCTGCAGAGACACAGGATCTTCTCACTGACTGTGCTGGTAATGCTGCAGGCTTCCCCACTGTGCTGGGTAAGCCTGGCTAAGTCCCACTTGTTATACTGGGGTGCAGGGGCTCACAGTTTTTCTTCTGTAATTGCATTGGTGGTCTCACAATTGCTGATTCACTAGCCTTCTGAATCAGGTCAGAGTACCTAAAGCTGCTATATTTTGGCTAAGAGCTTCCTGCTAGAGTCCCTGCACTGAGCCTCCCTGCACCAGGCCTCCCCACACTGTACTTCTCTGGGCCTTGTTCCCCCTTGCCCAATTGAGACAGACTTTTCCTTAAGTCCTTCCAAGATATCTTAGGCTGGAAAATTTGTCAGTTCTGACATTCCAAAATTCATTTAGAGGCTTGATCTAGTGTTGATTCTGAGGTAAGCTCGGGAGAGCTCAGGCAATATCTTGTCTATTTTGTCATAACTATTTTCTCCCAACCTTCTATTTAGGTTTTGGATTTCTTTCATATTTATCTTTGAATTAGATCTTCTAAGTCTGAAAGAGGCATAATGAAGTTGCCAATGATTATTGTTTCACCATCTAAGTCTTTTAATTCATTTTCTTTCTTTTAACTATTTAGCTATTAAGCTATTTCGTAGATATATATTTAATATTGTATTGTTTATTATCCATCATTTCTTTAAGCATTATAGTTTCATGTTTGTGTCTCTTGACATAATTTTTTATAGTTACTTTCATGACTTCCATTGCCACTTGTTTGGATTCACTTGTTAAATTTAAATGTTTTCTCATTTTAGCTTGGTTTGAATCTTATGTTTTATGTGTATTTTTTATGTAGAGCAAACAATTGAATTTTGATTTCTATTCCATTTCACCCTTCATTGACATTTTCTGGGTAACATTATTCCATTTAAATTTGTGGTTATGATTGTAAAATTTGTTTTATCCTCTATTAAATGTTGTTTTTTTCATCAGTAGCATGCATTTGTAGTTTCTTCACATAATCCTATCCCAGACTCTTTGCTTCCTTTTACTCTCTCAATCCAGAACAATGTTGCTGACTTTGCTTTTCTTATTTTGTAATCATCCCTATAATCCTCTGCATTTCATTTTCTTTGAGTTAATCTCCTCTATTCTTTCACCTTCTGTTTCAGAAACTTCTGTCTCTCCTTATCTCTGTCAAGCTCTCTGTATTACTTTGTAGTACTAGAATTTTTTTTTTTTAAATCTTCCCTTGCCTAGTATAAATATGGATGAGGTTCATGAGATACCTTTATCTTTCAAGTCTGCCTCCATGTTTGAATGATCTTCAGAACTTGGAACTTTCCATTCTTGAAGTTTCTCTTCCAATCTCAATAAGAAACATCTACATTTCATACTTTTCTATTTCTAGGATGATAATTTTTTTTAATTACTGAAGCTCAAACTCAGAACTAATTTCTCTTTGTTCCATCATGACTGCCAAAATAGTTGTCCAACTGTCACTCAACTTTCACTTGTAACTCCAAGAAGCTGTATCATATACAATGAAAACTTCCCAATAAAATTGTCTTGGCAGACAGATTGAGGGGAATCAACAGGCCTCAAAACAGTTGGAACAAGTGCTGTGGAACACTTAATGGTTTAGTCAGACATCAAAGATGCCAGAGTTATCCTCTGTTTTCCAGACCATTTTCAGTAATCCTGATTTTTGTCTTGTCATTAGATTTCAGGGACTCTGGAAGAGAGAGTAAGACAGGTTACTTGGTGCCACTCTGCCTTACTTAAAGCCAGTTCCCAGGCAAGTCAAGACATTACCTTATAATGTCATTTTTTGTCTGTTTGTTGTTGGTCCTTTTCAAAAATAAAATATGAATGAACATAACCTCCCCACCCCAATTAAGAGTGAAAGAAAAGAATATGCCATTGTTATAAATATGTATAGTGAAGCAAAATAAATTTCCATATTGGCTCTATATTTAAAAAAATCATTCTATATTTAAATACCTTATCCTAAATACTCACTATTGGGAGGTGAGTAGTGTTTTATTATTTTTTTTTATGAAATTTTATTCTTCAAAAATCCAGCTTCTATTCTTTTAAAAAATGTATTTATTTTTTTTTATTAAAGCTTTTTATTTACAAAACATATACATGGGTAATTTTTCAACATTGACCCTTGCAAAATTTTCTGTTCCAAATTTTTCCCTCCTTTCCCCCACCCCTCCCCCTAGATAGCAGGTAGTCCAATGTATGTTAAATATGTTAAAATATATGTTAAATCCAATATGTGTATACATATTTATACAGTTATCTTATTACACAAGAAAAATCAGATTTAGAAAAAAACTGAGAAGGAAAACAAAATACAAGCAAACATCAACAGAAAGCATGAAAATGCTATGTTGTGGTCCACACTCAGTTCCCACAGGCCTCTCTCTGGGTATATATGGCTTTCTTTATCACTGAACAATTGGAACTGGTTTGAATCATCTCACTGAAGAAGAGAGCCATGTCTATCAGAATTGATCATCATATAGTCTTCTTGTTGCCATGTATAATGATCTTCTGGTTCTGTTTACTTCATTTGGAATCAGTTTATGTAGTCTCTCCAGGCCTCTCTGAAATCATATTGTTGTTTGTTTCTTATGGAATAATATTCCATAAATTTATATACCATAACTTAGTCATTCTCCAACTAATGGGCATTCACTCTGCTTCTAGTTTCCTGCCACTATGAAAAAGGCTGCCACCAACATTTTTGAACATGTGGATCCCTTTCCCTTCTTTAAGATGTCTTTGGGATATAATCCCAGTAGAAACACTGCTGGGTCAAAGGGTATGCACAATTTGATAACTTTTTGACCATGGTTCCAAATTCCAGCTTCTATTCTAAGACAGTGATTTTACTGTAAGGTCTCTGTCTCAGTCTATTGCAGTTGCATTTTGGAACATCGAGATTTCCACAACAGTGATTTCATGGCCAGTAGATACTGATTGCTTTTGTTCTTTATTTGGTGCTTTTTAAATCACTTAAAGGAAAGCTTTTGGTTTAACCTGTGATTTCCATAAGGAATAGGGACAGAGGAAGAGGGGGAAAGGAGACAACAATATTTAATCATTGGAGAGATAGCATTATGACTAGATATATAGACAGGTAAGGCAAATTTATAGATTATCCAATCATAAAGCATCTGGACTTCTGGCCCAACGATGGTCTTAAGTACTGGATGTAGGAACAAGAGGAGTGATGTTCTAGTGACAGGCAGATCTAATGACAGTGTCAGATTATGGCAGATTTTTGTACCTCTTTGTAGTTTACTGTATGTACTTCTGGGAACTATCCCACATTAATAAGACTACTCTTCTATAATTATTAGGATTAGATATTATATAGAGAAGTTTGGTGTCTTTAATAGGATCATTTGATTGGTTTTTCATTTATGATATCACAGACTGAAAGGTACTAATTAGTGAGACTAGCTAAGAAGTTTCAGTTGTGGAAGTTTTTAGGCAAAGGAAATTCCAGAAAAAGGATAATGATAGCAGGCAGTAGGAGGCAGTGTGTCTAGAATAAAAAACTATCTATCTCTTACATACTATTATACTTTATCTTGTATATACATAGTTGTCTTCCATATTAAAATATGGGCTCCTGGGGGCAGGGGATATATTTTTACTTTCCTTTGTATGCTTAGCAAAATGCCTGGTAAAAGTAAGTGCTTAATACATATTTGTTGCTATTGGTAATGATGATGTCATCTCAAAAAAGTCTAGATCCAAAGACTAAGAGAGGTTTTTGGAATTATCAGAGGTTCTAATTTTTATCTTTATCTTTTATTTTCTATTTTCTTCATTTATTATATTCCTCAACAATTTTCAGTCTTCTTTTGTTCTCTCCATTCTCTTTTCTGGTGTCCTAATTGTGGCTATAGTCCCCTCCCTCCCTTCCCCCCAGATAATTTCCTGGATAATTTTATCCTGGCATTCGCTAATGCCATAAAATTCCTTTGAGGGCAGATAATTGATTTTGTCTTTGTATGTCCAGGGATTGGCATCTAGTAGATACTTAAAAATGTGTGTTGATTGTATTTGAAATCTTTTTTTTTTTGATCATTTATTTGCCCAGTATTGCTGGTGTTTTTATAATATTTCAATTTTTAATGACATTTACATTTTATCTGATCCCTTGCACTGAACAACTCCCAGTCTAGATAGCTAAAAAAGGAAAAAAAATTAAAAGCGAGGGAGGAATTCAATTGTTCCTTGCCCCGCTTAGTGATTTGTTTGATTTTCCCTCTCTTAGTTGTTATTGAGTTTATTTTGTATATTTTTACAAGTTTTGAGATCTTGAGGGAAACTTGGGCTTATATATAATCTCTTACTCAGAATTTTTCCCAGAATTATTTCTTTGGAATTGTTTGTATCTCTGCCTTCAGTAACTTTCTGCATTTTAAGGAATAAGCTACGACAGAATCTGAATACCCTATTTTATAGAGAAACTTCCTTGAAATTTCTCCCAAAATTGTTGAATGTAAAATGTCAACTATAAAATGAGGATGATAATAACCTGCTTTGTAGGGTTGTGAAGATTAAATGAAATAAAATTTGTAAGGTGCTGAGCACAGTGAATGGCACATAGTAGGTGCTACAGAAGAGCTTATTCCCTTCCTTTCCCTTTCCCTTCTTTGCTGATGATTATTATGTACAGCTTTTGTTGTTTACAATATTTGTTGATGACAATGTCTGGGTAATGTTATACCATGCCATGGTATATTTTGGTGTTTTGTATAAAGGGTTGCTAATCAATGTAGATCATTAGAAATCTTGTGGGATATTATTAAAAACGGTATACTTCCATTTTATATCGCCTCAGTATCATTCTTCTGAGATCAACTTTGGGTCTGGATTTTTCCTTGATGCCTTTTTATTTTACAGGTTTGAATTTTTATGAATTAATGTTCTAGTGTAATATTTTTAAAATACATTTTATATTTATGAATAGCTTTTGATAACTTTCCAAATTTTATAATGACAACTTTCATCTAAATTTAATTTTCTTAAAAAGTGATGACTTTAAGTTTTCTTCTTGGTGAAAATAGTTACCTTTGAAACTGAAATCACATCAATACAAATGAATTTAATATGCCCTTTAAACTCTAGGGGTGAGATTCCAGCAAAGTAGTCCACAAAGGAATGGAAGCTTTTCTAAATACCTCCCTAGATGAGATGTAAGTCACATTAATGCTAAATGGACAAATGCTTTGAACTAATACTTATGTGTAGGATCACTGTGGTTTACTACCTTTATATTCTATAAAATGAGACACAGAGGGAATAGGCTGAGTGAAAACTAAGGGCCATAGACTAATCAACTGTTCTGTCAGGGATGTTCCATTTTGCTTTTTTTAAGTTATAGCAACTGGTTGAAGTCCTGTGGATGTTATCAAAGGAGAGAGGGAATTCGGCAGCCATAAATACTTTGGAGATTGCAAAGGCAAATTACATCCTGTGCTTTCAGGAATACAGGATGTGGGCTGACAGAATCAAGCATTGAACTTTCCTACTCAAAATGAGTCAGGGGGCAAGAGTTGTGATCAAAGTCAGGAAGTAAATGAAGGTTTGGCCTCTCTTTGGAACTGGCCCCAAGCCGCATGGACCTAGGAAGTAAAATTCTAAGTATTGTCTCCTTTGTATTTCAAATGGTAAAGCAAAGGAAATGAAAATATGTTTAATTTTGGAAAAGCTGAAAGGCCTTCATTTAAGACCTTGGAATTTCCCATGCATATAACATTTCATCCAATAAATGGATTTGGGGAAATTACAGACTCTTCTAAGGATTTATCATAGCTTAAGACATTAAATCATCAGTTGATACTGTGTTAAAGTTTCTTTTTTAAGGAGTTATGTTGACCAAATATTATTAGAAATTATATAGTAATAATGTAGCTAGTGTTTGCTACTTTCTGGTTTGTTAAGTACATTTTGTTATCTTCTACTATCTTCTATCTTCCCATAACTACCTTTTAAGCTAGATGCTATTATTATCCTTATTTTATAGATGAGAAAAAAGGTCCAGAGAAATTAAGTAACTTGCCCACAATCACACAGGAAGAAGCAGAGTGAATTCAGAATCCATTTTCTCTGAAGGCAAATCCAGCATCCTCTCCATTGTCCTTCCTCTTTTCACTAATCATTGATTTTTAGCAATTAATGCCCATTTGTTTGCATGTTGTTTTGTAGAATGAGAGCTCTTTGCATGTTATTTTTTATAAGATAAGTTCCTTGAAGGCAGGAACTGCTTTTTCTTTTTCTTTGTATCCTTAATAATTAGCACAAAATCTGATACATAGTAAACAATCAGTATTTGTTGACTAACTGGCTTTTGTTGTTATTTTTTGGTTATTTCAGTCATGTCTGACTCTTCATGATCCCATTTGGGGTTTTCTTGGCAAAGATGCTGAAGTAGTGTGCCCTTTCCTCCTTTAGGTCATTTTAAAGATGGGAGATCTGAGACAAACAGTTAAATTACTTGCCCAGGGTCATACAACTTTTAAGAGTCTGAGGACAGATTTGAATTCAGAAAGATGAGTTTTCCTAAAGAGTCCAGAAACTCAATCCTTTGTGCCACTTAGCTTTTATTCCTTATCTAATGATTATTATCAAAGTGTTATTGAAAAGGATTATTTCTGCCATTATATTTTTCAAAGAATCTTGAATGATTTTGATATATTAATGGAAACCACCTTGTATAAAAGCCTTTAAGGTGGCATTTTGTTCTACTGAATCAAATAACAAAATAAACACTATGAGACCTTATTTTTTTTACATCTTTCATCTAGTTGTTCAATGATAAAATATGTAGTACAATAATGAATATTGCTTTTGAAAACTTACTTTTTAAATTTTTTTATTAATGCTCTCACTGAAGATGCTCTTTCTTATGAATAGATGATTCTTGTAAGGATCTTAGGTGGGAGAATAGAAATACAGGTTAGTATTTATGATCATTCTCTAGATTATATTTTTAATAAGATCTAAGGTCTAAATATTTTTAATGTTATTACTATATCCTCATTCAGATATCTTATATGTTGGTCCATCAATGCCCTTGTATGTATCTTGCCAGTATCATGCATTTCTTTTATATGTATTTGGTTCCATTTGCCTTTTTTTTTTAACTAGCTTAGTTCATACTGTTATTTCTGACACATATGGAACTATAATGTTAGCATTTAATTTTAATGATTTCATGGAGAAAAGATGTTTTGTTAAAGGAGAAAAGAGTTTGTTAAAATTATTTTTACAAATATTTTCCATTTTTTCTTCACGTATTTTTCTTCCTCCTATTTTTATCTTCTTTTTACTTTTCACAGCTTCTTTCAGTCTTATTGTTCATAACTGTCCATAATCCTGTTACAGATGTTGCCCTTGGTAGCCTTCTCTCTCACTCTCTTTATCAAGCAAGTGAGATGTTTACTAACTAATGCATTTTTAAGATCATTTATTAATTAATTAACAATGGAATTAATTAATTAATTAATTAAAATTTCTTAAACTTATGGAAATGGTTATCATTGCACTTGTCATTTCTCTAATGTATTTTAAATGAAAATACATTTTCTTATACAGAGATAAGGTTAAAAATAAGAAAACAGATGATGACTGATAGTTATGTGAATTTCTCCAATGTCAGTCAAGAAATCACCAGCAGGACATTTATTAAAAGTCAGGATCTTTCCTTTTCCAATGGAAATAGGATCTAAATAAATAGTTTACTTAAAGATGAAAAATTGTGTAAATTCTACATATGTGCATTATAGTTAGAACATGGAGTCTTTTTAAAATTTGTCTAAGAGAACTTGAGTAGCTAGTTGTCCTCCGGCTAGAAATTATAAGTGGTTCCATGAAGCCCTTTTAGGACACTGACTCATTTGTTCTTTTTATTTAATGAATGTGTCATATCATCTTCTCAGGATTTAATAATCCCTAAATTTATTCAGCTACTGGAAATTTTATTTTAAATACTCACTCTTTATAAAGGGAGCAAAAATAGACTTTATTGACAGAGTAAAAAAACTTTCAAGAAGGGGTTAGTATGGTGGAGGGTGTGTAAAGTACCATGAGAGTCATGCATTTGAAAGTCAGGTTTTTGAGCTGAACCTCTAGGTAAAGTAAATTGGAAACATAATATTCACATCACCTGCTGTCTTCAATAATATTTAATTTGATCTAGTGAAGGATAGTAAATGCTTTGGAATAAATATGAGATACCATGGTTGCCATGACATGAAGTAAGGAGGCAAAACATAAATAAGTAACTATATAATTTCGTCACTGTCTATTATAGGATCTACTGTAGGATCACAGATGTGAGTGGTAGATTCATTCATTCATTCATTCATTCATTCATTCTTTCACTGATTCATTTCTTTCCAATTTTGTAGCACCTAGAAAGTAATATAGTCCTTCAGATGTCATCTGACTAGAAGACTAGTAAAGTTGTCATCTTCCTTATTCTGAACTCTATTATTGTAAAATTAACTTTTATTACTTTTTTGGCTGCAAATGACACATTACTGACTCACTTTGGTCTTCCAAATTTCCATTTCTTTTTCATATATACTATTGCCCAGTCACAGTTCTTAACTTTATTTTGGTGTAGTTGATTTTTTTAACCTAACTGCAGGACTTTATGTCTATTAAATTTCCTTTTATTAAATTCAGCCTCTCAAGATTTTTTTCAGTCTTGATTCTGTTATCTTAACAATTTCCCTTAATTTCAAAGTGCTTAATAGTTTTGATAAGCTTGCCTCACATTTTTCCTGAAGTCATCAACAAAAGTTTTGAACAGATCAGCATCTCAACAATGAGACTCTTTATATTACTTAACAATTGTTGCTTTCCTTAAGATAAAGCTGTTACTGGCTGTATAGTTGTATGGGGGAAACTAGAAGGTAGAGCTGACTTTACAACATCTGTCCTAGAAAATGTGTTCAGTTTCTGTGTGAAATTCAAACTTGTTTTGCTCTCCTATTACTGGAAACTTCTTTCTATTCCACAGATCATGTTGCTTTTCCTGATTCTAGAACTTTGTTTTTTCCAGTAATTCTTATCTCTATTATCACTTTCTGACCCTAGTATATTACTATAAATACTCCATTTGCTATGTCTCCTATAAACAACTTCAAGGTATATTTGGCTAAACTAATGTTTCTCTTTTTTAAAAAAATTAAATTAAACTTAATTTTTAGTCCCAAATTCTTTCCCTTTCACCTTTCTCTCTCCCATCAATTGACAAGTTAAGAAAAATGAAATACATTACACATATTTAAAGTCAAGCAAAACAAATTCTTCTATCAACCAGGTTAGAAAAAAGGGAAGGAAAAGAAAATATACTTTAATCTAAACTCTAGATTCATTAGCTCTTTCTGGAAGTGAGTAGTATATCTCATTATGAGTCCTTTAAATTTATGATTGATCATTATATATATCAGAATTTCTAAGTCTTTCAAATGTATCTCTATAACATTATTGATTTCTTCTGTTTAAACTTTTCCTATTTCTATTCATGTCACTGCATCAATTAATACATGTCTTCCCACATTCTCTGAAATTATACCCTTCAACATTTCTTGCAACACAATAGTATTTAATCACTTTTATATACCATAACTTGTTTAGCCATTACTCAATTGATGGACACCTTTTGAATTTCTAGTTCTTTTTCAAAATAGGAAGAGCTCTTTCTGTTATAAATATTTTTGAACATATAGGTTTTTTTTGCTCTTTCTTTGATATTTTTGGAGTATAGACTTAATGGTAATATTGCTGTCAGAAATTATACACAATTTAATAAGTAACTTAAATGTTTCCCTCCCTTTTCTGGTCAGCCTCTCAGGATGTTCTATAGGACACTCATGGTCCAGTCAATGGAAGAATGTTTTCCTTGCCACTCTTAAGATCTCTCATCTCATTTAGGTGAGAGAACAATTTTATCCAATAATTCATTAAAGAAATAATTCACCCAAATCACAACCTCTTAGTGCCTTCATACATGTCTTTAGGACTAAAATAAATAAACTATGTGTTATGATTATAACACATAAATTACTAATCTGCATTGATGGAGGGTGTTTCATACCAAAGATGAAATACAGATATGAACAACTATGACAATCAAAACAAAAAAGCACTAATTATAACTGAAACAGCTTCATCTAATATAAAGTAAAACTTAGTCCTAACCATTCATTTATCAATAGCTAAGGAAAATGATTAATAAACTCTGAAGTGAAAATAATTGTTTTACAGGTTCTCTGAATCATCTTTGAACTCTTTGTGATGATTATCTGTTGGTTGCCTCCAAAAATGGTTAGTTTCTGTAAATATAGAAATAGAAACAATAATGATAATAAATGTTGTTTATCTAGACTTTTGAGAGGTAGATACATAGCTAATGCTGGAGTCAGGAAAACCTGAGTTCAGTTCTATTCTAAAGCTCATATTAACTATAATCTGAGTGCTCCAGGAAAATCTAAGAACACATGTTTATAACAGTTGTAGATCTGTTGTAGATTTTGCATTTTGTACCAACTAAGTCAAAGGGCTACACAGAAAAATGTCACTTCAAATTTTGTAAAGTACTTTACATCCATTATTATCTCATCAAAACTTCATTACAAACTTGTGAGTTAGGTATTACAAATATTGTCCCCATTTTATAGTCAAAGAAACAGCTTTAGATCCTGCATGACAAATATTGTTAAATTTGTACTGACTTTTATAGTATCTTAGATATATAGATGAAAGGGACCTTAAATGGATCACCAAAGTCCAAATTCTTCTTATTATAGGCATGGAATCAGAGGTAGAAAAATATGAAAGCTAGTAAATTCTTGAGGCAGAATTTAGCCTCAGCTCTTTCTAAGTCCAATATTCCATATACTTTACTATCTAGCAAAGAATTTAAAGCAAACAATTAAAAAAATACAATATGGTGATGCATGCTCTCTGGGAACTACACATATGTATGTACACACATACAGACACTTTAGTGTGTAGTTTGTAATTATGTTTCTGTATTGTTTAAAACAAAGACAGGTTGGGCATTTCATGGCAAAACTTCTTGTTCTTTGCCCCCATTAAAAAGGTTTCTATAATTTTTTTTTTTTTTTGGTATCAGATCTTTACCTTTCTTTGGTCATTTTGGGATATAAGTCTAGATGTGATAAATCAAAGGGTAGACATAGGTTAGTATCTTTTTGGATATTGTTCCAAATTGCTTTCCTGAATATCTTGACCAGTTTATACCTCTACAGAACACATTAATATGTTGGTTTCCCCCCAGCCTCTCATCCTACGCCTATATTTGTCATTTTCTTTTTTAAATATCCACCTTGACAATCTAATAGGTATGAAGTGAAACCTCAAGTCATCATAACAGACATTTTCCTAATTAGCAATTTGGGACATTTTATATGGTTTATTGGCAATTTGCATTTCTTCCTTAGAGAATTGCCTATATTAATTCTGTTGACATTTATCAATTGAAAATAGCTCTCACAGATATAAATGGATTTTAAAGAATATTATTATGTTAAATATTTGAAATAGTTCCTTATAAATCTTGAAAATGAGAACTTTATCAGAGAAACTTCTAGCAAGTGGTGTAATTCTGCCTAGTTGTAATTGTATTGGCATTGTTTGTACAAAAATGTTTTTTTGCTGCACAATCAGAAATTTCCATTTTATCTTCTGTGATCCTATCTCCTATTGGGTCTTAAACAGTTTTCTGATTCATCTGAAAAATAATTCATTTTTCCTTTAATTTACTTATATTTTATGTTAGTATACATTTTGATATGTATATTTTCATTCCTATTTTCATTTAGATTGCTTTCTAATTTTCTCAGAAGTTATTTGTTGTATAGTATATTCTTACTCCAATAGTTTGGGGTAAGTTTGGTGTATTTTTATTCATAAAATGTTAGCCTACTTTATTCATATGCTTATGTATGTTATATATATGATTCCCCTGATTGACTGGTATTTCTTAAACAGAACCATAGTGTTTTGATGATTATTGTAGTGTAGTTTGAGATCTGTACTGCAAGGCTTTCTTCCCATTTTTTTCTTTTTATTTCCCTGGAGATACTTGACCTTTTATTCCCCTATATGAATTTTATTAGTTTTAAAAGTTTTATAAAGTAATCCTTTGGCAGTTTGGTAAGCCATCAAATAAGAAAATTAAGTATTATTGTCATTTTTATTGTATTGACTTAGTCTACTCCTGAATAATTTACATTATATTTTTAAAATTATTTAGAAATGCCTTTATTTCAGTAGAGCCTTTTGTAGTTGTATTCATGTTATTCCTGTGTGTGTCTTACTAGGTAGTTCCCAAGTATTTTATATGTTCTGTAATTATTTTAAATAGATTTTCTTTCTCTTCCTGCTCAACTTTTTAGTAGTATAAATACTAATAGTTGATATGGATTTAATTTATATCTTGGGAATTTTGTTGACGTTATTAATTGTTTAAATTAATTTTTAGCTGAGAAAGTTTCTCCAAATAAACTGTAAAGTGGTCTGCAAAAAGTGACATTTTATTTTCTTTTTCCCCCTGCTTATCACGCTTCCTTTTTCTTGTTTTAATATTCCAGCTAGTATTTCTAACACTGTATCAAATAGTACTGGTGAGAATTGATATCTTTACTGTAGGGGAGGTTCTTGATTTCAGTATTCTCTACTAAATTCTTTTAGTAAATTTTTGTGGTTTTTAGTTTCTTTTGTTAAAAAAAGATTGAGTTGTATTTTATCAAAAATGATCTGAATTTCTATTGATATAATCATGGTATTAAAAGAACTTTAAACATAAAGGACCAAATCAATAAAAAGGAAAAATATGTTTTTCTTTTTATTGATTTTGTCTTATGTTTAAAGTTTTCGTGCTATATACCCAACATGTTTATATTGCATTATGATATGTTCATATAAAATCAAGAGGTATAATATTCATAAAGCTTGGCACAATGCCTGGCATATAGTTGGTCTTAAATAAATGCTTGTTTTCTTTTTTCCTTCCTTCCTTGTTTTTATCTCTTTGTTAATATTTTATTTAAGTTTTTGTGTAATTTTTCATTTGTCATATTGGTCTATAGTTTTCCTTCTTGATTGTAATTTTCCCTGGCTTTGGTGTCATATTTGTAGGTATTTGGTTTGATACATTTTTATACTTTTTGGGGGGAATAATTTGAAACAGTACAACATTGAAATTAATTATCCTTGAATATTTAATAGAATTTTATAATAAATTCCCTTGGTTACAGTTTATTTTCCCTTTTGGGAACTTATTAAAGTATGGTATGTTTAGCATAATGTAATTTCCTGTTTTTCTCTCTTAGTCAAGTCTATTTTGGTGTTGTCTTGTCTGAAATAATGACTATTACTCTTGATTGTTTTTATATTCAGCTGATGCCCCAATAGATTTTGCTCCATCTTATTTTAACCATGAATTGTTGTTTCAAGTGAGCCGCTATAAATATAATAAACATATAGGTTCTTTTTCTTTTTCCTTAATCATCTTTGGAGAAAGATCTAGTAGTGGATCAAAGGGTATAGGCCTACATAATGAAAAAAGAAAGTGGTGAGAATGGAAGGTGTTCAGAGTACTCTATTCCTAAAGCAATCTGCTTGCTTCTAATTCTCTTCCCTTCTCTTTCTTTTGTCCAGACTCAAATCATAGGGTCTTCCTCCTTCCCTCCCTCCCTCCCTTCCTCCCTCCCTTCCTCTCTCCCTTCCTTCCTTCCTTCCTTCCTTCCTTCCTTTCCTTCCTTCCTTCCTTTCCTTTCTTCCTTCCTTTCCTTCCTTCCTTCCCTTCCTCCTTCCTTCCTTCCTTCCTTCCTTCCTTCTGTTTAAGCCCCTCTGTGCTGTTAATGATATTAGAAATCTGAGAGGACATGATTGAATTATTTTGAAGCATATAAGGCATCTGCCATTTTTGTTAGTCTACTCTGAAATTATTTGTTCAAAGTCACAGTTTGGATATAGTTTAGAAATCAAGTTTTCTGATTCTAGTCCAATGTGACTATAACACACGATTGATTTATTTTATTGCTTGTCTTGCCTACCAAAGCCCAGCTTGGGGATGCTATTGTAGAAGAGTCTGACACATTGTAGTTACCTAATAAATGCTTCTTGAATGATTAATGTCTTATGCAGAAGAAAGACTGCAGCATAGATAAGATAGGCAGGTACCTTAATCACATAATATCCACCTTCATTTATGTAGCATTTTAAAGATTGCAAAATACTTCCTATATTATTTCATTTGAACCTTAAGACAATGAACTGAAGTCGGTTATGCAAGTCTTTCAAAGGTTCTTATACTATTGCATAGTAGAGCAATCTTATGATGACGATATTAAAAAAGCTTTCTTCTTTAAGTGTATGTGTGTATATAAGCACATATACAATGATAAGAACACTGAATTTGAAATGGAAATATCCGTGTTTAAATCCTATCACTGCCACTTAGCATACCTTTGTGATTTGACCAAGTTATTTCTCTGGGCTTTAGCTTCTTCACTTTTATAAAATTTATGAAATGAAAAGAGTTGGACTGGGCTGATAAATTAATCTACAAGCATTTATTAAGTACAATGTGTCAGGCACTGTGCTAAACATTGGGCATATAATTGCAAGAAGAAAAAAAGAAATAATTCCAACTCTCAAAGAACTTAGATTTTAAACAGAGGAGACAATAGATTATTTTATAAGTATCTATAGGAAAATATAAGGAAACTAAATATAACCTAGATAAATACAAGGTAATTACCCTGGTAAGGAGGGTAATTATCCCCATTTTACAGATGGAGAAACTGAATTAGGCAGAGGTTAAATGACTTTTACAGTAACACAGATTAATAAGTGCCAGAGGCTAAATTTGAATTTAGGTATTCCTTTGATCTAGGTTCAATATTCTGTCTACTGTACCACCTAGCTACTAACATTTGTCATATTTGAAAATCAGAGAAATGAACAACTTGGCTGAATCCAGGAGAGGGAATAATGTATAGTGGACCTGTAAAGAGAGATTTGGACCAGATTGTGAAGACTTTAAAAGCTAAACAAGGAAGTTTATAATTTATCCTGGAGGTGATAGTGAGTCATGGGACTTCATTGAATAGTAGAGTGACAAAATCAGATCTGTAATTAAGGAAAATAACTTTGGCTGCAAATTGGGGCTTGAGGCAGAGATACCAATTAAATAAATATTGATATTCTCCATGAAAGAAGTGATGAGAGTGTGAGCTGAGGTAGTCACTGTAGGAGTAGAAAAGGGATAAGGTATGAATGATTTTAAAGTAGAAGGAAGAGCAGTATTTAACAATAGATTAGATATGTGTGTGCAGTGCTGGGAGTGAGGAGCTGTGGTTCTCAACAAGGGTAGACACCTCAAACAATGGTGGTAGAAATGAGGAAATTTGGAAAAGGAATATGTGTGGAAAGATGTTCAATTCCATTTTGAACATGGATTTTTAGATATATTAAATCTATTTTTTGATATTTTGAAATGTCTGATAGATCACCTTTAAGGCCTCTTTGATGATAGCTTTAAAACCAACAAATATCAAAAGTTCTGACTCTAAATATTTTCATGTAATAAGACAAATTCATACTTTTTTTATAATTATGGTTAGACATTAGAAATGCTTCTCAGTTTTACTGTGATTTTAAAAATGTTTTGTAATTTCTGGGAATAAATAATGAAATACATTTGTCTGTTTTCACAGGGAGACAATGAATGACTTGAGCAGAATTTTGCTTTTCCTTTTTATCAGGAGTGGTCACCTTTTGATTGTTTTTATTGATTTTTTTTTTGAGGGAAGTTAATATGAGAGTTTTTAACTCAAAGTGGGAAATAGTGACTCTCTGGAAATAATTATGGAATAGAGGGGCAAAAAGGACATTGATATAATTAAAAAAAATTAAAAATCAACCTAAAATTAGCAGATAGAAACTCTAGTTCTATTTTTGGTTTTGTCTTATGCTTGTATTTTATTTTAATTCCAACTAACATGTCAAATGAATGTAGAAGCACTCCCTGCAACTGATACTGAGGTCTATATCCAAAAAGTCTAGATAAGAGGAAAAGTCACTGAATCCCTTTTGTGTGAACATTAAAATAGTTCAAGTTCAGACTTGTCTTAGGCGCCTCAGAAATGATCAGTTTGATACAGCTCAGGGAAGGTGGTCTTTTTTTTTTTTCCTGAAGATTTTCTTTGCCTGCTTCATTAGCTGCAACAGATAGAAGTTAGGCTGGAAGTAAAACATGACATACTGACAATGAGCCCAGCAGACAGAAGTTTGGCTACATTCTTAGCTCCACTTGAATTTCTGCTAAGCATGTGATGAAAGAGTGTTTTCAACTGCACCAGCTGTGGAGAGGTTAATAAAACAAAAGCTAGAAACAAAGACGCCTATAGTCATAAAAGCTCTGGCTTTGCTGATTTTTCTGGTTACAAACAATGTGTCAGAGAAACATAATCACAAACATTTCTTGGTCTTGCAAAATCATTTAAAATACATTGATCTTCTGAATCAAAAGCTTAAAGATAATGAACAAAATCAGGAGTTTCATCAAGATAATAAAAGCAACTTTACATAGTTTCAGTCATGGAAATAGTAAATCCTTCAAGAGACTTGATGGAGTTAACTATTACTTATAGTCTTGCTTTTGGTAGCTTCACAGTCAGAAGAAACCTATTCATTCTAATATGAGGTTTTCACAGGAGGGGGATATTGTAGAATTGATATTATCTCAGGATGGCTTAAAAGATTCAGTTATTGCCCAGTAGTGGATATATCTAAAGTGTGCTTTTATACTTTGCCAATGATTGTAAAAGGAAGAATAGCAATACTTTACCATTCTTAGAATTCCATTGGTGTTTATCTATTTAGTTGGCTTTACAAAATAATAGTTGCTTAGATTTATATAGCATGTCATTTTATTCTAACAGCTACCTTTTGAGATAGGTATTATTTTTATTTCCATCTTACAAATGAATAAATTGAGGTATAATATGGCTATTAAGTATTTGAGGCAGAATTTCATTCTAGGTCTTTCTAATTCCAAATGCATGCTTTATACATTAGACCATGTTTCAAATTTCTCTCATAGAACTTAAAAAGAAAATGAAAATAATTTCCCCTCCCTGGAACTCAGAATCTTCATCTGGAAAATTAAGAAGTTTGACTATCTTGTTCCTACGATTTTGCTCAGCTCTAAAGTCCTGTGGCTATAGTAGATAGAATTGTAGAAAGAAAGCTATTGTACAGACTACTGATGAGTAGGTGAATTACATCTATTAGTTATTATTTGGAGGTATTGTTCCATTTGGTTTTTCCTCTTTTTACTTGTAGTTTATATGTGCCCATCACTATTTCTGGGAATCTATGACAATAAACTTCAGGAATTTGACCCTGCTTCTGCACCAAAATCACTGCTCCAACTCTATTGTTCTGCCTTATAAGTATTCTCCTTTAGAATGGCTATAGAAGGAAGTCAGTCAATATATCAATAAACATTTAAGTACCTACTATGTGTCAGATATAGGGCTAAGTGCTGGGTTATAAAAATAAATATTTAAAAATATAAGTAGGGAAGGTGATCAGAAGTTTACCCAAGAGGTAATTTTTAAGAAGGACTGACAACATCTGTAGCTCCTTTAAGGAGAGATAACAATTCAATATGTCTAATAATAGCAATTAAAAAAAATCTGGGTAAGAGAATAATTTGTTGAAATAGGAAGTTAACAGAAGCTCACTTCTTTCTTCTTCAGTATTCCCATGATCCCTTTGCCAGCCTTGTCCTATTTCCTTCCCCATTAATATCCTCACAGGGGTCCTCAAACTACAGCCTGCGGGCCAGATGCAGCAGCTGAGGACATTTATCCCCCTCACCCAGGGCTATGAAGTTTCTTTATTTAAAGGCCCACAAAACAAAGTTTTTGTTTTTACCATAGTCGGCCCTCCAACAGTCTGAGGGACAGTGAATGGTTGGGGTCTTGTGAACTCTGTAAGGTGTTTGAACCAACTTTACTGCATTTGGGACTTTACCCCAAAGAAACCAAAGAAAGAAGAAGAGAACTACATACATACTTACATATATATAAACATACATGCATACACACATAGACAAACAAATATTTACAAGAGAACTTTTTATGATGGAACTGGAAACTAAAGAAGATCCCATAAATTGAGGAATGGTTGGGCAAAATGTGGCACATGATTTTAGTGGAATACTATTGTGTCATAAGAAATAAAGAGAGGAATAATTTCAGAGAAATCCAAGAATTGCATAATCTGATGCACAGTGAAATAACCAGAGCCAAGAGAACAAATTATTTGCTAACAATATCACAAAGACAAACAGTACGGAAAGATTTATGAGCTCTGATCAATTTAATGATCAACATGATTCTAGTGGACTGAAAATGAAGAATGCTACTAGTAACCTACTGACTGATAGGTAACATATTCAATATACAGAATAATATGTCTATATAAAATTTTCTTGACTATAAAAATTTGTTTAAAGTTTTCTTTTTTTTTTTTTTTGGTCCTTTCTCAATGGGGAAGGGGAAGAAAAAAGTATAAGAAAACAAATACTTGCTAGTTGAAATAAATAAAATTTAATTCCAAAAGTGAGATGCATTTGTACTTAAATAGGTTAAGTGGGAGAGAACCTTTGGGGAAAAATTGGGGAATAGAATAGGTTTCTTATTGGCATAGGTAGGGAGGAGAAAGAATAGATAATTAAATACTAATTACATATGAATATTAATCAAATATTTTTAATCCACATAGACAATATCATCTTCAATTTCATAATATTCTGCTCTCCCACCTTGAAATAATAGCTTATATTTAAAAATAACATAGTATTGTCCCCTCCTTCCCCTGCCCCCACTAAAGGGTGGGGAAAGAGGAGCATCTACTACCCTTGTCTTGGGAAATGTAAGAATCAAAATGGGTATAATGTAAAGAGTCAGAAGACTTGGATTTAAATCCCACTTTTGATTTTTACTACCTATATATACCTTATACCTTCAACAAAATACCATCTTCTAAAACCTTAGTTTCCTCATCTATAAAATGAGGGAATTAGCCCGAATATTTTCCAAAGTCCTTTTCAACCTTAGTTGTATGATCCTATGAACTTTTATAACACCTTGGAAAATTTTAGTGGTATATTCAAGATTCTGAATTTTCCCTTACAGAATGAAGTTATACATTTCCATTAAGAACTAGCATCTAGGAAAAAAACTACATCTTTTAAGGATCTTCTTTGACATGACTTTGATAAAGATATTCAAATTTGCAGGTGACAAAAAAGTTAGAAGAGATAGCTAACAAACTAGATCATAGTAAGGCTTCAAAGAATTTAACAAAAAAGATCACTAGACTCAATCTAACAAGGTAAATTCAAAACGGCTGAACCATATTTTAATTTTTATATTTATTTTATTTAGAACATAAAACCTAACACAGATTCAGAAAGTTAAACTGATATAAATAGTGTGGGAGAAATATGTGCAGACCACAACTTGTCAGAAAAAGATCTGGAAGAGTCTTTTGGACAATAAATTCAACATAAGTCAATAATGTGAAAGATCAACTAAGAACTCTAATTCAATCTTAGCTCTATTTAGAAAGGCAAAATCTCCAGCAAGAGCTATGAAAATCTCATTGTATTAAACAGAAAACATCTGATATCCTGTGTTAAATGCTAAGTGCTATAGTTTAGAAAGGTTACTGATAAATTAAACAGTATCCTAAGGAGGGCAATCAGATAGTTAAAGGCTCAAGACCAGAACACATAAAGCATAAGGTGAATCAAATGGGGATGTTTGGCTTTAGAGAAGGGAAGAATTTATAGTAGAAACTTAATGTAGCTGTCTTTAAGAATTTGATAAATTACTATATAGGAGAAAGATTAGATTTATTTTCCTTACTACAGAGGGTAGAACTGAGAGCAGTCAATGGACAAATTTAGGCTTAGGGTAAGGAAAACTTTTTAAAAATCAGAGTTGTCCAAAAGTAGAATGGGCTGCCTTGAAAGGTAGTGGATTCCCCACAAGGGGAAATCATTAAGCAAGAATGGACAGCTACTTGTCAGGGATGATGCAGAAGAGATCCTTCTTCAGGTATAGGTTGTTCTACTTGCCTCTGAGGTTGCTTCCAATTTTGAGATTCTGTGATTGTTCCTTGTAAAATCATAGAGGTATAATCATTGACAATGCATTTTGAATTGACAACTTCCAACTTGAAAAATCTTCTCTCTCTTTCTCTTTGTCTGCCTGTCTATCTTTTCCTCCCTCCCTCTTGTAATCTCTAGGGAATCTTTAGAATATATCTTACTATATTTTGAAGGACAACAAAAGAAAATCAGAAATTTCCAATCTGTTTAGACTGTTTGAAAGAACAGGAAATAGTTTGACTGCTAGCCACTAAAATTATATGAACTTCTCCAGAGACAAGTTGTTCTGGGAATGGGACCTTGAGTTTCAGAACAACAAGATTACAGGGCTTGCAACAAAATATTATTCCACAAGTCATCTTATCAGACACTGAATATTGGCTTTTTGTCATTGTACCAAGATAGGCAAGAAGAGTGGGGGATGAAGGAAATAATAATTTGGAGGAAGTTAAAAATCCATATGGAGGTGTACCTGTACTGTGTTTCACTACAAAGTGAATAGAATTACAATGAATTACAACTTTTTAATGCTGCAATGATTACAAGCTTAGAATTAGAATAGCCTTTTCTTTACCTTACTTTTTTCTTTTATTCATTCATTCACTTATTTATTTATCTATCCATTCATTCATCTATCTATCTATCTATCTATCTATCTAATGTTTCCCCCCCAGTTACATTCAAAACAACAACAAAAAAATTACATTTGTTTCTAAAACTTTTGAGTTCAAGGTTCTCTCCTTTATCCCCACTCACAATTAAGAAACAACTTGTGAAGTTATGTAAAAAATTTCCATAAAACTCAAATTGTGGAAATTCCACTATAATGAAAATAAAAACCCTCAAGAAAAATTAAATATGTGTAGGGGAGAGAGAGAGAGAGAGAAAGAGAGAGAGAGAGAGAGAGAGAGAGAGAGAGAGAGAGAGAGGAGAGAGAGAAAGAGAATGTTTCAGTCTGAATTCAGTTGCAATCAGTTTCTTCTCTGGGTATGGATAGGATTTTTCATCATAAGTCCTTTAGAGTGTCCTGAATGATTGTACTATTAAGAATAGTAAAGTCATTCATAGCTGGTCCTTCTGGAACATTGCTATTACTTTGTGTACAGTACATTTCACTTTTCTTGAGTTCATAGAGGACTTTCCATGACCTTACTTTAAAAAAATAATATTTTATTTTCTCTCAGTGACGCATAAAGACAATTTTTAGCATTCATTAAAAAAAAAAAAAGAGTTGCAGTGATCCAGGCAGCTGGTGACACTGGTAATGGTAGTCAGGAAGACGCAAGATCAATTCTGACCTCAGACATTTACTAGCTGTGCTATCCTGACAAATCACTTAACCTCTGTTTACTTCCATTTTCTCATTTGTAAAATAGGAATAAAAGCATCTATCTCACGGTTTGTTGTGGGGATCAAATGAAATAATACTTGTAAAACTACTTAGCATATAGCTTGGCATATATTAGGCACAATATAAATGCTTATTTCCTTCTCTATTTTTGAGACCACCAACAATAGAAAGACCAATCTTTTTGATCTTGTCCATAGCAAACAGGAAGGTTTAGTGATTTTTGAGTAAAGGTTTCAAGTGATATCATAGACTCATGGACTAACTGATACAACTGAGAAGTTGTTTAAGTTAGTTCCTTTATAAATGTGCCAGTATCTTCCTTAAATAACCACAAGTTTAGATCAGAGGATAATAGCAACTCTTGGTTATTTCCACTGAAAATATATAATGTCTGTTAAAATGTTCAAATAAGCCATATAGATATCACATGAACATAAACTTATATCAATAGATTTTTATAAAGCACAGATTAGGAACATACTCCAAACCTAATTTTTCTCAGGAAAAAATAAAATTTAATTTTAAAAATTTATCAAATTGCTTTTAAAATATTTTGTTGCTTCAGACTTTCAAAAAAATTCTGAATTGTAATATGAAAGTATTCTTGAGTTCTTCAAGCTATGTCAATTGAGCATGAGATGCTCTGGCAATTTTATATAATGCAAGAAAAGTTTCTAGCATAGTTCTAGAAACAGACTGTAACTTCTTTCCAAGCACCAGTTTGGTTATGCATAAAGTGCCCTCTCCCCTTTCTCTATTATGTTGTATCCTGTGGCGTGGTCACAAAGAAGTCAACTTTCTGTGCTTTCTGTGCTTTTAAGAGCCCTTAATCATACAAATATTCATCAACCTCTAACTTTTCTTCTCTTATTTCCTATTGATCTCTTTTTGTTTCTCAGTGTGCAGGGCCTGGTAGAAACCAGGAATGTTTCAAGAAAAGATCCCCTCATGTGTGATAGAATTTCACTGGTAACAAATAAGGTGTAAAATAGGAAAAAGATAGTCAAAGGTGTTTCTTACTATCATGGAAAATATCCAGCTTGATATCCAAGTGAAGAGGAATTTCAAGAACATAATCACCCCCCAAATTTTACAAAACCCCCAAAAGTGGGAGAAGCATAGCTATTGAAATTTATTGTGTATACAACCTATAAAAATAGCTCATTTTGGGATATTGTATATCATGATTAAACCCTGATGATTACCAATGATCTGGGCCTAGAATTTAACTAGAGGTAGTGAAGAAGTGGAATTGTGATTGAGAAATTGTACTGTGTTGTAAATAACCCTAACCTCCAAAACAAAGGCTCATTAAAAAAAGAAAGTGAGAAACAACAGTGTACTGTCAGTGATGTTATGTAGTTCTGAATCATGGAATATAACAATCTGAAGAATCCAAGTTTAAGGTCACCAAAAAGGCAATGGGAAGACATATGTGGTTAAAAATAGGAAGTAGTTAGTTTATTCCCATTGAGGGAGAATACTACAAAGGCAATGAGTTGGATAACTAGAAAAGGAGCTGAGCCCATTAATTATTGGGAATGTAGAGCTAGTGGAATAGATAAATGAAAAAAAAATATCTACTGCTTTTCAAGTAGTATGCTATGTACACTATGCTAAGTACTGAGAAAGTACAAAGAGAAAAATCAGATAATTCTTGCTCAGTTCAGATTCTAACAGGGCAGAGAAAAAATACATAGGAAGTTTTAGCTATAAATCAGATGTTAGAGCCCCAGGATTCATAGAGTATAAGGATACAACAATGATATTGCATCTTCTTTAATTTAATTTCATTTTTATTAAAGATTTAAATTTTTTTTCTGCATATTTCATTATCTTTTTAAATGATTCCAATTCCCAACAACATTTCCCCCTAAAAATTGCTTATTTATTTTAATTTTAAGTCATTTCTATAAGATTTTGTATTATAATTTTTTTCTCCCTCCAGCTCCCACTGTCCCCTTCTCTAAAACAGCACATAGACAGGTTAAATATATACAATCTTCTGAATACATTTCCATATTTGTCATATCTATACAAGAAAAATCATACCAAAAGAAAAAAAAAACTATGAGAATGAAAAAGCAAGCGAACAAGACAAAACAAAAAGGTGAAAATATTATGCTTCCATCCACCTTCAATCTGCATAGTTCTCTCTCTGGATATGGATGGAATTGTCCTGGATTATAACGTTGCTGAGAAGAGCTAAATCTATACTAGTTGATTATCACATAATCTTCCTGTTATTATATACATTGTTCTCCTGGGTCTGCTCACTTCACTCAGCATCAATTCATGTAAGTCTTTCTAGGTTTTTTTGAAATCACCCTCCTCATCATTTCTTATAGAATAAATGATATTTCATTACATTCACATATCATAATTTATGCAGCCATTTCCCAATTATGTTCTCACACTCAATTTTCAATTCCTTGTTACCACAAAAAGAGCTGCTACAAACATTTTTGAACATGTGGAGTCTTATCCTTCTTTTATGATCTCTTTAGGATACAGACCCAGTAGTGACACTGCTGGATTAAAGGGTGTGCAAATAGCTCTTTGGGAATAGTTTAATGTAATTTCCAAAGACTTTGGTGGTGAGGACTCTCTTGATCTGGATCTTCAGTGTAGCTCTGAGGTGCCAGGGGTTCTAGATGATTTTATGGGCTTCCAGAAGAAGGTCTGGTCAGGAAGGAAAGAGGTTACTATGCTTCCTGAGGCTTTGGGGCATAGGTTTTTGGGTTCCTTTTATGCGATCACAATGTGCTGTACATAGCAGGCCCTTAAGAAAAGTATACTAAATGGAAAAGAAAGCATATTACATCAGTATTCAATCTCTAAAGTAAATAATACTTAAATTGAATTATGAAATATGAACCTAATTTTTATTGAAAAATAAAAGGAATGAAAATGAATTCAAAATGTAATGTAAGCATATAGTATATATGACATAGCCAAGCATAAATATCAATGTAATATTCATGACAATTATAATATGAGTTTTCATGTTTGCAGATTTTTAGATAAAAAAGAATAAAAATAACTGAGAGATAAATGTAATGATAGATACAAATGAAATGAAAAGCGAAATTGAAAGAGAAAGTAATTGTTTAGAAAAATCAGATGGTAATGATACAAAAGAGAGATACCTTCAGGACAAAGAAGGGCATATGACAAATATAGAATGCAAATTATTTTGGGACCAAGAATATAAACCAGATATTCCAAATCATATAGCCTGCACTGGCGAGTCTTAGAATAACACTTCCAGCAGTGAATGCAACACAATAAATTATTTAAGAATGACCATGTTAACCCAATCAAAGTCTTTCTTTGAGACTTCTTCATTTTCTGAAGTTAACCCTGATATCTTGAGGGGTATGATGGCAAAACAGCTGTGAAGTTTTCAGGTTTGAGTTTATTGATAGAACTAAAATTTAAGAATGAGTCTAAATAATTTCAGAAAGGCTCATTTTCAGAAGAATAGCTATCAGAAGATAGTTTCTTTGGCCACAGCAGTACATAAAATTATTAACTAATGCATGGGGAAATTAAGTTATGCTTTTGTGTAGAGAATATTCCTATTAATAAAATTATGGATCTCTTAAAACAACAACTTGTCATTAGTCATAGGCTTCACATTGATATTAAAAAAATATATCTTTACCAGTGCCAACCATAGACAAGGCCATTTACTGTAGCAACAACCTTTTCATAATGAGCTTGCCATATTGTTATTTTTTGCTCCATTATATAAACATTTCCTTTTTGTTTTCTTGCATGTTGTACATGTTTGGTCTCTCACTGATTAGAAACTACCAGTGAGGAAAAGGTTGATATTTTAAGGTCTATTGCTGTTCTTGAGGTCTGGAGTAAATCTGGACCTAACTGGACATTACTATAATTTGGGCACTCTGTGGAATAGTTCATTCCTTGCCTGAATTCTCCCTATAATTCCCAAACCAGTGAACCTTCTAATTTAAAATACACAATAGTATGTAAAAGTATAGTGCTGTTGTTGACATCAGATTTAAAATGGCTTAATGAAATGCATCCAGAGAGAAAAAAAGGTGAGCTCTGGCAATATAATATTTTTATGAAGCCATATGGATTTTCTTCATGCTTAAAAGAAACAAAAGTTTCATTTCTTCTTTTGGGGATAATTTTTGTAAAGAGCACCACCATTTTTAAGGGATATAATGTTTGTAGTGTGAATGCTAAGGACTGTCAGGAAGTTTCCCTCTTCTCTCCTCCCCTTTCCCTTTCCTTCCCTCACTATCCTGGATCAAAGGTTAAATTAACTGATCTGAGACACGTTACACAATTGAGTCAAGTTCCCGTAAAAATAGGCATTGATGAAATCAACAAATTGAACCTTATTACAAATGTAGTTCACATCAGAGATATATAACCTTTGTACTTTCCCTATCCCATTATATAATAATAATTCATATTTTATTACTGTTGTAATTTACATTCATCACCATAAATTATCTACCTCTAAGGTAGGTAGTGTAAATATTATTATAATTCATCTTTTTCTGATGAGACAACAAAGGTTCAAATTCATGGCTCTAAGTGATAAAATGAGGTTCCACTCCAGGTTTTCTGACTTCAAAAGTAGTGATCTTTTTTTTTTTTTTTTTTAACTATCAATCACCCCTCCTATATATACTACTTTTTTTTTTTTTTTTTTTTTTTTTTTTTTTTTTTAAAGAACACCGCTTTTGAATTGAATTATAAAATGCATAGGGACTTCCCAGGAATGGGTTGGGAAACTGTATTTCTTTTGTGGGTGAGATTACTTTATGAGTAAGAAAGGGAATAGCCAAATTATGCAAATAGCTATTGACTCCACTAATTCCTTTACATTTCTCATGGAATCTGCACAATCAGGGTCTTAATAGGCATATATTCATATTCATTCCCTCTTATTTTACAGATATTTATCACTAAAATAGTCATTTGGTACAAAGACTTTGCAAAAGGAAAGAAATGCCTGAGTAGAAATGGAATATTACAATGCAATAAGGGATAGTAGAAAGTTTGAGACTAGGTTCCAGGAGACCCTTGGCTTTGAATCTGGCCAGAAACACTAACTTAGAGATTGTAGTAGAGTCATTTAACTTCAGTTTTCTTGTCTATAAAATGTGGATAATAAATCTGATGAAGACGGTCCTTTACATTCTTTAAAGTTTTTGGCAACTATGAGCTATTATTTGTAAAGCTAGAATTTTAAGAGATGGCATTGTGGATAGTCAGCATCAAAATGACAGCTTTTCAGACAGCACTGATTTAGGAGAATAACATTGCCAAGTTAAAGAGTAACAGGAAAAAAACACAATAATAATATTTTTGTCTCTATTAAGTAGAGAGTAAACAAATAATTCCCATGGGAGGTCTTGAAGTTCATTAAAAATGTCACCCAGTAATCAAAACAAATTTAAAAATATAGTTAGTTAGGAATTAATAGGTTAAAGTAGAAGAGCTATTACAGTTTTGTTTCCTTCTTTCATCCTCTCCAATATCAAATAATTTTTTAATACAAAAACTAAAATGGCACTAAAACAAAGAGGTCAAAACTCTGCATTTAAAGAGTCTTAAATTGGGAATTTCTGAATATATTCCTTTGATATTACAACAGTATCAGACACTAAAAGAATCTATAGAAACTAAAAGCCAGCATCTAATAGCTTCTGCAACTGAAGGATCTGTGTAATGAGAACATAGAGTGACACAAAGATCAGTGAGGAAATGGTGAAGTAGGTAGTTCTTGCAATACTAAAATTCTAGGATTTTAGAATCCAGAAATAAGCAAATGAGGGTTTTATTATATTTTGCCCTGTTCAGACCTCTTTGGGAACATTGTGTTCATTTCTGGGCATAACATACTAAAAAGGTAAGCTGAAGAATGTCCAGAGGACAGCAATCAAGATGGTTACTTTCTCATTCAAAAAGTAACCCTACCCACAAAAGAAACACAATTTCCCAACCCATTCCTAGGAAGTCCCTATGCATTTTATAATTCAATTCAAAAGCTATGTGTTCTTTAAAAATATTAGAGCAGATTATTAAGTAGATGATGTGAATATTTGGAAAAGAAAGCACTTGATGATTCAGAGACAGAACAAATTTAATAGTAAGCCAAAATAACTTCATTTTAAAAAATTGATAGCAATCTAGTAACATTGCATATGAGTTTTATCAAGAATTTTGGGTCACTCTTGATAGCCATCTGGTTGAGATGGAGAAATGTGGAATAGAATATAGTATAATTTGGTGAATTTGTAGTTGGTTGAAAAATTCTATTAAAAGATTGTGAGGATGGACATCATCCTTGAGGGTAGTCTTTAATGTCATTTTGAAGTGCTCTTGACTATTTAATATTTTTTCAACCATTGTTGAAGACAGAGAAGGTGAGCTTATCAGATTTGTAGATGAGGCAATTTTTTTTATTTTAATAGTATTTTATTTTTCCAAATACATGCAAAGATAGTTTGAAATTCACCTTTGCAAAAACTTGTATTACAAATTTTTCTCCTTCTTCTACTCCCTACCCTCTCCTCAGGACAGCAAGTAATTCAATATAAGTTAAACATGTGCAATTCTTCTAAACATATTTCTATGTTTGTCATGCTGCACAAGAAAAATCAGATCAAAAGGGAAAAAAAACAAGTTAACAAACAACAAAAATGTGAAAATAGTATTCTGTGATTCACATTCAGTTTCCATAGTTTTCTTTCCAAATATGGATGGCTCTTTTGTATCACAAGTCTATTGGAATTGCCTTGAATCACTTCATTGTTGAAAAGAATCTAGTGATACCACTTAAGAGGCTTAGTGAACATATTGTATGAAAGAATAAAGATATTTAAAATCCTTATAATTTAAAGGTTGGTCTGAAAATGAGATAAAATGTAAAAGAAGAATAAATGGTCTCTTTTTAAAATTTAAAGCTCAGTTTCTTATCTTTTTCCTAGTGAAGCTTATGGATTCCTCTCTTCCTTCCTCCCTCCCTCCCTTCTTCCCTCCCTCCCTCCCTCCCTCCCTTTTTTCCTTCCTTCCTCCCTCCCTCCCTCCCTCCTTCCCTCCCTCCCTCTTTCCTTCCTTCCTTCCTTCCTTCCTTCCTTCCTTCCTTCCTTCCTTCCTTCCTTCCTTCCTTCCTTCCTTCCTTCCTTTCTTCTCTTTTTTTGAAGATAAATGTTCAGACACAAATGAGATACATACCTTCAGGAATGTTTTACTAAGAATTGCCATGTGAAGTGAGCAGTAGGTCCTTTCAGATCTCTTTTAATTATATGATTCATTTTTAAAAAATCTACTAAAAGATGAATTTATATGGTATGATAAAGAATTTCCCTCTTTAATAACAGAAGCCCTTTCTTTGTCTCTGTGATATTCCATTTAAATTACTTTTGCTCCTAAACTTACTATAAATTCTTGACACATATTCACATATACCAATTAATATTACTCTGCAGCTTCCATCTTTCTTTCACTCTATTTCATCTAAAATTCTTTTAATCATTGTATAGAATTGGTATTGGTGCTCTAAAGCTATATCAAGAAGGACACAATCTTTGATGAGGCCCACCAAGATGTAAAGTTTTCAAAAATGGTCCTGGGACAAGATTGTCTATTGTTCTAGTGATGGTCATCACCAGATTGGCTGCTGGATGATAAGTGAATTTTTTAGGATTTTTACTCACAGTAAGGAGTGTGTGCCAACTTGTGGAGACTTAAGGAATTTGTATTATTGGTCATTGTTATTAGATAATTACATAAACATTTAGACAAGAAAGCTTGAAGTGAGTACTTTCTCTAAATAAAGGGAGCAGAAAGGAAGACATGGCCCAACCAATAGGCTAAACTAAAACAAAGTAATTTTAAAAATAATTGTAGCAATGACCCTAATGTAGCAAAAACCCTAAAAAAAAAAAAATACAGCATGAGCTGCCCATGGCCTCTCCAAGGTCATACCAGAAGAGCATAAGCTCTTAGAAAATCCTAAACTAGAAAGACTTTGAATATGAACTCATTAATGAAAAAAGGGAAAGAAGGAAAGAGAATAAGCTCTGATACACTCTAATACACAAACACACTAATACACTCTAATACACTAACTACTCTGTGCCAGAAACTGTGCTAAGCATTTTTCATAAATATTATTTCATTTTATCTTCACAAAAACCCTATGATGTAGCTATTATTATTATTATTTTCATTTTGCAATTGAAGAAACTAAGAAAACAGAGGTTAAATAACTCCTAAGATCACACAACTCTTAAGTGCCTGAAGCTGGATATGAACTCAGGTTTTTCTAACTCCAGGTCTAGTATTCTATCCACTTGTAGTCCACTACTCTTATATAGCATGTGTAAATCGCTTGGTAAATTTTAAAGTGCTGAATAAATGTGATGATGATGATGATGTTGATGTTGATTACTACCTGAGGACTAAATTATATGAGAAGTTTTTTTTTTAACCAAAGAGCTTGCCACCAGGTGATGGATTCTTTGGCTCTAGCAGCTCGTGAAATTATCTCCTAAAACTTAGTTTGTGTGTTTGTGAGTGTGTGTTAAGCTCACAGATTTTTCAAAATTAAAGATGCAGAAGTTTTTCTTTCTAGATGAAGTAGGTGGTATTTACAAACTATTTTCAGCTAATCTAGATTCCTGGATTTTGTAAGTTATATTTCAGAGAAACATGGCTCTACTGAGGTGAAATCTTTTAAGACTTTCCATACCAACTTGCCTACTTAAATACATGCATCTTGACCATAAAAGGAAGACTAGAAACAAGTCCAAAGCCTATCACAATAACTCTAAAAAAAGCTAAAGTTTTGAATGTGTCATTAGAAGCATCATTTGTGATTATAGGACTGCTGTAGAGTATGATTTTTAAATGGATTAGCATAGTAAAAAAATGCATGAATCAGGCTATCCTTAAAAACTTTGCTATTATCATGGAATCATAAATTCTCACTGATAGATGATGAATAGTTAACAACCAAACTTCTTTAAAAAGGTATTCAGGATACATTTTAAAGTTTTGTCTCAATCATTAACACTTTCTCCTTCATTTTCTTGTCTAGATGATTAAGAAAATTATAAATCAAATTTGTAGCATTTGCTGATTTCTGAAGTATAAATATTTACATCAAAAATTTGACAATGGGCTTTCATGAGCCAGAATGAACTGACTCTGAGATGGCCTTGTCTTAAAACTCCATCAAAAGTGGTCATCCAGCCTCTCTTTGAAGAGTTCAATACTCTTGGGACCTCAATTCATTTCCCATTAGACTTTGAGAGAAAAATGGGTGAGGTTAAGGGGTAGGGGAATCTATTTAATCAAAGGTAAAAAACAAAAAAAAAAAAAAAAAAAAGAGAAAACTTTTCTTTAGCTCCATAAACCACATGCATTGGCTTTGGGCTAAAATGGGTAAGTTGGGTTTTGGTTTTCTGGGATGTTAGCTCTTTTCCACACACCACTGTTTGCTGACTCCTTTAGTTTGAAATGACTTTTTTTTGGTGACTCAGACAAGAAAACATAAACATGGAAATGTTATTAATAAAACGTTTAAAAAGTCAATTCAAAATATATGGGATGATAAAGTTTGCAATAATGTTCACCAGAGCCAGTGATGGACCAGATGAGTGAAACTTCCTCCCTTTAGTCTTGGGCCCTCAAACTTCTGGGACAGATCATTGACTGGCTGGTGAAGCACCCACATATGCAGTGTACTTATTTTCAAACCTCAACTATCACTGTTGAGTCCAAAGGCCATAAAGCAGTATTTCTGATGCTAACTGACAGAAGCATAATTTATGTTCTTTGTAATTCAAAGGAATTTCAATGAAATTGTTAAACTAATGAAATCCAAATTGCTTTTTTGAAGTCATTAATGATACTTCATTTAATCGATTCAACTAATCTGAAAAAAAAAGTGCAATCAGGCTGGTAGCTCTTTTTCTTTTCTTTTCTGGAGAAAAATAAAATTGAATCAAATGCCCAATGGTTTTAAGCAAATAACTGATTTTGGGGGAAAATCCCAGAACAATTTATGGCTTGCAGCCAAAAACAAAGGGTTATTCTCTTCTTCCCCTCACCTCTTTTATGGTTGATCACTGCCCAAAGGTGGAAAAATATTTCTTGATTTACTAGTGATAGTACTTTCAGTCTGATTTTTTTTTTAATGACAAAAAAAGAAAGAAAAAAAAATTCTCAACCCTTCAATTGAAAGGATCTCTTTAATCAGATAATTGACCAGCTAGTAATTTTAGCCCATTTGTGACACACCATTTGGCAGGTACAGTAGTACATAACCATGGGCCTTTGCTTCTTTTCCTCCCTTCTCTACTCTAAGGAATGGGATAGAGATTCTCTGTCTTATTCCTGCTCCCTACGGACTGTCCCCGAACATTCTGAAGTTCTAAAAAGAAGAACCAGCTGTCAGGGGTAATGACTTCAGGTGACCAGTAAGATGAAACAAAACGTACTCTCTCAGGCCATTACCCACCTGAGAGAGAAAACTTGGATTCTCTCTAAATAGTTGTCTTACTCCAGAGCCCCATGTTTAAGACTTTGTTTCCTACAACTTAAATTCTTAAGTTCTTTACGAGGCTTAGGTGAGGCTAATTGTGGAGGATGCTAACTCCCTCAACATGAATGATAGTAGCTAAGAAAATGCTTCGTAAAATGTCACATAACAAAGACCAAAGAAGATTATCCCTTGCTATTATTGCCTGCCTTTCCCCCCTTTATTCCTTTTCTACTCATCACATCTCCTGGCAGCCATGAATGAAATGTAACATGCTAAATGACTGACACGCATTAAAACTCCTTGACAAAACTTGGGTCTTATTTTTGAAAGGCCCCTGGAAGAAAAAGGATTGTGTGCTCTTTGAATCTGAGTCTGCTGAACGGCTGCCAACTGGAGGCTGCTCCATTCAAAGGGCTGAGTGAATAAATGAGAATAACATCCTTGGGGACCTTTGGGATCAGTTTACTCTGAAAATGCTCAGTCTCACAAAGGGTCAGAGTCACAAGGTAAATGAAAATGGCTGGGAGGGGACTTTGATGGCCAAAACACTGTAATTGTAGAGGACTTGAAAGAAAACTTTATTTTAAAAAGGGGAAAAGAAAAAAAAGGGGGAACCTCAGAATTGGAAAGTTGTTTGGACTGTGAGCAAAGTTTTAACATATATATTTATATATGTGTGTGTGTCAAGATATGTATAAAATATACATACTACACACATGTAAAATAGCTTGCCCATGATTATGTTCTGCCTAATTGTTCATATGTATCCATAAACATTGTGAATTCATTTCTTCCCACAGAATTACAAAAAATTGATAGTACACTTTCTTAGTAGGTTATATCATGATTGTCTTGTGTTTGCTTTATTTACAAGTGATAAAATCCAGAAAGCCATCAAATTTATAATTTCTCTCAATTACTCTTTAATATTTTCCATATATTTTTGTTGTTCAATTAGAATAATTTTCATGTTAGCAGTTTAAAGGATGGTGTACAAGAGTTGGTTTCTAGGAAAGGAAGTGAGGAAAACCTCAGGAATTCTTTACATGTTTCCACAGGAGGCCATGCATGGGGTCTGTAAAATAGCCCCATACTGAGTAAAGAATAAACCTAAGTCTTTGACTTTTTCAGGTCATAGTTGAATGTGTTGCATCCCAAAGAACTGCTGTTTATCTTGGCTGAAGTCACTGAAAATTATCACCTATAAGTCTGAAAGAGTCTCTTTCTACAGTACTGTGAAAAGATGGTGATAGTTGGGAGTGACAACTGAGGTATGATCAGAGTGGGATAGAGAAAACATTTTAGCAAATGGCACCATTGGCTAGTTTGGAAGAATTCTCCTTTGGCCAAATTGTTTTCCACAGCTCTACCTTAGCAAAAAGTGAAAGACCTGTGGATAAATGTGACAGAATAACATTATCTTTTAAAAATACTGTCATGTGTGTGTTTTAAAAGAAAGCCTCTAGATTTAGAGAAAATGCTTTTTCTAAGAATTACTATATTCTCCAACTCCCCTCCATTAGAAACTTTTGGAAATAATTTCAGAGATCATCTAATCCTGTCATTTCACAAATGCGGAAACTAAAATTCAGAGAGATTAAATAACTAGCCTGATGTCACATACCTTTTAAGCAGCAGAGATGCTACTCAAGCCCAAGGCCTTTGCCTCCAAATTCAGGAGACCACACTGAATCTAATTAACATATGCAACAATGTTTTTTTTTTCTTTTTTTTTTTCTTCCAAAGTAGACACTCAGCAAATATTTGTTAAGTATTTTCATGGATAAATGAATCAATATAGATATTTGGATAAGGGTATACTTTCTATTTAACATAGCGATTTCTGTTTTGGGGAAATTCAGGAAAAAGTGAAAAGACACATTTATTCACAAAGTATAAATTTGCAGAATTTAGATACATATAAAATGCTGTTTATTCAGCCAGCTTCTGAGAGAACAAGGCATTTAGGGAAGAACTCCAACTCTTTAAGGTTACCATTTAACAGTTTTCAGCTATATATTGTCTAAAAGAATTAACATTATCCTCCAAAGTGTCTCATTCCCTGGGAGTAAGACGACAGAGTATAAATAAATTATTAGATAAAATGGGAATTTCTAATTAATTTCTAAACACTTATCTGTTTAAAATATCTATTGGTGAAGATTTTTTCTTGAGTCAACAAAATAAGAAAAAAATCCAAATGGGAATATGTACTACCCCCTTCAAAAATCCTACCTTTCTAAATATATTTTTTAAAAATGCAGAATGAGAATGACACATGGAATTCATTAGACTCTAGCTAATGGTTTCAATCAAATTTATAACTGAGCTCACTAGGCAGCAAGGATTTCAGGACCTACTTCTCTAATCATAGGGATATCCAGAAATGGACACACACATGACGTTCTATACATATGCTCTAAGGAATTCCATTATCCTTAAAGTTAATGAATTGCTTGCCTGTCACCCAAATTTTTATTCCAAGTGACACATTAAATTTCAATTTATGTGAAAGTTTGAAGTTTTAGATAAGCATGACAATCCTGAGTATCTCTTGTATTAAGTTAAATTGTCCATCCTTTTCTACTTAGAAAGTACATGTAAGACCAGTATGAGATTGTAAGAGGTAGGGAAAACAGGTTATATTTCTTTTACTTTAAAACAAAAATTCTTAAGGTATGCCATGGGCCATGACAACACATGGAGTAAATAAGGAGGGAACACACTGGATACTGACAGCACACTTTATTTATTTTTCTTTTCTTATCTTCAACCAAACCTTATTTAAGTAAGTATTTTCAAATATGTGTAGTTATTTACAGTTACATTATATTACATTCTTATTGTCCTCTTCAAGGTGCTTTATTCACTCAAACAAATAAGATACCTGTGTGCTTTAATAAGAGTCAGGGAATTAGAGAATCCTTAAAAGCTACCAGAAAAATTTTGATAATGGATTATTAGCATCAATTCTTTGTTCTGTGTATATAGCTTTAGCCTTCAGGGGGCAGCCAAAGGCAGCAGAGTCCAAGTGAACTAGATGAACAAATGGGTGTGTTTGAATGTTACCGTATAAAAGCCAAAGTAAGCACTCCTTCCTCATCTGTCATGGCATTGAGGAGCGCTGAGGCAGCCATATTTAATCAGGACCAAAGCCTCCTCCTGGGTGATGTTTGTGCTCTCTTGCAATATTTTATTCTAAGCCATTTTCCAGACAGCATTATTGATTCATGTCATTATTCTCCCTCTAGCTCTGGGAGTTTGTGCAACATGATATGGAGCTGCAGTTCTCTTCTTCATGGACATAACCTCAGAACTCAAAACTAAGGTGACTGTATGAAACCTTCAGACTTCAGGGTGCTTTGAAATGTAATGATCAGGAGAGAGATAATGCAAGTGTTATAGTGGGCAGTATATTTTTACTTAGTGATTTTAAGCACTTCTCATGACTTAATTTGAGATAAATATATTCCTTCAAAAATGAACCCATCAAAAATATAATTTAGTGTCTGTTTATCTTGTCCTATTTGGTTGGATTTAAGCTCCCATTGAGAAAATGTCTATATTTTGCTATTTATGTATAGGTAATTTAGATAAAGAACTTCCCATCTCCTGGAGGACTCATTTGTTTTATATAAATCTGATCTTAATCTCAATTAAAATTCTGAGATAGTTGTTGGGAGTAACATTTTTCTTGTTCATGTTACCTAAAGGTAAAGTAAGGAGACGTTGGAGATTCATTATCTAAAATCCTAATTTGGTAGAACTGGACATGGCACTTGAAATCATCTAGCTCAACTCTTATTTTTTAGTATGAGGCACTAAGGCTTAGGGAGATAAAGGGAAGACAGAACACACAAAACATGTTTGTAGCAGAGCTAAAAATGATTTTTAAGAGGGTGTCATCAAAAATATTAATAACCAAGCAAGGAACAGAAATATAAACATGACAAATGATTTATCAGTTCTCTTTTAAAATGCTCAAATAGCAAGAGCAAGGCATTTAGTACAGTAAGTGGATCTTCTATGAGAAAATTTGTGAGAAAACACAAATAAGTACAGAAGATAAAAATATTGAAAAAGGTTGTTAGTAAATTAAGGACAAATATAAGCATATGGGGCCATGACATGATTCTATTCATGTTAAGAGCACTAAAAGTCAGATTTAACCCATTATTTTGACACTTTCCCCCATGTCCAGGATTTGAATATAATCCTTGCAATTCCCAATCTAATACCTTATGCATTTCATAAAGTTTTCCTTCAAGCTCCATCTTTTTGATGTGCTTGTTTTATTTATATATTGATTGATTGAGAATGTGAACAACTTCCCTCTATCTTCTTATATACATTGTTGCCAAATGCCCTGGAAAAGATTTCCTTGTTTGTATTACTTTTTTGTTTAGTCATGCCTGACTTTTTATGACCACATTTGGAGGTTTTCTTTGCAAAGATACTAGAGTAATTTGTCATTTTCTTCTCCAGATTATTTTACAGATTAGGAAATTGAGGCAAACATCATTAAGTGACTTGCCTAGTGACATAGCTAGTATTTGAGGTTCCTTTTGAACTCATGAGAATAAGTTTTCCAGATTCCAATATTGATGTTCTATCTACTGCATTACCTATATGTCCATTTCATTATTTGTACTTTCATAACTTTAGGATCAGATTCTTGCTAACATCTTAAACATTTTGCAATAGTGTAGACAATAAAGACTTTTTTTTTAATCAACAAGACATCTCTTTGCCTTTTGGAGAGATTAAAATCTGCTTTTCTTGTCCTTGGAATCATAAATGCTTTTAGCTCTTTAAGTTCTATAAGAGTAAAATTTTTGTATTTTGATCAAAGAGATTTATCTTTGGCATGAAAATCTTTACCATATCCTCAGGTTTGAATTCCAATTAAAATCATACCTAAATCTCATGTTGATCAGAGTAGTCTTTTACCACTGGCATTACTTATAGAAATGCTGGGTAGATTCAAATGGGAAAAAATTAATAGTGACTCAAAGAAAGATATTTCTTTGGTGCTATGGTCAGTGTAATTCTTTTTTTTTTTTAACTGTGGAAAAAGAAATAACAGAATGACTTGCTAACTTGACTTCTTGTGCTCTCAATATTGACAGAGACATGATTTCATGGCTCCATATAGGCATATTCATTACTAGTTTCTAATCATGTGTCCATATGTTCTCAGCCAGAAGAATTCTTATTTATAAGTTTCACATACATTCTATAAGAAGGATCTACCCAATCTTTCAGAGATCTTGTTATTTGAACATTCCAAGGGAAATTGGTAAATCACTTGGTTTGTTCGTCTTCCTGGTTTCTTCACCAACCCACTTCTTTTCTTGGTTATTCATATTCTTGATGATATCTTTTATATCACTGCTAGAGACCAAGCAAATACTTTTGTAAACAGATTTTTTAATAACAAATCGTATTTTACTTAGTGTATTAAGTTTAACAAAGTGCTTTTTCTTAAAACAATCCTTACAAGGAAGTCAGTTTATTATTTTTCTATTTTACAGATGAGGAAATTGAGGTTGAAACAGTGAGTGAGTTACCCAGAGTAAAAAAAAAAGCTAATAAATACCACCCCTCAAACTGAGACTTACTGAGTTCCAGTCCAATGATCTTACACTTGACCCTGTTTCATACCATACCTTCTGCAGTGAGTTGATAAATATTATGATTCCCTCATGTTAATATTTTGCTTCTCAAAAATATTATGTGCAAAATTTTAGGAAATTAATGGCAAAGTATAGATCATAATTTAAATGTAAATGTACTTGCATTCATCTAAAATTAATATTAAATTCAGTATTCTTGTGAATTTCTCATGTTTCTCATATAATATTTTAGATTTCATTTGGTCATTTTGATTATTGTCTTCCATAAAGCTTCATAAATTTCCTAACAAATATTAGCTTCCTTCTTTTACTGGTAAAATTAGAATGTTGAGTAATATCTTATTAGGAGCTACTCAGCTCAAGCAAAATAGAAGGCTAGTCTGCCAGCTGACTTTAGGACCACCCAAATTGATAATTGGTTCAAATAACATTATTGTACACAGACATCATCTTATCAAAAACATTGTTGGGGTTAAACTAAATTGATGTTCCTTAATTTATCTTATGGAAGCACTTTTTGTGACCCCATTTGTAGCTTTTTGCCAAAGATATTGGTTTGTCATTTTTTTCTCCAGTTCATTTTACTGATAATGAAATTGAGGCAAATAGGGTTAAGTGACTTCCTCAGGGCCACACACCTTAGTAAATATTTGAGGCTAAATTTGAATTCAGGTTTTCCTGATTCTAGGCCTGGAATTCTATCTATTGTGCTATTTAGGTGTCTCCCCTCTTTTTTTTTTTTTTTTTTTAATATTTTACATAATGGTATTGTGTGATTTTTTTTGTATGTCTCCTGAACTGCTTATCCTATTCCTTATGCTTTTTTCGGTATCTTATATACATGAAAACCTTTAGTAACATATATATGATTCAGAATCCAGTTTTTGGGTATCTTCTTAATGCTTGTTCCTCATGCATTTTCTGTAACTAATGTCCATTTCCCACATAAGCACATGTGCACTCCTGCTCAATTTGTACTGATATATGAAACATGACTTTCCATCCTCACCACACAATATCATTGCGGTGCTTCCTGCTCAAGGAGAACTGTTGTATTGAGTTCTGACAGCATTAAAGGTGTTTCATCAATTCATGAGATGCAGTGGTAGCACCCATCCAACTGAACCAAAAGAAACACTTTGTAAAGTTTAATATTCTCATTTCATTTCCAAACAGTCACTAAATATAGTAGTATGTTTCTTAACACAGAGAGACTAGAGTAAAATAGAGCCTCACTCAAGTAATTGGTATTCAATCTCCTACACTTATCTTGTTTTAAAATTCCCTAACTTTCAAATATCAACTTACAAGTCATTTTGTAATGCCTCAGGTCATCTTGTTCTGTAGATCAAATCACTTTCTAGCTCCCAAAAAAGAAAAAGAAAAGTGAATTGATATATGAGGAAAAGATTTCCTTGATGGACAATGAAAAAGTCCTAAAGAATTTTCTTGATGATCCGTTTCATTTCCTAGTTATATAGCTTACAAAAAAAGATAACCTTCCAGAGAATTCAATGAGAAAATGCTCCTCTAACCTAATTGTGAGATTTCAATTTCAATTAAAATGGAACTCCCTCTGTTTTCCTCCTCATCCACTTTGAATCTGAAATTGAGATTGAGTCTGGGATCTCTGTCTATGGAAGAAGTTCACTTCCTCTGCCTTTAGAATAAACTACTGAGAAATGATTAGAATAATTAAAAAAACATTTAACAGAGAGTACTATTTAATGATCAAGAAATATCAATAAATTACTCTAATTTTGCGTATGTAATTAAAAGGAGAAAATTTCATGTTTCTCAGATTCTTCAGAGATAACTTGTCTTATGTGTTTAGACAACTCTGCTAATTATTAATTCAATGAACTTATGAGAGCTATACATGTTTCAGAAATGAAAATTCTGACAAGAATTCTGAAGTGTGTGTGTGTGTGTGTGTGTGTGTTTTAGGAGTGGGGAGAAAGTTACAACTGCCTTAACTATTCAAAGTCCCAAATTTCATAAGAAATATTTATCCCTTGATTAGTGTAGGAATTAAAATGCTATGCATGTGGATACCACTTTTCTTCATCTTTTATTATTCCTCAGGGCTTGATGAAAGAGTGGATGCATGTTTTCAATTGTATCTCAATTTCTGACCCTATTTCATTCTTAAGCTTGAGGGCAATACCCACCTGGAGACTGGTGTCTGTGTAAAACAGTGACACTGTTGAAGGCTTCTCTTTAAGTGGAACCATTATCTGCTGACTGGAGTTAGAGTACCACTTTTGCTACAATTCATCTCCCTACCCCTGGGTTGAAATTTCTTCCAAGATCTTACAAGTGACTGAATATCCAGAATAGGCAAACACTACAGATTGAAAAAAAGATGTCTTTGTACATATGAAATAAACTGTTTCTACTAGATTGATACTAGAAATGGGGATTAGATTTTGTTTTGATGATTTTTTCTTATGTGAATTTTAAAATGCTTCCACAGAATCTTAGAATTTAATTCTCATTTAGGTGCACATTCTAATTTGAAAAATGAGGAAAATGAGACTTAGTGACTTTTCAGGTCACACTGGTAGTAAGGAGCAGAAGCAAGAGGCAAGACTAGGTTTTATGCTTATAAAACTTGTAAACAAACTCTACACTATATCATACATGAAAACTAAGGCAGAGAGGTAAGGAGCCTTGTCCAAGGTTGTTATCTCACAGAAAAAGTCAGAATTTTTCAATTCATTACTATTTCCACTGTTCCACTATTTTCTCCCTCCCTTCCTTCTTCCCTCCCTCTCTCCTTTTTTCCCTCCCTCTCTTTTTCCTTCCTTCCTTCCTTCCTTCCTTCCTTCCTTCCTTCCTTCCTTCCTTCCTCCAATCTTTTCTTCCTTTCTTCCTCCCTTACTCCATCCTCCCTCTTTGTTTTTTGTTTATTTGTTTCTTTTTTCTTTCCTTCCTTCCTTCCTTCCTTCCTTCCTTCCTTCCTTCCTTCCTTCCTTCCTTCCTTCCTTCCTTCCTTTCCCTTCTTTCCTTCCTTTCCCTCCCTCCCTCCCTTCCTTCCTTCCTTCTTCCTTCCTTCCTTCCTTCCTTCCTTCCTTCCTTCCTTCCTTCCTTCCTTCCTTCCTTCCTCTATTCCTCCTTCCCTTTTTCTTTCTCTGTCACTTTATTGATATATTTCATTTTTTCATTGCAGCCTTTTCTATATAAATTCCCCATGACCATGACCACTGAATTGTAACCTTCCTTGTAATAAAGAAAAACAACTAAGCAAAATCCACCAATATATTGAGTATTGCTGTTAATATCTATTGATATATGTTAACAGCTCACTCCTGATTTTCTGCAGAGAGGAGGAAAATATATTTTATTGACTATCTCAATAATCAAGATTGGTAATTCCAACTTTTCCTCTAACTTCCTTCTAATGTTGGTTTCATTCATATCACTGTAGCTTTTCTGTATATTGGTCTTTATATTCTTCTTCTGTCTGTATTAATTCATAGAATTCTTTCCACATTTCCATGAATATGCAATATAGTGGAAAGAACTCTAGTTCACGGTATCTTTGTTCATACTCCAAGTCTACCCATTGCTAATTGACTACATGAGTTCATTTCCTCTTTCAGTCTTTTCATTTGAAAAAAAAAAAGAGTTTGACTTTGATGAACTCTAAAGTCCCCCTAAACTCTGGAATGTATTAATTTATGATCACATATTCTTAATTTCTTTCTGCATAATATTCCATTATACAAATTTGTATAACCATTTTCTAGATGATGAGTTTCCACTTTCTTTTTCATTTTCTCAAGAAGTGTTGCTCTGACTTCTTTGGAATTTATGTATAATGGTGGAATTACTGAATTAAATGATATGAACACATTAGTCATTTTTCTCCTAAAATTCTGTTCTTTGGAATAGTTGGGCTGACTCACAGATCCCCTCATATTCTATTAGTATTCCTGTTTTTCTATAGCCCCTTCAATACTGACTTTTTCCTTTTTCTGCTGTCTTTTCAGATTTGGGGATGAAACCTCAGAGTTTAAAAAATTTTTTGCCTATGTATTTTTCCTCTTATTAAAATGTAAGCTTCTTGAGGTCAAAGACTATTTCTTTCTTTCTTTCTTGTCTTTACATCTCCAGTTACTTAGCATAGTGGCTGGCTCATTGCAGGGAATCAATATATACTTGTTGCAATAAATGGTAAAGACAGAGACCTGTTCTCCCATTAAGAGTGAGATGGAATGAGATGGAATAAGATTTCTTGATAGCTTGTCCAAAGCACATCATTTTCATTTATCTTTGCAAGTGGGTAGTAAATATATTTGCTTAGTTTTACAGCTCAGGAAACTGAGACTGAGCAATAGCAATAAAGCCATAACACAAAAATTCTACAAACCAAAAACTAAATGGGATCCAGGGAGAAATAGTTATTATGAAAAGGGGAAATTAGGTTGATCATGGGAGTAAACTGAAATTTTTGATTTACTTTCAGAAATAAACTAGAATCTCTGGTTTGTATAGATCCCAATTCGGGGCCCAAAATATCTGGTGCATGTAGAAACTGTTGACTGAGGCTTTCTCTCCCAGAGGTTCACTTACACAAATGTTTTAGTGGAAACCCTTTCTTGGCACTTCTCTAAAGGGCAGCAACAAAAAAACATATTTAGGAACAAATGAACAGTTTTGTGGGTGGACTCTCCTATGAGCTGAAAACAGTTGATTCAGTGACTAAGGCTAAGCAAATATAACAGATTGCTATGTAAATACAGCACTCATATTGTATAGATTGCCTGAGGGTTTCAGAACTGCAAATAAAACTTGGATTCCAGAGTCTTAGCCTCAGGACCCTATCCTCTGAAGTGTGCTATACACTTTCTCAGACTTTGCTTTTACTGCAAAAAGGTATCTTGTTTTCTGGCTTTAAGATGACTACACACACACACACACACACACACACACACACGTGTGTGTTTCAATGACTGGAAACTTTCATGTTGTCAAAAAAAATGACACACCATGATAAAATCAAGAGATAATTAGAATAATAAAAATTATAAAATTTTGGAGCTAGTAGAGACCTTTTCCTAAATAAGAATATTGAAGTTCAGAGGGGACATGACTTATTAAAGATACTACAGCTAGTTTGTGAGAGATTTAGGATTATTTATAAATTTTTCTAGTTCACTTTAAATTAATAATTTCTCTCAAGCTAATAACTTTTGTTTGTCTTTTTAAATAATAACAATAACCATGAATAAGCAAACCCTAAATTTTATTTTTAATTCTTAGGACTTCATGCACCATTTTCTAATAGTACTGCTGTTAATTTAAAAATTTTCATTATGTGTTACATTCATTATAGACTTTTTGAAGTGAGAAATGGAAAAGATTTCCATAAAGAAAAATGTATAATGGTAAGATCACTGCCCTAGGCTGTGGATTACTTGAGTTTAAGGCTCTGCTCTGCAATCAATTAACTATGTGTCTTTGGATAAGTCATTTTTACTTCCATGTACCTCAATTTCCTTAACTGTAAACTGTTGAACTATGAATAATAGGTAAATGAAGAGGTAGTACCTTCTTTGAGATATTCCATAACCTGACAATCATAAGCTTACAGATGACTTGCCAGAGAGACTGACTAATTGGGTCTTAGAATATGCTATGGGTGACTAAGACTATTGCTGCAGTTCACAAGTCCCCACCAGAATGCTTCCAATTATCAATAAGCCAGCAGAAACAATTAGTTGTTAGCAAAGGCATTTATTAATGTGGTATAGTAAAAGCAGGAACTTCAAAACATCTTTTCCCCAACCTCCCCATGGGGAAAAAACTGTCCCACAAATACACAAGCATCCATAGAATGAATGTGTTTAAACAGAGTACAATAGTAGTGAGGTATAGGGAAGACATGTAACAAGGCAATTCATAGTTCCAGACCTGCAGGATCTAGTTTCTTCCCTTCTACAATCCTCTCTGAAATCCAACTCTTGATTGCCAGGGCTAGCTCTCTCTTGAAGCTTCTAGAGGTTTCTTCATCCCTCCAGCGATGATTTTCTGTAATCATATCTGTCTGGAGTATGTGTTTTTGTTCCCTACTAGATATAGTATCTCTTATCAGTGAAATATCTATATTTCAAAGCAAAATGGTTCCCTTTCCCTTCCTTTCTCTTCCCTCTCCCTTTCTCCTCTTTCTCTTTCTTTCTTCTATAAGATGAGGGGATTGTTTTAGATGATTGGTTAAGGAAAACTACTTAGTTAAATAACTGGTATGTTGTGAGGTCACATTAGAAACCTAGAATTCTTAGTCCAAAACTTGTTTCATTATATTGCTATAATTTATATTACAAATATAAATTATAATAACTATAATATGTAAATTATAATTATATTCTAATTCACACATTAATGTGGTACTGTGCATTTTGTTGTATTATATTTCAGAAGTAACAAGAAAATATTGTTATGGAAATATTTAATTCATTTTAGATTTCCTGATTCATTTTTACATTATTACAGGACTTGGAAAACAAAAGAACTGGATTCAAATCAAGACTCCAATACTAATTAGTTATGTGCATATAGGATTAATAATAATAGTACCTATCTCTCAGTGTTAATTGAGAATGATGTTAATTGTAAAGTGCTTCGTAAAATGCTAAGTGAATGCTGATGAAGGTATTATTATTATCCTTAATTAATCCTTGAACAGTTAAGTTTTCCAATTTTATGGTATGGTCACATTGAGAATCTTGAAATAATATATCACATTACTATGCCATAAGTTATGATGAAATAGATAATAGGAAGACTTCCGTGAACTGATACAGAGTGAAGTGAGTAGAACTAGGAGAATAATTTATACAAGGAAAAACATTATAAAGAAAAATAACTTTGAAAAACTTTAGAAAATACAATCTAGGGGACTGAAAATAAAGCATGCTGTCTATCTCCTGAAGATAAATGATAGACTCAAAAGACAGAATGAGATATGTTTTTTGAATACAGCCAATGTGGAAATCTATTTTACTAAGTTTCACAGATTTGTTGAAGGGTCTATTTTATTTGTATTGTATTGTATTGCACAACATCTTTATTGTTGTAGAGAGGGAGAATGGGAGGAAGAGAGAATGAAAATTTGTAAAATTAATTAATCAATAAGAGAAGCAATTTATTCTAAGGGAGATGAAAATATGAAAGGGCCAAGTTAGACACATGTAGTTTAAGACCAAGTTGATAGACACACATGATGTCAAGTTGTTCTATTGTTTGCACTCAGCCTGGCCCCTCATTACAGTCATTTGTTCTGCATGGTTAGGGCACAGTTCCACATTTTGCCTTTGGCAGCTGAGAGCTATTATTGGGCCCCACAACATCTGTTTCAACAACAGTGGGTCCCTGGTCAGCAAAACTAATTAAAAAAGAAGTCCAAAATGAAATACCATAACTTATGTTGTGCATGTACAGTAAACATGGTTACTAGTGAAAGAATGAAAACTCTTTCATATGGTTAGAATTATTTACAAATCTATGACAAGCGATGAAAGGCTTCAGCCTTATTCTGAGTGTGGGGCTGTAGAGAATGGCATAAACCAAGTTCCCTGATGTGGGAAGCTTCACTAGAGGTATGCTAATTGGTCATGGTAACCCTCTAGAATTATCAGCTGTACATGTACCAGTCAGGAACAGATCCTACGGATTAGCTTAGACACTCTCTCGATTTTAATTTCCATCAAATGTTCATTCACTAAAATGTTAGTAAAATGTTCTGGGGAGCTTGCAGAAATGCTAAAATACTCCCTTTCAACTTCATAGGACAGAACAAAAAAAGTTTCTATTGGGCATCTGCCTAATAGTATGATATGACTAAGCAGCTAGTAATATAAGTTAAGACCTGAGTTCAAATTTGGATGAAGATATTATTAGCTGTGTGATGTTGGGCAAGTTATTTAATATCTCTTGTCTCAGTAGTGTTATCTATAAAATTTACTGCCTCTTTTTTGCCAGCTGTAAAATGTGGTTTAATATTAGCACCCACCTTCCAGAATCTTTGTGAAGATAAAATGAGAGAATATTTATAAAGCCCTTAAAACACTAGATATATGCTAGCTATTATTATTCCTTATGGGAGAAGAAAGGAGCAGATGAAGAGTTAAAAAAAAAAAACAGAATTAGAAAATTGTAGTATTTCAGTTAGTTCCTTTTTCATTCTGTTGTTACAACCAAGGAAACTGAAACTTACTTCTTTCTCTTCCCTTTTCCACTTAGATGAATATATTCCCAATTGTTTTATACTTGAATAGACCTGTACTGATGATGGAAAAGAGCTTTTTCTGCTTCAAGACATTGCCAGTGGTCCAGAGCATATTTAGCATTTGAGCGTTAAGAGAAGGCACAAAGCTTTCACACCAAATCTGAGGTTTTCCACATCAGTGAATCAAGCTGGACGAGGCATTTCTCATTCCACTAAGTCCACTGGGGTCTGGGGTAGATGGGATAGCCTGCTTAGTTCAGTCAAAGCAGCTTAGTCCTGAAGGGCAGCTGGGATAGTTAGCCAGCATTAGGAGTCCAAGGAGAAACTGCTCTTCATCTAGTTCAAGGAGCATCTATCCACCTGGGTACAATATTGAGGACTAAGATGGAAGAGAGAAATTTCCTATTTCTGTGACTGACAAATTATGACATTATATGTAATGGTCTATATCTTTTAACAGTCACTCATTATACCATTTCCCCATGTTTTTCCATGACACATTGATAAGACTATATTATGCTTTAAACAGTCAATTTTGATGACTGAAAACAGTTTTACATGTAGCTGAACTAGAATTTTTCAATCCTGCATTTTTCATGATATGTATTTATACATATAATGTTGGGGAATTACCCAAGAATACTGAGAAATTAGGTGACTGACTAAAGGTCACACAGTTGGTATTTATCCAAGGCAATACTTGAATCCATATCTTTCTAACTTCAAGGTCACCCCCATTCACTAGGTCATGCTTCTAAATAAAAAATAAACAAACAAAAACAAAAATCTCATATATAAATAATAACCTGGCCTAGGAGTGCTAATGCTTATAGTTGGGAATTCAGGTATTGTATATTAGATATATGTTGCAAGTACTTTTCTCAACTATCTACTAGATCATGGGATTATGTCTGATTGGTGTTGGTGGAAGGTCTTCTCCATGCTGATGAAATAAATTACAGATGCCAATTCTCTCCCCACTATTACTCAGTTCTCACTCCCCTCCACATGTTAGCAGTTTTACGTCAGAAACATTGTACCTGGACTCCAATGTAGTGATGTCATTTTAGTCCTCTTTGAGAGCAAAGGACAAGAACCAACCAACCAAGAGATTCTCTGCTAAAATTTAAAATCCCTTCATATTATTCAGTGCTTTGCACAGATGGGGAAAGGAAACTTTGTCCTATCCTTGCAAAATAATTCTTTCTATACTTAAATGTCTCTAGGGTAAATTATTCTAGTCTCTTTTTCACAAAAGATAAAATGCTTGGTTTATTTTGGTTGTACTTTTCATTTGCCTATTAATATATTTAGTTGAAAAGATGAGAGATAAATAGTTTTATATTCAAATAATATGCACTTATTACTTCCCAGGGATATATTTTTTTATGGAGTAATAGGAACAGAGGGGTCATGTGCTATCATGGATCTTGAGGTTCAAGTTCTAGCTCAGATAGTTTAGTAATTACCTGGTAGTGAGATTATTGGCAAGCCACAATCTCTTAGTGCCCCTGGAAATTCTGTAAGTTTATTTATAGTTGAATTGGTTAGCTATATCCATAGAAGGATTTTTTTTATATTAGGAGTTCTTCATATAGAAGAAATTTCAGATTTCTATTCTGTGCCCCTGAAAAAATATAGAGTAAAAAATAAAGTCAAAATTGGGAGGAAAAAAATCATAGGAGCAATATGGTATGGTAGAGAAAGAAGATAAGAAATCTGGTTTTCAATTCCAATTTTCCATCAATTACTAGCTAAATGACATTAGGTAAGTCACTCAATATATTGGTTTCATTTTCTTATTGTTTATGTTGTTGGATGGACACCATTATCTCTTCTGAACCTAAAAGTTTAGGATCTATTATTGTAAAGATTATTCCAATCTTTTAAGCAGTGATCAAATCACTTTTTAAAATCCCATGTTTTTCCTTAAGGAAAAAAAATGGAATATACACATATGAGAAATTCTGAATTAGTCTATCCCATGAAGCATGCATTGAGTGCCACATTATATCCCTTTGATGTTCCTTAGTCTTTTGCTGGTACAATATATGTATTTAAGTTCAGTGCAATAGATCTGGGATTTATGGTAGATCAACCATACAGTTGTGTGCCAATCTGTAATGATCCTTGGCTTCACATATCGTGCTGGGTTACCAGAGCTATCAGCTAGCCAAACAGCCATGGAGATTTCTTTGGAATGCTATAGACTCAGCTGTGGAGGTAGAATCAGTTTGGATATTTTTCTATTCACAGGAAATGTGGGCAGCTAACTGCTGCCCTAATTCTGAGTCGGTAGAAATGTGGTAATTCTATCCTTTTTATAATGGATTGTCCTTAATGTATTTCACAAGGTGAAACTAAATGCTTTTGAAACTTCACCAAAAAGTGATGTCTGCCCTCTGTTCTCTTAGCTCCCTTCAGACATTTGTAAATATATAGAGTTTTGACAGGAATGATGGCACTTTTTTTTTGTTGTTGAGGAATTAAGGATTCTAAAATCAACTCCTTTTAGTTAAACAACTCCAATGAAATTTTGTTGATAACCGACTATAAAGTAAAATAAATATATGATCTTTTAAACTTAGTGTGACATAAAATTTATGAAAATATAATCTAAATGCCATTTACATTCTGTATAAATGCATATTTAAAGTTTTTGCATCCAATTATCTCTGAATTCATTTAATGATTGTCTCTTAATTCATGAATTCCTTTTTTACTTAGACACAAAGAACATATTAAAAGATGCTTTTAAGTTCACACTGAAGGAAATTTTTTAAAATTGAAAATCCCATTCATTCTTTCAGAATAATTTAAAAAAGCAGTGCTTTCTAAAAGTTATTTTATTGCCAGTCTATCTGTCTGGAAATGTCTCACTTATACCTTAGTTTAGCTATCTGAAAATCATCTTTAGAGGGAATTCTGTTGAATGGATTTATTAAGTCTCCTGTCTGATGCTTTTAGCTCCTTTAAGATTGTGCTAAATAAACAATGGAAAACAACAATAATATTTATACATTTATGCATTTTATAAATTGAGTATAAAAATAAGGTTTTTTTATTTTATTAATTTTTTAAAAAATAAGGCTCTTTTCAAAGGTACTTTCTTTTTGTTCTGTACTTTACTTGGTTCTAAGAAGTAGTTTTGCTCTATTCCTTCATTCTGACTTTTAATGGAATATCGCAGAAAAGAAAATGGAGGAGAAAGAAATCAGTCTTCTTCCCAATTTTCTGCTTGAATCGTGACTTCTACAGAGTTTAAGAAGATTGTACTGGAAGTCAGTGATTTCTGAGGTAGGGAGATCAAGATCCTTGCTTGTTCCCTCTGGTCTCCAAAATGGGAGCCAGAATCCCCTTGATAGTCATGGCTTATTAAAGCTATATGATCAGGAAGATAGACCATATGCACCTTTCTCAAGAAACATCTCTCAGTAGTCCTTCTCTCTATCCCTTCCTCTAGGACAAGCTCCCAAATTCCTCTCCCAAAACCAAGGCCATTAGACACTAGCTATTCCCTAGCCACACTTTGAAGGTCTCTCAATAGAACATTCATATCAATGGTAAGTCATGGGAGACATTGGACAGAATCACTGGCATGCCCATATCAAAGAAGGAGCTATACTCCATGAGCAAAGCAGAATATCAGTAACACAAAGGAAACAAAGAGCTCAAATCCACAGCCATCACCATCCCACAGATTCTAAAGGACTACTTTTGCCCAACCTTTGGCAGTCTTCCAAACTCCTATTGGACTTATCAGTCACACTGAGCACACTATACTCTGACCATATTAATTTGGAAATTTCTGTAATGCTGTGACAACTGAAACAAGATTACTAGACTCATTGGAAGTGATAAAATCTTCCCAAAATTTTTTAATGCATTTTATAGTTTTTTGAAGTTATCATTTTATGGTTTGATGAAGATATTTAATAATTTAATCAGCAAATATGTTTCAAATGTCTATGTTATATATATTGATATGTTTTAAATGTGCCAGGGACTATGCTAGGCACCAGAGATACAAACATAAAAAATGAAACAATCCATACTACAAAGGACATAACATTATAAATCCAGATCTTAAAGACTGTCTTAGGCTTCTTTTGAGAATTTCCAGACAATGATATCACCAAGGTGGCATATATCCTCCATCTCATTCTCTTCTTGAAGAGCATTTTACAATCTTAGATAAGAACAAATATTGCTTTTGGGTTAGGGACAGCTTTTACTTAACACAGAGAAGGCAGAGGATGTACCTGTGTGCAATTTCCAGAAGGCAGCAGACAGAACATCTAGTGAATCCATCATTCCTGCATGTGAGTGAATATCATGAAATTTCACAGCCTCAACTCAGCAAAAAAGAAGCAGATACAGTTCAATGTTTTGCTATCTCTCTATCTCCTGGAAAGGACAAGAAAAATTAAGCTAAAAGAAATTACCTTTGTTGAAAGATAGTTGAACAACTTTTAATTCATTGTGACAAAAATTTCTTAAGTTTTTTCTGTGTGTCAGAAATTTTAGTACGATCAGGGAAACATTTCTTAAAAGGACAAGAACTTATTTCCTGATAAAGTTAAGGTCTATCACCAAATGATGAAGTTTGTCACCAAATGATGGGGTTCAGTAGCAATCCCTAGTTCAAATATGCAGTCTAAGGTGCAAAACACACATGAAGAATTCACAGTGGTGTTCTTGTTGCTACAAGATACTTTTATTTATTCGAAGAGGTTTTGGATAAAATGAAGAGGTAAAATAGACATCAATATGAAGCAGATTTGGAAGAGCATGTAGTTAACAAGGAAAGGGGTTTTTAACAATTAACAAGGGAAATGACAAGTTCCTTAGGGGAACTCACAATTAATCAAGAGAAAGATAATACACCATGATGTGGGAGTAAACCACTGACTGGCAGGCTAAATCCATAGAGGAGCTTAGCACCCTAAAGAGTATTAGTTAGCTATAACAAAGAGAAAGACATTATGAGGTAGAACATCCCAATGGAATAACCCTGGTAGTGATTCAACAAATGTGGCACAGGCTGGGGGCATATTTATAGAGAAAAAATTAACCTGAGAGGTTTGACATCATAACTTTACTTTCTAATTGGATACAGTAAGGTGGGGTTTCCTAAAACCTCCACAGGAGTGGGATTGTAAGGCTAAGCTGAACCCCATCAGAGCACTTTCCTGCTTCTGTAGTAAGTACTATAATCTTATCAGTACTTCAGCCATTCTCTGCCAATCCCACCTAATTACCCAGGACCTCATCAGTCCCTGCCTTCATGAAGCTTATATTCTTCTAAGCTCTCTTAAGTAAGGGAGTGATATGGTTAGACTTGTGCATTAGGAAGATTATTTTCAGTTTTGGAGGGATAGATTGGAAATATAAAATGTAGAAGAGTCAAGGGATCATTATTATTATTCACAAGGGAGGTGTAAAAATCTCAACTAACATGATAACAGTAGGGTGGGAACAGCTAGACAAGATAGAGAGAATTAAAATTAAATGTTGAGTATCAAATACATGGAAGATCAAAGAAATTATGAGGTTTCTAATTTGGAAGATTGGAAAGTTGTGGTGCTGTTAATAAAAATAGAGAAATTGGGAGGACAGGCAGATAGTTTGGAGGAAAAAAAAATAAATTTGCTTTTGGAGATGTTGAATTTGAAATGCTGGACATGTTTGCCAAGATAGATGAAAATGTAGAGCTAGTATATAGGGATGTGTGTGTGTGTGTGTGTGTGTGTGTGTGTGTGTGTATGAGGCTATTATATATATTACCACATATAAATATATACTTATATATACACAATATATAAATGAATAAATATATATAATAATCATGTTATAATAGCATATATTAAATATGTATTATATAATATATATTGATATATTATAACCACTATAAAAGGCCTCCAAAATTTATTATATATTATTTATATTTATTTTATTTATATTATATATATTATCTGTATATAATATATATAATGGATTTGGGAGACCGCTATACAATACTATATTATAAATGTATATATATGCATATATACATGCATACACACACATATATGAATGGATTTGGGAGACTCCATAGAGAGATTATAACTTAAATCATGAGTAGATAAGATCAACTAAGAAGAGAGTTGAGAAAAGAAAGGAGTATAGAATTGAGGATAGATAATCCTAGGAGAGAAGAAGAAAATTTAAAACCACTGAAGGAAACTGTTGCTCATAGAGGTAGAAGTAGAGTATGGAGTAAACAAAAAGTAATCTGAAAGTGAAAGCTTTGGCATCTGTTAGAGCAGCTGTGAGATAAGAGAGTGGGAATGGATTGGAGAATGTCTAGGCTGGAAAAAGGCCTTTTGTACAAAGTTGGTTTTTGATTTGATAGGTTTTAAAGGGAAAAAGAGAAAAAGAGTGAGGAGTTAGCATATTACAGGCATTGGGAACAGCCAGTACAAAGACATGGGGATGATGCAGTTCTGTGTAAAAAAAAACTGCAAGTATAATTGTTTCCTAGAATGCATAAAGGAGGGTACAGTATTAAAAGATGGCAAAATAGAAAGGGACCAGACTATGAAGAGCTTTACATGACAAATACAAGACTTTCCCTTTGATTTTGGAAGAAATAAGAAGCCACTGGCATCCACTGAGCAGGGTGGAGAGTGACATGGTTATATCTACACTTTAAAAACACTTTTAAAAAAAAATCACCCTTGGCAGCTAAGGAGGAATGTGTGTGTGTGTGTGTGTGTGTGTGTGTGTGTGTGTGTGTAGACAGGGAGAATCTTGAGGCAAGGGACCTGTTATACGGTTATGAAATAGTATAGGCAAGGGATGATGGGGGTATGACGTAGGGTTATAGTTGTATGAATGGAGAAAAGGGGACAGAAATGATGCTTGTCAAATTAAAAATATGTTTTTTGAGAAGATTGCATAGTATTGACTATGAAATTCATTGCATAGTATATATGAATATATATATGTAGATGTATCAATAAATATGTATCTAAACTTTTTTGGCATTATCTTTGAATTGAATATTCATCCCACCTCTAACAATAGAGTTTGAAGTTCTATTTTCTTCAAATCTGTATTCAGTAACGCCCTCGGCATTTCTCAAATTACTATTGTGGGTTAAGAGAAGAAGAAAACAAGAATGTTAAAAATATAGTCTCTTTTTGCTACTACTACAAAAACTGAGCAAACCAACATGTCAGAGAAGTCTTCGTTTTTCAAAGGAGGAAAATGAATTTGGGATTTATTCAGTCCTATCAAGTTTTGTTGTTGTTCTTGTTTTTATCCTTAGTTCCTAAAGAGGAGCAAGACTTCAAAAAGGTACTCATAATATGCAAGTGAATTGGATGGAATTGAGGGAGGGCTGTGCAAAGTCACCAGCCTCACCTTTGCCTTCACAGTCATCTAGGTCCAGGGGCAAGATTTAGATCAGGACGAAAAAGTGTGAAACTTTAAACTTTTTAAGCTAAGGTTTTTAATGGATGTTAGTTTGACTGAGACAATATCCAGTCAGTGATTAAGGTGAGGTAAGAAATGAGACAGAGAATGACCTTTTTTACTTAGTGGGGAAAAAAACCTATCTGGGAGTGAAGACCCTCAGGGTTTTTGGCCCAAACAGAAACCATTGCTATTTACATTCACTTTGGACCAATCTGGGCCCAAATAATGACCAAGTGAGGCTTGGCCTGGTATCTATTGTTGCTCAGTTTTTGAGAGCCAAAGTGATTTGATTTTAAGGCATAGTCCTAACACTTAAACCTCACTCTATCTTGGGAGATTTCTGCAATCAAAATTTACACTCTTTTGGACAAAGCATTCACTGGTGAGGATATGATTCCCTCACTGAATTGAGGGAAGGGAAGAGAAAGAAGAAAGAAAAGAAAAACAAGGAAAAGCAAAAAGCTGTGTTGCCCAACTAGTTGGTTCCAGGTGGGGTCCTCAATGGGACAGCTCCTATTTCTACTCCTAGAGAGTTATTTTTCCTTTCTCAAAGAGGACATTGACAGGGAGGTGATGCCATGGCATGGAAGTAAGTTGGATTAAAGTGAGGGAGGACTGTGCAAGATCACCTGCCTCACTTTCTTCTCCAGAGACTTCTGGGTCAAGCTCTGACCAAGGAGATATTGTATCTTCAAATCATTAGATCAAATTAATTTAGATTCGGTGAAAGTTATAGCTATTCCCAAGACTACTTTGATAATTTAGAGGATGAATGGGTCCTCAGCAGTGGTTCTCAAAATGGTGTAGAGAATTCTGGGAGTGGCTGACAACTTTTCGGAGGGTCTACAAATTTAAAATTAATTTCTACTTCTAATATTGTAAATATCTGTAAATATAACCCACATAAACAAGAAATCTTTGGACAGATCAATATTTTTTAATAGTATAAAAGGATATCGAGAACAAAAATTCAGGAACCACTGTTCTAAAGACTCAAATTCTAAAATGTTCAGGGAACACAAATCTTGGGTCATGGATTTAGAGTAGCAAGGGAACTTAGAGGCCATTTTAGTTCAACTCTGTTATTTTAAAGATGAGGGAAATGAAGTTCACAGTTTCTAAGGGACTCAAGCAAGACCATTTAGATTGTAAAAAATACATGATAGGTTTCAGATCTAAGTCTTGAGACTTTAAATTTAAATTCTAAAGAGTCTTTGACTTTCTCATCAATCCCCACTCCTTTAGTAGCTCATGGGACTTTGATAGCTTTTGCTTATACAGCTCTAAAGCCATGTTGCCAGAAGTAGATCTAGACAATCATATTATTGAAACAAAATTAATTGTAGTTAGTGGTTTCAGAAAGGGAGCATTTGGGTCTATAATCAGTGCAGTCAAACAGAAAGTTTGAAAACTGACCCTGTTAGGGAGATCTCTCCCCCAAAACAACAACAACAACAACAACAACAACAACAACAAGATACTTATGACACCGGTACAGGAAAATTTCATTAGATATGAAGTTCAAAATGGAGGTAGAACAGTATGTTCTAATTAATAACATTAATAACATCTAATTAATAACAAATCACTTATGGTCAGTTTTCTTCTCTATAAAGTAAAAGGCACAGCTTCTCTAAGGTCCTTTCAAGGTCTAAAATTCTGATTCCAAGAGTCTCTCTTAAACTAAAAAGATAATCTATTCTCCATGCAAAAGTATTACAATTACATGTCACAATTACAATTTGCTTTTGAATTAAAATGTTGGCAGAGATGGAAATTTATACTGATGGAAAAAACAGTTTAAGGTTCCCCCCCCCCGAGGAAAAATCATCACTTGTAGCACTAAAGAAGTCAATGAGTTTATAAATCATTAATTTACCTATTTATCATTGATGGGGAAGTTAAGATTACTTTGCCTTCTGTGTCTGATGCAGACCTCATAGTTTGAATATGAATCATATACTAATTGCAAACATATTTGACTACTTTTCCTCTTAAAATTAAAATTTAATTACATTTTGGTTGTTATTTGAAACATGCCCACTACTAAGGGTTATGCTACTTTATGGTTAAAGAAACTAATGTTTTTCAAGTTCTTACATGCATGACAAAGCTAACCATTTATGGGAAATGAGACAGAGAAATTGGTACATTCTGTGATTTCTAGGAAATTCACTCTAGTCAGTGTGACCTAGAGTAAACTCGAGTCTGTCCAATTTTAAACTTTACCTGAAAGCCACTGTCTAGGCTTGCTGCACTAAACTGCAACCTTAGAAGACCCTGAGCGTTAGGAAATGGAACTAATTCTGTTTCTAGGTCTTTCTTATACTTCCCATGTGACCTTTGCCTCTTATTACAGTAGCATGAACCCAATGAGTTTGTAGCTTTCTATTGACAGTGAGTGAGATATTTCACTTTTGTGATTACTTTGATTCTGCTATTTCACAAACTAAGGGAGAAGATTGGCATTCTATCTCACTTTGATAAGACATATAAGGATTGATGAAAGATATATTGTAAAAGTACTCCTTGACTATTTATATGTTGGGACTCAAAAAAAGGAAAGGAAGAAAGAATTTAATAGGCACCTACTATAAGTCAGGTACTAGATTAATCGCTTTATAAATTTCATCTCATTTGATTTGCACAAGAACCTTGAGAGGGAGGGCTATTATAATCCTCATTTTCCAGCTGAGGTAGAAAAATTAAATAATTTGCCCAATGTCAAATGCCAAATGTCTATAGCTGGATTTGAATTCAGGTCTTCCTGACTCCAGGATTAGCACTGAATCCACTGGAACACTTAGCTGTCTCTATGAAGATAATTTAATTATACTCTGACTTTATACATGGGAGGTCTGAGTTCCATATGGGGAAGAGAATGATTTGCCTGGGACTAGAAGCCAGGTCTTCTGAGTCTCAGGATAGGCCTTTTTTCTTCTATACTTTACTTCCTAATTCCCCAGAGAAAAGTTTCATAAATATAAGGTCTTAAATGAAAATAGTTTGAAAATAAAAAGCTTGAGATAAAATGCCAAACCCATAAGCTCCAGGGAATTTCTGCATATATAGACAAAATTTTTGTTTCATGGTGTAATAGGATGACTCAGTGGGATGAGCAAAAGAACTCAAGGTCTTCAGTTAGAGGCTCCTGAGTCTGTCTTGTAGCAGATGACAGTAGTTGCCATCTGACAGTTAGTCTGTGGCTTAGGGGAAATGGCTTGTGGTTACAGTCCAATCCCTTTTGGACAGGTATCCACATCATAAAAACCACCACTAAATTTGGCACCAGATGAACTGTTCTTGGCCAGAAAGAAATAGGACAGAATCAGCATTCAGACAGGAGTGTCTTGACCATCTAACCTGGTCACTTTGGGTCAGAGCTAAGCTGCCATCTGAAGTGATACATGGAAAATGTTACCAATCATTATCATCATATTAGCTGATCTTTGGATAAACTTGGGAGTTCAGAGTCTTTCCCCATCTGACACACTTTTTAATCATTTCAATTTATAAAGAGAATGAAACAAATTCTCTATAAAGCTAGAATGGTTTTCTATCAGTCTCTTTTTAATATAACCAGATAAGAATACCAATACTAAAGTATTAAGGACAAGTTTCTGTTATTCTGTAGAAGGTCATACTATCAGGGAGAGACTGAGCAATGAAAAGGTAAAAGAAATCAATTGGTTATGCCCCTCCAATCCCTTTCTTTCTTCTTTCTCCTCCAAATAATTTATTAGTAAAGTATATCTCTTATTGAGCTGACAGATACCTGGAAATCTTTCCACTGTGTAACTCAGAAGCAATAAGGGCTATGGGAACTCTATAAGCAGAGGTGTCCTCTCATACATTTTTTATGTCTTAAGGGGAATAGAAATATAATCAAGTTTTTTCATTAAGAACTCATTTTTAGAGAAGCAATGTATAATGGTAAATGAAGTGGCTGATTTAGAACTAGGAAGCTGGTTCAAGCCCTGACTGTGACATATACCCACTGTGTGACCACAGGCAAGTCATTTGATCTCTCTATACCTCAAATTTATTATTTGTAAAATGAAAATAATAGCAGCAACTTCTGGAGTTCAAGAAGACAATGTTGAAATATTCATCATAAATCTTAAATTGTTATATGAATGTCAGCTATTATTATCTGATATCTTCAAGGCTCCATACTTGTTTATTTTGATGTCACATACAATTAAACATGACAGCAAAGAGATAGAGCATACTAAGCCACTCCAGGTATTTCAAGGACATTTCCACCCAAGAAGTAAAAGCAGAGCTTTCAGGGGACCTGAAGACATTTAAGTGGGCAAATATTTGGGGTATAAGTCAGTTGGAAGGTAGCATAATTAAGTTTGTTCTCACAGGGGAGCGTGGGTGTGCCTTTCTCTGGTCAGCAAATGAGGTCAACTTAATGACAGTCTGAGGTGAACACAAGTTTTATTTCTTGGCCCAGGCTGACAGCATAACTGTCAGGAAGGCACACAAGATGATTTTTAGGAGTGAGGAGAGAAGGGCAAACTGCTTGTAAAGTGCTTAAGAAGTGCTTATAAACATTGAAAAGGGACAAAGTCTTGGAGAGGAACGCCAACTTTCCAAACCAAACTTCTGCAGTGTAATTCTATTTGCTGAGTTATAACTGGAGATAAGTTTCTGGTTGAACTGTACAGTACAAGGGCTGACTTTTGCCAGGAGTCAAGTAAACATGGCAGAGAAATATTTCTCTCCTTTAGGGAATATTGGCTTTTTTGTTTCCCTGGAACTGTGTCTCTTTCCCTACCTGGAAGCATTTATACTCATAATTGTATCAAACAAATGTAAAATAGATGAATTAATCTGGAAGGTACTTAATATCAACACATGATAACCTAGACCCAGAACTAAAATATGTCAATACAAATGTTTTCTTTCTACTATGTTCACTTTGCTCCTTTGTATAAACATAACTTTTGGAGAATGAGGTAATAATCTGGAGAGGAATTTAAAAATGGAACAGCTGTTTTACTAAACAAAGTACCCTCTAACTATGACCCAATACTACTCCAAGATGACAAAAACAGTACTCAGAAAAAAGTTTAAAGAGATGAGAACAGAACTGGTCTAAATGATAACCTAGAACTCTCACCTCAGCTGTCATTATAAATCGTGGTCTACATAAAAATTCATATAATAAAAGGAAATGGCCCATTGTAAAAAATAATCTTTTTTGCTTTTCATTTGAATTGAAATCAGGCTCTATGAAGCTTTTTACTTTTAAAATTATTTTTAAATTTTAAGAAGGGTGGCTATGAAAAGAAAGAGGAAGTTTGGCATAAAGATAAGAGGATTCTGCTTAAGAGTTAGGAAGATTTGGCCTTAAGTCTTGTCTCTAATAGGACCCTGGCCAAATCAATTAATGTTCCAGTGCTTCAAACAATTGGTAAGACTAGACATTTCAGAGAAAATGTTGAATGTTGATAGAGGATGATTCTTTAATTATAATTGATTATTAAATTATAAATTTTCATTGCCTAGTTTAGAAAAAATCCATCAAAACTTTATTAGTAAAGTCTTCTGAACATTCTCTAGACAGCCTCCAAATTTACCTGTCACTTTAAATGTGACTAGTCATCATGCTTCATCATACTATATGTCTCCTTCATATACCATTTGCCACTATTAGCCTATATTTTGAGATCAGAAGCATCCTGTAATGACAAAGCCATATTTTGGCCATCTAAATCAGTGGTGTCAGACTCAAATAGAAGCAGTTCTCAATGGACCAGAGATTGTTTTAGAAAACCACAAATTAACATTATCTATGTTGCATTTTAATTTGATTAGACCACACTTAGGAATCAAGCTGGCTGAGGCTTTGCATTGATGCTTCTGTTCTAAGACTCTTTAGATTACTAAAGCAAAAACTTTATATTATTTATATTATAGCAAAAACTTGTCCCAGTCAAACCATATTATTAAGAAAGTCTTACTGTAACATATATGGAAGTAAAGAAGACTTGATTTTTTTCCCCAATGGACTCCGTCCTCCATGAGGCTTTAGCGATACCCCATAAAATAACTTCCTGAAGAAAACTACCCAACTATTAGAATTGGCCAAAAGTGAAATGGATTGTTCTGAAAGGGGTTGATTCTGTCCATTGCTTGGATATCTTCAAGCAGAGACTGGATGCTTATTTTGTGTAAATTTTGGATGAAGTGGCTACTGAAATCTCTTCCTAATTCTTTAATTCTAGGATTTTGTGATAATACACAAGGGTGGAAGGCTCCCAGGAGGTAGTTCACATCAAATCCATATGTACATCCTTTTTAGATCGTATCCTCTTATCTGACTTGTTCTTTAAACAAAGTAAATTAAGAATCCCATTTTAGAGTAATGGCATATTGAACTGGCTTCTTTCTTCTAGATTCCTTGGATACTGTTTAAGGTGAAAAACTGTGCTTTCCCCTTTGTTTTCTCTGGGCTTAGCCCAATGCGTGGCATACAGTAAGCTAATAATAAATGCTTATTGATTGGTTGGTTGTTGACTTTGGCATTCCTTCTTTAATGGCCACAGGGAGGGATAAGTGTAACAGCAGTAGCCACCACCAGGGGGTGCCAAAGGACCAGCACCTGTTTGTATAACAGGCTCAAGATCCCATGTTAAAAAAGGATAAAAACATTCTCAACAGCAAAGGGCTCTTCTTATGGTTTGGATTTTATATATACATTTGTAGCTTATTAGAGATGAAAAGGGCAATGCTCTCATTTTACAGATGAGGAAATCAAGGCTCAGAGAAGTAAAATGATTTCTCCAGCATGTTTAATGGTAGAGAGTCAGATCTGGAAGTCAATTCTCTTTTGTGGTCTTTCCCCTATAATACAATGCAAAGCCTTAAGGGAAATCCACACCTGGGGCCTGGTAAACTGCTGAGCCCCTAATTGCCCTCTTCAGCTCTTTGGAAAGGTTGGGGAATTGTCCCCTTTCCTGAATTTCTAGGCTGAATCACATGGACTAGGGAGCTAGTTTCACAATTTGCTCAAATCCCTAAGGGGCACTTGGATTTGTCCCAGCTACCTCTAATTTGCTTATGGAAAACAAGTTTATTTTTTTTAAAAAAAGCTTTTTCCTTGCTTCTTTAAATCTTCATGTTTCATTAGGTTCCACAGGGTCCATCTTATTTCTTTCTATAGTCAGAAGGTACATTGCTGCTTTCTGGCTCTATGTCAAAAGTACCAAAATCACTCGTGCCAAAAAACACATCAGGGGCTCATATTTTAAACCATATTGAAAAGCCCATGCTACAATGCATGCTAAAGCCCTTCTGAAACTGATGCAGATGCGATTACTCACGTTTAAAATCTATGCCAGAGACTTGTACTAGAGTCTCTGGTTTTAAAACTAATGAACAATCACAATCCACATTATAAACCCAGATTTTTTTAAAAAAAACTTAAACTAAAATATAAATTAGAATTTAGATCAATAGCTGCAAGAAACTTTTTTTTTTTCAAGGACCAATTTGGGTGTTTAACTCACCTTTTCTTTCAAGTGGCCATCAATGATTATACTTCCACTTGAAGTGACAGTTGCCTTGTCTGGGTTGCATCTTGGATCAATGAACTTAAAGTTGCCAGGGTTAATCAACACACCAAAATACAAACAAACAATTGGGAGGCTTGTTTCAGCTAATTCCTAAAAATGTGCAGGTTGGGTGGGCAATATTTATACCAGGGATTCAAACAATTTTTTTTTTTGGAAATTGGGCCAAGTATGATCTCATTAGTTTTCAGTCCAGTCCAGAGAGATAAGAAGGCAAAAATCAAGAAGATGGATCAAAAATGGCAATATAAAGCAAAATATATGTAGCATTTCATAATTAAACAGCAATTTCCTCCAGAGTATATGGTTAAGTACCACTTCTGCCTGGGCTATGTTTTGAACTAGTTTCTTCTACTCCTGGCTGGACAACTTTCAAATTTGTATTGGTAATTCAGCTCAGGGATCTGTTTTAAGTATTTCTTTTGCTCAATATACCCCAATGGCCTCCATATTGGGGTTTTTGTGAGAGCTCCTCCTTCCTCATCCAAACTTCTATTCTCTCTCTGCCCTTCCCCCCTAATCTTATGAGTAGTGCCATGAATGCTATTCAGGTTGATACCCATCCATTTTGTTATGAAAACATAATTCTATTAATATAAATACCCCCGGCATTTGCCAGGGCTAACTAGAACAGGTGCAAAGTCTTCGGATGTTTGCTCATACTGAGAAATGAAAAGAGTGTACAAACAGTTTTCTCTGGTGGTGGCAGTGGTGGTGTCAATGTAACATTCATCTCTCTTGCATTCCTTGATGTTCAGGGAAGATAGCCCATGAAACTTAATATGTCTGGCTTACAAGGTAGTGGCGAGGAGAGGAGGAGGAGGAAGAGAAAGATAGGGAGGATACTGGCTAGCAGACTGTTTATGCCAATCCCCTCCCTTCCTCCTTGTGCTCTATCCCAATATGGGGCATACATACCCTGTGCCTACTGTTGGTTCTGTTACCATGGATCAAAAGAGATTGCCAACACAAGTATTCTGCTGATCTTGAAATCAGAAGGCAGCTCAGAGGCTTCTGATGTCTCAGCTCTGTTTTTAATTTTATCTGAGTGACTGCCACTCTGTTTTGCCTCTGGTTTCAAATTCACTTTGTAGTTTCCTGGGTAAAGGGAAGCCACTGGAGAACTCAAGCTCCCTTGAGTTCCTGTTTGTTCTTTTGTAATTTTCAGTGGGGCCATTGCAAAGAAAAGACAGTTGTTAACTGAATTGGCCACAAGAGTAGATAGGAATTTGTAGAATGAGAACTTTTACTGTTCTTCCTTTTTGTCCTTTTTCCTTTATCTTTTCCTTTTCCTTCTTCCTCCATTGACTATTTGTCAAATATTAGTATGTGTAAAACGAATTTGGTGCTGAGGGAGACATAGAGACAAAGAAAACATGGTTCCTGATTTCAAACTCTTTAAATGGCATCTGGCAGACACAAATATTATTTAATTTGATCCTCACAATAATTTTAAAGATTAGGTTCTCTTATCCATCTGAGTTCCAATTCAGCCTCAAACACTTACTACCTGTGTGATCCTAAGCAAGTCACTTAAATTGAGAAAACTGAGTTTCAGTGACTTACCCAGAGGTCTAGTAAATGGCTGAAACTAAATTTGAACTCAGGTCTTCCTGGCTCCAAGACCAGTGTTTTACTAGTGCCACCTATCTGACTTAAGGGAAGGCATGGCTATAAGGAAACAAAATTTAAAAAAAAAGAATATTATAAGTACATAAGAAGTACCAAAAATATTTGTAGAGTGTCTCAATATTTATGAATTCCATTCATAGTGGTTATTTGTGATTTGGATTTCAAAAATATTCAACTTTTAGTGAGAGTTGGTATAAAAGATTCATTATTTTTTGTTATTTGACTCTCTGTGATTCCATTTGGATTTCCTTGGTGAAGATATTGGATTGTTTTGCTATCTCTTTCTCTAGCTTACTTTACAGATGAGAAAAGTGAGGCAAACAGGATGAAGTGGCTTGCTCAGGGTCACAAGGATGGTAAGTCTCTGAGGCTAGATTTGGACTCAGGTCCTTCTGACTCTAGATCCTAGCACTCTATCTACCACATCCAATTAGCTGCCCCCAAAACATTCATAGAATCATGGAATCCTAAAGTTCGATCAGATCTTTGAGTTCTGTTTTAGTCTATTCCAAAAGCAAGTATCTCTAACATATATCAATTAAGTTTCTATTATTGCTCTATAATCAAACTTTGCCATTACTAATGCTTCTTCCCAACCCTACATATCAGGGAAATTCTCAGTAAAAAGTCATATTTAGAACCTATTTTTAGAAGGCAGGAAAGCAAAAAAGCATTTATTAAGACATTGTACAAAGTGCTTTACAAATTTCATCCCATTTGATTATCAGAACTACCCAAATGCTAAATATTATTTTCATTTTACAGTTGAGAAACTGAGGTGAACAGAGATTAAATAAATTTCCCAGAATCATGTAACTTAAATACCTAAATATAACTCAGATCTTTCTAACGGCAGGCCCAGTTTTCTATCTACCATACTGCTAACTGCTTTTGGATATAAAAAAATTTTCGATTTCTATCATGAAAAATGCTTTTATATCTCTTTCCAGGGCAGATCATTAGTATTTGCAGATATTACTAAAGGCAATAGGATGAGGATGAAGAATAAATTTATTACTCTGTTTTTGTAGTTACTAATCAATGATCTTATTATGTCTTATAAGATCAATGTCTTATACTTATTTAAAGACTTATGATTTTCACATCCAAAATTTCATCTGATCACTAATGTTATTCTTCATATTTTCCAGATGTGGAAACAGATTTCAAAATCCTTCCACCTTATGATGCCCTGGTCCTTTCAACACATTATATTGTGTTCTCATGGCTATAATCCATAATGTCTTGCAGATTTTGCATTTACCATTGCTTCCCTTATAGGGTCGAATCTCTAAATTTGAATTTTGACCTGAGGCCTCAAAACTCTTGACTTCATCCTACCTCTGACAAATCTAATTTAATTCCATTTATGTTACAACAAAGATAGGGATATCAGACTTGACTGAAAAGGCCTAAGTTTTAGATAAAAAATCACTTTTCAATCTAAGGTAAGCACTTATTAAAAATCCTGAAGATAGTACTTCCACATGAACAGGGAAGTGATAAGTTCAAAATGTCTGCTATCTGTAGACTAGCACCTCTAGAGGGAGGGCTTGCTAAACTTTTTTCAGGGCTTCTTATCCACCTTTGTTATCCATCTGATTCATCCAACTTTCATATGTGATTCCAAAAAGCTATAGCATGTACAGTACACCCTGTTACACCCTGATAAACCGTTTCAGCAGATGGACTAAATCTGGTTGGGATTAAGTAACAGGTCTCAAATTTATCAGTGAATTGAAATGGGGAGTATCTATCCCAAGCATGAGAAGACTGAATGAGTAGATTAAAACTCTTTGTTCTAATGGCCATGAATAGGCTGAATCAGGCTGTCTGGAGTGCTTAGAGCTTGGCCCAGTACTGGAGATGCCAGGGTTATCCACTGCACTCCGGGTCAACACCAGTTGACTTTTGTCCTATCACTGGACTTTGATAACTCTGGGAGAGTGGGTCTGTCTACTTTGTGTGGTTCTACCTCACTTAAAACCAATTCGAATGCAAATTAAGACATCACACTGTGATGTTACCGCTCTTCTTCAAAAACAAAGAACGAACACATGTGGGAAAGTTCTAAAAAGAAAAAAGTTCTGAAGCCAAAGATTTTGAACATTTGAAGGAAAAAAAAATGTGATATGGATCTCATCACTTTTAAACATGTCTTCTAGTATCTGTGTAATGTTGAAGAAAAGTGGCATATAGTGGGCCCTTGCCTTTCTGTATAGGAAGTACTGAAAAGAATATAAACATAAGGGCACTTGGAACCAAACTAGACTTTGGGTCTAGTTGCATTGTAGCGCTCATAATACATTGGGAGTGGTAGGCTAGGATTGAGGCAGAAAGCCTATATTTTCTAAGTGGGCAAGAAATCCCAAGAGTTATATGAATGGACCTAATGGGACCACTATAAGCACCCTACCCTCAAGGTCAAAAGATCCACTCCATCACAAGGGAGAGATCAATGCTTTAACTGGGTCTCAAAAAACTTCATGTAAGGGATGGGTGAATATCATTTTGAATGTCTTTCAGTGAAATTTAAGGATAATGACTTCTGAAGGTCATATGGTGACAATTATCTTCTTCAAGCTTATGAATATAATTAGTATGGCATGCTTAAAAATAATATGAACTCTTTTAGATCAGAGGATTACTTAATACATTATTCCCTTCAGTAATAATAGTGGCCTGAAAGAACAAGTCCCATTTAGTGTCAAGAACCCATTCATAATCAGGAAGAATCAGGTTCAAATAGTCTCAACTAAGTAAGACTGCTAGATATTTATGTACATATTTATGTGGGCCTTAGATATGAAATTGGAAAACCATGAAATTTTCAGGGCAAAATAATTCCCAAAGGCCTTTGGTTCTGAGGTTTCTAGCATGTCACCTTACTATGCTGTACTAGAGGTCTACAAATTGGGGTCTACTGAAATCAGTGCTGAACTTAGAATCAAGAGACCAGCATTGGAATTACACCCATGACCTTTTCCTGAGTGGGAAACTTCCAGATGACAGTTAGACTCCTTGAGTCCATGTTTCCTCACTATAAAATTCTGATTTCTAGCTATTCTAGATTTCTACAACTTATTCAGAATCATTTTTTCTTAATATAGTATGTAAAAACTTCTTACAGTCATGTCAAATAAGTCAGATAAGACAGGTGTGACTGAAGTTCCACTATAAAATAATCATTTTGAAAGGGTCTTCACTTTAAATGCATTTAACATGGTACCTTCCTACAACAGAAAGTTATCTTCAAAATAAACGTACACATTCATTAAAAAAAATAACATAGCTAAGGCTGTAGCTGGAACAATTAAGAATATCATTCCACCTGCTTTGAAAATGAAATTGAATATAAACAACCTAATTTGAGGTTTTAGGGGAGGTGGAAGAAAACTTGCTCATTTCATTTATTAAACCATTTTACTCAAATCCAAGTCGTCTTTGGTGGTCAGATCAACTGCAAAACAAAAAAACGCCAATGTGTTGTCTGGAGCCCCTATTACTCTAAAGCATAGCAGCCAAAATCACCTGTGACCTTTCTCAGTAGGGTGAGCAGGAACCCCTCCTTGGGAGTGCAAGTGATAAAGAAATTTGGACTTTATCCTTTCATGGGTTTGCTCCTAGGAATGCTTATTGGCAGGATGCTAAGAATAAACCAGTTATTGAAGAGGGGACCTGGGAAGTTGACAGGCATGGCTAAACCCAGCAGGGAAATTTGATGAGGAAATAAGATGCTTTGTAGATGGTGTGTAGTGATTAGTCTTTTGAATGCTGGGATTTATTATATAAGTGAGAGGGGGAAGGAAGGCTTATTGTACTTCACAGATACCACTTATACTGTTATTCTTCGAGCTAATAAGACACATAATGCCACATTTGTTTATACATTTCTAGTGAAACCCCTTTCTGTAGAGTATTTTAATAAGACTGAAAACCAGAAGAGTCAAAGCTATACTGTTTTTTTAAGCATCCACCCCCTACCCACCCCCTATCCCCCCAAAAAAAGAGGCAAAAGGAACAAGAATAAAAACTAGTTTATGTGACAGGATTTCTTTAAACAGAGAAGATGGACTTGGGAAGCTGGTTGGGTGGAGGTTAACAGTGAGATTCATAGGCGATTGTGGGAGACCTCCATGATGAAACAAAAGTGAACCACAGAACTCAGTCCTGATTTTCTAAACTCAAAGATGATTTGTATGCCTTCATTCAGAGCTAGAGCACCTCAGATCTTTTCCCCAAAGCATGGACATTTATTGAGGGCACTGCGAGTATGTTCAGCCCTCATCAGTGTAGAAACAAGTGAATTTAACACCTGGTTAGCAAAAATAATAGATTCAAATAGGAAGCCATCAGTTGGTACCATCCTCTCTCTCAGCAGCAGCACCCTACATATGCACTTACTCAATTATCCTCATTTAAGGGTCTCTGTCCTCTTTGTTTCATTTCCTTTCTGACTGAATTTGTCTTTAAAAGTTGATTTGAGGACATAGATTTTTGTGTTGCTTTGCTCTAGGTGCCAAAATTGCTAGTTCCAATTCTGCCCACACTCCTGCCTTCCCCTTGAAAGGCATCTTTCTAACTTTACCCTGTATCTTGTTAAAAGCAAGTGGTTAGCAATTATGCTAATTAGCTGTGAAAATAAGTTGGCTTAAACAGGTGAAATAGAGGATGCAAGGAACCTGAAACTACCTAGTGAACTGCTTCACCTCCACCCATGGAACCAGAGTCAAGAGGCTGCCTCAGTCACTTGGAGCTGGGCTAAAAAGATTTTCTGACAGTCATTTTAACATTTTGTGAGAAGAATTTAACCTAATCAGGTTAAAAACTCAAGTTGACTTTAAATATATTTCATGTTTCACACCATACAGATTATTATTTCCATCTGATATTGCAAAGTTTCTGGTAATTTGTGATCTCCTTGAGTGCAGAGATAGTTATTTGCATCTTTTTGTGTCCTCAGCACTTAGCACACCTCCCTAACAAAAGGTAGGCACTTAATAAACATTTATTGACAAACTGAAAAAAATAATTACCTCTCTAATGTCAAAACTAATCCAAACATAGCTAGATTAATGGACCACTATACATTTTTGTACTTGAATTTTTAACTGTATATTTTTTCCTTATTACCTTTTGTTAAATATATATTAATATGTCTAGCTTTTGTTAGTTGACATATATTAATCTTACCTGAAATGTTATATTTACCTGTTTAAGTATGAATCAGTAGAGAATAAAATTCCTTTTTTAAGGAAAAATCCTGGAAGAATAATTAAGACTAAATCTATTATGTACCTATAAATGATACATTGTAGTATATAATTCTTTTAAATATACAAGACTGATTTTTCTCCTTGTGTTAAAAGTGCATTAAGTGAGTCTAAGGGACTTGTTTGGGTCAAAGGTACAATAAACTGATTTACATATGATCCCCTTGGTTTACAACATCACAGTGTGAAACTTGCTTGCCTTCCTTCCTTTGAGACAGTTGGACTCAGGCAGCAATGAATAACTTGTTAAAGCAAATACTTTTATTTTTTTAAGAATCCAACTTATTTACAATATAGGTATGATTAAAACCACATATTTAATCAAGGAATACCATGTGAGGTGAAACAAAGTTATGGGTTAGGTCAGGAAAGGCATTGTGGTAAAAGGGAAAAAAAAACACTGACTTGTAAAGTTAGAAAAACCTGGGTTTAAATCATAGATTAGCCACTTATCCACTCTATGATTTCACTTTTCAGTCCCTTACTGTCCTTATTTGTAAAATGAAGGCATTGTACTATTAGACCTCTAAGGACATTTCCAGCCATAAATCTATAACTTGTGACTGCACAACATAGTCTCTAAGCTTGAAAGAAGAAAACAATTTGAACCATCATTTTATATACTTATGGATAAAAAGAAAGAACATGTTATTCGAATTGATTTAGGAAATAGATATTTTATTATCCTACTCAATTATTAACTGTTACATGAATATTGTATAAAATTCAGATTGCAATAATATCCTTACACTATTTAATTAATTCTGCTGATGGGATTGTAGAACTTGGAGTTCGAAGGGATGTTGAACGTTGTTTAGCTAAAGCTAAAATCTAAGAGAAAACTGAGGCGAAAAAGGGTGAATAACTTTCACAAGGTGATAAAGCTAATAGCCAAGGTGATATTTTCAGCTGAATTTTAAAAATATTTAAGTAGAAAGCATATAATATATATTTTGAAACACCCATTTTTTCCATTTCACAATGTTTTTGCCTGTTGCTAAATAAATATTTTGAAAAGTAAATATAAACTGTCTCTGCAGTAATTATTCCACATCATAAAAGATACAGCATTGTGTAAATATGGTACTACTGAATACTGGAATTAGGCAAGAATGTCTGCTTTGTTGTTGTTGCTTCCTGTGCCAAACCAACAATGTTTGGGGGTGTTTGTTTTACCTTAAAATGGAAGAACCAGAGGGAAATTGCATTTGCACCTTAAACTTAAAAACTATATTTAATTTATTTTCTGCAACAAATGAATTACAGTAAAGAGTATTTCTTTCATGATAGATTCCAATGTCATCTTTTAAAATTTTCCCTTATCCTTTCTTGCTGAGGTCTTTCAGTTCTCTTTTCCGATTGGGTTGTTTTCTTTTTGCTTTCCTTTTTAATGTAACTTTTTATAAACAGTTTCAATATGAATCTTTTATGACTGTTTTTTCAGTCATCTGAGTTATACTGAACGCTGAAGGCAAAAGGATATCTCTACTCGGGATGCTGGCTAAGAGAGAAGCAACATGCAGTCTACACAAAGGAAATCCAATCCTTTAACAGCTCATTAAAAAAGCATTACCTTCTACCAGTGCTGACCTCCAGCCATAGAAAGGATAAAGATGGCTGTCTGTCAATCATGTTTACCTAACGAATTCTGGCACTATATGATGATGAATGGACAGATCTAAAAAGAGACAATATTGCTCAGAACTCTTTGGTACTCTTAATACCATCTTTAAAGAAGCAAAAGACCTCATCAGTAATCTGAAACTACTGTTTGGGGACTAGGGCTACACCAGGGCTAAATTTGCCTGGTACTGACTGAAGATACAAGATACATGAAGTGCCAGAGACACGTTTTTTAAACATCCTGTGAGATTTTGATGTGAGTGTATTCAAGAGACTGCTGTAATTTCATGTATCTTTATGCAATACTGTGATATTTTGGAGATCTTTGGGTCATTTGAGAGTAGAATGAAGATTAAATGGTGGACTCTTTTTGACTGACAGTAATCACAGCCTCAGAGAGTACAAAGGAAGCTTGGAAATTAATTTAGTCCTTCTTCCTTCTTTCCAGATAGGTGTGCACCAGACTCTTGATCTTAGTGGTTATAGAATCATAGATCACAGAATCATGGTATCATAGGGCCAGAATTGAAAAATACCTCAGAAACTATGTATTCCAAACCCTTCATTTTACAAATGAAGAAACTGAGGTTCCTTGGCAGCTTAAGCTAGAGCTTAGAGAGGCAGAAGCATCTAGTTCAAAATTCTTCCTTAAACCAGAGAAAGATTTTTCTCTTTTAGACTTAGCAACATTCAAGTAAAGTGGTTCTAAAATCACTCTTGCCAATGCATTTTAAAATTTCTCATCTTTATAGTGTGAAAATTCTTTCCACAGTATACTAAATTTTGCTGTAATTTGGGTAGCATCCTAATCCTCTATGGATTTTGTAAAGCTTTTTTTTTTTTTTTACTGTCATCCCTTCTCTCATCCCTCCCTCCAAATTATTTTATATCCTTAAAGCTTTGGATCAAATTTATCTCTGTTCACCTATCCCAATTCTGCCTCTTTAAAGGTAAATAAATGACAATTCCTCTAACCTTCTTTTACAGATTCCAATTCTAATGATATGAAGTCCTCAAGAAGTTTATATTGGAAGCCATCTTGTCAAGAATGTTTTTCCCCTGAGTAGGATTAAATAGGGGATTTTCAATAATAAACATGCAATTTAGGGAAAGTGTTTACTTCCTTCTCCCCCGTATTCTCCCTAAAGTACAGTGCCCTTTTCCCAATTACTATTTATTGATGATACACACAAACATGTGTTTGCATATTCAATATAGACACACATATACATGCATATAAAACTGAATGAATGTATGTGTGTGGGGGGCATGTATGTATGTCTGTTTCTACCCTGAGCTTATTTGTTGTTTGGGTCTAGATTGTAAACTTCAATAACACAAGAATTATTTTAAAGTCTCTTGTGCCTCAAGTATATGGGACATCAGTATTCATTGATGTTTTTGATTATAACTTTTCAGACTTCCTCCTTATTGTGGGCAATGCAAGGGTCAAATGTAGAAGACTATAATTCTCACTAATGAAGATCTTCCAGAAAAAGACTATTCTGTATTTCTACATATTAGAGACCCATAGGTCCTAAGGTCAATTTTTTAAAATAATAACCTTATTTTGCCGATTCAAATCTAATTTTTGTTCTACCATTGCTATTAGGTCCATCTTCTTCATAATATTCATACCTTGTCAACCTTTTCCCATCTTTTATTTATATAGCTTTTTCAGGCAAGTAGGTAGAGCAGTGTTTAGAATGCTAGATTTAAAGTCAATAAATGCTGTATTCAAATCTTACCTTAACAAATTCTCTGAATTACCCTGAACAATTCTCTCAACCTTGTTTGTCTCAGTTTCCTCATCTGTAGATTAAGGATAATAATAGCATCTCCTTCCAAGAGCATTGTGCAGAACAGTCAAGGCAACATATATAAAATACTTTGCAATCCCCAAAGTACTATATAAATGCTTGCTATTATTATGGCATATCTTCTATATTACTGTATTATTTTGCCTTAACCTGCACATTTTGTAGATGGGACAAAATTAAACATCTGTTTAAGTGTCAAATACTTCTTTTTTTTTAAAAGCCATTTACAACATTCTGAAAGTAATCTTCCCTAGATGTGACTTCAGTTTAGTGATCTGAGACTCAGAGCTGAATGAAAGAAGAGCAAGAATTAAAGGAAAGAGTTGCTGGTCTCATGGTCTGTTATCACCAGTCTGCTAATGCATTAGGGGGACGGAAAGATCTGAAAAAAAGTCTCCTTTGGGGGGCAATCAGTATCATATCAGTGATGGTAGAGCAGACACAAGGTAGTGACTAGTCAAACATTGGATTGAGGGAGGGACCATCATCCCTGAGAGGTGGAAGATAAGGATTCAAATGAAAAAGCCAGGTATTGTTGGCATTAGAATGTCTTAAAAGCACTGAACTCTGAGGGGGTATAAGAAGAAGGAAAACTAGTTACAAAGCAAAATTTCAGACCAGGAACTCAGTACTAAATAAGAGGAGAAATACAGGGAATGATGGAGAGATGACTGCTTGTCTCAGTTTGTTTCTCCAAAACTTTCGACTTTTTACTCTCAAAAAGGCCAACCATAACAAATTATCACTTGAAACCAGACAAAATAGTGAATAAGGCAGATGAAAAGTCAAGCTTTCAAGTCTAGAATCTCAAGATTTCTAAAATAAAGGAAGACATAGATGTGCTAAGCCAGAGTAGAAGGAATAGAATAAGCACAGGTCAAAACACAAGGGAAGAAATCTTGGGGAGGTTAGAAAGGAAAGGGTCTTTCTCATCCAAGGTGTTAGAGTAAATATTAAACCTCCTGTAAGAATTTATAACAAAAAATATGAAATCAGTAATATAGATATATTATTCAATATTTAAACCAGAGGAGGGACATATTCAGATAATTCAAACTGTCCAAAGGTTGCCTTCAGAGGTAGTAAATAGCTGTTCCATCCTTACAAATCATAAAGCTGAGACTGAACTGGATAGTCATTTTATGGGAATATTGTAGTGGGGGATTTCTCTTGAATTGCACTAGATGGCCTCTAAGCTTCCTTCTACCTCTAATATCCTACAAATCAACAAACACATTCACATAGTTCTTGCATCAGTAGAATTAAATCAGGCAACCTCCCTTTTGAAGTTACCATAAAATTCATTAAGGCAACATTCATCTTTGTTTACTCTAAGTATTAATACATCAATCATTTCACATGTCAAGGCCTGGGGCTCCCATTCCCAGAGATAAGAATTGCAGATGTGGATGCTAGAAGGGCTGAGAACTTTGCAGTTTTACCAATCTAAATCCATTGGCTAGAGATGGAGATAATATCTAGCTTGGGCAGTGGGCCCATGGACTCTGAGGACAAAAGCTTGCAGAAGTCAGGAGTCAGCCAGGAAAAGGAAGAGGAACTAAGAAAGACAAGATTTAGTGATAAGATCGATATAAACTGTAAGTTTCCCCTTTGATTTGTTATTGTAGCCCCTCTCCCACCATGTTTCCCTCTAGTGCATGTTAGTGAAACATTTTAAACATACTTAAGAGCTCTTGATATTTACAAGGAACCAGAGAAGGGAAAGGCTTTGTGTCCTGTCAGTGTTAGCTGTGTTGAGAAACCTAGTACAGAATGGAAATCCAGAAATCCAGGGCTTTCTGATGGGAAAGAAAAGTGGAATTTGTGAGTAGTAGGGGAGATAAAGAATTATCCCAAAGAATTGTACTTTGTACAAGGCACTGTTTTACATTACTGAGATACAAAAATCAAAACAAATAAAAAAGGCTATGCCTTCAAGGAACTTACATTTTAATTGGGGCATTCAATGTATAAAAGTGTCAATAAATATAATTTGAGGAAGTATCAAAATATGACAATCAGAAAATAACTCCTCAATATAATTAAGGATGCTAAAAGATGAAAGTGGGGATAAAGCATATCTTAAATGTGGAAAACTGCCAGTTCAAGAGTGAAGAAGAGAAAGGGAACAGACAAGTGTCCAATTTGGTAAAGATTTGGAAACTGATTAGATATAGTGATAAAGAAGGAAGAGTCACTAGTAGTTGAGGAGTTGCATACTTGAAAGGATGATTGATGGTGTATTCTATAGAAATTGTGAGTTTGAAAGAAGTATGGATTTAGCAGGGATTATAAAGGAAGAGAATGACCTTTGCTGCTACAGTCCCTAAAACATCCCATCTCTATGAGTGAAGTTAAAAAGTTATGGTATCTTAAGGAATGATGAATTTGAAGAACTCAAAGAAATATAGGGAGAACTTATAAAGTGATACAAAGAGAACCAAGCATAACCAAAAGACCAATATACACAATGACTATAATTCTATAAATGATGACAATCTTAAATGGGAAAAATAATCAAGAATAAAAACATCAGAAAACATTGACTAATATATAAGATTTACCCCTTCCTCCCCTTTTATGTTTTATAGAAATTATACATCGTTGAGGAATCTGTTGGGGATTTAAATGACATGTTACCAGTTATCAAAAATTTTTCTCCTCTTTTATATAACAATGATATCATATCGTATTAATTATAAAAACCCTCCCCTGAATTATGTTATTTTGCCCAATTCAATACATTTTTTTCAGAAAAAATATTGCATAGTTTATGCTAAAAGTCACAGTTGTCTAATTGCTTCCTAGATCTGTATGTATATATATGCATATATGTGTATATAGGTATAATATCTATATATATATATACCTAATATATATATGCTTTAGTTTTAGCTTAATTTCCTTCAAGATAGGGACTTCATCATCTATGTACACATTTGATTGTTGAGTCCTTTCTCTTTTTAATCTCTTATGTAGTTGCTAAATTAATATTCCTAAAGCACAATTTTACAATTTTATTCCCCATCTCAAGAAACTTCACTGACTCCCTATTGCCTCTAAAATAATATAACACCATCTATATTTAGGCATTTAAAGCCTGCCCCAATATGATTCCAACCCATCCAATTTTAATTACTCTCCCACATATACTTTATGTTCCTTCAGCATTGGTCTACTTACTGTTTCCCATAAATTATTTTCCATCTCTGTTACATCTTCATACATTTGTACAGATTATCCCCCATGTCTTTTCACTTCCAACTTTTGAATTCCTTTAAGGTTCAGCTCAAATGTCAGAACTTATGTTCCTGATTTTTTCATTTGTAGATGCTTTCTTTAACTTCCTCACATATCTTTATATACATTTCTTTTCTTTTTACTTATCTCCTTATGTTCAAGAGAACATAAACTTCTTAGAATCAGGAGCTGTTTGTTTTTCCTTAATCTTTATATCCCTAGAATCTAGTAAAATACCTGGAACATAGTAGGTACACAAAAAAAAGTTGGTTTATTTAAATTAGTGATAGAATTTTAGAATTGAATCCTTTCTTCTAAGATATCCTCAGAGATGTCTTCTCAGATCCTATCTTAGGGGGTATATGTTCTATTCCAAAATTTAAATAGTTGATTTAAAATAATAATTTCTCCTCAACCTAGTATTTATGTACATATATAGAATTAGAAGATACCATAAAGATCATTACATATGTAGAGTTAGAAGATACCATAAAAATCATCTTGTCTAACCCTTTGTTTTCATAGATGTGAAAAATGAACTCCAGAAAAGTGAAATTTCTTCATCATTGTCACATAAGTAGGAAGTTGCAGAGCCAAGTATCAAACCCAGGTCTTCTAACTCTCAATCTAGTGCAATTTCCACAAAGAGGTAAGCAATGACTACAAAAATGTCCATGGAAAGAACAAAATCAAGTGTTAAGGACCATGCCTAAGTGTGAAATGGCAGGGCAACTCTCCAAAAGTTCCATAGCTGTGAATCATAACACACTTGAAAGAAATGCAAATTAGCCTTTACTGACTCATATGTTGCTTGTGGATTGGGAATGAAATAAATTGGAGGCAAGAGAGAAGAGGAGAGAGGTCAGAGACTGCAACTGCCTGTCAGCCTCCTTGTATTATCATCTTCTCACATGAAGGGATCTATTCAGAATTAGAGCCCCAGCAGCCACTAACAGGAGGCTCCCATAACAATCAAGAAACTGAATTACTATAATTATGATTTGGGAGTTTGATCTTGGAGAAGAGTTGATAAAATGCGCCTTCCATTTTCCCCTTCTTTTTTAAATTTTTGGACAGTTGGGGAATCATGACAGTGGGTTATTGCATATACAGACTCAACTGATGTCATTTACTTTCTCTGTATTGCTTTTAAAAAAAATCTTTTTTTTTTTCATTATTTTTTAATTCTTTGTTACAAGATATAGATTTCTGGTTAGTAGGGAACAAATGGGGTATATTCAGAAATAAAGGTGTTTGAAAATATAAGATATTAGTCAAATTTAAAATAATTTCTGTTACTTTACTAGACATTACTCTGTGGAAAATAATATTAGACTAATTTTGTTTCCTTCAATTATTATTGTTGGGAATCTTATTATTCTATAATCTTTGCACTTGAAAATGGATTTATCATTTTTTCCAACTATGAATATAAGCTGTAGTGTAAGAAGTATGTGAAAATTTATTGTACCATCCTTTGGATCAGTTTTTATATACTAGTAATATGCCCATAGAATTGTTATAAGAATTCTTCATACCTGTATTGCTGTAGAGTTGCCAGTGACTTCTAATTGTGTCATTGGGCAAGTTTATGTCTCTGTTCAACTCAAGTTCTTTGTTTTAGATCTCTCTGCTACACCTCTCTTTGTTAGACTCACTGCTGTCTGTCTTGGCCATGCATCTCTATTGCTATTCTCTGTGTCATCCTCTGGGATTCAGCAGGAATGTGGCTTTTCCCTTTCAGCTCTGTTTCTTTCTCAGCTCTTTAGATTATAGCCCCGGGCTTATATTCATTCAGCTACAGAACAGTACTCTTAGACTTTAAAAAAAAAGTTTTTAAAATAATTCATCTCCATTTCCACATTTGAATCTAATTTATCTGAACTATATTCAGAAAATGCCTTTTAATTCCTACCATCCAATGGTTACAGAAAATGAATCACAGTAGTGTTCCACTAAAAATCTGCATAGGAGCTACATAAAACTCCATTGTCCCTCCCTATCAAATGTTCCTTTTGTTCCATGCAAATCACCAAGGCTGACTTCTAGAGAGGTGACAAGACTTGACCAAGGCCACCAGCGAGGATTCAAACTCAGGTCTTTGGTTCCAAGTTTAATGCATCCTCCCTCCTCCCCACCCCCATTGAATCATTAGAGACACCAGAACAATTCATTTCTTCCTATAATTCCTTTGTACATTTGGGAAGCCATATCTGAATCAGATCAATTCGAGGCCACTTCTTCAGTATCTAAAAAAAGTAATCTTTCTACTTTGGATGCCTCTTCCACCAATGCAGAACTACAGATCCCCTATGCTTGTACTAAGACTGAAAGCAGTTTCATTAGTTGCTTTGATCAACCACAAGTGCATTATATGGTGGTTATTATACATATGATAAACTTCCCTGTTCTTCACAAGGTTTGCTCTTGAAGGTTGTAATCTATTGATGGACCTTTTCAGCATAGTAAAAACTTTAAGAGTATATTCTATGTTGTCCTTTCTTTCAAGAATTTAGGATCCTTCCCTAGACAATGAGACATTGGAACAGCCTCAGTGGAGAAAGGAAAGACTTGGTTTCTTGATGTCCAGATCACAAACTAGAAATTCAGAAGCTGAAAATTCTCCTCTTCACTTTGTTGCTCATTTGTGGCATGACCTTGCAACAAACATTCTGAAATGGAGAGGAAATTAGAGGGACATATCCAGGATGCTAATCTATTGGACCATGCAATGTAAAATAATGAGAACTGAGCTAGAGATCAAAGAATTCCTAAAAACTTGCTGTTTAGTGCTCTTGGAGCTCTTGGAATAGTTGATCAAGCCACAACAGGAAAACTGCTTTCAGGATCTCTGTTCCCCTCTCTATGTAAAATGAGGGTTTTGAGTCTGACTCATAGAACTTTTATGAAGCCTTATCAATTAAACATCTGGCAAAACTGCTACCAATAACCATACTTTAATGGTCCAGGTGAAAGCTTATGTATTATGCAAAGAACACTGGTTCTAGAATCAGACTCCCTGTTTAATTCTGGTACCATTATTTAGCTATTTGACCTTGGCAAAAATTTTATTTCTAGAGCCCAGTCTGCTCCTTTACAAAATAAGCATTTGATTCTTTAAAGTCCTATACAGATACGAAACAATGTGTGATCAAAAATTGTCTTGATGTTTCCTTCTTAGAAAAGCCTGTTCAAATATTGAATTGACTAAAATATGTTTTAATGCATTTTATTTCATTTTCTTGCCAGAGAAATAGTAACAAAGTACAATAGATATAGCACTATATTTAGTCAGGAAAATAAAAGTTCAAATCTTTTTTCAGACATTTACTAGATAACTTAGATAAATCATTTCTGTCTGCCTAGTTTCTAAAATTATAAAATAGTGATAATAACACCTACCTTCCATAGCTATTTTAAGGATTAAATGAGATATTTGAAAAACATTCAACACAGTTCCTGGAACATAAGAGGTGCTTAATAAAAGTTTGCTTCCTATCTTTTACTTCTGAAAAATGCAAAATGTATGATAAGAATTAAATTAAAGTGAGCTGAAGGGAAAAATGATCACCTAACAGTCAATTCTATTTAGGATTAATTGAATAATATGTACCAATTGTTGTGCTAGGTGCTGAAAAAACAAAGAAAATTTTAGTGCCTATACTCAAAGAGCCAACATACTACATATTAATAAATTATAGGTTATATGCTGTTCTAACCTGTGATAATAGCTGACATTTGTGTACCATCTACAAGTTTGCCTTAACTATTTTTATGATACATTAGTGTTTTAACCCTATTAAAAACCCTGGGAGATAGGCACTAAATACATGTTATTCTCTATATGAGAAAGCTCATATAAATTAAGTGACCTGCTTATGATTATACAATTGTAATTCTGGATCAAATCAAGGTTTTCCAAGTCTTCACATTCTATCCACTATGTCTCCTGAGATCAAAACACTTCACCATTAAAGTTAACAGCTATATGTTCCAAAGTCCAGCCTTGAGTCAACCGAACTCTGCTAATTATATGGTTTGTATTATCAATCTTGTCATTTCACTTGAGGAAGAGATCTAGAATGCTTCTAAATTTCCTTCAGCATTTAGCACTATGCTTGGCACATAGTGATTATTCAGTTAATATTTGTTCATGATTAGGTAATTGACTGAAATGTCAAGATGCTTTTCTAACAGGTGATGTCACAGAAAGAAGAGGTACATATGTCTAAACTGTCTTTAGTTAAGGGCTGTAATTTGTATCCCTACTATGCCCAAAGGGCTATAAAACTGTGCACACCCTTTGATCCAACAATATTATTACTGGGTCTATATCTCAAAGAGATCACAAAACAGGGAAAAGGATATATATATTTACAGCAGCTCTTTTTGTAATGATAAGTTTTGGAAATTAAGTGGAAGCTAAGCATTTGGGGAATGGCTGAATATTATGATATATGAATGTAATGGAATATTATTGTTATATAAGAAATGATGAGCATACTGATTTCAGAAAAGCCTAGAAAGACTTTCATGAACTGATGCTAAGTGAAATGAGCATAGCCAAGAGAACATTGTGTACAGTAACAGCAAAATTATGTGATGGTCAACTATGATGGACTTGGCTCTTCCTAGCAATATGGTGATTCAAGACAATTGCAATAGACTTGGAATGGAAAATGCTATCTGCATCCAGAGAGAGAACTATGGAGGTTGAATGTGAACTAAGCATAGTATTTTCACCTTTTTCTTTGTTTATTAGATCTTTCTTTCTCATGTTTTTTTCCCCTTTTGATCTGATTTTTCTTGTACAACATGACAAAAATGGAAATATGTTTCAAAGGATTATATGTGTTTAACCTATATCAGATTGCTCACTCTTTTGGGAAAAGGAAGTATAGGGGGGGATGGAGAAAAATTTGAAACACAAACTCTTAAAAAAATTAATGTTTTAGGGACAGCTAGATGGCACAATGGATAGAGCACCAGCCCTGAAGTCAGGAGGACCCCAGTTTTAATCTGGCCTCTGACACTTAATATTTCCTAATTGTGTGACCCTGGGCAAGTCACTCAACTCTAATTACCTCAGGAAAAAAATGTTGAAAATTACTTTTATGTGTGTTTGGAAAAATAAAATATTATTGAGAAAAAAATGTATCACCAGGACAGTTTTTGCATATAATAGCCATCACAAGGACCAGATGGTCTCTAAGAGAAATACTGATCTCAAAGTTTGTTTTGTTCTTTGTTCCTTGTACTATGCCTTTTTAAAATGGAGAGAACTCATTTAGAAAGTAATTTACCAATGAACTGAACAAACTCTCTCTAATTCTTGTCATTAAGGATTGATAGCCACATACAGAGTAATGAAAAAAAAATACTGTACTTTGATTCAAGAATCTTGGATCTAGTTCTGGGTTCATTACTAACTGGTTGTGTGACCTTGAGGAAGTTCTTTTGATTTTTCTGTTTTTGTGGATTGAAAATACTTGTGCTAATATTGTGTAATGATCACCTGTGATAGACAACATTTCTCAGCAATACAACAATTCCAAAGAATTAGTGATGGAAAATGCTATCTACCTCAAAAGAAAGAACTATGGATTCTGAATATAGATTAAACATAATATTTTCACTTTTGGTTTGTTTTCTCTTTCTCATAGTTTTCCCCTTTTGCTCTTTGTCTTCCACAATATTACTAATGTAGAAACATAATTGAACATGTATAACATATCACACTGTTTGTTGTCTTGGGAAGGGGGAAGAAAGGGAGGGAGGGAGAGAAAAAATTAGAACTCAAAATTTTATAAACGTGAATGTTGGAAACTATCTTTACATGTAATTTGGAAAAAAAACTTAAATAATATTAGGGGACAAGGGAGGAAAATTTTTGTGCTACTTACTTTCCAGGTTTGTTAGGGAGTTCAATTAAGATAATGAAGTTGAGCATTTTTCAAAAGTATAAAGCATTTTAGAAACTCCAAATACTATCTCTCTCTATTCAGGAAACAGCATCACAAAATAGATACAGGACCAACCTTGAAGACCAAAGAACTGTGGTTCAATGACTACCTTTGATATACACTGTGTGATCATGAACAAATAACTTAAACTTCCAGTGTCCCCAGGAAAATTCTCTAAGACACAAGGTACAGAGAAGTTTCTAATTTGCATCCATGGAGGAAGTTATAATTTTGAAAATATCCTATAATATGATTGGAATTACAGTTCCACACTAAATACCCCTTCTCTCATTAATTTCATTATTAGGATTCTAGAGCTCCTAATGAATTAATCTCTGAGTTTGGCTTTTATAACATGGCTAAGGAAAAGAAACAATTCTTTAAATTTAACTACTAACTCTTTTCTCTAGAGTACAGCTATACTAAACTTACAATACTAGTATGTTCTTTTATTGCCCATAACCTGGACCTAACCAAAAATGTCAATTAGAAAAGAGAAATCAGCTATACTATGTCTTAGAAACATAGATTGGTTAACTTGTCCCTGTTTTGAATTTCTTGGGTCTCCAGTCAGCTTTTTTCATATGTTTTGAGTTTAGCCAACTTTATTTTGACTAGTGATTGCCTTCTCCCATATATAAACTATGCATTTTGTGAGAAATGTGGTCAAGTACTTTTATTTTGTTTCCATTTAGATAAGTGTGAATTTGTTGGAGACAGCTGCTGGGGAGAAAAGAGACAAATTCCAAATTTCAATCTTATTACATTTTATTTTCCTGTCAACTATTTGATTTTACCTTCTGCTGAGGGCAAACAAACTTGAACTTCTTTATGTTCCAGCAGTTCAGTGGTTTCTAAACTTGACCAGATCTGACCTATCATCTTCTTTTAGGTTAGGATTTTTGTTTTGAAAGCAGGATTCTGTCCATCATCTCTTCAGGAGATGTCAGTTACATTAAAAAAGAGAAGGGAGTTGGTTTACTCTTTTGTAATCCCCTTTTTATTTAAGTTCATCTATTCATCAAAAGCTTTCACTCTAAATGATCCCCCTGGGATGAGTCTTATTTTCAGAGAACTAGTGGGGGCAGCAGCTTCTAATTGTTTTCCATATGTACAAAGGATCTACAGAAGAAAATAACACACGTGAGCAAAATCAAGGCCTCTGGGCCCCAAGAAATACGGCTTTCCATATATTAGGCTGTCTAGTTCAGAGAAATGGCCTGATTGAGGAGGCAGGGCTGGTGCCATGTGATTGGAACATATGGGAATAAAGAGAGAAAGTTAGAAGAAATGGAATTAAGTAGCTTATTTATGTCCACTTCTTCTCAGCCCACAACATAATTATCATTTTACTGGGATCCCTGGGCAATCCTGATGAAGTGTGAGCAGATGTAGTCACCAAAGTAAGGACAGAATCAAAGCTTGGATCTTCAATATTCATGGAGCATTTGTGAGTCTTTCCAGTCAAAGTGAGTTATTCCTCAGGGAAAATGATGAAAAGCTTCAGAACACTTTTTTACTCATTCTAGTTTTGTTGACCTCTCCAGCAAAGAAAAGTCTCATCTCAAACCTATAGAAAGTAGAAATTTGGTTGAAATCCAGTGTAGATATGGTGTTAAATGTAAAGCATTTTTTTCAACATGTATCATTTAACCTGTAACACTTAAAACATTTGTTTCATCCAAAAACTTGGATGGAGAGCTTTTTGCAATATAGATCTGCGGTTCAGTAAAAGGAATTTTGCAATTACTATTAGAAGTAGACTATAATTAGTTTAATTTAGCTTTATTTTTTTCTGTGTAGAGGTATATTTAATTGTCTTACTCCATAGTGCCAGGTCTCTATTCAGATTATGATTGGCATTTAGAACTCAGAATTCAAGTTTGGATTGACATGTCAAAGATTAGGATAAGTTTTCTTAAATATATTAATCTTAAGTCAGAACTTTTGATCAATTCACTTTTTTTGTTTAATAAGTTTCTCTTTGGGAACCTATCTTGTTTGATCCAAAGACTGATCATCAAGTTTAGGTTGAATTCCCTTTCCATGTTTCCACCTTCTACAGCTAATCTCCATTCATTATTAGAGATACAGGTACAGATTTTAACTAGGGTACAAATAAACTACTGGAGTGTTATTGGAGTTATTTGAAGGCTCTAGTTTGCTAACCTCTTTGAAAATTATATTTTTAAAGGGGAATGAAACTTGTGAAAATTTTTATGGCAGGCTGCTTTAAATCTTTTCACTTTTGCCGAGAGAGAGAGAGAGAGAGAGAGAGAGAGAGAGAGAGAGAAAGAGAGAGAGAGAAAGCAATGGAATAGTGAATGGAGAGCTAGCCCTGGAGTGAGGAAGACTAACATTTAAGTCCTACTTTTAAGACATATGGCTAATGTATACTTATTGGGTATCTAACTTATACTCTAATATATTTAACATATACTGGTCACCCTGCCATCTAGGGGAGGGGGTGGGGGGAAGGAGGGGAAAAACTGGAACAAAAGGTTTGGCAATTATCAGTGTTGTAAAATTACTCATACATATAACTTGTAAATAAAAAGCTATGAAATAAAAAAAAGAAAAAAGAAAAGAAAAAAAAAAGACATATGGCTATGTGACTCTGGGTAAGTTAACTTAAATTCTCAATGCTTTATGTAATTCTGTAAGAAATATACTTGCAAAAAAAGTGCCAACTTCCATTCATAAAGCAGTTTTCTTACCTGGGAGTCTTCCATATTAATAAAATCATAATTCTAGGTTCTATCTCTTGAATGTTGAGTACATAGAGAAATAAAGCCATTTTCTTGTTTTGAAAAGTCCATTACCATATATTAAAATAATTGGGTTTGGGTGGCAGAAGACAGGGTGTTTTAGGATTAGCTTCAGATTTTTAGACACACTCCAATTAGATGTTCCCAGTTGCACTGTCTGACCTATAATAGCATGGAAACAATTGAGCTTAATGTCTTATTAGAAAAAAAATTTGTTAAAATTGTAATCTACTTGAAAATGATCCAGGGTTAGTTCATATTCTACCCTGTTTTCCTTCTATTCTCTAAGTTATCTTTATTATCTCAAGATCAAATATAAAATTATGATTGATATTTAGTGATTTTTTGCAATCCAACCCTTTCCCAATTTTTCTTGCTTCTTATACATGTCTGCTTTCTATACAGTCTCAAGCCCTTTTTGTTGTTTTTTATATCTGGTGTTTTCATCTCCCATCTTTATGCGTTTACATAGCCATGACTCCCAGTTTAATTGGGTCTCTTCGAATACTTTATTTCCTTCAAAACTTAGCTCATGTACACCTTCTCTAAAATTATTCTGATTACTCTTGCAGCTATTACTTTTCTCCAAAAAAAACATTATTTAGTATATATTCTTACATGTTGTTTCCCCCAAAAGAAGATAAAATCAAGGATTGTTTCACTTTTGTTCTTGTATGTCCAGCGCTTAGTGCATAGCCCAATCCACTTATTAATTGATTGATGTCTGTCAGTCATCTTATTTATATTTTAAGTTCTTCTGAGGCAAGAAGTCTTCCATATATGTAATTGAATACTTAATATCACATTTAATATCACATGATTGATTCCTGGATTCTATGTTTAATTCCCATTCTCTCAAAAACTAACTACTGTCTTAACTTACATGGGAGTCCCATGTGAAAAAAAATGCTCAAAATCACTAATATATAGAGAAATGCAAATGAAAGCAACTTGGAGATTTTACTTCATACACTTCATATTGGAAAAGATAACAAAAAATTAAAATTACAAATGCTAGAGAGGCTTCATAGTAGAACTGTGAATTAATTGATCCAATAATTTTGGAAAAAAAATTGAATTATGACTCCAGAGTTGCATCTCCTTTCACCCAGCAACAACAATACTTGATTAAAGAGGGAAAAGGAACTATGTATAATATTATAATATATATGTCTATGTTTATTTGTATGTATGTGTATAGCTATGACAGCTCTTTTCATAATAGACCTAAACAAAAAACTGAGGAGCTGTTCTTTAGGGGAATATTAAACAAACTCTGATATATTACTGCAGTGGAATATTACATTGCCATAAGAAATGACAACATGGACAATTTCAGAGTCAATTAGGAAGACATATATGAACTCATATAGAATGAATACAAATACAAGAACAATTAATGCAATGAAAACAATATTGGACAGAGAGAGCAGGGAAGGAAGGAAAAATAAAAAGAGGTGAGGAAAGAGAGTGCTTTGAAAGACTTTAGAACTCAGATCAATGTAAGGAAAAACCATGAGCCCAGAAGACTGAAAATAAGACATTCTACTCACCTCTTGCCAATAAAGATGATGGACTTGAAAAGAGAGAAGAGACAAAGACAGACAGATAGGCAGACAGGCAGTCTCACATAGAACAAGAGACTGAAAAAGACCGAGACACAGAAAGACAAGGAAAAAGATACAGAGAAAGGTAGAGACAGACAGAAATATGTGGTTTGTTAGACTATGCAAGTTTATGATTAGAGTTTTCATTTTTGTTTCCATCATTGTTGCTCCTTTGGGGAAGGGTAGTAGAATGGATAGATTATGAATGTGAATTAAAAAAAAATCTTGAATGGTAATGCACGAGTTTGTTTATTTTTCATGGGGATGAAGTGCCCTGCTACTACTCTTAGGTGAGAGAGCACTTATTTCAGGGATGATGTGTGATACTTTCCCTAGACCCCCAAATTCCTACATACTTTTTGAATGTGGATGACAATGATATTATTATTTTAGTTATTCATTTCTTTTTTGTTGGTTTTGTGAATCTAGGAGAAGTACTTTTGTTTTCTCATAATTCTCCAAATTAAGTCCAATTTTTTCTTAATTTTGATTCCAACCCTCACTACAATCCTCACCCAATATGACATGGAGGTGACCTCATATTTTTTTAAGCTTAAGCTAGCAGACAGAATATGAGCTAAAGAATGACCTTCCAAATCTGAAAGGATTATAGTGGGGTCACAGTACTAGACTATATTTTTGTTGACTAAAAACTAGATTAGTAAAATTCAAAGATCAACATCATAGGCTTGAATATCAAATAATGATTTTTTTTAACCACAAGTACTAATGAAATTTATGCAAAAAGAGGGGTTTTAATTAGCAATGGGTAGAGGAGGCACCCATAACAAATGAAATTTCAGTGCTCTAAAGTACTGACTAAACTTATTTTTTTTAGTCATCAAAAAATTCTGTGAGAGTCAATTTGGCTTCATTGCAAGACCTTCAAATATTGCCTCTGATAAATTCTGTGCAACAATAGCCAAGTCATATAGTCTCTCAATTCCTCCAAGCAACTTTCTTTTTTATTAAATTATTTTCAGTTAGCAAAAGTAATTTTTTTCCTCCCTGTAAGTCAATACCATTAAAAAAGAAAAAAAAAAAAACAGAACAAAACAAAACTGCTGTAACAAGCCAATAATCAGCATAAATTTCCATGTTGCCCCTGTCCAAAAAATACCAGTCTTATCTTCTTTGTAGGAGGTTTGATCAAGGTTCTCATGATTTTAAAAATCATATTTTTTATAGTAGCATTATTATAGTATAAATTATTCTCCTGGTTCTTCTCAATACCGCATTAATTCATATCAGCTCTCCCAAGTTTCCCTGAAATCATTCCTTTCATATCTGATGAAACTATTACCGTCCATTACATTAACATGTTATAATTATATGACATACTATAAATTCCCATTCCCTGGTTGATGAGTATTTTTTAGTTTTTGGTTCCTTGTCACGACAAAAATGACTTTCTCTAAACAAGTTTCCAACATCAAAAATTACAGATGAGTTGCCAATCCACATCAATGGAAAGGATTCTCATGTTGGAGTTCCCCAAAATGGTGAACATTACAGATGTGAACAAAAAAAAAAATTACGTATATTTGCATAGTACTTAGAAGGAGACTGACAAGAACTTGTTGGCTAAATTCAGTAACATTAAAATCACATGCTTAATCCACATTGATCTCTTAATTGTAGAAAGAAAAGAGCTGCATTTAGTAAATTGATTTGAGAGGCAACATTTTGGGCGTGTATAACAACACTTATGTTTGTAATTTGGAAAGTGGGAAAGATTGGGAGTCTTTTTTTTTTTCTTTAAAAGTACTTACAATTCCAGTGACTAATTCTCAACAGCAGGATCATAAACAGTGTAATTCATGTTGGTCTATGTACAAACCCAGGTTTCTTCATAACAAATAGGACTTGGGAACAATTTACTTACATGCATTTAAAGAAGGCAAGGGTGGAAGTTTATCTGCTGCACCTGTTACAGAAAGTTGTGAAGACAAGTAAGATTCTGGAATGGTCCCTTATATCAAACACTCTGGCATTTCAAGAATGGCGGCATAGGCCAGCCAGACTCCAGAGTCCCTGATTCCTCACAGTCTTATCATGACTCACATAGAGAGTGTGGAAGAAGGCATTAAAAAATGATAGGAGAAACCTGTTGACTAGCATAAGAATTAAATTTTTAGCAAAGGGAGATATAAAAAAAATAACTCCTTTCAGTTTTCTGACCATATAGATCTCAACTTCTTAAACTGTGGCTCATGACCCCTATGGGGTCTTGTAACTGAATGTAGGGGTTGTGAAATTATGATTTATTATCAGTAAATTTTTATTTTTGTACCTACTTTATATACCTATACACCTCGGATCACACAAAAAAATATCTTGGGCAAAAAGGTGTAGTGAATAGAAAAAGTTTATGAAGCTCTGATATAGAAATAGATGGTAGATAAGCTGTTTTGTAAAATGTTGCTAAATTTCCTGCAGATGGAGTAATATCCCAAATATTCCTCAGATTGAAGAGAACTGTGTCATGTTCTTTTTAATAGTATACTTTTTGTTTGTTTGTTTTGCTGAGGCAATTGGGGTTAAGTGACTTGCCCAGGGTCATACAGCTAGGAAGTGTTAAGTGTCTGAGACCAAATTTGAACTCAGGTCCTCCTGATTTCAGGGCTGGTGCTCTATCCACTGCATCATGTAGCTGCCCCAATTGTATACTTTTAAAAGAAATTGACAACCTAAGATGTTTCAAAAGACTTTTAATTTCCCGAACTAGAATTCAGTGCCTTTGCAGTTATCTCAGTAGAAAACTGAAATATGATTGGCAAAGGAGAATTGCTAAGCTAGACTTATTCATTATGTACACACACACAAAGACATGCACACACAGGACACATGCTCATACACACAATATTGAATAGTAGAGGCAGCCAGATGGCATAGTAGATAGAATACTGGATGTGAATCCAAGAAGAACTGAGTTCAGATTTGGTGTCAGATAGTTATAGAACTAGGTAAGCCATTTAATTGCTCTGACTCAATTTCCTCCACTGTAAAATTGGGATAATAGTATCTACCTCCCAGGATTGCTATTAGGATGAAATGATATAATATTTGTTAGGTGTTTAATACAGTGCCTAGCATATAGTAGGTACATAATAAATATTTATTTCCATTACCTTCTGCTACTCCAGCCTGACATTTTAGTTTTAACCTAATGGCTATAACTTTGTAAACTAGAATAACAACTGGCCTTTCTAACTTCATTACATGTGCATTCAAAAATGTATTCATGTTCTAAATCTTTCCTAAAAATGTAAAATATACTTTTTGTTCTCCAGAGGTCTACTAGAATAGTGTTCATGAGATAAAAGATTTAGAACTGAAATAAATCTTAAAGGTCATCTAGTCCTACTCTCCTTTTTTTTTTTTTACAGATGAGGAAACCAAAGTCCAGAATAGTTAAATGATTCATCCATGTCACATAAATTTTAAGTATTGGAGCCAGAATTTGAAACTCAAATCCCTCTAATTCCAAATGCAAAACTCTTTCTATTGCTCTTCACTGTGTTATTTGAAAGGCCTATGAATCACTTTATTAATTTGATAATAGGTGATGATAATATTTATTTCAGTATAGCCATATACAGTTTAGGATGAGTAAACAGCTACTAAGGTTATTAAATTATTCAAATAAATTTCAATTCTATCAGGGAAAGAATCAATTTTATGATATCTTTGAGCTCAGTTTCCTATCCTAGTTTTTCATGTGGCTAAAACTTAAGGGAGGCAAAGGTGCCATTTTGCAGCATTTAGAATTTTCCTTTCTTTTTCAACAATGGTACTGCCAAACAAATGAATTTTATAAATTTCTTTATAATACTCACTCTTGATTCCTTTTTTTTTTGTCTAATGTAAGCTCCATAATCCTGTATCATCTTTTCTTTGTATTCTCAGGGCCTAATACAATTCCTTACACATAGTAAACACTTAATAGAAGATTATTGAATTGAATTGAATATCTAACCTCTGTTTACCTTCCAAACTTTTTTATTGGAAGATCCTTCTTTTTAAAATATTTATTTGTTTTAATACACATTGCTTTATGAATCATGTTGGGAGAGAAAAATCAGAGCAAAAGGGAAAAACCATGGAAGAAAAAAAAACAGAAAAAAGAAGTGAACATAGCATATGTTAATTTACATTCAATCTCTATAGTTCTTTTTTGAATGCAGATGGCATTTTCTGTCCAAAGTTTATTACTTTGGTTCACTGAACACTGAGAAGAATAAAATTTTTTATAGTTTATCCTCGCACATTCTTGCTGTTATTGTGTACAATGCATTCCTGGTTCTGCTTTTTTCACTCATCATCAGTTCATGTAAATCTTTCCAGGCCTTTTAAAATGAGCTTGTTCATCATTTTTATAGAACAATAAAGTTCCTTTACTTTCATATACCACAGCTTATTCATCTATTCCCTAATTGATGGGCATCTACTAATTTTCCAATTCTTTATTACCACAAAAAGAGCTGCTACAAATATTTTTTGCACATGTGAGTCTTTTTCCTTCCTTTATGGTTTCCTTGAGATTATACACAGCAATGGCACTTCTGGGTCAAAGTATGCAGTTTTATAGCTCTTTGAAATAGTTCCAGATTGTTCTCCACAACGGGTTGATCATTTCACAACTCCACCAACAATTGATTAGTGTCCCAGTTTTCCCACATCCCCTCCAACATTTATTATTATCTTTTTCTGTTATTTTAGCCAATCTGAGAGGTGTGAGGCAGTATCTTAGAGTTGTTTTAATTTGCATTTCTCTACTCAATAGTGATTTAGAACATTTAGGGTAAAATACTGGCTATAAAGATTTTTCCCAGCTTTGTACTTACCTTTTAATCTTGTTTATGTTGGTTTTGTTTGTGTGACCTCTTTTTAATTTAATATAACCAAAGTTGTCCATTTTACTTTTCATAATGTTCTCTAGTTCTTTTTTGATCATAAATTCCTCCCTTCTTCAAAAATCTGATAGGTAAATTATCCCTTGCTTGCCTAATTTGTTTATGGTATCATCTTTTATTTCCAAATCATGGCCCCATTTTGACCTTATTTTGGTATGGTGTATAAGCTGTAAGTCTATGTTGAGTTTCTGACATAATATTTTCCAGTTTCCCAGCAATTTTTGTCAAATCGTGAGTTCTTTTTCTAGAAGATGAGTTTACCAAATACTAGATTATTATAGGTCTTGTATCTAATCTGTTCCATTGATTCACCGCCCTATTTCTTAGTCAGTACCAAATGTTTTTGATGACTGATGCTTTATAATATAGTTTTATAACACTAGATTTAGCACTATAGTACAAAAAATAGTACTATGGTACTACTAAGCCATTATTGTTTGCATTTTTTTAAATTAGTTCTCTGGATATTCTTGACATTTTGTTCTTCCAGAAGAATTTGTTATCACTTTTTCTAGTTACATAAAATATTTTTTTGGCAGTCTTATTGGTATGACACTGAACAAGTAGATCACTTTAGGCAGAATTGTCATTTTTTATTAAATTAATTTAGCCTACCCATGAGCAATTGATATTTTTCCAATTGTTTAAATCTGACTTTGTGTGAGAAGTATTTTGTAATTCTGTTCATATAGTTCTTGGATTTGTCTTGTCATGTAGACACCTAAATATTTTATTTTCTTATTGCTAAAATCAGCATTTCTAGTACAAAGTTAAATAACAGTGGTGATAATGGGCATACTTATTTCACTTATTGGGAATGCATCTCCATTCCATTCCAAATAATGCTTACTGTTGGATTTAAATAGATATTGCTTATTATTTTAAAGAAAGCTCCTTTATCCCTATACTCTCTAGGTTTTTTTTTTAAATAGGAATAGGTGCTGTATTTTGTCAAAAGTTTTTTCTGTATCTGTCGAAATTATCATACGACTTTTGTTGGTTTTGTTATTGATATGATCAATTGTGATAATAGCTTGGAAGATCATTCTTAAAGAAATACAGTATACAAAATGCTGAGATGGTGAAAACCATAGATTTCTGGGCTAAAAGGATCATTATAAGCCACGTATTCCAACTTTTTTCATTTTAAAGATGAGGAAGGAGGCTGAATGGCTTGCCCCCAAACATATAAATAATCAAGGCAAAATTTGAAGGCAAATCCTTAGATTCAATATTTCTGAGAAGAGTCAGTAGCTACTAGTTTATGATGATCATCCTTACTTAAATAAGGAAATAATATCAGTTCTAGCAGAGGTATAGAAACATAATTTAATAATAGCAATGAGCCAGTTTGATTTCTAAACCATGAAATATTCTTTCCTTACTGAAAGAGAATAAAATCACACAGGATTCCAATGGTTTGGTCTCCTAAGCAGATAAGCAGCCAAAAAATTGTATGCCAATCCAAAATTAATCTCCGGTTTTTGTTGCCAAAAGATCAAACTAGAAATCTCCTAAGAATAGGCTTTCTTAGAATATTTCCTGTCCAGTACTTTTTGGTTTGGGTCTGAAACAAAGGTACCAAAATACTGTAAAAAGATGCTGACTCAAACAGAGCTAAAATTTACAGCCATACCTGTTATTATCTCCCAGCCCCCCAGTGATCTGACTTTATAAAAATCTTCTATTTGTAATAATTTACTTCTAATGCATTCACATTCTAAATCAGATTTGACTGGAGTTATAACTAGGGCTAGAAATTCAGAACTTTACTTCAGGGTATAAAATTCAGGAGGTGTTAAGTCTTAGGAGTACTTACTCCCTTATGGGATCTATTCTTTCAATGGCCACTGCTGCCTTTTCCCAAGGGTACATCTATCTCATTTTTAAAAGTTTAGAAAACTTCTTGTTTTACATAGCATACTTTTCCTTAGACCAATTATTCCCAATCTTTTCATTTGTCCTAGGTGTATAATCTGCTAGTTATATCTCTGGTTTTTATATTATACTTAGTTTTATCACTTAAATGAGGCTTTTCATAATCCCTCTTCTTGCTTCAGATATAGAAATTGCTGAATATGGTTCTGGGTTTTATGTATTATTTTAAATTTTTCCATAAGTTAATTTCAACTCAAATAATATCTTTGTAATGGTATAAATACTCCTGGTAGTTGGGTTTTTTAGTAATCTCCCATTTCCTATAGTTTTCAAATAGAATGCATGCCTTTGGATCACTTGCCTGCTGCATTTATTTCATGCTACTTTTGTGGCATATTTTTTCCTAAAAATAGTACAGTATTAAGAAACATTGAAAATGTTTTATGACCACATCATACCTATGGCTATTCTGGCTTAGAACATAATGTGGCTATGCAGCTCTTTCATAGTCTGGTATTGTGGAACCAGATTTAGAATAAAATTGCTCTTAACCATAACCCTAAATGACTTGAGTTCTAACTATGTTAGAGAGTGTTTCTCTCCCTGTCTTCTATTTTCAGAATTGGGCTATTGTACTCTTTTTCACATTTACCAGTTTCATTTTCAAGGAGGTATTTTTAAAAATCCCCATAGAGGAAGTATTTTCTACATTTCTAGTGCAAGAGTTGTAACTAGGATGGTGTGCCTGGGACTTAGCACTAGGAAATTTTCTTTCTGAAATTACCTTCAGATCTATAGTCCACTCTCTTCACAAAGTTCCACATTTTGTCCCTCTACTCTGTTTCTTCACCTTCACACACAAACATTGTCTCTCACTTTGTGTTTCTGGTCATTGCCCAAATCTTGCCACCCCTTCCTCTATAATATCTTTCACTTTGGATTCCATCTCTCATAAGGCTATCACCTTTATTATCTTTTACCTTGATTTTTCTAACTATTTCCTAAATAGTCTTCTTGCTTCAAGTATCTCTTTACTTCAATCGACTCCTATAGATGCCAAATTAATTTTTCTTAAGATCTGACCATATAACTCTCCAACTCAGTAAATTGCAATGGTTCTCTCTTGTCTCTAGGATAAAATATAAACCCTATTTATGTGTGAAAGCTTTTTACAACCTGTAACCAATCTATATTGATACCCTCAATGGATATGATTTTCTTTCTAACACTATTCAGTTAAGCCTAATTGACTTTCACTCTATTTTTTTTTTTTTAACACAAGATGCCCCATCTCTTTTCTATTGTAATGGTACTTCTCTATCATTGAACTCTCCAAGCTTCTTTACCTTTGCCTTATAGAATTCCTCTGTTTTTACAAGATTAAGCTCCCCCTCCCAGGCTATCTTTTTTTCCCTTGAGGCAGTTGGGGTTAAGTGACTTGCCTAGGGTCACACAGTCAGGAAGTGTTAAGTGTTTGAGGTCAGATTTGACTGAGGTCCTCTTGACTTCAAGGCTTGTGCTCTATCCACTGTACCACCTAGGTGCCCCCCTCCCAGGTTATCTTGTTCTTAATCATTACATTTATTCTTTTCATTGTGCATATATATATATATATATAAAACATATACAATATACAAACATACATATTCATATCTTCTCTCCTCATTAGAGTTCCTTGTGAACAGGAATCACTTTATAAATTTTGAATTTGTATTCTCAATGTTAAGTATAGTATCTGGTTTATCATGGATATTTAACAAATATTTTGTAATTAACCAAAATATCCAACTTTTATTATAGATCCTAGAATCAAATGTCTAGAGTTGGAAGGGACCTCAGAGATGATCTAGTTGAATCCCATCACTTACAGATTAAAAAATAAAGCAAAATAAAACAAAACAAACAACAACAAAAATCAAAAGGAAGTTAAGTGGCTTGTTCAAGGCCACCCAAGCAGTAAGTATCAAAGCAGAGATTTCTACTCAGTTCTTTGACAAGAGAGAATTCTCTTTTCACTGTTCCAGGTTGCCTTGCCTTGATGGACATCCACTGACATATCAATCCATTGGAAGTTTCAGGAAACTAGAGTAAGGCAAATCCCTACTAAAAGTTGAATATAGCTCACATTTCAGTTTTTGGGGAATAGGCCTGAGGTTAATTTGAATGAAGCATGGACTGTATGAAGGGGAATCATATATGAAGTAGGGGACATGTCATTTGAATCTTTCATCCTAGTGAAAATGGATTCTGGGGCTCTATAAGAGAAGTGCAGATTTTCTGACAGGATTTTATAGTGGACAATCATCATTAATAGCTATTTGCTATTTGCCTCTTGCCATTCAAAAAGACTCAGTTAAATTGAAATATTTCAAATGTAAATGACATTGAAAATCATTCAAAACTAGAGCTTGAAAACATTTTGATGCCCATCTTAAAAATGTAATATATAGAATTATATAACCCCCCAATGATATTACTATATTTCAAAACAAAATATTATATTGTATAGTGTAATACTGTTCCACCAGAATTTTCCATGTCATCCTAGAGTGATTTTTGCTATTTTTATCTGAATCTTTACTAAGTGATTTCTGAGTGTTGATGATTAAATTAAAAAAAAAATAAGGTCCTTGTTAATCTGTAGGACAAATGCTAACAACATTAGCTGGTAGATGTTCAAAAATATTTTGTAGAGTGAGTGTAGGATTTTACTTGTGGATTTCAATAGTTTTTCTATGAAATGCTGTAGTGTTTTCAGATAATCCTTTTTTTCATAATGAGGTTGGGATGGATGATTGGGTAGTTCAGAGTTTTGTCAATTCTACTTTTTCCTATGATATTAGAAATGAAAACGAGTGTTTCTTTAGGGAGACAGTCTTTCTGAATTGGTAATAACAATTTTGATAGCAAAAAAAGCATAAGTATCTGACTATCTTTGTCACTGAGAAATCAAATTTAGGAAACAGTGAAAGAAAGGCCTGGTCTGGGAGCCAAGTGTTAATGTGGTGAACTTAAGACAACTTGATATTAATTTAATTAACAATAACCAAGAACGTCAAATATATGCAATCCTATACAAAATTCTATGGAAGTTTCAAAATTTCTGGCCTCAACAGTCTTACAATCTATCCATAATACATGTTCCTTTTTCTGAATTTAGAGAGTATCTTCCTTTAGTTCCTTTATCATTTCTTGCCAGAGTTTTTGGAATGGCTTCCAAATAGTACTCCCCACTCCTAGTCTTTCTTATCTTTATCATCCTCCACGATTACCTAACTAATTTTCTTAAAGCAGAAATCTGACCATATCATGCCCTTACTTCCAAGCTTAACTTCTACTTTACTTAACTTCTACTACTTCAGATTAAGAATATTCAATGTTTCCTTTTTTTCCTTTAAGATAAAACAGAAATTCTTCAAAAAGGCATTTAATGCTCTTTCCAAAAACTAAGATATTGGCAAGTGATCTCATCATTTCCTGGCAAATAGTGGGAGAAGAAAAAGCTGTGTCAGGTTTTCTATTCTTGGGCTCAAAGAGCAGTATAGACAGCAACTGCAGCCATGAATTTAAAAGATGTTTACTTCTTATTAGGAAAGCTATGGCAAATCTGGACAGCATACTGAAAATTAAAGACATCTGCTGACAAATGTCAAAGGTATATAGTTTTTTTCAGTAGTGACATAAGGCTATGAGTTGGATTATAAAGAAAGTTGAGTACCTCAGAATTGATGCTTTTGAATTGTTTATGCTGGAGAAGATTTTTGAGAGTCTCTTGAATAATAAAGTCAAATCAATCAATACTTAAAGAAATCAATTCGGTTTATTCACTGGAAGTTCAAATACTGAAACTGAAGCTTATATCCTTAGGTCATGTAATGAGAAGGCAGGATTCAATGGAAAAGAACATGATGGAAAATATTGAAGGCAAAAGAAAAAGGGAATATCAGAGAATGAGGTGAATTGATAGTGTCATGGAAACTTGGACAGATTTTGAGATATAGAAGAGGATAAAAGATCCAGATGTACCATAAAGAGTTGGACATGACTGAACAACAAACAAGACGTCTGGGCCCAGTTCAAATTTCCAGGTTTAATGAACATTATTTGCCTTCATATACATTATAGTCAAACTATCCTATTTTCTGTCTCCAAAAGTATTTTTTTTCCTGACTCCATGCATTTGCATAGGGTTTTCCCTCTTTACCTTCATCTCTAAAAAGCACAGACTTTCCTTCAAGACAAAAACATCTCCAATGAAAAATATCTTTGACACTCCAAGTTATTAGGGCCCTTTTATTTCCTCAAATTATCATATAACAATTTATAGATACATATTATATACATACAAAATATAGATACATATCTATACATATGTATAAATACATATTATATACAAAAAGCATAGGCTTATTTATGGTAAGGTCTAGTTTTTGTTATATTTTGTCTTTGTTTCTCATGTACTATGCTTATTGTATGTATAGTCAATACTTGTTGAATTGACTTGAGTAGTCATCCTCTTTTTTCCATACTTTTCATTCTTTTTATCCTTTTTTTTTAAAGCTGAGGTTATGTGGAAATCTAGAGAGAAAATGATTTATTTGTAATAGGCAAATATTAATACTCTGCTGTAGCTTTTTAGCATGTATTATCATGGAGGAAGCAAGGGGGTACATTGGTCAAGGCCATATAGATATGGTCATTGTAAACTTTGAAGACCAATAATATTTTTTCTGCTAAAATATTTTCATTTAAAATATAGTCTTTTCAAAATTTTGTAAAATGGACAAGATTAGTTTGATTGAATTTGTCAGTTAAAAGTACTTGAATCAATTTAAAATGAGTGATGCCATCCTTTATACTTTATATTTATATGTCTTATTTTTTCTCTCTGCTAATCCAAGCTAATCAAAGAAACTGAAAATGGAAAAAACTGAGAAATATATGAGGAAGCCAGAACTGCATGATTCAGCTTCAAGTGTTTAGATTCAGATTGATATTGCTGGAGTGAATGTATTAAAAAAAAAACTTAATTTGATCTTCCTGATTTTAGGTTCTTCTATTTTTACTTTCTTTTTAAAATAATTTTTTTATTTTCAAAATATATATAAAGATAGTTTTCAACATTCACTCTCACAAAACCTTGAGTTCCAAATTTTTCTCCCTCCCTTCCACTCCATCCCCCAGACAGTAAGTAATCCAATATATGTTAAACATATACAATTCTTTTATATATATTTCCACATTTATCATGCTACACAAGAAAAATCAGTTTAAAAACAAAACAAAAAGCAAGCAAACAACAACAAAATAGGTGAAAATGCTTTGTTGTGATCCACATTCAATCCCCACAATCTTCTTTCTGAATGCAAATGGCTCTCTCTATCACAAGTCTATTGGGATAGGCCTGAATCACCTCATTGTTGAAAAGAGCCATGTCCATTAGAGTTGATCATCACATAATTTTGTTGTTGCTTACAGTGTTTCTCTTGGTTCTCCTCACTTCACTTAGCATCACTTTATGTAAATCTCTTCAGACCTCTCTAAAGTCATCCTGCTGATCAGTTCTTATATAACAAAAATATTTCATAACATTTATATACCATAACTTATTTGGCCATTCCCCAACTAATGGGCATCCACTCAGTTTCCAGCTCTTTGCCACTACAAAAAGGACTTCTACAAACATTTTTGCACATGTGGGTCCTTTTCCCTTTTTAATGATGATACAGACAGAGTAGAGATACTGCTGGATCAAAAGGTATGCACAGTTTGATAGCCCTTTGGCACAGTTCCAAATTGCTCTCCAAATGGTTGGGTCAGTTCATAACTCCACTAACAATGAATTAGTGTCCCAGTTTTCCTACATTCCCTCCAACATTTATCATCATCTTTTCCTGTCAGCTTCAGGCGCTTCCTTCTATAATTCATCCTCTACATTGATACAAACATCATCTTTCTTAAGAATAAGTTTTATTATTGTCTTATTCTCTAGCTCCCCTGAATCCTATCTCTCACCTCCATACTTTTGCAGAGGCTGTCTCCCATGTTTGCAATGTATAGTTTTATTTTCCTTTTTGTCTGTCTGCTATCTTCTATAACTTCCTTCAATTCCAGCTAAAGTCCCACATTCTGTAAGAAGCCTTTCCCAATCTGCCTTAATGCTAGTAGTGCTTTGTAGCTGTTGATTATTTCCAATTCATACTGTATATTCAGCCTGTTCTGCTCTAAGGTAAACATATCCTGCAGATTTGTTCCAATGAGATCAATGTATTAGGCAATATATTCAATATAACTAGAATTTTTAGTTAGTTTCTGGAAGATTCATATTAATTTCTCCTCAACAGTCCAGGACTCTGAAATACATAAAGAGCAATCCTTTTATTTGGGATACATGATTCAGGCTGTCTACTGTATTTCAGGCATCCACACAGATACAGAAAAAGAAGCTAGCTGTTTGACTGAATCATTAGGTTTCATCTTTCTCTAGTGAAGGGGAAATAGATTGCATGTGTTATTTCTCGTCTAGTATCCATACTTGTGAAGTTTTGTTCACAAGTTGCTGTAGGATTGTGTGCTTTATAACCCAGGAAAATGAGAGCTTTATTTTACATGCATTTTTCAATTAAAATGTATAAACAGATGTTAATATCTAAAATCTATCCATCCATTTATTCATTCCATTTTAATTCAATTACATCTTTATTCAAGTAGTAAAGATGAGCAGTTCTATAGTCACATAACCATATGTCTCCCTAATTTTCCCCATTTCTTATGAACATTATGTATACACTTTTTTTCTGGACACAAACGTACAGTTTTAATGGTACTTAAAAAAAAAAACACCTCTTAAAATGATTAAAAACTGCTGAGTCCAAGGGTCTCAGGTGATGTGCCTTCTCCTTCTCAACTAGGAGATTACTGTGCATTTTTTGACCATGTTCAGTCCTAGAAAAGCCTGAACTTTAATAAAGGGTACATTAATTGACTTCTTTCACACTCTCCTTCACTTTATACCCCTACCCTAAAACCCCTGAAAAAAAAAAAGATTTAAATCTTAGATCTAGGGTCTTTAGAAAAAGTGAGGAGTAGAGAGAGACACTCAATGTTCATAATGGACAGGTATGTGACAGCTACCATATACTACAGAAATACTCATAGCACAGACTCCTACAAAGCCTGCACTAACAAAGAAGTAAAACAAGCAGCAGTAATAATTTGTACTAATGATGTGAACTCTGAGCCTACCCTGTTACCATAGTTAACCTTATCCCACACAAAGGAAGACCACATTTCTAGGGTTGTTTTATCTTGCCATCATGAGTAAGGCTTGCCCAACCCACTAATTGTTCAAATTAGTAAAGACTCTGAAGATAAGAGACCTTTTCTTCCCCTGTGGAGACTCACTAGAGATACACTTCCCCTACAAATAAGCTTTGTACCAAAAGCACTCTCATTATGCTGTCTTAGTACATCTCTCTTCCTGTATTCCCATCTCACAATTGCTGAGGTACATTTCATGTACTTGTGAGCTTGTTTCTGACTAGGACTTTCCCTAACTTTCCCCTAACTCTTTAGACCCCACCCTTACTACCCCCCCTCCCTCTTCACCTCTGATTTTTAAATGACATCCCTTCACACATCTAGCAGCTGAATCTCTCAGTTTTGTCCTTTGATGAGATAAAGAATTCCATTAATAATGCCTTTGTGAATTTTTATAATTATATGTGAATGTGAATTTTTCACATTCTTAACCACTTTTTCAGAACCTGGTGTTTCATACTAAGAAGAAAAAAATTATATTTTTTGTACATGTACGTTAATTATCACAACAATCAAAAAGCGTTTATTAAGTTTTTAGTGTAGTGGGTACCAGGAATTGTGATAAGTGTGAGGAATACAAAGAAAAAGGAGGAAAAATTGACTCTAGTCTCAAGGAGGTCATATTCTAAGGATAAAATGTATATTATATATGTATGTATGTATTTATATACACACATAAACATTTTAGGGATGGCATTCTAAGGGTAACATGTATATATATAAACATTTCAGGGATGGTGGGAATAGACATTACAGAGGCTTAGAAGTCCAAGATGAGACAACATATGTGAAGGACAAAAAGAACAAATTCCATGGGCTTCATGTGGATTTGTTGAAGTTTGCTTGACCCTCTGCAGCCACCAAAGATTGTCTATTTTAAATTTCTATCCTAGTGTTTTTTTAAAAAAGAGAGGAGAAAGAAAGATAAGAAACATGTTCTAATGAGAAAATGGAACACAAAATGCAGATTGCTTCACACCCACTCATTGTCATTATTAAACAAAACTACTAAACTATTAAATAAATGGACAGTTCAAAGAGCATATACCAATGATGGCATGAGACACTGCAAGAGAAATCTATTTCTATTATAAAAAACATTAAATAATATACTAAAAATTAAGTATATAAAAAAAGCTTGTGCTAGATCCTAGGGAATAAAAATTTAAAAAGCATTTATTTCGAATTTAGTATATACTAAACACTGTATGTTAAGCTTTGGGGATATAAATATAAAAGTAAGACTCTCTTCCTGCCTTCAAAGAGTTGATATTAGAATGGGGAAGGTAACACAGTGTGTGAGTTGTGTAAGAGTAGATGATATAGGAGTTAAATGGCATGGATTCTAAATGGTTGGCAATTCTAAATGGTGGCTCAGTTTTTATGCAAGATAAAGTGGAATCTAATTTATCTGATCCAGGCTCCCCAAGAACTCTAGAGGGAAGCAGAGGATCAAAGTATAGGTGGCATAGTTCCCTGGTAGTTTAGATTCAATATTAGCACTAAATGAGATACTTGTAGATCCTTCAGCAGTTAACAAGATGAGACTTACTTAGCAGGATGTTCAATAAACATAAGGCATTGTGAACACTTTAATCTTATTGAAGCTCCTTTGCCTCAGTTTTCCATTGTGATTCACAAACCTAGTCTCAGAGCCTCTTAGCATCCTCCTGGCTACATTATGTTCCAATGATGGGGAAAGTGCCTATAAATAGTGTGAGCTCTTACTCACTTGAGCCAACCAAATCTTGAGAAATGTATCAATGTCTTTTAAGGATAAAAAAACCCCAAACTAAAAACCTAACCTGCTTTGGGGGAAGGATATGGGATATTGTTCTTAGTATGAACTGACTGGAAAGCAGTTTGATGGCCTATTTTTTGACAAGATAAAATTAAAGTTACTTATCAGTCTATTATGCCGTAAGACTGAATTTTGATGAGGCTAAGGAGGGCCAAAATGCACTTAGGTGGAAGGGTTAGGGTTAGGGTTAGGGTTAGTGGTAGTATATTTCTGAAGTTTATTGGGTTGGATGACAGCCTACTTTGAACTCCTTAGTGAAAATATAGGGGTTCTGTAAATGGTGTGGGCAATCACAATGACACATGGTTTTGAAGTTAAATTGTAACTATAAAAGTTATGCTATTATTGTGATAAATTCAACTGGATTTTATTTGAACTTAATTATTCAATTTTTTGAAGGCTACTTCTATTATTAGACAAATTTTAGGTCAGGGAAACCAAATGTAATGATTTTATTTTAAATGCATTTATTGACATTTTTTCTTCTTTAACAATGTGGTATTATAGGAAGAGCACTGGATTTAATAGTTAGAAAGTCTAGGATTCATCTTCCCATTCTGAGAATGGCTATAAATATAAATAACTTTTGTCCTTTAAATTCCCTGAGTCTCAATTACTTCAGCCATAAATAAGATAATCATACTTGTATTGCTTACTTCACAGAGGTCCAAAAGTCATAGAAGCCGTGAAGTATGATGAAAGAAATATTAGATCTAGAGTCTGAAGATATGGGTATAAGAGACAGTTCTATCACTTAATAGCTGTATAAACTGAGGTAGATCCTGCTGTAGCTAGGTGGCACAATAAATAAAGTGCTGGACCTGCAGTCAGGAAGATCTGACTTCAAATGTAATCTCTTATTAGCTATGTGACTGAGGACAAGACACTCATCCCTGTTTACTTCTTTTTCTTATTTATAAAATGAACTGGAGAATGAAATGGCAAATCACTCCACTAATTTATCCAAGAAAATCCCAAATGGGGTCACAAAGAGTCAGACACTACTCGAAAACTATTGATCAAGATTCCTTCCAGCTCTGTCAATGAAAACTCTATCATAAGTTTGGTAAAATATAAGGTAACATACTGCTCAGCATGAAAATTGAAATTTTTTTAACTTGTGTCTTCCTTTAGAATGTAAGCTAGGAGGTACTATCTTGCAATATAGTATGCACAGTTCATTGATTCACTCAGTCATTCTTTGTATTTTATAATATAAGAATTTACTCACAAAAACAGCTTCTATGTTCATAAGAGTTCATCTAACCCATCTCACATCTCAGTTTTACAATTTAGGAAACAAATTCAGAGGAGGAAGTGCTTCTTGACCAAGGTACTTCCTGTAGCAGCAAAGTCAGAATTTAAATCCATATCAGCTGTTTCCAAATGTCTCTTTCCATTATTGTATTCTAGGAAAAAGGTAGTTAGCAAGGCTTCAATTAAAAATGGTTGCAAAGTTACAGACTTTATCATTCATTCATAAATTGATATTGTACATGCTATGTAATGTTACATTTCCTTCATTGGACTCCTCCCAAGATGAAAGTTTTCTGTAGGGGTAATTTAGGCCCATTTAGAGGTACACTAAGGTCCCAGTTAGCAAATTATAGTTGGTGTGCAGTTAATGATATCCTAGTATCTTAAAGGAGTTAATGTGCTTCCCAAAGTGCCTAATTCATTCCCAAACAGTAACATATACTCCGGGAAAATCTGACTAAGTACTATTTACACTGTGACATTATAGATGTGTAATTTATCTTTGTACCCAAAATTCTCAGGAGTCAGAAAATGGTGCACAATGCATACATTTGGGTTTTTACAATTTGTGACTTGCTTTGTAGCTCCATGTAAGATGAAATTTCTTTCTTAACTTTTAATGAAATTATTTACTGCTAGTGTGTGTTTTATGTGTGTACCATACTGCTGGGCTATAAAATAAAAGTTTTTGAATGGCTATTTCTCTTGAAGGACAACATATCAATAGTATATCAACACTATCTACTCCATCCCAAAGATGAGAAATGTTCTCTGTCAGAGGTCAACAATCCCAGATCTACAGAAGGGCTAAGAACTGACATCCATACAACTATAACTTGATGAGAGATACAAGATGAGGAGTGAATTTTGAAACAATAGGGGAAAAATATCAGTAATGATGAGGTCTTCAGTGTTTGGTATGGTTAGCAGAGGAATTGATAAAAGTTAATCCCTGAGGCAGGCAGGGAGAAGGCACTGATAGAGATCAATTTAGCTTCATGATCCCACCCTCTGGCAATGTCATCCAGTCATACATCCAAGTTATATCAAGTTTCTGAGACCCATCTTCTGTAGGGAACTCCAGCAGTCTCACCTTGCCATGCTCTGTCAGAAATCCAAGTCATGTCCTTGAGATTAAATTTTCCCTATAAAGTCTACTTATGGGAAATCCCATGGCTGCTACCTTCCTTTGGGTCAGTATGCCATGGCACTTTGCCTCATGGTGTTTTTCCCCTTATGTCTCCCCCATGCCAGCTGATCTCTCCTAACTTTACCATACCTTGTGGTGTGTCTCCTGACCCCACTTCTCTTCCTTATATCTAGTTAACTCTTGGGGTGCTATGTTCCTTTCAGGACAGGCTAGCTAACTCTCTCTTTGTCTCTCTCTCTCTGTGTCACTCAGTCTCTCTGTCTCTGTCTCTCTCTTCCCTTCCCTCCCTCCTCCCTCTTTTGCTTTGATCCTTCTAACATAAAGATAATGACCTGGGGCAAAACACTGGATTTGGAGTTGGATAGCTGGGTTTAAATCCTTCTGTATGGAATATCATTATCTCTCTGTACGAATTAGGCAAGTCTCTTTACCTCTCTGAAAATCAATTTATCACCTACAAAGTAGAGATAAAACTTAAAAAGTATTTTGAAAAGTGTATACGATCATAGGTGTCATAGTAGATACCAGCCCTGAGTCATAAAGAGCTGGGTTCAAATCTAACTTCAGATACTTCCTAACTGTGTAATCTTGGACAAATCACTTAACCCTGTTTACTTCAGTTTCTTCATCTATAAAATGAACTGGAGAAGGAAATGGCAAACTATTTCAGTGACTTTTCCAAGAAAATCCTAAATGGGATTATGAAGAGTCTGACACAACTGAACTACAAAAAGCTTACTTTTTTACTTTAAATTAACTTTTAAATTTACCTTTAGCACTTCATAAAGGCAATAAAATGTGAATTATTATTACAGCAGAAAGTGACACATAGTCTTTCAAGTAAAATGTCTATATTCCTTGTAAGAGAAATAAAGTTGAAAGAAAGGGTTATTCATTCTATCCAGCTTGAAGCACATAGTAGGTGATTAAATCAAATGCTTCAAGTATTGGTTGTATTTTATATAGACATGAAAGTCTCAACTGAGTATTTTTCAGTTTTTAAAAAACTCTTAATATAGTTTAAAGTCTTAAGAGATTTTTGGAACATCCTGTATAACTTGGAGAGACTTTTTTTTTTTTTTTACTATTTTTTTTTAATGAGGCAATTGGGGTTAATTGACTTACCCAGGATCACACGGCTAGTATGTCTTAAGTAGTGGAGTTCAAATTTGAACTCAGGTCCTCATAACTCCAGGGCTGGTGCTCTATCCACTGTGTCATCTAGCCACCCATATGTACCCTGTGTAACATGACACAACTGAATTAGTCTGTTTTATAGCATGAGAAAATTTTGTCCCATAATCTTAGAAAGATAAATCTGGAAGGGGCTTTAGTAGTCATCCAATCTTATTCTTATTTTAGAGAGGAGTATTTAGAGATTTCAAAGGGCTAGAATTTGACTAAAGTTTCTCCAAGTACTGTTTTCTTCCAAAAGGGGAACTGCTACGGTGTCTTAGGGAATGGTAAGGGAAATATAAGTGCACAGCATTAGACTATTCAGAAGTCATTTCCACAGATGATCCCAGAATTAATTCCATATCATCTGAATGAGTGAAAGGCATTCATTTGGACTCAGAAATCTGATTTTTTTTTTGGAACTAGTCTCTGTAGGAAGTCTGAAGACCTTTCAGTCTTCTTCCTTTCACCACATTAAAAAAAATCTTGAAAAAACAAGGAAATGAGCATTTATGCATTTATTACATATTTATGCTTGCCAGCTACTTTAAAAATATTATTTTATTTTATCTTCATGATAACCCTGGGAGGTAGGTGCTCTTATTACTATCATTGAGGAAATTGAGGTAGTTAAAGATGAAGTGATTTAAGCAGATTTAAACTCAGGTCTTACTGACACCAAAGAAATAATGGTACATGAATATTATGAGACGTTACTGTGCTATAAGAAGTGATAAATATAATAATCAGAGAAAAGCATTAGAAGAGTTAAATGAATTGTAAAGTGAAGAAACTAGAACCTGGAAAACAATATATACAATTTGCACAACATTATAAATGGAAAGAACAACAAAACAACTGAAATTATTAATTTTATTTAATTAAATTATTTTAATCACAATATTATATTATTATTAAATTATTAATTATAATATTAAATTATAATAATTAAGCTTGACCCCAAAGAAAAGATATGAAAAAATACTTTCTTTTTTTTTCTTTGAAATGTGGGGAGTCATGCATGTGGAGTACTGCATATTATATCAATTTTTTTTGATATGTTAACTAATTTGCTAAAACTTTCCCTTCTTTTTTTATTCTTTATTATAAGGGATGATGATTCTCAGGGAGGAGGACATGGGAGAAACATATTGGAAAGATAAGTGATGTTAAAACAAAAGGTATCACTAATTATTTATAATGGAGGGAAAAATGTCAAATGCTATAGGTGAAAGTATAAATATGTAAACCTTCGATAGAAGGCTTGAACATTCAAAACAACAATGACTTTGGCTTAAAGCCTATGATTACTTAGTGGTTTTGAATTTTAGAACAGCCTTGAGATCATCACTGTTAGGAAGTTAAAAAAGAAAAGAAAAAAAAAAAGAAACAGTATGCATTTTAACTGAAAATTAAAGGGTTTTTGAGTAGAGTTGTTTTGGAAATTTGTAATTTGAAGAAACTGTTAACAGAGAAGGGGAAAAATAGAGACAGAAGGTATAACTTCAAAACATTGTTAAAATGAAGAAAGGAGAAAAGAAACAGAAAAATGGATGAAAGTATACTATGTTTACCAAAGTTTATTTATTTTTTTGTGTATGCAACAATATTATCCTTGAGAAACCTCTGTAGCAATTTGTTTTGCAGTTGGTTAGGTTTATTTCACTAAAAAAGAAGGAGAGAACACCAAGAAGCTTTTTTAAAAAAGAAATCATTTTTTGACTGCACGAAAAATGCAGTCTCTTTATCAATTGTGAAAAAAAATTTCTGTAAAGGCCATTATATATGATATTTGATTCCATGATTTAAAAAAAAAAGCCTACACTTTACATATCATTCTCTTCAGTAAGTTGTAAACATTTGACCTAAAAATCCTGAGTAAAAGAAAAGAGCGGAGAGGAAAGGAAAGACAAAGAGAGGGAAAGAAAGGGAAGGAAAGAGAAGGGAAAAGAAGGAAAGAGAAAGAAAGAGAAAAGAAAGAAAAAGAAAAAAAGGAAAGGAAGGAAGGGGGGGAAAGGCTTTTTTATTAAAGCTTTTTATTTTCAAAACATATGGGTGGATAATTTTTCCACATCAACTCTTGCATAGCATTGTGTTGCAAATTTTCCCCTCCTTCCGCCCATCTCCTCCCCTAGATGGCAAGCAATATATGTTATACGTGTTAAAATATATCTTAAATCCAATATATGTAAACACATTTATGTAATTATCTTGCTGCATAAAAAAATCAGATAAAAAAGAAACAAATGAGTAAGAAAACAAAATTCAAGCAAACAATAACAAAAAGAGTGAGAATATTATGCTGTGATTCCATATTCTTCTCTCTGGGTGTAGAAGGATCTCTTTATCACAAGATAATTAGAATTTCCTTCCTTCAGATTCCTCCCTCCCTTCCTTCCCTCCCCCCTTCTCTTTTTCTTCCTCCCTCCCTCCCTTCCTCTCTCCCTCCCTCCCTTCCTCCCCCCCTCCCTCCTTCCTCCCCTCCTTCTTCCCTCCTCCCTTCCTCCCTCCTTCTCTCCCTCCCTCCCTCCCTTCCTCCCTCCTTCTTCCCTCCCTCCCTTCCTCTCCTCTCTCCTCCCTCCCTTCCTCCCTCCTTCCCCTCCCTCCCTCCTTCCTCCTTCCCTCCCTCCCTTCCTTCCTTCCTTCCTTTCTTTCTTTCTTTCTCTTTCTTTCTTTCTTTTTTCCTTCCTTCCTTCCTCCCTCCCTCTCTTCCTTCCTTCCTTCCTTCCTTCCTTCCTTCCTTCCTTCCTTCCTTCCTTCCTTCCTTCCTTCCTTCCTTCCTCCTTTCCTTCTCTTCTTTTCTTTCTTCTTTTCTTTCTTTTCTTTTCTTTCTTTTCTTTTCTTTTCTTTTCTTTTCTTTTCTTTTCTTTTCTTTTCTTTTCTTTTCTTTCTTTCTTTCTTTCTTTCTTTCTTTCTTTCTTTCTTTCTTTCTTTCTTTCTTTCTTTCTTTCTTTCTTTCTTTCTTTCTTTCTTTCTTTCTTTTTTTTGGCTGAGGCAATTTAGTTAAGTAACTTGCCCAGGGTCACACAGCTAGGAAGTGTTAAGTGGCTGAGGCTAGATTTGAGCTCAGGTCCTCCTGACTTCAGGGCTGGTGCTCTAGCTGCCCCATCACAAGATCACTGGAACTGGTCTCAATCATCTAATTGTTGGAAAGAATCACATTCATTAGAATTAATTGTATAATATTGCTGCTACCATGTACAATGATCTCCTGGTTCTGCTTGTTTCACTTAGCATCAGTTCATGTAAGTCTCTCCAGGGATCTCTAAAATTATCCTGCTGGTAGTTTCTTATAGAACAATAATATTCCATAACATGCATATACCATAACTTATTCAGCTATTCTCCAACTGATGGGCATCCACTCAGTTTTCAGTTTCTTGCCACTATAAAAAGGGCTGCCACAAACATTTTTGTATGTATGTCCCTTTCCCTCTTTTTTTTTTCCTTACTAAAGCTTTTTATTTTTCAAAACATAGGCATGGACAATTCTTCAAGATTAGCCCTTGCAAAACCTTTTGTTCCAATTTTCCCTCCCTTTCCCCATGCCCTTCCCTAGATGGCAAGTAGTCCAATATATGTTAAATATGGTAGAAATATATGTTAAATCCAATATATGCATATGTATTTATACAATTATTGTGCCACACAAGAAAAATCAAATCAAACCAGTAAAAACAAAAAGAAGCAAAATAAAATGTAAGCAAGCAACAACACAAAGAGTAAAAATGCTATGTTGTAAACCACATTCAGTTCCCATAGTTCTCTCCCTGGGTGTATATGGTCTCTTCATCACTGAACAATTGGAACTGCTTTGAACTATCTCATTGTTGAAGAGAGACACGTCCATCAGAATTGATCAACACATAATCTTGTTGTCATGTATAATGATTTCATGGTTCTGCTCATTTCACTTAGTATCAGTTCATGTAGGTCTCTCCAGGCCTCTCTGAAATCATCCTGCTGGTTGTTTCTTACAGAACAATAATATTTCATAACATTCATATACCATAATTTATTCAGTCATTCTCCAATTGATAGGCATCCATCTCAACGTTGTCTTAATTTGCATTTCTCTGATCAATAGTGATTGAGAGCACCTTTACATAGGACTAGAAATGGTTTTAATTTCTTCATCTGAAAATTGTCTGTTCATATCCTTTGATCATTTATCAACTGGGGAATGGCTTAAGTTCTTATTAAGTTGAATCAATTTTCTATATATATATTTAGAAATAAGGCCTTTATCAGAATACTTACATGTAAAAATGTTTTCCCAATTTATTGCTTATCTTTTAATCTTGTCTGCATTAGTTTTGTTTGTACAAATTTTAACTCAATATAATTAAAATTATTTTGTGATCAGCTATGAGTTCTATTTCTTCTTTTGTCACAAATTCCTTTCTTCTCTCCAGATCAGAGTTCAACTATCCTATGTTCTTCTGATTTGCTTTTAATATTACTCTTTATGTCTAAATCATGAACCCATTTCAACCTTATCTTGGTATGTGTTGTTAGGTATGGGTCAATGCCTAGTTTCTGCCATACTAGTTTCCAATTTTCCCAGAAGTTTTTATCAAATAGTGAGTTCTTATCCCAAAAACTGGAGTCTTTGGGTTTGTCAAACACTAGATTGCTATAAATATTGACTATTTTGTCTTATGAACCTAACCTATTCCACTGATCGACTACTCTGTTTCTTAGCCAATACTAAATGTTTTTGATGATTGCTGCTTTATAATATAGTTTTAAGTCTGGCACAACTAGGTCACCTTTGTTGGCATTTTTCCCCTTAATTCCCTTGGAATTCTTGAGAAAAGACTTTTTTTGGAAGACAGATATATTTCTCCAAAAGAGAGTATCCTAGAATAAATCATGAACAAACCACTTGTTTCTGAAGGGAAGTAAAATTATTATTAAGTTCTCAAGTACTCAATTAAGTACCTCAAATAAGGTAATATTCACCTTGGGAAAAATGGTAGGCAACATATTGATGCAGACTGTAGTATATAGTACTTACTCTACATATCGGTTTGGATAATAGAAAATCTCAAGTATACTGTTGTTATTATTACTACTATTGTCATTTTTGCAGTTGTTAACTTGTCATAACAACTCGTGAAACATGTAAAAACACAAAAAACAGAAACAAAGTGATTCTGAATCCACTGCATCTCTCTTTTTCTTTTAAAATTATGGTGACAGAAAAGAGACTACTGTATCATATTATTTATAACAACTTTGAACATTAGTTTAATTGTTTGTACTCAATGTGAAACTCAGTAAGCAAATGAGTTGACAAACTATTAGAGATACTAAACTGCATCTCTTTGACATTCTTACTTTATATGAACTGGGAAACATACATTGAAAATCAATGTTGACTCATGGGTTCTCTTCAGAGAGGCAAATAAAAGAAATTGGTTTCTTAATGAGTCCAGAAGCAATAACCAATTTTAGAGGAAAACTGTATATTTCACCTTGCTCCACTGTGAAATTAATAGATTGCATGATCTTTATTGATTTCAGTGTAAAAGAAGGCTCATAGGAAAATTTCAGTGTAAAAGAAAGCTTATAGGAAAGCTATCAAAATTATATTGAAAAAATGTTATATAATCAAGAAATGAAAGGGGTAAGTTTTATTGACCAGTCAGATATTATTCCAGACATTTTTTTCAAAATCAAAAGGTACTAGATACAACAAACACCTACCATAATTTTGAAGTACCATCTCATACCTATCATAAATAATAAATGTTTTAAAGAAATGAGGGAAAATTGCTACAATAATAAATTGTTGATAGAGTTGTAAACAGGTCCAAATATTCTAGAGAACAATTTGGAAGTAAGCTATAAAACTATGTTGTCCTTTTATCTAGAAATACCACAACTAGGTCTGTACTCCAAAGAAAACAGAGAAAAAGTGAAAGGACTCATATTTACAAAAATATTTATATCAGTTCTTTTTGTGGTGGGTGGCAGAGAATTGAAAATTAATGAGATGCTCATCAATTGGGGAATAGCTGAACATGTTATAGAATATTAGAATGATGGAATACTATTGTGTTCCATCACAATACTCAACAATGAAATTAAACTCATCCTAATTTATATGAAATAGTTGGTTATTGATTTAGTAATTATTTAAGAATTGGTTGTCTGTATAAGTTAGATCGATAATTTGTTAGAACAATTTCCAAATGATAGCAAATTATAACAATTCCAAATTAGAATTGAAAAGAAGATAGCACATAAAATTATAACAACTTTAACCTGACCCATATAAACAACTTGCTATCTTCAAATAATAGGAAAAGGAAACAAAATATTGACTCTGTTCCTATTGTATAGACTAATTTAACTAATACAATAAAATCATCAAAAGGAGATCACTTCAAGGAAAGATGCTTGATCTATTTTTTTCTAAGCAGAAAGATATAATCTCTGAGGACAATAGAACTTAGAATAGAAGTCATCTGTAAAACATGGAGAATTGCAGATTATAGAGAATTGCCTCACACAGCAACAAAAACAGCTGAAGAGAATGAAGAAACTAGTCTATAATTCCTTTGGAATTTTCTTAGATCACTGTATTGATTAGAGTAGTCAAGTCTTTCACAATCAATCATCATTATAATGTTGTTATTGCATATTAGTATCTACTGGTTCTTCTTATTTCATTATCTATTAGTTTACAGGTCTTTCTTCCCATGTCTTTTCCCCCTTCCCCTGAATCCACCTCTCATTATTTCTTATTAACACAATAGTATTCCATCATTCTAATATTCTGTAACATGTTCAGCTATTTCCCAATTGATGAGCATCTCATTAATTTTCAATTCTCTGCCACCCACCACAAAAAGAACTGATATAAATATTTTTGTAAATATGAGTCCTTTCACTTTTTCTCTGTTTTCTTTGGAGTACAGACCTAGTTGTGGTATTTCTAGATAAAAGGACAACATAGTTTTATAGCTTACTTCCAAATTGTTCTCTAGAATATTTGGACCTGTTTACAACTCTATCAACAATTTATTATTGTAGCAATTTCCCCTCATTTCTTTAAAACATTTATTATTTATGATAGGTGTGAGATGGTACTTCAAAATTATTTTAATTGCATTTCTTTAATCAATAATCATTTGCAGCATTTTATATAAGCATAGATAGCTTTGAATTTTTCAATGAATTTCAATGAATCCTATATAATAAATACTATGCATTGTGCACTGCAGTGTACTTTTTGCCTGGTTTTTTTCTTTCTTCCTTCCTCCCCCTTATCTCTCAAGAATGCTACAATTAAACATAGGTATATAGATATAGATATTTACACACACATATACAAATGTAAATATAGATATTTATATACACATATCTATTTATACCTATATATCCATATATATATCTATACATTCACAGATGTACATCTATGTATGATCATTTTGCATTCATAGTTATGAATAATAACTGTACTTACCTCCATTCTTTCTTTTCCTGCTTATCCATCTCTCTCTTTTTATCTTGTTCTTCCTCAAAATCTATTTCTCTTTAAGCTACTGCTTGCCTTGTCCTCTTTAATATCTCCTTACTCTTTTCTTTTATTCTTTTCCTCTTATACTTTCTTGTTGCCACAGATAGATTTCAATACTCAATTGAGTGTGTATATATCAGTCTCTTTTTGAACTAATTCTGATGAGAGTAGATGCTTTCAATTTCTATTTTTTTTCCTCTGGATGTAAGGACAGTTTTTCCTTCATAATTTCTTGAAATATGATGCCTATTCTTCCCCACCTCACTTTTTTGATCATGATGTTTAGGTGATCCAATACATTTTAAATTATCTCTCCTTTCTTATTTTCCCAGATTCACTCTTTTTCTGATGTCACATTTTCATATCATTCCTTTGACTTTGTTTTATTGTTTTTCATTGTCTCATGGGGTCATTAGGTTATACTTAGCCAATTCTAATTTTTAAGGAATTGTTTCTTTTAGTCACCTTTTATTGCCTTTTTCCCATTTGGCCAATTCTGCTTCTTAAGGAAAAATTTTTCAGTGAATTCTTTGTATCTCCTTTTCCATTTGGTCAATTCTGATTTATAAGAAGTTCTTTAGTGAAATGTGTCTCTTTTACGATAAAGGCAATTCTGTTTTTTAAGATTTCATTTTCTTCAGCATTTTTTTGCCCCTATTTTACCAAGCTGTTAATTATGTTTTCATAATTTTCTTGTATCATTTTCATTTCTTTTTCCAATTTGTCCTTTACTACTTTTATCTCATTCTTTAATTTTTTTCTAGGAATTATTGCTGGTTGTGGGTTTAATTAGTATGTTTCTTTGTGACTTTGCTTATAGTTGTTTTCACATAGTTCACTTCTGAGTTTAGGTCTTGGCCTTGCCACTGTGGTAGCTCTTTATGGTTAGTTCTTATTTTAATGTTTGCTAATGTTTCTAATTTATCTCTTGACTTTGAGCTTTGTCTTAAAGTTGGGCTTTGCACATCCAGGAGTAGGGAGACATTGTCCTAAGTTTCAGACTTTTTCTTGTTGTCATTTTTTCAGAGGTAGTTCTCAGAGTCTGCAAGTTTTCAGTGTTTTCAAGGTGATATAATTTGGAGAGACATATGGTCATTTCTTTCTTCATCTGTTCTTTTTTGCTTATCTAGGAAGAGCCCTTGATTGCCTATCGCTGCAAGCATGATCATTTCTTTTGGCTCTGTAACGGAGACTACTTCCCCTGCTCTTTTGCAACCAAAACTGCTAATGTTCCTCTTTGCCTTGGAAATGCAACCAGAGCTCCGGTTCCCCATTGATTGATCACAAATGCTTTTTCTGAACAGTTGTCTGACTACTCTCTCTTCTGCCCTACCTTACTGTCTCCAGTCTGAGAGCTCCCGAAACTGCTGGCTACTTCTGCTGTAGCAGCTGCTTCCAGAACCCATTGAGGGTGTTGCTGCCACACTCTGGGCTGGCTCCCATTCTGGTGTAACAAACTTCTCCTGTTAACTTCCTAACTTGGCATAGGCTGAAAAAAAATCTCACTCTGACCTTTTGCTGGCTCTACTGCTTCAAATTTAATGTGAGGAGTTATTTTATTTTTTGACCATTATTTTATTTTAACAGCATTTTATTTTTCCCAGTTACATATTGAGGAAATTTCTAACATTCACTTTTATAAGATTTTATCTTTCAAATTTTTCTTTCTCCTATATCTTCTTTCCCCTTGAAGAGTTATTTTAAAGTTGTTTGGTGGAGAATGTTGGGAAAGTTCAGCTTATTTGCTGTTTGAACTCTGCCATCTTTTGATGAGAATATTCTCGATGAAAACTTGTGACTGAAATGGGTAGGTTTTTCACAAGTGATTTATTAGGAATATTAGAAAGGGGCATGTGGCATGATATAGCCTGATATAGAGGCAACTTGGTGGCACTCATAGAGTGGTGGGCATGAAATCAGAATTTGAATCCGACCAAAAACATTTATTAGCTATGTGACCCTGGCCAAAATATTTAATCTCACTCAGCTTCAGTTTCTCCATCTGTAAAATGGGAATAATAATAGATTCTATTTCATAGTGTTGTTGTAAAGGTCAAATGAAATAATGTAAAGTACTTTGTAAATAGTAAAGTGCTATATTATTTCTTGCTATCATCTTCATCATTAATAACAAAAACAGCAATTTGAACATGAAACTAGGAAGATGCAGGTACAATCTTAGCCTTGATGCTTGCTATCTCTGTTATAATGTTTAGAACCTCTCTGAGTTTTATGTATGAATTGCCCTCTGTCCTACAGAAAGAACTCTCACAGATAGTAAAATCACTGGTCTTTGACATTGACATTGTAGAGATTTTTGTTCTGGTATGGGTTATATTATTTGACTGCTGGGGTTCTTTCCAATTTTGAGAGTTTGTGATTCTATTATAATCTATTAAGACAAGCCAATGGACAGCCTCCGACATACCAGATGAGTCTTCTTTGAAGAATTTAAAGAGTAGTATAAAGAAGTTTCACATAGGTGGGTGGGAGCGGTAGTTTTGTGATCTGTACTGATAGAAGTGATCCCACATAATTGGGATCACAGGTCTAACTAAATAAGCATTATTTCCAATTTTAACAATTTGTTTTTGACTTAGATTAGAAGGAATCTCATAGGATATTTGATGTCATATTCTGTATGGTATGCATAATATATGTAATCAACATTAGTTGAGAAGGACTTGAGAAACAAACTTGTAGTAGGCACAATATGGAGAATAAATATAAAAGAGAGCCTTTAAAAATGATGAAGAACTGGATAGAGCTGAGTTATGAAATATAGAGACTGGCTTAAGTGTGAAAAGTAATAAATTTTGCATGAGGTGATGGATTTTGGATTGCTTGATTGGATTACAATATGGGAAGTGTTTGCTGAAGGAGAAAAGAAATGAAAATGCAAAGAACTTTAGTAAGCTTTCAATGGAGAGGATAGAGAGAGGGAATAGAAGTTAATGGTAGTTTAACAAGACTTTTTTTTTGCTGTGAGATCTGAGATTGAGATGAACTTGGTATGCATCTGGTTAGCAAATGAGTTTCATCTTTAAACCTGATTTCAAGGCAGAATTACAAAGTGGAAACAAAATTACAAATCATTTTAGAACTTAGCTAAATTTTTAGCTGTTCTGCATTAGGAGCTGTATGTGTGTCCCCTTTGTGTCTTTGTCTAGTGAGATAATTGAATTAGCTCATTTAGGAACTACTCATCTTAGAAAGGCATACACTGTGATTGGTAGATTCGTTTACTTTTGTCTCTCTATAAATACAACTTTAAAATGCAACTTGAATTCTCTGTGGGAAGAAATAAGAAAACCATTGTCTGGCATTCTTATCATTTTTTCCTCTTTAATACGTTAGAAAGTTTTCTGAACTGAAAAGACTAAGGTAAAATAAGTCAGAAATTTTTGGAGACTCAGGAAGGAGGACAACCTGATTGGTGTCTTGCCTATAAGCAGAGTAGTTCAGCATATACTTAGAGGGATTTCAGAAAATGTCCCCCTAATCAAAAATATGCTTCCTTAAAATCTATTACTATACAATCACATTTATGAATTAACTAGCTCCCTTAAAAAATAGAAATATACTTGGAGAGCAAATAAAGTCTTAATCCAGCATTCTGTCACTGACACTGTAGCATTAAGTAGTGTACTCAGATATTTTGTATGAATTTTACTGTGAGTTTTAATGAATATGGAATATTTAAGTTCCTAAGGACCCTGAGTGGTTAGCCTTATGTTAGGGAAGGCAGAGATAGTCATCAGGTGGCATAAGGATGCTGGCAAAATGTAGTGAGGGGAGGAAAGAAGGGATTCTAGGATTGAGGAGAGGAGGAAAATACAGAAAAAGATGGCATATGTAATAAATTTCACTCAACTTCCCCAATTCTATACTTTAAAGGGAAGATAATTACATTGCCAGAACTTCTCTTCATTTAACCTCTTTCCCCCTCTTGGTGCTTCTGAAAAACAAACAAACTGGAAGACATAAAAATCCCAGGAAAGTCCAGAATCAGACAGTCAGTAATATTTACCTATTCATGCATTGTATATAGACCACTGTGTTTCCTTTACTCAGTCTATTATATCAGTGGTAAAGATGAGACAAGACAAACTCAGATGAAAACATAACAACAAAGGATGCTGTAAACACCTACCTGACATGTAAACATATATCTCATCTGTTAAAATTGCAGATAAGTTTTAAGGGTTGTGAGAGTTTTGTCTGAGGCAGATGGGAGGAGGTGTTTCTAGTATTTTGAAGGAAAAAATATACACAGTTTTACAGAGAGAAGGTAGTTTACGTCAGGGAAATGAGGTAGTTATAAGCCTGGAGATGGTAGGGGACAAGTGTTACTCTGGGCATATAATAATCTTGCTCTTGGAACAAATATTTAGCTGTCACTAAAAAGTCCAGAGTACAAGTCTCAAGATATGAGAAACGATGTGGGAGATGAGTAAAAGGAAATCAAAACATAGATTTTGAAAAATCTAATTTTTTTTTTAGTATTTGTTTTTTTTTATTTTTTATTTTTATTTATTATTTATTTATTTTATTATAGTAACTTTTTATTGACAGAACCCATGCCAGGGTAATTTTTTTACAACATTATCCCTTGCACTCACTTCTGTTCCGATTTTTCCCTCCCACCCTCCACCCCCTCCCCTAGATGGCAAGCAATCTAATGTTTATTTATTGAGTCCTTTAATATTTTTCAAAAGCTTTTCATTTTATTAAAGCTTTTTATTTTTTCAACATATGTGGACAAATTTTTAACATTAGCCCTTGCAAAACCTTGTGTTTCAATTATCTCCTCTTCTCCCATGCCCTCCCCTAGGTGGCAAGTAGACCAATATACGTTAAACATGGTAGAAATATATGTTAAATCCAATATATGCATACATATTTATATAATTATCATGCCACATAAGAAAAATTCAATCAAACCAGTTTAAAAAAAAAGAGAGAAGCAAAATAAAATGCAAGTAAACAACAAAAAAAAGAGTGAAAATTCTGTTGTGAACCATATTCAATTTCCACAGTCCTGTCTCTGGGTATAGATGGCTTCCTTCATAACTGAACAATTGGAACTGGTTTGAATCATCTCATTATTGAAGAGAGCCACTTCCATCAGATTTGATCATCATATAATCTTGTTGTTGCCATGTATAATGATCTCATGGTTCTGCTCATTTCACTTAGGATCAGTTCACGTAAGTCTCTCCAGACCTCTCTGAAATCATCCTGCTGGTTGTTTCTTATAGAACAATAATATTCCATAACATTCATATACCATAATTTATTCAGCCATTCTCCAATTGATCGGATCCACTCAGATTTCAATTTTTTTGCCACTATAAAAAGGGATGCCACAAACATTTTTACACATGTGGGTCCCTTTCCCTCCTTTAAGATCTCTTTGGCATATCATTCCAGTAGAAACACTGCTGGATCAAAGGGTATGCACAGTTTGATAACTTCTTGAACATAGTTCCAAATTGCTCTCCAAAATGCCTAGATCAGTTCACAGTTCCACCAACAATGTATTAGTGTCCCAGTTATCTCACATCCCTCCAATGTTCATCATTATCTTTTTCTGTCATTTTAGCCAATCTGAAAGGTGTGTAGTGGTATCTCAGCGTTGTCTTAATTTGCATTTCAATTTCATTTGCATTTCTCTGATCAATAGTGATTTAGAGCACCTTTTCATATAACTAGAAATGGTTTTAATTTCCTCATCTTAAAATTGTCTATTGATATCCTTTGACCATTTATCAATTGGAGAATGGCTTGAATTCTTACAAATTTGATTCAGTTCTCTATATACTTTAGAAATGAGGCCTTTATCAGAACCTCTGAATGTAAAAATGTTTTCCCAGTTTATTGCTTCCCTTCTAATCTTGTCTTCATTAGTTTTGTTTGTAAAAAAAAAACTTTTAAACTTAATATAAACAAAATTATCTGTTCTGTGATCAATAATGATCTCCAATTCTTCTTTGGTCACAAATTCCTTCTTTTTCCACAGATCCGAGAAGTAAACTATCTTGGGTTCTTCTAATTTGTTTATAATATCATTCTTTATGTCTAGATCATGAACCCATTTTAACCTTATCTTGGTATATGATGTTAGATGTAGGTCAATGCCTAGTTTCTGCTATACTGGTTTTCAGTTTTCTCAAGAGATTTTGTCAAATAATGAATTCTTATCCCAAAATTTGAGGTCTTTGGGTTTAGCAAACACTAGATTACTATAGTCATTGACTATTTTTGTCATGTGAACCTAACCTATTCCACTGATCAACTACTCTATTTCTTAGCCAATACCAATGATTTTGATGACTGCCACTTTATAATATACTTTTAGATCTGGTACAATTAGGTCACCTTCATTTGAATTTTTTTCATTAATTCCCTTGAAATCCTTGACATTTTGTTCTTCCAGATGAATTTTGTTGTTATTTTTTCTAGGTCAGTAAAACAGTTTCTTGGGAATTTGATTGGTATAACACTAAGTAAATAGATTAATTTGGGTAGTATTCTCATCTTTATTATATGCTCTTGACTTATCCAAGAACACTTGATATTTTTCCAGTCGTTTAGTTCTAACTTTATTTGTATGGAAAGTGTTTGATAGTTTTACTCATATAATTTCTGACTTTCCCTTGGCAAATAGATTTACAAATTTTTATACAATCAATAGTTATTTTAAATGGAATTTTTCTTTGTATCGCTTGCTGTTGGATTTTGTTAGTGATGTATAAAAATGCTGATGATTTATGTGTATTTATTTTATATTCTGCAACTTTACTAAAGTTGTGGATTATTTCTAATAGGTTTTTAGTTGATTCTCTAGGGTTCTCTAAGTATAGCACCATATCATTTACAAAGAGTGATAATTTGGTTTCCTCATTACTTACTCTAATTCCTTTAAAATCTTTTTCTTCTCTTATTGCCAAAGCTAGCATTTCTAGTACAATATTCAATAGTAATGGTGATAGTGGGCAACCTTGTTTCGCCCCTGATTTTATTGGGAATAGTTCCAATTTATTCCCATTACATATGATACTTGCTGATGGTTTTAAATAGATGCTACTGACTATTTTAAAGAAAAGTCCATTTATTCCTATACTCTCTGGTGTTTTTAATAGGAATGGATGTTGGATTTTTATCAAATGCTTTTTCTGCATCTATTGAAATAATCATATGGTTTTTGTTAGTTTGGTTACTGATATAGTCAATTATGCTGATAGTTTTCCTAATATTGAACCAGCCCTGCATTCCTAGTATGAATCCTACTTGGTTATGGTGTATTATCCTAGAGATGACTTTCTTTAATCTCTTTGCTAATATTTTAAGATTTTTTGCTTCAATATTCATTAGGGAGATTGGTCTATAATTTTTTTTCCCTGTTTTTATCCTACCTGGTTTAGGTATCAATGCCATATCTGTGTCATAAAAGGAATTTGGTAGGAGTCCTTCTTTCCCTAATTTTTCAAATAGTTTATATAGCATTGGAGTTCATTGTTCTTTAAATGTTTGGTAGAGTTCACATGTAAATCCATCTGGCCCTGGAGATTTTTTTCTTAGGAGTAGATTAATAGCTTGTTCTATTTTTTTTTTCCTAAAATGGGACTATTTAAGTAATTTATTTTCTCTTCCGTTAATCTGGGCAGTCTATTTTTTTGTAGGTATTCCTCATTTCACTTAAGTTATCAAATTTATTGGCATAAAGTTGAGCAAAATAACTCCTAATTATTGCTCTAATTTCCTCTTCATTGGTGGAAAATTCTCCCTTTTCATTTTTGAGACTAACAATTTGATTTTCCCCTTTCCTTTATCTAATCAGATTAACTAATATTTGTCTATTTTGTTGTTTTTTCATAAAATCGCCTCTTAGTTTTATTTAATTTAATAGTTTTTTATTTTCAATTTTATTAATCTCCCCTTTTATTTTTAGAATTTCAAGTTTGATATTTGATTGGAGGTTTTTAATTTGCTCTTTTTCTAGATTTTTTAGTTGCAAGCCAATTCATTGATCTTCTCTTTCTCTATTTTATGCAACTAAGCATCTAGAGATATAAAATTTCCCCTTATTACTGCTTTGGCTGCATCCCACAAATTTTGGCATGTTGCCTCATTATTATCATTTTCTTGGATGAAATTATTTATTGTGTCTATGATTTGCTGTTCTGTTTCACTCATTCATTCTTTTAAAAATTTTTTTCTGAGGTGATTGGGATTAAGTGACTTGCCCAGTCACATAGCTAGAAAGTGTTAAGTGTCTGAGGCCTGATCTGAACTCAGGTCCTCCTGACTTCAGGGCTGGTGCTCTATCCACTGCGCCACCTAGCTGCCTCCAATTCATTCTTTAGGATGAGATTATTTAGTTTCCAATTACTTTTTGTTCTATTTCCCCCTGGCCTTTTATTGAATTTAATTTTTATTGCATTGTGATCTAAAAAAAATGCCTTTACTATTTCTGTCTTTCTGCATTGATTTTGAGGTCTTTTTGTCCTAATATATGATCAGTTTTCATATATGTTCCATGAACTGCAGAGAAGAAAGTGTATTCCTTTCTGTCTCCTTTCAATTTTCTCCAAAGATTTATCATACCTAACATATCTAATATTCTATTTACCTTCTTAACTGCTTACTTATTTATTTTGTAGTTTGATTTATCTAGTTCTGAGAGAGCAAAGTTGAGATCTCCTACAATTATAATTTTACTGTCTATTTCTTCTTGCAGGTCTTTTAATTTCTCTTTTAGAAATTTAGATGCTATACTACTTGGTACATATATGTTTAGTATTGTTATTGCTTCATTATCTATGGTATCCTTTAGCAAGATATAATTTCCTTCATTATCTCTTTTAATTAGATTAATTTTTGCTTTTGCTTGATCTGAGATCAGGATGGCTACCCCTGCTTTTTTATTTCACCTGAAGCCTAATTGATTCTGCTCCAGCCTTTTACCTTTACTCTGTAAGTATCACTCTGTTTTAAATGTGTTTTTTTGTAAACAACATATTTTAGGGTTCTGTTTTTAATCCAAATTGCTATCTACTTCTGCTTTATGGGAGAGTTCACCCCATTCAGGCTTATAGTTTAAACTACTAATTCTGTATTTCCTACCATCTTATTTACACCACATTATAATTTTCTCTTTCCTTTTCCCCTTTCCCTACTCTCTAGTATTTTACTTATGAGCACCACTTTTCATCAGAAATAAATGGAATTCACCTGTTTCTTTGAATGTCTATCTTCTTCCCTGACAGAAAATGTTCAGTTTAGCAGGGTAGTTTAGCTTAGCTGCATTCCAAGTTCCTTTGCTTTTTGAAATATTAAATTCTAGCCCCTTCCATCCTTTAAGGTAGAAGCTGCTAGGTCCTGGATAATCCTTATGGTGGCTCCTTGGTATTTTAATTTCTTTCTTTCTGGATGCTTGCAATATTTTTTCCTTGGTCTGATAGTTCTGAAATTTAGGCATGATATTCATTGGAGTTTTAATTTTGGTATCTCAGGAGATATATTCAGTGAATTCTTTCATCAGCTATTTTATCTTCTGATTCTAGGACATCAGGCAATTCTCTTTGATGATTTCTTGAAAAATAATGTCTAGCCTTTTTTTTATCATGGTTTTGGATGTCCAATAATCCTTAGATAGTCTCTCCTAGATCTATTTTCCAAGCCAGTTGTTTTCCCAAGTAGATATTTTACATTTTCTTCTAATTTTTTTTTATTTTGCTTGACTGATTCTTGATGTCTCATTGAGTCATTTATTTCCATTTGTTCAGTTCTGATTTTTAGTGAATTGTTTCTTCATATACTTTTTTAGTTCTTTTTGTATTTGCCCAATTGAATGCTTTTTTTTTCATTTCACTAAGTCTATTTTGTAATGAATTTTCTTCAGATAATTTCTGTATTTCCTTTTCTAAACTCTCTTGCAAAGTTCTCATTTATTTTCCCCATTCTTCTTCTAGCTCTCCTTTAAGGTCCTTTTTAATTTCTTCTAGGCGAGCTTTGTGTGATGGGGATCAATTTATTTCACCCTTTGGGGCTTCATCTGGAGATGATCTGCTTTTATTCTCCTTAGGGTTTGAAATCTGTTCTCTTTCAGCACAAAAACTATCTATGGTCAGAGTTCTTTTGCTTTTATACTCTTTTTTTTAAAGTTGAGATCTGCTTTTAGGGCAAGGGAGATTGTCCAAGCTTCTTCTACAAGTGGTAGCAGCTGTGCTGACTTTCTGTGAAATTCTGGCATATAGGGTTCACTATTTACCTCTTTTGTTTGTGTTGGATGTTTTATAACTTCTTTGCTGATCTATTGGCTTGCAGCCAGGGCAGAGTGGCCAACACTGCTATAGATTCCTCCTTGTAGATTCTCCAGTGCATGAAGCCTACACTGCTCCAGGACTTTGGCTGCCTGCACTGGAGTCTATGTTCACCCTGCTTGAGCTTGGCCTGCCTTCCCCTGTGACTGATTGAAACAGACCTTGTCTGGAAATCTTTGAAATTATCTTCTGCTGGTAATTTGCTACACTCCCAATATTTGTGGGTTTTGCCAATCTAGGACTAATTCAGAGACTGGATTTGCTATTTAGTCTGAAGGTTGTGGGAAGAGGTCAGAAAAAAAAAAAAGTATGTCCTCTCCACATCTTGGCTCCACCTCTCAAAAGCTTTTGTATGTGTAAATTTCACTTAATCTGCATAACAGGCTTGTGAAAGAGGTGGTATAATCAAAATCTCCTCCTTGTTAGAAAAAGAACCTAAGACCTAGAAAATTTATATTGACTTGGTCAGGATCCTTCCACTAGTAAGTATCAGAGATAGGATTCATTAGGTCTTGACTTCAAGTCCAGCATTTTTTATATCTGGCAGCATGAAAGGTAATGACCCTAAGCATTATCTCAGAATTATTCAAAAATTAGTAGGAGTTAAAGGTCCCACAAATTTAATAAAGGAGTAGCCCAACGAGGATCACTATGAGCATTCTTATGAATGCTCTCTATGCTTCATATATCTCTATATTTCTGAATGTAGAGCGGCTGGAGTGAGACAAGTCTCTATTAGGATCATCAAGCTATTCTTTAAAATGTTGTGAGTGTAAAAAAATTGTCCATTCTTTTAAGAGAAAAAAAATCAGAAAAAAGTGTTATGATCCAATATTCTGAAATACTAAAAGCTAAAATATTTCAAGTTAAAAAAGAAGCGCCTTCAAAAAAAAAGTTCTGACAATAAAATCATGAATATTCTGAGTTAAACACAGAAGATGAAGGTCTCTGAAAACCTTGGGATGGCTTCTTAGAGACCTTTCTGATTAATTCAGAGAAAAAAAGCACACACTTAAAAGGTGTATATATAGTAACTCAAGGAAATATAGAAACCCAAGGATTTCCCTGGACCTCTCAGAGTAGTATATAAAGATTAATGCCCAAGATGGGCTGAATGAAGATTAAGACACATATTTTAGGCAAAAAAAGATGGCTTTAAAAATACTCTGGACCAGAAGAAGAGCAAGGATGGGATTGGCCCCTTCTTGGGAAGTAGGTAGGTATGTGTGAAGGAAGATTCCTTAAACTATATACTTGTTAGCTTGGCATTGATCTACATTTAGCATAGGTTTCCTATTGTCTCTAGATTAAGTAGGGAATCTACTTAGATTATTTCCCTTCTATTCAAATTGATTTGCAAGCTGTTTCTTCTGTATTCCATTCCATTCTTCTTGTTCTTGTTCTTGTTCTTTTCCTTCTTGTTCTTTTTTTTCCCTCTTCAATCTCCATCTTTATTGAAATACAAAAAGTGCAAATGGTGAAATACACGATTGGTGCTGAGTAAGTCAGGAAGTGTGAAGGTGAAGTCATTTCACAGGCGCGACCCCCCAGGAGCAGGCCGGTGGGTCTGAGAAAGGCTAGGTGGTCCACTAGAGTCCCCTGGGCCCCCCAGGATCTAGACCTCCCCCAGGACCCCGGGGCCCCGGCTTCTGCTGCTCCTTTGAGACCAGACAGATCCAAGACACCAGCCCCGGCGAGGAAGGGAGTTAAAGGGGCCGGGGCCGGAGGCAATACAAGATACACAAATTAGCACAGAAAACAGAATGGCAGTTCGGGGCAGGGGACAGCTTCCAGGGTGTCACGTTGGACCCGTCACCATGGTAAGGTCAGGGTGCAGCCTCAGGCCCCCCAGCAGGAGGGCAGGAAGGGCTGGCCAGAAGTCAGCAAAGGCCGCAAGGATGCTGAGCTCCGGGCAGACACCTCCTGCCCAGGGACAGGGAGGGCTGCAATGACCAGGAGCCCCCCCGGAGGGAGGGCAAATAGGAAAAGGGACCGTTAGCTCCAGACACGGGAGTGAGCAGAGTGTAAAGTTCATTGTGTGAATGGCATGATGGAAGGTTCTCGAGGACTGGCCGGGGTGCCAGGTTTGGGCTGCAGTCATGGCCTTTGGACAGACGGAGAGGAGCCCCATTCCTTCTTGTTCTTTTCATTCTTCTTGTTCTCCTCTTCCTCCTTCTCTTCCTATTCCTCACCCACAATGAGACTTAGCAGTCTCATTAAATCTGTAGGTCATTTTTCAGAATAATGTTTTTAAATGCATAAAATAAAATATGTAAAGTTACAAAGGAAACATAACTACACACACACTTTTTTCTTTGACATATACTTAAGGGAAGATAGACTAGTTTACAAGATGCTTTCAAGGATGTGATTGTCAGTCATCCATGTGGTATAAATTCATTTTTGATAAATCCTTTGGGTAGATTCTATGCCTCAGATGTTAGACAGCTCTACAATATTGCTAAGCACAGAAGACTTCCTAGGTGGAATATAGAAAGCACAGGGACAATGTATCATCAGGCACATAGGAAGAATCACCCAAGAATGTAAACCACAGATATGCCACTCTGACATAAGTGTTTCTTCTATTTTCTCCAAAACCATAATAAGATTGAACAACCAATATTGTTAGGACTAGTCTCAAATTGTAACAATGGGATTCTACTTGCTTTTTTTAATTGGTTGTAGTCAGCGCTGACATAGCAAGGAGGATTTTCAGGGACATTATTACCTTCTTGCTACTACAACTCACCTGTCCTACCTTCTTGTCTGTGTTGATATAATTGTAAAAGTGAAATTGGTTGTTTTGCAAAGTTGTGAATTTATTATCTTTCACTGAAAATCTTTAAGTGAGACTGGATGTACATTTGTTAAGAGTGCTGTAGATTGCTTCTTGATTTGAGTTTGAAGTGGACTAGGCATCTCTGGTAATAATAGTAACACAATAAATAACATAACATTTTAAGTCTTGGAAGTGGTTTACACACATTGTCTTTTGAGCTTTCCCATAATTCTGTGAGATAAATTTTATCTTCATTTTATGAGCAAGGAAACTGACTATCAGACATGTTTTTATTTGAATTGTGAGTCTATGACCGAAAAACACTTTATTTTCCTTGTCTTTCCTTTGTTAAATAATATATCAATTAATAAAGCATCTAAGCATTTGGGTTCTGATTCTTCTGATTTTAACTTTATAATTTGCTCTTGCAAAGGAGAAATAGGAGGAAAAATCTCTAAGTAGAGGTATTATTTGGTTTCCTACTTCCAGAAAAATAATGTCTTTTCTCAGGGATCTTCCTCTGAGTAGCTGGGAGAAAACAGGAGCCAGAGTTCAGTGGCATCTCTTTCTGTTTATCTGTCTCTCCTTCCTCCCTCCCTCCCCTCCTCCTTCTGGTTTCTGTCTTTGTCTCTGTGTTTCTCTCTCAATCAGTATCTCTGCCTGCTATTTTGTGTCTCTATGAGTGTTCCTATCTGAAAGCAACAGGATTTTTTTAAAACTAATTTTTGTTTGTTTTCTATTGTGTCTCTGTTCCAGTCTTCTTGTTTTTCATCTTGGCACAACCTTCCTCTTCCTCCAAAAAATAATTTTATCAAGTATACAAAAATTACTTACCTTCATTTTATGTAGTGAATATCCAAAGACTAGTGTGTCTAGTGGTCTGAACAAGAATTGAAATTTAGGTAGCTCTGGAGTTTGTTTTCAATGGTCCTTTCTAGGGATACAATGAAAGCTAAGTATAATCCTCAGTGACAAACACCTTTTTGCCTTTAGAGCCATATGAAGTATAGTTCTACTAAGTAGGTTAGCTGAGTGGAAAACTTCTGAGTGAAAGTAAATCTTCAGCTTGGGCAAATTTCATTCCAGACAGAGGAGATCACCAACTAGATATGGGAATGTGCCTGTAGAAGGCAACAGGCTGGATCCTTAGATTAGTCCATGCTAATGAACTCTGCAGCTTATTGGTCTCACAGTAGTTTCTGTTCTCTATAGATGGACTGCATAGCTTATTATTAGAAACCTGAGTGGCAATTTTTGTTTTGGAGAGCCTGTTGCAAGTATTATACCAGTGACACCAGGAACTTGCAGTGAGCCCTGCAAGTAGCTGAGTTTCATTCCTAGTCATTGTGTATGACTCCCAGGAAAAGAACATTGTCAGTCTTTGAAATGACTATTAAAAACAAACTCTCCTCTTCTTCCTGCAAAGTTTAAATGTAAGGAAGTTTAACTTCCATAAAAGTTACTCAGAGGGTCAATTTAAAGTTGGCTGAAAATTCTTAAGCTCTGGCTCAGCTTCAAATGAGGCTAAATATCAAATGTCCCTGAGCTTGATAGTAATCTTGTCCTTTAGATCTAGTGGAATAAACCAAGCTACTGTAACAACTCGCAAACCAATAATTCAAGATGCCATTGATGATGAAAATAAAGAAGCTGTCAGCAAAGAAGTAATTATCAAACCCTGCTATTATTGTTGCTGTTATTCAGTCATTTTCAATCATATCTGACTCTCCATGATCCCATTTGAAGTTTTCTTGGCAAAAATACTGGTGTGGTTGGCCATTATCTTTCCCTGAAGAGGAAACTGAGGTAAAAAAGATTGAAGGATTTGTCCAGGGTCACATAGGTAGTACCTAAGATTGAATCTGAACTCAGGTCTTCCTGACTTCAGTCCTTAGTGCTCTTTCCACTGTACCACATAATTGCCCATTATTATTTCCTCTGATCATAAAGCTAAAACTGGAAGGGATATTAGAGAAATCTTCTAATTCAACTGCTTCATTTTACAGATGAAATATTTGTGCAAAATCATGCAGATAGTAAATATCAGAGGTGGGATAAGAACCTAGGTTCTCTAACTCCCAGACCAGTGTTATTTCCATGGTTCTATGCTGCTTCCTGTTTTCTTTCTTTCTTTCTTTCTTTCTTTCTTTCTTTCTTTCTTTCTTTCTTTCTTTCTTTCTTTCTTTCTTTCTGCAATGGTATTCCATGAAGTAATAACTGACAAGTTTGTAGCACTTTAATGTCTGCAAAATGCTTTCTTTTTATTATTATTTTTTGCTGAGGCAATTGAGGTTAAGCGACTTACCCAGGGTCACACAGCTAGAAAGTGTAAACTGTCTGAGGACAGATTTGAACTCAGGTCCTCCTGACTTCAGGGCTGGTGCTCTATCCACTGTGTCACCTAGCTGACCCAACAAAATGCTTTCTTAATAACAACCTTGTGGGTTGGTGATACTTGTGTTATTATCTCACTTATCTGACCTTTTTAGAAGAGTTTCATTAGAATGTCTGAACAACTCATGTCCTCTTACTCTACATTCAATGTTTATTCCAATATACCATACTGCTTTAAATCTTGTTATAGTGGTGCAAGGCATATCCTATTCTCTATGGAATATAAAGGATAAAAAAGATCAGATTTGTCCTATGTCATGAAGAAGAGTACTAAAATTAGGGAGGCAGAGACCCATCTCAGGAACCTCATTCTAGAATCTTGAACTGGATGAAAGCCCTCACCATTAAAAGAAAATAAGATTCTCCCTGCTATGATTTCTTGTATAGCTTTGACTCACACATCCTAAAGGTCTGTCCATGTCATCTTCTATACTCAAACGTTTCTAAAGGCTCCCTTTCATCTGTAGCATCAAATATAAAACCCTCTTTTTAGTATCCAATGTTGTTAAACTATCCCTCTCTACCCCTTCTATATTTCAGCTTTTCTAATACCTTATCCTCTCCCCCATCCCCATCCCACTTTACATAGTCTGAGTTTCAATTTACACTGACATCCATGCTATTCCTATTCCTTGAATAAAATATTCCATTTCTAAACTTTGTGCATTTTCACCAATTGTTCCCCATATCTAAAATGTTGTCCTTCCTTATGCCTGTTTCCTGATTTCCTTCAAGTTCTAGTTAAAATTTCTAAAAGGTTTTCTATATGAATGCTTTCTTAGTCTCTCTTGATTCTAGTGTCTTTCTTCTGTTGCAACTTATAAGTTAACTTGAATATAATTCATCTGTGCATGGCAGTTTGTATGTTCCCTATCTTATTAGATTATATCTAAAGTCTTCTATTAGAGTTTCTTGAGAGTAGGGACTGTTCTTTTTTACTCATCCATTTCTGCTATCTAGTGTAACTCTTATTCACGTTTTCCTATAAGTTAAGCACAGAAGTTTCACCTCAATGTGCTGGATAGGGGCTTTTTTCAAGACCTATTATCACAATGGTGATTGATGATTGGTGAATGGTGATTGTTTAAGTTAACAATGGTGCACATGCAAGGTCCATGATTAATCTCTTATACTTATCATGAGGTCAGTCCATCTCATTTGATGATATAATTTATACCTGTTCTACTTCAAAATTCTCTATTTTTAACTTGTCTCATTCACTATGCCATACTGCATTGCCATTTGATTCTTTAGAGATAATAGAATTTTATAAATCAAAGTCAGACAAAATCATCAGGAGAGCAATGATATTTAAAATTCAGATCTTCTTTTCAGTGAGAATCTCAGAATCATTAAAGAATCTTAGCAGATCCTCAAGGTAATTTTACTTATTCTCTTCTAAATTATGGGGCCAATTTGTTGTTCATTTGTAGTGTCTGGTCAATATGGATATTAATGGATGAAATTTATAGATTGTCATTCAATTACATACATATTAAAGAGTAGGCAACACAAGGATCATGGGTACTGCTTGTAAAATACACTAGTATGAAAAGAAAATAAACACAGTCATCCTTGTGCCATGTAATTCCTGGAGAACACACATATACATACATGGCTATAGCAAATGTTTCTCCGTGAATAAAAATTCCTAGAAAAATCTAATAGAAAGGCAAACTGGCAGGAAAAGCCAAACTTATTTAATGTATTTCAGACCTGCCTGATTTAATTTTTTTGGCCCAGTGCCTGATTTTCTTTATGTTGAAGTTATTTGGATAGATAATCATTTGTGTGGTCAGTTGAGTATATTCAGCCTATTAATATAAAATATTATTTGTGTGAATATTATTTTACTGATTTTTATACTTTTGACCTGGTACCTGAAATCCATTGCAATAGTTTTCAAATAACATTTGATTTATTTAAAAAGGCTAAAGAGGTCAGTAGATTTGTGCCTGATATATTTCTATGCATAATTTAATTATATTAATATTATTCCTCTTTGAGACAAAAGGGGTGGGAGTATGGGGAGTCCTGCATACATACAGTTAGTGCAAGGAATTGGTATATTATATTAATGTCTGGACCAGATGATTTGAAAATCATCTGTAATTCATCTGGGCCTGTGATATTTTTATGTAAAATATATCATTCTTTTTAGGATGGGATAATATTTCTTGATTCAATTGTTTTTAGTAGAACATACGAAAAACTTGTCAGATAAAACTAAGGATTCCTCAATAGTGTTAATCTGTGATTCTCTACTTTTCTCTTTTATTAACCAAACTTTTATTGAGTTTTCTCCTAAGTTAGATATGATTGGTAATAACAAAGAAGAAATTCTTACTTGTAGAAATCTTAAATTCAAAATGAGGATACAGTTTCTCAGACTAGTAAATTTTTATGAATCTCTTAAATAATAGCCAAATGCAGCTGAAAATAAAAAAAACAAAAACAAAAAGAATAACTTGTTAGGAATCAAAGGATCACAGATCTAGGGTTTGTGAGACCTGAGAACTCTTTTAATCTAGGGTCCTCATTTGATAATTGAAAGTGACATACATACATGCATATGTATCTATGTATGTATGTATATCTATGTATATAACACACACATATCAAACTATCCAGTTCCATTTATACATCTGTTTTCTGTCTTTCTAGGAGCTTTAAATAATGATTTAGTGTCTTTTCAGAATTGTCAGCTGTCAAATTGATAATTTACTCTATTCCAAGGTTCACTATCAGTGAGCTATAGAAATGTGGTGGCCCTACAATTAGTTTACAAGTTGTTCTTTATTTAGCTCTTGAGATGTTTGCAGTATGGTCAATATAATAAAAAAAAACTAGAATACATTCAACCGGGTAAATGTCTCACATCATTTTTCAAATGTATATAAATGCTGTTGTAATCAACAATGTACAAATTCACTCAGAAGCATCTCTGAGTTCATATGTGCTTTTAATGATTTTATTCTAGCAATAACCCCAGTACCTCTAGCATCTTACAAACAATATACTCAAAACGATCTTTTTTTGTTCCATATTCTGTTTAGATTAGAAGCACAGCATCCACACACAAGACTAATCTCAATACATATCTGTACAGGAGCTTTAAAATGTTTCATTTTTTCCAACTTAGTCCAATTTATCTCTCCTCAGACAGCTTGGTAACTTTCTGCTACTGGAGACTCATCATATCGATACTAGATTTAATGAAAATATTCAATCAAAATTAGCAATACTTCATCTCAGAACTCCTAAACACAAACAATCTATGAGCCTCAATCTTCTCAGCATTTAATGTGGTGTGGACTATTTAATGCCTAGCATTAACTGAATGTTATTTTTCTAAATGAATATATATATATATATATATATATATATATATATTGAATGCAGAACCATAGCTAAGGTAGGGCAAATGGGGTATTTTCCCAAAATGCTGATTTTAGAGGGGGTTGAAAAGTTTTTTTTTTGTTTTGTTTTTTGTTTTTTAGCAGCTTTTAGTTTAGTTTTCAGCAGAGGTAATTTTTAAAAATAAAAGTTGCATGAAAGAACAGTGTCAAAGAAATGTATAACTTATAAAGTAGATGGACTGGTCATGTAGCAAGAAGGAGGATAGATTTTAAGCTTCACTGGAATCCACCCAATGTTAAAAGAATATGAAAACAGGCTCCAACACATTAGGAAGATTCCCTGAGGTGAATTTAGGAAAGAATATGGACAAAAATTACAGAAAATTACAGGCATAGATGAGATTAATTCAACAATTAGATTAGAATTTATTAAGCACTATGTGCCACACATTATGCTATTCACTAGAGACAAAGAAAGATTAAACCAGTATTCACCCTCAATGATTCTCATTCCTTTTTTGTGGGCAAAGACGACCAACATGTACATAATTTTAAAATATGATTTTTAATAAGACAATTTAAAGATAAGCAAAATATTTTCCAGAGGGTGAACATAGTTCTAAAATGAAGGATATTTTGATGAGAATACAAAAAAGCATAATGGAAAAGTAGATAGGGACACCAGAAGGGTAGTACACATATGGATGAGTATAAGGAAGTACAAGGCATAGTGGTCAGGGAAGGAAGGGGGATGTCCTTTTACCTAGTCAGTCTAAAACTTACAGTGTCAGAAATTCTGAGTGTAGTCATAGTCATACTCTTTTGTGGTAGCAAAATTAATTTTTGATTTTTCATCTCTGAGAAGGAGCAATATGTTTGTCCTTTAGTTGAGAGGGAGAGAGGGAAGGGCTGTTTATACCAGTGAAAAGGTAGATGTGAATACCTTGTTTTAGTGGAGTCTTAGCTTTTGGGGGGTACTCACTCCCCACTAGATCAGTCTGCCCAGGGGATTACTCCAAAATAGAATAAATGACCTTTTGTTCATTCCCCTTTCCTCCTTCCCCATCTTCAGAAGCTCAGTTATTTCTTTGTTTCTAGATTGGCAGAAGGTTTGAAGATGGAGGTGTGGTAGGACAAATACTTAGATCCTTGTCCCAAGGGTTGCTACCTGGTTCGTTAGAGAAGGAATATCTATATTGATGATAGAATTTCTTGAGTGAATCAGTGAATTAGAATACCAAATGAAGGAATCTCATGGTTTACTTCTTTCCTCTAGTAGCTAATGAACTCACTTACCAGCCCTGTCCTGTATCCTATTCAACAACCACATCTGTCCAAGAGGCTGGTATCCCAAAGTGTATTTGAGGGTGCATTTCATGTGAACTGTTCCAGGGAGTGGTTTATGTTACTCTTGCTTCAAAAATCACTAGTCACAGCACCAATCACTGAATATGAAGAGCTACAACTGATATGATGTGGTAAACTGCATAATTTTCTGACATTGAAGAAGTGTCCATAACCTAAGAATGGCTGCAAACACTGCTCTCTTCAAAAACTGTTCTTTCCAGCTGCTTTCTGTAGGCAGAGATCACTGCTTTCAGATCCAGCATTAGTCCCTTACTCCCTTTTTCTTGTTGCTCTGTATTCTGGCCAGGCAATCCCTAGGGCTCTCTAGACCACACTTGGGAGGAATTCTGGCTTAGTTGATGCATGACCAGGAAATAAAATACAATATATCAAATACTTGTCCCCACTTATCATATCTGAATTATGACAGCTACAAGGAAAATTACAGAAAAACCAGTAATATAATATACTGGGCTTACATATTACATCATCTTTCAGTGAGGGCTGCAGCGTTCTTGTGGTGTATGGTATACATCTTAGTGAAGTGAGCTATTGCCCATGGGCTTTGGTCTGTGGTATACCACTTGAGAAAGATGAAGGTGGGACAGGCATTTCACCTGACTAGGGAACTCCTACTTGAGAGCATTCTTTTTCTACAGTATTGTGTGAATAATTTTCATATTATAGTTATTTATACATGTGGTCAAATAAAGTACCATGAGACAACATCCAGCTAACTTAAACCAAAAGAATATTGTCACCATTACTATGATACAATTTATGCTATCATTTTATAGCAGTTCATACATAATGATTGTTTTTTTACTGGAACAAGAGGTGTGACAAAAGTCACCCACACATATAACCTGTAAATAAAAGCCTATTAAATAAAAAAAAATTAAATTAAAAAATAATGATTGTTATTTTAATGGATAAATCCTCTAATATTTTGAATCTATACCATCCATTTAACTGAAAATATTCATGGTGACATTGTTTCTTGTTTCACAAGGAACAACAATGAGATGTTAATATTTTAGTAAAAAATTCAGAAATCCATGAATGTCATATGGTTACAATTCATTTTCTAATCTGCACTTTATATCTGATTATGAATTCATTGACATCTTGAAGAGAAAGTGATAAACTATTTGCCACATATTCTACATATAACCATTTAAGGGAGGAAGATATTTTTTCACTGCCTAAATTGATGTTCTATTTATAACTTAAGAATATAGAAATTAACAGGTTAGCTAGGAACCAGTGGGTTAGAAATCCTACACATTATTTCATCTTATTGGTTTCCTAAGGTTTCATTGAGTTTGAAACATTTTGATATAATGAAAAAAATGAATTCCATCTTTTTTAATAAAGCATCTTGAAATATGCTTTATCAGTTTTTAATGTAGTGCTATTTAAGTTTGATAAAGGGAATGCCCAAGTAGCAAACTCCCTTATATATCAGCCCTGGTAGTTGATTGTTGTTGTTTTTTTGGGGGGGTGGGGTGGGGTTTAGGAAAATATTGTTGAAAACTCAAAATTATTAATAAGGCAGTTATGTAATCCTTTATATACATTATTTCTCTTGATTCTCCCAACAATCCTGTGATATAAATAGTCTAAGCAAATAATTTTTAACTTTTTTTGTAAATATCATAGACCTTCTTGGAAATTTGGTGAAAACTATGGAATTCTTGGGATAATGTTTTAAATGCACAAAATACATGTTATTGCTAAGAAAAAAATTTTTAAATACATTTATCAAAAATACCTTTTTTTACATTTACTGATTCCAGGTTACGATACTCATTTTGTACGGAAGGAAAACAATGATCAGAGAAATTAATGTACTTTATTCAAAATCACATGACTTTTCTCCGACATGACTTATTATGTCTGTAAAGGTTCATGGTCTTAGTGAATAGCAGAGCATTTTGAGTAGGTCAGCATTTTATTATGGAAGCTCCTGGTAATGTTTTGACTGGGCCTATAGGGGATAACAAAATTAAATATTCTGAGTCTCAATTCTCCCTCTCTTTAAGTACTCAAGGTTAAGAGATTAAACAATGACAGAATTCCTAATCGATTTCAAAAATCCCCACTTCCTTGTTGAATAATCTTTGTACTCACTGTTTTTTTCATTTTCAATCACAACTGTTTTGGTTTGTAAGGTATTTTCTTTCTACATTTCTGTAATTACAGAAAGTAATTGCTTCTATCGTCTGATGATAAAGGACCAACCCATAAAATTTTCTAGGGATTTCCTGCTGCCCCATTCTTAAGCACATCAGAGTAGCACCCTAAAAAGAAATATGTTTTTTATTTGACCCACAGTAGGTTGAAATCTTGAAAATACAATGCAGACTTGTAGCTTGTCACACATCTGAAAGTAGAAAAGAAACTGGAAGGGGAAAAGAAATATTACAAACTTTGACTCAAAATATCCTTTGCCAGCTGGGTGCCTTGTATTTGTGACAGTTGTTTGACTCTGAAACCTTCTCTTGGTTTCAAACATTAGCTCCATTTTCCAGTTGAGGTTTTGTACTAATGTATTGCTGATTTTAAAATGCATAAATATTTTCAGCCTTGTGTATGATGCAGCAAAGATCTGGAATTTTTCTCTTCTTTGAGTATAGAGGAGGACCTTTCCATGCACTGGCTGTGACCAATCAAGTTTTGCCTGATGCCAAAAAATTAAACACAGTAAAGCCAGACCTTGTCAGCAATGAGTTGATTGCTTTAAATAAGGGAGATTTCCTGAATGTTTAAATTGAAACTTCGACTTTGATTAAAGCAAAGAGAAGTACCAGGATGGCTTCCTAACTATTTAGTTCCTAAAATTCCTGTGAGGTCTGGAGATGACAAATTCAATTCTGATGTGCTGTGTTTTACACTCTGCAGGCTGTAGTAAAAGGGAAAACTAATCAAGCTTGGGTTTCCCATGGGCTGAGCCTTAAGATGTTTTCCTATTTAAAGCCATGGAAATATGTTAAAACCCACATAGGCAGGGTGAAGTTTATAGAAGGCAAAATCTATGGGACCATGTTTTTGCACAGTGTGCATATTTTGACTTTTCATTATTTTTTTGTTTGTTTAATCTTTCATCCTGTTTAAAATTATATTCTGACCACATTTTTATTATAAAGATGTGAGGGGGTAGTTGGAAAGGCATTTGGAGAGATTGCAGAAGGACTTTGGTGTCAAGTAGAGAATATTAGTTCCCACTTTAATTTTTTATTGAAAAGAAAAAGAAAAAAGAATGATGACAGATCTACTAAGCCTATAACTGGGCTAAGATGAGAAAATAAGAATTTAGTTTTAAAGAAAATACAGTGCTCACTGGCTTATCATTATGCTATTGACAAGATTTCCTTTTAGAACATGAAAAAAAGTGTTCATCATCTGGTAGCCACTTACATTAAAAAAGTGAATTCACAGGATCCATATGCCATTCCAGTAGACTAGAGCTTTCATGTTGTGGGGTTGTAAATTTACATAAACTATGGTTCATAAACAAACTTTGCATGGAGTCAATATTTTTCCAAATCACAGACTCTCTGCATTTGATGGGACCTCAGGGCCATCAAGTCCAATTCATAAAGGAAAGAGAATATCATTACAACAAAGTCAACAGTTAGTCATCCAGCCTTTGCTAAAGATTTCTGGGTAGGAAGGCAGGAAATGGGGTGGAGGAGGGGGGATACAGAGACAGAGACAGAGACAAAGACAGAGAGAGAGGAGAGAGAGAGAGAGAGAAAGAATGAAAAGAGAGAGAGAGAAGAAAGAGAGAGACAGAGAGACAGAGACAGAGACAGAGAGAGAGACACAGAGACAGAGAGAGACAAAGACAGAGAGAGAGAGAGAGAGAGAGAGAGAGAGAGAGAAGAGAAAGAGAGGAAGAAGAAAAATAAAAAAGAAAGGAGGAGAGGGTAAGGACAAAATTACATTTGCCTCTTTGCTCTTACTTCTGCCTTCTCTTACTTTTATTTGCTTGTAAGAGATCAAGCATTAAACTCCTAATCTAACATTAGGCTAGTAGGGAGGAGACATGGATTTTGTTCTAAACTTTTCATCTTTGTGCCTAAGTTTTACAATTATAAAGTTATAGACAATGGTAAAAATTCATGAAGAAATCTATTGAAAAAGCAGTGAAAACCTATTTTTTAGTTTCTTAAAACCTGTTCATTTTTAAAGCTTTATATTTTCATCTGTATTTTGATAACTTTTGAAAAAAGTGTTTTCCATAAAATCCCATTAAAAAAAATTCAACAAACATTTCTAACAGAACCATACTTGTCTCTTATGCCTGGAATGCTTTTCCTGCACCCTTCCATTTCCAAGTTTCCCTGGCATTCTTCAAGTCCCAGATAAAATTCAATATTCTATAGAAAATTTTTTTCCAATCCTTCTTAATTCTAGTTCCTTCCCTCTGTTAATTATTTCACATTTATTCTTAATAGAGCTTTTTGACATATAATTGCTTACATATTGTTTTGATCATTAGATTGTAAGCTCCTAGAGAGCAGGAGCTATCTTTTGCCTTTCTTTATATTCCTAGTATATTACTAGTATAATGCCTAGTAGGTAGCATGTATTTAATAAATGTTTATTAAGGAAGTATTGAATCTCAGCCTTCTACAATTGCCAGGAACCTCTGTGATAATCTAGTCCTCTCCATCCTCAAGAAAGAAACCCAATAGTTTATTTGACAAGTAAAATCCAACTTGTGCAAAAATATTTAACTTCATATTTTGACTTTTTATCAATATTAACAGAAAAATAAATCTTCTTTAAGTATGAATAATCTGATGTACTTGATATTGTATATGGGCAAGGAGTAGTGAGTACAACAATAATATCTGAGTTAATTCTTTTAGGTCATTCTAGATAAATAGCTTACTTCCTGTTTAATGGCAGGATTTAAGCCTTAGTTTTCACATCCACTGCCATTAGGATCACAAATATTGTCCTGAGAGCCACTGTATCTAAGCAGAACTAATGAATGGACCTTTTTTGCTTTACTGACTAGGAAAGTCAGTCTAAGAACTAACTATTCAAAACTCAATTAATTGGTTTATCTATGCTTTTCTTTTTTTTCCCCGTTTTTAAAAAGAAGTGAGTTGACTTGTGGCTTGACAAAACTGACAGAATTGAACAGTTGCTTAGACATTAGGTAGACATATGATCATACAATTTATTTCTAGAAAGAGTAAAATGATGGGAGCCTGAGTGATTATTTCAGTTCTTTAGAAACTGAGACTTCTTTGCTCTCTTTGTTATATTTAAAGCTTTCGTTTTTTCAAACTTTCATTTATTTTGATTATACTACAGATTCATAGTTTTAGAACCCTTAGAGATTATTTATTTCATAGGTACTTAACCTAGGAACTTAAAAAAGGGATAGTGATATTTCAATATAATTAATTTGTTTTGTAGGTTTATATGTATTGTTTTATGCATTTAACAAACATTAAAGGGTCTCTAAGGTTCAACAGATGCCAGAGGAGTAAATTTAAAACCCCTTACTTAGTCCAACACCCCAGTTTTACAGATGATAAAGTTAATAACTAACACTCAGAGAGACTTAAAATTCAAAAATCACTTACAAATGTTGTATATTTCTTGAAATGTAGCCTCAGTATCTCTGGGTGATATTCCCCAAAGACTATCTTTCTGGGACATTTCCATATAAGTTCAGAACTAATATTAGTTTCTGATTAATTGTCCAGATTAATTGTCCAGAAACACATAATGCCACCTATACACTATTATCTTATTTGAGATTCATAGTGATCCTATGATATAGGCAGTATGGGCAATAATGTTTCTTTTTTACAAAAAAGAAAACAAGCTTAGAAAGGTTAAATGACTTAAAGTCTTGTTCACATAGTTTATAGTGTCAAAGATACTTAATCCCAAATCTTTTTGACCTTCAGGTCTATGCTGTGCCATTTATTCTATGTCATGTCTATGTTATGCCATCCAGAGGGATTCCATAATTTGTTCTAGGTCACCCAGTGGAGGCAGAGGCTGGAAACCCAAGGATTTAGAGCTGAAAGAAACCTTTGAGTAAGAAGTAAAAGTGAGAAAAAAAATTAGGTCCTTCAAGTTCAGGTCCAGTATTCTTTCTAAAACACCATTCCCACATCCACATATATACACAATGTGCGCACACACACAACACACACACACACACACACACACACACACAAATACATGGCTCTATATCTCTCAAACCTTTCTATACTCCCTCATAAATGAAGATTAATTTATTTTCATTTCATTTTCTTCCAGCATAAGATACATATACATATACATACATATATATGTATATATATATATTCTATATTTAAAATCTAATTCTTTTGTCAAGGGGTTGATTTTGAATAAAAAGTATTTATCACCTATTTGCATAAAAGGTGGGTATACCCTGATTACTGGTGGGCTGCCTATATAATCACTTCACATTTCCCTTAGAAATCTAAAAATTTTTTAAACAAACCAAAATAAAAGTTCAGTAATAGGAAAATGGCATTTTGATCAACACTCCCATTATAGTTAAGTATAAACTTGGCCCCTGTGGCCACTGAGGAATTCATACTTGTGTTAGGAGAAAAGTTAAAGACATATTTATGTGAATACCAAATTAGCTGTTTCAGAAACAAATAAACTCCCTCTCTCTGAAATGAGAATGTTTGAACACTCGATTATAGAGCTGGTTGGTTTTGATCTTTAGAAGTTAGTGGTGACTTGCACTGTATGTTCTCTTCTTGCCAAATTACACCATAAACTGCCCACTATTGCTGATGAGCAGTTTCACTTGCCACTGTAATATAAATGTTTGCTTAAAGTTCCTTTTTTCCCCTCCCTTAGAGATGTTGGTAAAATGACTGCTTTCTGCACATTTTTTTCTTTGAGAACGAGAAATGTTGCAATGAAAAAAGCTTTGACATTGTTTAGTTGACATAAGTTCGAGTCTCTGCTCTAACAAATTAGTAATGTGATATTGATTTTGAGCCTTGATTCATAAAATCTATAAAGTCTATAAAAGGGAGTAAATGTTATTTCAGTCATGAGCACATAAAGAAAATTCTTTTCTATTTTCCTTTTTTTAGATCCATGTGTTTTATTTTATTTTTTCCCAATGCATTTTTTAAATAATTGCTTTTTATTTTTTAAATATTTGCAAAGATAGTTTTCAACATTTACTTTTGCAAAGTCTTCTGTTCCAAAATTTTCTCTCTCCCTTTCCCCTCTGTCCTTCCCTAGACAGGAAGTAAGCAGAATATGTTAAATATGTGCAATTCTTCTATACATATTTTAACAATTATCACGTTGTACAAAAAAATTCAGATGAAAAAGGAAAAAAAAAATGAGAAAGAAAAAAAAAACAAGCAAACAACAGAAAAGGTGAAAGTACTGTGTTGTAATCCACATGCAGTCTCCGGTCTTCTTTTTGAATGCAGATGGCTCTCTCTATTACAAGTCTTTTGGGATTGGCCTGAATCACAAAGGAGGGTTTTTCAAAAAAAATTGTTTTTGGTAAGGTGTGCCTATTATTTCCTTGATATGGGAAACTAATAAGTTCTGTCTCTTAGAATTTGGATTCTTTGAGAGCCGAGACAATCTTGTTTGTTAACTTATATCTTCAGCTGCTAGTCTTGTTCTCTATCATCTATGCAATATTATCTCTTTTCTAATTAAAGTCCCATAAAAATACAAGTTCTTATGATTTGAAACAGTTATTTTGGATTTTGAGCATTTATTTATCATAGATTCAGGTCAGCCCATGCTCCCATTCCCTTTTAAACAAAAGCTTAGGAAGGAAGGAAAGAAGGGAAACAAACACTTATTAAGTACCTTAAATGTTTCTATCAATAGACCTATATAACTAATCTTGTAACTTATTCTTTTTTTATTTTATTTATTTTTTTTAATTATAGTAACTTTTTATTGACAGAATACATGCCTGGGTAATTTTTTTTTTTTACAACATTATCCCTTGCACTCACTTCTGTTCCGATTTTTCCCTCCCACCCTCCACCCCCTCCCCTAGATGGCAAGCAGTCCTATATATGTTGAATATGTCCTAGTATATCCTAGATACAATGTATGTGTGCAGATCCAAACAGTTTTCTTGTTGCACAGGGAGAATTGGATTCAGAAGGTAGAAGTAACCCGGGAAGAAAAACAAAAATGCAAACAGTTTACATTCATTTCCCAGTGTTTTTTTTTTTTTTTTTCCTTTGGGTGTAGCTGCTTCTGTCCATCATTGATCAATTGAAACTGAATTAGGTCTCTTTGTCAAAGAAATCCGCTTCCATCAAATTACATCTTCATACAATATTGTTGTTGACGTACATAATGATCTCTTGGTTCTGCTCATTTCACTTAGCATCAGTTCATGTAATTCTCTCCAAGCTTCTCTGTATTCATCTTGCTGGTCATTTCTTACAGAACAATAATATTCTATAACATTCATATACCACAATTTACCCAACCATTCTCCAATTGATGGGCAGCCACTCAGTTTCCAGCTTCTAGCCACTACAAACAGGGCTTGTAACTTATTCTTTTGGAGAATTGCTTGTGGAAGAAGCAAGGGATTAAGCGACTTGCCCAGAGTCATACAACTAGTATGTCTATGAAGCAGAACTTGAACCTAGAAGCTCTATTCTTGTCAATGGTTGTAGGTTCAAACTCTATTTAAAAATAAAAATAAAAAAAAATTCTCAGCTCCCAGGCCATTCAAAAACAGGAAGCTACTAAATTTGACCTTTAGGATGTAGTGTGTTGATCCTCATTTTATATAATATCACCTCTTTTTTTAATCCTTAAAGTCCTATAAAAACTGAAGATAGGATTGTTTGTAAGACTTTCTTTGACTTTTGAGCACTGGTACAATTACTGTCTGGGATTGACATTGACTCAGTACAAATTTGAATCAGTTCATGCATAAACTGCGATGAATAATTATGACCCTAACTGTTCAATTTATGTTGAGGCTTTTATTCTGCCATTAATTATGTATTATAACCTCCATTGTGATGATTGGTTGTGGGTTGAGATAGTTTATTTTAATGCTCAAAAACTGGTTTCCTAATTTTTAAAAATCTAGTTTATTTAAATCATTTAATTAGATGTGAGTTCCATGAGGGCAAGGTCCTAAAGTTTAAGGTTTTTTCCTCACAATATCTTATGAAATAGGTAGCACAAATACTGTTTTAGGGGTATGTTGAAGCTATCTCAAGCCTGCTTGTGAATGCCAGTTGTTAATTTTCAGTGTGAACACTGACACCTTTGAGAAAATCAACTAATGCTACAAATATGGACTTGATTTCTTCTTCTTTTGATTTCTAAACTTAAGAAAATGATGGAGAAAATGTCAATAATGTAGTTTGAATTTAAATGTATGTCCTGGTTGTTTAATATTTGTCCTAAATATCACATACTGAGACTTCTCTTCCTCTTTTTTTGACTTAATCCTGTTGTTTCATCAGTGTGAGGTCAATGTGAGAACTTCATTCAGTTAGGCAGATCAACAAATCAAATGTACCTTGCTAAAAGATTTGCTAGAGTCTCTGAGACATTAAATGATCTGTTTGCTCATTGTCACAGAACTAACACTTCTTCCTGGAGAGTATATACATTATGATGAACATAAAGGTCATATCAATATTTTATCATAATTTTGCCTTAGGAATCAAATTCAATTTACTTCACCATATATTTATAAAATGCTTTTGTTTCTGTTTTTTTTTTAAATAGGCACTGGAGATGACTATTGAACTTCCATAAACTCCTAGAATAATCAAAAGTCTCAAGGAAATTTTGAGGTCATCTAGTCTGACCCAATCCTTTTATGTATGATGAAACAGAAGCCAACGTGTATATGTGAAATGATTTGCCTAAAAGCATATCTTGGTTAACAACAGTCAGAACTCTGCATCTCTTATTGCCAGATTAGTATCCTTTCCATTACTTCATTATTCCAATGACTGTCATTATTCCAGTGTCTCATTGATATAGATATGCCCTTCACATATGAAGACTAGAACTTGTCTTTGCCACCAATATAGCAGGCAAGACAAACTAGATGAAGCATCGAGACATCCTGAGCAGGAATAGGGGAAGCATGTGCCAGAGGGTGAAAATACTATCACTATTTCAACTACTCCTTCCTTTTGTTAGGGAAAATAGATCAGTATTCAAGAGTCCAAGAGCAGTGCTACCTAGACTATTGGTCCTGCTTCCAGTCTGTCCAACAGCCATCAGAGTGGGAAGCAAGTCCTGTGATATGACTTGCCAATTGTCTGGGTTGTGCAAACCAAACAGATCTGCAATTTTAACTATTGAAGACTTGGAAAAGAAAGACCTTAACATCAAAGTTAATGATCCAACATCAGAAATATGACAATGATAGAATATGGTTTCCATGAGAGCAGAGGCAATCCTGTTCATTAGTTTGTATCTCTAGCGCCTAGTCTGGTTCTCTACTACCTATGTAGTATTAAGTCTTTTTAAATTAAAGTCCTATAAAATTGGGAATTATTATTGTTTAAAAGAATTACTTTGGGTTTTGAGCATTTATCAGAGATTCAGGTCAGTTCATGGTTCTTTTCTCTTCTAAACAAGAACTTAGGAAGGAAGGAAAGAAGGAAAACAAACATTTACTTAGCAACCATGTTAAATGCTTTTCATTTTATTCTCACAACAATCCTAGGAAAAAATGCACTATTATTTCCCCTATTTTATAGCTGTGAAAATGGAGGCAGTCAGAAACTAAGTGACTTGCCCAGGATTTCATAGATAGTAAGATATCTGAGGCTGGATTTGAACTCAAGACCACTTTACTTACCTACTATGCCACCAAGTTGGCTCAGAGTGTTTTGTACATAGGAACCAGTTAATAAATGGCTTTTCATTTATTCTTTCAGTTCATTCATTTTTGTTATCCCATGTAGCTGTTGTCCATAATCTCCCATGGATCATCATAGAATATCTGCCTAATATGCTGACTCACTTTATGAGTATCCCACCACTGCTACAAAACTGGGTACTTCCTTATATAACCACATCTTTGCAATGCTATTCTTCATAAAGTTTCTTGTGTATAGGCCATGCTAGAACCCTACTCCATTGCCTTTTGGCTATTGCAACTTTGAATTTTCAGAATTTGCAGGGTTCCAAAATTTGAGACCTTATGTCATCACATAGCAGCCCTAATACTAACCCTAATTCTAATCCTAATCCTAACTCTATTGAAGTTGAAAAGATTTTTGTTGTTGCTAAGGAGGACTAGGTAAGATTATTGTATCCATGATACTATAGTTATCATCTAAATTTTAGAGCTCAGATTTAGGCAATTAAGAAAATTCTGCTTAAATCTTTCCTAACTCACCATTCAGCTATTTTTCTTTTTGCAAAATTAATTTCATTTCTTTTCTATTTTTGCCTTAAAGTAAAGGGGGAAAGGGCAAAGATACATATAAGATATTTTTCATCATAGATTCAAGGCTTTCCATCGTATTTCACCAGGTTCAAACTGTCTTTATGATTTTATCTTAAGCTATTCACCTCCTGTGGGGAGTCCTTTTTAAATAATATTCTATCAAATTTGAATTTCCTAGTCCCTGTTCATACCCTACCTTCCTTTCTCTTTTTATGTTTGCTCATATCGTGCCCTAAGATTAAAATGAATTATTTTTTCCATCTTCTTCCTCCTCACAGGCCTCTTCTGTCTCTCAGGCCCAGCTGTTTTTTTTTTTTTTTCTGCATGGATCTCTGTAATTCTAGCATATAACAGAATCACAGGATCTCAGAGTTGGAAGGACATCCCAGTGGACAACAAATCCAAACCATACACAGATAGTATATCCAACAATTGATCTGTCTTCTTTTGAAGATTTCAAGTTAGGTAGATCCACTATTTCTGGAGGTGTTCCGTTTGACTTTTGTGCTAATGTTAATTATGAGAAAGTTTTCATTTACCCAGAACCTATATCAGTTTCTCTAGGCACAATGATTCAAAGGCAATTACATGGCACAATGAAAATCATGCTGGGTCTGGAGTCAGGAATATCTGAGTTCAAATCTGATTTAAGATTATTATTAGCAATAATAAAATAAAACATTTAACATTTATCTGCTTTAGTTTCCTCAAGTATAAAATGAAGATAATAATAATAATAGCATCTAGCTCCCAGTGCTGTTGCAAGCACCAAATGAGAAACTGAAAACTTAGCTCAATGTTAGTAGATGATTTAAAAATGTATGTTTTTTCCTCTCCTTTTCTTAGTTTTTCCCTCTATGGTCAAGCAGGGAAAGTTTAATCTCACTTTTATAGAAAATATCTTAAATTATTTGTTGATAGTTATCTCCAATATCTCTGCTCCAATATTAACTTCACCAGGATATGAATTCCCAGTTCCTTTAATAAATCTTGTGTGATAGTTCTCTCTCTTTGACATCATGTCATTTTTCTCTGGGACCTTTCCTCCTAAAATATAGCATCCAAAACTGAATATGGCATTCTTGATGTAATGTGCAGTATGCTGAGACTACCATTTTTCAAATCCTGATTCTTTGCCTTTCTTAATACAGTTTAAGATTGTGTTTCCTTTTATAATAGTAATAATAATAATAGCAATAACTATCATTTATATACCATTTCAAAGTTTACAAAGTATTTTGACATATCTGATCTGATTTCTGATTTCATTTTTGGCTGCGATGTTTTATTGATGAATCCTTGAACCTACTCTTTTTTACAGAATAAATGCTTGTCTGATATTTGATGAATGTATGATCCTTTAGCCCTATATTTCCAAAGTGAGCTATGGGGTAACACTGCTCTCCTTTTCAAAATGTTAATAGAAGTAGAGGTACAGAAGTTGCAACAATAGCATGCTAGTGAATAAGCAGAGTACCTTATAGATAGCAATAATACTTGTTGCATGTTCATCAAGTGAAGGAATGAAAGTGGAAAGCCAATGATCACATCTGAAAAGGCTGAACAAAGGGCTATCTCCAATACCTTGCTGATTCTAAATAAGAAGGATCCTTGGCCAGTGGCAAAACAAATTAGGTATATAATTACCCAATTTCAGAACTTACATTTGCATTGAGTTCATGCCACGCATCATGTCACTACTAAGCTTGAAAATACTAGAGATATCACTTGAATATAGCAGAAATAAAGTACAAGGAAAATAGCAGATGTGTTCGTTGAAAAATGGCCTCCCTCCTAAAATTTCCCAGGGTCTTGAGCAGATAGACTGCATTTGATTCCATTGATCTTTTTTTTGAGGAGAAGAAAGAGGTTTCTGTGTTCTTTGAAGCTACTTGCACAGGAAGCCAGAGCTTCTGTCAGTCAACAGCACATGCAAAATTTATCAAGTATATTACTTGACATAGAGGTTACTCTGTCATTACTAACTAACTTGGGTCTGCCAGGGATTTTTTTTCTCCTTCTGGAAGCATGTGTTGCCAAAGGCAAAGTGTCCATTGATTGATTGCCACAGCTGACCTAAAAATTTAAGGATCACTGTGTAATAACCCCTTTATCATATAGAAACCACAAAAAACCCTCAAGTTCAAATAGCAATAAGGGCTTTGCTTAAGCCTCAAAAAAGCTAGAAAAGCTAGCTAAGATAAACCTTTATCTTTCCCTGTATTTGTAACATTCCACAACACTTATTTACAATCTCTAAAAACCTGAAGAAAAAAGTTTCACAGTTAAGTTTCATATAATTTTTATGTTTCTGTTTCCCTCCTTATTCCTCCTCCATTTTCATGTCAGCTTAAAAAGATGAGTTATAATCACAATGTTCTAGGCCATAAAATGAATACACATACAGATTACTGGGAGTGTAAGGCAGACCAACTATACTATATGAAAGTGGTTCATATCATTTCATTTCCTTTATTTTTAATTTTGGTAAATGCCAATTTGGAAAAGAACAAAAAGGAGGGGGGTGAGAATGAAAAGCCCCATGCCTTTGAAGCATATGGAGTCGACAAGATTGACTGTAATGGTTACTCAAACCTCATATAGTCTGTCCTGCATTATTCTAATTTCCTTTGTGAACTGAATAGTGAGCTGTATTATAAGTCCTCATGAAGAGCCAGCATGCTTAAATCAGCAGGCTCTCTGATTTGGAGCTCTTAAGTCTTTGATCTGGCACCTTCTTATTTCCAGACACAAAAAAGAGGCCATACCAGTAAATGGGTTCTCAGTTGATTAGGAGAGAAAGAGGCAATTCTGTTGTTCCAAACTGTCTATTAAATATCTAAGGCATTTGTGTAGAAATCTGATGGCTAGATAGAGCTTGGATTGAATTCTGGTGAGAATAGCAATAGTATAACCACATATAGTTTCAGGTAGTAATTTGGAAATGTCTGTGTTGACACCTATTATGAAAGGTAGAAAATCAGAGCCAAAGGGGTCTTCCAGAGACTATCATCCACTGAGGTTGCTAGTTCTTATGCAGAAAAGTCATCTTGTTGGGAATGGGAGAAGGGCTAGTCTGATACTTGAATGCAATTCTGCAATGTGATAAAAAGTGTATAGAGGATTTGGAACCATTAGGATATCGCAAACATCCTAATTCTGCCACTTATACCTATACAAACTTTTAAGACCTTTATCTATCTAGACTCAGATTCCTCATATGTAAGGTCAGGGGATTCATCCACAAGCCTTTTTGGATCACTCTTTGAACTAGAATATGAACAGTCACTGAGGTAGATAACCTATTTTTGGCTGGGGAAAAGGTATCAGGAAAGCTCCTTAACCCCTAAATACTTTTCTCACTTTCTGGATAATACCTAGAATGTCACAATTATAGCTTGGTTCCTGAGGCTAACATTTATATGGTGCTTTAAGATTTGAAAAGTGCTTCACAAATATTCTCTCTTAATCTTCATACAACCCTATGAGGTAAGTTATTATTTTTCTTCTCATTTTGCAGATGGGGAAATTGAGTCAAAGAAAGATTTGAGTGACTTGCCCATAGTCATATAGCTATTAAATGTCTGAGGGGGGATTTGAATTTAGGTGTTTTTGATTCTTTGTTCATTATAAATGTAAATATCTTTGGGAAAGCTAATAATTAGCCCATATCAATCATTTTACTATAGTGAATCTCACATGCTTTCTTAAGAATTTTTTAATAGGATGAAGGAGAAAAGAAAATATCATTGGAAATTTGAGTTGAGATGGAAATGGCACACAAATGGGAGATGGAGGTGTCAAAAACAAACTTTGGCTCTTTCCCAGTTTTGAGTAGGGCTGGCCGTGGGTGGGAGGTATCTATTAAGGTCTTTTTATAGATGCAGCAGTGAGATTAAAAATCACTATGCTGTCCAATATAGGTTTTGATGAGCCAAGGCAAGTGAAAATTATTCTTGGAATAGTATTGCATAGTAAACAAATTTGAGTTGAATGCAGTGGGATCGAAATTTTGGACTATGTGAGACACAACCTAGATCCGTCCAAGTGCAGCAAAATTAGATATGACAGAAAGATGCAGTCAGATCTCAAATTATATCTGCTGAGTTAATTTATTTTCATATAGATAAAAGCTCATTAGCTGTTTTCAGAAGGAAGAAGAATTTTCCAAAAAATGGCAATTAAGTCCATAGCATCATCAGTAAATCACCCCACTTTTTCTCCCCCTCATCAATTTACCATTTATTAAGAAAGGAGATATATACACACATACATATATACACAGATACACATATATACATATAAACACAGATAACATACATTTACTTATAAATACATGCTCTCTTTTCATGTAGTTACCATCATATGAATATTAGTGATTATCCCAAGCACTTTCTACATTTGAACTACTTTCTTTGTTTTATTTCAATTTCAATCAATAAACATTTATTAAGTGTTAGGCACCATGCTAAATGCTATGGATACAAAAAGAAGCAAAGGATAATCCCTACTCTCAAGGTGCTTACAAACTAATGGTTTGCCTTTAATATTGTGTTGCTAGTCTTTCTTTTTTCACTTAATAGTATTTTATTTTTTTCCAATTACATGTAAATATAATTTTCAACATTCATTTTTGTAAGATTTTGAGTTCTAAATTTTTTTCTTAGAGTTCCTTCCCTCACCCTTTCCCCTCAAGATAACAAGCAATCTGATATAGATATAAATGTGCAATCATTTAAAACATATTTCCATATTAGTCATGTTATAAAAGAAAAATCAGAACAAAAGGGAGAAAGGATGAGAAAGGGAAAAAAAGTGAAAATTATATGTTTCAATCCACATTCAATCTCCATATTCTTTCTCTGGATGTGGTTGACATTTTCTATTCCAAGTCTATTAGGATTGTCTTGGATCACTGCACTGCTAAGAAGAACTAAATCTATCACTGATTATCACACAATCTTGCTGTTACTGTGTACAATGTACTTCTGGTTGTGCACACTTCACCAAGAATCATGAGTTCATATAAGTCTTTCCAGGCTTTTCTGAAAACAGCCTGCTCATTATTGCTTATAGAACAATAATATTGCACTACTTTCATATTCTTTAACTTATCTAGCCATTTCCCAACTGAGGGGCATTCACTAAATTTCCAATTCTTTGCCACCACAAAAAGAAAGATCCTACAAACTTTTTTATACACGTGGATCCTTTCCCCTCTTTTATGATCCCTTTAGGACACAAACTCAGTAGTGACATTGCTAGATCAAAGAGTATACACAGTTTTATGGTTCTTTGGGCATAGTTCAGAATTGCTCTCCAGAATAGCTGGATCAGTTTTCAGCTCCACAAACAATGCATTAATGTACCAGTTTTCCCACATCCCCTCCAACATTTATTTCCTATCATCTTAGCCAATCTGATAGATGTGAAATGGTACCCCAGAAATGTTTTAATTCACATTTCTCTAATCAATATTGATTTAGAATATTTTTATATGACTAATGATGACTTTAAATTTCTTCCTCTGAAAATTGTCTATTCATTTCCTTTGACCATTTATCAATTGGGAAATGATTTAGTTCTTGATATATTTTTAGAAATGAGGCCTTTATCCGAAATATTAGCACTATTCAGATATCTCAAGTAATGTTCTTATAGAACAATAAAACATGATTTCACTTACTATTATTCTATTCTCAATTTTAATCTTTGCTCAAGCATGCTTAATAAATTTTATCAAGAAGCTGACTATGTGACATGAAATCAGAATCTTAACTAACATTTGACTGGATCATGAGAATAGAAATGGTTCATCACACAATTAACTTCATTAAAAGCTTTTTAGAAAGGAACTCAAAGTTTTATTTGACAGATAATCTCTTGGTCATAGTTTGTTTCCTTGCCAGTTCCCTAAATAGTCAAACATTTTGCATCTTACATTATTGATTAATTCAAGTATCCTTTCTAGAAATGGTGTTAAGAATCAGAGCTACAGTTCACAGTTTCTTCCTGTACTATTTGCTTATAAGGTATATATGACCATTTTTTCCTATTGCTTATTGTCTATATTATTTATTTCAGGGCTTGCTTATATTACCTTTTGGATGCCTCTCAGTTTTTAATATATATGGTTTCAACTACACTATATTCTTCTTGAAGACCAGGAGCAGGAATATGCTATATGCTGTTGAATACCTCCAAGCATCTAAGATAATGGGGACAAAATAAATATGTACTGAAACTGATTTAGACTGTTTTCAGGCGCATTACATGTTTGGATTCTATTCATTGGAGTCTTCTTTTTTAAAAATAAATTCAACTGTTTCCCATTATTAGTGACACTTTGAATGATGATTCTTTCCCTGTCTCATACCACCTGGGTACTGTGTCAAACTATAGGTCTTAGAGTAAAGGTCCAAGTAAACTTGTTGGGAATTTCACTTGATATCTAATTTCTTATGGTAATCTCTTGTATATTTACTTTGAGTCACCTAGTGACATTAATATTAATCTATATATATCTTTTTATGAAGCTTTTCTTTTTTTCTTCTAATATCCACAAAATATCCTATTTCAAATATATTCTCTTCTTTGCCTCTGTTCTAGTTTTCTCTTCTCATTTAATTTCTCCAAACATTCCCTTTGATCATCTTTGTGGCTGAGATGAGTTGCATTATTCCCTATGCCATTTTGATCAAAGTGAAAAAAGATTTTTAGGAGAAAAAGATATTAAAGAAAATCTTAGAGTTAGTTTCATAGTGACCAGCTGAAAAATGAGGAAAGTAAAATGATTGTATTTTTCAACCAAAATATTTTCATTCAAATCTTTAAAGTACTATGTGAATGAAAGCTATTATTAATTTAATTATATAAGTATGGCCATGCACTAAATGCTCCCATGGAAATTTGCTTTAAAAATATCTAAATTTAATAGTCACAGAACTGGTATTCAAATTCAGGTTTTCTGGCTTCAGAGTCAGATTGTTTTCCTGCCTCCGTGATACTACAATTGCTCCTAAAGAGATAAGAAATAATTACGTGTTTCCAAAATGAAACAAACCAAATAAAAATCTTCAGTCATGATAGGTATTCTTTTTATGTATCTTTTTTCTTTTTCTTCCAAGATTCATAAGAAACTATCCTTTTTTAAATTAATGTGGATTTTCCAACTAAGCAAAGAATTTTAAGACACCCTGTAGACAAATTAAACTAAACACAATTAAAACTAAAATCATTATCTTTCCCCCCAACCATCCACTCTTCTTAAATTCTCTCTTATTGTTGCAGTTACCAACATCCTCATAGTAACTCAGGCCTATAAACCTACACATCATCCTTGATTTTTAACTCTATCAGCTCATTTCCCATAGTTGCCAAGTTGGTATTGATTCTCTTTTCAAATTCCTATATATATATATAATAGTCTCTTTTCTCTAGTTCTACCATCACTGTGTAGAAGGCCCCAATCACTCACTCCTAGATTATTGTAGCAGTCTTCTAGTTGTTCTAATTGGTATCTTACTCAAGTCTTTCCCCATTGCACTCCATCTCCAACTCAGATGGCAAATTGATCTTCCTAAAGCACAGTTATGAATATGTAACTCCTCCTTTACTTAAAAAATTTCATTGATTCCCTATATTACCTCCAGGTTCAAATATACACACTTTGTTTTTAAAAACTCTTCATAACCTGATACCTTCATAACTTTTCAATCTTCTTATATTTTACTCCTGGAAAGTGGAGATCATTTTTTTTATTCATCTGTTATCTAGGGATTTGAGTCAGCACATATTCAGGATCTTAAGGAAAGTAAATTATGGTAAGAGAAATTTGAAAATTTTTGCTTTTGGTTACCATAATTCATTTAGGTTTATTTACTTTATGTAATCATTTTAACTTCCCTGTTAGACATCAAAGATGTCAAGGTCATCTATTACATCTAGGCCATCACCATTTGTCTTAGCTTTTATCTTGACACTGAATTTTGATGACTAGAAGAGAGAATGAAGCTGATGACTTTGAAAAGGTCTGCCTCATTGAAATTCAGTTCACATCCAAATCAAGAAATTATCCCTTAGTGTCATTGTATCATTAGTCCTCTTCAAAAATGAAGGATGAATAACAACAGTGTTCCCTGTGTTGTTTTATTCTTTGTTTGTAACTACTCCCCTAGAATCTATATTAGTTTAATTTGTGACTCAAGATCCATTTCCATGAAGCTTTTCTCTTTGGTGGAAACTAATTGCTTACTTCTTCATGACTGAATCTTGGGAGAAAAAAATTCCTGTTTTTGCTTTCAGCTTAGAGGATAAAGAGTTGGAGCTCTTATGATGTTTACTGGAGCTTTTAAACTCTCCTTTTACAAGTCTCCACACAGTCTGCATGAATGTCAAAGTGGGCAGGCACTGGGTACAAGATTGTTGTTTGCAACTTCAACCTCTTAAAATTTGTAAAAGATGAGAATTAGTTCTTGTCAGTGCTGACATTCTGGTGAATGTTGAAAGGTCTGGCAAACCAGAGTTACAGTATCCACTTTTCTTTTGACACAACCACTTCCTTGAGAAATTTCAAGCTGACCTAGATGTTTCAAAAGTAGGGTTAGTCTTTATCACTTAAACCAATAAGTCCAAGCCCTAACATAGACCTTAAAGATATTTTACCCAAATATCTATCATAAGATTAAAAAATGATGGTAATGAGATCCACTGCTCAGGGCAGTACTGCAGTCTAGGTCCTCAATTTTGTCCATCACTTCTGCATGAAGTCCTATGGGTTAGGATGGAATAGACTTATAAGGAATTGATGATGAGGTTAGTGGGACTGTTCTCAGGGAGTCAGTATTACTTCCTTCCTTGAATCCACTCTAGTCTTCTGAAGCTAAATTAGAAGATTCTAGCTTTTGCATGACCAAGGCTTGCATTTGCTTTGCTGGCATATTTTAATAGCTCTTCTGAAGGTTTATAATACCTTGGATGCTACGATCTCATTTGATTAGTCAATAAACAAGCATCTATTAAGCACTTTCTTATGTACTAGACACCACAATCCAAAAATAATATTATAATTGCTCATAGCTGGTAAATGGTGGATGTAGACTTGAGAATCCAGCTCCTATGACTGGATTGCATTAAATGCTATTTGTCTCAGGTTATAAGTAGCTACAAGGTCAAGGTCTGTGTCTTCCCTATTCATTTATACCATTCTTAATAGTTTCCCACATGGTTACTTTTGCGATTAGAAGCAAAAAAACTTATAATTACTTCCAACAGATAATAGCTTCCTTAGCTCATTACTATAAGGGGAGTAAGTGGACTTGTTGAAAAGGAAAGGAATGAGATGGGTTGCTGTGAATGAGACCAAAGCTGATGAGACTTATTCATATTTGATAGATTCAAAGATTTCCCTAACTTCTCTGCCAAATTGTTTCTAGGTGTTTTTGAAAAAACTCAGGATCTTGATTCAGTTTTTAGAAACCATTAATGAGATCATTCTGCCTACATGGGGCTTGTTTGTCTTTTTGACCCTTTGTTGGAGATTTATGTAATCTCTTCTTCCCTTGCTGCCTACAACAGTTGGATTATTGATCCCTTTTTGGACACCTGGCTTTGGACAAGTGCAGGCCAGATTAGAATACTGAATTAATTGTCTGAAATGCACAAGTACCAATATTGTTGGGATGGCCATTTGAAGAATAGCTTTCTTCAGCAAGCATTGTTCTGATACCTTGCCCGAACTCAATTGCTCCATTTATTTACTCAGTAGGAAACAGAACTGAGCTGGAAGAAACAGGTTTAAACTTCAGTGTGAAGGACTTAAGCTAGACATTGGCATTTCCTGATGGGGTCTAAGTAGGGAAAGAAATTGCTGAGGTGGGCTGTAGTTTTCATTTTTGAATGTCTTTTTAAGGTAGAGTAGTATTTCCTCTATTTGGAATGATTGGTCAGAAGAAAGCTTGGACTTGCAAACTGGCCTTTTTCAATATTGCTCCTGAATCTTCTCATTCCTTAGAGAGAGATAGACAAGCACTCATTTCAACAAATGGGGAGCAAAAAGGCTGTCCATGACTGGGGGTTAGCCTATTCCCCAGGAGAGCTGCAAGTCTTTAAAAACTGCTTTAGAATTTCGTGTACAGTGGTAGCAACAGAGTCCAGGAATGGGAAAGCACGGGGGGGGGGAGAGGGGGTGATGGTAAGGGGGAAGAAGCCTTGTCCGTTGCTGAGTCCGGCATCGCATTACAAGGCCAAAGGAATTGTAGAAAGGGAACATTTGGCTCTCATTACAGAACAAAGAGACAGGGTGCTAGAAAACAGAACAAATCTGGGTCAGAGGTACCTGACTCTCCCACAGGTGCTGTAGTCAATTTGCACATCTCCACTCAGGAGGGAACCTTCGAAAACCATCTCCCCCAAGCAGCGTTGGCCAACAATAACATTTTACCAGGAGCACAGCTTGTCAAAACCAGCATTTTAGCTGAAGCAGTGGCTCGCTGAAAATAATGTTTTCTCAGGGGCAAAACTCAGTGCTTTTGAGAAGTTAGAGCTGTTAGCACATGATTTTCACTAAATCTCCTTCAACTATTTTTCCAAATCCTGATAAAATGGCATTTTATATAGATTTCTCTCATAATTAACTTCTTTTTCTATGCTTGGGGGAAAGAGGTTATGACTCTTATGAATAAGATTTTATCAAATATATCTGATTAAAAAATACACTTATCCCAAAATTCTTTCTTTAGTTGTGACAAGCTTGTATTTTTTTTTAGGAGGCAGCTGTGGTATCTGTGGAGTAAAGTATATTAACTCTGAGTCACAGGACCCAGAGTTCATATCTTCACTCTATTATTTTGCTACCTGTATGACATTAAACAAATCACTTAACCCCTACAGTTTCCTCATTAGATGAAGTTTAAAGCAACATGTCATAGTGGATAGCACATTGGATTTGGAGATCTGAGTTCAAATCCCATCTCCAACATAACCTAGGTGCCATCTTGAACAAGTGATTTAATTTTTTTGTTCTTCAGTTTTCTTATCTATATTGAACTCTAAGCCCTCTTACAGCTCTAAACCTATGATCCTTTCCAGCTTGAATTCTATCATCTTATAACTAAGGACTTGATATTTTTCTCCCAGCTATTAAGGTCAATTAAAAAAATCCTTTTTTTCTTTCCCTTTCACCTCCTGCTTGATTAAAAACAGTTTTCTTTTTGGCAAGCCAGATTACCGAGAAAACATCACTTGGCAACATAGGTGGCTTCTTAACATTGTTTTTTTTTTTTGTTTGTTTGTTTGATAGCTAACCCTAGCCTCTTCTGGTGAAAAAAAAAAAAAGGTGTGTTTTATTTATTTTTTATTATCTCCAAGACTGAGAATGGAACAAGATTGACTCAGATGCAAGAAAGTCTCTGACTCTGCTAACTTACCAACTGAATCTTGTAACTGAATCTAAATTCATTAAGAATGAAACACCAGAAAAGCTGGTTTGGGGAGCATGTTTCTTCTGAAACAAAAGAACAATGAGAGAGAATTGTGACCAGAGTATTCACAGGAGTTCTGCTATGTGCTGATAGTGATGAAAACAGCTGGCGGTTTATTACCAAACCTAGTACTGCTAAAAAAAAATATGGAAAATCAGAAGTGATGGAGAGTGTTAATCACAGATCCTGCATATTTGCAGGATTTCTGTATTGTGTTAATTTTTTCTATATCAGGGAGCAGCTATCCTTTTGGAACATGAAGTCTTCCTTCACTTCCTTTTCCTCCTCTGTCCTCACCTCATTTTTGTTTTGGACCATCAGTTGAAGAAGTAATTCATACATATCTGTGGCCATTACACCCAGTGTCTATTTGAAGGGATCTTTATTTTCTAAGATAAAGCTGATTTATGATTATATAATACTAGAAATAGGTGAAATATTAAGAAATCAAAATAAAAATTCAAAATTCAATTTTAAAAAATAAAAACTTCATATTCACATAGCAATTTTTGTTTCTGAAACATTTATTTTATATAATCCCATTCGGTTTTTTCACAATTAACCTGGGAGATAAGTGCTGCTATTATCCATAATTTTAAAGATGAGGAAATTGAGACTCAGTGAGATCCCATCACCAAATAAGTGTCTAAGATAGGATTTGAAAACAGGCCTCCAAAGAAGAACTGGAATATATTATTGAATAAAAATTGATAATTTTGATTATATTAAGTTTAAAAATTTTTATACAAACAAAACTAGATTAGAAGAGAAGCAATAAACTAGGGAAAAAAACTTTACATTCAAAGATTCTGATAAGGCTTCATTTTTAACCTATATATAGAACTGACTCACATTTATAAGAATTCAAGTCATTCTCCAATTGACAAATGGTCAATATATGAACAGACAATTTTCAGATGAAGAGATTAAAACCATTTTTAGTCATATGAAAAGATGCTCTAAGTCACTATTGATCAGAAAAATGCAAATTAAGACACTTCTGAGATACCCAATACTCACCTCTCAGATTGGCTAAGATAACAGGAATAGATAATGATGAATGTTGGAGGGGATATAGGAAAACTGGGACACTTCACAATGGAGTTGTGAATTGACTCAACCATTCTGGAGAGTGGAAATGGAAAATTTTGGAACACAAGGTTTTACAAAGGTGAAGGTTGAAAATTATTCATGCATATTTTTGAAAATAAAAAGCTTTAATAAAAAAGAAAAAATAAATAAAAAGTATATAAATTATATTTGCTAGCAAAAAAGAAAATAAACCAGGTATCTCTTATCTATAATTCTAGCACTATACCAACTATACCATGGGGTTTCAGAAGATCAGTTACTGATATTTTTCATTTTATAGATGAATTCTGGGAAATAGAAATTAATTTGCTTAAGATCACCTAGCTGGTGAGTGGCAAAGTCAAAACTAGAACTCCAAATTCTCAATCTCACTCTTCTTTCTTTCTAGCTTTCCTTGCTGAGAGGATCACATTTGAGAATTGCTTCATATCAAATTGTGTTTTGGAAGTTTCATTTCCAGCATGCTCTTATAATGGCTCATTTTTTCTCTAGGAATCTCATTCTAAAGTCCCTTTATTCCCCCCCTTAACCAAGCTTTTATATCCAGCAATTGAAAGCAATGCAACTTCTGCTGCCAGCTTCAGTCTTTGGAGTCCTCACTCTCCCTTTCTAGGGTAGATTTAACAATGTGGGACTGGATGAGATGGAAGACATGCTCTAAGTATTCAAAATGAAAAACACCAGAACACAACCACTCTGTTTTTATGAAAGAGGCTGGAAAATGGTTAGTGAAGAAACTACAGATGTGTTTCACAGACCAGGAAAAAGAACTGTATTTTGAAAATAGCTTGACAAGCAAAATTCGTCACTCAGTTTTGGTTAACACATCACTTTTTTTGATCTTGTAAAACATTTCTATTTGTGATTGAATTTTCATTTCCAAAGGACATTTTTCCTCACTCTCATCAAGTAGAAAGGATGGTGCTTAGAAAAATATTAAATACATTAATTTAAAAGGGATCATGCTTTATGAAAAGCAAGTTGTTTCAGTGAATAATCTTAAACAAAAGACTAACTCTTTGAAATGTTGCCCAAGAAAAGGCAAACTAAAAGAGCTATGAAAATAGTTTAAATTGTAAACCTACTGATTGAGTACCTTATATTTTGATCCATATAGATGAAAGGTTTCTTTAAATAAACTATACTGAGGCAATTTGAGTCTACAGAATAGAAAAGAGATTGGTGTTAGATTAAAAGATTTGAAAGTCATTACCATAGAACTGATCATTGAATTCATAGGAATTTATGATATTATTAAGTAAAATGGTATATATAGAGAAAAGAAGTCCCAGAGATGAGGCTTGGGAGACACCCACCATTAGCAGGTGTGACCAGGATAAAAATGCTGGGGGAAAATAACTAGGAACAAAAATAGGGAGGGGTACACTAAGAATGACAGTCTGACAGGGAGGAAGAAAACTAGGAGACCAAGACAGAGAAGCAAACTGAAACCTCATAGAAGAGAATATCAAAGAAAAAAGAATGATTGAAAATCTTAAAGACTGCAGAGAGATCAGGAAAGATCAGGATTGAGAAAAGGTAATTAATTAGATTTGAAATTTAGGAGATCACTGGTAATTTTTGAAAGAGCAGTTTCAGTAAGAATTAAAAAGAATTTAGTTCAGTATTCTCCTAACTTGAGTTGTAGCATTTTTTTTAGTAAATCATGCTGCCTTAACTTATATTATTGTCATATTATTATCATCCATGTCCATGACTTCATTAATGGTAAATTTACTGCTGCTATTCTAGATAGACAGTTGTAATTACTTGAGATTTTGTGGCTGATTGCAGGATTTCCCTTATTCCAAAGAGGTGAAAATGAGAGTTTCATTTTCCATAGAACAACATTCTTTGAAAACTACTTAAAAAGAAAACTAAAGTATTTCCCAATTAATAAATGTTCAAAGCATATGAATAGGCAGTTTTCAGATGAAGAAATCAGTTATCTATAGTCATGTGAAAAAATGCTTTAAATAACTATTGATTAGATAAATTCATATTAAAACAACTCTGAGGTAGTACAACCTATCAGGTTGGATAATGTGACAGAAAAAGAAAATAATAAATGTTGGATAAGGTATGGGAAAATTGGGATACCAATACATTGTGTGAAAAGTTGTGAACTGATCCAACTATTCTGGAAAGCTATTTGGAACTATGCCCAAAGGGCTATAAAACTGCATATCCTTTAATCCAGAAATATGATTACTAGGCCTACATCCCAAAAACACAATAAAAAAAAGAGAAAAGGACTTATGCATGCAAAAATATTGTTGACAACTTTTTTGTGATGACAAAACTGAAAACTGAGGCAATGTTCATCAATTGGGAAATGGCTAAACAACTTGTGGTAGATGAATGTCATGGAATAGTATTGTGGTACAAGAAATGAGGAGCAGGTGCATTTAAGAAAAACCTGAAAAAACATGAATGAACTGATGCTGCGTAAAAAGAGCAGAACTAAGGGAACACAGCAACAGCAACATTGTGTGATGATCAACTTTTGTAGATTTAATTCTTCTCAGTAACACAATGATCCATGTCAATTCCAAAAGACCCATAATGGAAGATGCTATACATATCTAGAGAAAGAACTGTGTTGTCTGAATGCAGATCGAAGCATACTATTTTCACTTAATTGTTTTGGTGGCATTTATCTTATGTTCCATTTCTTCTTTCACAGCATGATTAATATGGAAATGTTTTTACATGATTGTCCATGTGTAATTTATATCAGATTGCTTGCCTTCTTGGGGATATAGCTGGGAAAGAGGGAGAAAATATTTGAAACTCAAGATCTTATAAAATGAATGTTGAAAAAAATCTTTATCTGCAATTGGAAAAATTAAAATACTATTTAGTAACAAAAAACAAAGAAAATTAAAGTTAATCATTGTGTAATAAAGTAGAAAGAGGATAGGCACTGGAATCTGAGCAGTGGGGTTCAAACTCATTCCTGACAATGATCATCTGAGGTTTAACCTCCCTAGACCTCAGTCTCTCCATCTGTAAAATAAGAGAATTGAACAATTCTCTCATCATTAGATTATTAGATCAGAGAATTTCTCTAATCAATAGTTATTGAAAGCACTTTTTCACATGACTAGAGATAACTTTGATTTCTTCATCTGAAAACTGCCTTTTCATATCCTTTGAATAATTCCCATTGAACAAGATGCCATTTGATATCTCTTTTAGCTCTTGATGTATGAATCAATGAATTAATTGCATGCAATGCTAATATAATTCTGTCCCTTTTTGTTATGCAAATAAAAAGTAATGGATGCTCTATAGCTAGCTGAAAATGAAACTCAATTCTTTCTCTGAACATACACAATATCTTTCCTATGTTTCAGTTTTTCATTTTTATTTTCCTAGCCTATAGATTTATATATTTTTGAAAGAAAGGGAGTTAAAGTGTGTGTGTGTGTGTGTGTGTGTGTGTGTGTGTGTAAAAACTAGTTTTGTTGAAGGAGAAAGAATATGGTTTTATTAAATCAGTCAATCAAAAATTAAGTGTTAATTAAGCACCTACTATAGACCACTGTGTACTATGTATGCAAGGCACTCATAGATATAAAAACAAAATTCAAAGAGTTCTTGCCATGAAAAAATATATTTTATTAAAGGAAACAACATGTACACAAATTAGTATATGCTATACACACAATAAATAGAAATAAAATTTTAGGCAAGGCATTAATAGGTAGAGGGAGTTTGAGAAGGTCTCTAAGAACAAAGTAGCACTTATATATTTTTCATGACTCAAAGTTCATCAAAGGAAATAATTTGAAAAGCAAAATGTTCAAATTTTACAGGACAGTAGAGGTAGGAGGGTCGACTCTGATAATACTAATTGTATAGTGCTTGCCACATAAGTACTTAATTATTGTTTACTGAATGATTGAATGATGCTATTTTGTTAAGGATACAGAATAAACTTATTTTCCCAATAAAACTTTCAGATTTAAGTAAATACAGTAAGTCATCACAAAGATGACAAATTCAACTATTTCTTAGTGCAAATCACTACAATTTAAGTTATTTTTGAAGAGTATAACAAGTCATGTTAATTTTAATATTATATTTTATGTTGATTCTCTTTGTTTTTTTATTAAAAATATCTCCTTTGAAAATTCTATGAGTCAACATATTGTGGTGGATTGAATAGATTGACCCAGATTCAGAAAGACATGGTTTCAAAGCTTTTGACAATGCTCAAATAAGTTACCTGAACCTCAGGCAGCTTTCTAAAACTATAAGTCATAGATGCATTATGGACAGTGGAAAAAGTTCCCACACAGATAAAACATTTGTTAAATAATATTTAAAGAGTAACTGCATTTTTTTTCAGTTTTTGTTATTTTTACATTCCCCTTAGGATACAATGATCCCATATGGGTAGAATAGAATTACCAACAATGAAAAGAAATTATTGTTTTTTGTCTTTTCCTTTAATGCCTTGCTCCTAAAATGTTAAAAAAAAAACTTGGGTCATGATATTTTTGACCCCTGAAAATTTGCATTTTGATATTTCCTTCCTATTAGGTAAGAATTTCTTTTAAAAAGTAAGTAATTATTGCACGAATGAAGCAGATTTAAATGGTGTCTACAAAATCAACACTTTAAAGCTCTGATAAGGAGAGAATATAAAAAATAAGCTAGAAATCTCATGTAGTAATTTCCACCTCCTAGGGAGTAGAAGGAAGGTCATTGGTTCCTGGATTAAACCTTGTACCTTCCCAGGAGGCTTTACTTTGTCCCTGACCGATAACTATGAGAGTTCCCCTGAAGTCATTTTATGATTCATGTAGTTAGGCTATTTTAAGGCAGCAGTTCCATTTCTAAACTCCATCCCTGTTGATGTCACTTGCACTGTTCACCTGGCACCATTGGCTGCCCTTCAGCAGATAATTCATACACCACATAATCATTTAGAAAAACCCACAGTTAAACTAGGAATAAGAGTCATCAGTGGCTTTTGTGGTTGGTGACCTTTTAATTATGTGACATCAAGTCAGGACAGAGGGAACCCTCCTGAGAAAATCAGCTCTTTTAAAGGCTATTCCAATTCATGTCCATGCCAGCTTGATTGAATAAATCAAGACTTCCTTTCCCTCCTTCAGGATTAAAATTGTAAGTCAGAGTGTTTGATTTTTAGGGACTGACCCATAAGTGTCTTGTCCTACTTTCTTCTTAGTGTAGGTTCTCTTGATGTGAAAGTCATGCTTGATCATAGGACGTTTTCAAAATCTAATGAAACAAATTTCATTAATAACAATTCATCGTAATAATTCCTTGGACAAAATGCTTAAATTCACATTTTACATAGAAAGCACAAATAAACTTTACTAAGTAATAATTATAGTGTCTGAACATTTTTCAAATGTATGAACACACATATGAACATATTCATAAACACATGCATATCATCATAAGAACGCCTTAGACAAAATGCTTAAATTCACATTTTGTAGAGGGTTGAAACTGAAAAAGTGTACTTGAATCTGAGACAGCAGTGCACTTAAGACTAATTATCTATTCAATGTGACATAATGGTTCTATATACATATATTTAGATGAGATAGTGATGTGATGGCTCTCCTCACCATTGGTGCTTGCTGAATGTGTGGGGGTGAGATAATTGTAGGCAAGGATTGGAGGGCTGAGGGAGAGAGGTCAGAGTCGCTCTGCAGTAGAATGATGAGAAGGAGAGAAACATCGGGCTCTGGACTCCAGAGTCCAGGATTCATCTTTGGCAAGATGCATGGCAGATTGCCTGCCTCTCCCACTAAAGACCAAGGACTTTGATTGATCCTGACTCTGACTGATCCTGAGGCCCTTCAGAGAACTAGCCTGGACATTATAACATTTTACATAGAAAACACAAATAAACTTTACTAAGTAATCATTATAATGTCTGAACAGTTTTTTTTTAAATGTATGAATACATAAATGAACATATACATACACACATGCATACATTCACATATGTGTTCCTAATATGGATTCTATGGATACCCTAAGGAGTCTGTGGATAGATTTTTAGTCTTTGAATTTGAATAGAAAAATGATGAAAGCTTGTCGCAAAAAGCTCTCTACAATGATGAGTTCATATATGATCCACATATAATAAGCTTCATTCCATGGCATGTAGAGGACCATCCGTAGGCCTGAAAACAGATGCAAATCTTCTTTCTGATATATGCTGGCTCTGGGTTTGTAGTCAAATAATCTATGTTCTCAGTGATGAGATATTTCAATAAGTCTATATGCGACAAATTATATGTATACATTATATGTGTATTTGTATGTTACATAGTATTACATTGTTATATATGATGATATATACAATATATCTCCTCTTGCTTGGATTATGGCAGATATTTTGTAATCTGAGGCCGTTAAGTGGCACAGTAGATAGAATGCTAGACTTGGTGTCAGGACAATTCAAGTTCAACTATGGGCTCAGATCTTACTTTTGATTTTGTCTAATTCACTTAACTTCTGTTTGCCTCAATTTATAATTATAAAGTAGGGATAATAACAGCATCTCCTTTTCAGGATTGTTGTAAGGATCAAATAAGATAATATTTATAAAACATTTAATAGAGTGCCTGGCACATAGTAGTTGTTAAATAAGTATTTATTAACTTTTGCCTTCTTTGTCCTTGATTGTTTTCGTTTTCTTAAAATTTTCTTACTTCTTTAATTATCCTCTCAACAATTGTCAAATTGATATTCTTAAAGTACAGGTCTGACTGCTTTATTCAACTCTATACAAAATTCCAGTGACAGCCTTTTGTCTGCAGGACAAAATAAAAATTTGTTTTTTGCTATCAAAACCCCTCACAATCTGATTTCTCCAGTCTCCCTTTCCATATATTTTGCCCTTTTACTCTTCTTCATACACTCTGTGTTCCAACAAAACTGGCTTCTTTACTGTGTCTCACAAGTGACATTTCATATTTTTATCTCTAGGTTTTTAAAATATTTTTAAAAAATATATGGAAAGGGAGACTTTTTTAATAGGCTGCCCTTTGTGTGTAGGAGAAAGACGTAAGGAACTACATTCCTTCCTCAAAAGTATCTCTTGGAATTCAAGCTTCCTTTAAAATTCAGGCTAAGTTCTACCTGCTGCAAAAAGACTATTCTACTTCTTCCCCGTTGCTAATGCTCTTCCTCTGAAAATTACTTTATCTATATTTGTATTTCATTTTCTATGTACTTGTTTTTCTCTATTAGGATATAAACTTCTTAGGAGCATGACATTTTTTATCTATCACATAGTAGGCACTTAATAAATGCTTACTGGATTGAATTAAATTGCAATGACTAGAGCATGAGTAAGGGATCTGGTTTTTTGTCTGATGAAACCAGTTAGCATATTGTTGAGAAAGATGGCCCTTGTACTCAAGGAGCATACAGCCTAATTAGTTTTCCCTACTAATTTGAAAAAATTCCATAGTAAGTGCTTAATAAATGTTTGCTTGTTTGATTGGAAGTCACAAAGTGATTACTCTTACAGGTAATGAACAGATTTTGAAAACAAGTAAACTGAAAATAAATTGGACTATTTTTGCAATGCTTGTTTAACTTTCAAGCTGAATTCCTATCATGTTATCAATAATAGGAAACTGTGTCATTAGATGTTGATAATTGGGCTATCTTTGTAATTAGAAAGACCTGGCATCAAGTCTTATATCTGACCTATAGTCTAACCAACCATCTAACTAATCAATCTATCAATCAACATGTAACAAATAATTCCTGTGTCAGATACTATGTTAGGTGCTTTGGAAACAGAGCATAAATAAAATTCTCCTAGAAAGTTAAAGAGAAGTTGTTAACTTTTATCAGTCTTAGAAGTTTTTTTTACAAGACAGAATTCTCTGAATTGATGAAATCACAGATTACCATTTCCAATATGCACACATATTTTACAAAGTATTTTTCTCAAAAAGATCCTGTGAATCAGGACTTCTAAAATCCATTTTTCCCCCATTTTATTGATGGGGAAGGTTAGACTTGGATAGATTAAGTTGATCATGTTGTTAGTTAGTGACAAAACCAACATCTTCTGACTACAAAACAAGCACTGATAACTCCCAACCCTAACTAAAGTACCAAAACTGAGGCCATGTCTAAGTACATTTCTCCAAACCTATGCCAATACCTGAAAAACCACCACATGTTGAGTTCTCAAATACTCTATTCCTCTAATTGGGCCATGCTTATTTCCTCTCTGCTCCCATCTAATTTAATCTACAATCTTTGGGAAGCTATTAATATCCTGGGTTTCACTGTACTGTAGCAACACAGGGAAAAAGAAACCTGCTTTTTCATATAAGGATATCTATAATTTTTCTTAATTATATAAACTTTTTTCTTTAGTATTTCTCTTGTGTGTGTATTGTATGTGTAAGAGAGACTTCTTTAATGTGAATATTTTATAATGTGTAAGTATTCATTTACTTGATATAAAATCTTTTGACAGAATTCTAAACTTAAGGAATGAAGTCCCAAATTCATGTTTCAGAACAACCCAATGAATGTCCATAATCACAGGATCTTTATGCATGCCCTGGGAGTGCCCCATTCCCTCTATCGCATGAGTTAAGCTCTGAGAAAAAAAATCTGACAGTCATCAAGCATGATCTCAATCTCAAGTGCAATCAGCAATGATCTGAGAGAGACTAAAGAATTCTTTGCTAGACGAGTATTTGTAAGGTTCCAGGGTTGGGAATATTATACTATTGAAAGGTAAAAGTGTTTTTTCATTAAATAGGTGAATTCTATAATTTTGATGCATTAAAGAGTGATTCTATCACTTCCATTTATGAACAAATCTTACTATTTCTTCCCATATTTCTTGGGATGGTATTTGACTTTTTAGCTTTTGATATATATATATATATCATATATTTCCATGCATTATAAATACTTCTGTTTGTGACATCCCTTAGGTAGACTGTCAATTCTATAAAAGCTGAGAATAAGTTTTAGCTAAACATTATATTTTTCAAGCATTTAGTATATATTTTTTTAACAAATAGTAGATATTTACTAAACATTTATTGTGGAAAAAAATCGTTGTGAAACTAGGAGGTTCTTAATAGAAATGCAATAAACATTTGTGGAATGCTCCCAACTATCCTATTAAAATTTGCAAGCAATTTATAATATGTAACATAATGAATACAATATTCTTAAAGCATTTTTTCTACTAAACTGTAAACCTCAATCCCATAAGCTGAAATATATGTGGGGAATAGAAAACACTAGGAAAAATCTTTAAAAAGATGAATAGTTATGTAAGGAAAACAAAAATATGATTTTATCTATACACAATCCAAATGCACTGATCATAAAAGATGACAATATTTTAAAGTATTGATTCAATCTTAACCACTGACCAAGTTTTTTTTTTAAATTAAAGCTTTTTATTTACAAAACATATGCATGGGTAATTTTTCAACATTGACCCTTGCAAGGCCTTCTGTTCCAAATTAAACCCTCCTTCTCCCCATCCCTTCTCCTAGATGGCAGGTAGTCCAATACATGTTAAATATGTTAAAATATGTGTTAAATCCGATATATGTATACATATTTATATAGTTATCTTGCTGTACAAGAAAAATACTGACCAATTTCTGTGGCAAATTCCCACCTAAACTCCTTCTCAATCTTCAACAAAGGTCAAGGTTAGCTCAATAGGAGTCAGAGACAACTGTTTCTGTTGAATAGGGACAATTTTAAATTATTGTAACTGAGCAAAGGTAATTTAAGATTAAATTCTTTCAGACACATATATACATATATGTCTATATATTTATCCATTCATTTGTTTATCTTTTTAATTATTTATTAATTCATTAATTAATTTATTTATAGTACTGGCTCTTTGTAATAAGAAGACTTGTATAACAGAATTAGATGACCTTGTTTCAAGCCTAAGATCTTCCATGAAAGCTTGGGCAAATTATTCTTTTCTTATCATATTAGTTCTCCTATGTATAATAATAATAGCTAATGTGTAAATAGGTCTTTAAGGTTTGCAAAGTGCCTTACATATATTATCTCATCTCATAATTATAAAAACCCTGTGAAACAGACACTATTATTAATCTCATTTTGCTAATGAAAAAACAGATCTAGAGAAATTGCATAACTTGTTCAGGATCACAGAGGTAGCAAGTAACTGTGAAAGAACAATGTAAAAACCAGAATTATGTGAAATGATTTCTCTATAAGAGTTCTTTCTAGGTCATCTCCATACTATGTGTTTAGTCTGTGATTGTGTTTAACAGTACACATTTTTTCAGCCTGAGTTTGGCATACAGCATTTTTTATTTGATAAATACTATTGCTTAAATCCATGACTTATATGTACCACATTGTATATCCCTCAAAGAACTTGAATGATGCTGATGGAAATACTTCTAATTGGCTTAAGTATTGGTGCCTCCCCAAACTTGAAAGAGGCAGGGGAAAGAACCCAGATCAATCATTGTTTAAAAAAGTTGTTTATGAATAAATTTCTTCTAAATTTACATATCACATATGAAAAACCCACTAAAACAAAGGCTGTGAGGTACTCTATAATCCTCTGCATGACTGCCTCCTTTGCTTTGAAATTATTTTCATGTGGAATAGTGTGTGTGTGTGTGTGTGTGTATGTGCGTGTGTGTGTGTGTGTGTGTGTGTGTGTGTATGTATGTTTCATTTTTTCTTCTAGATTTTAAGTTTGCAAAGAACAAAAATATGGAAAAGACATTAGATTTGTTCCGATTGGCTCCAGAAGAAAGAACTAGGGTCAGTGGGTAACAAATTAAGGCTTTGAAGTACAGTAAAATGCCCTTATAATTAGAGATCTCAAAAAATGAAATGGGCTATCTGGTAGTGGTGGTGAACCTCCATCTTTCTGGACATCTTCAAGCAAGGGCTGAATGACCACTTGGGATGATATACTGAAGATTTTTTTTATCTGTATCCAGGTACACATTGGATTAGTTGGCCTCCATTGTACCTTTCAACTTTGAAGTGACATATTTTGGTTTAATTCCCTGACAGAAGGGAATTTCTTTACTATTTCCCAAATGGAGGATCAACATTGATAGCTTAAGCTGCTAAAATAGCCATTCTTTTGTGTCCATTACTTCTACTTTCTAGCTATGTTATCGAATCATGATTTGGGTAGAAGTTAAGTGCTGTATTGGATAGAATTGCAGGATTGAAATCAGAAAGACTCTTCTTCCTGAATTCAAATCCTTTCTCACATACTTTCTAGGTGTGTGACTTTGGACAGGTCATTTAACCATGTTTGCCTCAGTTTCCTCATCTAAAGAACAAGCTGGAGAAGAGAATGGTAAATCACTTCAGTTTCTTCTCCAAGAAAGCCCCAGATGGGGTCACAAAAGATCAGACATGACCATAATGACTGAACACAACGCAGTATGTGCAGTACAAAAATGGACTACTCATATTTACTAAAAGAATGGTTCACTTTTCTTTCTGTGTTTTGTTTGTATAACTGAAGGCAAGTTTATATTTGTAAATCTCTCAAGTATAGGCAGCCTTTAATACTACTTTTCTAACAAGGCTTTTGGATGAAGACAGTCTGATGTGTGGCTTCTGACTTATCTTTATTTGGAAATCTTCTGTTCTCTTGAAGAGGTTTTCATCTCCAATCAGGCTTTTTCAAGCTTTGTTTAGTCATTCATTCAAACGGTTGCTATTTTGTGATTTTAAAGAAAGATATCCATTAAAAAAAGAAGAAATAAGTTATTGTACATGAAAAATTTCTAGTGCTGACATGTTTTATTTAAAGAGGCATGGGGCAACATACAGGATAAAGTATTAGAGTAGGAGTCAGAAAACCTGGGTTCAAATTTGACCTCATACATTTATTAGCTATGTGATCCTGGGAAGGTCATTGAATCTGTTTTTATTTCCTTATTGATAAAATGTGTGCCATAATAATAATAATAATCAACATGTATATAGGTGTATATATTCTTTATTATGCCAGGCACCAAACTGAGTGCTTGATTTACATTACCTCATTTGATCCTTACAATTTCCCTGAGAGATAGATGCTATTGTTATCCTATTTTACAGTTGAGAAAACTGAAGCAAACAGAGGTTAAGTGAGTTGCCCAATATCACACAGCTAGTAATTGCCTAAGACCAAATTCGGATTCAGGTATTCCTCACTTCAGACTTAGTTTTTTGTACCATGTGCTACTTAGTTGCCTATCACGATAACATTTGTTTCACTGGGTTAATGAGAGAATAAATGAGATAAGATATGTAAAGTACTTTATGAAACAAATCATTATTAAAATGCCATCTATCATAATAAAATCCTTAGGGGCAGGAAGGGCTTTGTCTCTGTGCTTGTTTGCCTAGCAATTATTGCCATGCCCAGCATATAATAGGAGCTTAATAAGTGCTTGTTTAATTAATTGAATTGAAAGGTAAGTATATAATTATGGTAGAGGTATAATTTTCATGTTTTGGAGTAAAAAAGTCAAAGAATCATTGGATGTTAAATGTTGGAAAGAATCTTGGCTTTCAACTTACCACTGAAGAAACAGGCTTTATTTTATTTTCTAGTGTGCTTAAGATTATGTTGTGATGATTGTAACTACAATTTGACCAGAGAATAGAGTTCATTTGTTAGAATGGTAGGAGCTAGAGTTTAAAAAATAGATTGGGACTAGATTGTAGAAGGCCTTGAATGATAAGTTAAGCAGTTTTGGACAAAGAGCAATGGGAAATATTGAGTGTTTTTCCAACAAATGAGTGGACATGATCAAATCCTATGGGAAAAAATGGTTAGACCAGGAGTGTGCAAAATGAGTTACAGTAAAGAGAGCTTTAAAAGCAGAGAAGCAAGAAATCATTCAGGAATAAGAAGACAAGAATATGAACCAGATAGGTAATTATGAGAATGGAACAGAAAAGATAGAATTTATTATGATGCTTTGAAGAGGTAATGGGCAAGATTTGGCTCCTGATTAGATATAAGATATGGTCTTTTTGTTTCTAATATCTAAGAAAGTAGAAGAAAGAGCTGAAATAGTTACTAGAAAACACAGTTTAGCCAAATCTGAGCTAAGTGAACCATAATTTCATTTTGGATTGGCAAGATAATAAGAATAATATGAAATAAATAATCCCCCTTTTTATTACACATAGCATCTAAGGAGAATTTCAACTGAAATCTCTTCATTTCCTCTAATATGCTGACAATTTTTTTGAGAAGGAAAAACCTCAGCGTTAGAAGGAAATGGATTTAAATCTTAATTCTGACACATACAGGCTATGTGATTTGGACCAATCTAACTTCCCAGAATCCTCATAAATTCTTTCAGATTATTAGTTATAGAAAAGGTCATTTCATTAGTAGAGTTTCATTCTAAGAGATCAGTAAACCAATAAAATTGAAAATTCCTTTTTTTTCATACGTCAAAACAGATATTTTGAGTTTGAAATCTGTAGTCAATGAATGTATCTAAATATAAAAATCATTGTTTACTTGCAAGCAGGTCAATTTGGAGAACAGCCTTCCTGTCTCATCAGTCAGAAAAGCTAGGTCAACTAAAACCAAACCATCATCACTGGGGACTTTTGTTCATGAGCATAGATTTGAAATCTTTCCTATTCTAGGTCAAAATGATAATTCATGCTGATTAAAATAAATATAGTCTGGATGAATTTTCAAACCCTAAGGAAAAACCACAACTCCTATTTAATGAGACAGTGTCTGTGCATTCATCCCTTTACCTTAAGAAAAAACTAGAAATTAAATGTTCTTTAAATTTATTGAAATAATCAAGGGATTATTATTTCAAAACTTCACAGTAACTCTTAGCAAGTATACTTGGAAAGGAAATGAGGAAGCCTCCCAAAACAAGTAGCACAAAGGATGTTAAAATGAATAAAATATAAAATAAATGAATAAAATGAATATAATATGAATATAAATAAGTGAATAAAAATATAATGAATAAAATAGAAAATGAGCTGCTCACTTGGTGGGCAAGAGAAATAACCATCAGTTTTTATGCTTCCTTGGCATCCTTCTGATGTCAAAAAATAGTAAAGAAGCTCCCTCACATACTGGTTAGAATCTATTGTGGCCAATGCATGGCATAAGAGATTGTGAACCAGAATCACATTGTATGGACAGGCATGGACATGTTGAGATCTTTTACTGAAAGGAATCCTTGAATAAGATTCATAGAATCATGAAGTCTCAAAGCTAGAAAAGACCTTTAGTTCCTTCATCTTTACATGGCAAGAAACCATGTGTTTTGGCCTAAGCTCCACATGGACAAGAATCCTAGATGCTTGACTCCCAGTTCTATATTTTTTTTCTATCATAGTACAAAGTTTTTCATAACTGTAATTTTTTTCTTTTTCTTTTCTTTACAGGGGGAGGGAAGGAAGAGAAATGTCAGAGAGCATGGACAGAGTGAAAAACAAAGGAAAAGGGGCCTTTAAAGAACTTGTTTGTATACCCTAAAGAAATCAGCTTTTATTTCAGTCAAGATCACAGGAGAAAAAGCTTGGAGATATTTTATATTTTCTTTTTAGAAGAGTAAAAAAATACTTAAAAGTACATATATAGACTGACCATAGATTTATTGCCAATGACTTTTTGTAAGGCAGGCAGATTGAGGCCGCTAATGTAAGTTTATGAGTACAGCTGGCACATTTAATGGCGGGTTTATAGGCACACCTCAAGGACTACTCCATGCCTGTGGAAGGTATGGTATCAAACAAACTCTGTTGGACATATGGGCCTATCGATGGGCAAGGCACTATAAACCAACCCATAACTACTGCAGCTGTGACCATAAACCTTTTTAGAAAACAACCCTCAAAATCAGGCTTAGAAATGTTTGCTGTGTTCCAAATCAGGCAGACAGTTCTTAAGCAAAGTCTGGGACCATGGAAGAATTTGAGTGTATGTATCACAGGCTTAGATTAAAGCAACAAGACCTATATTTTGTTTTCACTCTGTATTGTTTTCATCAATTTCACTTGAAGTATCAACTACAATTAATTTCTACTTTTAAAATATCTCTTCAGTATCTACAACCACTGGCATTCCATATAATAGAGGTTGTTCTTTAAACCAAATCCCCAGGATGTTGGTACTTACCTGGCTTGTTGATAGAGTGTTTCATTACATGGGCATACCTTGTGAGATTGGTCTCCTGTTGAACAAGGATCCATTTCAAATTGGAACCTTTTCACCTGTTGAGGAAAGAAGGATTTTGCCCTTTCTAAGGTATTTGGGAATATTTGCTTCAAAAGCATTTTATTGAAGGGGCCACCAACAGCTTTTTAAACTGCATCCTCAAAACAAAAAAATGAACCAACTGGATTTCTTTTTTCTAAGGAAAGCAACTTATACAGTAACAATTCATAATTAACTTATAGTCTATAATTTTTTTCTAATTCTAAACCATTTTTATTTGTAAACCCTTATAGAACAAGGACCAACTTTGCCCCTTAACTCCAAATATCCCTTTCATCCAATTTTACTTAGACAAGAGAAAGATTTTATTTTAAAAAGCTGATTTAGTGGTAAGAGTGGGCTCAAATAGAATCAATTTTCTTCAAGGGAGAATATAAATAGGATATAATAGCTTCCTTTTGGATTATAATTTGTGATGTGTAAACATCTCTCTTTTTATCTGCATAGGTTTAAATATTTACCTGTCTGATTTGTGAATGACTACTTTGTAGAATTTGACTTGTATTGTGCGTATGGATCCACTTTTGCTATTCACAATTTGTGATATTTATGTCTTTAGTTTTCCTTTTTGTTACCTATCAAATGAAACCATTCGATTGCTATCATCTCTACATAAGTCTACAAATTTGGACTACTCTTATTATTTAGGAAAAATCTGGAGTACTTATGCAAAGATGGTACCTGATGAATTTGTATGGTCTTTCAAAATCTCGGTTTGTTTAAACAAAGATAATATTTTATCATGTGAAATTTTAATGATTTTAGACTCTTTTCCAGAAGAAAGATTACAATAACTTACTGGCTACAGAGTCTGCCTGACAATCAGTAAGATTCAAGCATCACCTTAGATTTTTATTAGCTATATAGACATAGGCGAAGTTATAATGTCTCAGTGCCTTCAAACAAATCTCTAAAAATGTAGGTTATAGAAGACCTGCATTGATGGAGGGAATTTCTACACTGGGAACTTCCTACATTATGAAATTCTAAGTATAAATTAAATATTTCTTAAGATCTCTAATTTGCACCAACATTTTTATGGTTAAGTAGTTTCCATTCACTTAATAATATTTCTTTTTTATCCTTGTTGTTTTCATATCAACAAATCTCACTTTTGAAGAGGAAGTTTATTTTTTACATTTAATCAATAACTACAAATTGAGTATCTAATGTGTACTGTTGAACATTCCATTTTTCTTCCCCCTTGATTATCTCATGAGATCCTGCATTACTAACAACAGTCCAGAGTTACTTGTTCAACTATTATATACTTCTCTTCTCCTGATCATGAACTGTATGAGGCTATATCTGCAAAGTTTTGTAAAGGCTGATTTGACCTTCTTTTTTACATGGAACCATTCTTTGAATGCTTAAGCATGGATAAAAAAAACTATCACCATTGACACATATCTATCTTTTCTTCTTCCCCTACCCCTTTTTCATTTACACAGTTTTGTATCTATGAATTCAATGTGATTTAATTTAATTCAGCAAAGATATGTTAAGCACCTAGAATGTGCATGGCACTAAGGTTGAAATATCATAATTTAAATATATTTTGTAATATGTAAGCTATCTTTGTCTATGTCTGTCTCTGTCCCTCTGTCTATCTATCTTTCTGTTTCTTTCTCTTTCTATTTCTCTCTCTGTTTCTCTGTCTCTGTCTCTATCTCTGTCTCTCTCTCTGTATCTCTCTTTCTCTTTCTCCCTTCTTTCCTTCCCTCTCTGTGCCTCTGTCTGTCTTTCATTTCCAGAAAACTATTAAAATTAAAGGAATTAGTTTTAATCTTGACTCCTGTCATTTTGGAAAATAGAATGCATGAATTTTAGGGCACTGGACAGATAACAGACACATTTTTAGGAAGGAGAAGTGCTGTCAAGAACCCCCCCACACATAACTGGAAGATAGTAAGAAGTGCCAAAGGGAGCTGAATATAGAAAGGATACTTATGTTTTGCATAGAGGGAGCCTTATCTTTCTGTGTTTGCCTGTGACTCTGACTGAAGCAGAGCCACTGGGGAGAAGAAAAGGAGCAAGAGAACACCTTTTAGGGTTTTTCAAATGTATTAAATAGCACCTCCTTCCCAGGGAAACCTGAGTTATACAACAAGAGACCAAATATGAGGGAGAAAGCTATTTTCTTCATCCACCACATCTGTTCAGCCACAACTGGACATTCCAAAGTCCTCTGTGACTGTTTCTTCATACCAGCTTGTCCAGCTGTTCAGACAGAGAGATAACAGTTTGCCTTCTCATACAAATAATATCCCAGAACATAAGAGGCTGAGACATCTTTATTTGTATTGTTAAGATACTGGATTAGTAAAAAGTTTCTTTTAGTCTTTTGTTTGCCTCTGAAGCTGTATATGAAAAATCATAAGTTGTTGCAAGTCTAATTTAAATATTACTGATCAAGCATCTGTTTAGGTCTTGATAAGGTTTCCTATTTCTGAAGATAATGCTGGATGACCTCCCAAACCTTCTAGATGTGGTCATTCTCTGTTATTTATTTGTTGATAACTATAAGGAATGCACAGAACTCCTCATAACTCTTCCAAGGGGGGAAATGCTAAGAAAAATTAAGTCAGCGAGAATTCATAGATATGTTATTTTCTAATATTCAGACCAAAACCTAATAATCACACTTACATTATCTATAATGTGGGTATCCTTTCTTTGTATAAAAACAAAACATAACATAATCTGGCTACTTTTAAGTATGATTTTTCAATAATGTTATCCTAATGCAAAGTTTCCATTGCCACATATTTGCTCATTGTATTATTCTAAATACTCCACTGGGCACCATTTTAAAGTGCTGAATTAGAGCAACTTTCACATTATTGCTAAATGGTTATCCAGATTTGGAGACTGTTTGGCTGCCTCTCCTACATGGGTCTTAATCATTCCAAATCATTTGAGTAATTTCTTCAGAGAGAAAAAAATGACAAGATTCATAGCTCTGTGTGGTTTCTTTCGTCATGATTTATCAATTTTCCCTTCCTCTGCAGTGTGCTTAAAAGAGGACTTTGAAACTCCAAAGGCAAAATTGGCCCAGAAAAGGGAGGTTTTGGTGATTTCCTGCCTCCTTTACATCAAATTTTTGGATTTTATTACAAACAAAAGAAAACTTAGAAAGTTTTCCTTGTGGTAGAGTGACTAAGTTACTATACCCCTGGGCAACAGTAACATTCATGCCAAGAAATTATGAGAATTTTATATACCTATAGTCTTTGCTCTGGTGGGTCCTCATTTCTTTATTTAATAGTAAAGTAATCTTAGAGTGAGATGAAACACTCCTTCTGAGCTTATGCATACATATATATAAATATATATACACACACAGACACACATATACAGATAGAAGTATATATATGTGGTTACATATGTGAACATCTATAGGTATCTAAGTAAATACTCATGCTGCAAATTTTAAAAGTCCACGGTGGCATCTACCACAGAAATGTTAATAAAATAAATATTCCTGTGAGCAAAGGTTTATGTGTGTGATACTTAAATTTATGTGCAAATGGCTACATACATGTAGGAAATTATTCATTTTTATGTTTGGTGCTTAGTTTAAGCCCCATAGGTTCCTTTGTACTCAAAAATGCTGATGTAAAACCAAACTGTTGACAAACCATCAAATTCAAGACACTGAGCTGTGCTATATTACCATTTCCTTTAAGCAAAAATATATCTTGCATCTGTTCTGAAGGTCAAAAGTTTGGACTAATTTTAGGGCAAATATAGTCTATCCCAGAGTTAAAGGTACCAAGTTTTTAAAGGACATGGTATCCTTTTTTGATGCGCAAAGGGGCCTTGTCAGCTATTTTCTACTTTATATTTTGCATAGTTGCATATTTGGTTACAAAATGTTAAGAAAACTTCACCTTCAAATATCTCTACCTCCTAAAAATATAGAAACTACATGTCCAGCAATTAGAGGATGACTAAATAAATTGTGATACATTTATATGAGCTTATTTTTGAGTTTTTTCAAACTCTCTGTAAGCTTATTTGGAATTTTCTTTGCAAAGATGCTGAAATGGTTTGCCATTTCCTTCTCCAACTCATTTTACAAATGAGGAACTGAAGGAAAGAGTGTTAAGTGAGAAAAAACCATGTCCAGCAATTGAAGCATAGCTAAATAAATTATGAAATATTTGTATGAGTTTATTTTTGACTTGTTTCTAGACTCTCTGTAAGCTTATTTGGGATTTTCTTTGCAAAGATGCTGAAATAGTTTGCCATTTCCATTTCCAACTCATTATATAAATGAGAAACTAAAGCAAACAGGGTTAAGTGACTTATTCAGGGTCACACAGGTAGTGAATATCTGAGGCCAAATTTCAATCAGGTCATCTGGCTTTCAGGACTGATACTCTACCCATTGTGCCATTTAGCTGCCCATATTAATGTAATAGATTTATGGTAATATTAAAAACAAATATTAAAAAAGAAAAGAAAATAGGAAGGAAGAAAAACAAGTCCAAGGTTGACTGTGAGAAGGCCTGGAAAGGGAAATAAAACTTGGTTCTGCTGTGTTCCAAACTAGGGATTCTGTGTAAAGTTTTTGTCTTTTATGGTACTTAGGTATTTTTGTTTGACAGCTATTAAATTCACAATAAAAATAGTTTAGTGATGCTTTCTCTAAAAGTACACAAACTCTTGATGAAACTTGGATCTCAGGAATATAAGCCTCCTTTCTATCATATGTCAATTCCATGATGGAGCTTCTTTTCTATTGTTATCCATGGAATGGTAATTTCAACAGAACTAAACTGAGACTGGCATCCATTCAAATGGCCTGGCATCTCACACATTAGAGAAGCTCTCAATATTTGAGGGAATAAGTTACAGAGGTTTTTGTGTAGTGGTATCCAGGAAGATCCATGTTAAAAATAGACACACAGGAGTTGGAAAGAGCCAAGATATAGGATACACAGCTCAGACTGGAAATGTATCTTATCTTGGTCCACTCTCTTCCATATACATATATGAGAGGCCTGGAGAAACTTACATGAACTGATACTAAGTGAAGTGAGTAGAACCAGGAGATCATTGTACATGACAACAGCAAGATTATAGGATAATCAATTCTAATGGACGTGGCTTTTTTCATCATCAGATGATTCAGGCCAGTTTCAATGATCTTGTGATGAAGAGAGCCATCTGCACCCAGAGAGAGGACTACGGGAACTAAGTGTAGATCACAATATAGCATTTTCACTCTTTTTGTTATTATTTGCTTGCATCTTATTTTTTCTCATTTTCTCCCCTTTTGATCTGATTTTTCTTGTGCAGCATGATAATTGTAGAAATATTTATAAAAGAATTGCACACTTAACACATATTGAATTACTTGCTGTCTAGGGGAGGAGGGAGGAAGGAAAAGAAAAAAAAATTTGAACACAAAGTTTTATAAGGATGAATGTTGAAAATTATCCATGCATATGTTTTGAAAATAAAAAAAAACTTTAATAAAAAATCCCATCATCTAGGCTGTGATTAGCAAATTATTTAAAACAATGACATTAAAATGTGAGTAATATTTTGATAACCCTGATTTCTGGGACGGTGAGGCAGAGTGGTAGAATGGAAAGAGTGTTGGAGTTGGATTCAGAGAGCCTGGATTCACTTACTATCTGTATGATTTAAGGCAAGTTACTTAAATCCTACTTTAGCCTCAGTTTCTTCATCTCTAAAATGCTGTTTCCTTCTAGATCTAAATATATGATCATAATGAGAAGAGGAAATGTCATTTGAAACAAGTTTTTTAAAAATCCCGTTTTACCATAGCCAGTCCTTAGAGTTTGTTCTAGAAGGGATCAAAGGATGAAAATAATGATTTAAATTTGGTGAGTTATTTCTAAACCCTTATGAAGTAACTGAGATAGATGATGAAAGCTAGAAATTTCTGGAGATGATGATCTTTTGAATTTGATTTCCTTTATTTTTCTTGTTCAAATTTATTTTATTTGAGAAAACAACAGACTAAAAAAAGGAAAAAGAGAAAAGGAATACAAAACAAAACAACAAAAAAGCAAAACAAAAGAGAACATCATCATTATGTATAATAACAAATTACCAGATCAAGAAAGCATATATATATGTAGAAGAAATTATATTCATGAAGTCCATTTTTTCTTTACTTCCTTGTAAATTGTTCTTTGCTTCTCTGCTATGCACTTTATTTACTCTATTCTTTTTCTCCCTTTATCACCTCCCAAGCAAGCTAGCATTAAGAAAAGAGATATTATATACACACATATAGATAGATACACACAAGCACACACATCCCACATGTGTCTTTCCTATCCCTGCTTACTCTTTAATTAAATTTTGTTCCACAACTTGCTTTGCTATTACTTAACCTCCTCCATTCTTCCTTGTCTTCTTTCCTCCCCTTTCCTTTCTCACCCACCATTCCTCTCCCCTTATTTCTTTCTTTCTTTCTTTTTTCCTGAGGCATTCAGGGTTAAGTAACTTGCCCAGGGTCACACAGCTAGGAAGTGTTAAGTGTCTGAGACCACATTCAAACTCAGGTCCTCCTGACTTCAGGGCTGGTGCTTTATCCACTGAGTCACCTAGCTGCCCCTCCCCCTTATTTCTTTATAGATTTTGGAAGGTGTTTTACAGTATTGCCTATTTATCCAATTCCTAAGGTGAGTAGATTTTCAGAACTATGAGCTCTCTTCCCCCTTCTAATGCCTCTATATTCTTCCTCTGCACTTCATTTGTATTACATGATTACTATTTTTACCTAAAGTCTGCCAATCTTTCTTTTGAACTATCCTATTAATGTGAATCTTAAACACATACTTTACATTTTCCATGTTAAAAAAAAATAAAAATTTTTCCATGTTTCAATAGTTTGTCCATGTTGAGTTCCTTAAAAGTGATTTTTGATAATGACTTTTATATGTTAAATTTTCTGTTAAGTTTGGGTTTGTTTGATAGAAAGTCCTGAAAACTTGAAAGTTCATTGAAGGTCCATTTTTTTCTCATTCAAAATTATACATAATTTTGTTGGATATGATATTTTTGGCCGCAGGCTTAGTGTTTTGATTGTCGGTAGATATGATTCCAGGACCTACAGTCTTTTATTGTAGCTGCTGATAAATCTTGTACAATTGTAATTATTGCTCCAGCATATTTGAATTGTTTTTTCTCATTTCTTGCAAAATTTTCTCTCAGATCTGGGGATTTTGAAATTTGACAATAATATTCTTATGTGTTTTCCACAAAGTATCTCTTTGAGATGGTAATCAATGGATTTTTTTCTGTTTCTACTTTCCCCTCATGTTCTATCACTCCAGAACAATTTTTTTGGATCATTTCCTGCATTATTGTATCAAGATTTTCTTTTTGGCCACAACATTTTGGCAGTAAAATATTCTTATATTTTCTCTTCTTGATATGTTCTCTATCTGTTGTTTTTCTTATAAGATGTTTTATGTTCTGTTCTGTTTTCTCATTCTTTATAATCTACTTTGTTATTTCTTGGTCTCTCTTTGCTTCACTGATTTCCCCTTGCCCAATTCTAATTTTCAAAGAATTATTTTCATCTTTGAGACTGTATCTCATTTGCTAATTGGTTAACTTTCTTTTTCATAATCTTGTTTTTCTTGGATGGTTTTTATTTTTTTTAATTTGGTTTTTGCATTATTTTTTGAATTCTTCTATAAATTCTCTCTGGACAGGGAGCCATTTCACATTACTCTTTGGAATAGAAGCTTTTTTTTTTTTCCATTTAAGTGTCATCCTCTGAAAATGAACCCTAGTTTTCCCTGTTCCCGTGATATGTTTCAATGACTGGGTTCTTTCTTCTTTTCCAGTTCACTTTATTTTAAAATAATTTGATATTTAATCTCCAATCTGGTGTCTTTCTTGAGATTTTCTAAAGAGGTATCTGGAGGATCCCAGTTCTGCCCCAAGTCTTCTTGATTTTTCACCAATCTGTGTCCATCCTGACATGCACATTTTTTCGATTTGTGGTGGCAATCAGGAAAGCTTGAAAATTACCAACCTATTCCACCATCTTCCTCCTTGAATTTAATTTTCAACCAAGGCAGCACATCCTATCCCTATTTATGCTTCCCCCCCCCCAACAGATAGTACATAGATCATTGTACCAGTTTCTTTTGTTTGTTTTGCTCAAATGATGATGTCATATAGACCTTGTAACTTCTATAATATATTAACGGTGATATAAGTTATTCTTTTTGTCATCAGCAATTTGGATTGAAGTTCATTTTAAAGAACAAAAACACCTTCATTAAGAGAATATATATGACTTAAGAGTCTTTTTTTTGTGAGGTAAATCACCAACTCTTTGGGTTTCAGTTTCCTTCATCTAAAGCCAATGACCTTGGACTAGATCTTTAGTTTAGTTGGTTGTACCCTAGCTGTGCCAGAAATCTTGTTAAATATTCTAGCTAGGTGTAATCTCATGCACGTGCCAATATTGGGTCAATAAAGGAGCACTTATTAAGGATTCCAAAGCAGTTACTTGAGTGCCTGACCTGGAGTCAGGAAACTTGAGTTCAAATTCAGACTCAGACACTATTTGTGTGACCCTGGACAAGCTATTTAACCCTATTTGTCTCAGCTTATTCATCTGTAAAATGAGTGGGAGAAGGAAAAGGCAAAACACTTCAGTCCCTTTCTCAAGAAAACTTCAAGTGGGATCACAAAGAGCCAGACATGACTGAAAAAAACTAACAAAAAACTTGTTATAAGGAACTTGGATTCCCCAAGATAATTCAATAATTAGTCAAATACAGGTAATCAGTAATGTTTTATAGTAAGCCATTGCTTATAATACATTTGCATCCCTTCATATTTTCATAGGGCTTTGTACTGACTGAATTAGAGACTCAATATGAAGAGTAGATAAATTGACATAACCAATGCTCACAAATGACTATGAAAAGTTTTACCAATTGGGAAAGATGTCCTGTGTTTTCATGATTGTCTGAAAATCAACCAATAATTTAATAGACAATCTAATTTCATTTTGTATCACAATAGAGACTTTATTAAAATGTAAGTATATATGTACTATACAAAAATAGACAGGCAATTTAAATTTCATAAAACTGTAAATAATGAGTCCATTAAATTAGTGGAAATAAGAGAACTCGGATCTTTAGATTCATAGTATGACCCCAATTACATGAATCAAAGCTAACTAAAGTTCAGGTACCATAGCCCCACAAAGGCTTGCTAGAGTACATCATTAAAATACTATCATCTGGGGTATTGGGATATGTGTTTTCCAAAGTTGGTTACCTGATTCCCCATTTATCTAAAACTATGTTTCAGATAAACATGCATGTTATGTGAACTTGGAATTCTGATCACAGAATCAATCTTCTTAGACTTATCAGAATCCAAGCAGTTCCTCAGTGGCCTGGAAAACATCAATTAACTATTTATTTACATTTCCTGTACATGAATTTGTATGTATCATCTCATTTTGTGCTTTAAGATTCAAGAAGAAATTAATTTTGGGCTATATATGTTTATGTACAATATTTACTTAATTTGATAGTTCCTATAGTTTCATAATGTGGTAGGTAATGATCTTTGCCTTTAAGCATTAATTTTTAATGCTTGTAAACATTTGATGTTTTATAATGATAAGTCAATTTAATTATGTTTCTTTTATCAATATTGCCATACAGAATTATATTTACACTGAAGAATTGGATTCAAAAACACATTTGATGACATTTTGGTTAAACTCAGGCATTTGATGAGGATGAATTTTCTTGGTTAAAAACTCTCTCAGATGGAAAGATTTCCAGGATTCATGAGAGAGAGAGACAGAGACGGAGAGATAGTCAGAGAAAGAGATATAGAGCAACAGAGACAAAAGTAGAGAGACACAAAGATAGACAGAGACAGAAAGACAGACACAGACACACTGCATCTTTTTGTCTCCATATGTCTTCTCTCTCTCTCTCTCTCTCTCTCTCTCTCTCTCTCTCTCTCTCTCTTTCTCTCTCTCTCTCTTCTGCATGTTTTTTAGTTTCTGTCTTTCTCTGTCTTTCTGTGTTTGTTTGTAAGTCTTATATGAATCCTGGAAATTTTTTCATCTGTTGTAATTCAAGTCCCATATCTGAGGTTTGCTGTCTTACAATCTTGGATATGTCACAGACTATACTGTAGAAATCTTTATGCCCAATTTTCCCTTAATTTGATGATCTTCTATAATTTTATATTGTCACAGGTAATGATATCCATTCTTCCTTGCCTGTAAGCATCTGCCTTCTTATATGGATAAATCAATTTTTATAAACATATGCACACACACATACACAAATATTTTGAGTCATCCACTTTTCTTTAGCAGCACTCCCTAGTCAACTCAGTATCTATCAACTTCCAGGATGAATCATTTAAATTTCCTTTAGTTGTTTTGAAATAAATACAAACTGATGGTAGGGTTCATTTCTTTAAAAAGGTGGAATTCATTCTCTCTCCTTGAATCTCAGCTTCCCCATCTATGAGACAGTAAAACTAAATCATCTCCAAAGTTGCTTCCAGTTCTAATTCTGTAATATTGTGATCCCATGATTGTTAAATTAATATTAGAAATAGCATAAACTAAGTGATCTCCAGATAACAGCTTTGGTGGAAGATGCTTTGGAGGGGTCTTGGTTGAAGTTCTCTTTGTTATGATTTGAACTCTATGGTGGTGGTGATTGTTTCAATAATTGCATATCAAAGTCATTTTCCTTATCTTGGGTCAGATTTCAGTCATGATTGAGTCTTCTATTAGCCTACTTAACCCCCTGTATATAAATAAGTTCAAAGAACTAACTTATTTATTGTCATTTTGTTTTGTGTTTGTCTTAAGATTCATGATTATTTGAAGAAATGAAGTGGGTATCCACACTGTATTATAGTATCTTTATTTTTTAATATTACTTATAGTATCTAACTTATAAGACTATTGGCAAGGATATGTTTTGTAATGAGTTATTATTTTTGCTAATAATAATAAAATATATTTCTAACAACAACTATTATTGTTAAATGATTATTCATTTATAATAATAATCATAAATATTCCGGGTAGATTTGTTGCTTTAAAATGCTTATATTGTGCCTTTTCTCATTTTAAATATTTTTAGATAAATATGTATATGCACATTTTAAAAATTCATCCTTCTCTTGATAAAACAGTAATTAATTGCAATCAATTCTTATCTATTCAATTTTTCATGAAATCCCTAGGTTCTGGTGGAAGTTCCTCTGTGTCCTAAACTCTGTGTTTCTGTTTCTGCACCCCTGACCAGACTCACATTATCCACAGACAAATTTAGAAATGTTCTTTAATTCTTCTCCAAATGGCCAACAGGGAGATATAAAAGAAACCAGGATTGTAGCCTGGGCCTCTTGCAGCCTCTCACAATTTCTATAACTCCTGCCTGTTTCAGGGGCTCATAGGCTTAAAGCCTTTACTAGCAAAGCTAGAACATTTTAAAACCTTACTTTTATCACCACTACCTCAATACAAGCAAATAAAGAAAAGGGGAGCACATTTGTGCCTGGCCTCAGTAGGAAAAGAGAAAAAGAAATGATTGCTCAACGCTTACTTGGTTTAGAAGTTTTCTCATTAGTTGGCTTTTAATTTTCTGTATTTACTTCCTTTTCTTAAATGGAGGGATCTCACTTAATTCTATTGTATTATTTCTTGATTGTCACATAAATTCATTTCCTCAAGTTTTTTTTAAAGCATCCTTCACTTCTCTTTGAAAGTATTCCCTGACCAATTGGTTATCTATCACCTTTTAGGAACATCATTCTTATTTTCTTTTAGTTGTTTTTAAAAAAAACATTTTGGTGGTAGGGTTCACTAAGAAATGAAATTCAGTCTCTTCTTCCTTGTAATTAGAGGTTTCTTGAGCCTCGTAGTAAAAGTAAAATGTTAATATCATGTACTCTATTTCAGTGAAAATTTTACTACATTTGTAGTCTAGTTCTGGAAGTAAAATTGGGAATTCCCTTTTACCTCCCACAAAACTAATCATTTTTAAGAAAAAAGGAAAAAAAATGTTGTATATTATATTACACACTGGGCTTATGTTCAGAAGGTCTGGGATCAAGTTCTGATTCTATGACTTATTAGCCATCTACCTAGGGCAAAGGAAAGTCACTTAACCTCTCTGAAGCTCAGTTTTCCATTCTATAATATGGGAATGATACTCTTTGCACTATTACTTGCAACTATATGATAAAAGATATCTAGGTGACCCAGTGCATAGAGTGCCTGATTTAGAGTTCAAATCCAGTCTTCAAAGCATTCTGTTTTCCTAGGCAAGTCTTTGTTGCTGTCTGCCTCAGTTTCTCTTCTGTAAAATGGGGATAAAAATTGGGATAGTACCTACCTCTTCTGTTTGTTGCATCAAGTGAGACAATATTTATAAAGCACTTAGCACAGTGCCTGGCATATTGTAGGTGCTTAATAAATGTTTTTTTTCCCCCTCCATACCTACCTCATTGAACTATTTGTGGGAAAATAACTTTGTTAACTAAAATGTGATATTAATGTAAATCTTTATTTTTGCCATTCAATATGACTTTGCTATCTACTTATGGCCAGTTAATAAAAATACATTTATGGACCAACCACAATAGTGGTTTATAATGGAGATATGGAAGAAGTTGAAGATGACATTAACTTTCATTCTGACCTATAAGTCATTGATATGACCTTAAGAATAGTTGAAAGAAAAAGCCAGTGAGAAGAGGTCATATCATTTTAAGTACTTGACATATAAATTCTAACATTCCATTTTATATAATATGGGATGGCTGGGTTTCTGATCTTTATCACAGCAGGCTGATGGTGAGGTTAATCACAGGGTGACCTGGTAATGAATCCTGCTTTAGGATTTAGGGGGTTGGTTGATCAGGGTAAGTTGATTAATTATGTTACTGGGACAAGTCCAACAGGTATACTAATACCAGACAGGTGTTTATTAATATTACAACCCTATTTCCTCTTGGTTCTCAACCCTTCCAGTTCCTGACATAGCTACTTAACAAGGAGACATATGACTCTCTTTGTTTGCCACATGGCAGCCTTGTATTCTACCCCCTCTACACCCCCACACCCCCCACAGGTGCTAAAACAAAAACCCTGTTAAGCAGATTTTATAATTGTGAGTATTGTGGGCCAAGAGAAAAGAGGTTATATTTGCAGACCACAGCTCATAAATTCAACTGGGAAGACATAAGCTTGCCTGAAGTGAGGAACACATTACCAATGGCACAGAATAATTTCATCCCTGACATTAGGCTTGAATCCAAAAGGAAATGCATTGAAAGTTAATATAAGATAACAGAAATGGCTACTCTGAAATGTTTTTATATCTTCAGTAAAGGACTAAAAAAAATTGGATGGCATTTCTAGAATTGATCTTTCTTCTTAACACTAGTAAAATTTTACCTTTGTGGTTTTCTGAAGGTGGTAGCAGGGGAAGCCTATAGTTCCATCACACTTCCACAGTTCCCACTGATAATTCTCTGTTATCTTCTGGAGAGGTTCACTACTTTACTAAAATAAGGAAGTGGGACTATATCGGAGCCCCTTTAACTTTTTTCACTTGTGATCCCTTTTCTTTTCTTTAAAATTTTTTTATTATAATCTTTTATTTACAAGATATATACACGGGTAACTTTTCAGCATTGACAATTGCAATACCTTTTGTTCCAACTTTTCCCCTCCTTCCCACCACCCCTTCCCCCAGATGGCAGGTTGACCAATACATAAATACATATTAAATATGTTAAAGTCCAAGTTAAATACTATATATATATATATATATATATATATATATATATATATGCATGTTTGCGATCCCTTTTCACCCAAGAAATTTTTACACAACTCCAGATATATAAGTACGTAAAATAGGTATACAGATCAAATGTTTACTAATAATAAATCATAATTTCATGACTCCCACATTCAGTGGGGGTCATGGTCCATAGTTTAAGCAGCTTTGGATTAGATCAAGATTCTTAGAGGCATCAAGGTTGCATAGTGAATAGAAAGCAGGTCTTAGAGTCAATATGATCTGAGTTCAAATCTAGCCTCAAATATTTACTAGCTGGGTGACCCTGAGTAATAAGTTACATAACTTTTTTCACCCTTAATTTCTTCATCTGCAAAATGAGGAAAACAAGAGCATCTATTTTCCAAGGTTGCTATGAGAATAAATTGAAACAAGATTTACAAAACTCAGACCATCTGCAGCCATCTGCAGTACAAATTCTAGCTATGATTCTTAACCTGGGCTCTGTAAATTTATTTTCTTTTCAGTAATTGCATTTCAATATAATTTCCTTTTGAACCCTACACATTCTGTATTATGCATTGAAAACATTAGTCTGAGAATGGGAGAAATAGCCTTCTCTAGACTTCAAAACTTCTTTAAGTTCCTTAATTAAACTTTTGCCTAAATCATGAACACAAAAATGAAAAGACTGGGTAAGAGGGTCTCCAAGGAATCTTATGATTCCTTAGACATCTCTGCCTCTTTTATACCTGCTCAGGCCACAAAATGATGTTTTAATTTTTTAAAAATTTTCTTCACTTAATAGTATTTTTCCCAATTATATCTAAAGATAGTTTTCAACATTCACTATTATAATATTTTGAGTTTCAAATTTCTTTTCTCTTTTCTTCCCTGTTCTCTTTCCTCCTCAAGAGGTCAAATAGTCTGAAAAATGTTATACAAGTATAATCATATTAAACTTATTTTCACTTTAGTCATGTTGTGAAAGAAGAATCAGGACAAATGGGAAAAACCACCAGAAAGAAAAAACAACCAAAAAAGTGAAAATAGTATGCTCTGATCTGCATTCAAACTCGATAGTTCTTTCTTTGGATATGGATAGCATTTTCTATAATGAACTTTTGGAATTGTCTTAGATAATTTTATTGCTGAAAAGACCAAAGTCTATCAAAGTTGATTGCTGTAAATGTTGCTGTTACTGTGTACAGTTTTTTTCTGGTTCTGCTCACTTCACTCAGCCTCAATTCATGTATGTCTTTCCAAGTTTTTTGAAACCTGTCTGCACATTTCCTATAGTACAATAATATTCCATTATATACATATGCCACAACTTGTTTAGCCATTTCCCAAATGCTGGACATCCTCTCAATTTCCAATTCCTTGCCATCACAAAAAAAGCTGCTTTAAATATTTTTTGTTTATATGGGTCCTTTTCCATTTTTAATGATATTGTTGGGTTACAGAACTAGTAGTGGTATTGCTAGATCAGAGTATTTATAGCTTTATAACCCTTTGGCCATACTTCAAATTGGTCTCCAGAATGATTGGATGAGTTCACAATGGCACTAACAGTGCATTAGTGTTCCATTTTCCCCACATCTTTTCCAACTTTTATCATTTTCCTTTTTTGTCATATTAGCTCAGATTGTGTTTTTAGTAAACATCACAAAACATAGTTAGAAGGATATAGATTGGGCAACTGAGGCCCAGAGATGTTAAAGTGATGTGACAATGCCACCTAGCTAATAAACACCAGAGTTAGGACCTGAATCTGGGCCTTTAGACTCCAAGATTGAATTTTTTTTTAAAACTATGGAACATTTCTTTTTCTTTCCCAATGACTTGAAATTCATTAGAACCATCAATTCTAACTAAGAATATTTCAAAGTGATGTACTTATTTTAGGTCTATCTACTTATTTTTTTTTAATATCACCTATATTTCCCAATATATCTTTTCCCTTTTTGCCTTTCTGAGAGTCATCACTTAAGACAAATAATTTTAAAAGGGAGGAAAAAAATAATTAAGAAAAACTGACATTTCAAAAAAATATGTCCTCTTATGCCATAGGTGAAATGGAACAATATTTGTAAATAACCATGTGCCAGACATTGTTCTAGGTTATTTACAAATATTGTTCCATTTGACCTATAGCACAAGAGGACATATGTTATTCTTTTTTCCCCTTTACCATGGTCCCACACTTCTTTAAAGAAAACTTTGTTCACAATTCACCTAAAAAAATAATGCTATAAATATTCTGGTATATATAGAATCTTCTTTTGTCAGTAGGAATAATTCTCATTTTTAAGATCATTTTCCTAGTCATTGAATCAAAATCTGTTTAACTTATGAAAAAATTGCTAATAATTAGGCCTTCATATATTCTAATTTGCAAGTAAGTCTTAAGCAGTACTCTCTCTGAGTAAGCAATTAAGAAACACTAATTGTTTTGAGTTGAAAACGTGACATCATATGCAAAATTTGTAACTGGAAAAATTAATAAAAGGAAAAAATCTTAATTCCCTTAATCATGAAAAAATTGGGGCGGCAAAAATAAAATTCAGTAGACCAATCAAGTAAAATATTTAACACCAAGGTCAAGGATTCCAAGTTTCCTGGATATTGAAAGAAGAGAAAAATAATACAGATAAAAATAATTCCATTAGTATATGTGAGAAAGACCCAAACAATTTCAGTGACTGGTGAATATATTTGTGGTCAAGATAATTTTTCAAACTTATCTTCAAGAGTGCATTAGATAACAATTTGTAAATTGAACCCAATGAATATCTTAATCCTTTGGCATTTAATTATATGTGTTCAAAAAGTGGCTCTTTGCCTGGTACTGTCCTGGAAGCTTTGAATACCTGAAGTAGTCAGGATAAATGGTTGCTCTCTCTATCCCACAAATTTATACTTCTATAATTTCTAGGAGGTCCAATCACAATTAAAGACTAAAACAGACAGCAGAGGTAATTAAACTTCCCTGTGTCACTTAGAATGAATAAATTAGAAATTTGAAACAGGATTCAGTAAACTTGGATTTTAATTTTACTTCTACCACTGAGTAATTATGTGACCTTTAACCTCCATGGAACTCAGTTTTTCAAAGTTTGGATTAAATAATTTCTAAAGTTCCTTTCATCCCCAATATTTTATGATTCTATTTCATCTCTTCCTGCTCCCCTCATCCCTCACTCCACCACCCTGGCCTAACAACAAAAAACTCAACAACAACAGCAAAACAAAACAAAACAAAAAAAAAAAAACAAAACAAAATCTAGATCACAAAATTTTGTCAATTAGCTTTGTAATTATTAGTTTTATCATCTAGTGAAAATAAAAAAGACAAATTTCATTCATTAGAAAATAACATGAAAACATGGTCTGAAATGTAAAAATGTAGTAATCTAGCTCTCAAAATAAATTTTATATTAAAGAAATAAATTGGCCATAATATTTGAAGGTGATTTTGAGATATATATTTTGAGCATGACTTTTGAAAAGTTATTCATTCACATCTAATCAGGTCTAACTATGATAACTTTGTTTTTCAAATGATTTATGTTCCTGATACAAATAATTTTCAAATCCAGAAAAAATCTTGGGGGAAATTATGACTTCCAGGGTTAGTGGTGAAATAAAGCCAAATCCAAAGTTTCATAAATTGAGCTCTAAGTGTGAAATCCCTCCAGCTGTTAAACACATCCCATATCTAATTATATTCACAATTTTAAAAAGCATATTCCTTAAGTTTGAAGGTTCCTAAAACATATATGCCTGAAAGTTGGGGTGTACACATTCTCCTAAATCCACTAAAAATGATGAATAAAACAAAATAAATAAATATGCCATGCAGTTTACTTTCGGTGGGGGGGAATAATCCTCAAGAACCTTTCAGGGTGGCTTTCATTTTCATAATGTTTCTTCATAAATAATGTAGACTGTAATCCACCCACTTCATAATTTTTAAATGCCTTAAGGAGTTTTACATAAGGAAGTGTCCATTACACATTTTTTTTGGGGGGGGAGGGGAGGAGGAATATCTGTTACTATCAGAGACTGACACTTTCTCCTGCTGACACAACAGCTGCACCATGCTGATGAGTCCCTAGAAGGGTGAAATACTAGCCTGCAATACTTGTACTGGCTTTAACAGACTTACTCTACATTGGTACCCAGGACATAATCAACTATGGAACCAATTGTTGACCCAGAATTCTAACCCTTAAACCCCTAGGCATTAAAAGATATGTCATCCATCACCTTAATGGGGTAGTATTACCAAGTGGGCAGAACACTGAAATTAGAATCTGGAAACCTTGGATTTGAATCCTACCCTAGACTAGTACTAGCCGTATGACTCTAGGCAACTTATTTAACTGTTTTCTCACCTGTAAAATGGAGTTAGTGATAGTGCCTATTTCATTAAATTGTTCTGACTAGATAATAAAATAAGACAAAATAACATAATCAACTATTAGTGAATCAACTAATATTTATGAAGCATTTACTCCGTGCCTTACACCATGCTAAATTCTAGTCATATATACATATACAATAAAAGAGACAGTCCTTGCCCTTATGAAACTTGCATTCTTCTTTTGAAAGGTAGAACATTAAAAGGTATTTGAAAAATGGAATGAGGGAACTAAAGGTACCTGGCAGGAGGCATGATAAAAAAGATTAGGAATGTAAACTGAAGAATGTATTCCTCTGTGTATGTGCTCTGTGTAGGTGTGCTATTATTAACAATAATTGGTATGAAATATAGATGTATTTGACTTTGAAAACCTTTAACTTTCCAATAGTACTTTGAATATAACCCAACCATCAGAATTGCATCAAGCTATGTGCAAGACATCATTTGCTCTATGGATTGTAGTACAATTTCACCTAGGCTGGATCAACTATATCCCAGGCTATTTGAAAAAAAAACTAGTGAATGCAACTGCTGATCTATTGTCAGTGCCCTTTGAAAATGGGCACCTCATGAAGTAGTGCTACAAGACTGTTCTTCTTTTCAAAAAAGTCTAGTCTACCAACTATAGACTAGTGAATTTAATTTGACTCCCAGAAAAACATACATTTCTAAAGGGATGATCTGTGGGCTTTTCAAAAATGACTTGAAAAGTAGTGATCACACATTTCCATTGAGATCAGGTCAAGTCATACCAAACTTGATTAATTTTTGACAGTTATGAGTTGAATAGAGTAAGGATAATTGGACTAGACAACAAATTTTCTGTAAGCCTCAGTTTCCCCATCTATGCATTTATATCTATCATTTATGTAGCCATTTAGGGTCTGCAAAGAGTTTCACACATTTAACATGACTATAAAATCTTCAGTGTAGTGATTTAAAATTGCACTGAGTCTTTTGGGGCAGTATGTTTTATCTCAAATGAACCTCATACTAACTCTGTAGTGTTAATGCTATTGTTAATTCCTTTTTATAGCTGAGAAAACTGAGTTAAACAGAAAGTTAGTGACTTGATCAGGATTTTACAGCTGGTAAGTATCTAAGACTGAATTTGAACTCAGTTATCTTTGGATCCATATCTAGGTGAGGAAATTATGAGGACTATTTGTTTTTCAACCAGAAGGTCTTTTTGGAGAGTGGTTTACAATTGAAACTTCACAGATAGAATTGTTGTGAAGCTTAAATGATAGAAGATACATAAAGTTCTTTATAAATATCTTATAAAACTATAAAATATCAATTATTTTCAGTAAGAGAAGCGTGATAATTCTTTCATTAAAGACAACCCTTTATCTAGAAATACTTGAAAGTTAAATTAGTAATGCAATTTGTGGCATTTTTTAAAAAGAAATGACACAGTAGAATTTGTCAAATTGGAAAATCTTGACAAATCTAATGGCCTTTTCTCACTCTTTTTTGATACTCTCTTCTCTCAAAATTCTTAGGATACTAAGTCCTATCTGGCTGACTCACTCCTTGTTTTCTTTGCTGGATCTTCATTTAGGTCATCACTGTTTCTACAATGTTCTGTAATGTATCCTCTACTTTTCTCCCTTTATACTATTTCACTTAGTTGCCTCATAAACTGTCATAGGTTTGATTATATTCTCAATATTGATGACCCTTAAATCTGCATATTTAATCTTCACTGCCCAACTAACCTCTAGTCTTACATCTATCTCCAAATGCCTATTGAAATTGTTAAACTAAATAGATGCCCTGAAAACATCTTGAATTCAGCATGTCCAAAGCCAAACTGATTTTATTTCACCCCAAAGGCCTTCCCCCTCATTTTAACTTTTTTTTTTTTATTATTATTGGTGAGGCTACTGCTATCCTCCCAATCAAACTTGAAATCTAGCTATTGTCCTGAAACATGATCTCTTTTCTCCTTCAGCCAATCTTTTTGTTAATTTTACTTTTTAATTTTAAAGTTACTTTTACTTTTGAAAATACTCCCTTCTCTCCTCTGAAATGACCACTATCATGGTATAAATAAGTCCTATGTACAGGCCTATTGCAATAGCCTTGCTGTTTGTTTTCCCGGCCACAAGTCTCTCTCTACTCTATTCACTGTCCACTCACTTGTAATACTGATCTGAAGGTCTAACCATTTTACTCTTTACTCAGTAAATTCACTGCCTTCCTATCATTTCACAAATCATCATCATCATCATCATCATCTTCCTCTTCTTCTTCTTCTTCTTCTTCTTCTTCTTCTTCTTCTTCTTCTTCTTCTTCCATTCAAAGTCCTTCAGAACCTGCCCTTTCCCCAAACACTTCTAATCTTCTTACATCTTATCCTATATCTTATTCTCCTATTCAATTATGCCCACCTGCTTGCTAATACTTCCTCAAACAACACAAATCTTAACTGTACACACATTCATTGGCTGTTCTCATACCTAGAATTTACTCCATTCTCATTTTTGACTCTTGATTTCCCTGGCTTCCATCAAAACCCAGCTAACATCTTACCTTTTACAGCAAGCCTTGCCTGATTCCCCTTAATTATAGGGCCTTCCTTTTTAATCATTTGTAATTTACATTATATATGTAGCTGATTTATACATAATTGTTTGTACAATGTTTCTTTTATATATGAGTTCTTTAAGAGCAGACTATTTTTTAACCTTTCTTTGTATTCCTGATGTTTAGTTGACCAACAAGAATTGATCAATATTAAGTACCTTCTATATACCAGACACTGTGCTCAGTCCTGAGGTTACAAAGAGAGGGAAAAGATCTTGCTTGGAAGGGAGAGCTCAAGGTTTAATGAGGATGATAACAAGCAAACAAATATATACAAATAAGTTATGTAAGAGATAAATAGGAAATAATTAAAAGAAGAAAGGCATCAGAATTAAGAGGGGGTTGGCAAAAGTTTCCTATAGAAAACAAGAATTTAGTTGGGACTTGAATGAAGCCAGCAGGCAAATGAAAAGAGAAAAAGAGTACTAAAGGCATGGAGGATAACCTGAAAAAAATGTTAGGAGCTGAGACAAATTATAGATATATAATAAATATTTATTGCTGTCAAAATCTAGCTTCAGAAAATAATTAGAAAAATAATTGGGACTAATTCACATTTAATTTTTCAGTCCTTTCAATCATGTCTGACTCTTCATGACCCCATTTGGGATTTTCTTGGTAAAGGGAGTTTTCCATTCCCTTCTCCTTCTCATTTTACAGATGAAGAAATTGAGGCAAACAGGGTTAAGTAATTTGCCCAGGGTCACACAGACAATAAATTTATAAGACCAATGATTTTTATTCCTTTAAGCTGGAGTATAAATGGTTCAATTGACTTTGTCCTGTCTTTCTCAGTTTATATATTTATTGTAAGCAGAAGACTTTTGAATAATGCAATGGATATTTTGCCTTAAGCTAAAAGGCCAGAGAGAATTTATGTTTAGGGATACAGTAATTCAACAAGCATTTATATTTGACTAGCAAGTATTCATTCATTAAGTGCTTACCATGTTCCAGGCACTGTGCTGGGCCCTAGAGATACAAAAATAAAAAGAACATTCCTGTCATCGAGGAACTTAACATTAATTGAATTAGCAAATGTCAGGGTTGGAGTTCTCTACTCAGAGGGCTCCCATAACCTCCCTCTTATTGCTAGCTAAGTTTCCCCTTTTTGTTGTCTTTCTTATTTGAATGTAAACTCCTTGAAGGCAGAGCCTGTTTTCACTTTTAAAATTTTAACATTGTACTGGAAATATAACAAGCATTTAATAATTTTTTCCCATTAATCAAACATTCTTTCTAGCCCATGATATATGTGGTATAATCCTATGACTAGAGGCCCCAATTTCAGAATGTCCTGTTGTCAGTAAATGACTTTCAGTAACCCAGCAGTCTGTTCTCTCAATGCAAGCTGATTCATGTGGGCCTTCTCTTGGCAGACTCACATGATGGTGTGTCACACCTTCCTTAGCCTTAGGCATGCTGACAGGTGGTTCCCTAAACTTGCCAAAGCCAGCAGGGATGTCTTAGTCAACTATAATTTGCTTTAGAGTTTATTTTAATCCATCAACACCAGTTCTTTAGTATTGTTTATGCAAGAGATCAACATAATTCAGATCCCAGGATAGGGTTTTGAGTATTAACCTTTAGAAACTTTCCTTTGAGCTTAATCATCCTGATGATGCTTTGGCACTTACCAAGGCCTCCTAGGTTTACAAAGTACTTTATTATAAATTATTTATTAATTAACCTTACAGTGTTGTTCTTAATGCTCAAACAGGCAGCTATGCCAGCCTACTCCACTGAAAATAATAACTAGCTTCTGTAGCTGCCTTAGACATGGACAAAGTGCTATTCTCACAACAACCTTGTAAAGTAGATACTACAAGTAAATGGCAGAATTTCTCATTACATTGTTCAGTTAGAGCAACTAAGGCTCAAAAAAAGCAAGTGTGGCAATCACAGAGTGGGTTAATGTCAGAGTCAAATTTCCTAATTCAAAATCTAGGGCTCCCAACAAGTTGTAGGAAGAAGGAAACAAGCATTTATTTAGCACTATGTGTCATACTTTTAATAAATATTATCTTATTTGAGCCTTACAACCCCCATGAAGTTGAGGAAACTGAAACAGAGGTTAACTTGTACAGTCATATAGTAACTGAGTATCTGAGGCTAAATTTGTGCTCAGATCAACCTGACTCTAGGATTGGTCTTTATTCACCTGGATGTGCCATTTGGGGGCTTTTTTGTATACTTTGTTTATTGTTATGATACTACCCTTCCTTGGGTCATTTATAGATTTATAGGTTATAGTCCTAGAAAAATTGATCAAATTGGGCAAATTTGCACAATTTGGGGGAGGGAAGGAGAAGAACCAGTGCTTCTAGACTAATTATTTCATCTATGTGATGCAAATTATTGACCTGTCTTTAATTCATATTCTTAGCGAGTTGTCTAGGGACACTGAGAGGTTAAAGTATTTGTCTACAGTCACTCAAGTCACATAGATCAGAGGAAGGACTTGACTATAAGTTTTGTTAGCTTTCAGATAGGCCCTTTATGCTTTGTACCACGCTGCCAGATAAAAACTAAGTGGGAAGGGAGTGGAAAAATAAAGTTGATGCATAGTCTTGATGGATCAGATTTGATTTGCCTCTTCACACATAACTCTCTCAAGTAGGTGACAAGTATAGTATGAGAAATGAGAAAACTGAACCCCTAAGAAGCTGACTAAGTATATAGACATAGCAAGTGACATAGAACCAGAATAGAATTTGACACTCCTATCTTTGGCCCTAAATTGAAGTTGGCAACACAAACAAAATAGCATAATTTTTTTTATTTCTACAAGAATGCCTATAATCATTCGTCGCTTTATTTTTATCATCTGTCTTGTCTATCCATGCATTTATACAATCATCTATCCATCCACGTATCTATATCTATGTATCTATGTATCTATCATCACCTATAATTGCATTGTTGGGGAACTCCCAGAGTGGAAATTCCCTCCAGACCTATAGATCAACAATTTTTTTACAATTTATCATCTATAGATTATGGAGTAACCTAGGACACTGAAAAGTTAAGTGCTATTGTTTCTAGTCAATATATGTCACACTTGAATCCAGGTCTTAATGAGTTCAAGGCTACCTCTGTTTCTACTAAACTGGGCTGCTACTCCAACTCTTTTAAAGGATTATAAATACACAGGTAGAAATTACCTTAGTTATTATCTTACCCAACCATCTTATTCTATAGGTAAGAAAAACGAAGTCTTGGCATATTAGGTAACAGGCCACACAAGTCATAAACTAGAGAGGCAGAATTTAAAATCGAGGTTTTTCACTCCAAGTTCATTTTTCTATTCTCCAAACCATGATACCTCAGAAAAGGTTTATTAAAGATACCAAAGATATACAAATAGAAACTCTTTCATACTTTGTCTTCAGAAAATGTCTAAAAACTTCTTAAAGACAATTTCCTTAACTTCCAAGGAATAATTGATTTAAGTATTTCCTCTCTAAGAATGAATCTTACTGTGCTTACTTTATTGCTATATTTATTTGGTAATAGAGGATTAAGTGGGCTTATGTTCTTGAATCCTTACTAAGCCCAAGAAAAATGACCAATAGATTGGCTAAAATATAAAGTAAAATCCAAAGGAAATATGTAAGGGGAAATGGAAATCTGATATATTTAGCATTAAAAACAACCAAAGTCAATGATAAAAACAGGTTGAAATCTTAAGCCAAATTAGCACTAATGGAAACCAGATAGTACATTTTTAACATTAAAAGCAAAAAATGGGGAATATCCCTATTAGGCAATTACCTAAATTAAAAAAATATTTTTTGGACTCCCATTTAGAAATGTACATAAAAACCAACTATACAAGTTAATAGGATTATACAATATTACATAAAAACTATTTTCAGTAGTGTTCCTAGAAAATATGATTTTAAATGAGTTCTGAGCTTGTAAAAAAAGAAAGGGCACTGACTCATCAGTGCTTCTGGGGCTCTAATTCATTTTCTGTTTTGTTGGTTTTCTATACTTGCCATCCATGAAATGGTAAATTTCAACATATGTATTAATCTCAATATTTGTTTTAATAATTAAAAAATGAAGACTTGTCATTGTGAAAAATACAGGCCCCATTAACACTAGATATTTTTTAAATAACACTGAGAAAAATTAAATGACTTGCTTAATGACATATAATGTCTAAAGTGGCATTAGAATTCTCATCTATACATTGTTCAGTCTAGCCATAAAATTACTGTGACTATCAAAGGGCAAAATAAGTGAAAAAGCTTTGTAAACAAAAAAAAACTCTATAAACACAAGTTGTTATTATTATCATTATTATTTCCACAAAGTGTCCCCCAAAGACAACAGTTCTTTCTATGTTACTGATATTACTCTGCTTCCAGTGAAATTTATTTACTGAGAACTCAAGATTACTTGGAAGTTTGGATTTATATCTATGAGATTTGTCATCTACTCACTTATAAAAATTAGCAAACTTTAGGAGTATACTTCTAGCCACGTAAGCATGTCTTTCTAGATATGCAGTGAGCTGTTGAACAGTTTTCACTTCTTCACTGTTCAATTTCGATTGATCAACAAGTCCAAACTCCATCAGGATGTTTTCTATAAATCTGGTGAAAATTATATGATCCCATATTGCTCTCAAAACCTCCTTTTTCTGTGATTAAATGTATATAGTAGCCATTAATTTCATATATTATTGCTTGAAACCATGTAAATGCTGCCAAAGAATTATTTTTTATGATTCTTGTATTTGAGGCATTTGATAGGTTATGTTCCAATATGCACTATTTTCAGTTACTTTTGGTAAATCAGTAGTACCTATCTAATACAAGTCCTTGTTTTTATTGTTTTGTGAAGTCTGTTTGTTCCAAAAGTATTTCTATACATATTTAACTTCTTTATTTTGAGCAAGTGATATTTTTAAAGCTTTTTATTTTTAAAACATATGCATAGATAGTTTTCAACATTCATTTTTGTAAAATCTTGTGCTCCAAATATTTTTCTCTCTTCCTTTCTCCTGTCCCTTTCTCTAGATGGCAAGTAATGCAATATATGTTAAACATGTGCAATTCTGATATATAGATATATGTATATATATCTATATATCCACAATTATCATGCTGCACAAGAAAAATCAGATTAAAAAGGAAACAAAGATGAAAAAGAAAACAAATGAAAACAAATAAAAACAAAAAAGTGAAAATATTATCTTGTGATCCACATTTCCACAATCCCCACAGTCCTTTCTCTGAATGCAGATGGCTCTCTCCATCACAAGACCATTGGAACTAGCCTGAATCATCTTGCTGTTGAAAAGAGCCATGTCCATCCGAATTGATAATCATATAATTTTGTTATTGTTGCTTATGATGTTCTCTTGATTCTACAAACTTCATTTAGCATCAGTTTATGTACATCTCTCCAGGCCTTTCTGAAACCAATCTGCTGATCTTTCTTAAAGAACAATAATATTCTATAATATTTGTATACCATAATTTATTCAGCCATTCTCCACTGATGGGCATCCACTCAGTTTCCAGTTGCTTGCCACTAAAAAAAAGGCTGCCAAAAACATTTTGCACATATGGGTCCTTTTCCCTCATTTTATGATCTCTTTGGTATACAGGACCAGTAGAAACATTGCTGTATGCACATTTTGATAGCATAGTTCCATATTGCTCTCCAGAGTGGTTGGATCAATTCACAACTCCACCAACAATGCATGTGTCCCTGTTTTTCCACATTGCCTTCAATATTCATCATTATCTCTTCCTTCCATCTTAGTTAATCTGAGAGATATATAGTGGTACTTCAGAGTTATCTTAAATTGCATTTCTCTGATCAATAGTGATTTAGAGCATTTTTAATATGAATAGAAATTGTTTTAATTTCTTCATCTGAAATTTGTCTGTTCATATCTTTTGACTATTTATCAACTGGAGAATAGCTTGTATTCTTATAGATTTGAGTCAATTCTCTATATATTTTAGAAATGAGGCCTTTATCAGAACTTTTGGATGTAAAAATTTCCCCCCCTGTTTACTGCAAATTTAGGTAGAATTGTCATTTTTATTATATTAGTTTTGTCCTCCCATGAGCACTTGACATTCTTCCAATTGATTAGATATGATTTTATTTAATTGGAAAGTGTTTTGTAATTGTGTTCATATAGTTCCTGACTTAGTCTTGGCAGGTAGACTATAAAATATTTTATATTATTGATGATAATTTTAAATGGAATTTTTCTTTGTATCTCTTGCTGCTAGACTTTGTTGGTAACAGAGAAATACTGATTTCTGTTGATTTATTTTGTATTCTGCAACTTTGCTAAAGTTGTGAGTTGTTTCTAGTGATTTTCTTATTGATTTTCTGAATATACTATTATATCATCTGCAAAGAATAATAATTTTGGTTTCTTGTTATTTCTTATACTTCCTTTAATTTCTTTTTTCTTCTTTTATTGCTAAAGCTAGCGTTTCTAATACAATCTTGAATTGTGGTCATAATGGGCAACTTGTTTCACTCCTAATCTTATTGGGAATGGTTCTAGTTTATCCCCATTATACAATGCTTGTTGATGGTTTTAAATAGATACAATTGATTATTTTAAGAAAACTTCTTTTATTCCTATGCTCTCTAGGTTTTTTTAAATAGGAATGGGTATTAGATTTTTATCAAATGCTTTTTCTGCATCTATTGAGATATTCATAGTATTTCTGTTAGTTTGGTTATTGATATAGTCAATTATGTTAACAGTTTTCCTAATATTGAAGCTGTACTGCATTCTTGGCATAAATCCTATTTGGTTGGGATTTATTGTGAAGACCGCGTATTTTAAAATCAGCCAGAGTCAGGAATTCAGGTTAGGGGAAAATCTTCAATCTTTATTCTCAGTGAAGAAAGATCGGAGGTGGAAGAGAATGGGCAATAGCAGTGTGTGTAGCTGAGTCAAGAAGCTAGCTAGACCAACAGCCACACGACCAGGAGCTACAAGCATGGGACCCAGGCTCAATTTCTCTCAGCCTCTCTTCCTGTCCCTCTGCCTCCACCCACCAAAATCATCATATCCTATACAACACATCAGGACTTGCACAGAGAGTGGACGGGGGTCATTCTTTATCCAATCATGTATATTAGTAGAGTATAGTCCAATTACTATTTAGCCTCACGTGCTTGGGACCTCAGTGCATCAACTCAAGCCTCAGCCCATTACAATTTATTATCCTGGGGATGACTTTCTACAATCTCTTTGATAATATTTTATTTAAGATTTTTGCAATGATATTCATTAGGGAAATTGGTCTATAATTTTCTTTCTCTGTTTGGATCTTACTTGGTTTAGATATCAGTCACCATATCCATATCATAAAAGGAATTTGATAGAACTCCTTTCCCTATTTTTCCAAATAGTTTGCATAATATTGGAATGTTTGATAGAATTCACATGCAAATCCATCAGACCCTGGAGATTTTTTCTTAAGGAATTGATTGATAGCTTACTAAATTTCTTTTTATAAAATGGGACTATTTAAGGAATTTATTTTCTCCTCTGTTAATCTGGGCAGTCTATATCTTTGTTAGTATTCATATATTTCACATAGATTATCAGATTTATTGGCATACAATTGGTCAAAATAACCCCTAATTATTACTCTAATTTCCTCTTCATTGGTGGAAAGTTCACCCTTTTCATTTTTGATACTAATGATTTGATTTTCTTTTTTCCCTTTTTTTTTTTTTTTTTTTGGAGACAATTGGATTTAAGTGACTTGCCCAGGATCATGGTGCTAGGAAGTGTTAAGTGTCTCAGGCTGAATTTGAACTCAGATCTTCCTGATTTCAGGGGCAGCATTCTATCCACTGCACCATCTAGCTGCCCCTTTCTTTCCTTTTTCTAATAAAATTAACTAAAGATTTATCTATTTTGTTGTTTTTATTTCATAAAACCAACTCTTAAGTTTTGTTTAGTTAGTGCAATAGTTTTCTTTCTTTCAGTTTTACTAATCTCCCCTTTTATGTTTTAGAATTTCAAATTTGGTATTTAATTGGGGGTTTTAATTTTTTCTTTTTTTCATTGCTAATTCATTGATTCTCTGTTTCTCCATTTCATGCAAATAAACATGTAGAGATATAAAAACTCTCCTAAGAACTGCTTTGGCCACAACCTGTAATATTCTCTCTAAAATATAATGTTCTCTGGGATTAGGTTTCTTGGGGGGCTTCTGGGAGTAGCCTTCCTTTCAGTTCAGTAATCACCACATTAATACAGCCAGGGATTAAAGTCCAAATCCTTTATTGTCTCCTTCAAAGTCTTGTGCCCTTAACTTGGGGGTTGGCTAGCTTTTTTGGAGGCCTTTCGGGTCTTAGTTTCAATGGAGAAGCAAAGGACAGCCTGCCACCACTTCTCTGGTCTTCCCTCGTTCTCATTCAGGCTGAGTGTGTTTGGGCTTATTCCTGTCTAATCAAAGGTATGAATCTTGTAGAACTATGGTAAGTACTAAGTACATGTACTGAACTAGAGAACTGTTAAGCACCATGCTAACTAATCATTGTCTCTATCAATTCCACTGACTTAGTACCTTGTAAGAAGCCTTTGTTTCAAGTTCAGAGTTCTGGCACATAGCAACAATCCATAAGTTTTTATATATTTTCTCATTATTGTCATTGTCTTGAAAGAAATTATCAATTGTGTTTATGATTTGATGTTTTACCCCCTCATTCTTTAGGATTAGATTATTTAGTTTCCAATTAATTTTTGGTCTATTTTTTTCCTGGCCCTTTATTATACGTAATTTTTATTGCATCATGATCTGAAAAAGGTGCATTTACTATTTCTGCCTTTCTGCAACTGATTTTGAGATTTTTAAACCTAAATACATAGTTGATTTTTGTGTAGGTTCCATGTACGGCCAAGAAAACGTATATTCCTTTCTGTTTCCAGTCAATTTTCTTCAAAGGTCTATCATACATAACTTTTCTAAAATACTATTTACCTCTTTAAGTTCTTTCTATATATAATTTGTGTTTGATTTACCTAGTTTTGATAGAAATAGGTTGAGATCCCCATTTAGTATAATTTTGCTCTTGAAGCTCTCTTACAGTTCTCAACTTCTTCTCTAGGAATTTGGATGATATATCACTTGGTGCCTACATGTTTACTATTGATATTACTTCATTATCTATGTTATCCTTCATCAAGAAAATGTAATTTCCTTCCTTATCTCTTTTTCTATTATTTTTAAAAAGAAGGAATCAATTGATGAAAAATCTTTTGTTTTTTAATAACTTTTTATTGCCAGTACCCATGCCAGGGTAATTTTTTACAACATTATCCCTTGCACTCATTTCTGTTCTGATTTTTCCCCTCCCTCCTTTTACCCCCTCTCCCAGATGGAAAGCAGTCCTATACATGTTAAAGAGGTTACAGTATATCTTAGTTACAATATATGTGTGCAGAACCAAACAGTTCTCTTGTTGCTCAGGGAGAATTGGATTCAGAAGGTATAAATAACCCAGAAGGAAAAACAAAAATGCAAGCAGTTTACATTCATTTCCTAGTATTCTTTCTTTGGGTGTAGCTGCTTCTGTCCATCCTTGATCAATAGAAACTGAGTTAGATCTTCTCTTTGTCGAAGAAATCCACTTCCATCAGAATATCCTCATACAGTATCGTTGCTGAGGTATATAATGATCTCCTGGTTCTGCTCATTTCACTCAGCATCAGGTCATGTAAGTCTCGCCAATCCTCTCTGTATTCATCCTGCTGGTAATTTCTTATAGAACAATAATATTCCATCCATTCTTAACAATTTTTAAACCATTCTCCAATTGATGGGCATCCATTCATTTTCCAGCTTCTAGCCACTACAAACAGGGCTGCCACAAACATTTTGGCATATACAGGTCCCTTTCCCTTTAGTATCTCTTTGGGGTATAAGCCCAGTAGAAACACTGCTGGATCAAAGGGTATGTACAGTTTGATAACTTTTTGGGCATAGTTCCAAATTGCTCTCCAGAATGGCTGGATGTGTTCACAATTCCACCAACAATGTATCAGTGTCCCTGTTTTCCCACATCCCCTCCAATATTCCACGTTATCTTTCCCTGTCATTCTAGCCAATCTGACAGGTGTGTAGTGGTATCTCAGAGTTGTCTTAATTTGCATTTATCTGATTAATAATAATTTGGAATGTATTTTCATATGGCTAGAAATAGTTTTAATTTCTTTGTCTGAGAATTGTCTGCTCATATCTTTTGACCATTTATCAATTGGAGAATGACTTGATTTCTTATAAATTAGAATCAATTCTCTATATATTTTGGAAATGAGGCCTTTATCAGAACTTTTGACTGTAAAAATGTTTTCCCAGTTTATTGTTTCCCTTCTAATCTTGCCTGCATTAGTTTTGTTTGTACAAAACTTTCGATTTTATAATAAAATTTTCTATTTTGTAGTCAATCGTGCTCTCTAGTTCTTCTTGGTCATAAAGTCCTTCTTCTTCCACAGGTCTGAGAGGTAAACTATACTATGCTCTCTAATTTATTTATTATCTCATTCTTTATGCCTAGATCATAAACCCATTTTGACCTTATCTTGGGTATGGTGTTAAGTGTGGGTCCATGCCTAGTTTCTGCCATACTATTTTCCAATTTTCCCAGCAATTTTTGTCAAATAATGCATGCTTATCCCAAAAATTGGGGTCTTTGGGTTTGTCAAACACTAGATAATTAAAGTCATTGGCTGTTTTGTCCTTTGAACCTAACCTATTCCATTGATCAACTAGTCTATTTCTTAGCCAATACCAGATGGTTTTAGTAACTGCTGCTTTATAATATAATTTTAGATCTGGTACAGCTAGGCCACCTTCATTTGATTTTTTTTTTCATTAATTCCCTAGAAATTCTTGATCTTTTGTTTTTCCATATGAACTTTGTTGTTATTTTTTTCTAGGTCATCAAAATAGTTTTTTGGGAGTCTGATTGGTATAGCACTAAATAAATAGATTAGTTTAGGTAGTATTGTCATTTTATTATATCTGCTCACCCAATCCAAGAGCATTTAATATTTTTCCAGTTGGTTAGATCAGATTTAATTTGTGTGGAAAGAGTTTTGTAGTTTTTGCTCATAAAGTTTCTGATTTTCCTTTGGCAGATAGATTTCTAAATATTTTATACTGTCAGTAGTTACTTTAAATGGAATTTCTCTTTGTAACTCTAACTGTTGGATTTTTTAGGATATAAGAATGTGATGACTTATGTGGAGTTTATTTTGTATCCTCAACCTTGCTAAAGGTTATTATTTCAATTGCTTTTAGTAGAATTTTGGGGTTCTCTAAATACCATCTATATCAGCAAAAGTGAAATTTGGTTTATTATTACTCTAATTCCAACTTTTCTCAGTTCTTATTGAAAGCATTTTAATACTATTGAATAATTGGTGATGTGGGCAATCTTGTTTCATTCCTGATCTTGGGAATGGTTGCAGTTTTCCCATTACATATGATGCTTACTGCTGGTTTTAAATAGATACTACATTATTTTAAGGAAGAGTCCATTTATTCTATACTCTTAAGATTTTTAATAAGAATGAATCTTGGATTTTACTTCTTTTTCATTATTAGATGACATATGGTTTTTATTACTTTGGTTATTAATATGCCCAATTATCTGATAGTTTTCCTAATATTGAATCATCATTCCTGGTATAAATCCTCTTGATCGTGGGTGATTATCCTGGGATGATTTTCTGAGTCTTTTTGGATAATTTAGTTTTAGCATCAAATTAATTAGGAGTTGGTCTATAATTTTTTTCTGTTTTCAACCTAGCTGGTTTAGTATCAGTACCATGTTTGGTCATAAAGGAATTTGGTAGGATTTTTCATTCCTATTTTTTCAAATAGTTTATAAAAGCATTGGGACAAGTATTTTTGAATGTTTGGTAAATTACATGTAAATCCATCTGTTCCTGGGATTTTTTTCAGGAGTTGATTAAATTTTCTTTTCTTTTTCTGAGATGGGACTATTTAACAATTTACTTCTTTCCTCTGATAATCGGAAGCCTATATTTTTAGGTAGTCATCCATTTCCTTAGGTTATCAAATTTTTAAAAAGTTGGGCAAGTAACCCTTTTTTTTTAATTTCTTTCATTGGTGGAAAGTTCTCCCTTTTCTTTTAAGACTATTAATTTGATTTTTCCTCTCTCCTTTTTCAATCAGATTTGAAAGGTTTATCAATTTTATTTTTTTTCATAAAACCAACTCTTAGTTTTTATTAGTTCAATAGTTTTTTTACTTTCAGTATTATTAATTTCTCCTTTTAATTTTAGAATTTCAAGTTTAGTAATTGATTGAGGTTTATTAATTTGGTCTTTTTCTAGCTTTTTAAGTTGCAAACCCAATTCATTGACCTTCTCTTTCTCTATTTTATTCAAGTAAGCCCAAGGAATAAAATTTCCCCTTATTACTGCTTTCTGATCCCAAAATTTTGGTTGATGTCTCACCATTGTCATTATCTTGAGTGAAATTATTAGTTGTGTCTATAATTTTCTGTTTCACCCAATCATTCTTTAAGATGAGATTATTTAGTTTCCAATTACATTTTGGTCTATTTACACCTAATTTTTGTTGAATGTAGTTTTATTGCATTGTGATGTGAAAAGAAAGCATTTACTATTTCTGCCTTCCTGAATTTAATTTTGGGGTCTTTATGTCCTAATATATGGTCAATTTTTGTGTAGGTTCCATGAACTGCTGAGAAGAAAGTATACTTTCTGTCACCATTCAGTTTTCTCCAGAGATATATCATACCTAATTTTTCTAATATTCTATTTACCTCTTTAATTTCTTTCTTATTTGTTTTGTGATTTGATTTATCTAAATTGATTGTGATTTGATTTATCTAAATCTGAGAGTGCAAAATTGAGATCTCCCGCTATTATAGTTTTGCTGTCTATTTCTTCTCGCAACTCTCTCTCTCTTTTTTTTTTAAATATTATAGTAACTTTTTATTGACATAACCCATGCCAAAGTAATTTTTTTTACTATCCCTTGTACTCACTTCTGTTCCGATTTTTCCCTCTCACCCTCCACCTTTTCCCCTAGATGGCAAGCAGTCCTATATATTGAATATGTCATAGTATATCCTAGATACAATGTATGTGTGCAGATCCAAACAGTTTTCTTGTTGCACAGGGAGAATTGGATTCAGAAGGTAAAAATAACCCGGGAAGAAAAACAAAAATGCAAACAGTTTACATTCATTTCCCAGTGTTGTTTTCTTTGAGTGTAACTGCTTCTGTCCATCATTGATCAATTGACACTGAATTAGGTTTCTTTGTCAAAGAAATACACTTCCATCAGATTACATCTTCATACAGTATCGTTGTTGACGTATATAATGATTTCTTGGTTCTGCTCATTTCACTTAGCATCAGTTCATGTAATTCTCTCCAAGCCTCTCTATTCATCCTGCTGGTCATTTCTTACAGAACAATAATATTCCATAACATTCATATACCACAATTTACCCAACCATTCTCCAATTGATGGGCATCCATTCATTTTCCAGCTTCTGGCCACTACAAACAGGGCTGCCACAAACATTTTGGCATATAGAGGTCCCTTCCCTTTAGTATCTCTTTGGGGTATAAGCCCAGTAGAAACACTGCTGGATCAAAGGGTATGCACAGTTTGATAACTTTTTGGGCATAATTCCAGATTGCTTTCCAGAATGGTTGGATGTGTTCACAATTCCACCAACAATGTATCAGTGTCCCAGTTTTCCCGCATCCCCTCCAATAATCATCATTATTTTTTCCTGTCATCTTAGCCAATCTGACAGGTGTGTAGTGGTATCTCAGAGTTGTCTTAATTTGCATTTCTCTGATTAATAATGATTTGGAACACTTTCATATGAGTGGTAATAATTTCAATTTCATCCTATGAAAATTGTCTGTTCATATCCTTTGACTATTTGTCAATTGGAGAATGGCTTGGTTTCTTATAAACTAGAGTCAATTCTCTATATATTTTAGAAATGAGGCCTTTATGAGAACCTTTAACTGTGAAGATGTTTTCCCAGTTTGTTGCTTCCCTTCTAATCTTGTTTGCATTAGTTTTGTTTGTACAGAAGCTTTTTAATTTGATGTAATCAAAATTTTCTGTTTTGTGATCAATAATGGTCTCTAGTTCATCTTTAGTCACAAATTTCTTCCTCCTCCACAAGTCTGAGAGATAAACTATCCTATGTTCCTCCGATTTATTTATGATCTCGTTCTTTATGTCTAAATCATGGACCCATTTTGATCTTATCTTAGTATATGGTGTTAAGTGTGGGTCCATGCTTAATTTCTGACATACTAATTTCCAGTTATCCCCAGCAGTTTTTGTCAAATAATGAATTCTTATCCCCAAAATTAGGATCTTTGGGTTTGTCAAACACTAGATTGCTATAGTTGACTATTCTGTCTTGTGAACCTAACCTGTTCCACTGATCAACTAATCTATTTCTCAGCCAATACCAAATGATTTTGGTGACTGCTGCTTTATAATATAGTTTTAGGTCAGGTACAGCTAGGCCACCTTCATTTGATTTTTTTTCATTAATTCTTTTGAGATTCTTGACCTTTTGTTATTCCATATGAATTTTGTTGTTATTTTTTCTAGATCATTAAAATATTTTCTTGGAAGTCTGATTGGTATAGCACTAAATAAATAGATTAGTTTAGGGAGTATTGTCATCTTTATTATATTAGCTCGACCTATCCAGGAGCACTTGATATTTTTCCAATTGTTTAAGTCTGACTTTATTTGTGTGGAAAGTTTTTTGTAATTTAGCTCATATAATTCCTGACTTTCCTTTGGTAGATAGATTCCCAAATATTTTATGCTGTCGACAGTTATTCTGAATGGGATTTCTCTTTGTATCTTTTGCTGTTGGATTTTGTTGGTGATGTATAAAAATGCTGAGGATTTATGGGGATTTATTTATAACCTGCAACTTTGCTAAAGTTATGGATTATTTCTAATAGCTTTTTAGTAGAATCTCTGGGTTCTCTAAGTATACCATCATGTCATATACAAAGAGTGATAGTTTTGTTTCTTCATTGCCTATTCTGATTCCTTTAATCTCTTTCTCAACTCTTATTGCTGAGGCTAGTGTTTCTAACACAATATTGAATAATAATGGTGATAGTGGGCAACCTTGCTTCACTCCAGATCTTACTGAGAAAGGTTCCAGTTTTCCCCATTGCATATGATGCTTACTGATGATTTTAAATATATGCTCCTGACTATTTTAAGAAAAAGTCCATTTATTCCTATATTCTCAAATGTTTTTATTAGGAATGGATGTTGGATTTTATCAAATGATTTTTCTGCATCTATTGAGATGATCATATGCTTTTTGTTAGTTTGGTTATTGATATAGTCAATTATGCTAATAGTTTTCCTAATATTGAACCAGCCCTGCATTCCTGGTATAAATCCTACTTGGTCATAGTGTATTATCCTGGGAATGATTTTCTGTAATCTTTTTGCTAATATTTTATTTAAGATTTTAGCATCGATATTCATTAGGGAGATTGGTCTATAATTTTCTTTCTCTGTTTTTAGCCTACCTGGTTTAGGTATTAGTACCATGTCTGTTGAAAAAGGAGTTTGGTAGGACTCCTTTGATCCCTATTTTTTCAAATAGTTTGTATAGCATTGGGGTTAATTGTTCTTTAAATGTTTGGTAGTATTCACATGTAAATCCATCTGGTCCTAGGGATTTTTTCTTAGGGAGTTGGTTAATAGTTTGTTCTATTTCTTTTTCTAAGATGGGACTGTTTAGGATATTTACTTCTTCCTCTGTTAATCTGGGCAAGCTATATTTTTGAAGGTATTCTTCCATTTCATTTAAGTTGTCAAATTTATTGCCATAAAGTTGGGCAAAGTAATTCCTAATTATTGCTCTAATTTCCTCTTCATTAGTGGTGAGTTCTCCCTTTTCATTTTTAAGACTAACAATTTGATTTTCCTCTTTCCTTTTTTAATCAGATTTACTAAGGGTTTGTCTATTTTGTTGGTTTTTTCATAGAACCAACTCTTAGTTTTATTAATTAATTCAATAGTTTTTTTTACTTTCAATTTTATTGATCTCTCCTTTTATTTTTAGAATTTCAAGTTTAGTGTTTGACTGGGGTTTTTAATTTGTTCCTTTTCTAGCATTTTTAGTTGCAAGCCCAATTCGTTGACCTTCTCTTTCTCTATTTTATGCAAGTAGGCCTCTAGAGATATGAAATTTCCCCTTATTACCACTTTGGCTGCATCCCACACATTTTGGTATGATGTCTCATTATTGTCATTTTCTTGGGTGAAGTTATTAATTATGTCTATGATTTGCTGTTTCACCCAATCATTCTTTAGTATGAGATTATTTAGTTTCCAATTATTTTTTGGTCTACTTTCCCCTGGCTTTTTGTTGAGTGTAATTTTTATTGCATTGTGGTCTGAAAAGGATGCATTTACTATTTCTGCCTTACTGCATTTGAGTTTGAGGTTTTTATGTCCTAATATATGGTCTATTTTTGTATAGGTTCCATGAACTGCTGAAAAGAAAGTGTACTCCTTTCTGTCTCCATTTCGTTTTCTCCAGAGATCTATCATATCTAACTTTTCTAGTATTCTATTTACCTCTTTGACTTCTTTCTTATTTATTTTGTGGTTTGATTTATCTAATTCTGAGAGTGCAAGGTTGAGATCTCCCACTATTATAGTTTTGCTATCTATTTCTTCTTGCAGCTCTCTTAATTTCTCTTTTAAGAATTTAGATGCTACACCACTTGGTGCATATATGTTTAATATTGATATTGCTTCATTATCTATGCTACCCTTTAGCAAGATATAGTGCCCTTCCTTATCTCTTTTAATTAGATCAATTTTTGTTTTTGCTTGATCTGAGATCAGGATGGCTACCCCTGCTTTTTTGACTTCACCTGAAGCATAAGTAGATTTTGCTTCATCCTTTTACCTTTATTCTGCATGTATCTCCCTGCTTCAGGTGTGTTTCCTGTAAACAACATATTGTAGGATTCTGGCTTTTAATCCATTTTGCTAACCACTTCCTCTTTATGGGGGAGTTTACCCCGTTCACATTTCTGGTTAATATTACCAATTCTTTATTACTTGCCATCTTCTTAACCCCTGTTTATGCTTTTCTCCCTTCTTTCCTCCTTACCCCCCTTCCCAGTATTAAACTTGTGAGCACCACTTGCTTCTCACAGTCCTCCCTTTTTAGTATCCCTTCTCCCCACCTTAGAGTTCCTCCCCCTATCTTACTCCTTTCCCTCACAGTTTTCGTATTCCCTTCTGCTTAGCTTATTCCTTCCCTTTTCACTTTTTCCTTCTCAATTTTCAATGAGATGGGAGAAGCTTCACCATACATTGAATATGTCTAAAATTTTTTCTCTTAAAGCCAATTCTGATGGCAGTAAAATACCCACTATATTCATCCCCTCCATTCTTTCTCTCAGATATAATGGGCTTCCTTTGCCTCTTCATGAGATATAGTACCCCCACTTTACCCTTTTTCTGGTACAATATCCTTTCCACCTCTAATTTCTAGAACAAGGTATACATGTATCTTTTATACATCTTTACAGCAGAAATATAGTTCCCAAGATTTCTTTTTATCTTTTTAGGTTTTTCTTGAGTTCTATATTTGTAGATCAAACTTCTTGTTAAGTTCTGGTTTTTCACCAAAATAGGTAAATTCACTTATTTTGTTAAATGACCATCTTCTTCCCTGGAAAAGATCTCATTCTCCTAGGTAAGTTTTTTGGTTGCATACCAGGTTCCTTAGCCTTTCTATTATCATTTCAGGCCCTTTGATCTTTAATGTGGATGCTGATGGATCCTGGGTGATCCTTATTGTGGCTCCTCTATATTTGTTGGGTTTTCTAGCCACTTGGGTATTTTTCCTTTGTTTGAGGGTTCTCCATTTGGCCCCTATATTTCTTGGTGTTTTGATTTTAGGATCCCTTTCATTGGGTGATCAATAATCCTTTCAGTGTCTATTTTACCCTTTGTTTCTATGACTTCTGGGCAGTTCTCTTTGATAATTTCCTGGAAAATAGTGTCCAGGCTCTTTTGTTCATCGTATTTTTCTGGGAGTCCAGTAATTCTTAGATTGTCTCTCCTAGACCTATTTTCCAGGTCTGTTGTTTTCCCAAGAAGGTATTTCACATTCTTCTCCATTGTTTGATTTTTTTGGTTTTGCTTGACTGATTCTTTGTTCCTCGAGTCATTAATTCCATTTGTTCTATTCGATTTTCGAAGGTTTTTTTCCTCCTTTTTATAACTTTTTCTAATTGTCCAATTTGTTCTTGGAAGTTTTTCCATTTTGCCAATTTTATTCTTTAGAGTTTTTTTGTTTCCAGTTCACTAATCCTTTTTCAAGGTTTGATTTCTTTATCCACTCTGTCTTTAAATAGGGGTGACCCTCCAGACTCCTTTGCCAACCTCCCTCTTTTTCCCATTTTTTCTTCTAGCTCTCTTGTGAGAGCCTTTTAATTTCTTCTAAGGATTTATGTTCTGAGGAACAGAGATCCCTCCCGGGATTCACCTGGAGACAATCTGTTTTTAGTCTCCCGGTTAAGTCTGTCTCTGTCCCAATAAAAGTGTCGACTTAAGGTCCTTTTCAATTTTTGCTCTTTTTTGCAGAAGGATCAGAGACAAACAGCAAAGAAAAAAGAAAAAAACCCCAAATGGAATCTGCTTTTTTGGGGAGGGCTGGGGGTTTACCAGCCCCTACAGATCGGGGCAGCAGCAAGCACACGGACTGGGCGGCCGCGCCTGAGACTCTGAGAACATGCTGAGACGCTGTGGGGGAGGGGTGGCCGGTCCTGGGAAACCCACTGTTTGGGGTTTTCTTCAGCCCCGTGTTTTAGCTTCTCTGTGGCCTGACTTGTGCCAGGGGCAAAAGTATCCAAACCTGTAAAGCCCCTCCCTCCCGGATGGCTGGATACACCCAACTCCCTCTGGTCTGCTCGGCTGTGAGCGCCTGTTGAGCCTTCCACTGCCCCCTGCCTATGCCCATCTAAAACCGTCCCCGCCCTTGGCAAAACAGACCTTTCCTGTCGAACTAAGGATGTCTTTCTTGGTAACTATTTGTGGATTCTTTTCAGTCAGGATTAACGAGGTTTTAATGAGATGGATTCTGAGAGAAAATGGATTAACAGCGGCGCCTCCCTCACCCAATCTTGGCCAGAAGTCCCTTTCACAACTCTCTTAACTTTCCTTTGGAAGTTAGATGCCATACCACTTGGTATATATTTTAATATGATATTGCTTCATTGTCATTCCCTTTAACAAGATATAGTTTCCTTTCATTCCTTTAATTAGATCAATTTTTGCTTTTGGATTGGGATCTCCCTGTTTTTTACTTCACCTGAAGCATAAGATTCTGCCAGTCTTTACCTTTACTTTGTATGTATCTCCCTGTTTTAAATGGGTTTCCTGTAAACAACATATTGTAGGGTTCTGACTTTTGATCCAGTCTGCTATCCGCCTCCTCTTTATGGGAGAGTTCATCCCATTCACATTTACTGTTAAAATTACTAATTATGTATTTCCTTCCATCCTAATATCCCCAGATTATGCTTTTCTTTTTCTTGCCTTCCTTCCCTAGTATTAAATGTATTGGTCCCACTTGTGTCATCCAGCTCTCCTTCTTTAGTATTCCTCTCTCCTCCCCTTTCAATCCCTTACCCTTTCTTGTACCCTTCCCTTATAACTCTTTTTCCTTTTCCCTTTTCCTCTCCCACTTTTTAATGAAGTGAGAGAAGATTCTCTGTAAAACAAATATGTCAATTATTTCCTCTTTGAGCCAACTCTGATGAGAGTAAGATTCGCACAATGTTCCTCCCCCTCTCTAAGTTCCCTCAGATATGATAGGTTTCCTTTGCCTCATTGTCGCATGTAGTTTCCCTCTTTTTATCTCCCCCTTTCCCTTTTTCTGACACTATCTCCTTTCCATTTCTACTTTCCTTTTTTATGCTATATCAGTAAAATCAAATTATACATCTAGTTTTTATGTATATCCACAACAGAAATACAGTTCTCAAGAGTTTCTTTTACCTTTTTCTACTTCTCTTGAGTCCTAATGTTGGAGATCAAATTTTTTGTTTAAGTCTGGTTTTTTCCTTAGAAACAGATGGAATTCCTCTGTTTCATTAAATGTCCATCTTCTTCCATGGGAAAAAATGCTCAGCTTAGCTGGGTAGTTTATTCTTGACTGCATTCCAAGTTCTTTTGCCTTTTGCAATATCAAATTCCAGGCCCTTCGATCTTTTAATGTTGAGGCATCCAGATCTTGTGTGACCCTTATTGTGGCACCTCGGTATTTGAACTGTTTTTTTCCTGGCTGCTTGTAAAATTTTTTCTTAGTCTGAAAATTCTGAAGTTTGGCCACAATATTCCTCAGAGTCTTTATTTTAGGGTCTTTTTCAGAAGGTGTTCTATGGATTCTTTCAACGCCTATCTTATCTTCTGGTTCTATTACTTCTGGGGCAGTTTTCTTTGATGATTTCCTGTAAGATAGTATCTAGGGTCTTTTTTTCATTATGATTTTCAGGTAGTCCAATGATCCTCAAGTTATCTCTCCTAGATCTATTTTCCAGGTCTGTTGGTTTTCCAAGTAAATATTTGGCATTTTCTCCAATCTTTCATTTTTTTGGTTTTGCTTGACTGATTCTTCCTGTCTCAATGAATCAGTTATTTCTATTTGTTCCATTCTGATTTTTAGTGAGTTATTTTCTTCATTAGCTTTTTTTTTTTTTTTTACTTCTTTTTGTATATGTCCAATTGAGTTTTTAAATTAATTGTTTTACTCTATGGAATTTTTTTTTTTTTTTAGTGAGTTATTTTCTTTTTCCAATTCACAAATTCTGTTTCCCCGCACTTCTTGGGAGTTTTTTACCTTTTCCAATTCACATTTCAGGAAGTTGTTGTCTTTTTCCACTTTATCAAATTTTTCTTTTAGTGAGTTATATGTCTTTTCTGTACTCTCTTGCATAACTTCTCTTTCCTTTCCCCATTTTTCTTCTAGTTCTCTTTTAAGGTTTTTAATAGTCTCTTCTAAGAGTGCCTTTTGTATTGGAGACCAACAATTGTCTAGAGACTGTTTGCTATTAGTTTCTGCAGGGTTGAAAAGCTATTCTCTTTCTGAATAGAAGCTATCAATGGTCCTTTTGATTTTTTTTAATCATTTTGTTAAAGCCTGTAGAGTCTGCCTTCAAGGCCAGGAGATTATGAGCTTCCTCTGCAGAGCAGTGAAAGGTGTATGGAGGGGTAGTTATCCTGCTAGCTGGCTGCAAAAAGCAGCAAGGTACTGGAGTGCTCTGGGAAAGAGTTTCCCATGGGGAAGTAACTCAGGCCTGCAGAGCAGGGCTGGGAAAGTGCCCTGCTAAGAATCCCACTGTGTGAGATAATGACTGCCCTGGGGCTAGATGCTGAGCAGTGTGAGTTTCACTACCCCAAGCCAAATCCTGCCCTGGAGCTGTGGGTATTAGCAGTTGAGCAGTGAATGGATTTGCAGGGACAGGACATGTCTCAGACCCTGGAAGCACAGTCCTGTTAGGGAAGTTCTGTTGCCCCAGGCTCAGCCCCCCAATGTGCTGATTAGAGGCTGCCCAGGCTGTGCCCCCCTGCCCTGCGGGTTTGTAACTGCCCCCCCCCCCACTCCTCCCCCTTGTAAAAGCCCCAAACTGCAGGATGTGGCTGCAGGGCTGTGTTACAGTCTGCCTGAGTCACTTCCGCTTGTGAGTAGTTACAGCAAGATCTTGTTAGGTTCTGGTGTTTTTTAGAGTACCCTCTGTTCTAGGCTTTAATTTCTCTGCCAATTTACTGCTTTGTAATCAAGGCAGAGCAGTTAGCCTATAGCAGAGTTGTGTCTATAACTCCTCTAGTCACAGAGATCACCCTTGACCCTGCTCTGCTCAGGACCCTAGTCTCTCAATGCCTGTGCTAGTCTGTTCCTGGCCCCTCAGGACAAACCTTTCCTGGCAATCTTCCAGATTGACTTCAGCTGGTAAGTTGTAGTGCTTCTGATCTTCATGAATTTAAGCAGTGAAGAGGTATTTTTGAGGCTGAATTAAATAGTTGGTTATGAGGGGAATGAGAGGAGCTTAGAAAGTTATGTGTGCCTTCTCTGCCATCTTGGCTCCCTCCTTATCTCTTTTAATTAGATTTATCTTTGCTTTTGCTTGATCTGAGATCAGTATCACTATCTGTTTTGTTGTTGTTGTTTTGTTTTTATTTTACTTCATCCAAAGCATAATAGATTCTGCTACAGCATTTTACCTTTACTTTGTGTGTATCACTCTGCTTTGAATGTACTTCCTTTAAAAATATATATAGTAGTATTCTGGCTTTTAAATCAGGGCTGCTATCTGCTTCCATTTTATGGGAGAATTCTTCCCATTCATATTCACCCTTAAAATAACTAACTCTGTATTTCCTGCTATCTAATTTTCCCCAAATTATACTTTTTTATTTTCCCACTTTCCCTCCTCTTTAGTGTTTTGCTTCAGACTACCACCTCCCTCAAGCACCTCTCCCATTTTACATGCCCTCCCCCTTTATTATCCCTTTCCCCTTTTACTTCTGTTTTCTCTTCTACTAGCCTCTCCCTTTGTTTTCCTCTTTCCCTTCCTACTTACTAGAAGGTGAGGCAAGTTTCTCTATGAAATTAAATATGTTGATATTCTCTCTTTGTGCCAAATTTGATGAGATTATTTCATATAATGATCATCCCCCTCCCTTCTTTCTTTTAATAGGTCTTTTTTGCCTCTTCATGAGATGCTTCCCCTTTCCTCTTCTTCCAGTACAATCCCTATTCCATCCCTAGTTTCTTTTTTTATAGCATCACAATAAAGTCAAATTATACCTACACCTTCTAAATATACCCTTAACAAAGATGCATTTCTCAACAGTTAAACATACATCTTCCCATGTAGAGATGTAAAATTATAACTTTTAAAAACAATTTTTTCTTTCCTTTTTACCTTTTTATGCTTCTCTTGAGTTCTGTATTTGAAGATCAAATTTGCTGTCCAGGTCTGGTGTTTTCATCCAAAAAAAAAATGAAATTTATCTATTTCATTAACTGCCCATAATTTTAAGATATTGAAATAATGCTTAATTTTGCTAAATAAATAAAATGGTCAAAATTATTTTATAGAACTAGAAAAAATAATGACAAAATTCATCTGCATGAGATAAACCAATGAAAAAATACAAAGGATGCTGGCTTAGAAGTAGCAAATCTAAAACTATATGATAAAGCAACAATCATTAGAACCATTTGGTATTGGCTAAGGAATGGAATGGTGAATCAATGGAATAAATTAGATACATAGCACAATAATCAACGCCTATAGTAATCTAGTATTTGATAAACTCAAAAAATTCAGCTTCTGGAAGAAAAACTCACTATTTAACAAAAATGCTGGGAAAACTGGAAAATAATATGCCAGAAGCTCAATGTAAACCTATATCTCTTGCCACATACCAAAATAAAGTCAAATTAGTCCATGATTTGGGCATGAAGGATGATGCCAAAAACAAATTAAGAGAATAAAGGTAATTTTCCTATCAGTTCTTTGGAGATGGGAGGAATTTATGACTAAAGAAGAACCAGAGAACATTATGAAAGGCAAAATGGACAACTTTGATTACAATAAATTAAAAATGTTTTGCACAAAAAACCTCATTAGAAACAAGATTGAAAGGGAAGTACAAAGCTGGGAAAAATCTTTATAGCCAGTGCTTCCTATAAAGTTCTTGTTTTTAAAATATATAAAGAACTCTGTTAAATTAATAAGTATATGTCATTCTACAATTGATAAATGGTCAAAGGATATGAACAGACAATTTTCAGATGATGAAATTAAAGACATCTATTGTTATATGAAAAAATGATCTAAATCACTATTGGTTAGAGAAATGCAAATTAAAACAATATTGAGGTACCAACTCACACCTCTCAGATTGGCTAAGATAATAGGAAAAGATAATGATAAATGTTGGAGGTAATGTGGAAAAACTGTGGAGATGTGAAATGATTCAACCTCTCTGGAGAGCAACTTGGAACTATGCTCAAAGGGCTATAAAAATGCCCATACCCTTTGACCCAGAAATACCATTACTAGATACGTATCCCAAGGAAATTATAAAAGAGTGAAAAGGACCCACATGTACAAAAATATTTATAGCAGCCTTTTTTTGTGGTATTAAGGAATTAGAAAATGAGTAGATGCCCATCAATTGGGTGATGATTGAACAAGTTGTGTTTTATGAAGAAAATGAAATATTCTATTAAAAAATGATGACCAAGATGATTTTAGAAAGGCCTGAAAAATTTTACATGAATTGATGCTGACTGAAACAAGCCGAATCAGGAAAGCATTGTACACAATAATACCAAGAATGTGTGACGACCAACTATGAAAGTCTTGGTTCTTCTCAGTGGTTCAGTGATTCAAAGCAATAACAATAGACTTTGGACAGAAAATTCTATTTGCCTTCAAAAAAATAACTAAGGAGACTGAATGTAAATCAACACACACTATGTTCACTTCTTTTATCTGCTTTTTAAAAAAATCTCTCCAATAGTTTTTCCTCTTTGCTCTGATTTTTCCGTACCAACATGATTTATAAAACAAAGTGTATTAAAAATAAATAAATTTACTAGAAAAAAACTGGATTGGCTGTCATCCAAGCTCCCTTTCCCTTTGGAATATCATATCCCAGACCCTTTGATCCTTTAAAGTGGAATCTGCTAGGTCCTGGGTAATCCTGTTTGTGACTCCTCCATATTTGAATTGTTTCTTTCTGGATGCTTGCAGTATTTTCTCCTTGATCTGATAATTCTGAATTTAGGTACAATTTTCCTTGGAGTTTTCATTCTGGAATCTCTTTCAGGGGTAATTGGTGAATTCTTTCAATGGCTATTTTACCCTGGTTCTAGGACATCAAGGAAGTTTTCCTTGATGATTTCTCAAAAGTTGTTGTCTAAGATCTTTTGTTCATCATAGTTTTCAGATAGTCCAATAATCCTTAGACTGTCTCTCCACTATATACTTTCCTGGTATTGTTTTTCAATGAGGTATTTTACAGTTTTTCTATTTTTCACAACTAAGACTGTAAGATTAAAGATGACATAAGATTTTCTCAGAAGAACTACTGAACTATGTAAAGATGATGCCTCTGTTCACAAAGGGAAAGGAAAAAGGCTGTCATAATCAAGGAAATCTCCTTGAGGGTTAGGAAAAAAACTTATTATTAATAATAACTACAAGAGAATAGACACCACTATTTGATAAGAACTCCAATGATTGATAGTGTCTTTTCCATACAAATTTAGCTAGGAGGAAGTTGGTTTGAGAAGGATAAAGGAGAATGAGACAATTTGGATTTCGTGCAGTGGTGGTTAGAAGTACTGATGATAATAATGATATATGCTTGCTGTGTAGATGATGTTTTACTGTATGGTTAGTAAAAAGTTAGTAAAAATCTATCTTTGACCTTATGCATTTACATTCTAAGATAGGAAAACTTACAATACAACAAAAGAGGAAAACACATTTTTGTTTTTGTAAATGATACCTAGTTTAGTAACTGACACATAGTAAGCATTTAATTCATAAATGCTTTTGGATTGTTTGATTGATGGATAGATTAATAAAGTAGACAATTACACAATGACTTTGTTTTGCATAAAAAGGCAAAAAGCATCAAAAGTAATATTTTGGAAGGGAAGCTTTGTATTATATCCATTGATATTTTAGGAAATTATTTTATTTTTCTAATATAATTCAGCTAGTTGCTAACTTCACATAAGAACTTTTATAGTATTTCCAGTAAAAGAAACATTCTGACTCTTCTCACAAATTGAAGCATCTGCTTAAGTAATAAAGTAAAAAGTGACAAGAGTGAATGGTCATGGATTTGAACAGCAGAGAAACCTGAAACTGGTTATGTCTCTTCACCTGTGATTGTCAATGCACTGAGAACAAATGAAAAGTTATTACTTGGTCTTTTCTAGGATTAGTTCGATCATCTGTTTATCCTGAATCTTGGACTGAAAAGAATTGGAAAATGGTAGTAATGTTTGATCTGTTTTAGAAACAGAGATTCCATCCCCCAGAAATATTATCAATTTCATGTTCAAAAATCTTAATAGTGACTTTTACCAAAATGGTTCCTTCATCCAAAAGAATTCCACATTTCATCAATTCATAGCCAGTTTGGAAGAGTTTGATGTATTTCATGGTAGTTCTATATAGCAAAAAGAAACTTTTTTTTATCCAGCTGATAGGTCCCTAAGGGAGAAATTTAGCTAGGTAGGAAATCACACATTGCAGCAAAGTTGAAATTTCAGGATCTTTCCACCTACTCTTAAAAAAAAAAAAACCCCATCAATCTTTAAAAGCCATTACTCTTAGTCATTCTTTATAAAAGACAAGTCACAGAATCCTTTAGACATAGGAGTTTTTATCCTTAAATTTGTAAACAAACATATTTATATCTATATGGATAAAATATATGGATATAGATAATTGTATTTCAATATAACTGTATTTGAATTATAATTTCTAATAATTTATGTTTTATTCTATTCACTTTAAAAATATTTTGAGAAGGGTTCATGACACATACAGGAAAAAATAAAGAACACCTGGAGCAAATAATCTCTTTAATTGTTTACAACTACAAGTCCAAGGGAGAAACTTATTTACTTATTCATTAGCACTGCTTTTTGGTGTTTGAGTTTGTCTGTTTCTTTTCTAGCCATTGCAATTTGCTTGTGTGCTTAATTGATTAATCATATGAGTTAAGAATTAATTATTGTAAGGTATTTTTTAAAACAGCAACCACACTATCTTCTCTGTCCAGTTGAATTGCTAAAGATATGAAGAGCACTATATAAAATCTGTGGAGAAAGTTCACATTTCTTAGGATCATAGAACTTAAAGCTTCTACAATCCTCAGAAAATCATTAAGTCCTACATCTTTGTTTTAAAATGAAGGTAAATGGGTCACAGAGATGTTAAACTATGTGTCCAACATTGAATGGTAGAAGAAGTCAACAAAATGTACTCAGGTCATCCAGCTCCAAATTCAGCATGTTTGAAGAATAAGTTGGCTTTTGATAGGTGGAGCCTAGGTGGCATTCTATGTAAAAGGAACAATATAAGTGAAATCATGGATAGAGTCAGGGAGTACCTAGCATAATACAGGAATGATTAGTAGATTAGTTTGTCTGAAATCAAGGATTTGCATAAGGGACCACTGAAATATATAGCTGAAAATGTGGATTATGGATGTCTGAAAATATCAAGTCAAAGAGCTTGTTTTTTAATCAAAGATATTTGATATTTACATGAAAACATAAAAAAAATTGCACAGCATGACAGGGTATTGAATGGATTATATTCTCATAGAGAACATGAGTGCCATCTCAGGCCCACAGAATTATTGACATATAAATGTGGTACTTATAAAAAGTGATTTGGTTAGGGATGCCTGGAGGCTGAGAAACAAACTAGGAGACTGTTATACTAATCACAGTATGAGGCAATAAGAACTTAGTTCCAGTGAGGTTGAAAGGAGGAGTCCTTGAGGGAATTATATTCTTCTGGGTCTTGGCACTTGGTTTGCCCTATCTAAAATTTGTCAGTGCACCAAGTATCATGATATGCTTGTGCTAAGCAGTTTTTTATGAGCTTCTTCCTCCAACTCACCATATAAAAGAGCAAAAACATTTTTTTATAATAGATGACCTTCTATATCCTGTTTTAGTATTACAAGGATTACATGTAATCTTATTCATAAAAAAGCAATTTTTTGGATTATTTTTGTGCATACTCAAAGGAGACATATTTAATATATCTATAGTTATTTTAACAGTTTCTTCCATTAGATTGTGAGCTCCTTGAGGGCAGGGATTATTTTTGCCTTTCTTCCTGCCCTGAGTGCTTAGCCCAGCACTTGATATATAGTAAGTGCTTCATAAATGCTTCTTGGCTTAATAAATACTTGTGTACAATAGAGAGGGCATATTTTAGGATGTGATTTTTTCTAAATTCTTTTTCTTATTTAAGTATTTTATATGAATTCTGCACTTCAGCAGACAGGTTAAAAGTCTGGGCAAAGAAAGATGGAGTGTTATAGCAGATGCAATGAACACATCTGTGATTAGTTAAGTGACATGCCTTCAGATCCTTGCTGTTTTAAACAGACTTCTCTTCAGTCAAAATTTCTTGACAATCAGAATATATTGTATTCTAAGCCTGCAACATAGCAAATTTTACTGAATCACAGACCTTCAGAGTTGGAAGTGGCCTCCAAGGCTACCTAGTTCAACCTGTGCTTGAATAAGAATCATCTTTGCAAAAGATCTCACTTTGATGATCCCCCTTTAAATATTTCTATGAAGGGTAACCTATTAACTACCAGAACATTCCTTTCTACTGAAGAAAAGAGTTTGTTAAGAAGTTGTCTCCCCTCCCCCTCTGCAAATAGAAGCATTTTTCCACTTTGGCAGTTCCATGTGAAATTCTATTCACCACTTTTCTATGTGTCAACTCTTCAGTTATTTAAAAATAGATATACTGAAGCAGTTAGGTGGTGCAGTGCATAGAACACCAATCCTAAAGTTAGGAAGTCTTCCTGAGTTCAGCTCTGGTTTTAGATAGCTGTGTGACCTTGGCCAAGTAACAGCTCTCTTTGCCTCAGTTCCTCATTTGTAAAATGAATTGGAGAAGGAAATGACAAATCCATCTTTGCCAAGAATATCCCAAATGGGTTCATGAAGAATCCAACATGACTAAAATGCCTGTGCCATGAAAGCCATGACATACCAAAGATTTCTATTTGAGCTAAAACTCTCCAGTTCTTTTAACTGTACTGAGCTTGGTATGAGTTCAAAATTCTCTCTCTGTCTCTCTCTCTCTCTCTCTCTCTCTCTCTCTCTCTCTCTCTCTCTCTCTCTTTCTGTCTCTGTGTGTGTGAAAAAGAGAGACAGAGACAGAGACAGACAGAGACAGAGAGAGACAGAAAGAGACAGAGACAGAGAGAAATAGCATCTTTGGCCATCTGTTGAAATCTATGGCCTGCTTCTTATAATAATACTTGTCATATGATAAAATCTTTTAAAAAAATTTAAACATAGGATTACAGAGGAGGAAAACAAGCATTTATCATGCCTCTCCTATGTACCAGATGCTGTGCTTAGTCCTTGACCAATAAAGTCTCATTTGATCCTCATAACAACCTGGTGAGAAGGGTAGCATTACTTATCCTCATTTTATAGTTAAGGAAACTGAGGAAGACAGAGGTTAGTTGACTTGCCTAGAGTCATATAGCTATGAAGTGTCTGAAACCAAATTTAAACTCAGGTCTTCCTGATCATAGACTCAGAGTTCTGATCATTGAGTCACTTAACCTGCCCAAAGCTCTTAAAGAACTATTTATATTGAAATATAGTTGAGAGAAAACAAACAAGTTCATAGTCTTCAGGTTAAGAAATTCATCTTAAGAACTGGTTCTTTCTAATTGAAGGAACATTCAGCTGCTTTTTTCATTGACTGGGTTTACATGCAGTTATGACTACTTCTTGGCTTTAAAGGGCTGAGTAAAATAAATACACAGTATATATCTTAATAGGGCATTAACTAGAACCCAGTGGGTACTGTGTCCTGTCCTTAGGATACAGTTGTATACTTCAATTAGAGATATGTTGTCTTTTTTTTAATCAGAGGAACTTTTCCAGTTGAGGTAAAAGAAAAATGTATACTTTATTTTTGTTTACATCTATTGATAGTGAGCTTTAGTGTCTAAATCCCATGATACAGAAAGTCTAATATTTTCTTGGAGATTTTTTTTTTCATTTCCAATTTCAGTGCCAAAAAAAGTATCCTTTTAAAGCTTTGTAAGCTCATTTTTTATTGGTAATGAAACTTTAATTATAACATTTACATATTTGGCAGCAGTCACAGTTACAGTAGTTGGAATGCACTTAAAGGAAAAGTGACTAGGCAAAAAAGATGTAGTAGGCAATCAGAAATATTTGCAAATGAAATTAGGCTACTTACGTCTATTTAAGAGGGAATAATTTTTCTTTGATGAAAAGTATTTGGTCCTAATAAAGTTAACCAATGAGGTGAAAATTATGAATCAAATGAAACTATTTCATTAAATTCATCAAAATCAAAATGTGCTTAAAAGATATTTCATTTATTTCTAATAAATTTTGTATTTTCTTTGGACTTAAGCAGATGTAATCTAAAATTGTAGAAGTTTCATGAGTACAGAATTTAAAAGCTAGAAGAGAAGTCATCTAATCTAACCCCCATTTTACAGATCAGGAAACTAATGATGAGAGAAATTAAGTGACTTGCTCAAGATCAGGAAGACAATATGTGTTCAAGTTAGAAACTGAAGCTTAATCCTCTCAACTCAAATTCCAGGGTTTTATCAAAATCTGTCTACTCAAAATGTCCAAACATTCAAATCTTTCACTCCAATGAGTTTGTGATCCCATTAATATGGGTAGTTCCTTCAATTATGGAGATCTCAATTCAGCAATCCCACCCTATCCTGTGGGACACTGTTTTATATTCTCCCATGAGTTCCACATAATTGACTTACCCAATGACTAGAGATCTTACCTCAATTTCTCTTGACATTGAGAAGATGCCACATATAAGTGTGTGTATATGTATGTGTGTGTATATATATATATATATATATATAAAATACACACAAATATATGTACATAAATACATCTAGATAACTATAATACAGACATTGAAAGGATGTCACATATAAGTGTATATGTGTGTGTATATATAGTGTATATATAGAGATATAATACATGCAAATATATGTACATAAATACATATATATGTATATATATATGAATGTAATATCTAAATGTCAAGAGAAATTGAGGCAAAATATATACACACACACATATATAATATATATCTAAATAAACACATAAAAATACATATACACAGTGTTTTACACATATCAGCTAAAATTGAGATATGTTGGTAAGTGTATGACAATAGGATTTCCAGGGATAATAAGGTGTGCAAGATATAGTTTTCAATTTAATCTTTGCTACTAATACTTTTTTATGTTTTTGCAATCAACAAAATGATAAGTAAAATCTTGATTGTAGGTTTTCTGATTTCTGAGGTATAAATGATCATTTATAACCTACTCTTGATAGTGGGTTTGAACTTGCTTCAACATACCTGGGAAAGAAGCTAAGCTCACAATGAATTAAATTCTCATACAATAATTTGTTTTTTATTAATAAAAGTTTATTATTTGATGTATTAAACATTTGCATATTTGAATCTCACTTATTACTTTTTTGCGATATTATTATGAGATTATTTTGTGAGATTAATTGAAGATCACTTATTGATAACAATATGCAACTTTATACTTTTGTCTTTATTAAAGTGGAAAGGATACCATATTTTGAGTTACAGACCTGAATTTGAGTCTTGCTTCTGACACTTGTTCTGTACAGTGACTTTAAATGAGTCTCTTAACTTGTCTGGGCCTCAGTTTTCTTATTTGTAAAATGAGAGCAGTAGTCTAGGTTTTTCCCAATGTCTCTTTCACGTTTAAGCTCATGATGCTATGATCACCGCACTCTTATAAACTTACTCGGCTACTCACACAAACTTATGCTTTCCATCAGTTCCAGGCCCAGGCAAAATTATTAAACAGGCATTTTATCTTTGCTTTCTCTTATTTGCTTGTTCTACATTGCTCCTAAATGATAATTGAAGGGAATATTATTAGTATCTAGACAAAACTCACTGGTGTCCAATTCATCTGATTACCCCCAATTTTGAGTTTACAAGAAGATGATAGATAAATGGGAGATTCATTTGATTCTGCAGGCCTGCTCCATGCTCACTCTGTGGAGTCATCATTTTGACACCTACAGAAGTTGCTGATTGATTACACAAAGTCATAGAAATATTATATTCAGTTTATAGCATCATAGTTTTAGGAAGGATATTTCCTATTAAACTGGAGACAATCAAGTCTCCAAGCAACCAGGATATTGAGGAACCTCAGGTTTACATCACATAAGGATCAATTAAAGGAAGTGGAGATGCTTAGCCTGGAAAATACTTAGGAAGAACATAATAGCTTTTTCTAAGTATGTAAAGGACTGTAACATGAAAGAAATACTTGATTCATTAGATCCTAAAGAACAATATTAACCAGAAGTTATAATGTGACTCATGTAGGCTTAAAATTTTCCCCCAAGAATTAGTACTATTCAAAAGTGGAGTGGATTGCCTCAGAAAGTGGAAAATTCCTTCTTTGATGACCCACTTCTTTGAAAGTACGTTGTGGAGGGAGATTATTTTTAGATAGTTTGGGTTAGGATGTCTCTGAGGTCTTTTCTAACCTATGGCTTCCTACTTTAATCTTTCTTCTGTGTTATTAATTATATTAATAGTGTAAATGATAATATCCCCCCAACATGAATCTCAAAATTTATTTACTTAAGACTGTCTTCATTGGGAGATATTAATTACTCAGTGCTCCATGCTTGTGTGAAAGGCAGTTGTCCCTGAGTGATTCTTTTCCCATTGGTGAGTTCCTTCAGGAACTTCCATTTTAGGAAGGGCTCAGACCAGCTATTCATTATTTAAAATTTCCCACCTTCCTTCTGATCTATATCCCCCTACCAAATTTTTAGTTTCCTTTTCAGTAATCCCTTCATTACAAAGTAAGTCTCTTGAGGTCGGACACTCTCTTGTGTTTTGTTTTTATTTATATCATCAGCCCTTAACATGGTTTCTGGCACATAACAAACATTTAGTAAATGCTTGTTGTTGTTGTTGGTGGTGGTGTTCCTTTACTATATCATTACAAAATTGGAAACAGATCTTGGAAACTAGAGGCAAGGACTTCATACTCTCTTTTATCAATGGACCTTTAACTCCAAGACACACAAAAATGTATTGCCTTTAGGCAATTGTAAGTTTAGGACAATTGAAAGAAATAGTTTCATCACTAAGCCTAGTTTGGATGATATGAGGTGAAATTGAGGCAATAATAAAATGTGGAGAAAGAACATCTGGAGAATCCAAATTCATTAAAACTCTTAACTTAACTCAAGCTGCAGAAATACTACCTAAATAGAAGAGATGACAAAAACAAAGCCAATGTTTCAAATTATTTTGAAAAGATGGGTCTAGTTAGCCTAGAATTTTGGAGTCTTTTATAAGTTCGATGGCATGAATTCCACTGGCAAAAAACAATTCCAACACAGAAAAAAATTTTAATTTTCTATAGCCATCGTGAATAAATATATTTTCTCACAAAATTTTAAAGTCAAATAAATATGACTTAAACAGAATTTCCATAGGAAAACTCATAGGAAGAAAAGTCAAGTGATTAAGAACTATTCCCAAGGACAGATATCAAACATCATGACAAAGATCTCTTGAGAGTTATTGAAGCTCTGTGGGAAGGCATTGCGAAACTAAACCACTAATTTGCTTATTTGCAGAATAGAAAATCTGAATACCAAATAGACCAATTAGAAGCAATAAAAAATAAATATGAGGAGCAGAATCCAAAGGAAAAAGTACCTTAGAAGCTCTAGATTACCTTTTCAGCAATTAAAATTAAAAAGTTAAAATAGAAAGTAATACAAGCAGTAATAGCAATGCCATGAATAAAATAAACAATTCAACCTCAATCAAAACTTTAGATGATTAAGAAGCTTAGATGCTTAAGATAGATGCTTTAAAAAACAAAGAAATGGGAAAAAGGAGGTTGCGTAACATTTTAATTCAGCTCTATATGGTGTCAAGAAATATAACAAAATGAAATCATAAATTGAATCTGTTAGAATTCTTACAAGGTGCTAAGTCAGTGGAATTGATAGAGACAATGATTGTTTAGCAGGGTGCTTAACAATTCTCTAGATGTACTTAATACTTATTTAAAGTTCACACCTTTAAGAGAGCATATTTAAGCTAGGAGCCTCAACCAGGATGCACTTCAGAAGATTCAGGGCCAGGATTCAGTCGAGGAGATTCACAAGTCGGGCAAAACAAAAAAAGACAGAGAAGTGGTGGCAGGCTGTCCTGTGGAGAACACTGAAAGCAAGATCCCAAAGGCCTCTAGAAAACTAGCCAAGTCCCAAGTGAAGGAAATAAGATTTGGAAAGAGAAAATAAAGGATTTGGACTTTAACTCCTGGCTGCATTTGAGGTGATTATTACTTTGAACTGAAACTAAGGCTGACTCCAGAAACCCCTCAAGAAACCTGTTCCCAGAGAACATTATAATTTAAAGAACATTACATGAATCAAAGGAAGAACAAAAAGTTTGAACACTAATAATACAATGAATAACAGAACAATTATAGCAAATGAAAGAACCTGGATCTTCAATTCTCTGAAAAACTGGGAATCATCAGGATCAAATAATATCATAAATATTACCTCAAAAACTTTCACAATGATGCATGGACTATTGGCAACAAATTTTTACCAGATTCCTGTTAGATAAAACCTTATTTCCATCTTCTTTAATATAAAATACCATATATCCATTACCAAAAGATGAGAATATTATTGATTTTTTGAGAAATAGGCCAGTCACAAATTTATGTGGTTTTTACAAAATATTCATAACCTGTATCACCAACAAGCCTAACATTTATAAGAAAATAAGATTTATGGTAAAAGACAAAACAGCAATTCCAAAAAAAAAACTTAAAGGTATAAAGAGCAATCCATTATCAATTTCATAAATATTGAACAAGCTCCTCTAAATATTGTGCATCAACTCTGTCTTAATGGATTATCAAAACTTTTCATCAGTTGTTCATCCGTGGTTGCACACACACACACACACACACACACCCAGAAAACAAATATATCCTTCATTATATGGGCTCTTTCTTCTGTAATATTAAAATGTAATTTTGTTTCAATAAACATCTTACTATATACCCAGGAAAGCTGGTGATTGAAGACTCTGAGATTGAATACAATGGCCTTATTTAACTAATGAATGAAACAAACAAAAAATAAAATTTTTACAAATTACTTTAAAAATGAGATAACAGCAATGATAATGATTAGGCAATTTTCTAATACTAAAAGTTACTGAAAGCATGCTAACCTGCATGGGTAAAAGGAGTTCCTTATGTCAATGAAATCTTAGGTTCAGTATCTTTAAAAAATGATGAAAATTATAAAAACTGAGAACTTTAAGATTTTGAGGTTTTTAAATATATTAACTTATTTGATCCTTATCATCCCTTCTCACTCTTTTCTCTTAGTTCCTCCAACAAATGAAAAAAGGAAAATTTAGATTCATTAATTTATGCCTACAGAATTAATAATAACTATAGAATAGTGGTTTACATTTTCATGCTGCTTGAATTACTGAAGAAAACATAATTATAGTGTTGTTTTGTTTTTGCTGTCATTGATAAGTAAAATAGGAGAGATGTCTTTATTTTTGGAAACCTATGGAGAGGCAGTATGATGTGGATTAGGAACTGCCGTCAGAGAAAGGAAGATTTGCACCTAATTCCTGCTTCTGCCATAAGATCGATAGGTGGTCATGGGCAAGTATATTATTTTTTAGTTTTCCAGACATCTCTTTAAAAATACAAGTCACAGCAAATTACTGATCTTCAGTAGAAGCAGCTTTATCTTTTGGAGTCTCTAGCATGATGAAATAATAGGAATGAGGAAACAATAAAAGCACATCAAAACCAAATTAGTTAGATTCAAGTTTCCAGCCTCTGGTAGTGGGAGCTTCAAAAGACTGTTTGCTGAAATTGCTCCAAGACTCTCCCATAGAATTAGATCACTTTTCATTTGGTCATGAAGAATTCTTCACTACTGAATTTAAAAATATAAAATATTGCATTCCATTTTTACAGTTTTATCACACTAAGCATTTTTATGGTTCTCTTAGAAAAAAAGCACTTAAAAATCTTACAAACTCCATTCTTAAGGAATGCATGTTCCTTAAAATAACAAAAATAGAACATATAATTTTATGAAACATTATGTAACTTTTATATGTTTTTGAATGTTCTTTAAATGTCTCTCTGCCAGTATCAATAATTCATTCTAGCTTCCTCAAATACTGTTGGCTTAGAACTGAAATACCATATTTTATAGAAAATCCTTTCTCTCCATCAACAATGGCAAGAAGAAAACAAAGCAAACCAAAGCCAATACAACTAGTTTTATAAAAATAAAAACCTTTAGAGTAGTCATTTGCAGTTGTCTTGGAAAAAAAAAGTCTCTTGTCCATTTTTGTTATTGCCCTCATGAGTTCTACTAGTTACAACTGAAAGCACAAAACCTAGGAATTGATGCTTAACTGGCAAGGAGCCAGTATAATGAAATTAATAACATATGTTGAAGAACCCATTTGTAACAATTTTTCCATTAAAAAAATAAGGCAGCTCAAAACAACTGACAGGCTGTCTTTTCCCCTTCCCTTAATGTATCTGAAAAAAAAACAAAAACAAAAACAAAAACAGAACCAGTTTCAGGTACTATCACAGTGCAAATAGTTACTTTACAAAATTTGAGCAATTTGGTTATAGTTGCTAGGCAAGAATACATATTTCATTGTTTTTGTTAAAAGGTAATTTATCTCTGACTTTTTAGACACTAAGATTTAGATAGAAGGCTTCTGATTACAAATCTAGTGTCTGTTTCTTCCAATATTCCTTTATAACAGATTCTAACCTAGTATCTGTGACTTAAGAAAAAAAAAGTTGTGTTCACTGTATTTAAATATAATTGATTTCTTTTGTAATCTTATGTATTTGATTTTATGCATTTAGAAACATTATTCTGGGAAGGAATCCAACAGACTTTACCAAATTGCTAAGGGGGTCCTGCATATATGAAAGGCTAAGAAGCCATGCTTTTAAAAGTGACCTTGGTAATTACCTATAAAGGTAATAAAAGGGTAACATTCTTTGCTATGTTCACAGGGTTCACTTTACTCTCCTTGCTCTCCAGAACAATATACTTTTACTGTGGTCAGCTCCCAAAAGAGCTGATGAAGCTACTGCCTACAGGTAGAATATAGAGGAAGAACACCTGTTCACTTCCCAAGGGCTCACTCTTTCTTTTGATCTTCAAATTTATCCAGAAGAAATTTGTTAAGAAAAGGAGAAAAGCTAGAACACCTAATTTCAGTATTATAACATTTATTACTCCATTTGCAGTTTTAATATGGGGAAAATGAATAACTATCCAGTAGCTGGGAACTGTAACTAGGATAAGGCAAGTGGAGCATTTCCCCAAGGAATGAAAATTTAAGGGTTATAGTAATTTAAAGCATATGCTGTTGCAGCTACATAGAAATCACTAAAATGGCTAATTCTCCCTCTCATTCTATTGAATGTGTCTTAATTACTTCTGGTATTATTTTTACATCATGTACTACAAACTTGACTGGGCTATATACTTCATGCTGCTTGGTTTGGGTACTAAAATTTCTATTTAGGATTCTGTAAATGCATGCATTAAAATCTCTTCTCTAAAAATTTTCCCATAATCCTTCAGTTTCTGTGGAAATATATGTGTGTGTGCCTAAATGCACACACACACACACACACACACACACACACATACATATATCTCCACATATATATCTATATGAATGGTTGAACATAACACTAATTACACTAAGTAAGCAAAAAAAAATCTGCTATACTTCACAATAATTTTCAAACAGAAATTCCCTCACTGCCCACTTCCACAAACAAACTTCAGTTTTTTTTCTCAGAGTAACATTCCATATTATGCATCTTCTGTACAATAGGAACTATAGGCTGAGGAGGCCAGGGTTGCCCTCTCTTCCTTCTCCATTTTGTACCACAGCCAAAGCTGGCTCAATGGTGGCCCGTTTTCATCCACTTTCTCACCTTCAGTGACAACTCTGTGGGGCCTTTAGGAAGGAAGGGGAGAAAAGGCAGGCAGGCCAAAGATCAGGATACCTGATTTATTATAGTGTTTGTGATTTTGTTAATAATTTAACATAAATAAAATTGTTATAATTTTATTAGACTAAGGTCTCACTGAAGTTTTTAAATATTATGATTTTTGCCTTATTTTTCCCATAACAACTATTTTTTATTGTGTGATTTTCACGTAGAGTGATTTTTAAAAGAATATTATATTATAGTAGAATTGCCTGTACACAACCCCCCACCCATTCCCACCCCCCCACACACATTAGGAAAGGGATGATTGTATAGCCTTGTGCTTGATGTTGTCATAACAAAAGTATTAACATATTTTTCTATTACTTATAATTCAAGATAGATCATGTGTATCTGAATGGTATAGAAAAGCATTTTCTGAATTCTGTCAGTTGTTTTGGGGTGCTAAATTATGTATGTAGAAGTGCTCTCAAAGAGATACTATGTTTGATTTTATCAACTCAGCAATAGTAACATAATAAATGGTAATCATCATGACATATATATATATATATGTAATAGCATGCTCATGTAAAAGATAGGACAAAGGAAAATTATATGAGCTAAGAGGCAATAAAAGGGTATTCTGAAGTAGAAAAGATCGAATGAAGAGTAATGAATGCATGTCCCAAATAAGCTCCAACTATGAATACCAAATAGTATGATTCAGAAGATTCAGGAGCTCCATAAAGGGAAATGAGAGGGGAGTCTATTAAGCAAATTATAAATAAATATTTTGTGGCCATAGTCTATGACATACTAGAAGAATAGAACTACCAAATTAAAGTTTTCTGAGGATCTACATTTTGTTGTTATAAATAACTGGGGGAAAAGTGACCTTATTAAAATGTGTTTGGAGTTATTAAAGAAAGAGGAAATTTAAAATTAAATGCTTTTTTAGTAGAAAAAGAGTGAGAGAAGTCTTAGAGAGAAAATGTCTCTGTTTATTCATGCATACACAAAACACAATAAATGTGTATAATGTATAATGCAGATGATTTGTCTGTACACATATGCAAACATGCATGTGTGTGTGTGTGTGTGTGTGTGTGTGTGTGTGTGTTATCTCAGGGGGTAGAAAATTGCTCAGACTTGGCAATAAGTATAGGAACTTTTGGTTTGAATAGGAAAATGTTCCTGGTCTAGGTTATCATCCAAGAAACCAGAAGATATCATCAAAATTGGCAATAAGAACTAGGGGATTTCTTCTTAGCATCTACATCTATAATATCCATCTACAATATCTATGGACATATGTAAAGAAATGTGTGTATAAATTTACACATTTATGTATATGTATGTTGTTATTCAGTTGTTTTCAGTTGTGGCTAACTCTTCATGACTGCACTTAGGGCTTTCTTGGCAAAGATACTAAAGTGGTTTGTCATTTCTTTCTTTCTCCAGCTCCTTTTATAGATAAGAAAACTGAGGCAAATGGGGCCAAAGTCATACCACCAGTACATGTCTAAGGCCAGATTTGGACTCTAGGCTCCATCCACTGTACCCTCCAGCTGCCCCATATATATATCACACTAACTAGAGCTGATGAATAAAAGTGAATGAAAAAGATGTTTTATTATATATGATTATATACAGACATACATATTTTTTTAGAAGTTTTTTACTTCTACGTGCTTTGTATCATGAAAATATTGATTACTCTGAACTATTTAGTCTATTACTGAGTTTTATCATTTCTAGTTTCATTTCACTCCCAGTTATTGTTGACATTGCTATTACATTGCAGAAAGATTGCCTTAGGGTATCAATATAGGCTATGCTATTTACTACCTATATGACTCTGGACAAATCATTTGACTGTTCTGTTTATCAGTTCCTTATCTGCAAAGGAAAGGATTGTTCTAAATATCTCATAACTTTTCTTGGAGCCCCAAAATCAGTGATCCTATGATGTTCCTTCTTCCCAGATCTAATTATATCTCTCCATACCTCAAAAACTCATCAACTGGTGCCCATTAACAAAGTTGGGTTTGGACTAGTTGACTGACAAAGTCTCTTCCAATTCTAATGATCAAATTAATCATTGTTCTCTGAAAACTTTCAAATCAGACATATATTTATATAGATGTTGTGAGAAATGGAGTCCGAAGTCTGAATGGAAATTTGATGATATTTTCATTCTTCTTGTTCTTACAATGAATTAAACCACTGGCCAATTTACTTGTTATCATTTCCCAAAATTATTAAGAGAAGGGACATACCTGAATATGTGTTGTTATTTCCATTTAATGATAACCACTTCCCCAAAATTTCTGACTTTAGCAATCAGAAAAAAATTAAATGCTCTCTTTTGATCATAAATAATTTCCCTGTGGAAGATATTCAAATTGGAGAAGCTCTTTCCAAAGTCAATATGGAAATCTTTTTACATCTGTTCACTTATTTTTGTATTTGATTGAGATACCGACACTTCCTGGGTTATAAAATTAACTGGGGAGAATATAATCTGTTTGTTGTCAATGAAAGAGATATAACTCCTAAACAACATCTGTTTTCATTATTTGTGCTCAAAGTTTACAGTAAAACAACACATTCAAGAGTTAGTTTTCATATATATATATATATATATATACACACACACACATTTCAAACAGCTTAATATGATAAATTGTCTACTGTATGCATATATGGTTGTATTTATGTTGCATATATTCATATGTGTACTCTTGAATTGAATTCACTGATTTCATAGTCATTGTTTTTCCTAGTGTACTTGAATCATCAGCTAATTTGAACCGATGGACTGAAATGAATTAGCTGATGATTCTACATGGATTTTCAGTTGTTAAGGCTTGCACTATAAAGTAATTTCTTTTGAAATAGTTCTTACTAGTTTACTTATTTTCTAGATTGTGATTGGTTCATCATCCCTGCTTTATGCTTAGATAAAACTGCCTATGAAAATAGATTTAATTTCTTCCTATTGCAGTTCCTAATATACAAATATGCCCAAAAGGTGTCCTAAAGAACTTAGTAATATGCTCCATATTCTTGGATTTATGTGGGAAAACCATACTCATACAAAAATTGCCATTGTATCAACCCTAGTCATACAACTTTGTGGAATAAATTTAAGCTTAATAGTTTTTCAGACAGTAAAACCAAATCACCAGTAAGTTAAAGTTGAACTAGGATTTTGAATGTTCCTTAGCTACAGTGGTGAAAGTTTCTTCACCATTGTTTATTAAAAAAAATCTCTCCCTTGTTTTTCAAAAGGAGAAGATAAGTCCACAGCAACAGCAACAACAATAACAACAACAACAAAAATGGTTCATCATTGAAGTAGTTCCTTTTGAGAGCCATATGTGGAGGTATTGTAGGAATCAGAGATTATAGGTTATATAGCCAGAATAGACCTTCACCATAGGAGTTCATGATGTTCAGCAAGGTTGCCTTCCTTGCCTATTACCCAATTTCACATTCCTGAATAGAAAAGACAAGCCTGTCCTTGGTAGCTTACAACTTTCATTACATGTCCATCATCACTCTCAAACCTGATTCAAAACTATTCATTCAGGAAGTCTTCCCTGATTAAAGACAGCTAATTCTGATCATACTTTTTCTGTGACTCCTTTTCATTGTATTAATTTTCACTTCTATCCATTTTACTTTCTGAGCAATATGAAGCTTTTTTCCCTTTATTCATGTATGCATATAGTATGCATACATTGTATTAAACTGATTCACATGCAACATATGTTTGCATATATGTATCATGGATGCGTATATGGATTAGCATGTACAGTCATGCACCAACAGATATTTTAGACATACATACATATATATGTGTATATACACATGCACATAGTATTTTTTATACTAAAATTTTTTGAGGGCAAGCAGTCTTCCTCCCCCCTCCCCTTTTATACCAATGCAGAGCCTTATGCAGAAACTTGTATATGGTAGGTACTCAAATACACATTACTGAATTGATTAAATTGATTCAGGAACTTTATTCAATTTTTTTCTCTACCTGCATATAGTAGCAGCAAGAGGCAGGATCCGTGGTTGATAAAAAGATGTCCTCAGAATCTGCCAGACCTATGAGCAAGGCACTAAATCTATTCCCAGACAACTCACTTTTTAGGACTACAAACAAAAAAAAAGTACTGATCTGAATTAGTTAAAAAAAAGTTCTGTAAATGGCAGACTAGGACCAACTACCCAGCTAAACTCTCTCAACATTTCCCTCCAAACATTTTTAAAATAATGCCTCAAATAAAATTTTGGAGTGACAGAGTCCACAAAAGGTCACAGTGAGACATTTTTCCAGTCTGAGAAAACAGGAGGTTGACAGGGGAAATTTGTAACATAGAGGTAGAAGTCTTCTTAGAGCACATATATATGGTGACAATACCAGTAGCCAAAGCAGTAGCAGCAGTTTTGGGAACTCTCATCCCAAAGAGGGAAAAGGAATTATACAACTGGTGAGAAATACATTTATAGGACCTTTTGCTGGCATTGGGTACAGTTGGCACTGTTTGGAAATTCTATTGTCTATGAAAAGTTCTGGGTTGCAGTTCCAGGGCAGATAGAAACACCAGGAAGGTCATCCAAAAAGGAATAAAGACTCTGGAAGCTGTTCCAAGACAAAGAAAGCATTAATGCTTCTGGGAACAGGAGCCATTCCTGGCTAAAGGACAGAGTGTAAACCAGAAGAGCAGTCTTAGTTTGATAGCACATTGGAAGTACCAAAACTTGCCAACCCCCCAAACTAGCCCTGAAAACAAAAACATGAACAAAATTGACAATTGGCACAGTATCTTCCCATCCCCAGATGAGCAGAGCCCAAGTGCAAATGCAAATGCAAGAGCCAGAATGGAAAAATGAACAAAAAACAAACAAATAATTTGACCATAGAAAGTCACTATCGTTAGGAGGGAAAACAAGAAATAAATTCAGAAGACAACAGTGTGAAAATACCTACAAGCAAAGTCTCAAAGACAAATGCTAATTGGACCCAAGACCAAAAATTCCTGGAAGAGTTTCATAAAGAAGCAAACATGGTAAAGCAAAAATTGAGGGAAAAAAATTAGAGTAGTGCAACAAAAATGTGGAAACAGAATTAGCATCTTAATAAAAAATTACAAAAATCCCCAACAACATTTCTCCCCACAACAATTCACATCTTAAAAAAACATAATTGGTTTAATAATAAAAGAAGCATAAAAAATCACTGAAGAAAAGAACTTAAAAATCAGAATTGGCCAAATGGGAAAACATTCTTTTCAATGAAACTAGTAATTACTTACAAATTAGAATTGGACAAGTAATGATTCCATGATACATCAAGAAAATGTGAAAATCAAGTCAACAGAATGAAAAAAAAAATGAAAATATAAACCATTTCATTGGTAAAACAACTAGACTGGAGAACAAATTGAGGAAAGATAATTAAAGAATTATTGGAGTACCTGAAAGCCATTATTCAAAAAAGAGTATAGACATCATATTTCAAGAATGATAGAGGAAAATAGTTCTGCTATATTAGATACAGATGGTAAAAAAAGAAGTTTGAAAGAATCTATCAAGTACCTCCTGAAAGAGATTCCAAAATGAAAACTTCCAGAAATATTATAAGCAAATTCCAGAGTTCCCAGGTGAAAAAAAAATATTTCAAGCAGTCGGAAAGAAACAATGGAAATATTGTGAAGTCATAGTCAAAATCTTAGTGGTTTCCATGTTAAAGCATCTGAGGGGTTGGAATATGATATTCTGAAAGACAGAAAAGCTAGGATTACAATCAAGAATAACCTGCCCAGCAAAAGTGAGTATAAACTCTCAGAAAAAAAATGAACATTTTAAAAAATAGAGTAGAAATTTGAATGTAATAAGTTGTATGTTGTATGCAAGAGACATATTTGGAACAGAAAGACATACACAAAGTTAAAATGGTTTGGCTGAAGGAAAAAAAAAAGGAGCAAATAGTAATCATGATCTCAGACAAAGCAAAAGTAAAGATAAACATAGTTCAAAGAAATAATCAGAGAAATTATATCTTGGTATGATACCAAAGAAAATGAAGTAATATAAAAAAATTAATAAATTTCTCTGATAAAGATCTTATTTCTCAAATATATGTTGAGTATAAACTCAGTTGAATTTATAAAGCTAAGAGCCATTCCCCAATTGATAAATGATCAAAGGATATAAACAGGAAGTTTCAGAGAAAGAATCAAAGCAATTTATAGTCATATAAAAATGTTCTACTTCACCACTCATTAGAAAAAGAGAAATTAAAACCACTGTGAAATGCCACTTTGTACCTATCAGAAATTACAAACACTAGAGTGGATGAGAAGAAAATAGATACACTATGTTGGTGGAGTAATGAAATGACTCAACCATTCTTGGGAAATAATTTGGAACTAGGTCTACAGGGCTATAAAACTGTGCATACTCCTTGATCATAATATTATTTCTAGATCTATATAACAAAGAGATCAAAGAGAAAAACAGGCACAGACATACAAATAAATAATTATTGTAGTTCTTTTAGTGATGGTCAAGAATTGGAAATTGAGGGCATGCTCATCAACTGGGAAATGTCTAAACAAGTTGAAGCATATGATTATGTTGGAATAATACTGTGTTATAAGAAATTATAAGGGGAGTAGTTTTAGAAAAACTTGGCAAGACCTATATGAACTAAAGTAAGAGGAACTAGGAGATCATTATGTACAGCAATAGCAGTGCTGTAATGATGATCAACTGTGAAAGATTTGGCTATTCTAATCAATCAAATGATGCATCGTAATTTCAAAGGACTTATGCTGAAAAAAATATTATCTACCTTAAGAGAGTACTGCTGAACTCTGATTACAAATTGAAGGATACAAATTGAAAGGTAAGTTTTTCACTTCTTTTTAGTTTTTAAAAATATATGAGTAATATGGAAATAGGTTTTGCATGGTTTCACATATATAATTGATATAATATTGCTTGTTTTCTCAATGGGTGGGGAAAGAAATAGGAAGAAGGAAAAATTGAAATTTAAAATTTTAAAAATAAAAGAATGCTAAAAATAAATAAATAATAAATTTTAAATAGAAAAAAGTCATTTTTAAAAAAAAGGAGTTCTTATCTGAATCTCCCTAAAGTAATAGAATCATAATAATAGAATCAAAACAAAACACATAGCAACAAAAGATATAACAAGTCCTCTAGTTTTCCAGTGAGTTAATGAAGACTCTTAAAAATGGAAAAAAAATCTGTTCTCTATAGTTTTGAATGATCAATATGATTTTAAAGAAACTTAACTATTTTTTATTTTCTACATAATGTAATATATGTGGAAATGAATTCTGGAAACTTACTTTCCCTGATTGACAGATCTAGCTTTTATATAATCATTAAAGGCCTTTCTTAAGTTTCTACACTTTACAAAATGTTGTTTATCTAAAGGTAATTCACTAGGGTAAATTGGTGAGATTTTATGGAATTTTCTTAAGGATGTGAAATAACTTGCCCAGTATTTTGGATTGCTTTAATGTGTTCCTTCAGATGTCAGCCTGACATTCAGGCTTCTTTGGAACATATGCCCAGTAGTTTGCTAATGTTTAAAATATGGTTAGGTAACATCATTACTTTTAGAAAGAGGAACATTGTATAGCATTGCTTTCTTAGGAGGTAAAATTGCCTCTGGTAACTGGGTAGTGCCAGACTAGTGGTTACTTTTGTGTGGTGCTAAAAGATTCAGGAGAAAATGATTGCTACTCTTTTTTGACAGGGGATGTTGGAGTTAGGGGTGTGTGTGTGTGTGTGTATGTGCATGCATATGCATCCATGTGTGTGTGTGGCATTTATTCATCAGCAAATTTAGCTTTCTTTAAGACTGCTCAAGTGCTACCCTCTACAGGAAGCCTTTTCTGATTCGCATGTTCTTTATTCTCCTACCCTACTCCACCCCAAACATACATGTGGGTGTAGCATGCATATGTCAACAAATGCACATCCATGTATATATATAGACACACATACAAATGTGTGTCTATATAGCACAATAATAAACAGTTGATGAATTCTGAGAGTTGAGGATGCTCTATTCATACCTTTTGAACAATGGGATTATAGCCAGTTCACTATGTAGAAGTGTTCTTTTGTCCAAAGAAAGTAGCATAGTCCTGTGGCATCAAATGTATCTCAAGTTAAATTCACTTATAAGAGAGATAGTATGGGATCATCAAAAAAAAAAAAATTGAGCATGGAGTCAAGCGATCAAGATTCAGGGACTTACCAGCTAAGTAATCAAAATCAAGTCATTGACTTTTCTGAGCCTTATTTTCTCATCTACAAATTGGAGAGAATAGTAATTATACAATGTATCTGCTTACTGAGAGGAAAATGCTTTAAAAATTTTAGTGTACTACAGAAATGTGAGTTATCATGTTTGATTTGAGACTCTTATCATTAAGGTATTCCTTTGCAGAACCTACTGCTATGCATTCATTTTTTTTTCAGTAATATCTGAATCTTCATGGCTCCATTTAGGGTTTTCTTGGCAAAGATTTTGGTGGTTAGCCATTTTCTTCTCCAATTCATTTTACATATGAAGAAACCGAAGCACACAGGGTTAAGTGACTCACCTTGGGTCACATAGCTAGTAAGTGTCTGAGGCTGGATTCAAACTCAGCAATGTGAGCTTTCTGAATTCTGGGCTGACACTCTTATCCACTGCCTCATCCAGCTTCCCCATTTGTAGAAAAGAGACTTAAAGAGCTCCTTGTTATTCTATGTATTCTTTAATGGCTCTAAGTCTTGAAATTCCACATAAAACAAGGAGAAGTTGATGTATATTTGTAATGTAACAATTGTTATGTTTTGGCTGTATATCCGACTGCATTTCATGCAGTAGAAACTTTATGTGTATGATAATAAATGTACTTTCAAAATAGGCACTGAATCATAATAAATGATTGGGAAGATTTGGATTAAAATTCTGCTTTTGATACATGCTATCTATATTATCATGGGAAAGTCATTTGGTCTTTCAGGGCCTTAAACAAATCTCTAAGATTTTAAATTACTGAGATCTGAATCTGGGGAGAGGATTTCCACATCAGGAGTTCCCAACACAGATGGAATCACAGAACTGGATCAAACCAACAATACCAACAAAATAGTATTATGCCACTTCAAACTAGATTTTATTGTTGAGAAGAAGAAATGATTATAATAACAATATTATTTATGAATTGTTCCTAATACTTGGGGTTATGTCAGATAAAGAAGAATCTAAATACACTTGATCCTTACCATTTGTATTTAAGGTGCTAAAACAGATCATAGGTAGAAAAAAGGTCACATATTAATATAAGAAAATAGCCTTTCCTGGCAACAAACATATTTAAGAATGAATTAATATAACAAGGCTATATTCTCACCTACTGCATTAGTCTATATAGTTTAAGGAGGGACACAGTAACCTAGTTTAGAAATGTAGAACAAAAATCACTGGTGGATCTTAGTGGGTCTTGGCTATGAGTCATCCTTATCCTTTCAATCAGAGATAGGGAGACAGTTTTTCAACTCAAAGTTAATGAAAGAATGAAACACAAAATCAGCTATCCTTTAGGAAGAGTACATCTAGGCAGCTTAATATTCAAGTTGTATATTCAGGCTGCTGCTGTTTGAATGGAGATTCAAGGAAGCAACCTTATAACAATAAAGAATCTCAGTTAGAGGGATTCACAAATCCAATGTTTTGAATTGTAAATCCTTGCCATTACTAGTGTTATGCCATTAGCTACCATTAAAAGGATAAAATTTTGGTGCTTAAGCCTATAACTGTGCCCTCGCCTTTCCTCCTCATCCCTGAAATAAAGAGATAAAAAGCCAAGACTTCACCCTTTTCTTTCCATACAATATTCCAGGCTATTTATTTTCATCTTCTCAGCTGTCTTTGATAAAATAACCCTGCCAAGTTATCTGGATTGAGGGAGGAGGCGGCAAAGAAATAAGAAAATAAGATGAAAGGCAAAAATATGGTGATATTTAGTTGCCCCAAGAATTTTTGAAATGACCTTAAGAAAGTTTAGGCTGTGGGATACATATCAGATAAAAGTAGGGGGCTGGGGAATAACATTTCTCCCATAGATCTGCAAGTGCATATCTCCCTAAATGAGATAACATAGGTAAATTGTTTTGCAAACCTTAATGTACTATGCAAAAAATATCCAGCATCTGCTAGTCTTCAAGTATGTCTATCAGGTTGACTAATAGATGGGAGCCACATGAGTTCTTAACTCTAGAACAAGTTACTCTGGAAGAAGCACATTGGGAGGAAAATGGGTACAGAACTCTAAGGCAGGGGTGGGGTGGGCTGGAGTGGAGTGGGATGGAGTAGCATCTTTCTCTGGTCCAAGAGATGAGTCACTCACATTATAAGAAAAAGAGGTTTTTATATTCTCCTACTGGGAGTCAAACTGATTTAAAAAAAAATCTGGCAGGCAGATTCCATTCATTAATTAATAGAATTTATTAAATACTTTCTTATACAGAACTCTGTGCCCAGTGCTGGGCAAAAAAATTAAAATAAGTTAATTAGGACATATTTTAATAAGATAATAAGCATTTGTTAAACACTGTGCTAGACACTGTGGTTATTTCTTTATAAATGTTACTCATATGATTCTCACAACTCTGTAAGATAGATGCATTTATTATCTCCATTTTCCAATTGAGAAAACTGAGTCAGATAATAATTTAAGTAACTTAATCAGGGCTATTTATTAACTAATCAAGTAATTTATAGTTACATCTAGCATCTGTGTGAGGCTAGATGGCCTAATGTTCTATCCATTGTGCCACCTAGCTGCCTCCAGTGGGGATACAGAATACAAAAAATATAATTACAATGTTCATGATGCTTACAGTCTAATAAAAACTTCTTCTGGGAATTATCTAATGTATGTAGAGCAGTAAGGGAGAAAGAGAAGGTGAGACCCAGGGGACATTTTCCTGAAGTCTAAATGGGTATAAAGAAATATACTGGAAATTATGACTAACAGCCTACATAGATAGGAAAGATTTACAATCTCAATAAATTAAAAGCAGGAAGAATTCTTAGTGGTCATCGGGACTTCATTTTATAGGTGAGGAAAATGAAATATATGTTCTTTCTCTTTTTCTTCCTTCCTGGGTAGTGCCTTCCTTCCTTCCTTCCTTCCTTCTTTCCTTCCTTCCTTCCTTCCTTCTTTCGTTCCCTCCCTCCCTCCTTCCCTCCTTCCTTCCTTCCTTCCTTCCTTTTTTCCTCCCTCCCTCCCTCCTTCCTTCTTTTCTCCTTCCTTCCTTCCTTCCTTCCTTCCTTCCTTCCTTCCTTCCTTCCTTCCTTCCTTCCTTCCTTCCTTCTTTTCTTTTTTTCATAGGAATACTTTTGTGTTCTGTTTAGAGGAACTAAGAGTAGTATGAGTAATGCTCAAAGCACAATAGCAATTTATTTAATAAGACTTTTTAAAGGAACTAGTGAATAGTTTTGAGCAATGGGTTGGCATAATCAGATTTATGCATTTGTTGTAAAGACACATATATATTCATACATATATATGTGTGTGAATACATATGCATACATATATGCATATGAACATAGATATATACATAAAGCAACTAGATCACATAGTGGATAGAACCAAGATTTTGGAGTTAGAAAAATAAGTTCAAATCAGCCCCAGAAAATTACTAACTGTGACTCTGGGCAAGTCAGTTAAGCTTTGGTTCAGCTTCCTCATTGTAAAATTGGGATAATAAGAACACCTAACTCCCAGGGTTATTGCAAGGATCAAATGACAGAGTTTGTAAATATTAAAGTGTAGCATATACTTTAACAACAACTACTACTGCTACTAGTAGCAGCAGCAGCAGCAGTAGCAGGAGCAGGAGCAGCAGCAGCAGCAGCAGTAGTAGTAGTAGTAGTAATAGTAGTATGTGGGACTATGTGTAAGGAAATCATTTAGTAGGTTATAACAATTGTCCAAGAAAGAGGTAATGTGGATCTGAATTATGCTGGGGCACTGAAGAGGAGGGGAATATGTGAGAGATATTGTGGATATTGAAATCACTAGACAAGGTAATAATTAAACATGGCAGAGTAGGAAGTGAATGAAAGTGAGAGAAGCAATGAAGATGACTGAATTTTTGAGGCAGATGACTGGAAGGAAGATGGGATCTTTAATTGAGACAGCAAAGTTGAGAGGACAGAATGATTTGAAGAGATGAGAAAATGAGTAAGTATTGTTTTGGCCATGCTAAATTTAAGGCAGATAGAGACAAGATATTTATATTGTATGCAGCAGTTAGTTTGTAATGTAGAATTCTAGATTGGTTGGAACTGGAGATATAGATTTGTAATCATTTACATAAAGGGGAAAATTGAAACCATTGGATTGTCAATGGAAACAGGGCAGAAGAAACCTAAGGGGGAGCTTTCTTTTAAAATCTGAAAAGTTGAAAGACTCACAAGATGTGGTCAGAGATGTAGGAGGATAACAAAGAGAAAATAGCTGAGGGCACAGAGAATATCCAGAAGAAGAGGACAACTAAAAGTACAGCAGCAAAGTCAAAAAGGATAAAAACTGAGCAAAAGTCACTAGATTGGGCGAGTATGAGAGTTCAGTTAGTTGTACACAATGCCTCTAAAAATGGATGGAATTTTCAGATAAATGCAGAAAGATGATCAGGATTCTGTTGAATTCCATATTTCAGTGACATGAAAACTGGACTGATTCCGTTACTTCATACTTATTCTTAGTTGAGGAAGGGTTGTCATGGTGCGGGGAGGTGACAGATGCTGAACACCCACACCCAGAATGTGCTCTAGACTTTTATTGCATGTTTTTGGAGGTTGAAACAATTCAAGCATTTGGCTTTTGGTGTCATGTCTCTTTGTCTGGGGGGACATACCTAAAATGATTATGAAGCCCTCCATATTTCTGTTCTCCCCCTTAGTGTCTAGTTCCTCCTGCTTCTTAATTTTTGGGGGTTCCAATCTGAATAATCAGAAATAAAAGCAATTCCCTAATGTGTTTTCGTTCTCCCCCTTAGTGTCTAGTTCCTCCTGCTTCTTAATTTTGGGGGGTTCCAATCTGTATAATCAGAAATAAAAGCAATTCCCTAATGTGTTTTCTTTCTTTTTTATATATAAAAAAAATCAAAGGAATTCTTATCAGAAACTGAAGGGGAGAGGCTATAGCAAAGTCTATTTTTTAACTGGGACATGCACCATACTGTGAGACACTCATCCAGGAGCAGGAGAAGATTGATGGCTAGACATGTGGAGGGAACTGCCATTGATTGAAATCAGACAACTGCAAGCTGTGACGGAGATCCAGGGGAAACCATTTTAACCACGACCATCCAACCTCAGCCCACTTGGACAGGGCTTTTCCTCTGTCTGCCGTCTGCACCACAGGATACAAAGGAACTGGGCAACATAGTGAGGCCAAGAGTGAAAGGAGGAATGATGACAACTTCTGAGATGCCCACTCCTCTATGTCTCTATCTCACTCTGGAGAACTCTTCCCTTCCCTGTTTCAGGCAAGGTGGGGGGAAGGGGAGTGGGAAAAGAAAATAGGTTTTCCTAATAGCCATAAAGGGCTTTACAGATATGTTTTTCCTTTCTATTTTCCTTCCTTCCTTATTTTCTTTCTTTACTTGTTTTCCTTCGTTCCTTCCTTCGTTCCTTCCTTCGTTCCTTCCTTCGTTCCTTCCTTCCTTCGTTCCTTCCTTCCTTCCTTCCTTCCTTCCTTCCTTCCTTCTTCCTTCTTTCTTCCTTCCTTTTTTATACAAGAAAAGGATCCAAATGATGAATGCAATTTTCTCTCGGATCTAAATTAATCAATTAATCAACAAGTCTGTGGGAGGTACTGCACCAAGGGTTTAGGATATAAAGATGAAACTGAAACAGTCATAACCCTCAATGAGCTTATATTCAATAGGGGAAATAATATGTACATAAAGAAATATATTGAGAATATATACCTAAAAAAATCAAGGTAGATTTAGGAAAGAGTCTTCTGGCAGATAGTGATGAGGGTTTTATGGGAATAAAGCAAGATTTCAAAAATCACAATGCCAAGTGAATTTGATTTTTGGATTCAACCTTTTTATTTGTTTTAAACTGGGAAAGAAACTAGGGAAGAAGTAAGTCATGGGAAATTGTCAATGTGTCAGTTACTTAGTGCTCATCAGCAGCATTACAGAGTTCAATGTTGTTAACAATTGTGCAGTTATGCACTTGCACAGAGAGACATTTTTATTTCATTAGGGATATCAGTTTACAGCTATTAACTAAGCAGATTGGCCAAGACCAAAATGCCTTTTTTGTGGCTTATCACTAAATCTCTCTTCCATTATTCAAATCTTAAAAAAAAAAAGAAAGAAAAGAAAGAAAAAGAAAAGAGAAGGAAGGAGGAAGACTTTAAATGCATAATGTTTTTGTGGCTTTCTCTGTCTTCTGGTCAAAGCAGGCTAAAATAGGTTTTATTAGAAATTATTATTTAAATTCCAGCACTGAAGAATATTGATCTCTTGTGTGTAATGGTTCCCAGATCACAGAAAGTAGCAGAGAGGGGCTCCAAGTGGGCCGACATAATGTCAGTGACAATTCATTTTTTTTACCAGTTAGGATGCTGGTTTAATATCCTGAAAAAAGCACTTAACACCAACCCTTTCATAACATCTGTCAGGACCCTAGCAGTTGGCTGTTTCTCACACTGTGCTCTCACAGGCAGCTCTGAGGACTATTCTCTAAGGCCTTGGAATTCCTTAGACATTCAACCGCCTCCAACCCTACTGCTGAACACACGCAGACCAGCTGTTACAACTTTCCAGGACACTCCTAAATTTTCTAAATATGTGCCATATAAAAATAAAATTTAGGATAGTGAAGTGGTCAGGAGCTTTGTATGTGCAGGGCATAACTCATCCAGTATTTCTGTCCCATTATTTTCACATTCTTCCTGTAGTACTATTAGTTTCATCTCAGTATCCAAACAGTTAAGATTTAGGAAACTGAGTCTTAAGTCTCAAGAGTTTGGTAAAATCTCGATTCACCCCACCCAACTCCCTACCTCAGCATTCAACCCCACCTTTGCCATCACCTTCAAGAACAAAATCCCATTTATTTGCATTATAACTATAAAAAATAAGTTAAAAGTATAAATTGTAGTTATGGCCTCCATTGAAGCAATGTTCAGCATATCCTTTAATTTTTTTTAGCACATGCCACAAGTAAAGCAACCTTTAATTTAGTTGAGAACCCTAGATTAATTAGCACATTTATTCCTGTATCCAAGGTCACTTTTTTACAGCACTATGATGTCTCTCATTTTCACTGTGTACAGGGGCACCTAGGTGATACAGTCAAAGACCTGAGTTCAAACCAGTCCTCAGACACTTACTAGCTATGTGATCCTGGGCAACTCACTTAAGCCTATATGCCTCAATTTCCTCATTTGTCAAATGGAGAAGGAAATGGTAAGCCACTCTAGTATTTTTACCAAAAACAACCCCAAGTGAGTCATGAAGAGTCAGACACAAATAAGTTATCATCTAGACTAAAATATCCCTTTTGAGAAATGTTATATTTTCTCACTCATTCTAATGATGTCATTGAAAGTAAAATTAATTTAAGCATTTTCTCCTGTACATGTATGGATCCCATCATGATATTTAGGATATTATAATTTATGGGTATATGTATATATAGTAATTCTATTTAGTAATATTATAGTTTAAGTTATCATTTTAGGAATTATAGAAATAGTATAATTTGTTTTTTACATCCAAGGTCAAGTAAAATAGTTAGTACTTTTTTGGGAGGGGAGGCATGGTCCAGATATATAATTTTATCAGCTTTCAGGATTCCTAGGATGGAATTTCTTTCTACAAAATTAACTATTTGTCTATAATTTAGATTATTAAGGAGTTTTCTGGGGCATTGAGAATTTTAATTTGCACGTGATCACAAAATTAGTGTCAGAAGTGACAGCAACTGACCCATTAACACATTATGCTGACATTCAAGGTCACCTTCCATTTCTCTACAATATTTCTTATTTGCACTGTGTAGTCAGTTCTGAACTTCCTGGGAAATAATAGCTGTTTCCATTTTGAATGGCTTATGTGCTAAGAATCTAGTAGACCCTTAAAAGATCTGAATTTTATTTGTTTTCCTTTAGGGATTTAAAAATATATAACAAAAAGAAGTCCACTGAAATGAATATTATAATCTCCCAATTGTTACTTATATATAGCAATTGAAAACAGATGAATAATCAATGAAAAGAACCACAGCACATGGCTGAGAGCTGTCATTTAAAGCCAAGGCTTCTCTCTGCTGATTCAGTTCAACCAAGTTAGTAGGTGACCTTCTTATTCATTAAAATGCAAAGTCTGCATGTACTATCATTATTAGCCAATTCTATTATATTCGGAAGATTTTGAGGGAATAATTTTTTTTTTAATTTCATGAAAGATTTTAAAAGATGCTTTTACAATTACTGGCTAAAAAAATCATTTGACATTTACACCACATGTCTAAGTAACCTTCATGATCATAGAGCAGGAGTGGTTGGTTGCTTTCTCCCTGTGGTTTCTTAATATACTGACAGATATTGTTCTTCTTATTAATTCTTCTTCTTCTTCTTCTTCTTCTTATTATTATTAGTATAATCTTAATTGAGAAGGCTATTCTCAGCAGAAAACATTGAATGAACCCCACAAACAGGCATCTCCAACACTTTGGTAATAGTTGCCCCCAAATAACTCTTGGGCTTGAATTTCTCCAATAGCCCCACAATTCAGTAGCTGAGGAAGGGGAAGAAAGCAAGTAGTCTTGGCTGAAAAAGGAAATTGAAGGACTCCAAATGCACTGATTCCAATTGGAATAGACTGTGGGATCTTCAATGGCTTGTCTTTGTGAAATTGGCCATACAATAATGACAATAAAAGGTTAGGAAATTGGGTTTATCATATCTTCAAAATGATGGCATCTTTAACCACAATGGAAATTTTTGTCCTGTTCTTACTACTTTATCCAGTTGCAGAGGACTAAGAAAGCAAATATTCTGTAAATGGTATGTATATTGGTATAGGGGGTATCTTTGCTTAAAAATAGCCTGTCATTTATGTATTCCCTTATATTATAAACTCTGAGGTCAAGGAATGTTTTTGTCTTGTCTTTGAGTCCCCAGTCCCTCACATAGTGCCTAGAACTAGGAGGTACTTAATAAATACTTATTAAATTGAATTGCATTGAATTCCATGGCTTCTACCAACTGGCTCTGACTACTTCCTTGCTACCTTATTTCCTACATAGCTGGTCTCTCTGTGTCTCTCCTTCCTTCATTTCAGGTCAAGGATTTTCAGAATGAATGTCAGGCCTAGAAGGGTCAAGTCCAACCCCCTCATTTTACAGAGGAAGAAAGTAAAATTCATGGAAAAAGACCATTATTATTAAATTAAAATCACAGAAGCAAAAAAACAACAGAACTAGGATTTGAATCCAGGGTCTCTGACTCTTAATCTTTACTCTATATTTTTTGTGTTTTGCACCAGGTCAAAGAAGTACTTAAATGGTAAATTTGGAAATAGGGCCTTACTCTTTTCTTTTCACACAAAGTTCAGTGTTCTTTCCATGATGCCCTGCAATATTTTCTGGATCTCCATGCAAGCATAGTCTTAGCACCTCTTTAATTGTCCTGAGATGAATCTCCTAGCTATGATTCATCCAATAGTAAAGTCCTTATTCTGGTCTGAAAGGTATATTTGATAATCTGTTGATAGGTACATTTTTATTGTTGCTAACCAGAGCTAACCAGAGAAATCTCAGAATATAGTTTCTATCTAATTTTGTTCAAATATGGTTGAGTCTTCTTTTTCCTTATAATCACTTGAGATAACAAATGCTTTTAGAGACCACAAAGAAATTCTCCAAATTTAACAGAATTTAGAGTAGCCAATTAACAATTTATATAATTCTCTCCACCTCCAGTTTGTCATACCTTCTCTCAAGGTCCTCAAGCAGCCTCTTTTGAATTTGTCATTTCATTATGTGGTTGGATTTTACCATGGTATTAAAGAATCAGTTTCTGAACAGGAACCATGCTTCCCACTTTTCCTGTGCCATTTGAAAAACTTATGGCTATGGTAAAGAACAAAATCCAGGTCCTGTGCTCTCTTCTAGCTTTGCTTTAGTCCATTTTTACTCCTTTACCTACAGGGATAATATGTGAATGATTCCCTTTTCTTCCCAAGGGGCACAGTGTTCAGAGAATTCCTTTTCTATGTATGGCAATCTAGATTCCCAAATATGTGTCTATGCATGAGGCAAGACTTAAAGATAATATTACCAAAGAAATTGCCTTTCTCTATCCTGAGATCCAGATTTTAAGACAATCAAACTCAGAGTCACTAGAGAAGTAAGCCTCAGGAATTCCTACAGGAAATCAGAGTCCTCAAGGGAAGGAATTCTTAAATTATTGTCTTTGAAGTTCACACTAGGGTGACATAAAAAGCATATGAGACTGGCCATATGCACATGTTAGAAAGTAACCATTTTGTTGAAGAAGGTGGCATTCGTCTCCCACTATTTTTTGCTGTGCTATTGGATTCTCTTGAAAAGAAAGATGAAAGAGGGAAAGGTTAGAATTTTCAAGAAATACTCTATATAGGTTCATTCCATGTGGTAGCATTTCTCATTAAAGATTGTATTCCCAAGAGTTTGTGCCATCCATCCAATTTTAGTGTAGTTTCAGTCACTGAGACTTGAGGGTAGGGTGATGTAGATAAAAGTTTCAACAAAGGCTTTCTTTCTCAGGTCATTAAGTCCCAAAGAAAGGCTAACTGTCCCACAAGCTCATCAAGTTGATTTTCTACATATGAAAGTGAGGAATTGGTGACAATAAGAAAACAGGGTACATTTTTTCCTTATATTTTTCAGGTTTACAGATGGGTACAAAGGGACTGAGAAAATCTTTGTATCATGAGTCTCTGACTTGTGATATATATATGTGTGGGTGTGTGTGTATATATACATATATATATATATATATATATATATATAAAATCAGTTTTTTGAAAATTTCTAAACACTGAATAATAAACACTGAATGTAGTTTTGGAGCACACAACATTAAAATCCATAATAATGAAGTATTTATATTTAGAATAAATTCTAATATTCTGGAAGACACCTGATGTTTTATAATAACCTGTCCAAGTTGGAAAAAGGGTAAGAAAGTTAGAAATGTTCAGGATCTTAAAAAATGAAAAGATATTTCCAGAAGTCCAATTAGGGCAATAGTGTTCATATATCTTCCATATACATGGAGAGGGGCTAACTCCACTTAAATCCAAAAACATTTTTTTCTGGATCTAGAAAGCAATCCTAGACAGATTATTTTTCAGAATTTATTTCTCCATCTTAATACTTAACAGGGATTGATTATATTTTTACTTTTAAGATAAAGGATAGATGGATGATAATATTAATTGAGCCCTAAACTATGATGTGTGTTTGTATATATACACATATATAATATTATCATATTATAAACACAACCATATAGATATATAACATATGTATATGTACATATATTTATATATTTCAGTAAATGGACTACATGTTATATCAAAGGCTTGATGAACATACATTATGTGCAGAGTACTCTGCTAGTTTCTGGATCTAGGAAAATAAAAATTTAGGAATTCTTTCCCTCTAGGAAACTGCATTCTTCTGGGTTCATACTACTCTGAATATAGATTATATAAATGCAAGATAATTTTTAGAGAGATAGCTAGCCCTAATAATTAGAGACATCAAGAAAGGCTTCCCACAGGAGATAGCAACAAATTGAGCCTTGAAAGAAGATATGATTTAAGAAGTAGAATCACAAAGAAGTCAATTCTAGGCAAAGTCATGGAAGTGGAAAAAGTAACTGTGAGTTTGAGAAACTGCCTGCAGGCTTATATGACAAGAGCAAGCATGAAAAATAGATTGAATTAGAACAAAAGGCCTAAAACAAATTGTACATAAATAATCATAATCAATGAAATTTATTAACAATTTTCTCAGGAAGAAAAAAAAGTTTAGTGAAAGACCATCCCATTTCTCTCATAAAGTGTGTGTGTATATATATATACAAATATGTACCTATAATATAGAAAAAATAAATTTATATTGATACTCATATGTGCATATTACAGTTAGCCTTGATTTAGATAAATGTGTATATCACTATGTGTGTGTGTATATGTATGATATACACACATGTATGCATGTATATATCAAAGTGGAGAAAAGGCTGAATGTTACACTCCCATACACAGATATACACAGATATATGTATATTTATTTGTGTACACATACATATATACATATACACACATATCTAATTTAAGGCTAACTTAAGCCTTGATTAATACCACATCTCTCAGTCTCTTTTTTACTCTCATTAGACAGGTGGAGGGTGAAGCACTTAACTCCTCCCAAAGCTTTCCTCCATAATGCGCATAAATTGGATTTCTAACTCACTTAAATCTCTTTCTGCAACTGTACCTGATTTCAACTCCAAGGAACAAAATGTGTTTCTGTTGGTTACTCCTTATTGTATTCCCTGCCTCCTAATTTCCTTTTGTGTGTTGTCTGCTCCATTAGACTGTAAGCTTGTGAGGTCAAGGAACTTCTTTTCTTTCTCTTAATTGTATTCCTAGAGTGTAGCATGTTGTCTAGCACATAGTAGATGCTTAATAATTTTTCTGAATTAAATTGAATATATATGTTTGTGTGTGTTGTTTTCCTCTTTCAAATCCTGTCTCACCCTTGAAAAACATTAAATTCCTTGAGACTAGAAACTATTTTGATTTATCTTTTTTTGCTCAAAACCTGCTTTAGTGCCAGCATTGAATAGGCATTTAATTAAATATTGCTAAATGGAAATAGGTTGATATCAAATTAAGAATAAAAAAGATTAACTTATTATAAATTATTGGATTAGTTTAATTGAATATGTCTGAATTTCTTTGTTGTTAGTTTACAGTCATTTCAGTTATAATTCTCTAGAAAAGTAAGTTTCTTTTTTTTTTTTTTAATTTAATAGCCTTTTATTTACAGGATATATACATGGGTTACTTTACAGCATTAACAATTGCCAAACCTCTTGTTCCAATGAAAAGTAAGTTTCAAGAAAGAGAAAGATGATAGGTTTAATTTATAGATCAAAATGTTTTGGGTAAAAAAATCAACAACAACATACACCCACTAAGTGATATGTTTTAACTCATCAGTTATCTCATGCTTAATCAATATTTCTCTCATTATATCTAACCAAAGAGTTCATGTCACAATTGTTGGCATCAAATTCTCGAGACCTCCCAAAACCTGTAAGTGAAACTGAATTTGAGAAGCCACCCGCAAAGACATTACTTTTCTCTTATATTTCTCTAAGCTTCATGTCTCTCTCTCTAATTCTATTCCCAGAGAAGCAGTGAGAGCCCAGATCTGATCAATCTTATCCATGAAATAAGTTGAATGTTTCTCACAGTAAGAACAACTTGACTTTGTTAGCATGCCAAGGCAGTCTGGATTAATCACACTGTCCACAACTTGGAACCATTCTGCTCATACGGATTTCACAGCTATTAAAGCCTACAGGCTCTTGTCTGCTAATTTATGGAGCAGGAACACATCTGGTCTGTGTGACATAATCAATTGGATTGGGACTCTCTCCTCTGAAACAAGACTGTTGACATTGTCCCTTCTGTTTTTTCTCTATCACCAGTTATCTATAGATCATCTGACATTGAAGTAAGAGAGAGGAAAGAGTATTCCACCTTTCAAGTATTTAAGAATGATTGTGAAAAACATAAAAATGTTAAAGAAAGACAAACTTGTTATGAGGTTGTGGTTGTTATTTTAATGTAACCTAAGTATCAAAGATGCATTCTCTTTGAGAGCTGAAAATCAGCATCAAGTGACTTTTATGTTTTTGTTCAAAACAATGCAAAATTCAGTGGCATAGTTCCCAATGATGAAATCCTTGTGAGAAGGCTTTTGTTAAAAAGGAAAACCTGAAGATGTGATATCATTTTTTCATCCTCCACTAATTTTTCTATGAAGAAAAATATTTTATAACAATAAGATGAAAACTGTCATGTAGTTATTAATGTGACCCAGCTTCTTAGCACATAAGACAACTTTACTACATTATCTACGGTAAGGATTACATATTATGTTATATATTTTAGATATGATTTTTAAAGTGTACAAATGAACTTTTAAATGAATTGAAATGATTTAATAGCTTTTAAAGTAAATTTAAATAATTAAAATATTCTCCAACATTAAAGAATCCTCTGATTAGAGGTGGAAGGGATATGAAATGTTCTACTCTAGTGTTGTCTATTTTGTGGATGAAGAAAATGAAGCAAAGAAAACCTAAGTAAAATAAAATAGCCAATAACTAGCAAAGTGGGATTCAAACTTCTTTTTTTTGATACTAAATTAACTGGTTTCCCTTTCATCTATTCTATACTGCAAAAATATATCACATAGTAATATAATGTGTTACAGTTTGTACATCATTATAGTGAGATTCAAAAAATTTAATTCATTCATGAAGAGTTGTATTGATATATAATCTATTTAATATTTAATTTATGGAATACAACAAGCATTTCCATAGCACAATATAATAAAAAGATGATTGTGCATGAAACTGTAAATCTCTTATGTGCAACTTACTATTCCTTGTTAAATATATAATAAAGTTATTATGTAAATTTCTTTTGCCCTCCCTCCTCCCCAGATATGGTTATAATTAGATATAAATATGTCTTGCCAAAACAAACCCAGGAATTTTATTTAAAAACAAAATTACATTAAAAACAAGTTTTTTAAAAAATAAAATCAGATTTAAATAATTGCACAAAGTTTAATTATTAATGGGCAGCTAGGACAATATTATAAAAATAACAATTATGCAATTTACATATTTAATATCATCCTGATTAAATAGTTTGCTGAATTAAATATATTAAAATTCATTTGGAGAAACAAAAAGGAAAGAATATTAAGAGAAATATCAGAAAAAATGTAAAGGAAACAGATTTAGAAGTATCAGATCTTAAACTATATTATAAAGCAATCTGCTACTGGCTAAGAAATAGAAAAATAGATAACAGACACAGAAAGAATCAGAGCAGATATACAATTTATATAAGCAAATAAATATAGTTACCTTTTACTTGACAAATAAAAAAAAAGATTTGCAGATAAAAATTCATTATTTATTTTTTAAAAAATGTTGTTTAAACTGAAATCATTATGATAGAACTTGGACATAGACTAATATCTTCCATTTACCAAGATAAAGTCAAAGTGGATATATGACATATAAAAAAGAGATTTTATATATATATATAAATGAATAATTTATGGAAAAAACAAGAGATAAATGGTGAAATGAGATGTAAACTATGTATGATTTTGATTGCATGAAATTTTGTACAATTAAATCATATGTAGCCAAGATCAAAAGAAAGGCAAAAAATGGGAGGAAATTATACTTTACTAGATAAGGGTCTCATATATAAAATATATTAAAAGCTTCATCAAATCCATATGAAAATGAGTCATTCCTCAATTCATGAATGGTTAAAGGATATAAACAGGCAGTTTTCTGATGAGGAAATCAAAATTATTTATAGTTATGTGGAAAAATGCTCTAAATCATTGATTAGACAAATGCAAATTAAAACAAACTTGAGAGATCATTTGGTACTTATTATATTTTCTAAAATGATTTAGGAGAAAGCAGGACAATGAGATGTGGAAAACTTGGATACTAATTCACTATTGGAGGAATTGTGAACTGATAACTATTTTAGAAAGAAATCTGTAATTATACCCAAAGAGTTATTAAACCTATGTCATTTGACCAAGCAATATCACAACTATATTTATATCCAAAAATGAAATATTATATATTTAAAACAATAGTATCATCATAAGGAATTTTCATTTTTTAATTTTGGATAATATGGTAGCTGAAATAACAGATTTAAAATATCAAAGACTCTTTTATATTCAAATAAAGCAAACATGATGGTCTTAAGACAGGGATCAGATATAAAAGAACAGAGATTATCAGATGCCCAATGAGTATAGTACTGAAGACCTCAGTTTCATCTTTCTAGGTGTCAGTTTCCTCAACTCTAAAGGGAAAGATTGTACTAGCTGACTTTGAAAGAACTTTCTAAGTATTATTTTGTGACCACTAAAGCTAAATCTATAATTCTTTTAAATATATATATATATATATATGCCTGTGTATGTATATGTATAATATATAGCATATAAATTATATATAATATAGCATTATAATATAATGTTTAGCATATATAATATATAGGCAGATATATGTATATGTATATATATGCATATATATATATATATAATATACACTCATAAAAATGGGTACTTAGGAGATGAGGTATAGAATAATAACAACACTATCTATCTCCTATACATCACCTTTTCTATTAAGCAACCTATGCTGTCTCAAATCTGCAAAATACAAACTATTCCTTTTTTATAGCTTTTTATTGACAGAGCATATGGATGGGTAATTTTTCCTTATTGACCTTTGCAAACACTTCTGATCCAACTTTTCCCTTCCTTCCCTCCACCCTCTCCCCATAGATGACAGGAAGTCTCATACATGTTAAACAAGTTAAAGTATAACTTAAATACAATATATGTGTACATATTTATACAGTTCTCTTATTGCACAAGAAAAATCGGATTTAGAAAGGTAAAAATGCAAGCAGTCCACATTCACTTCCCAATGTTCTTTCACTAATGTAGCTGATACTGTTCATCACTGATCAATTGGAATTGAATTGGATCCTCTCATTGCAAAGATAGCCACTTCCATCAGAACTGATCCTCATATAGTATTGTTATTGAAGTGTGTAATGATCTCGTGGTTCTGCTCCTTTCACTTAGTATCAGTTCATGTAAGTCTCTCCAAGCATCTCTGTATGCATCCTGCTGGTCATTTCTTACAGAACAATAATATTCCATAACATTCATGTACCATAATTTACTCATCTGTTGTCCAATTGATGGGTATCCCTTCAATTTCCAGTTTCTAGGCACTACAAAAAGAGCTGCCACAAACATTTTTGCACATACAGGTCTCTTTCCCTTCTTTAAGATCTCTTTGGGATATAAGCCCAGTAGTAGCACTTCTGGATCAAAGGGTATGCACAGTATGATAACTTTTTGAGTATATTTCTAAACTGCTCTCCAGAATGGTTGGATCTGTTCACAACTCCACCAACAATGCATCAGTGTCCCAATTTTCCCACATCCCCTCCAACATTCATCATTATCTTTTCCTGTCATCTTAACCAATCTGACAAGTGTGTAGTAAACCATTCCTTTTTAAAGCATACAATTGCCAAATAATAGTCTTTTTCTCAGACTTTGTCCCCTTAGACATCATCATTTCTTCTGAGATCATCAAAGACCCACTCTCTTCTTGGATATTCTCTTCTTCCTAAATCCCATAATACCAGTCTCTCCTAATTATCCTCCTTATCTTATGTGGTACTTTAATAATCTATAAGTTTTATAAATTTTACTTTTTTAACATTTCTTATACCTGTACTTTTTTTTTCTACTCATAGAACAAACCCTTCCGAGTTTAGGTCCCCATCATATTTGAACTTTCACAATAACCTCCTATTTGCTTGTGCTTGTGTGTTGGGTTGGCATTTATTTCTTCTCCAATCCATCCTCCACACAGATGAAAGAATATTGTCCATGAGAAACAGATCTGACCATGTCATTTTCTTTTTATAAACACGGGACTCTAAGATAAAATATGAATTCTCAGCCTGGTGTTTAAGGCCTCCTACAATGTGGTTCCAATTTATATTTCTAGTATTTCTTCATCTTCTTCTTCATCAACTGCATGTTTCACTCAAATTCTCCTTTTAGCTGGTTGCCATACTTGATTTTGTTATTTCTATTCCATGTATTCTCATGACTCAGATGCATTGATTCTTCATTCCCATTTCTCAGAGTCTGCAGCAACTTTAAAGATTCAGCTCAAATATCACCATTTCCACGAAGCGTTCCAAATCAACAAACAATTCCTAAATACTCAGTAAGTGCAGTATTGGGTGTGGGCTAAGAAAAAAAAATCCCTCAAGAACTTTATATTCTATTTCTACCCAGCCAATCCCTAGTTGTTAGTGCAATTTTCCTTTAAATTATTACTTAAATTATCATATATTTTATTTATATCTCTGTGTAATTACCCTATTACAGCATAAGCTTTTTGAGGAGAATGATGAAGAAAATTTTTTCTATACGCCTTTAGCATCTATTACAGTGTTTTGCATATAGTTAGTGCTTAACATAAGCTTCTCTCCCATTATGTTTGATATAAAATAATTGAAATTTATTGGAGAATTGACCAGTATGAATGAGTAAAAGGTTTATATGATAAAATACAGCAAACCCATACCATTTGACCCAGAAATAACACTGCTAAGCACATATTGCAAAGGGATTAATCAATCCATCAATAATTATTAAATGCCTGCTATGTGCCAGGTACATAGCAAATGTGAATAATAAATAAAAAGAATAGTCTTCACTCAAACATATTTATAGAAACACATTTTTTGTAGTAGCAAACAAATGGAAACAGTTATTTGGAAATAATTTAACAAACTAAAATATGAATGGAATTGAATAGAATGTTATTATACTATTAAAATGACAAAATATCTTTAAAAGGAAGACATAATTTATAGAAACACAGGAAGATTTTTGAAATGATGGATAGTGAGGTAAGCAGTGCTAGGAAAATAAAATGCACAATGACTACAATGATATACATGTAATTCAATCATAATTATAGTGGTTGGTGTGAAAAAGAAAAGATATGATAATGTACTTCTTCTCCCTCTTTGCAGAAGTGAAGACATATGTATGTGGAACACTGCATATATATCAAGGTTTATTGTTGTGATGGGTAGTTTTTCTGAACTACTTTCCCCCCCCCTATATTTTTCTTTTCTTTTTTTTTTTTTTAAACAAGGGATGACTAGGTAGGGAGAGAAAAGGGACAGAGAAGGCAAAAGTAATGTAAAAAAAAAGGTGTTGAGGAAAAAAAATATATATATACATATGTACATACACAGATGTGTGTGCATATGCATGTATAATGTTACCAGAATGCCTTATTACATGATTTTGGTCACAATATAAGCTAAATCAAATAACTTGAAAGCTACTTAAAATCAAATATCATTTATAAAATACCTGCTTAACAAAGTATCATTCAATCCTAGTTTTCTAAAGAGTAGTGAATTTTTAAAATGCTGTTTGTCATTTTTTGTTACAAATAACATTCAAAGAATCCATGCTACTAAGGTGACCCTAGTAAAAGTCTTATGTGACGTCTATTTAATGAATAGATAAGAACTATTAGTAATTATGTTGTCTTAGGTAGGAAGAAGTTTCACCTGATGAGATTCAAAGTATGAATGGCCTTTGTTGTTGTTCAGTCAAGTCCAACTCTTCATCACCCCAGTTAAAGTTTTCTTGACAAAGATACTGGAGCAGTTTGCCATTTCCTTCTCCAACTCATTGTATAGATGAGGAATTGAGTCAAACAGAGTTAAGTGACTTCCCCAAAGTTCAACATCTAGTAAATGTCTAAAGCTGAATTTAAAGGAAAATGAGTCTTCCTAATTCCATGCCCAGCATTCTATATACTAGGCCACTTGGTTATGCATGAAATCTCTTTAGGGTACCCTTTACTTATAGCATAAAGGCTAACTTCATTTTGACTTATTCTCCAAAGATTTCAAATTCAGATTAGTGAAGTTAGATTGAATTGTTTTGTTTTAAATAAATTAATCAATTAAAAAACAAAAATGATTGGATATCCTAGGTAAGTTCAATTTTTCCCTCTTCTATTTAAACAGCTTTTGTTTAGGAACTTTGTCTTGCATTGCACTTTAAATATCAATAAAAATGAAATTCTGTCAAGTTAGGTAAGAAAGTGATAAAGTATTACATAGACAACATTGAGAAAGAAATGGAGAGAGAAGAGGAGAATCTTTTAACACTAAGAATTATGGATTTATTATCCACTTAAAGTAATGGCATCATCATAAGCGAATTCATTTTACAATAGGGACACAATAATAAATGCATACTCATTAGATATAGCACAGAGACCTACAAGTTGACATTTGTTTGTCATTTATTATAAAAGCAATACAAGCTTTGGAGAATATGAATCTAACATGAATTGACCTCAGAATCTACAGGTGGTGTTGCTGTAATGCAGATGTTCATACTGACTTTTCAGCTTATTACATAATGTACCAATGGGAAAAATATTCATTTCAACAGTACGTGGCCAAAGTTATTCACCATAAAATTCTGTCAGATCCCTAGAAAGTCCCTGAAATTTGTCCTTATTTATGCATTAAAGGATTGACAGAAGGCTCTAAGGGAATATTACCATTTTCATTTTTGTCAAAGTTTTTATTTTTTTTTAAGAAAACCTACAGATCTGTGGGTAAGGAAATTTGACCTCACCTAAACTAGGTAGAGTTAACAAAAAATGACAAGTTCATATAATCTTCATGCTCTGAGGATTCTTACTCTGGAGGTGGGTAGGGCAGCATAATAGTGATAGAAGAATCATTTCTCTCCCTTTGGCATTTATTTCTGGGAAAGCCCAAGAGAGCTGTCCATTGAAGACATAAAATGGTTATCCTAAATGAGACAGTCAAGAACATTACTGTGAGCTATTGTTGTGCTCTGTGAGTTTCTGGATTACTTTAAAGCACAAAAAGACTTAAAGATGGAATTGGATTCCAGAGCAAAAAAAAATAGTTTGCTTTAGATAAAGATGATTTTATATTGATATTAACACAGTATAGTGCTGCTACTACTCCCTTCTGGAGCCTCACTTTCCTCATATGTACAAAGTGGATTACGACCCTTGTTTGACTTTCATCGTTGATTTGTTGTGAAAAAAAAGTATTTTCACAGAATTGCAAAAACTCTAAGGTAGTAGGAACTTCAGAAGTCTCTGAAGGAGAACTTTGAGCCAAGACTCAATGAATCATTGAATATGATACAGAGAGGATTCTTTTTTAGGTATTAGTTGCTCCCTTGCCTAGATATTAGAATTTAGCTAATCTTTAGAAACCTTTAACACTCAGATTCTGTGATTTTATGAAAATATTTTTCTTACAAAAGGTCCAGGAAGCAAATAATTGAAAATTGAAAGGATTCTCATCAATTGGAGATTCGCTGAATAAATTGTGGTATATAATTATGATCAAATATTGTTATTCTATAAGAAATGATGAGCAGAATGCTCTCAGAAAAACCTGGAAAGTACTTAATAAGCTCATGCAAAGTGAAATTTATTGTGTACAAAGTAATAGCAGTATTGTAGATGATCCCCTGTGAATGACTTTGCTATTCTCATCAATACTAAGATCCAAGGTTGTTCTGTAGAATCATACCCAAAGAAAGAAGTGATTATGTTTATTTACAGAGAAAAATATAGTTTCTTTAAAAACTTTTATTTTTTTAAGGATTGTTTTTGGAGCGAAAGGGAAGATCTGTATTTTCTTTCACAACATGACTTTTATGGAAATGTTTTGCATAACTTCACATGTGCCTTCTCAATGTGGGAGGGGTGAGGCATTGGATATAAAAATCTGGGACTCAAAAGTTTTAAAAACAAATGTTAAATAATTGTTTTACATGTAACTGGGGAAATTACAATATTAAATAAGTGAACAAAAAATGTTAAACAACAGGTTCATGAGGTAGGAGGTACTAGTCATCACCCACATTGTAAAGATGAGAAAATTGAGTTTTAGAAAAGTGGAGCTTTACATAGCTGGTAAAGTACTCTTTAAATTGACCAAATATTATTCTTTATTATATGCTGACTCGGGACAGAATAATACTAACTTGGAAAAGATAGAAAAAGTAGAAGATCTGAGAGAGAATGTCTCTCTCTCTCTCTCTCTTTCCCAGAATACACTATAGAAACAGTTTCCCCCACCTCCATTCTTCCTTTTACTTCCTATTCTTTGGTCACCTCCTCCACAAACTCTTTACCAATAACCGATGGTATTGTGCTTTATTCCTTCTTGGTATTTGCCCTACTTTCCTCCAGTTTTGGAAATATGAATAAAGATCAAATCAGCTCTGCCCTTGTTTCTGGATGGAGTTTGGCAGCCTACTTCCTCATGGCTCTACCCGGATTCCTGGGCGAAAAAGAGTGTGTCTGTCTGTCTGTCTGTCTGTCTCTCTCTCTCTCTCTCTCCTAGAACTCTGGTATTTCTCCCAATAGAAGGTAAGCATCTTGAGATAATCAAGTATCTTTGCTTTTGTATTTCTATGCCCAGTGCTTAGCTTAGTGCTTGGCATATAAGTGTTTAATAATCCTTTAAAATCATCCCATACTTGATTTGCCTATTGTAATCGAATAAACATAAAAATATTCATGAAACAGTAGAAAACAATGCAAGATATAATATAATAATTGTAACAAATCTGTAAAATAGTAGGCAACAAAATAATGAGTGCAATAGATACAAAGAGAAGGAAAAATGGATCCAAGAAGGCTTTCTTGGATGATATGGTCTTGAAAGAACTGGTAGGATTTTGAGAAGCAGAGACCAAATGGAAAGGCATTTAAAGAGGGCAACAATATGAAAGCAGATACAAAATAAGAAATTAGCATGAGTATAGCTGAGAGAAAATTGACCTGATTAGTAGAATCTTAGTTATGAGATGAGACTTTGAAAGTTTATATATAATATTATATATAATATATTATAAAATATATTTTATAATATATATATATAATTAATATACATATAATATACTGTTAGTGATTTATATTCCTTGTGCTTAAAATAGTATTTGATACATAGTAAATATTTAATAAGTGATTATTTATTCTACTTGGAGTTTGTATAAAATTTGTGTACTTCCTCTATGCACACATAATATTGTATTTTATATTCTAGATATTTATATATATGTCTTATCTCCCTTAATAATTATCGTAAGTTCCTTGAGGCCAAGAAGCACATTTTATTTATTGTTGAATGTACCTCAGAGAGACAACTAGGTAGTGCAGTGAATACATTACTGAATCTGAAGTCAGAAAAACCTGAGTTCAAATCTGGCTTAGACACTAGTTATTTGACCCAGGATAAGTAATTTATTCTTTGTCTGCCTCAGTTTCCTCAACTTTAAAAATAAAGATAATAATAGCCTTCTCCTCAGGATTGTTTAGAGGATGAAATGAGATAATATTTATAAAGAGTTCAGCATAATGCATGATACATAATAAAAACTTAACAAATCTTCCATCCTTTCTATTTTCCTGAGTACTTGACCTCAAAGCTAGTATTTCTTCTAGTTGTTGCTGTTGTTATTTTGTGTGTGTGTGTGTATCTGTTTGTCTGTCTGTCTGTATTTCTGTCTCTTCTGTTAATCCATGATTTTTGGCATTGTATTTTAACTCTTTTGAATCTCAGCATGATTAAATGATTTGTTCCAAAGCAAACATTTAACAGTCTGGGCTTGAACTCAGATCTTTGAATTTGATTGTCTTTCCAGTGTTTGATTTTTTATTTAATTTTATCATTACAATCATGAATAATAATTCTTTAGAAATGAATAATGCTTTGCTACTTTTTAGTGGTTACATACACACTAAATAATAACCTCTAATTGTCTTGGCACACACATGTCTGAACAAAGAATATATAAATATACATTGCATAATGTCATGTGTATTTTGTATGTGAAATTTGCCCTTTTCAGAAATGTCACGTTAACTTGAAATGGAGTCTTATTTTCTGCCATTCAAAGGATTATAACCTTAGAGGTGGAAGGAATCTCAGATATCAGAGAGTCTAATACCTTCATTTTGCAGATGTAGGGAAGAGACTTGGAGATCTGAAATGATTCACCTATAGTCTTCACCAGGTTAATAAAGAGTGGGGGCAGATAGGTAGCACAATGAATCACACACTGGGATTGAAACCAAAACCTCATTTTCATGAATTACAATCCAGTTTTAGACACTTACTAGTTGTGGGACCTTATACAAGTTTCTTAACCTTGTTTGTCTCAATTTCTTCCTCTATAAAACAAGTTGGAAAAAGAAATGACAAATCATTCTTGTATCTTTGCCTAAAAAAACCCAAGTGGGGTCACATAAATAGAACATCATTGAAAAATGACTTAGCAGCAACCACAACAAGTAGTACAAGTAGGATTTGAATTCAGTTTGTTTAATGTCTTGTATTCTCCCTTACTCTCTGTAATTTAGACTAGCAACATCCTCTTTATTATTTGGATGAATTATAGCTGTCATAGCTATATATATAGCTGTCATATAGTGCACAGTTAATAACCAATCAATTTTATTGACTGTACACTGTCTGAGGTACTTAAGATACATAACAGTAGGAAACAGAAAGTGCTATTCTATCTTGACAAAGATCTTACAAATTTAGAGATAATCGAGGCCAATTTATGGACAATGAAACTGTCCACAGAGAGGTTAAATGATTTGTACAATGTCTCACAGGTAATAAATAGATTTGACTAAAAGCTCCAATACCAGTTTCTTAATTCCAGAAACAATGCTTTCTACACTGTTCTTGTATATCAATTTCTAGGTGTCTACTGCTTACTTCCTGAATCTGAAAGACTTTAATGAACTGTCATGGACACAAACTTCCTTGCTTTATTGTTTGTTAAATATTACATAATTATTTTGAAAAAAGAAACTTAAATTCACTTCTGTTGAAACCTCTGAATCCTGCTCTGATAAGAACCCAAGAATCATTTCAATCTCTTATATACTCATTCTCCTTTCATCACAATTTTGCCTTCTTCAATACAATAAATACTTTGTTTTTGGCAGCCAACATCTTGGGTAAACATTGCTCATAAGCATCTTTGGAAAACTGAGATAAAACAAATATTACTAACCCCAAAGATAAATAACACACACAGAGTGAAAATCTGGTTTCTTCACTTGCTATTTCTATCTGTCTATAAAAACTGAGAAGAATGATATTCTGTCAAGTTATGATAATAGAATAGTAGAATAATGATGTAGAAATTATGGGAAGACTAGTAAAGAGAATTCTAAGTTTTTAGTAGTAATTTTTTTAAGGATAATATTATCAGAAATCATACTTGACTATGTGATTAATTAACATCTTTCATCTAAAGTCTCTTCTTACTAATTTCTTTGTTAATGTGATGGATAACTCACACCTAATATTGTTCTCCTAACTACACTTTCCTTCTAAAACCATAGTTAACACTTGATAGCTCATGCTATTTGGATGACAGAATAGAATAACTCATACTGGTTCTACCTTGCTGTCTATACTGGAATATTTCCGAATAGGATTAGGTTGGCAGTTTGCTATTATAGGATAGGGAAAATTCAGAAATGTGTCCCAGAAGAAGTTTGTGTACTGGACTGAGGGAGGTAACAATGAATGAATAAATAAAATGAAGTAAAAACATTAAATGTTCATTAAGTCCTAAGAATTATGACTATGTAAAGTAGTGGGAAAACAAATAGGAAAAAACTGAGACCATCTCTTGTCTCAAAGATCAATTTAGTTAGAACAGAAACCACATTTAGAAGGGTTAAGCTGATCTTTCAATTTGCCTTTCAGGAGAAGTCTGATCTTCTCTCCTTCTAAATTGTTCATTCTCTTCTCAATCTACTCTGACCAAGACCTGAGCCTTGTGTGAGAGGTCTGACCTTGAATTCTCTTTTCTCTCTCACTAGGAGTTGAGAAGACCATTTGCTCTTGGTCTCTGGAAGGCCCCAATAGCCCAGAATAATTATTTATTATAATTATAATTTTGATATATTATTATGTTTGTAAGAATTCCCCTACACTTATTATTTTGATGAATTTCATTTAATGCGTCTATGTCTAAAGCACAACAATATTCTATGAGTTTCAACTGTTCAAATGTATAAAGAGCAAGGTCAAAATATCCCAGGAATCCTAGATGCATCTGACTTAACAAATGGCTGAAACTGGATTTCCTCCTGCCTCCCCCCTTAGTAACAAGCTCAATTCTGATGCATCTTCATGATATGAAGATGACCTTGGATTTCCATAGTCTTTGTCAGCCAAAGGAATACATTGTCCTATGTTGCCAAGATATAAACTTTTCAAGAATAAGACTAGCATTGGATGGCATCCCTTTCATCCACAGATAAGCCAAGCACAATATACAATGACCTATGTCTTAGGGACATAGGTCATCTGCTGATGAATGAAAACTTTGAGAGAAGTGCCATTTAGATCTAAGAATTTGTGACAGAATTGGGCTCAGTCTAAGCCACACTCTTGTTTTGGAAGTCCATATGTCTAAGAGTTTAGAAGAAGGGGAGATACACAGAAAAGACCAAAAATTTAAAGGGGAGGTCAGTCTAAGAAGAGAAAGGGATTAATCTTATTCAACTTAGCCATAGAAGGCAAAACTACTACAGTAACAGCAATAGAGGGGCAGTATTGAAGAGACAGATTTCAGTCATTATAAGGCTAATTTTTATAATAAAAAGAACAGCTAAATGTAAAATGCTCTGCTTCAGGTACTAGCGAGTTCTAAATCACTTGAAATTTTTAGGAAGATATTGGATATTGACTTGTCAATGATGTTATAGAAAGGATTTATTTTTAGAGATGAATTATACTATATGATCTCTGACATTTCCTCCAACTCTGAAACTGTCATTTCCTTCTTTCATAACAACACATAATGTGTACTACCTGCTAAGACTTGAAATGGATTTGTGATCTGGTTTAAAAGAAACAAAAACATCCATACTGGTGAAATCAAAGATTCTTGAAGTATGAAAATATATTGTTTTTTTTTTTAATTTAATAGCCTTTTATTTACAGGATATATGCATGGGTAACTTTACAGCATTAACAATTGCCAAACCTCTTGTTCCAATTTTTCACCTCTTACTCCCCCTCCCCTTCCCCTAGATGGCAGGATGACCAGTAGATGTTAAATATATTAAAATATAAATTAGATACACAATAAGTATACATGACCAAAACGTTATTTGCTGTACAAAAAGAATCAGACTCTGAAATATTGTACAATTAGCTTGTGAAGGAAATCAAAAATGCAGGTGGGCATAAATATAGGGATTGGGAATTCAATGTAATGGTTTTTAGTCATCTCCCAGAGTTCTTTTTCTGGGTATAGCTAGTTCAGTTCATTACTGCTCCATTAGAAATGATTTGGTTGATCTCGTTGCTGAGGATGGCCAGGTCCATCAGAACTGGTCATCATATAGTATTGTTGTTGAAGTATATAATGATCTCCTGGTCCTGCTCATTTCACTCAGCATCAGTTCGTGTAAGTCTCTCCAGGCCTTTCTGAAATCATCCTGTTGGTCATTTCTTACAGAACAGTAATATTCCATAATTTTCATATACCACAATTTATTCAGCCATTCTCCAACTGATGGACATCCATTCAGTTTCCAGTTTCTAGCCACTACAAAAAGGGCTGCCACAAACATTCGTGCACATACAGGTCCCTTTCCCTTCTTTATAATCTCTTTGGGATATAATCCCAGTAGTAACACTGCTGGATCAAAGGGTATGCACAGTTTGATAACTTTTTGAGCATAGTTCCAAACTACTCTCCAAAATGGTTGGATTCGTTCACAACTCCACCAACAATGCATCAATGTCCCAGTTTTCCCACATCCCCTCCAACAATCATCATTATTTTTTCCTGTCATCTTAGCCAATCTGACAGGTGTGTAGTGGTATCTTAGAGTTGTCTTAATTTGCATTTCTCTGATTAATAATGACTTGGAGCATCTTTTCATATGACTAGAAATAGTTTCAATTTCTTCATCTGAGAATTGTCTGTTCATATCCTTTGACCATTTTTCAATTGGAGAATGGCTTGATTTTTTATAAATTAGAGTTAATTCTCTATATATTTTGGAAATGAGGCCTTTATCAGAACCTTTGACTGTAAAAATATTTTCCCAGTTTATTGCTTCCCTTCTAATCTTGTCTGCATTAGTTTTGTTTGTACAAAAACTTTTCAGTTTGGTATAATCGAAATTTTCTATTTTGTGATCAGTAATGATCTCTAGTTCTGCTTTGGTCATAAAGACCTTCCCCTTCCACAGGTCTGAGAGGTAAACTATCCTGTGTTCCTGTAATTTATTAATAATTTCATTCTTTATGCCTAGGTCATGAACCCATTTTGACCTTATCTTCGTGTACGGTGTTAAGTATGGATCAATGCCTAGTTTCTGCCATATTAGTTTCCAATTTTCCCAGCAATTTTTATCAAACAGTAAGTTCTTATCCCAAAAGCTGGGATCTTTGGGTTTGTCAAAGACTAGGTTGCTGTATTTGTTGACTGTTTTATCCCTTGAACCTAATCTATTCCACTGATCAACTAATCTATTCCTTAGCCAATACCAAATAGTTTTGGTAACTGTTGCTCTATAATATAATTTTAGATCTGGTACAGCTAAGCCACCTTCATTTGATTTTTTTTTCATTAATTCCCTTGAAATTCTTGACCTTTTGTTTTTCCATATGAACTTTGTTGTTAGAAAATATATTGTTAACAAGTAATAATAGGCATCATGAGATAGTATATAGAAAGCCAGCTTTATATCCAAGTAGAGTTGGGTTCAAATCCCACCTTTGACACATCCTGGTCAACTCTGAGTAAGTCATTAATCTCTCAGGTATTATAACTCTAAGTTACTAAGACTAAAAACTATTTCCTCTATGGAAATTGCTTTCGCACAGGAAAGCATTAAAGGAGCTTCTGTTCCAGGGAATTCCCTTATTCATTAATCACATATCAAGATAAGTCCAAAAGATTTGGAAAAAAATCTCTTCTTGATGTTAATTATCTATTATTAAATTAATGTGGGGACCCAGAAACACTATGTCTAAAGTTTAAATGTTATGAATATGATATTCAGTGCACTGAAAAAAATGCTTTTGACACAGGTCCTAAACTCCTAAGCCACAAAGATTTACCTTTGTATGTTTTTCAAAATGACTGATATATTGGGCACAATCTCATGTACTCTATAGAACTCTTTTTCTTACACAACTTTAGCTCCCACAAATGTTTAAATTATTGATTCTTGAACAAAGTCCCATATGAATGTCTTTTTTTTTGGGGGGGGAAGTTTTGTAAGGAGGCTTGGAAATAAAAAATGATGAGTGAATGAGTTGGAAATTACTACAGTAATTACACAACTTTGAACTCATCATCATAAATTGTGGATGCTTGTTCAAATGCTTACCACAGTTTCAACAAAGCATACTAATGGGTGCAATCAATCTTAAACTGAAAAGTTCAGGTATTTAAATCAAGCACCAGACCAACCAAAGAAAATATTTGAAATGAGCATAGCTAAATGAGTCAAGTCTCCTTCAGGTAAAGCAGATCCTGTGGGTGGATATCTGGGAGGTAATAGACTATTTCACCAAATTCTGAAATGCTCATTTGAGGTTATTAGTGGTAGGGCAAAACAGAACAGTAAAGTAAGATTATTAGGAAGCAAAAGAAATCTAAAAGTTTTAGTTCAATATGGAGAAAAGTAGGATGTCTATAAATGATGTAGCAGCAGAAAATGGAGTTCTAGATTAGATGAATCTTGGTTTAAGATTTTTTTAAAATAAAAGTTGAAGGAACATTTAAAAAAAAATCTTTCAAGGACACAATGATCTTAAAAATTGACAAGATTAGATAGCTAATGTATAAAAATAATCAAAAATATATTTTGTCCTGCAAGATTCTATTACTAGGTCATAGTCAATCTTGACTGTAAAAATTTCTCATAAAAATCATCATAACATCTTTTACTAATTCTTCCAAGGAAAAAACCTTATAAAATTTGATAATAACCAATCAAATAAGACTAAACTGGATCCTGTTAATCTCTTCTTAGGTTGTTATAAGGCAAATACTGATTACTTGAAAGTGTATTGTTCTGGTTACTTTCTGGAGGTCATTGGACCAGCCTTTGTTTCAGCAGAGTAATCACCATGAGAATAGACAGAGATAAAGTCCAAAAATCTTTATTGTCTCTTTCACAGTCTTGTCTCCTTGCCTGGTGCTCAGCTAGCTTTCTGGAGGCCTTCAGATGGGACTCTTTCAGTGGAGGAATGAAGGAGAGCCACCAGGAGCCTGATCAAAGATGGAATGTCTCTCTGAGTCTGAGGGTTTGCACTCCAGCCTCCAGCCACCACAAAGATAGAAGATGGAATGAATGTCTCAAAGATAGAAGATGGAATGAATGTCTCTTCTTGGCTCTGAGAACCTGAGCTCCCACCTCCAGTCCTCTGTCTTCTCTGAGTCTGACCCTGGCTGAGTTGTCCCAGTTTATATGCTCTATTATAATTACATCATTTATAGTATACTGAGTATAAACTAATCATTATATCACTAGGGAACCATTATTTGTTATAAGATTAAATCAATCATACTGAACTAGAGAAATGTTAATCAACATGCTAAACTAAATAACTATTGTCTTATCAATTCCACTGAATTAATACCTTGTAAGAATCCTTGTTTCAAGTACAGAGTTCTGGCCCATTACATGAAAGAACCTGCCAGAGGTGCAAATTTTAAATCTTGGAGGTGGTTTGCTTAATTAGTCCCACTGAACTTATTGAATCAAATAAAACATATAATTAATATAGCCATTGATTTTTTCAAAAGACAATTTCATACTTAATACTGTATCCAGATACATCATTATATTAAAAAATGGTCTTAACTGTCAAATTATTTTAAAAATGTGTTTGTACTTGTAACCTCTCACCTCTCCACTCTCTCCATCCCCTTGGATTCTGATTTCATCTATGGAAACTACTTTGTCAAAGATGTACTCACAGTTTTCTCTTTAAGTTATCTGAAGTTTTTTGTTTGTTTGTTTGTTTTTGGCACAAATAATTGCTTTCATTTCATGCTCTTCCTTTGCTTTAGAGACATCATATGTTTCTGCATCTATTCTTAACCCTCTAACACATCTGCCTTAGTTGGAGCTTCATTTTTTTTTCTGTAGCTTATGATGCAATAGTCTCACTTCCATTCCATCTTTACAATCTCTTCCTTGATAAACTCATTCACTCTATAAACCACAGCTACAACCTTATGTAGTATATCTGCTAAATGAAACTTATCTTTCTTTTTCCCTTCTGATTTTTTCACCCTTTGATACCTCCATCATATCACTATTTATCTTGAGGTTAATTTTGAAGTTTTCTTTCCCTTCCTTGACAGCATAGTTACAAATGCAAGTGGAACATGGCTAACCTGCTCTGTTTCTCATCTCTTCACCTCACTAGCAAAGGGAAATTGTTATTTTAAACCATTTTTAAATCAGCCTTACTGATTCTAACCATATCCCCAATCTCAAGATATGCTTAAAATGAGAAATCTGACACAGATCACCCACAGGGGTTTGCAGTTGGCAAGGCTTGATGCTCTTTCAAAAAAAGAAATTAAAAAGCCTTTTCTATTCATGACACTGAAAAATTTAGAAAAAGAAAAGGGAAATGCCTTTTGCTAACTCAATCATCTTCTGCTGACAGTAGCACATCCTTTGGGAAAAGAAGTGTATTGGTGCAGTTCCTTTGCCTGTTAGTTCTCAGACTGTGGCTCAAAGACTTATTTTCTTACTTTACCCTTTGCACTCAATGAGCCTGACTTCCCCCCTTTACTCTCTAGTGGCTGCTGGTTGTTCACTCCACTGAACTGTAGCTCTGTACGACAGAGGTGGTGATGGAGGAAACCTAGTTGGCCCCAGCCCTCCACATGTTTGTGTGTTTTTTTTCTTTCTCTCTTGACTTTCATCTGGAATTGCAAATATAAGGAAAATAATTCATAAGGCAAGCCAAATGTCAAACCGATGACCTTAACTTATAGCCAATGTAGCCTCTACTGTGTTGTCTCTCTCAATCCTTCTGAGTCTATATGGTCAACCATTAAATTAAAGGCTGTAGTAGCAAATAGTAGATTCGTAAAAATGTTAGGATTTTAGGAACTAATGACCTTTTTCCTGGTCCACTAAAGACTGTATAACTCTTTGTCCCTTCAGAGAGAGAAGAAGCAACATTTTTCTTTTGGTCACACCCAAAGAGATTGACAAACACTTTCAAGTACAATTAGGATGAGCCAACCAATGATCAAATAATACAAAAGAATTCTGAATTTGGAGGAAAAGGACCTAGGTCCAGATCTTTTCTTTGATACTTGCTACCTGAGTAACCTTAGGTAAATAATTTAAATCCTTTGGCCTTGAGTTACTCATCTCTAAAATTAAAGAATTGGATCAGATCATGTCTGCAGTCCTTTCCTTTATATGAAATTTTGAGGTTGAATTGGGCATGGGAAACTGTTTATACTTATGGAGAAGTTAGCCCTGAAGTACTTCAATCCAAACAAACTTTTTCAAGAGACATTTCAGGAAGTTACAAGAGTTACTGTGACAGCCCCACTGACTCTGTTATTTCAACTAGGACTAATAATAGCACATTGCACATAGCAGGTGCTCAATAAATATTTGGTTGGTGTTGAGTTGTTGATTAATTGCAGAAAATTGTCATCAAGTCCTAAGATGCCATAAAACAGTGCATTTACATATACTTCCCACCTTAGTTCTAAACTTACAAATCTAAACAACCCCTACAATGCTCAAGGAGCTGAGGGGGCCCCAAGGGATCGACATACATGTCACAGGTCCATTTTTGGTCCCTTGTTGGCTTTGCTAATTAAAAAAAGAGATAACTACAAGGAGTTATTAGAACTCTTTAAAATTGTGTTCATATTCATAGTTTCCCTGAAGGAAGATAGCCTGCAGAGAAATAAAAACTTGCCAGGAAAGTGATTTTTCATTAATCTTAACTAGTTGTCTGCTAGAAGCTGACAACTGAACCCAACCATGATGATTCTCATATGAATAGAAAATTTTAAAACCCTATGTTTCTGATATCATGAAAAAAATCATCCAATAACATGAAACTATGAGTTTTATAAAGTGAAATTTGCCCCCATAGCTTTAATTTCTAACACAACCTTATTCATTGGAAAAAAATCTAATCTTGGTAGGAAGAATGACAAGTTGCTCAATGAAAGGCTGATTCTTGAATAAAGACTCCAGTGAACATTTGATTTATATTCTGAGTTCTATCTTTTCCTGTTGTGTCATGCTTGTAGATTGCTTTACAATTGTTTTTATTTGTTGTATGAAGTGTGTCTTTAAATAGAAAAGAATTTTAAACTGGAACAAGTATCTCCAGCTTCATGCATTCCCTGGCAGGATTTTAAAAATATGCTTATCATTTACTTTGCCTTAAATTAGAAGAGATCCATCATAGATCAAGAGTTGGGAGAATACGTCAGAGGCCACCTTGTTCAACTCACTCATTTATAAAATGAACTGAGATCCAAAGAGTTGAAGTAGTTTGTTCAAGATCACATATGTAGTAAGTATGAGAAATGGAATCTGTACCCAGTTTTTCTGAGTTAAGAACCAGTATTCTTTTCAATGAACCAGACTCTCAGACAATTTTTTCAGAGATAAAGTTAGGTGTCCATTTTACCTTTTTCTTCTATTGAATAATTTTCATGTTGTTTTATTTTCTCTTAGGAACTGAGCAAATTAAATTAGGAATATTTGTTGCATGTCAATAATGTAAAATAATGAAACTGATATGAGTGTCTTTTATGATCAAGTATAGAAATTGAATATATTTATGTAGGAAAAATCTACTCTGTACCCTAAAAATCAGTGTTAGGAGGAATTATGTAGACTTCTCAAGAGAAAAACAAATAAAAATCCTTGTTGGCTACCTCTTTAAGCAGGATATTGTATCTATCTATGTGGTGATGGCAATGACTTGACCCTACTCTATGTATATGGACTTGTATTCTCTTTGCATCAGAGAATTTTTCACTTCATTCATCACTGATTGCTTTTTGCTTTTATTAAGTCACATTGTACTTTATTCATTTATATAAACACAAATAATTTGGATACATATTTTGAATAATTTGATTAGAAAATTATTCTTCAAGGGGAAGAAAGGAGATGGATAGAACAGATGTGTTGACCTTCCCTAGAAGAGTTTTGCAGAGTTCTTTCATTTATACTCAACATAATCCTTTTGCTAGTCTAAGCATGTGGGATTACTGAACTCTAATTTTGCTTCATACACTCCAAAAATAGCACCAGAACATAATTTATCAGTGACTTTAAGAAAATTACTTCATGAAAATAAAAAACACACATAAACAAAAGTGATAGTTTCCAACTGCCATCATTATTATTAATTTATAAAAATTACAAAAAAAATAAAATAAAGGTATTATTTACTTTTCAATAGGTGACAATTTATGCTTTGAAAGACTAAAGTCTAAAATGTTTTGATGATAGTATAATTCTAAGTAAGAGATGTTTTGAAGTCAGCAGAATTTTCTGAGTCAAGATAGACTGTGATTTTATTGTATAAATATGAATGTTTTTGTACATGGCTATAATACATGTGTGTAGGAATTATCAATGGAATTTAGAAAAAAGTGAGAATGAAATAATTATATACATGGAATACTTACTTATATAATATGATACAAGTTGTCATTGCAAAAGAGACATTCACTTAATTAGCACTTAATTAAAGGCTGACAATTGAACAAAAATAGAAATTCTCAAATATCTTAATTTTTCTTCCACTGTTATTATAATTCCCCTATTATTATCCTTTTTAAGTGCTTTGGTATGGTGTGATGTTGAATCTTCTTTTAAAGGCTATGTCTGCAGAGTGAAAACTCTGACAGACTCCACCAAGCTGGAAAGTCTTAAAATAAGAATCTGGAGAACCAGATTATTTAACTTCAGAGAAACTTATTATTACAATGTTGGTCAGCTCATGAAGTTTTGTTTGCTTTCTTGTGCTGTTTTTTAGCCACAACCCTTCATGAAGAACTGTTTGCTTAGCAGTAGAATAATTTTGAGTTATTCTGGAGAAATAAATACCCATACTGATTAAATCACATGTCCTTGAAATATTGAGATTGTTGTCGATAGCCATAACAAATTAACTTGCTTACTTGAGAAGTTGTTTTAGTGAAGATACAAATTTGAGTCAATTCAGCAAACATTTATCAAGTGCCTAATACATAAACATACACATGCATATATACGTATCTTTTACATATAGATATATATGCATATACATATACATACATGTATATACTTATACACATATGTATGGTTACTGTGTACACAAATATATACACATATGATGTAGTGCAAGACACTAGGGATAAGAAGTTGAAGAATCACCTGGTCCATGCAATATGAAACAATCCAATAGGAAAGCACATATACTGATAGATATAATACAAAATATAATAATATGATAAAAAGGGCACAAACTATACTATAAGTAATTTGAAGAAAGCAAGAACACTGTCATTGGTAGAGAATGGATGGAAAATTCTGTCAACAGAATTTGGTCTGGAGATCTGGAGATCTGGAGTTCTGACCCAAATTGAACTTTTGAGGAAAAGAAGGGTTTCAACAAGGGAAGATGAAATAGGAGTGGGTTTCAGGCATAGAGACTGACCCATGTGAATGTATAGACACAAAGGAGAGCAGGAAAAAAATCTAGAAGTTCAATTAGACTAGAGCCAAATATCATTAGAACAACAGACTGAAGTCAGATTTTTGGTGAGCCATGAGCATAAGAGTATGAACTCATGTCTTATCTAATAAAGGATGAGCTTATACGTTCAGATTTATAACTAGGGCAACACAATAAGAGATTTATCCGAGGTCACTGAATTTGGACAAGTTATTTTGGTTCTCTTTTGGCTTGATTTACTCACTTGGCAAATGAGAGGACTGGGCTAATTGATCTAGTTTTTTAATTGCTTCAGTTCTTAAATTTCTAGCAATTGCCTTAACAGATAAAAATAAATTTTTAGAGTAACTATATTTTTAAAAAGAACTCTTCATGGAGCATTTTTCCAATTATTTGTAATGTAATTATTCTTTAAAGAAAAATATAAAGAATAAAATTTCTAAGACCCTTAAAACTTGGCAAACATTTAAGCTTCACTTATGTTCTTACTATTTATGGAGGTAGCACAGTGTTGTGGAAATTACAATCAATTCAGAGCAAAAAGATCCTGATTTCTAGACCCAGTTCCATTATTTTCCATTTGCATGTAATTCATATAATCTGTATGAACTTCAAATATATCATCTTCAAAACACTGATAATTGGACCTCCCTTCCCTCAATTTACAAATTTGTTGTATCAAACAAAATGAACAGTTGAAAATTACTAAGAGCCCTAACAATATATGTGGGGGTGTTACTGTAGTAAATGATATATGCTTTAGAATTCATTATACTATGATAAGAATCTATTTGCCATTGAACTCCATTGCTTCTGATTTAGTATATAGAACATTGCCCTTTGCTGACACCCTGATGGTTGGCTATTTTCATATTTTTAAACTCTCCACACGTACTCAAAATACCTGCAGGGGGTATGGAGTGTTAGGAATGGTTCACATCTGCATATGTGTTCAGAACCACCAATCCACTTTTATGGGATTCTTTTAAAACAAAAAGTCATCTTTGTTAGACTCTAGGGGGCCGTTGCTAGCAGCGTGAGGAGTACTTATTGGCCATAAAGTTGTAGAAACTGATCATACTTAATATTCCATGAGAGGAATTAAAATTTCATGTTTAATCTTGGTAAAATAAAGGCTAAATTACATAGCTTTGAGAAAATATCAAGAGAAAAACGTGTGCACATTTCATTCTTGGACTTTAAAGGCCCCACTGAGTAGCCAGTGGCCTTAAAGTATACTTCTGGACATGTAAAATACTATATAAATGTGAATTACTGTCACTATTACTATTAATATAATGGGATCTAACAATTCTAAATTATAATCGTACAGAATACAGTATGGTTTCTGGTTACTAAACAAATAATTAGACTTCATAGAAAAGGTGTTATTTCTAATAGGGTTTATGAATCCAATGAATGCAGGGAAAATAGGGTTTGGATCATAGAAATAAATTCTATAATCCAAAAAAGAAAAGGCAAATTTTCATGTTGCTGAGTCACTGAGTAAAGTTTCCAAGGTTGTCAGGCCACTGCTTAAGTCTCTTGATAGCTATAAAAATTGTAGTTTGCTCCATAGTTCACTGAGTACTTTGGTTTGCCTATGCTAACTCTGTAGTACTGCCTTCTCTACTTTCTACATGCATTCTTCCTGGAGGTGGGGTGTTTTTTATTTTCTGTCTTTCTTTTGAAACAATGATGGGATGATCTGGGACAAAGATGGATTGTGAATTCAAACAGGACCAGGAACAAGAAAAAAGATACTTTGCTACTTTGATATTTCTATGGATTGATGACATCATCTCTCAGTTATGCACTTTTCCTCTGAAATTATATTTGCATTCATTTGACTGTAGCAATGTTGTATTCCAAGAAAATGAAACTTCCTTGAGTTCAGGACTATTCTATTGTTTTTGGTCTTTTTCTTTAGTATCTCATGCTATTTCTTTTATACTTTGGCACAATATACATTATATGAAATGAAATGAATTCTGGAGATTCATTTCATTAGATTGAAGTCCATCCATGCATTCTTACCACATGTGATTCTTTATTCTTGCCTTTATCTTTCCCAAAATTCTCTAGAGATGATCTATTCATTATGTTGAGGTCTCTGAATTTGTATTTTGACTACTTCATGGATATCAATACAACACTTCAACTTTGGATCTGATATTTCTCCAGAAATTTCTCCAGACAATAAAGTAAAAGTGAGCTAAGTCATTTTACACTGATAAAAAAGTAAATATTAGAGCCAAAAAGTTTTCAGAATTGCTCCCACTAATCACTGCCTTTACGTCTATGCATGTGCTATTGAGCAAACTTGGAAAAAAGTTCAAAAGTAATCAGAGCCCAGTACAAATTTTTGTTACAAAACTTTAGCTGGGCCATGGTTAGAGCAATATAATCCATTTATGCCTTCCTACTTAATTCACTAACTCATTCAACACAGTGACTCTTCTAAACTATTTCATTCCTCCTAAAAATTTCCATGGCTTTCCCTCTCTCTCATTTTTGAGACTCTTGTCTCATATGTTACTGATAAAAAATTGAGACCATTTTTTCTTCTCCCCTCTTATGTCATATCACTCATCTGCTTTCTGCCACTGTTTCCTCCTTTATCCTCAACTCAAATGAAGTGGATCTTCTCCCTGTGAAAGCATATCTCTCTATATGCACAAGTGACTCCATTCCAAACCAATTTTTCCAATAGATTCCTCCCTCTACTTATTGGTTGCTTCCCTACACTTGATGATCTTATAAGCTCTACATGAACAACCTATCCATGTGTTATTGGTTACAATGTGGTGGCCAGTTAAGGATTTGGGCTACATTTATAATTTGTTTCATGATATAAGAAATATTATATATTAATATAAGAAAATTTGATAGTTATCCTTCATGTTTGAAGAGGACCAAAATGACATCACTTTGTTGGGGTCAATGTATATTGTGTCCAACTGTGGCTAATCAGACCAATACAAATTTAGAAAGCTCTACCATGGGAAAAGCATGGATAGGAATCTATAAACATTTGGAACAGAGATATCTGTAAATTTGCAAATTTAAATAGCTTTTGACCTAGTATAATTGCTCTTTGCTCATAGATGTGGGCATCGCATCTTGGGTGGTCCTGTGCCAGTATTTCTCATGTCTCATAAATAAATCCACAATTCTTCAGAGAGGCCTTGAGAGTGTCCTTATATCCCTTCTTCTGACTTCTGTGTAAGTACCTGTCTTGTGTGAATTATCTGTATTATTTTAGGCAAATGTATGACTGACATTTGAACAATATAGCAAACTCCTCAGAGTTGTGTTTTTTACCTGTTTCACAGGCATCCAAAAATGAACAATGGCGCTGTAGATTTTCAGTTTAGTCAGTAGCCTAATAATTCTTTTTCAAATACTAAGGCAATTCTGGCAGTGTGTGCATAACCTTGTCATTTATGTGAACACCCTTGGAAAGAATACTGCTAAGGTAAGTGAATTTATCCATAGCATTCAAAATTTATCTATTTGCTATAACTGATAGTTCTACCTATAGATGATGTAGTGCTGGGTGGTGGAGAATCCTTTTTTTTTTTTTTTTGGTGTTAGACTGAATTGAGGACAAATAGAAAATCCATTCATACTCTTTTGTATCTGCATCAACAGCTGTATCAAGTACACAATCTTCTGTAAACAAAAAAATCATGCATCAACTCTCCCTTCATTTGAACTCTTGATTTGTAGTCTTTTCAAATTAAATAATTTGCCAACAGAATGGTACCTGACTTATATGCCATTCTCATCCTTGTGGAAGGCATCTGACAACATCACTGAAAACATCTCATTATTGAAAACATGGAAATAATTACATAGCCTTGTTTCACTCCATTAATGATTAGGGAAGAATGAGGGCATTGTTCTTTTATTCAGAACCCATGCAAGTATGTTATCATGGTATACAATATTAATGAACTTCTCTGGGAAACTAATTTTTGCTATGATATTTCATAAACCCTCAATATAAAAGGCCTTGATCACATAGATGAAAATTGTTAACAGACTTTGGTTCTATTCCAAGTATTTCTTCTGGAGTTGATGGGCAGCAAGAATCATATTGATCATTCCTCAGCCCTTTTTAAAACCACTTTGGCTCTTGGATACATGTCCATCTTCCAAGTGAATGATCAGTTTAGGGAGAACTCCGGTAAGAATCTTGTCAACAATGAATGAGAGAAATAGCCTCCTCCCAGTAACTGTCATTGATGAATCTATTTCCTTTCTTTTATAGAGATTGACAGTGGAGGCATTCTTGAACTCCAAGGGGATAATTTCCTCTGCCATATCAGTGAAAGATTTCAGTGAACTTTTTATGAGCAGTGGACCCCTTGCCTTGCAAACTCAGTTGAAATAGAATCATCACCAGAATAGGATGTCTGCTTGCTGCAGTAATATGGTGAGTGCTAGGTTGGCAGAAGAAGATAATTTTTAGGGCCCCTTTTGTAGCTCCTTCCTCACACCCAGAGGTAAGAAGTGTGGTCCTTTAAAAAGGCTGCTCAGACACCCCAAGCACTGCCAAATCTCACTACTGATTCAGTCCAGTGAAAAAGACGACTCTATGGCTTAGGCCACTTTTGTGCAGGATTGTGACTATAGTTCCTAATGTATCCACACCTTCTACTTTGTTACTGACCTGGATTTGTCACCACAGGACTATGAGGTAGATTTAAAAAATTATATGGGTCATGTCTTTTGATTTGCACATAAATGTGGAAAAATTATATGAAGTTGTTGGCTTCTTTCTCTCTTCTAGAGTTATCAAAGAAGAGTGTAAAGACGAAGTCAAGACAATTGGTAATAGCTCAGGATGCAGTAGATTACATTGGTGTCTTCACTATCTGACCAAGCCAAGCTTAAGATGTTCTACAGTTCCTGCTTTTGTTACCTTCATGTCCATTGAAATAAATTGTTCTCATCCAGCCGTTATTCTGGGGAAAGACACCTTTGGAGGTAGATGCCTTCCTAATGCACCAATGGATTTGATGTCAGTAGATTACCCTAACCCTAGTTTAGCCCATCTGCTGAAATGGTTTACTGGGGTGTGGCAACTACCTATGCTACAGTTTGGTGGTAGGTAGACACCAGAGGTAGAAAGCATCTCTGAAAAGGGATTGGCTATCCTCACACCAGAAATACTAGTCTTAGCTAAACATCCATAAAATCTGATAAATAAATTCTGACATAAATATGGTGAAATATTTGAGTCTAAAATATAAGCTTTCCATTTTCAGGTTGTTAATTAAAGAAGATAATAAATATGATGTAGAAAAAAGGGAGTTGACATTGAATTCAGTAAAATTTCTATTAAAGTCTTGCTTCTCAGATAGTTTATGTGACTGTCAAGTCACTTAAAATCTCACCCCAGGAAACATTCTTAAACTATTTAAGTTATTGAGAAGATAAGTCTCTAAACAGGACTTCCCAACATTGATGAGATACTAGATTTAGTAAAAAATAAATAAATAAGGGATGGAACATTTATCTTTCTTGAGTGGTTAAAAAGGAAGAGTTTTTATATGCTTAATTATTATGGTATGATAATATTAATTATTATAGTATATTCTAGTATTTGGAGATTTTAGAGATCCCCTCCTCCCCAGTTTTATTGATGAGGAAACTAGGAACCAGAAAGATAACATATTTGCCCAATGTTTATTGAGAAGTAAGTAGGACTGACATTTTAACCATGGTTCTCAGCTTCAAAATCTGTGATTCTTTCTAGTACACATGTTGTTTCCTTTCCCCAAAAAGCTTTTTGCAAACTTATATGTTTAGGATTACGTTTAAGAAAAATAATACATCACTTAAAGTAAGTAACAAGCTTATAATGGAAATGGATTTTTAAGATAAAGAAATGGAAAAAATAGTGAATAATACAAAACAGTTCACAGAATGGTATTGGACCTTGATTCATGAAGAAAAGGGTTTGGATGCAGACTCTAACCTCAAAGAGTTTGTAACTAAAAGCTGTAAACAGCTCTTCATCTGTTTCCATTTCTTCATCTGTATAATAGGGATAATAATATTGTTACTATCTACATATCATGTAGAAATCATGAGAAATAAACTTTTCAAATCATAAATCATTATATAAATGGGAGCTATTTTTAGAGTAGACTGTCAGTTTAGATTTTTATTTCTTCAAATAATGATGATAAGAGAGGGAGAAAATGAATATGAGAAAGATACTGAAATTTATAACAGTGAAATTATGTCCTTGTAGATGGCAGACAACACAGTGCTCAATGGAATATGGAAGTACAGACTGATGTTATATTCATCATATCTTGAAAATTAGATAGAGAAGAGAGATTCAAGGATCCAAGAATGGGACTGGCAACACTAGAAGCCATTTCCTCATGCATAGCCCCTTATTCAGTGTATGTGAGTCTCTGTCTCTTTATCTCTTCCTCTCCTCTCTTGTCATCTCTCTGACTGAATTGGATTGGCAGAAGATTTGAATCTGCCAAGAAAGAACAGAAAGGCATACAGATTATTAGGTGTACCTAGAAACCTAAATTGAACTGGTTAAACTTATTTTTCTAGCATGAATTCTTTTTGTTTTACTTCCTTGTTATTTGACTTTTTTGCAACCCTAAATTCCTTCATTTTGTGGAGAGGGGAAACTTCTACCCACCCATCACAGTACAATAAATCTGGATTCTGGCATGCTGTACTCGTCGCTACAATGGTACTGGTTCACTAGGGAGGTAAAATGAGTCATTTTGATTATTTGTGGGAATTTTTCCTTGAAATAAAAAAAAACATTTTCTTGAGTAATTACATGGGAGATGAAGTCTCTTGAAATGGCAGAAGTCAAATTCTGATGTTCTCAAAGGAAGTTTTGAAAAGATAAAAATGTTCAAGTTCATATTTAAAGATCCTACTGTCTAACATAGAACCCTGTTTCTATGAGCTAAGAAATCATAGAAGACCACAGATTAAAAATAAATGAGAAAAAAATTAGGATAAAGTCTCCTTTCAACTGTCATGATTTTTTATCACAGATTCCTAGAAAAATATACACTTGCTTTCATTTTATTCTGCATAATTATGGAAAAAAAGGAATCTTCATACTTCTAAAATCAATCTTTCTTTTCTGAGCATCAAATTGACAAAAATGTAAGCACAAAAAGTTTTGCATATACTTTGTCCAGATGAAGGTAATGGCATTATGCCTAGAGTTAGTATTCATAAAGGAGAATTTAGTAACTTTTTTTGATCTAGTAAACCATCATCAAGAAGAGAAGAATTTAAAAGATATGGGAGTAGTGGTAAGCTTAGAAAACTGGTAACAGGATATGGAGTGTTTGCTTTCAAATCAGGAAAGAGCTTGAAAGATGTTAGGTTTGTTTTCAGTGGCCTGTGTAAAATTAAAGAACGTTCTGATTCTTCCTGGTGTTTTGATGAAATAAAATATAATTATCATTGGTTTCAGACAGTTATCACTCTAGTGAGTGCTGACATTAAATTTTGAAATAGATAGAAATATGGCCATTAATTGGAGGACTAGCCAGAACAGTGTGGTGAGGTGGGAGGATCAACTGGGATCAGGAAATCAACACTTCCATCTTTCTTCACTCTGGATTGGATATTATTTATTGTCATGCCTTGCATTTGCCTTTCTTTAAGGTATTATGTTACATTTTATATATTATATAATGTTTTTATATATTATATATATTTATATTCTATTAAATATTTATTATATACATATAGCATTTTCAGAGTTAGGGAATTTTAGCATAACCCTATTTTTAAAAGTTTTTTTTTATTATTACCAGTGCCTTTTGTATTTACTTCACATTCATTTCTGAACATAGTCCTTTTCTTACCTCTATCCATATCCCTCCTTTTTAACAAAGTTTTAAAAGAAAATGAAAAACAGTTCAGCAAAACAATCAACACATTGACTGCATTTGAAAGCAATTATTTTGTCTAGAACTTTCTCTCTGTGATTCATTTTGTTTACACTACTTTGATGGTACTCAATTCCCACAGACTTCTTTTCTCCTCTTTTACTTGTGTTTACCTGCTCTAACCCAGGTTCCTCAAATTAATTTAAATTGTTCATTTCTCTTTCTCTGTTTGTTTTTGGTTCTTTATGTCTACCCTGCCTGATTTTGGATCATTTCCTTCCACATCTAACTAGCCTGTAGTTCAAAAATTTCCCCACTCTATTAAATAACATTATTTTGTGTCATTGAATAAATGCTTGAGTTGATTTTTGATTCCCTTCATCAAGATGTTTTCATTTGCTCCATTTTCTTATTTTTCTTCCTTTTTAATTTATTCTGAATTCTCTTTCAAAGATAATCCTAACTTAGTTCTTTCATTACTCTATGGAATTTATAAGGTAGTACAGAATTTGAACTTTCTCTTCTATCCATTTTCCATGATTTTGCCTTTGTCAGGCTTTCATCCCTCATTTTTTCCCTTCTGTGCTCATTCTTAGAAATATTAATTCATAAAGAAATCATAGACATATGGTAATAGTTAATCTTTATCCTGAATCAGAGACCTGGTCTTTACCATCATCACTCAACACTCCTATTTCTGATTAAATATCTTCACTACCACTATAAATACTAGCTATTTTGGGGGATTCGTATAGTCCCTCTCTGGAGGTACAATTCTTTCTTGGTGAAGATATTCTCTTGATCTGTGACTTTCTCTTCAAGTAACTTGTTATAAGGCCTTTGTATCTCACCTAAACATATATTCCTGTGATCATGAGAATATCCTGTAATAGCAATATTTAATTTCCCCTTTAAATTCCACCCCATCTTAATTATTCTCTTTCATGACTTTTGTCCTAATCTTTTATGACACCATCCATGTATACCTTTTGAGATTCTAAAAAAAATTACTATCCCTTCTCTACTCATCAACTACAGTAGAGTATATTGAAGAGAGATGAATCTCTTTGGCTCCTTTTCTATATTCACCTGTCTATTTATACAATTTCCCAGTATGCTATCTTCTTCACAAAATGTAACAATTACACAAGAATTTAACTTTTCATCCTTATCTTCTTCTGATTCTTTAAGGTCCCTTTAAACCTTTGACTTCTTAGGTCCCTTTAGTTTCTTATGATCTCTATTGTTATTCTTTGTTTTGCCCTTCTCTTTTTACCCCTTTTCCCTCCTCCCCCATCCAATGCTTCCTTTCTAAAGATCTAAATCATTGTATTTCAATTTAAGGGAACTTTTTTGTTAAATAGATTTTTTTAATATTCATATTTATCATCTTGATCCTCTTCTTCAAAGTGTTTAAAAATCAAATAGTCTATGTGTGTGAACATGTGTATGTACATAAACATACTAAAATGCTTCATAAATCCATCCTTTATGAAAGTTTTATCTTTTTTATTGATGATTAGATACAGTTTTATCAATCATGTTATTAGGTTGTGACTTGAACTCCTTTGATTTTTATAGCATACAAATCTGTTCTTTCCTCTTGTTCCTTGTTTCTATAGAGTAATTCAAAATTAAATTCCTTCACAGTTTAAGGAATTTCTCCATATTTCTTGCTAAATTTTTCTTTGCCATTGAAATTCTGAAATGTAACTACTATGTATTTGGAGTTTTGAAAGAAAAGCATCTCTGGATCTGCTTGCATCCGGTTGCCCTCCCCCTTTAAAAGTTTTTTTTTTTTCTATTACTTCCATCATTCTTCTTTACTTTCTCTTCCTCTTTCTCTTCCTCCTCCTCTGTGCCCTCTTCTTCTTCTCCACCACCATCAAGACCACTACCACAATAAACATAATTAGCATTATCATAATGTGTATTGTTTCACATACTATGCTAAGATAAATATTGTTTGATCCTCACAACATTATCCCTATTTTTAGAGTTGAAATAATTGAGGAAAACAGAAGTTAAATGACTTGAACAAGTTTGCATACCTAGTAAATGTCTAAGGCTGGATTTGGATTTACATTTTTCTGATTTCAGTTCCAGTGTTCTATTATTCTATGTCTCTTTCAATATTATATTCAAGGTATGTAGAGTTTTGCTGTTATTCTATGATCTCTGCTGTGAATCCATAGCTTTCTCTTTTTTATTGAGGATTTTGGTTCATTTTTTTCATAGGATAATGCTAGTTCAATTTTCTATAACTTCTCTTTAAATTTTTACCTTTTTATTTTTTTTTCTTGGTATTTCAGATTATTAACTTTGGAGCTAGCTTTGTACCTGTGCTTTTTCTTTTGGATTTTTTACTTTTAGCTTTATCTTCTATTCTCAGTAAATTCATTTCTGACATTTATTCTCATTCCTGAAGTCTTCCCCTTTACATTCTGCTAAGAATCTTCTCAAGGTTAGATGTGTACAGCTTTTTCTTTTTTTTATTTTGAAAAATAATTTCTTTACAACATTATCCCTTGCACTCATTTCTGTTCCAACTTTTTCCCTCCCTCCCTCCCCCCCCCCCCCCAGATGGCAAGCAGTCCTATACATGTTAAATAGGTCACAGTATATCCTAGATACAATATATGTGTGCAGAACCGAACAGTTCTCTTGTTGCACAGGAAGAATTGAATTCAGAAGGTAAAAATAACCCAGGAAGAAAAAAACAAAAATACAAACAGTCTATAGTCATTTCCCAGCGTTCTTTCTTTGGGTTTAGCTGCTTCTGTCCATAATTGATCAATTGATACTGAGTTAGATCTTCTTTTTGTCGAAGAAATCCACTTCTGTCAGAATACATCCTCATACAGTATCATTGTTGAAGTATATAATGATCTCCTGGTTCTGTTCATTTCACTTAGCATCAGTTCATGCAAATCTCTCCAAGCCTCTCTGTATTCATCTTGCTGGTCATTTCTTACAGAACAGTAATATTCCATAACATTCATATATCACAATTTACCCAGCCATTCTCCAATTGATGGGCATCCATTCATTTTCCAGTTTCTAGCCACTACAAACAAGGCTGCCACAAACATTTTGGCACATACAGGTCCCTGTCCCTTCTTTAGTATCTCTTTGGGATATAAGCCCAGTAGTAACACTGCTAGATCAAAGGGTATGCACAGTTTGATAACTTTTTGGGCATAATTCCAGATTGCTCTCCAGAATGGTTGGTCGTTCACAACTCCACCAACAATGCATCAGTGTCCCAGTTTTCCCACATCCCCTCCAACATTCATCATTATTTTTTCCTGTCATCTTAGCCAATCTGACAGGTATTAGTGGTATCTCAGAGTTGTCTTAATTTGCATTTCTCTGATCGATAGTGATTTGGAACACTTTCATACAAGTGGAAATAGTTTCAATTTCATCATCTGAAAATTGTTCATAGCCTTTGATCATTTATTAATTGGAGAATGGCTTGATTTCTTATAAATTAGAGTCAATTATCTATATATTTTGGAAATGAGGCCTTTATCAGAATCTTTAACTGTGAAAATGTTTTCCCAGTTTGTTGCTTCCCTTCTAATCTTGTTTGCATTAGTTTTGTTTGTACAAAGGCTTTTTAATTTGATATAATCAAAATTTTCTATTTTGTGATCAAAAATGATCTCTAGTTCATCTTTGGTCACAAATTTTTTCCTCCTCCACCAGTCTGAGAGGTAAACTATCCTATGTTCCTCTAATTTATTTATAATCTCGTTCTTTATGCCTAAATCATGGACCCACTTTGATCTTATCTTGGTATACAGTGTTAAGTGTGGGTCCATGCAACATGTTACTTTTCTAAAACATTCTAAAAACATGTATGTTAAAAATAAAAAAACACCAAAATCACTATATATTTTCCAGAAATATAAAATTGATTGTTAAGTGTAATGGACATATTTGAATCATGTTACAGCACTGAGATAAAACTCATGACAGAAAACATTATTTTTATTCTGTAATGAGAATTTAAAATAAAATATTATTTAAAAAAAGAAAATTAGAAACTAATATGGCAGAAACTAGGCATTGACTCATACCTTACACCATTTACCAAGATAATGTCAAAATAGGTTCATGATCTAGGCACAATTTTCAGATGAAGAAATTGAAACCATTTCTAGTCATTTGAAAAAATGCTCTAAATCATTATTGATCAGAGAAATGCAAATTAAGACAACTCTGATACCATTACACACCTGTCAGATTGGTTAAGGGACGGGAAAAGTCGATGATGAATGTTGGAGGGGATGTGGGAAAACTGGGACACATACATTTTTGGTAGAGTTGTGAAGTGATCCAACCATCTGGAGAGCAATTTGGAATTATGTCAAAAAAGTTATCAAACTGCGTCCTCTTTGATCCAGCAGTGTTTCTACTTAATTTATATCCAAAGAGATCTCAAAGGAGAAAAAGGGACCCACATATACAAAAATGTTCATGGCTGCCCTTTTTGTAGTGGCAATTACCTGAAAATTGAGTGGATGCCCATCAATTGGAGAATGATTGAATACATTATGGAATATGAATGTTATAGAATATTATTATTCTGTAAGAAATGATCAGGATTCAGAGCATCCTAGAAAGACTTACATGAACTGATGCTAAGTGAAATGAGCAGAACCATGAGATTATTGTACATGGCAACAACAATAGTATATGATGATCAATTCTGATGGATGTGGTTCTCTTCGACAATGAGATGATTCATACTAGTTCTTGTGATGAAGAAAGCCATCTACATTCAGAGAGAAGACTTTAGAAACTGAGTGTGTTTCACAACAATATTATATTTTCACTCTTTTTCTTAATTTCTTGAATTTTATTTTTTCTCATTTTTTTTCCAATTGTATTTGATTTTTTCTTGTGCATCAAGATAGTTTTATAAATATGCATGTATATATTTGATTTAACACATATTTCTACCATGTTTAACATATATTGGACTGTTCACCATCTAGATCAGAGGATGGGCAAGAGGAGAATTGGAAAACAAGGCTTTGCAAGGGTTAATGTTGAAGAATTATCCATGCATATGTTATGGGAAAAAATGACATTCTGAAGAGCAAAAGGAAGAACAATTTCACTGCAGAGTTAAAAAAAAGGAGTTATTTGAAAAGAGTAAAGCAGATTCACAGAGAGCTCACTAAGAGTTCAGAAAATAAGTTCTTCAGCATTTATGTATCATGATGGAAAGGAATGAATCAAGAATAAAAAATCCTGTGTGATAAAATTCTGCAAGAATAATGTCAGTATTGGTACTAACTGATGCAAAATGAATTGAGCCAAACAGGAAAATTATGCACAAAATCAGCAACATTTTGTGATGATCAAATATGAATGACTCAGCTCTTCTCAAGCAATATAATGATCCAATACAAGTACAAAAGACTCATTAAGGAAAATATTTTCCACATCCAGATAAAGAACTGATGGACTCTGAATGTACACTGAAAAATACTTTTTTCACTCACTTTATTCTTTTTCATTTCTTTCCACCTTTTAAAGTTTTTTTTCCTTTAACAACAGTGACTAATTTGGAAATAAATTCTATGTGATAGCATATGTATAACCTATGTCAGAAACAAACAAACAAATAAATCAAACAAATAAAGTATTTCTTTAGGGATTCAAACATTTTAATTCCTCTAAATGAATTGTTTGACTATTTTCTTTGGTTTTCAGTATTATAATTTGATGGGTACAGTATCATATGTATAAGTTGACATGATATGATAATATTTATTATATTGAAATAGTATCATTAACACATCAGCAATGAATGTCAGTTATTTAAATCTTCACTTCTGTGCTGAGTATTTTAAGTCATATGGAAATATAGAATATTAGCTTTTGATATTTTCTTTATTTGATGGTTATTTTTAATAAAAATTCTCTCATACCTGAAGTGGGATTCCAACTCCAGGCTTCCTCACTACAGGCTCAGTTCTTTCTAGTGCCATATACTCACATTTTCACTCTTTTTCCTCCTCCCTTTATTCTTTGGAAAGCTAGTTGGGTTCTGGGGCAGTTAGGTAGTGCATGGATGAATGCTGGGCCTAGAGGTAGGATGCCATCTTCCTGAATTCAAATTTGGCCTCAGACAATAGCTGTGCAACTTTGTTAACCTAGTTTGCCTCAGTTTCTTCATCTGTAAAATGAACTAGAAAAGGAAATAACAAACCACTCCACTATCTATGTAAAGAAAATAACAAGATGGAGTCAAAAAGAGTCAAACATGACTGAAATGACAGGAAAATAATACTGATAAAGCTGGGTTCCCATCTACTTGGAATATTTTATAATTGCTTTGTTGATGCCAACTGAAATAGCACCATCTAAGAGGGATCTTCAGAGACTTTATCCTTTTTCTCTGAAGGAGTTGATCCTCCTCACTCATTTTTCTAATTCTACCCTGGGCACTGAGTTGCATTGCCAGGCAAGAGAGTGAGTTAGTACAAAGTTACCTAATCCACTCAATTGTGTTTCATATCCCATCCAGTCACCCATCCCAGATATTTTGCCATTTGTTCTGCCACTCTACAGTGTCCTCTCCTACTTCTTATCTCTTATTTTGAAAATAAAAATAACAAAAAAAGTACTCCTGCTTTGGAAAGAATATGACAATTTCTTGCTTGGGGACTCTATTCACTATCCTTGTTATTTTACAAGACCAAAAGACCCTATAAGCCTAAATTTGTTGTCTCTTCTTATTTGAATATAAGTCCTCGAAGTTAAGAACTGTTGTCCTTTTGTATTTCTATATACAGCATCTAGCATGGTATTTAGCACAAAATAGTAACTTAAATATGCATATGTATTTACACATATACATATGTATTTATCATATATTTTAAAATGTCATATTATACAACACATTGTGGTCATTTGTTTATCACATATGTCTTACATGAACATGCATTACATATTATAAATGTGGTATATATGTATACACATATATAAAATATTCAGTGTTTCTTCTTTTACTCATTTTTATGCATTACATTTTTCTATTCTCTTGTATTATGACCAATAGTTGGATTCTCTTCTGACTGGATTTTCTCCCCATTGTTTTCTCTTTGAGTAATTCTCTTCCTCTCACATTCTTTTAAGGAACACATCATCTACTCTGAAAATATATAGAACAGAACAGTGTTACTCCAGTTCTTTCACCTTCTATTCTAGTAGGATGATCAACCCACATTTGGCATATGCATGGTTTTTACTTCACACTGGCAGAAACCCATTCAGCATACTTTCTAAAGGTCACTGGAAAAATTCACCTTTTTCCTCCATATTTCCTAGAAGCAAGATCCTCAGTTCTCTGTGGTTCTTGTTGGACGCTCCTGTGGTTTACTTTCATGACTACTTGCCATGGCAAGCTGCCTGTTTGCTGCTTTTGGTAATCACACAGGGGAGCCAGTCTCTGTGGACTCTTGAATGAGGCATTATTTATAGCTGACTTTCCTGATTTTTTCTTATGAAATGATGCTAGTTTTCTCAGCTGTCTTTGATCTGTATGAACATATTCTTGCCAAAGTCCAAACACAAACAGGAGCTGACCTCAGCTGTTCTTTGTAAGAAAGTCTTAAATAGAAATTGGACTTTCAATCAGTTCTCACCTCACAGAAGCATACTGGAAGACATCACAAAGAATACCTAGTCCACTTGAATAAGAAATCAATTCACAAGCTATTCAACCCCAAGGATTATTTAATTTTTTCTTCAAGTTTTTAGACAAGAAGATTCAATAATTTATGAGTCAATTTTGGATAACTGGGCATTGCAAAATCTTCTTTTATATTAAGCCTGTCTGTTTCTTTGAATTTTCTATTCATTGTTTCTAGTTATTTTCTTCTCTAACCTCAAATAAGACAGAATTAATACCTTTCTATTTGCAATCCTTCAAATAAATGAAAGCATCTATAAGCCCCCTCTTTATTACTCATGTTTCTTCTTCTAAAAGAGATCTTTAATTTCTTCATCTCATCCTCTTCCTTTCCTCTCAACTTATTAGAATTCATATACCTATTACATTTATATATTAACATTGTCATTCAGTCATTTTGACTCATGTCCTCATGGAACATAGCATACATACTTATTAATAATATGCTTATATATTATTCATAAAACTATAGTCTTCTCACTACCCTGACTCAGTATTTTATTTCCCTACTCAAATTACAATACTAACGCACACCCATCATTAAAATTTAAGGAAGAATTGTCTAAACTCACTACCTCTACTTCCCTTCCACTAATTAGACTATTCCCATGAGTACCTTGCAATTGCTTCCCAGTCTTATTCTGTGACAGAAACTATTTTCAAAAGTCATAAATTACCTCATTATGATTAAATCTAAAAGTCCATTTGTATCACTCTCCATTTTCCTTGCCATTTCTGCATCATTTAACACATTTGGCTATTCATTCTTTTCTTGATAATCTTCTCCTTTTTATATTTCTGCTGGTTTTCTACCTATATAAACAGCTATTTTTTCCTGAGTACCTGTCATGAATTTCTATATATCTCCCATATATTTCCATTGTAAAGTTCTACCAAGCTCAAACTCAAAACATAATTTAATTCATATTCTTCATGACATTTCTTTTATTTTTTTATTAAAGCTTTTTATTTACAAAGCATATGCATGGGTAATTTTTCCAACATTGACCCTTATATAACCTTTTGTTGCAAATGATCCCCTTCTTCCCTCCCCCCTCCCCTATCTGGCAGTTAATCCAATACATGTTAAATATGTTGAAATACATGTTAGATCCAATATGTGTATGCATATTTATACAGTTATCTGTTCTTTATAAGAAAGTCTTAAATAGAAATTTGACTTCCAACCAATTCTTACCTCCCAGAAGTGCACTGGAAGACAAGAAAAATCAGATCAAGAGGGAAGAAAAAGAAAAACTGAGAAAGAAAACAAAATGTAAGCAAACAACAGCAGAGAGAGTGATAATGCTATATTGTGTTCCATACTCTGTTCCCATGATTCTCTCTCTGGATGTAGATGGTTCTTTTCATCACTGCACAAATGGAACTAGTTTGAATCATTTTCAATGTTGAAGAGAGCCACATCTGTCAGAATTGATCATCATGTTGCCGTGTATAATGCTCTCCTGATTCTGCTCATTTCACTTAGCAGCAGTTCAATCAGTTCATTTGGGTCTCTCCAAGCCTCTCTGAAATCATCCTGTTGGTTATTTCTTACAGAACAATAGTATTCCATAGTATTCATATACCATAATTTGTTCAGCCATTCTCCAATTGATGGTCATCCACTTCATTTACAGTTTCTTGCCACTACAAAGACAGCTGCCACAAACATTTTGCACATGTGAGTTCCTTTCCCTCATTTAAGATCTCTTTGGGATATAATCCCAGTAGAAACACTGCTGGGTCAAAAAATATGCACATTTTGATAACTTTTTGAGCATAGTTCCAAACTGCTCTCCAGAATGGTTGGATCCATTCACAGTTCCACCAACAATGTATCAGTGAAATGGTTTTCTCACATCCCCTCCAACATTCATTTTTATCTTTCCCTGTCATCTTAGCCAATCTGACAGGTGTGTAGTAATATCTCAGAGTTATCTTAATTTGCATTTCTCTGATCAATAGTGATTTAGAGCATCTTTTCATGTGGCTACAAATAGTTTCAATTTCTTCATCTAAAAATTGATTGTTTATATCATTTGACCATTTATCAGTTGGAGAATGGCTTGAACTATTTATTTATATATTTATTTTTATATCTTTTTAAAAAATAATTATAACTTTTAATTGACAGAATCCATGCCTGGGTAATATTTTTTTTACAACATTATCCCTTGCACTCACTTCTGTTCCGACTTTTCCCCTCCCTCCCTCCACCCCCTCTCCCTGATGGTAAACAGTCCTATATATGTTAAATATGTCACAGTATATCCTAGATACAATATATGTGTGCAGAACTGAACAGTTCTCTTGTTTTACAGGAAGAGTTGGATTCAGAAGGTAAAAATAACCCGGGAAGAAAAAAACTGCAAACAGTTTACATTCATTTCCCAGTGTTCTTTCTTTGGGTGTAGCTGCTTCTGTCCATCATTGATCAATTGAAACTGAGTTAGATCTTCTCTTTGTCAAAGAAATCCACTTCCATCAGAATACATCCTCATATAGTATCGTTGTTGAAATATGTAATGATCTCCTGGTTCTGCTCATTTCACTTAGCATCAGTTCACATAAGTCTCTCCAAGCCTCTCTGTATTCATCCTGTTGGTCATTTCTTACAGAACAATAATATTCCATCACATTCATATACCACAATTTACCCAACCATTCTCCAATTGATAGGCATCCATTCATTTTCCAGTTTCTAGCCACTACAAACAGGGCTGCCACAAACATTTTGGCACATACAGGTCCCTTTCCCTTCTTTATTATCTCTTTGAGATATAAGCCCAGTAGCAGCACAGCTGGATCAAAGGGTATGAACAGTTTGATGACTTTTGGGGCATAATTCCTGATTGCTCTCCAGAATGGTTGGGTTCGTTCACAACTCCACCAAGAATGAATCAGTGTCCCAGTGAAGAGCTGCCTTAAGAGGGAACTTATTCATCAGAGGACTTTAAGTAAAGGTTAAATGACTACTTTTTGAGAATCCAGAAAAGGGATTCTTGGTCATATGTAATGGGCTGAAGCTCTAGAAGCTCTCATTGCACTGAGGTCCCTCTTAGGACAATGCTCTATTAATATATGCTTGGAGAAAGAATTGCCCCTCCCACTCTCAGTGCAAATTGGATGTGTTGTATAGGAGATTGCCTAGATGATTTGGTGGATGGAGTCAGAGGGGCAGAGGCACTGCTGGCCGGATTCATGTCAGGACTGCTCTCACTTCCTATCGCCATTTTTCCCCTTCACCTCCGTAAAGAATAAAGATCAAGGATTTTCCCTTAACCTAAATTCCTGACTCTGGCTGATTTTAAAATATGTGGTCATTAGACTTGGCAAGCAACGTGGGATCCAAGGACCCTACTTTCACTGAAGAAGTCTTCGGTGACCAGGAAATTAGGTGAGTATTTTAATAGACAAACAGGAGACTTACTTTATTAAGGGCTAAATTAGTAACCTTTTCTGGCTGAAATGGGACAGATGTTAGGAAAAGATTCTCCTCCATCTCCACCCCCATCCCTCTTAAGGCAGCTCTTTAAATACTAGAAGATAACTCTGATACCTCCTGAGTCTTTGTTTCTTAAAACTATATATCCCTAGTTTTTGTATGACATGGTCTCAGAGACTTTCACCATCCTAGTTACTCTGCTTAGAATGTTCTCAAGTTTATCATGATTCTTCCTAAAGCACACTGCACCAAGATGAAAACAATATTTCAGATATAATCCTCCCTGGCTGGGACTATCACCTCCCTCTTCCTAAAAACTATTCTTCTCTTCATGTAAGCCAATAATATTAATTGTTTTTTTTGACTGATACATCATTGTATTATCTCAGAACTCTTAAAGACTCTACCTTTTCCCTGTCATCATTTTAATTCAATTAACATTTGTTAAATATTATATACCAATGCTGGGGACACAAATATGAAAAAATAAAATCTCTGTCTCCAAGGAGCTTAAACTTAAATGTGGAAAGATAATACACAAATGGAAGCTCAAAAGTGTGTTGGAGAGAGGGCCACCAGGAAGTACAAGATATATCATGACCTCTGGAGTTTAAACTGAGCAGAGTTATAGATAAAAATAGAAAGTGATATATAGGGTCTAAGACAATTCTTCTGTAAGTGAACATTTTGGGAGGAATTCCTCATCAATTGGAGGGAAGAAGCATGTTGAGAAGGGGTCTAGTATTTGTTGTTGTTTGATCTTTGTTCTCAAAGAGTACAATGGCATCAGGAAAGTGATATTCTGGCATGCAAGTAAATTGGATTAAAGTGAAAGAAGATTGTTTAGTCACCAACCTCACTTTTCCCTCCAAAACCACTTTTGTCCAGTGGCCAGATATAGATCAAGATGAATGGAGATGGTCTTCAATGAGTTGACAATGGGGAAGAAGTAACAGCAAAGAGGTCATTTTCTCTTGAAGTTTAACCTTGCAAGGGAGTAAAGCCGAGTTAAATGGTGTAATGATGAGTTTTCAAATGCTGTTACCAATACATTATAGCAACCAGTCCTATCTTTTTTTTGACCCTCCCCCCCTCCATGTGGCTAAGAAGGAAAAACAAACCCTTATGTTTGTCATTAGTTTTCCTTCCTAGCCTCAAATTGTTCTTAGTTTTAGAATTGTTTATTCTATACTTAGAGTACCTTACCATATTTTATGTAACTATTTTTATATGCTGTTATCATTTCTTGGCAACCTCTATTAATCTAGATTATTAATTATTAATATTAATTAACTAATATTAATTAATATAGAATCAAAGTGGTACTTCAGAAAAAAATCATCCTCCATTATATAACTTTGATTAAAAATTCTCTGCCTGTCTTTTTGAAATCAATTAGATTGATTTCATATGTATTTATGAAACACACACATATATATGTAGATTTATACATACACACAGAGTAAATATAAAAATGAGTAAAAAAAACAAAGTGGTTTGGAAAGGAGGTAGTATCAATCGAAGAAATAGCAAAAGGCTTCCTACAAAAAAGAGTCCTCTGAGCATATTAAAGTTATGATAAAAGGTAGGGAAGGAGTTTACTTCAGACATATATGAAAAAAAAAAGATGTATAGAGAAAAGATTAAATGATTTTATGTGAAAATTATAGAGGACATTTTGCCTATCAGAGTGAAGGAGAATAGTCATAACTGATAAAACTAGAAAAAATAAGTTGGGGCCAGGTTTTCTAGGGCTAAAGAGAAAAATATATATATTGTATTTGAGTCTAGATTAATAAATGGTCACTGAAGTGTATCAGTTAGAGGAGCATGGCATTAAATTTATGTTTAAAGAAAACTATTTTGGCTACACTGTATAAGATAACCTGGAGTTGGAAAATACTTGAGGAACAGAGACAAATGAGGAAGTTGTTGAAATAGTCTAGGTGGAAGCAATAAGGCCTTGAGCTAAATGGTAGCTGTGTGAGAAGAGAAACTTTGATAAGAAAGATATAGCAAAATTTGGCAACTGATTAACCGTATGAGTAATAGGACAGCAGAGAGTGCAATGTGTAATGCCAAAGCTAGCATTCCCATTGATAAAGATGGAAGAGGTCTGTAGTAAGTCAAGCCTGACTAGATGTCTGTATAGCTTTAAGTTTGAGAATAGTTCAGAATGAGATTCTGTCAGAAGATTTTAGAATTACCAATAGTTTATTTATTTATTTAAAAGAAGAAAAGAACACTGATCAAAAAGATACTCAGCTTGAATACAGCTTTGATTCATTTGAGCACCACTCTCCTACATCTTCATTGACCACAATGGTTTACTAATCCATCCTAAGGGAAAAGCTGGAGTTCCTTACAGTTTTTGTTTGATTATTTTGATTTTGATTTTGTTCCTAAGTGACCAAGAAGATTCAACAACCCAAGTTTTGGGGTTTATGTCTCTATATGTGTGTGTATGTCTCTCTGTCTCTACTCTCAGTCTCCGTTTCTGTTTCTAAGTATATATATGTATGTAAATATGTATGTATATGTGTTTATATATATGTATGCATATATGTGTATCTGTATCTTTATATATACATAAATATTCTTTTTACAAAAAATGTTTTATTTTTAATTTATCGAATAAAACAAGCATTTCCTTAACACAGTACAGTAAAAAAAATCAATTCTTCATAAAACTGCAAATCTACTATGTACAACTTGTTATTCCCTTCAAATATACAAAATATTATTATGTAAACTTATTTTTTCCTTTTTTATTTCCTTCTCCTTACCATTTGTGTGCCATTATTACACACAAATAGGTAGGGATAGACACACATTATATCTATCTATATAATATATATATATATATATATACACACACGCATATACACATATGTGTATGTATATATACATATATATGAACACACATGCATGCATATGTATGTATATATACACACATATATAAATATGTAAAATTGTTCTATACATCTATTCATCAGTTGCTTTCTCTGTATGCAGTGTATTTCTTTATATATCTTTTATAATTAATTTGAGCTTTTATAATAATCAAAATAATTTATCCTCTAAAAGTCATTTTAAAAACAATATTGTTTTTCCTACATGCAATGTTCTCTTAGTTCTGTCTATTTCATTCTTCATTATTTAATGCAAATCTTTCCATTTTTCCCCTAAAATCATTGAGCTCATCATTTCTTATAATGTATATAACATATATATATATATAGTATATATATATACATAAATAGACATGCATATACTCACAAGATACATCGCTACACACACGCACACACACATATTTATATACTTAAAACATCATCACATACATTGTAGCATCTGAAGAGAAGCAAAACTTATTAAGATAATATCACTGAGGATGCAGAGAATGCTGTTTTTTTTTTTTTTCGTTTGTTTGTTTGTTTAGTCGGCATGTCATCCAATATTTGCAGAAGTAAGGCTAGGGTTCACAAATGCAGTTTTTAATTTTCCAGTCCTGCTAAAGCAAAATATTTTTATTTTATTTCTGTCTCACATTAAGCAACTGGTTTTTTGTCTGTCTGTGACTGACTTCCACTAATAAAATTTCTCTTTCAGGTTGTATTTAACTCCATTTTATGAAGTATGACCTCAGCCTCTCTCCAAATCTATTACATTTCACTCTTTTGGGGAAACCCTTATGTCTATGCAAATCAAGCCGCAAGCAATTAAAGAAGGCATGACTAGGTAATCATCCAAAAGTTACTCTGACCATATTCACTAATTTAGATATTCCATTTACTATTGGTATCATTAACCCAGATATCATAAATAAAAATATCCAGTGTAATTATGCTTAATGTTAAGGCTTAACATCAGATCCTATTTGAATACATTATGCTGTACATATTTTCTCTGAAAGGTATCATTACTGGCAACATTTGAGGGATTACTGGTCACAAGGCTCAGGATAGCCAGTGTCCTCAGCATAATTTTTAGCACACTACTTCAGACCCCAGAGCTTGTTTATTTAGAAGATTGTGAAATGAAAGGATGACTTGTTTACTGGGTGCAAGAAACCTATGAGCACACATCACATCCTTTGGTCAAGTGTTTATCTTCCAGAGAGAATCCAAATGGGCACTATTATAATTTGATAGCTTGTATAAGTCCTTTGTTAGTCATTAAGGGTAAATAATTTTCAGCAGCTTCCAACCTTATCTGGATTTGAAACCCGCTATTGTCCTGAGTTGAAAAGGTACCTTTTCCTTTTGCTCAATCACTTGAGACCTCCAGTCCCCCACTTCCTACTCATTGTCACAGTTGGTATATAGCACACACTGTTCTAGCAGGCGTCTAAGGCTGGATCAGATTACTGATCACAGAGAAACTCACTTTTAAGCCACTTACCAAATACCAGTGGGAAGAATCTATTCCTGCTTAGACCTGAACGTCAAGCTTTTGAGTCGTCTGATTCTCTAGCCTTCCTAGATTAATTCATATTGATGTGAAATTCCATTCTCCAACAACACACATCCTTCTGCACAAGGGTCTTTAAGCTAGCTGAGGAGGGAGAAAGAGAAAGAGAGAGAGAGAAAAAAAAAGAGAGACAGAGAAAGAGAGAAAGAGAGAGAGAAAGTGAGAGAGTTATATTTATCACTCTAGCATAAAACCTTCAGTTTCCCAGTCTATTCAAGTAGAAAATAAAGATTTAGCTTTTCCCTCCTATTTATGAAAATAATGTTTGTGTGCTTTTTTCCTTGCCCTTATAGACAAAAAATAACGATAAAAAATAACCCTCTCAGAATAACAATGATAAAAGACTTCCCTTAGAACTGCCTTGTTTCCTTATCACTTTTATACAATGTGAGTGAGCTAATGAGTTAAGAGAAGAAGCAGAATAAGAGAATTGTGAAATTCCACCTAAAGAAGATCTTGCCACCAAATATCCAGGATCACATTTTATGCTTTGATATTCTTAGAGATTCACTATGTCTTATAATAAACAATAAAATATCTTACAACATGTAGTGTTTCAAGATCTGTAAAGCTATATAGACATATATGTATGCTGATATACATATGTATATGTATTCATATTCATACAATATATAAATGCACATATAAATATATCTGGAGAATTTCCATGTCTTTAATTTAAATATGTAATATATGTAAATATATAATTGTGTACATATATACTTACATAAGAATATATGTATTATATAATATGTATTATATATGAATAATATTTGATTCTGAGAACAACCTTATGAAATAGGAGCTATTATTTTGCCCATTATACAAATTAATAACTGAGACCAAAATATGTGAAATGACTTGTCCTCATTTGTCTCACTTGTAATTTTTAAATAGCAAGCACAATCAAACTTGCTTCACTCCAGATATAGCATCTTATTCACAATGCTACACTTCCATAATGAACAAGCATTTATTAATCATTTATTATATGTAAACAGACTTAGCAGTATTAAATATTACAAATAAATCAATGGAGAAGTACATGATGGTTATGAGCAGACTGAAGCACGTAAACAAAGAAGAATCTGGAAGAAGAGAAATAAAATATACCAACAAGGAATTGTATGATAACAAGAGAAAGTGGGCTGTTCCATTGTCAAAAATGAAGTACAACAGATAGATAGCCAAAATTCCACTAGCATCCTTGGTCTGTCACAGAAAGCAAGAAAAGCCTCATTTAGCATATTAGGTGGCACCAATGTGGAAAAATTACAAGACTTTTTGTGTGGGCTGGGCAAACAAGCATGTATATGTTGCAATCTTCAACATTATAAGAAACTTTCAAATTATTGTGATCACAAATCCACTTAATTACTTGGATATTCTAATATAAAGAACAATCTGGTAGAACCTGGGGTAGAGGCCTAGTCCTGCATGGAAATTATAGAAAAACATTAGGTTCCCTCTAGGTTGCTAGGTAGGTTGTAGTAGATAGAATGAGAGACATTAACATAACATAGATTTCCAATCTATGTTCAGATTCTGGATCAGACATTACTCACTGTATGATTTTGAGAAGTCACTTAAACTCTGCTTGCTTTAGTGTCTTCATCTGTGAAATGGTGATAATAAAAGCAGGTACTTCTCAATGCTGATATGAAAATCCAATGAGATAATAATTGTAAAGTGCTTAGAACAGTGCCGGGAACACAGTAAGGGCTATAAAAATATGAGCAATTAATAATAATAAGTAAAATTGATATAATAATATCCTCTACTTCACAGGGCTGTTGTGAAACTCAAATAAAATAATATATGTAAAATTTTGTTTTATTTTTTTTTTTGACAAGGAGATAGTAGATAGAGTGTTAGACTTAGAATCAAGAAGACCCGAATCCTGTCTCAGGAATTTCTATATGTGTGATCCTGGGCAGATCTACCTTCTCCTGTCCTCATTTTAGTTATAAAGTACCTACCTTACAGCATTGTTTTAAGTTTTTAGCCATTCACAGTTTTTAAAGCATTCTATAAATTCTACTTAGAATTATCTTAATAGTAATGTTTATGATGAAAAAAATTGTAATATATAATATTATAGAATGACTACAGTATAAATACACAAAACAAAAACCAAAGTAAGTTCTGATAGAGGAAAAAATGTTACATATAGGGACATAAAGAAAGACTTCATGGGCAAGATAGGATTTGATGAATATTTAAAGGATAAGTAGGATTTTAGGCATGGGTGATGGAATCAAGCATTTATTAAGCCCTTGCTATATGCCAGTCACTGTAATAATAGAGTTACTGATCCTCAAAACAATCTTAATAGTCTTCCAACAACTCTGTAAGGTAGGTGTTATTATTAAAACCATGTTAAAATTAAGAAAACTGAGATAGACAAAAGGCCAGAGTCACCCAATTGGTAAGTGGCTGATTTGAACTTTAGGTCTTCTGCTTTCAGGCCCAGTGGGCCACTGTGCCACCTAGCTGCCAATTGAAGGCATCCCAAATATAAAGTTAGTTGCACAGAGAACTAAGCAACCAACTCAAATTCTAAAAAGAAATGTATGTATCTTGGAAATGACATGTTTTTTTAAAGAGAGACTTGATGCAAAGATTTTTCCCTGATAATTCTTCCTTCTAATTCTAATTATATTGATTTTGTGTGTCCAAAATTTTTATATTTTTTATGTTATAATGCTTTAAATACTTTTGATAACGTTATGTAAACAAAATTATTTGTTATAATATAACAAATATAATAAATTATATTTAATTCTAGAGGTAATAGGTAGCCACCAGAGTTGGGGCTCTGAATCTGAAGTCTAAAAGGCTGATCTTTTGAGTTCAAATCAGGCCTCAGACTTACTAACTCTGTGAATCCAGGCAAGTCACTTACCTGTTTGCCTTAGTTCCTTCTCTGTAAAATGAGCTGGAGAAGGAAATGGCAAATCATTCTAGTATCTTTGTCAAGAAAACCCCAAGTGGGGTCACCAACAGTTGGACACAATTAAATAACTAAAATTGATTGAATAGGAGAGTCACAAAATTAGATCATTTTTTAAGAGCTATGTGACTTGCCTTATCATATTTTCTATTTATTGTTTAGCCTTGAGCTCTTCCACATCAATAGATCTGAAAGTCTGAGTAAGATATCAGACCTAAGTCCTATCTCAGATCCTAACTATCTTTGTGATTCTGGGCAAGTCAGGTAACTTTTCTTGTCCTCATTTTAGTCATATAGTACTTACCTCACAGAGTTGTGATGAGGATCCTTGTGTTTCTAATTTGTTTATGATGTCACCATTAAGTCATATATCCATCCATTTAAATTGAAAATCCATTCAAATTTATAATAACAATATATTTACTCTAATTGTGTAAGGGAAAAATGGAGTTCTGAAAAGAATATAAGATACCAATAGTTATATGAAAAAATCCAAATCATTTAAATTAAAGAAATACAAATTAAACCACTCTTTAATTTGTATTAATTACAAATTAATTGTAATTATAATATAATTGATTATCACAGTCATCAAATTTGCAAAATATAGAAAAAGGGAAAAAAGGAATTGTTTCTGGTGTATCAATATATTGGTAAAACTTTAAACTGAGCCATCCATTTTGGAGAGAAAATTAGCACTTCCTCTTTCCCAAGTTGCTCAGCTATGATCCTTTGAGCAACACTATGATCGTATCTATACCCAAAAAGGATCACAAAAGGATTAAAAGTATTCATATTTATCCCCCCCAAAAATTTTTTTGTAATATAGTATATGAACAAAATGCAATACTATTGTGCTAAAAGAAATAATGAAAGCCAAATGAAGACATTAAAGACATTTATATATTCCAAGTCACTATTGGTTAGAGAAACAGAAATTAAGATAACTCTGAGATACAACTTCATACCTCTCAGATTGGCTAGGATGACAGGAAAAGATAATGATAAATTTTGAGGGCATATGGAAAAACTGGGATATTAATGCATCATTAGTAGAATTTTGAAATGATCCAACTGTAGAATAATTTGGCTCTATGCCTAAAGGGCTATAAAACTGTGTATACCTTTTCATCTGGGAATATCACTCCTGACTCTGTACCCCCAAAATCACAAAAGACAGGAAATGATCCCCACAGGGTTATAACAGTTCTTTCTGGAGTGTCAAGGAACTGGAAATTGAGGTGATATCCATCAATTGAGGAATGGCTGAATAAGTTATGGTACTGAAAGTAACGTAATAATATTATTCTGTAAGAAATGATGAGTAGGTCAGTTTCAGAAAAGCCCGGAAAAATTCACATGAACTGATGCTTAGTGAAATGATTAGAATTAGGAAAGCATTGTACAGAGTAATAGCAAGATTATGGGATGATCAACTATGATAGATTTACATTTTCTCATCAATGTAGCGATCCAAGACAATTCCAATGGACAGGATAGAAAACGCCATCTTCATCCAGAAAGAGAACTATGGAGGCTGAATGTGGATTAAAATATAGTATCTTCAACTTTTTGTTTGTTTGTTTGCTTTTTCTCATTTTTCCCCCTTTGTTCTGATTTGTCTTGAATAATATAGCAAATATAGAAATATGTTTGGAAGGATTATTGTATTTAATTTATATGAGCTCGAGGATGGGGAAGGTAGGAAAGGGAAAGAGAAAAATTGGGGAGCACAATTTTACAAAAATGAATGTTGAAAATTATCTTTACATATATTTAGAAAAATAAAATACTATTGAAGGGGGAAAAAACAAATGATAAAAAGGACAGGTTGAGAGAAATCTAGAAAGACCTCCATGAATTGATGCAAAGTAAACTGGGAAGAACTAGAAGAACAATTTATATAATAAGAACATTATAAATAAAGATTTAGAGGTTTGGGAACTTTAATTAATGCAATGACCAATTATGATTTTACAGCACTAATGATGAAGCAAATTACCTATTTCTTAACAAAGATGGAATGGACTAAAGAAAGAGAAAAAGCTTACATTTGCAGAAATAACCAAATTTGCTTGACTGTATTTGTAATAATGGTTTGTTTGTTTTTTTCTCAAGAAATCCGGCTTGGCAAGAAGGGATAAGGTTAGGGTATCAAAAAATAAAAGAAGAAATAGAAAATGAAAGGAAATGGGTAAATGAGATAGCTCTACCCCAAAAAAATTCAGAGAAAAGTCAGAAAACATCAAGACAACTTTGGAAAAAGTTGAATTTATTTCATATTTATTAAACACAGAATAACAAGTTGTAAACAAGAGAGAACTATAAAATCTAACAAATGCAATGAGCAACCACTACTCCATGGAGCTGATGAAACATGCTGCCCCTATCCTGTTAAAGAGAACAAGTACAGAATGTGACATGTATTTTTGGACATGGTTATTTATTGTGGAATTCATTTTGCTTAGCTACACAAATTTATTACAAGAGCTTTCTTTTTTTCTTTTATAATTGAGGAATATTGGATAGTTAGAAAATAAATGCTTATTAATTGAAAAAATATTCTTTAAAATAGAAATGTACAGAAGTTAGAAGTAAGACCATGTAGCAGAGAATATATATGAGAATCAGCATGGTCTTTTAAAATGGCATTAGAAATGCTAAAGCTCATAATAAGGAGTGGTTAGTGAAGGACAAAAAAAATGAATGCAGCATAACTATATTAGGGAAAAAGGGAACTTAGAGAAAAGATTGGACTTCTACTTGCTATAGATAGTGATTACAACTAACAACAGTAAGAAGAACTGCTTAATTTTTTTCTTTATTAAAAAAAAACTTTACACTGAAAAAAAATAGAATACAAATTCCTCACAGATAACTGATAATATTATAAATAAAGAGATAGTAAGAAGACCCCTAACTGCCTTTAATGATTTCAGGTTACATGCACAAGATGAACTTCATCCTTTGGTCTTCAAGAAACTAGCAGATTTGATTGCTCTACCTTTGCTAGTGATATTTGAGAGTTTATAAGCAATGAAAGAAGTTCCACAAGATTGAAGAAGGGCAAATGATGTTATCATTTTTGAAAAAAAAATAATAGAATCTTGAAATTTTATAACAGTCATAAGAAATATATCATTAAATAATTATGGGATATAGTTATTGTGTAATATATATTATGTAGTTATATAGAAATTGTGATTATAAAGAGATAGCATAGCTGGTTTTCCTTCTTATGACTTTTTGTTGATGATTTATTCAAGTAAAATTAGGGAAAGACTAATCTTGTAGTGTGCTTTCTTGAGCCCCCAAATTGGGGTGCCAAAATATACTATGCTTTCTAGACTCCCCACACTGGGGTGCCAAAATATACCATCTGGACTAGCTTTCTGGAAGATCTCAGGACCAGCCTGAGTCCTTGGTCTTAGTGGAAGAGTGATGAAGGCAGGAGATCCAGGAGGATGTCAAAGATGGAGTCTGTTTATTTCAAGTCCCTTCACCCTTTAAATACCTTAGTATGATTACATCGCTATAGCACACTGAGCATGTGCCAACTATAGAACCATTACATCACCAGAGCACACTGCACAAGTGCTAATTATAGTAGCATTACATCACCACAGCAAGTGCTAACTATAAGTACCCTGCTATAGATATGTAAATGCCTCTCTTTTCTGTAAGCATCCCTTGCTTCAAGAAGAACACAGGTGATCGTGCCCTCCTTGACTTCTCAGGAAGGGTGAGAAGAACCAAAAGGAAATGGAGAGTCACATCAGACATTATCAGCAGGTTCCCTCTGGGCTGAAGTATCTTATACCTTATCCAAAGTTCCTCCACTATCTGTGCCCTCTACATAATTTCATATTCTTTTATAATAAATTTTACTAAAGAATTACTCAATAATTATAAATATAGTTTACTTAGATTTCAGCTTCTTACTTCAGATTATCAAAAAATTTTGATAAGTATTTGATATTGTACTCATAGGAAAAGAGATTTGGATTAGATGAAATACAATCAGATTTACATTTTTTTTCCTTGTTTTTTTTTAAATAAATTTTTATTGACAGAACCCTTGCCAGGGTAATTTTTTACAACATTATCCCTTGCAGTCACTTCTGTTCTGATTTTTCCTCTCCCTCCCTCCACCCCCTCCCCCAGATGGCAAGCAGTTTTATACATGTTAAATAGGTTACAGTATATCTTAGATACAATATATGTGTGCAGAACCAAACAGTTTTCTTGTTGCACAGGAAGCATTGGATTCAGAAGGTATAAATAACCCGGGAAGAAAAACAAAAATGCAAGCAGTTTATATTCAATTCCCAGTGTTCTTTCTTTGGGAGTAGCTGCTTCTGTCCATCTAGATTTACAATTGATTAGATGACTAGACTCAAAAAATAGTCGCTAATGATTCAATGTTTATGTTTCCAGTGGCATATTCCAGAGAAGTGTGTTTGGTTTTGTGATAATTAAAATTTTTATTAATGGCTTACATTAATTCATAGATGATATATTCATGCAAATTTGAACAAAGCTGGGAAGCATAGCTTACATACTGCATGATCATGTCTGGGTCAAAGAGGATCTGAAGTGGCTGAAGCTGTACCTAAATTTAATATGATATTCAACAGAAATAAATGTAAAATATTATTTGTTTTTCCATCATTTTAGTTATATCCAAATCTTCATGATTCCATCTGGGTTTTTCCTGACAAAGATATTGGAATGGTTTGCCATTGCCTTCTTCAGTTTATTTCACAGATAAAAGAACTGAAGCAAAGAGGATTAAGTGACTTGCCCAACATCACACAATTAGTAAATATCAGATTGGTTTTGAACTCAGAAAGAGGAGTCTTCCTGACTTCAGGTTTATCATTCTATCCACCATGCCACTTAGCTAAAAAGGGAGTCAAATTCAGAAGTGCACAGTATGAAAGGCATTAACAGAGCTTATAAGAGGGGAAAGTCAAGTTTTTAGTTGTAAATTAACAATGTGAATTAGCAGCTGGAAAAGATAATGTGATATTGGGTTTCTTTAAAAGGGACATAACTGAGAGGATTCTGGGAAGTTGAAAGAATAGGTCAAAAAAGTTTGGCTTTCCGTATTTCCTTTACAGAATAAGAGGGATCATTGACTCAGAGAGAATGTAGAGCAGCAGAAAAAAATCAAAAGTAATACTAAAATAAGACAATCTAAGAATACCACAGGAAAGACCTGAGATCCAGGGACAAAATTTTGATCTGAATGAAATGCAAACACCTCCAAGTCAACTCTGTGGAAACAAGAGACAACGAACCCTGGGGGGCATAGGGGTTTAAGAGGCAGCCCCAGCCTTAGACACTTTACATGCATAGATAATATTTCAGCATTGGCAGTTGCAAATCCTTTTGTTCCAACTTTTTCCTTTCTTCCCCTCACCCCTTCCCCCAGATGGCAGGTTGACCAATACATGTTAAATATGTAAAAGTATAAGTTAAATATAGAATATGTATACATGTCCAAACAGTTATTATGCTGTATAAAAAGAGTTGGACTTTGAAATAGTGTACAATTAATCTGTGTAGGAAATAAAAAATGCAGGCAGACAAAAAGAGAGGGATTGGGAATTCTATGTAGTGGTTCATAGTCATCTCCCACAGTTCTTTCCCTGGGTGTAGCTGCTTCAGTTCATTATTGCTCTATTGGAAGTGATTTGCTTCATCTCATTGTTGAAGTGGGCCACATCCATCAGAATTGATCATCCTATAGTATTGTTGTTGAAGTAAATAATGATCTTCTGGTGCTGCTCATTTCACTCAGCATCAGTTCATGTAAGTCTCTCCAGGCCTTTCTGAAATCATCCTGTTTGTTATTTCTTACAGAAAAATAATATTCCATAATATTCATATACCACAATTTATTCAGCCATTCTCCAATTGATGGGCGTCCACTCAGTTTCCAGTTTCTGGTCATTACAAAGAGGGCTGCCACGAACATTCTTGCACATACAGGCCCCTTTCTCTTCTTTAAAATCTCTTTGGGATATAAGCCCAGTAGTAACACTGCTGGATCAAAGGGCATTATGCACAGTTTGATAGCTTTTTGAGCATAATTCCAAAGTGCTCTCCGGAATGGCTGGATGTATTCACAATTCCACCAACAATGTATCAAAGTCCCAGTTTTCCCACATCCCCTCCAACATTCCACATTATCTTTCTCTGTCATTCTAGCCAATCTGACAGGTGTGTAGTGGTATCTCAGAGTTGTCTTAATTTGCATTTCTCTGATTAAAAATGACTTGGAGCATCTTTTCATATGGCTAGAAATAGTTTCAATTTCTTTATCTGAGAATTGTCTGTTCATATCTTTTGACCATGTATCAATTGGAGAATGGCTTGATTTCTTATAAATTAGAGTCAATTCTCTATATATATTTTGGAAATGAGGCCTTTATCAGAACCTTTGACTGTAAAAATGTTTTCCTAATTTATTGCTTTCCTTCTAATCTTGTCTGCATTAGTTTTGTTTGTACAAAAACTTTTCAACTTGATATAACCAAATTTTTCTATTTTGTCATAAAAAATGATCTCTAGTTCTTCTTTGGTGTTAAATTCTCTCCTCTTCCACAGGTCTGAGAGGTAAACTATCCTATGCTCTTCCAATTTATTGATAATCTCATTCTTTATGCCTAGGTTATAAACCCATTTTGACCTTATCTTGTATGGTGTTAAGTGTGGGTCAATGCCTAGTTTCTGCCATACTAATTTCCAATTTTCCCAGCAGTTTTTGTCAAACAGTGAGTTCTTATCCCAAAAGCTGGTATCTTTGGGTTTGTCAAACACTAGATTATTAAAGTTATTGGCTGTTTTGTCCTTTGAACCTAACCTATTCCATTGTTCAACTAGTCTATTTCTTAGCCAACACCAAATGAATTTGGTAACCGCTACTTTATAATATAATTTTAGATCTGGTACAGCTAGGCCACCTTCATTTGATTTTTTTTTTTCATTAATTCCCTTGAAATTCTTGACCTTTTGTTTTTCCATATGAACTTTGTTGTTATTTTTTCTAGGTCATTAAAATAGTTTTTTGGGAGTATGATTGGTATAGCACTAAATAAATAGATTAGTTTAGGTAGTATTGTCATCTTTATTATATTTGCTCGCCCAATCCAAGAGCATTTAATATTTTTCCAATTGGTTAGATCTGACTTTATTTGTGTGGAAAGAGTTTTGTAGTTTTGCAAATAAAGTTTCTGATTTTCCCTTGGCAGATAGATTCCTAAATATTTTATACTGTCAGTAGTTACTTTAAATGGAATTTCTCTTTGTAACTCTAACTGTTGGATTTTGTTAGTGATATATAAGAATGCTGATGACTTATGTGGGTTTATTTTGTATCCTGCAACCTTGCTAAAGGTGTGGATTATTTCTAATAGCTTTTTAGTAGAATCTCTGGGGTTCTCTAAGTATACCATCATATCATCAGCAAAGAGTGATAATTTGGTTTCCTCATTACCTACTCTAATTCCTTTAATCTCTTTCTCAGCTCTTATTGCCAAAGTTAGCATTTCTAATACAATATTGAATAATAATGGTGTTTCACTCTTAATCTTATTGGGAATGGCTGCAGTTTATCCCCATTACATATGATGCTTACTGCTGGTTTTATATAGATGGTACTGATTATTTTAAGGAAAAATTCATTTATTCCTATACTCTCAACTGTTTTCAATAGGAATGGATGTTGGATTTTATCAAATGCTTTTTCTGCATCTATTGAGATTATCATATGGTTTTTGTTAATTTGGTTATTAATATGGCCAATTATATTGATAGTTTTCCTAATATTGAACCAGCCCTGCATTCCTAGTATAAATCCTACTTGATCATGGTGTATTATCCTGGGAATGATTTTCTGTAGTCTTTTTGCTAATATCTTATTTAAGATTTTAGCATTTAATATCCATTAGGGAGATTGGTCTATAATTTTCTTTCTCTGTTTTCAACCTACCTGGTTTAGGTATCAGTACCATGTCTGTGTCATAAAAGGAATTTGGTAGGACTCCTTCATTCCCTATTTTTTCAAATAGTTTTCCCAAAATTTGGGGCTATTTTTTCTTTAAATGTTTGGTAGAATTCACATGTAAATACATCTGGTCCTGGGGATTTTTTCTTAGGGAGTTGATTAATAGCTTGTTCTATTCTTTTTCTGAAATGGGACTATTCAAGCAATTTACTTCCTCCTCTGTTTTGGGCTTTAATTTCTTTGCCAGTTTACTGCTTTGTTATCAAGGCAGAGCAGTTAGCCTATAGCAGAGTAGTCTCTATAACTTCTCTAGCCACAAAGGTCACTCCCACCCCTGGTCTGCTCTGGAGGCTAGTCTTTCCTATTTCACTGCCTGTGCTGGTCTGTTCCTGCCCCTCAGGACAAACCTGCTCTGGCAATCTTCCAGATTATCTTCAGCTGGTAAATTGTGTGCTTCTAATCTTCATGAATTGTAGCAGTCGCATGCTATTTTTGAGGCTGAATTTAATAGTTGGTTGTGAGGGCATGAGAGGAGTTTAGAAAGTTGCATGTGCCTTCTCTGACATCTTGGTTCCCGCCACACATTTTTCAATGAGAAATATCAAATGGTCCCAAGAACAAAAATATTTCTTAGAAGGACTTAAAAGAGAATTTTAAATAAAAAGATAGATCAAAGAAAATCTGGTGTGGAGGGTAGGGAAGAGCAATCAAAAAAATTTTGAAAAATCAAAAATGTAATAGAGAACCAAAAACTTAAGAAGAAAATAATTCCTTGAAAACAAGAATTGGGCAAAAGGAAATTAATGATATATTAAACAAAGAAATAACAAAACAAAATCAAAAGGATGAAAAATAGACAAAAGAATGTCAAATATTTCATCAGAAAAACAAATAATCTGGAGAACAAATAAAAAGAAATGATATAAGAATTGTTGGAATCCCTTAAAATTATGATAAGAAATGAAATCTTGTTACATTACATTGCATTACAAGCAATTATCAAGAAAAATTGACCCAGAGTTCTAGAACAAGAAGAAAGTGAAGAGATAGGAAAAAATAATCCACTGATCATCTCCTGAAAGAGATTCTAGGAAGAAAACTTATGGGAATAAGGTAGTCAAATTTCAAAGCTCCCACATTAAGGAAAAAATAATGGAATCAACAAGAAAGAGCAATTTAAATATGATGAAGCTAAAATAAGGATTGCACAAGATCTATCAGTTATTATTTTGAAGAACTGTAAATCATGGAATATTATATTTTGTAGAATAAAGAGCTTGGGTCATGACCAAAGATAACTTACCTCGCAAAGTTAAGTATAATTCTGAATGGAAAAAGAATGTATATTTAATGAACTTAAAGACTTTCAGGTTTTTGTGACAAAAATTGCAGAACTTAAAAGAAAATTTGATATATCGTGTCCAGGAGAAATATAATTATTAAGGACCAATTAGAAGGACTCATCATTTGCTTGCCACATTTGGATAATTTGAAAAGAAGATTTGAATTAAACTTAGTGTGACAGGATGATTCTAAAAAAATGTGTAGGGAGAGATAAAAAAGAGTAATTATGTCACACAAATGCACCCTCCCTCCCAAAAAAAATACACAGAAGTTAGTGGGAAGAGGTTGACAGACAGTTTTGAAACCTCATTGTCCTCAAGAATAGATTAAAAAGGGAACAATATTATATATATATATATATATATATATATATATATATATATATATATATTTAAAAGTTTTCTAAATTCAGAAAGAAATAAGACACCAAGAAATGGGGGGGGGGTTGTTGGAATCTTTACAAAGTGTTAAGCCATTAGAGTTGATAGAGACAATAATTGTCTAATTTAGCATGGTTCAATATGATTGATTTGATCTTAGAAGGAGATATTTTAGGCCAGAACTTGAAACAAGGTACTAAGTACAACTGATAGAAATGATGCTTGTGTTCACACCTTTAGAGAGCTCATAGAAGCAAGAAATATTTAAGTACTTATTGGAGTTCACATGTTTGGGAGATTTCAGGGTTTAGAAAGAGATATCTGAATTCACACCTCCCTTGAAGCTCTTAGGGCCAGAGAGCATGCTGGGAGATATCCCACAATCCCACTCATGGAGAAGTAGCATAAATACAGCTCCAGTGAGCCACTCAGAAGAGTTATTTGGGAACATTCCCAGGGGTTGGAGAGGAGCACTCTGCGAGGAAGCCCACAAGCTCTATCTTCGAGCAAGAGAGATTCACTGTATCTTCTACCTTGGTGCTGGCTGGAGTTGGAAGGACAAACCTTTGGATTTGGAGACATTCGGGCGGAGCTCTTAGAACCAAGCAGAGAGATAGGCCTCAGAGCTAACCCGGCTATATTGAAGAACACAATAAAAGATCTGAACTTTTATCACCTGGCTGTGTTTTGGAAAAAGAACACCACATTTTAAAGAACAAAAACACCAATGGGGGAGGGGGGGAGAGGGGTGCAAAGAAAAAGGAGAGATTATTGGATGGGTGAATGGAATAAGGAATAGGAGTACAGTAGAGAAGTGAAGAAGGATAGCAACAGGGTGAGAAGGATAATGAGGGAAAATAAGAAGGAGGAAAATATATAAGTATTGTAGCTTAGAAAGTAAATGGAATTAATTCACCCATAAAATGGATTAAAAATTAATTTTATTTAATTAATTAAAAATTTGAATCAACAATATGTTACTTTCAGGAAAGTAATAAAAATGAGAGATATACACAAACATAGATATCAGAAATAGAATTTATTATTCGAAACAGGGATAATCATAGAGCAAGGATTGGAGGGCAGAGAGAGAGGGGTAAGAGACTGACTTTGTAGCAGGACAAGGAGGAGAGAGGCTGGTGGCTCTGGACTTGAGAATCCAGGATTCTGCTTGGCTGCCTCTTTCACTTCCCCCCTAAAGACCAAGGACTTTGATTTATCCTGACTCTGTCTGACCCTGAAACCCTGAAGCTGACCCTGAAGCAAGCTCGTACTTCACAATCTCAGACAAAGTTAACAATAAAATAGATGTAATCAAAAGAGAAACATGGAAATTACATTATATGTCAGTCATATTAATCAATATTAATTTAGACTAAGATAATTAAATGCTATATGGTTGGAATATTGCTGGGGTATAGAAAATGATGAGCAGGTGATTGAGAAAATGACAATAAAACTTGGATTTATGAAAGAAGATGCTATCCAACTTCAAAGAAATAGAGGACAATTGGAAATAAGAAATATAAAATAAATATATGTATGAATGCATATGGATATATATATGTATGATTATAGATATTTATGATATAGATGTGTATATATATATATATGTAGATAGAGGTATGTATCTACATATATATTCATTTATAATTATGCCAGAGTGGAGGGGGGAAATAAAGAAAGTGCACAGGAGAGAACAAAAGGAAACGAAAGGAAGCAAAAATGGACAGCTCTGAACACAATGTGTAGTGTTTATTATGTAGGCTTTCTTAAAATGGAAATTTATGCTTTGTATTTTGAATCCTTGTTTATGTTCTGCTGTGCTCATGACAATATTTTTGTTTTTATTTAAATTAAAAGGAGGAGTATAATTCCCCAAAATAGAGCTGATAGCTTCACTTTACTTTTCCTTCACTAGAACTTATCTTGAATATGTTATTCAATTCTGGCCACTATGGTTTAAAAAGGTCATTGATAAGTTTAGGAGAAAAATAGGAGAATAATCAACATAGTAAAATGCCTTAAGTCTATGTCATATAAGAAGTAGTTGAAGAAACTAGGAATGTTTAGTCTGAAGAAAAAAAAAAAAGACTTGAGGAGAACATGACAGCTATTTTCTTTTTATATCATCACATTAAAGTCAACTTAAATCTTTATCATCTAAGTATACTCTTTCTAACTGCCCTGACAAAGATATACTTCTTAAGAATTACATATATCATCTTTCCATACAGTAAACAGTTCAAACTTTTTTTCTTCCCTTTTTTACCTGCTTAGGCCTCTTTTGAGTATTTCATGTGATGATCATATTTTCTATTTAGCTCTCATCTTTTCATCAAAAATGATTGAAAATCCTCTATTTGAATTGAATGTCCATTTTTTCCCCTTAAAGATAATGCTTAGTTCTGCTGGGTAGTTGATTATTGGTTGTAGCCGAAGCTCCTTTGCCCTTTGGAATATCATATTCTAAGCCCTGTGAGCCTTAATTTAAAGTGAAGCTGTTAGTTCCTGGATAATTCTGATTCTGGCTCCTCAATATTTGAATTATTTTATTCTGGCTGCTTGCCATACTTTCTATTTGATCTGATAATTCTGGAATTTAGCTACAATATCTCTTAGAGTTTTCATTTTGGGGTGTCAGGAAGTAATCATGGATTCTTTCAATGACTATTTTGCCCTCTGATTACATGATATAAGGGCATTTTTCCTTGATTATTTCTTGAAAGATGTTGTTCAGACTCTTTTTATCATCATGGTTTTCAAATAGTCTAATTATGCTTAAATTGTCTCTCCTGGATCTATTTTCCAGGTCAGTTGTTTTTCCAAGGAGCTATTTTACAGTTTTTTTTTTCATTTTTGGGAGGGTTTGTTTGACTGACTCTTCAAGTCTCATTGAATCATTCACTTCTATATTCCATTTGTCTAATTCTAATTTTTAGTGAATTATTTTCTTCAATTAACATTTTCCCTTTTTTTGCATTTTGCCAATTGTGCTTTTGAAAGAGTTGTTTTGTTCAGTGACTTTTTTTACCCCATTTCATCATTTCTTTTCTTCAAGAAGTTGTTTCTGTTTTCCATTTTGCCAACTTAATTTTTTAAGAAGTTGTTGGCTTCCGTATACATTTTCTCTATTTTGACAAATTTATTTAAAGAGGTGTTTTCCTCAGCCAATTTCTTTGTTTCCTTTTCTAAGCTGTTGGCTCTTTTCTTCAACCTTTCATACTTTTCCTATATAACACTTATTTTTTTTTCCTATTTTTTCTCTCTTTTAAGATTCTTTTTGAATTCTTCCAATATAGCCTGGAGACCAGTTTATGACCGCCTTTGAGGTTTCACTTGAAGGCATTTTGTCTTTGCTGTCTTCTTCTGCGTTTATCTGACATCTATAGTAGATTTCTAAGATCAGAACTTTTTTTTGCTGTTTTGCTCATTTTTAAAAGTTGAGTTCTGCTCCTAGGGCACAGGTGAAATTTTCCCAAGCTCTTTTATGGGGGGACAGGAGTCTCATATTTCCTGTGATGGCCTGGACTGATGCTTCTGCAGACTTTCTCATTGTGCTGGATGGGCCTGGCCAAGACCCAACTGTTATGCTGGGCTTAAGAGGTTCACAATTTGACTTTTGTACTTGCATTGGAAGTTTCGCAGCTGGTCTGCCAATCCACTGGACTTCTGGACCACAACAGAATAACCAATACTGTTGAATTTTGACTAAAGCCTCCCACTAGATTCCCCAATCTGAGCCTCTCAGTGCTGGGCTCTTCCATGCTGCCCAGATGCTGTGTTGCAATTTCCCTTTACCCAATGAGACAGACCTTTTCTGAAGTTATTTCATGGTATCTTAAGCTGCAATATTATTATACTTCGAATATTTGTGGGTTCTGCATGACAGCTATTTTCAAGTGTTTGAAAGGTTACTTTTTGGAAGAGTACTTTTGTTTAGGAATAAAACCAGGAGCAATGGATGGAAACTACAAAAAGGTAAATTGAGGCCAGATGTCAGGAAAAATGTCCTAATGATTAGTTTTTCTGAAGTGAATGTGTTATCTCAGGAAAGGGTGGCTTTTCCCTCCTTGAAGGTTTTCAGACAAAGGCAGGATGACTATCTGTAGGTGTATATATATACACCTACAGATAGTCATACAGATATATATATATATATATATATATATATATATATATATATATATATATAGGGTATTCCTTTCTTGTCTGTGTTGGGCTTGATGACCACTTTCAAATAAAGATTCTGTAATGAGGAGCAACATTTGGGAAGGCTCAAAGGTACAACAGTTCAGGTCACTGAGTATATGGAGGGCAGTAGAATGAGTTTGAGATGGAAAAGAATGGTACTAGTTTGGGGGAGGCCTCAAAAACATGGCTAAGTAGATTATTTAATAAACACTACACTAGCACTTTAAATTGTTATCAGAGAGGTCATGACCAGATATATCCATAAGAAAGATTGTATGATCAATGGCATGGAGAGTAGATTACAGAACTCCAAAAAAAAATAAGTGGGAAGCCATGTTACAAAGTTAATGCAATCATCTAATTAGGTGGTGATGAGGACCTACAGTGGCAGTGCCAACATGAAGAGAAAGGTATCATGGAGATTCAAAACTTAGTCTAAACTGTAGTACTCCAAAATTCAACTTAAAAATAGTGGAAAGTGAATTTAGCACAACAAAACAAAACAAAAACAATCTACTACAATTTTAAAAACAAAAAGCATGCAGCAAGTTCTATTATTTCATTTTCTAATAACTTACCAAAAAAGTTAAAAAAAAAACTTTCCTATGCAGAACTTGCACATATGAATTAAATATACATTTAATGTGCATTTATATTTGAATCAGATAGTATTCATTTCATAAATCTGAACACTAGGTTTGTTCTATTTTAGTGTAACCCCATTCCTTTATAGTCTAAAACAATTTTTTTCCATTTCTCTTCACAATTAAGGATGAAAAAAATTTGTGAATGAATAACAAATAAAAACAGAAGTATTCTCTTTTTGGAATTGGAGTAATGTCCAAAATATGTCTTCAATAATGTTCATATTATAATACTTGAAGAATGTGTGGTTTTATCAGTGTGGGTTCTCCCTCTACCAAGACAAATCATGATCCTTTTTCATGTATAGTCACAGGCTTTGAGTGTTCTTAAAGCTGAAACAATGAAACAAAATTCAGTCTTTGTTGGAGCTCCTGGTAATAAGCTTCTCCTGATCTAACTAGGCTATTTTTTGAAGGACAAACACAGTGCTTCACAGGAGCCACATTTGAAGAATTTCCAGCTTTGAGTTGGCTAGAGCTTAGTTTTACTGGCATATGCTTTTGAGAACTAAGGGTAACCATTACAGCACAATGAAATATTGGGAAAAATATTTCAATGCAAGTTGTCATTCCTGCCAAAATTCTAATAAGGCCTGTTTGAAAAAAAATATGACAAGTAAATTACTTAAGTATTATCAAGTTAAGAGAGAAGAAAGGGACTGACAGATAAATCTCATGGCTTATAGAGCTATTTCAAAACTTTTTGGAAGTTTCTGTGTTGCATGCCTGGATTTTATTCCATTACAAATAGCATTATCAAAGAAACAGTATAAATTTTCCTCTTCAAAGGTGAATCTGGAATTTTGAGTGAAGCCTGAAAAACACATGCTTATAATTTCCATATAATTTAGGATGTGTGATAAGAACACACGGGCTTGTCATCAAAACCTGCTTCTTTCTGAGTTTTCATATGTAACTCGAAATTTATGACATTTTTTTCTGGCTCTGATTCTGTTTCTGTCTTTCTGTCTTTTCCTCTTTCCCTCCTTAATCCCCCCTCCTACCTCTCCCTTCCTTTCCTCCAGTCTTCCCCATGTCCCTACCTAAATTGGTTAAACTGTCTACTTATTAAATGCAAGCTCTGTGTGTAACCACACATTTGGGTGTACACTACCAGGTTGTATCTAACTTCCCCCTTCCCCCTTCCCCTCTAGTTCTTTTTCATTAATTTTTCTAAGTTTGTGGTGTGCCATGATTTGTAATCAGACAAGAGAATATTAGTGTCATAAGTATTTTGGTATTTGAAAGTTATATGAAATCCTTGAATATGTATAATTTTGTAAAGTAATCCAGACCAACTTCATCCTTTTATTCAACTCTGGGTTAATCATTGTCCTTATTTAATAGTGCCCACAATACAGATACTGATGAATTGCACAACCATTTGCACTTAGTCTGGTAAATAGGGCATTTTTTAAATACATTTTTTTTTCTGTATGAATGCCTAGGTCACTCTCTTTTGAGTAAATATGGTTTCTTAGATTCTGTTTGATATTAAGTCAATGAGTATGAAGTTATCCACAAGAAAGCACATTTGTAGAATCTCACTATTGATAGGAAATTACTCTTCATGATATATACTCTGTAAAAAAAAAAAAGATAATGCCCTAGATGATGATATGTCTTTCTTCTTGATCCCTCACTTTTTGTGGATGCATATTGTATTATCGAACAATCTGATATATAGGTATCAAGAAACAAGAACCTCAAGAAACTTTATATGAATTTAGTAAATAGATGGAGCACATATTGTAGGGATAAAGTTTACATAACTATATTTAACTTTAGAATGGAGTACTTTTATGCCTCTGTGCATAAGTGTGTATGTGTGTGTGTGTGTGTATAACAATAAACAATAGTTAGCAAGCTCTTATATTCAAATAAACCCCTTGGTCAATTATATGAAGATGTGATATGTTGCCAAAAATGTGATTTTCCCTCATTTAATAAGCTCTTCAAATGCAGAATCAAAGTTTTTGATTTGAAGAAAGTTAGCTTTGCTATCTACGATAGCCTAGAATTTCATTATTGTTCCATCCCAGCATGTCACCAATTCAATCTAAAAGTTGACTTTTCAGTTTCACTTCCTCTTAAGAGGAAGAAGAGAAGAGGGTGGGGGAAAGACCAGGATAATCTGATAATTTTATCAGAGCTTCATTTCCCCTTCTTAGAGGAAGCAAGACAATTTCTTAGTCATCATGGTGCATCTCTCCAGCAGAATAAAAACTACTTTAATGGGATGGATTGTCTCATATCTATGTTTATATCCCCAGTGCCTTGCATGGAGGAATAGAGAGAGAATAAGCATTTATTAAGCATATTATTCAATTTATTCACATAGGATGTAGAGTGGATTGAGTAAAAATCCAGGAAACTATAACAATATTATAAAGACAAATAATTAAAAAGACTTAAGAACATTGATCAACACACTGACCAGAAATGATCCCAAAGGATATATGACACATGAATAATTGGTATAATCCTGAAACTTTTGTGTGATAATTCCAACTTTTTCAAATCAAGTATTATAAATGGATGTAGAAATTTTACAATTTGTAATTATAAGGAATGTAAGCTTTTTCAGAGCAAAGACCCAGACAAAAATTAATTAGAATTCTTCTACTTTATTATAATACTGATTTAGTGACATTGGTAAAGTCACTTCAGCTCTGGACTTCACTTTCTCTATTTATAAAATGAAGATTAGGTGAATTTGATGACTTTTAACTTCTCTTCCATCCCTAAATTTAAATCCTGTCAAACCTTCCTGTTAGTGATTAAGAACTGAAATCCCATAGAGGTTATTGACTCACCCAATGTCACACAGATAATTAGTGACTGAATAAAGATCCAGATCAAGTCCATCCCTGGGTCTGAATACAGCCTTCTCTGTGCTTCCCTTTATATCCTAAATACTTTATTATTTATGGACCTTTCCATTTCATTGTCACTATCCATTAGTGGTTTAAGACTGCATTTTCAAATTAAGACAACTCTGAGATACCACTACATACTGTCAGATAGGTTAAGATAAAGGGAAAAGATAATGATGAATGTTGAAGGGGATGTGGGGAAACTGGAACAGTGATGTACTGTTGGTGGAGTTGTGAACAGATCCAACCATTCTGGAGAGCAACTGGAACTATACTCAAAAAGTTATAAAACTCTGCATACCCTTTGATCCAACTGTTACTACTGGGTTTATATCCTAAAGAAATATTAAAGAAGGGAAAGGGACCCATATGTGCAAAGATATTTGTGGCAGCCCTTTTGGTAGTAGCTAGAAACTGGAGGTTGAATGGATGCCCACCGATTGAAGAATGGCTAAATAAATTGTGGTATATTAATGTTATGGAATATTGTTGTTCTCTAAGAACATGGCCAGCAGGATGAATACAAAGAGGTTTGGAGAGACATATATGAACTCATGCTAAGTAAAATGAGCTGAACCAGGAGATCGTTACCAAGAAATAACAAAAAGTATAAAGAATGAAAAAATTGAAGAGAATGTGAAAAAAAACAATAAATATGGAAAATAAATCTAGAAGACGAAACAAGAATAATTGGAATACCTAAAAGCTGTGACCAGAAAAGGAATCTTGACACAATAATCCAAGAAATAATCAAAGAAAACTGTCCTGGAGTGATAGAACACAAGCGGAAAGTAGAAATAGAATAGATTTCTACCTCAAAGAGATCCTACAAGGAAAACACATAAGAATGCTATTGCTAAATTTGAAAAACTTCAGATTAAAAATAAAGTTCCACAAGAAAAACAAACAAAAAAATTAGTTTAAATATTCTGGAGCAACAATTAGAATTGTACAGCATTATCAGCAGCTACCATAAAAAAACTATCTCCTAGAATTATATATATATATATATATATATATATATACATACATATATATATACATTCAAAAAAGTATAATATTGAATATTGAATTCATAATATTGAATGGGAACCATTCAATATATCAACCATAATATTGAATGGGAAAAATATGGACATTAAACAAATTCACAGATTTTCAGGATTTTGTGTCAATCAAACTTGAATTCAATAGAAAATGTGACATACAAGAGCCAAGCATCAAATTTCAAGGGACTCAACAAAAACAAATTTTTTTATGTTTTTAGATGGAAATGTAAGCCATATGTCTAAGATTGAAATCAGTAATTGAGTAGCTCAAAAGAAAGATTAGGGTGGAGCTGAGTATGACGTGATTCTAAAAAGCAAAACTGTCTAGGAAAAGGTAAAAATTGCAATTATGCTATATGAATGAGGTGCAGAAGAAGAATCAACACAGAGGCTTAATCAACATAGAGGGGAGAAAGGCTGGTAATTCTAAAAAATTACTAATATCAACAATGAATTAAATAGGAAACAAGATAGATGTTAGATAGATACATAATATATACATACATATACATGTGTATGCATGTGTATATATGTATGCATATTTATGTGTATACATACATTCATATGTACCATGAATATCACCCTTCAAAATTTATAAGGAAATGGGAGGAGAAAGTAAAATAAGGTAGGGTATAGAAGGGTGTGTAAATTAAATGGAGTGGGATAAGAAGTATAGATTAATGGGTTAAGGAGGGCCAGAAAGAATGGGTGAAGAAAATAAAAGTGGGATCCATTCATGGGAAGGTTAAGAAATTAAGGAGTAGAATTAAAAGAATTACCAGGCATGGGAAATATTATTATTAATACCTCACATACACTATAACAAAGATCAGTAGAATTTATTAGAAAAAAAAGTAGAGCTTTTTGATCTCAAAGTAAAACTTAAAGATTTGATCAAGAGGAAAATCAGCTTGTTCATCATTTTGATAGAACAATAATATTCCATTATTTTCATGTGCCACAACTTCATCAGCCATTCCCCAATTGATAGACATCTACTCATTTTCCAATTCTTTGCTACCACAACAAGAGCTGCTGCAAATATTTTTGCACATGTGGGTCTTTTCCCCTCCTTTATGATTTCTTTGTGATACACATCCAGTAATAGTACTGTGGGTCAAAGGGTATGCACAGTTTTATAACCCTTTGGATCTAGTTCCAGATAGCTTTTCAGAATGGTTGGATCATTTCACAACTCTACCAACAATGCATTAGTGACCCAGTTTTCTCACATCCCCTCCAACATTTATCATTATCTTTTCCAATCATCTTAGCCAATCTGAGAGGTGTGAGGTAATACCTCAGAGTTGTTTTAATATGTGTTTCTCTAGTTAATAGTAGAGAGCATTTTTTCAAATAGCTATAAATAACTTTAATTTTTCATCTAAAATTATCTTTTCATATCATTTGACCATTTATCAATTAAGGAATGTCTTGTATTCTTATAAATTTGACAGAGTTCTTTATGCATTTTAGAAATGATAACTTTATTGGAAATTCTGGTTGCAAAGATTTTTTCCCAGATTTTCACTTCCCTTTTAACTTTGTTTCTGTTGGTTTTCTTTGTACAAAACCTTTTTAATTTAATGTAATCAAAGCTGTCCATTTTGCCTTTCATAATGTTTCCAGTTTTTCTTTGTTCATAAATTCCTCCCTTCTCCAAAGATCTGATAGGTAAATTTTCTCTTGCTGTCCTAATTTGTTTATAGTATCATCCTTAATACCCAAATCATGTATCCATTTTGACCTTATTTTGATATAGGGGTGTGAGATGTAGGTTTATGCTGAGTTTCTGGCATATTATGTTTAGTTTTCCCAGCAATTTTTTTTGTCAAATAGTTAGTTCTTATTCTAGAAGCTGGAGTTTGGGGCTTTATCAAATACTAGATTACTTTAGGATTTGATTATTTTGTCATGTGTATCTAATTTATTTCACTGATTCACCACACTATTTCTTTGCCAGTACCAAATGGTTTTAATGTTTGCTGCTTTATAAGGTAATTTTAGATTTAGTATTGCTAAGCCACCATCCTTCATAATTCCTTTAATTTCTTTTTTCTTTTCTTATTGCTAAAAATAACATTTCTAGTACAAAGTTGAATAATACTAGTGACAATGGACTTACTTGTTTCACCCCTGATTTTATTGGGAATGAGTCCAGCTCCTTTCTGTAACAAATAATGCTTGCTGTTGGATTTAATAGATACTGCATATTATTTTAAGGAAACTTCCTTTATCCTCATGCTCTCTGTTTTTTTTTTTTTTAATAGAAATTGGTGTTACATTTTGTTAAAAGATTTTTTTTTGCATCTATTGAAATTATTATATGACTTCTGTTGATTTTGTTATTGATGTGATCTATTATGGTAATAGTTTTCCTGATATTGAACCCAGTCCTGCATTCCTGGTATAAATCTCACTTAGTCATAGTGTATTATCCTGCTGATAAATTACTGTAATCTCTTTGCTAACATTTTATTTAAAATTTTTGCATTAATATTCATTAAGGAGATTGGTTTGTAATTTTCTTTCTCTGTTTTTGGCTCTTCTTTCCTTAGGTATCAGTACCACATGTGTATCATAGAAGAAATTTCACAGGACTCCTTTACCTATTTGAACTAAATAGTTTATATGGTATTAGAATTAATTGTTCTTTAAATGTTTGGTAGAATTCACTTGTGAATCCATCTGGCCCAGGAGATTTTTACTTAAGCAGATCATAAATGGCTTATTCATTTTTTTTTTCAAAAATGAGACTATTTAAGTAATTTATTTCCTTTTCTGTTCATCTGGGCAATTTATTTTTTGTAACTATTCATCCATTTTGGTAAGATTGTCGAATTTGCTGCTATACTGTTGGGCAAAATAGCTCCTAATTATTGCTTTAATTTCTTTTTTCATTGGTAATAAGTTCACCCTTTTCATTTGGATGGTGATTTGGTTTTTTCCTTGCCTTTTCCTAATCAAGTTAAGCAGAAGTTTATGTATTTTGTTGTTTTTTCATAAAACCAAGTCTTAGTTGTATTAATTTGTTTAATAGTTTTTTAGTTTCAATTTTATTACTCTCTCCTTTGAATTTCAGAATGTCTAATTTGGCATTTAACTAGAGGTTTTTAATTTGTTCTTTTTCTAGCTTTTTTAGTTGCATGCTTAATTCATTGATCTCCTCTTTCTCTATTTTATTCATGTAACTATTTTGAGATAGAAAAGTTCGCCTAAGAACTGTTTTGGCTGCATTCCATAGGTTTTGGAATGTTGTCTCATTATTGTCATTTTCTTGGATGAAATTTTGGATTGGTTCTGTGATATGTTGTTTGACCCACTTATTTTTTAGAATCAGATTATTTAATTTTCAATTGCTCTTCATTGAAAATAATTTTTATGGGATTTTGATCTGAAAAGGAAGCATTTACTATTCCTGACTTTCTGCATTTGATTGTGGGTTTTTTATGCCCTAATACACAATTTTTGTGTATGTGCCATGTACTTCCGAGAAAAAGATGTACTCCTTTTTGTCCCTATTCAGTTTTCTCTAGAGGCCTATCTTATCTGTTTTCTAGGATCCTTTTAATCTTCCTAGTTTCTTTTTTGTTTATTTTGTGGTTAGATTTGTCTGATTTTGAAAGGGGAAGATTGAGGTCCCCAACTAGTATTGTTTTGCTGTCTATTTCTTCCTGTAAGTGGCTTAAGGCTACTCTACTGCTTAGTGCATATACATTTAGTATACTTACTACTTCATTGTTTATGGTAGCCTTTATCAAGATGTCCTTTTCTTTCTTATATCTTTTAATAAGATCCATTTTTGCTTTTGCTTTATCTGAGATCAGAATTGCTACCCCTGCTTTTTTTTACTTCAGCTGAAGCATAATAAATTCTTTTCCAGGCTTTTAGCTTTACTCTGTATGTGTCTCTTTAGGTCAAATGTTTTTTCTTGTAAACAACGTATTGTAGGTTTCTGTTTTTAAATCCACTCTGCTATTTGCTTCTCTTTTATGGGAGAGTTCATCCCATTCACATTCACAATTATGGCTACCAGCTTTGTATTTTCCTCCATCCTGTTTTCTCCCCTGTATATACTTTGTTGTCTCTTTCCCACCTTGTCCTTATCATTATTTTTTGATCTACCCTACCCTTATCTTCTATCACCCTTCCTCTTCTCTTACCTTTTATTCTTAGTGTTTCTGCCCTCCTTTCTACCCAGCCCTTCCCTTTTCTTTCCTCCTTTTAAGGAATCTAGGCAGCAAGCAAAGGGGAGCAGAGAGTGTATTCCAGCCAGGCTATGAAAAAATATGGAGATATGAGATGTAATATTATGTGTGAGAAATAGCTAAGAAGGGTAATTTGGCTGGCTAGTAGCAAAGAAAGTGTTAAAGTTGAAGAAGTATTGTTTGATTCAGTTTTTGAAACATTCTAAAAATTACAAAGAAGAGTTTATTTTTCAAAGAGGGAACAGAGAGCAATTGGAGTTTATTGAACAGAAAAGTAATATAGTCAGACCCACACTTTAGGAGGTAGTGAAAGAAGTCTACAAATACTCCTGTTTTCCAAGATTTCCCACATTGAAAGAAGTATGTTTTTAACTGAAATACACTGGGAATAAGTAGATTGAGTTCTAATCTCAATTCTATAATCAATTAGCTCTGTAATTTGGGACCAATCACTAAAACTCTCTCGATCTTAGTATTCTTAATTGTAAAGTGAGAGGCTAGATCACATCTAAGGTTATCAGCTTTAAAATTCGATAAAGTGATAAACATAATTCATGTAAAATATATTCTAGGGTGATTGTTATTGGATATCTATCATTATGAAGTTACAGGGTGATTGAATGATTTTTTTTGAGTGTGCTACTCCTTTACAGATTTTAAGTGCAAAAATTTTAGCAGCCCACTTACCAGGCAGATATTTTTACTTCAAAGGAACTTCATTACCAAATCCCCACATTTAGAGAGTCAGTGATTCTACAGTGCTCCTTTAACTCTGCAGGCTTTCTTGCCATCCATCAAAGCACCCACTTGTCAGTCTGTTTCAACAATTCTGGAGGGAGTAGAGAGGGGAGCATTTTGTTTTCTGTTTATGTTCTGAGATCAGGCTCCAGATGAAGTTAAATTCTATTTTTGATTCACATCCAAACTCATGAGTTAAGAGCAACAGGAAAGGTTTATTGAGATGAAAAAAAACCAAGAAATCATTTGGTTTGGTCTGTGCTTCAGTAAGTCAGACAATCTATAACATGCAGCTTGACATGTACTTAAATTATTGTTATTCAATTATGGATTTCAGGGGTTTGGCATCTTTGTTCTTTATTGTTCTTTCTCTGCGTGTAATATATAATTTATAGCCTTAGCTCCCAGAATATACAAGCCCTTTGCTGGAAGAAAGCAGTTCATCATTGGATCTTGAGGAAACTTGGAGTTTCCAACTGGGTTAGGTCCTCCTTTGGTGCATCAAAATGAGAAATAGGGTTAAAAAAAAAAACCTGTTTGCTTTCAAATGAAACTAATATATTAACATCATGAAGGGGTAACAAAATGGGACAACACACTTTTTAATAGACATTTCTTCAATAAAGCTGTGGTTTATTCATATGTTAGAATTTTATTATCCACCGTGATTTATACTTAACTTTATCTAAAGGCTCATGGTGGCCAACAAATAATTTCTCATTCTTTTTAGCTATTTTTCTTTGAGAACATAACTATATTTTAAAATATGGAAAAGTAATTTATAAGGGAAATGAAAAAAGCTTACATGGAAGATTACATAAAATACATCTGTCTTTTCAAGCCATTAAGATATATAAACAATCTGTTAAAATCCCAAAATGCCAAGGATAAAAACAAAAGTTATGTTAAAAGTTAAAACCTTTTTGAAAACTTGTTCTCCTTTGCTTTAGAAAAGGCAGGATTTTACTTCATTCCATAAAGGAAGATATTGATAGTGCTATGGAAGAAGTACATATCATTTATATATAGATAGATATAGATATATGTTTACATCTATATCTATCTATCTATCTATCTATATATATACACATATATGTATTTATATGTACATATGTGTGCACACAGACATGCATATGTATATAAGTATGTATGCACAAATATGTGTATATATACACATATATATGATTAGAGGTAGTGTTTCCTTAAAGGAGTTAATGATAAAACAACAAAAAAAATGCAAGATAATCCTTTTCCAATGACATATCTTTTTTACTAGAAGTCCAGACTTTTGTTTTGTACGCAAAGATTTTTCTTTTTATGCCATATGAAATTTTAAGATCACCTATGAATTTGGAACCAAAACTTTTACTGCCAAATCTGATCCAATCCGAAAAATCTGTTTTTGTAATACTGCCAGCAATGCACTAACTTTAAAAAGGTAGCCAGACATATTGGCAAAAATATATGTGGTTAATCAACGAAAACTATGTAGCAGTTTGGGAGCAATCAATCAACCTTCAGAAACTTTTAAGCATGAAGTGAGTGACTGTGAAGACATTATGACTTGTTAGGAAAGACTGAAATTAAAAGGCATAAGCAGCTGCTTTTGAATCCATCTCATCCTCCATTTTTTAAGTTTTCAAATGCTTGTCCCTTTACTATAAATTTTATAAGCGCTTGAAAGTAAAGCCCTGGCAAAGTCCTCCAGCTTACAGAGAAAGAACTGGTAATATAGTTGGTAATATGTATTATAAAGATTTGCCAACTAGAACCTATCCAGTTAACTATTGTTTTGTTGACTCTTTCCTGAAATATGGTGGATATTATTTAAAGAGAGAGACTGGACACATGCCATTATAACTTCATTATATGTCTTCTCAAACAAAAGAATTTATCATCTGAAATCACTTAATACTCTTCTGAAATTCACAGTTGCAGTATGCACACTTGCTATCATCTAAGGTCTACCCATGAAGATTTTTTAAGATAAAGACATTTACTCTAAAGATCCTTTCTATCGGAATAAAATTGATAATTTTCCAACTTATTATTACTTCCTCATTCAGAATTCTTGTGAATAAATTCTAATCTCTGGAGGAAATATATATTCTGTTATGTTTACTTGGAAATATTTATTTTCTTTGCAATGTACTTGAAAATATTTTGAATGAAAAATTAGAAACTGAGAATCAATAATGTATACTGGTATTACACATCTTTGGCTAAGTATTAAAACTCAATTGTAAAAGTGAACATTTGAAAAGCAATTACTTTTCCACTTAATTGTTTGGGCCTGAATTCATGTCCTATTGTATCTTAGTAATGACATTAACCACTTACAATCCCCCCCTGCCTCATCATTCTGGGTTCTGTCTGTGGGAGAGTCCCACTATACTAACACTAATAGGGCACATTTCTGTAGTACTTTGAATTTTATAGAATGCTTCCTTATAATTGTGAAATAAATAAAGTACCATGGCCATGGTGTTTCAGACCTTGTTGACACAAATTTATACAACATAACTAGTGATTTGAAGATGATTCTAATCTTATTGGAATTTTCTTGATGCTTGATTGAGTGACATAGTGTTCCATATTATTAATCAAAATCTTTGTTCAGTACTAAGAAAAATAGATTTTGAATTTTAAATCACTTGATATCAATTTAACTGGTATGAAATTTGAACATCCAGGGAACAGAGATAATAAGGTTTGTAAATTTTGAGAGATGGAATTATGGGACATATATTATCCTGGAAGTTATTAGAATCAATTTTAGCCCTTATTTTTCCTTTGTATGTCCCTTGTATCCTTAATTCATTAATAATTTATCAAGTGTCTTTGTGCAAAATATTTGTTTCAATTCAAGAAGCATGCTTTTTCCCATTTTAAGTGTATCCATTTTTACTCATCTTTCTTGTATACTGAAAGTTAGTTGTATTTTTAAAATTAAGTTTGTCATTTTCTTTTGATTATATCAAGTTAAGAAGCTTTTGTACAAACAAAACTAATGCAGACAACCTTAGAAGGGAATCAATAAACTGAGAAAAACATTTTACAGTTAAAGGTTCTGATAAAGGCCTCATTTCCAAAATATATAGATAATTGACTTTAATCTATAAGAAATCAAGCCATTCTCCAAATGATAAATGGTCAAAGGATATGAACAGACAATTTTCAGATGATGAAACTGAAATCCAAATTAAGACAACTCTGAGATACCACTAAACACCTGTCAGATTGGCTAAAATGACAGGAAAAGATAATGACGGATGTTAGAGGGGATATGGGAAAACTGGAACACTGATGCATTGTTGGTGGAGTTGTGAATGGATCCAACCATTCTGGAACACAATTTGGAACTATGCTCAAAAAGTTATCAAACTGTGCATACCCTTTGATCCAGCAGTGTTACTACTGGGTTTATATCCAAAGAGATATTAAAGAAGGGAAAGGGACCTGATATGCAAAAATGTTTATGGCTGCCCTTTTTATAGTAGCTAGAAACTGGAAATTGAATGGATGTCCATCAATTGGAGAATGGCTGAAATAATTACGGTATTTGAGTGCTATGGAATATTATTGTTCTGTAAGAAATAACCAGCAGGATGAATATAGAGAGGTTTGGAGAGACTTACATGAACTGATATTAAGTGAAATGAGCAGTACCAGGAGATCATTATACACTTCAACAACAATACTATATGAGAGTCAATTCTGAAGTGGCTATCTTCAGCAATGAGAGGATCCAAATCAGTTCCAATTGATCTGTAATAAAAGAACATTGGGAAATGAATGTGGACTGCTTGCATTTTTACCTTTCTAAATCTGATTTTTCTTGTGCAACAAGCGAACTGTATAAATATGCACATATATATTGTATTTAAGATATACTTTAAGATGTTTAACATGTCTGAGACTGCCTGACATCTAGGTGAGGTAGGAGGGAAGTAAAGGAAAAGTTGGAACAGAAGTGATTACAAGGAACAATGTTGAAAAATTACCCATGCATATGTTCTGTCAAAACAAAGCTTTAATAATAAAATAATAGGCAAAAAATTGTTTTCATTTTATTAGCTAATTGGCTATTTTGACATACTATAATTGTTAGATTTGTATTTTCTTTCTTTTATTTTATTTTTGTGCTGACTCCTCTCTGTTTTAGTTCCAATTTCTTTTCCACTCTTTTGATATTGATCTAGTACTGCAGGTTCTCTAAACTCTATCTGTTCTATCCTACATTTATTGAATTTACCTAAATTGCTAATTTACTGTTCTTTCTACTTTTCTCCCATCCAAGGCATGTGTATGATTCAAACTTCTCCATTCCCTGTCCCCATATTCTTAGCTTTTAAGACTCTAACTTGACTACTTATACAATATATTAACTGATATAGAAATTCTTAAATTTAACCATTAAATACTTTCTCTCCTTTTCCAAAGACCTGTGGATATATATCCATTAATACTTTTGCTCTTTATTAAAAAATGTGCCTATTATTATATTACTTTCTATAGTATGGAATTAAGGATTTAAAAAAAAAAGATTCTCATATCCTAGGTAGCTTATGACTCCCATTTACCTTTATATTCTCTAAAGTTAGTCACTGGTTTGTATAAAATTCATGTATCCTTTAAAATGGTATTTTATTTCTGTTAAGCCACTTTTATGCTTCTCTATTTTAAAATGTAAATATGTCATTATCTTCTACTTTGGAAAATTTTATTTTTCATGTCCTAAGTTGTCTACTCTATAATTTGTTTGTATTTTTCTGCTTTGACGGCTCAAATTTCTTACTTGATTTCTAGCTTAATATCTTTTTTTGAAGCATAGCTTTAAAATAATTTTTTTGAAACATTCTGGAGCTCCTTGATATTGATTCATGAACTTCTGAAAATCTGTAGAATATTCTTTTTCAATGAGAGTATTTAGTTTATTTAAGTCCATTGCACAGTATTTATTTTATATGTGATGGGTTATTTTTTTCTTCCATATTAATGGATTTTATTGCTATCTTAACTATTTGGAATCTAGTTTTATGCTCAAAGTTTCTCACTTGATTTTTTATGTTGGCACATTTTTCTTCTATTCTTGGTGATATTTTCTGGTGTTCCTTTTTTTTTTTCTCTTTGATACATTCAATCTTCCACCATTATGATGTATACCTTTTCTCCTTTATAGGCATCGAGGTCTAGAGGGTCAAGCTTAAGTTTACACATGTAGTGTCTTGATAACATTCCTGCCTTTTGTAATATGTATAAAAAGAAAGACCCAACCTAGAATTCTATTTGTCCCTTGGTTAGGGACACCTCTTTTTCTCTAGTTCTGTTCTATATTCTTCCTCTATCATTCTTTTCCCAGCACATACATATACATACATACACATACAATCACAATCTCCTTACTTTTTGTGACTGGGCCAAATCTGTGCTTTTTGAGTTTTTGTGGGAATAGGAGCCACTTTTATCTGTAACCTGAAAGCCAAGCCTATGAAATTGTTTGCACTGATCATAGCCAACACAGAGGTAATCCTAAAGTTGGGAAGGATGGATTGGGATTTTAATTTATTTCAGTTCTTTGATGTTTTTTGTCCTTGGAAGATATTTATTATCTTCTTAGCCTGTGAATTTAGCTTTAATCTTCATATATTTGGTATAATTTTCCTTTACCCCACCCTCCCAAGGATTTCAGCTTGTGGAATTATATAGAAAACAACTAGTCTGGCATCTTAATGAACTAATCAAAAACTTCTTTAGTGTGTCATATGACCCTGGACTTACCATTTACTACTTGTATTCATTTGACTAAGTGACTCAGGATTTCAGCTTTGTCCTTTCTAAAATGAAGGACTGGATTGGATGACCTGTAAAATTCTATAGTCAAAGTACTGAATATTATTTTATTCAGAGCACAATTAACAATTTTGGCAATACAATTATTGGGGAGACATTAGAGCTCTCCTCATGGGAGTCAGCAAAGGGGTGATCAGTAGAAATTAAATTTAGTCACAGTTAAATAGGAAGTATTATGCTATAATTTATTAGTTTAACTAATTATTTTGCTAATTAGGGGCTAAACCAAGTTGTTTTCATCTGCAGGATGGCTGCCATAAGCATTCTCTTAGTTTTGATAGTATGGAACAAAGTTCAGGCTGCCCCGTTGCTCTAATGAATAAGTATTGCATGAGATACAAACTTTATTATATAAAACATATTTCTTGTCCATGGAGCTTACTGTGTAGTAGGACTTTAAGACAAATAAAGAAATAATCATACTAAAAAATGAAAAATGAATAAGAAAAGTGACAAACCAACTACTAAATTCATCTATTAGAAGAATCAATCTATTAGAAGAAGCATTTTCTTTAAAAGATGATTGAATATAATTCCTCTGAGAAGAGGAGAAATTTTTTCCCTTTGTTTTTCCTCTTTCTAACAGTTTTGTGCACATGATAGATGTATAAAAGATGTTTGTTAGATGTTTTAACATGAATGAAGAGTAGAAATTCCTCAAATTGATGGAAAAAGCATGAGGCATCATATTTTTGGGTGGTTAAAAGTTTTTTATTATGGAAGAAAACACATGATGTTTCCTTTTCCTATATCACATTGTCCTGTGAAATGAGTCATATCTATAATCTAATTGAACTTCTGTTATCTCTTCTGAGGAGGTATCTCTAAGACTAACTCCATGAATATTGTTAATCTCATTCTACCACATCCTGCTTCTCATTAGAGTAATCCTGTCCCCACCATTCACCATCACCTAGTCCCTCTCAAATTAAATAAAAATAGTTGGCAGTTTATGTTCAAGAATGAGGAAATTCATGGTCGGTTTAGAACCATATAGCCACAAAAAGATTTAGCCTAAATTGCTGAACTTATTTCTTGAATATTGAGAAAAAGTTTTTAGACTATTTGTTTTTCTGACCTTTAAAACCACCTCTGGATTCTTGATAAACATTAAAGAGCCTGAAAAGAGAAGGCTTTTTACTACACACCCCCTTTTGCATGATTTCAAAACTGCTAAAGTATTTTTGCTGTGGCTGTAAAAGGAAATGCTTAGAAAATAAAAAGCACGGGAAACAAAGCTAAGTGGTTTTCTCTCAAAATTTCATATCCACCTGAAGGACATCTCACCTGTGAACAGTACTTATTAAGTTTCTTTCAAGGGAGTGGGACCTATAATTTATGAATGCTGCAGGTGTGAACCAACCTCTGAAGCCTTTTCCAAGGGAATGAAAGAACGTTAATCATTATTCATGGCTGAGATATTCTATTTATTCTGTGGCAGCACAAGAATTCCTTTTTCTCTGTTGAATGCTCAAGACCTACAATTTTATTATTATAGTCAAAGGTTTTGCAACAATGAAAGATTCCCCTTTAGAATTATGTATGTTTAGGTCTGCTCCTTTGGACAAACTGATTGAATTTTTAAAAAAATAGTTTGTAAAATGACCAAAAGAACAGTTGCTTGAAAAAAATGATAAACCATATGTTTTTATTTAAAGAATTACTCATCTTATCCAAAAAGATATATGCATGCCTACTATGACAGGTTAAGTAGCATTAAAATGAACTCTGCCAACTTTTTTTTTGGTTACCCTGGAATTTGATTATTTTGAGTGGGGTACCATGAACTAGCAGAGAGCTCACCAGATTTTATATCAAGAAGAGTTGGGTTCAAATCTCATCTGTGCTATTTATTGGTCATATAACAGGCATAAATTCTTTTGCTAAAAAATGTTGAAGACAAATGGGCCATTGACAAGGGTCTTGCAATCTTTTTTTATTTCGTTTTTGTGAAATGAAGATTTTCACTATATCAGTAAGAAGCAATTTGACCTACATACCAAAATCCAATATGTATTGCACTTTACTTCAGAGTATTCATGATCATAGCACCATACAGGGATTTTATTAAGTAAAATTCATTCTCATTCCATTCCAAAATTTTTGAATCTCAACATCTTCCTACTCAAAAGCTATTTTGTAATATATTTACATATTTGATATCTGAATCAGTATGGTTATGATTACCATTTTTCCTCCTTTTGAAACAGCAGTCAGTGTGAACATTTATGAAGTGAAAACAGACTTTGGATTCTTGATAAAACAAAACTGGAAGTTTCAAAGGGAGAGAACTACCTCATTTTCTTTTAGCACTTAAAAATTTATTGGATTCAAAAAACTTTATAAACAATCATCCATTTCCAAGTGTAATATTTAAAAAGATGATTATTACTGAAATGTTTCCTTCTAGGAAGAGATTTGTCAAGAAAATTTATTCAATAGTTGAGCCAACTAGTGCTGCTCATATAAGATAGCAAATGAAATACTGGCTATGTGAGATATAGTACAGCAGAGTAGATAGAATACTTCTTAGGAATGAAGATAACATAGGTTCATATTCTGCCTCTGATTCAACCTGGTGCTTGTTCCTGCCTTAGTAAGTGACTTAACCTCTCAGGGCCATAAGGAAATTCAAAGAATAAAAAATGCAGAAAAAAATTTTGTCTCTGCTTCAGAACAGAGATTTATCTCTCTGGGTACTTCCTTCACTGAGAAAACCAAAGGTGTAGACAAAAAATTAATAGAATAACTTACTCAATTCTTTGAATTAGCCTATTACTTTACATGCATTTTTTTCCCTACTAAATTGACAGTTCCTTGAGGGAAGAAACATGTTCCACAAAACTGGGTAACAATAGTTTACACTTATCAAATTTACATAAAAGTTTGAGATTTGAAAATGATTTTTTCCACAACCATCTGTGAACTGGGTACCTTTAATTATTTTGTTCCTCATTTTACAGTTCAATCTTGGAGACTTTAAATCACTTAGAGTCACAGGATTTCATTGTAGTAGACCTAAAAGTGGAAGAGCCACCAGTGGCCATTTTATAGATGAGAAAATCAAGGTCCTATGTAGTGAAATGACATCCAGGGTAATATAGATAAACATTAGGGACTAGATTTGAATCTCGGTCCTCTGTGACACTGCTGTTTCATTTAGTAAGTGCCAGAAACAGGGTGCAAATCTAGTTCTCCTGACATGAAATTCTCTGTGCCTTTTACTCCATGATGCTACCTCTCATAATAATGTAACAAAGGTTCCCAACCAGTGTGCTGCCCAGAATACAGAACAAACGTTTATTTAATGAATGTATGAGTGAATGAACATTTTCTCAAATAATTTTAGTTATAAAAATCTTCAGAGTGGTTAGTATAGTCAACATATTTCTACAATATTCAAAATTTTATTCATCTATATTCACTTAGTAAGGTTACAATTTAATAACTAGAAGGCTAAAGTAGGATTCTTTTATTTTCTATGACTTCATGAGGGTTTTTTTTTTTTTTTTTTTTTTTTTTTACAATTTCATCCAAAGACAACCAAAAAAAGAGAATGAAGATGTGCCCAACTATCAGAAAAGTTTCACTATGAAACTAAAATAGAACCACAAATCCAATCTGCGGAGCTTTGGGTAGGAATAAGAACCCACCAATTTTTCCTTTTCCAGAGAGAGAAAAAAAGATTGTTCTGTGGTTCACAAGGCTTTGGGGGGCATGGAAAAATGTTTAGTTGCAGTTGGCTAATGTAAGGAGGTAGCATAAGATTGAAACTAACCTAATCTTGAATTGTTTCAGACTTTGTTTGAAAGACTTCCTACAAATACCAGTCACTATCTGTTTAAGTATGGGGCCCTCTATTAACCCTTATTGTCCTGAAAAATGCTAGAGGCATTGTAATAGCCACAAATGGTTAGAAGAAATTCAATTTTATGAGTCTAAATCATTGAACCTCTAATTCATGGATCATATTGCCAGGGTGAGGCATTTGGCTGATCCTGGCTATCGGGAAAGAAAACCATTTCATATTTTCTAATACTTCAATTAAAAACTTGCAGATATTCCCTTTTGAGGTTTCTTGCTGTAAGAAATATCTTCCCCCACCCCCAACCTATGTAGTAGATAAGCCAAATAGTCAACTTGAATGGATATTACATTTTCATCGAATGAAAACACATTTTAAAATTTTAGATATTTTGTCTTAATGTGCTTCCTCCATTCCAATTCAGAGAGCCAACTTTTGTTACAAAGAATAAAATGAGAAATAAGGATGAAGGTGGGGGTTGAGAGGGGTTGGGGAAATAGTTCAGCAAAAGCAACTAATAATTTAACTGTCTGACTGCATTTGTAGTATTTCATACCCAGAGTTCTCATCTGAAGAAAAGGAAAGGCGTTAACATTTTCATATGTCTTCTTTTGGACCAACTTGATCATTATGATTATACTATGTTCAATCATATTTTTGCTTTATTGACTCATTTACAATTTGCAGTCTCTCTCTCTCTCTCTCTCTCTCTCTCTCTGTATGTATATATATGTATATATAAATATATTCTTTTCTTGATTTAGTTTCACTTAATTTTATATCAGTTCATTTCAGTATTCTCATGCTTCTCTTAATTATTCATATTCATCATGCCTAATGGAATACTAATATTTTCATGTATTTTGTGTGCCACAATTTGTTAAGCAATGTATGAATCAATGATCATCTACTTTATTTTCAATTCTTTTCTCCCACAAAGAAGTGCTGCTAGAAATATTTTGCTGGGTATGATACATTTCTTTCCAACTTTGAATTATGTGTGGTATATGTATAGCAAAAGTACTCCATTTCATATTTATAGGTCCTTACTGATGAATGTCCAAGGCTGTGGGGGACAGTGAGGTGGGAGAAACTTCTATAGAGGCAGGGCTCCCAGAAATCACCCAGTAACTCAATCACCAAACATTAAGAAAAATAGGACTCTGTGGAAACATTTCAGCAAATCAGTTTGTCCCTTCTTCTTGCCATCTGGCATGAACTTTGATTTTACTAGCAATTTCTTTCTCATTGATCCAGAAGGTTCCTAAAATTTTATTTTTGTCCCAAATGCTTCATTTTTATTCCATTCTTATGTTAATAACTAGAAATTGCTTGTCCCTTGTTGGCAATTGTACCATTGTATGAGCCTTGGCTAAGGTCACTTACTGAATATTCTCAGGGCTGTACTAATCTTGACCTACTGCAAGGCTACTACCGGTCTTATAGAACTACATGCATTGCTAAATCCAGTAAAATTCTCATTAGAACATATTGAACACATGTTCTCTTTCACTTGTCCAGGAATTTACTTTCCATTAAAACATACATATGAGAGGTGGGGGGGGGGGAAGGGTAAAGGAGGGAGAGAGACAGAGAGAGAGGAAGGAAGAAAGGGAAGAAGGAAGGAAGAGAGGGAGGGAAGATAGGAGGGAGGAGAGAGGGAGAAGAGAAAAAAAAAAGATTTCCTTATATTACATGATCCTAAGCATCACCAAATCCAAATATAACTGGAATGGAATTTGGAACTCAAAAACCAGTCTAAGTTTCTCCAAATTGTCCGAAGAAACAGAATTGAATAGCTTCCCCACCCACTTTCTCAAAGTGAAGTAGAAATTGCTCTCAAATGCTAGTTATAAACGTGTAATCTGAACTCCAGCCACTCCACAGGGCTGCAGAAGAATTTACGATCTGCTAAATATTTCCTTTGTTCTTCCCAGTGGTAGCCTGCTGCAGCAATTAGAAAGCAACCGGCTCCACATGGAAACTGGCATTTTTCTAAAGAATTGGTGATCACAATTAAAAACCTCAGTGAACAGGATTGGGTCCCCTTGTATAATCTTTGACTTCTGAATTTCTTTCAAATTCCTATTTTCTAAAATGATCTTGCCCCATATTGCTTTCTGCTCTTTAGTTTAGTTTTTATTTATTAATTTGTTTGTTAGGAACTTGACTGAAGACAGCCATTGTAATCTATTATAAATCCATTCTGAGTGATTTATAAAACTATTGTCCATAGACTGATGAATCATTTTAGAAGTTATAGGAAAAGATTGATTGGGTTTTTTTATTTTTATGCTGCTGTCTAAAAAAAATTTGACATTTTTTTTTACTCTCAATGACAGTAAAATTCTAAACTTCCTACAAAAGTAAGATATCCTACCAATACAATCCTTAGTGAGCAATCAACCATTATTAATTATCAGTAGGAGGCAGTATGGTTTCAGTTAAGCAGGATTCAATAAACTGTTATCCTATTTGGTTATGAAATCAGGTTCTGTGGTTAAAAGAGAGTTACATATATACATAAATGCAAAGATATACTAGATTAATAAAATTCATACACAAATTTCATTATGACATGCTACTATTCAAACTCTTTCTATGAATATTCCCATTTCTCATGAAGAAAAAAAATCTAGATTAATTAGTTTGACAGCTTAGGCCCTTCACATCTTATAACTTGTATCTGCAACTTTATTTCACTGACCACTCTTTGTTTATATTATTTATACTGTTTTGTTTTCTATAAAATTATATTTATCAATACTATAGTCCTATACTGTCCTAACTAGGCATTTGTCCTATCATTCAGTGTAATGAAAATGTCCTTCCTCCAAATGTATGCCTAATTGAATACCCACCCAGATCAAAACTCATCATTTCCATTGATTTCTTTCCTAAATCTTTTGACCATAAGTATTATACTTCTTCTTTGAACTCTTATAGCATATCATTCAGCTGTTTCATATGCATTGATAATATATTATTTTCTACCCTATTTAGTTATGCTCACAACTTAACTTCTTTTCTAGATTATAAACTCTGAAACAGGAGGCATGTTACTTATTTTTGTACTACTTAATGATTGGGATATTATGTTGGATTTCAAAACTCTTAATGACATTATAGGCTTTAAATAATTTACAATGGCACTAAGACTTTTGAAACAATCTACATAGGCATTGAATATATACTTCTTGAATTAAATTATGTCACTACTTTTCAAAGAATGTGACTAAAAATCTATTCATCTGTTACTAAAAGGTGAAGTCATTCAGATGTTGGTAAATGACATTCTGTTGATTTCAATCCCTTAAATAAAACCCACAATAGCTAGCATTTATATGATTTTTTAAGCAAAGAACTTTACAAATGTTACCTCATTTTATCATCACAATAACTATGGAGATAGATGCTGTCATTATCAAACAGTTGAGGAAACTGAGGTACAGTGAGATTAAGTGACTTGCCCAGCTAGTTAGATCCTGAGGCAGAATTTGAATTTAGGAATTCCTGATTTCAAGTCCAATGCTCTATGCACTGAACTACCAATATCTCAAAAATATGTAAAATAACAACAATAACAACCACCATCAACTTCATCATCTGGTGTTTTCTATGCTACAATAAACAACACCTAAGGAGTTGGTCTATCACTACATTTATTGTGAATTGATAATGGAAATGGCCAGTAATCTGGAACCAAAACTGAGGAAGAGAGAGTGGGTTGCATGGCCTTTAGAAAATTATATATGTGTGTGTATGTGTGTGTGTGTGTACACACACACACATACACACACACACACACACATATATATATATATATATACATAATTTTAATCACTTCAAGCTTTTTTCTGAAACTAAGGCATGTTTTTAACTCTAATATTCTTCTAATTGTGCTGTTAGTTTCTGAGTCATGGAAAGTTTCAGTTTACATGAACTGAAAGAAAGAATACAAAAAGATACAATGAGAGTTTAGGGAAATTTAAATAGTTGTTATCAAAGAAATGAAAGAACAGGAAAAATTTTGACCAGTAACACAATGAAATATAACAAAGAGATATCCTGAATGCTCTCTTATTCATAATAACATAGAAAAGACAGTGGAGAAGGCCCCCGAATTCAAGGACTGGAGTTCTTGTAGCAAAGTTATGAAGGAACAGAATTAATTAATTCATGGAACCTGGCTCGGATTGATTTCTGTACTTTGGCAAGATTCTGTCTTGTTTTACTGCTCTTTTCAATTGTTTTAATATGGTCATCATTCATATTGTTTTCCTATTTGTACTTAGTTCTCTGTCACTTTGTAGTAATCTTCTAATTTTCCTCTGAATTTCTGCAGTTTTGTTATTTATTCTTTTCTTATCTTCTTTGGACCTTATTTCATTGCTGTAGGGAAATCTTGGTATGTTTGTAGGCACCAATGAAGGAATGATAAATTGAGGGTGGGAGAGATTGAGAAGCATATATGAAATCTCTAAGATTTATTAACCCGAACCTAGTAGACTCTGGGGTCCAGTATATATTTAAAAAATATCCATAAAAAACTACCACTTTAAGAAATCAGAACCCAACTATGCTTTGAAATATGCCATCAGGATTGAAAATTACAATTCTTATTTTGCTCAGCAGTTTCTTATGGTTTAGTACATGAATATATTAAACAAAAATACCACTTCTTATTACCTTTCAGAGGAAACAGGAACTGTCCCAAAACATATTTCAGAATGGAATTATAATGAAAATAAGAGGACAAAAATGAAGAGTATTTCCCTAGAGAGAAGTAAACCACTTAGATATATCAGAAAATAGTTCTGTGTAGATGATTCTGGTTATATATTATTTATATTCTTTTGTTGTATATTTCTGTAGCTATGGTAATGTGTACTTAATTCTGAGAAGACAAAATGCCTTTATATCTTCTCATGATGTCTGGTAAAGGACCTAGAATACAGAGAGCTAAGTATTTTCTGATTAGTTGGATAAGATGCAATGATAGAAAAAAATCTTAACAAAAAAACCTGCTAATATTAACTTTTAACAAAGCAAGCAATAAAATACCAGAACAAAAAGTAAAAATTTTATCTTGAGCCTTTTATCAAGCATATTTATCTTAGTCTTGGGAAAAGAAGAACTAAAGAACTCTGTAACAACTAAGCAAAGAAAACACCTCCACCTCATCTCCTCCTACATTGTCCTGGCATTGTCACCTTTGACCAAATTTTTCTTGCCATCTCTTTTTTCTATTGCTCTGTTTCTCTCCCTCCCCTTTTTATCCTCCTCTCCTCTCCTCTCCTCTGCTCTCCTCTCCTCTCCTCTCCTTTCCTCTCCTCTCCTCTCCTTTCTTCTCCTCTCCTCTCCTCTTCTCTCTATCTCTGTCTCTCTGCTCTCTGTCGCTGTGTCTTTCTATCTTTGTCTCTCTGTCTTTTCCTCTTTCTCTGTCTCTGTCAATGTGTCTGTCTTTCTGCCTCCTTGCATTTCTCTCTATCTCTGTTTCTCTCTCTCTCTCTCTCTCTCTCTCTCTCTCTCTCTCTCTCTCTCTCTCTCTCTCTCTCTCTCTCTCTCCCCCTCTCCCTCTCTCCTTCCCTCCCTCCCTCCTCTCCTCCTCCATCTGTCTTTCAACTTTAATCTTTCTGTCCACTGGGGGATTCCCTATTGACTACGAACATGCCAATGACTCACTCATCATAAAAAAACAAAATAAAACAAAAAACAAAAACCCAATAAGAACAACAAAACCCTCACTTGATTCATTTATATCCACCAGCTACCAATCCATACCTCTCTTCTTTTTTGTAGCTAAACTCCTCCAGAAGGTCTCTAATCAATACCTCTATTTCCTTCCTCTCTTTCACTTAACTCTCCACTCTGGTTTCTGTCCTCATCATTTACCTGAATCTACTTTCTCAAAAATCAGAAGTGATCTCTGAATTACTAAATTGAATGGCCTTTTCATATTCATCCATCTTAACCTTTTCACAATTTTTACAGTTGTCAATAACCGTCTTACCATAGTCTCTCTTTTCTCCCTCAGTATTTATGTTACTTGCTTTCACCTAATCTTTGTCCTACCTATCTGACTTTCTCTTTTCTTGAAAATTCATCCAGCTCACACCCTCTGCTGTAGGTTTTTTTTTTCTTTCACCAAACTCTTTTCTCTTCTGTTTCTACACTGTTTTGTTTGGTGATTTATCAGCTCCCATGGATTCAGCTATCATCTCTATGAAGAGGATTCACAAATATATTTATTTATCCCTAACATCTCTCCTGACTTGTCGACTCAGTAAAAAGAGAATATGTTGTTATGAAGATGGCATTTAATAAATGGTTATTTCATTTTTCCTGAACCTTTACTAACTCTCAATCTCAATGATTTCTTTCTTTATTTCATTTATTAAAATTATTGCTAATCTTTATAATTCAGACAAATATGTTACTATAACTTTAGTTGATCTTTTTTAATAATTTAAAAATATTTAAATGGATGATATAATTATACATACAAAAAGATAAATACAGGAAACTATGGATTTTTAATCATATTCACTCCTATGGCCTCTAACTTTCCTAGCTGTTTTTAACAATTGAATAATGTTTTATTCCATAAGGATCTTAAGTTTTAATTTCTCAGACAATAGTTTTTAGTATTCATCTTCTTTTTTTATCATGTTCTACTCATAATTATCCTCCATTATTTTGCAAGCAAAATATAATTTTTCATAATTATAGTTTTTCCTATTTTGTTACCTGTTAATGATTTATTTTTAAAATAATTGTCCAAATTGTCTTCATTTTCTCCCATATGCACTGTTATAACTTTATTTAACCATGTGAAATAACCTGATTTAGCATTGTATTAAACCTGCAAATTAGTAAATTGACATTTTTACTATATTTGCTTAACTTAAGAATGAATAAGACATATGTCTCTATTTATTTAGGTATTCCTCCATTTCCTTCAAAATAATTTTTAAAAAATTATCTTTATATGGATTCCTAATTCTCTTACCAAGCTATTGTCTACATATGTATTGTGAATATAAATAGATATATATTCTATCATTTTGTTGAATTCTTTCTATTCTTTATTGTAATAATTTTATTATCTAACAAAATTTTATATGTACAAGATTCTACTTTCACCATATTTCTCCCCCATTCCTTTCTTCATATAAAATTATTCCTCATTTTAAAAAAGGAGAAAAAAGAAAAAAAATCAACAATATTAACCCATTGTTGTTTTTGTTGTTAAAACCCATTGAGGATTTTTCTTTAAAAACATTTTTTTCTCCACTACATTTTCAGATGAGGAAACTGAAACTTACTCAGGATCACATAGCTAGTAATTGTCTGATACTAAATCTTTCTGACTCCAGGTTCCATTGATCTATATATTGCACCACTTAGTTGTTTCCCCAAATCAAAATTGAAAAGCATAATATTATAAACAATTTTCCACATTTCTGCATAGGTATATGTGGGAAGGTCTTTACATATTTTAAAGACAAGCCTTTTGAAATTTTTAAACACCCATTTTCTATTATTTAATGGTTATTTTTTTCCATTTACATAATTGTAGTCATAGTATGTATCATGTTCTTGTTTCTGCTTACTTCACTTTGTATCATGTTATCTAAGTCTTTCCAAGCTTCTTTCTATTCATAATGTTTATTTATTTTTAATGAGACTATTATGTAACATTTCCCAATGAATAATCATCTATTTCCAGTTGTTTGCTACTATAAAAATGTGCTGCTATACATACTTTTAAGTTAATGACCTCAATAACTAGCAGTGAAACTTCTGCATTAAAGGGTTTGACATTTGAGTTATTTTTTTCATGATTTTAAATTGTATTCCAGAAATGCATTAATTCACAGTTCCCTATAGCTTGTCTTTTTAGCATAACTCTTTCCATAATCCTTCCAATATTGACTATTTCCAAATTTTATCATATTTGCCAAATTTCTAGTTGTAAAGTAATATGATAGTGTTACATCTCTCTTTTTATTAGTGAACTTCAGCATTCTTTCATATCATTGTTAATAGTTCTTCCTTTTTTTGAGAATTATTTATTCAAATCTTTTGAATATATAATAAAGAATGGCTTTTGATCTTATCAATTTTTATTTATTATTTATAATCTTGGATAACACTTTTCATAAATACTTGATACAAATGCCCTTTTTCATGCAATCACTTTCTTATTTTGATGCATTAATTTTACCCATATGCAGGGTTTTTTATACAATCAAAATTATCTATTTTACCTTCTATATGTATTTTTATTATTCATTTAATTAAGAATTTATCTTTTACCCATAGCTATAGTTATGATCAACTTCTATTTTTTTTTTTTTATGGCAGGAGCATTAACATTTAGTTTGCCTATCTGCTTTGAAGTTACTGTGAAATATGTGTAAATTGTAGCTCTAAATCTAATTTCTATCAGATTAATTTCTAGTTTTCCCAGAAATTATTAGGGAATAGTGAATCACTTAAATGTTGAAATTTATCAAGCTCTGAACAATTAAGTTCTATTATTTCTGTTTTATAATATCTTTGAAGGCATGAAGTATGTCTTCTCATTCCTGTTGTTTTCCTTATGTTATTTCTCTAGCTATTCTAGGAAATTTTTTCTTTGAGATTAATTTCTTATGATTTTATGATCTTCTACAAATTATTCCTTTAGTAGTTTGATTAATCTGTAAATTTACTTTGGTGGTATTGATATTAAGGAAAAAAAATTGGCAAGAATCAACTTATCAGTGAATATTTCTCCATGTATTTAAAGGATTCTTTATTTTAAAGGACTACTTTGTAATTAAATCTATATGTCTTTTATATGTTTTAGTAAATTAACTGTCAAATATTTTATTAATTTGTGCTTATTTCAAAAGGGATATTCTTTGTATTTAATACAAAATTGTGTTCTGAGATTACTCATTTAAGTTGTATTATTAGTTTGAACATTTTATGTTTTTGTAGATCCTCTTTTTTTCTAAAGATTTGTGAACATATTAGTGTAAGGTAATGTTTTAGTAATCATGAACTTTAAACAATTTCTTCTGATTTCATTTTTTTTTCTTTTTCTTTTGTTAGGATTCTTACAAGACGCTAAATCAGTGGAATTGATGAGATAATGATTCTCTAATTTACATGTACTTAGTACTTACTATAATTCCACAAGATTCACACCTTTAAGAGAGCATATATAAGGAGAAGCTATCAGGGCCAAGGAGGACAAGCCCACTAGAGGACAAGCCCACTAGAAGCTTGGAGCCTTAGCCAGGATCCATTTGAGGAGATTCACAAGCCAGAAAAGCAGCTTAAGCTCTCAGAAGGAAGACTACAGAAGGACTCTAAGAAAAACTAGCCAAGCCCCAAGTGAAGGAGATAAAACTTGAAAAGAGACAATAAAGGATTTAGATTTTAACTCCTGGCTGCATTGGAGGTGATTATTGAACTGAAAGGAAGGCTGCTCCCAGAAGCCCCCCAAAAAACCTGCTCCTAGAGAACACACATTTTAGAGAAGAATATTACATTTTGGCGCCCAACATGGGGCCGACATGATCCTGATTTCAGTGGAAAAGTCTCCTCAACCCAGAAATTAGGATGAGTACAACCAGGAAACTTTATTAAAAAACTAAAATAGTATTTCAGCTAAAATGGGACAGATATTTAGAAAACAGCCTTCTTTTCCAATTCAAGGAAAATGTGTAGACATATGAAAAGCCAAGGTTTGATTATAATTTGGGAGCAGATCACTGAACTTTTAGAAATTGTACAGTACACATTTACTTGGGTTTCTTTATGGAAAAAGAATTGTATCTAGAAAGGTGGAAATTAGTAGGAAAGCAACTATGTCAATTATACATGAAAATGGACTTGACTCAATTTCCAAAGACACACTTAATACATACAATTTAATACAACTGGCTTTAGGAAATTATATAAGTTTTAGAATAAAGAAAAAGATGAAAGAGCAAGAGGGGGAGGAGCCAATTAAACTAGGTGAAAAGGATGAAGAATCAGATAAGAATGGAGTTAAGTACAATTTTGAGTGTGACACTTCACAGCAGGAGAAATTAGGTCATTTCACATCCCCTGACCTACTTTTCTCAATTACCCCTTCATGGGTGGAGGGAGGAGGAGGGGGAGAGGCAGTAGCACAAACAGAATTACCTATTAAGCAGCCTATGACAAGATTACAAAAAGTACTGGTTAAAGCAAAAAAAAAAAATGAAGCACAGGATGTATCTGATTTAAAAATAAATGCATACCCTGTGATTGAAGAGGTTGACTCTTCAGGTTCACAAAGGAGAAGATACACTCCTTTTGATTTGGAAAAAAATCAAAAATTTGAAAAAAAGGTTCCACTCTTTTTGTGGCTCCATCGTCTTATGTTAAGATGTTACTAGATAATTTGGCTTATGAAATCTTAACCCCCAGTGATTGGAAATCCATAGCAAGGACATGCTTAGAACTTGGACAAAACTTGTTGTGGCTTTCGGAGTATCATGAATTATGTAGGATTCAAGCCCAATGCAATAGGCAAACAGGAATTAATGTACAAATCACTTTTGGCCAACTAGCCGGTGAAAGTCAGTATGGAGAGAATACAGCATAAATTAATTATCCCATAACAGTGTATGAGCAAATTGCTACTGCTGCAATAAAAGCTTGGGGTTCTCTCCCAGGGAAAGATGAAGGTAAAGCCTTCACAAAAATAGAGTAAGGTCCCAATGAACCTTTTGCAGATTTTGTGGGACGTTTGCAAACAGCTGTCACAAGAACTATTGGAGAAAATGCAGCTATAAGAAGAATGATAAGACAACTGACTAAGGAAAATGCCAATGAGGTTTGCAGAAGAATTATATGGGGACTACACAAAGAAGCTCCTTTAGAGGAGATGATAAGATGCTGTGGCACAATGGACACAAATGCTTATTATACCCAGATTATGATGAACATGGGAAGACAGGGTCCCTCTTGGCAATGTACTTCTAGAGAAACTCATAATGTTTTCAATGTGGAAAAGTTGGACATCTGAGATCCCAGTGTAGGTACAAAGATAGAGTGAGAAGACAGGGTGAGAGAAGACTTAAAACCCTATGTCCAAAATGCCACAAGGGCTTCTACTGGGCCTCAGAATATAGATTGACCCAGGGAAATGAGAGGCAGGGTCCAGCCCCAAAATATCATACAAAAGATAGATAGTGCATGATGGCAGCTGAGTTTACACCCAGAGAGTCTTTAGATGGTGCACTCTGATGTAATCAATCAGCAAAAAAGCAATCAGATGGTAGAAAGGGATTACATGATCAATCAGCAGAAAAGCAATCAGATAGGAGAAAGGGATTACAATTGGAGAGAACACAGGCTTTTTAACCCAACAGGACAGTGTCCAGTGCAAGCAGCTCCAATGTAATTGCCTGGTGATGAGAAGAAATCTAGTAAGTGGTAAATAGAAGAGACTAGATAGGTTAACTGCTTAGGAGAAAGGATTTGCTTGTATTCCTACAGATGGAGAAGGAAACAGGTGGCAACAAGCACCTGAAGAAAGAAAGAAAAAGAGAAAAATCTGGAAACAAAGGAGAAGACCTAAGAACAAAATCTGCAGGAATCATTGGATTCCCTAACACAAGATGAGACTGTTGCAGGACTTGAAAACCAGCAGGAATCATTGGATTCCTTGAGATGAAAAATTGTTGATGAGACTATTGCAGAACTTAAAAGCTTGCAGGAATTACTGGATTCCTGGCACAGGAACTAATGGACAATATATTCCTTTTGGACTATTTCTAGGATTTAGGACTCATTTTGATTCATGTTATTTGTTACATCACTACTCGCCTATGTTATATTGCTGTGTGCTTATGTAATTTATGTAATTATGTGTAATACCTCCCATATTGATGGATTTATGTATACCAGTTTTAAGAGTGAGCCCCTTCAGAAACCTGCTAATCTGATTTGATTTCCCATTTCCTTTGGTGTTTTCATCTCCCTTCCTGAGATATCAGGGAGGGCGTGATCACCTCTTTTTTATGGTGTTTTCACTCCTTTTTTTGAGCAGTCAGGAAAGGCATGATCACCCTCTTTTTGGGGGTTCTCACCTCCTTGAGAAGTCAGGGAGGTCATAACCACCTATGTTTTAAATCAAAAGAAAGCGGGAGATGTTAGGATTCTTACAAGGTGCTAAGTCAGTGGAATTGATGAGATAATGATTCTCTAATTTACATGTACTTAGTGTTTACTATAATTCCACAAAATTCACAGCTTTAAGAGAGCATATATAAGGAGGAGATGTCAGGGCCAAGGAGGACAAGCCCACCAGAAAAGAAGCCCACTAGAAGCTCAGAGTCTCAGCCAGGTTTCAGTTGAGGAGATTCAAAAACCAGAGAAGGCAGCTTAAGCTCTGTGAACCAAGACAGCCTCTAAGAAAAACTAGCTGAGCTCCAAATGAAGGAGATAAAACTTGGAAAGACAATAAAGGATTTGGACTTTAATTTCTGGCTGCATATGGGGTGATTATTTAACTGAAAGGAAGGCTGCTCCCAGAAGCCCCCCAAGAAACCTGCTCCCAGAGAACATCACATTTTAGAGAAGAATATTACACTCTCTAATTTTCTAATTAATATTTCTTTAAATTTCTATTTTTATAATTTCTAATTTTGATGATACAGCTTTATTTACTTCTTTATGTAAATTTAGATTTTTAAAGTTTCAATTTAGCTAATCTTTAATCATTTATTATTTTTTGTCATTATTTTGGTATTCTTATTTGTATTTCCCTTTGTTATTGTATTTGATGTTTTTCCTTTTCTATTTCCTTTTTGTCTCCTTCCCATTCCTTCTTCTTTTTATAGCAGAGAATCAATCATCAATCTTGTAATTTATTGGACTTTTAGAAATATGAATCTGCCTATAGATTTGTTTTGCCTCAGTACCATAGATTTTTACAAATTTTTCATTATTTCTGATGAAAATTCAATCTGTTAAGATTTGTATAATTTCCTCTTTCATCAAACAATTATTTGATAAATTACTTTCCAGTTATCACAGGACCACATCTTTTATTCATTTCATTTATGTTTGTTGGTCATTTTATTGCACTGTAGTTTATTTTTTTTTTACAAATAATGTGTGTAATTCTATTTGATTATATTTTCTTTGTAGCTCACCTTATCAACTTTATATTAAGCAATCTGAATTCTGGAGTTAAATGCATGGTTCTTTGTCATTGAATTTTCTTTATATTTTTGCTAAATCTCATTTGTTGAAATTTCAATCACTATTATTCCTTATTTCTATTTTTTAGAGTTATATATTGACAATGAAGTGGCAGAATATTACACTATTTTTTAAAATCAAATATTTGACTCTAAAAGATGTGTAGCTTTTCTTTCAGAATTTGCTACAGATTTATTTGTTATATATACTCAAGGGGCATAAGCTGTCATTTTTCATAGATCATACAATAATGTCCTTCTTTTCCAGTGGTTTAAATTCATTTTGAATATATTTCAATCTTTTGGATTAAATCTTGTAAAATGTATATTGTTGCAGCATACTTTTTCATTCTTTCTATGAATGTTTTGCATTTTATTGGAGAGTTTAGCCCATCTATATTCATCATTAAATTTTTTGAGTTTTTTTTCCTTCAGTTATTCTTTTGAAGATGAGTAGACACTATTATTTTAAAAAGTACTATTAATCAACATTTAACAGAAAAAATATTTCCAGATACCTTTATTTTATATATTCATTACTACTTTAACTTGGATTTCCTATTTATCAAAAATAGAAGTTTGGCAGAGACACAAGGTAGCAGAGAAAAAAATTGTAATTGCCAAATCTTCCCCAAAACTTCCACTAATAATTACAGAAATCAACAAACAGAAATCTGAGAGGGAAAGTCAAGAAAAAGCCACAATGAGTCTTTTCATAGCCTAGGCACCCTTAGGAAAACAGAGAGATCTGCACACTTGGTGTTAAGGTTGGCTGAGGGCACAGCATAGTAGAATTGGCACCAAGTGCTAATTGTGTCAGGAAACCTAAATGAGGAGAGATTTGAGTTGCAGTGGTTAGTCCAGCACCCAGCATAGTAAGGAAACTAAATATCTGTTCAAAAAGGGATCCAAGGGTACCCTTGGATACTGGAAACAGGATTGGGAGCCACTTGGAAATTCTGTCACCCATTACAATGTTTGGCATCACAATCCCAGGGTAAAGGGAGTGATTTTAGTCATAAGAAAGGTAGGGTCTTCCCTAGGTAAAGACCAGAAAATAAACCATGAGGCCAATGACCAGACTTCTTCCAAGATCACATCACTTTAAAGACATCAAAAACATACAAGCTCCCAGTCAAGCTGTGAAATAAGACATAATAGACAGCAGCTTAGTTAATAGTGAATGTTATAAATATCCAAATTAACTACAAAGGATATATAGAGAAATTATATCTGCATCCAGAGAAAGAACTGGTAAAAGTATATATGAAACAATTTCACACACACACACACACACACACACACACACATATACACATGCACGTTTCCATACATATACATATATATATATACACATACACACACACACACACACACACACACACTTTTTGGTGTCTAATGGTAGACATCTCTAGAATGGGAAGGGGAAAGAGGCAAGGAAAAAAATGGAAAAAAAATCCATAATAATTTTATTGTATATTTGAAAGTAGTAACAAGTTGTTCTTAGTAGATTTGCATTTTATGTACAATCATCTTTTTATTATGCTATATTACAGAAATGTTTCTTTTATTCTTGAAATATATATTAATATTAAAAAAGAGAATAGGGGAGAAAGAAGAAAAAAAGCACTGACAATACAAAAAAGGCAAACACATGGTTCCTGTCCTTAAGAAAAATATGTTAATGGAGGAAATTCTATGCAGGCAAATATGTACACACAATGTATATACAAATGTAAATGGGAAATATAGATATTAGGAATGAGCAGTGGTGGTAATAGTGATAGTTATAGATAAAAGGCCTCTTGTAGTGAGTAGAATTTGAGCTGAATCTTGAAGTCAGCTAGCAAAGCCAGGAGGCAAAGGTAAGGAGAGAGTGCATACTATGCATGAGAGATAGCCAGTGAAAAGAAATGGATTTGGGAGCTGTAGGGATATTAAAAGTAAATGAATAGGTATAAAGTATAATATATTAGAATAATATAAAAAGGTCAAATTGTGAAGGATTTAATAAACCAAATAGAAATTTTGTATCTGATCCTTGAGGTAATAGGCTGCCTGGAGTTTTGAGTAAGAGATAACCTTCTCTTTTAGAACATCCCTTTAGACTGGAATAGAGAGACCTGAAGCAGAGAGACCAACAAGAAGATTATTGTAATAAGCTAAATATGAAGAGATGAAGGCCTGCTGCACAAGGTAGCAATATAATTAGATGAAGGGAACAAATAAAGAGAAATATTGTGAGGAGAGAAATGACAAAACTTCACAATAGACTAGATATGTAGAATAAATATGAATCAGGAGTTGAGAAGAAAACCAAGATTTAAACCTGGTTGACTGGGGGAAAATCATAATAATAACTGTAGGAAGAGTCAGCATTTATATAGTACTTTAAATTTTTCAAAGCAATTTATAAATATTATTTTATTGATCTTTATAACAACTTTGGGAGGTAGATTCTATTATTATCAACATTTTACTCGTGATGAAACTAGGGAACAGACTGGTTAAGTGACTTGTGCAGTCACACAGCTTATAATTGTCTAAGATCAGATTTGAACTAAGGAATCCCTGACTCTCATTCCAACATTTTACTGTACTACCTAGCTGGAATTTAGAAGCTGGGAAAGTTTCAAGAGAAAGATAATGAGTTTTATCTGAGATATGTTGAGTTTGAGACTAGAAGGAATTTAATTTGAGACATCCAAGGGGCATAAGATCAATGGACTTAGCTCTTTTCAACAGTGAGGTGACTCAAGGCAGTTCCAATAGACTTGTGATGGAAAGAGCCATCTGCATCTAAAAAGAGAACTATGGAGACAAAATGTGAAACATTGCAGTCTGAGAAAATTTTTAGATTTGATGCAAGCCAATCCTAACACTCTGATTCTATGATTGGGGAGTCCTAATTCTAGGATTGAGAGGAGTTTTAGGACTAAGGAGCAATAATTCCTATCCAAAAGTGGAAGATGAGAGGTGTTGCTTCAATGATGTTTGAAACAGGGGACAGATTCAGCAAGCAGCTCTACTCTTAGGAATGCAAATTTGCATCTGATGTTACTATTGATTCCATGTTACATAATGGACCTTTAAAATGGTTTAAGCACTGGTTGGAATAGTACATCAGACATAGAAGTCTGGGGATGGGTCTTTGCAATTGGGTTTGTGCACATTACCAATGATGACCCAAGTTCAAGAATATAAAGGACAAGGAAAAGATAGAACTGGCTCTTATCCCACCCAAAAAAAATCCAGTAACAGGGCTTCTCTTCATAAGTTCTATAAGGCCATTTTCTCAAACCATTCTTTCATGTTGTTGTTGCTTTAATTCTTTCCCACTAAAATGCATGTAAGAGAGGCCTTGTACACTTACCTCTATTTGGAATCAGCTATCTGCTTCTCTATTGTAGTGTCAGGTAAGTACTTACTATTTCTTCCCAATTACTTTGTTTATCTTCATATTCTGATCAAGGAAATCTTGGGACTCCTAAGCATGTTTACCTGTGCTCAGCTTATAAAATTGCTTCTGACTTCTATTAAAGCCACATGTGTAACTCCAAGGGCACTAGCCCAGAATCCCACATGGTTAGATTTTAAGAAACTTTTGGTAGTTTGTCTTAAGTAACTATGTCAGGATAAATGGAACCCAAACTGTGAATGCTTAGTGTTTTCATACATGTCAATCTTCTGCACTGTATTGTTTGCACAAAGTAAAACCTTTGAGAGAAATCCAATGTGCCTGCTGCCCCATTGAGTAATTCTCAAATATAGGGGGCTGGTAACATTTAAAAAAAAACTTCAAATTTTATTTTGATGGTTGTTTTTTATATTTTGAAAGAGAATTTGGAATAAATAATATTAAGTTTCTCTTCATAATTTGAAATAACTAAAAACCTTTTTAAAATATATTTTTATTTAGAAGACATTGCATGGAAGATGAATGAATACACTGGTGCCTTTAATTTTTTTTTTGAAAAATCAGTAATATTTTTAAGTCTGTAATTTTTTAGTAAAATGTTTCAAAGAATAGTGGAAATATAAAGAATATGTTAAGGACAAAATCACTTTATTTACTTTTCAAACTGATCTAGCATTTGGGTTAAAGGTTTTTTGGATCCTTAGATTGCAGTTTTGTAATGAACAAATTCAATTCAAGATGGTGCAAAATAAGAACACTGATTCTTGAGCAAAAAGATCTGGGTTCAGATTTTACTGCTGACTTTTTATTTTTGTTGAGTCATTTCAGTAATGCCTGACTCTTCATGACTTCATTTTGGGGTTTTCTTGGTAAAGATACCAGTGTGATTTGCTGTTTTCTTCTCTAATTCATTTTATAGAAGCACAAACTGAGGCAAATAGGGTTAAGGGACTAGTCCAAGGTCATGTAGCAATAAATGAGACTGTTTTCAACTCTTAAAGAGTAATTCTAAGACCAGGGACACCTAGCTGTCCCTACTCTACCTTTTTTTTTTTTTTAATTTAATCTCTCAGATCCTTATTTTATTAACATATGAATTGAGAAAGTTGAACTAAATGGATTCTGAGGTCCCGTCTAGTTTTTAATCTGTGATCTGTGAATCTGAAAAGTTTTTATTAAGGAATTATGATGATGTATTAAGGAATTATGATACAATCATTGTGTTAACAATATGAATGAAAACAGGCACAGCCCACAATAAGGTTACATTCCAGTACACAGATAAGCAAATGCAAAATGTCCTGAATAAATTTACATTAGTAGTTGAATAATAATAATTTCATTTATTAACTACCTAAAAGTCCTTTAAGAAACACTACAAATTCTATTAAAATTCTTTGCTTTGGGTATTTTGATCCATTTACTGGGGGTTGGGGGGAACTGTCATGCTATTATTTATCTGTTAAGAAATGCAACAATGAAATGAAGTAAGAAGAGTGTGTCTTATTTGGACAAACTAGGCGTCAGTAGCTTGTGCCATCAGTCTCTGATTATTTTTATACTTTGTTTGACAGACACTTCTGGAAACGTCTTCTAGTTTTAAGTCGTCAGCACAGCTCCGAGGCAAAGTTCCTTACGTATCTTTAAATACTGTTAAGCTGATTGGCATTTGCTCACCCCCATCTCTATAAGAATCATGGGTCTGACTTGGCAAGAGGTGCCTCCTTCCTTCCTTTTTTTTTTTTTTTTTTTTTTTTTAAAGTTGAGCAGCTGCCTTCTGAATGCAAACCCATCTGGTCTTATTTGAGCAAAAACAAAAAAAACAAAAAAAAACAGGGGGGAGTAAAATTAAAATCAGTTCTCCCTAATTAGGGGAAAATTGTGTGTCAACAATTGAAAGGTCTTTTCCTACTTAAGGGCTGACATTTCTACAAAGAGCTTAATTGCTTGCATGGGCCTAAAGGGTTATGTTCCTTTTTTAAGCTTCATGTGCTCTCAGCCAAATACTCTCTCGGACATGCTGCTGCGAGTGGTTTTTGGATCACCAACAGCTCTTGCTATTTTAGGCTGTGTCACAACTCGAAGTTGTAATTAATGTGGATGATCCTGACAATCATAATTATGACAGGTCTTGCTTTTGATAAGACTATCTTAAGCATCCCTTGCCAAGAGAATCATAAAGCCAGTGCTCAGCATCTGGGGAGGTGTCTAGAGGAAAGCAAGGAAAGTTTTGTGTAAAGGACAAAATCCTCTTCTTAGTTTTAGGTGTTAGAGAATAAGGATTGAATTAATAACTTCATGGTAAAGGACCTCCCTCTACCCATGCAAGTGGGCATTCTAAAAGAGATGACTAGAGCACTGAGTTTGTGAGTCTCAAAGGTGGTAGATGTCAGACTTGGGTTTTGAATTAAAATTTTCCTGGTTACAAAACCATCTCTTTCACCAGCACTGACTCCCTTCATGTTTTTTTTAACCTACAAATTTTAGTAGTTCAACCAAATGTATAATCCTAGTAGATGTTTCAGTTTCATATGTAAAATCTACACATGCAAATATGCACACATGCATGTACATACAAATACTCAGGGATGCACACATGCACACGTTATGTAATTTTTTTTTTCTCTCTCTGAGAAAACCAGTATCACTGGACCTAACTTTTATGTCTGTCAACTTTTTTCTCTTTCCTTTCTTTTTTGCCCCTGCAACTTCTCCTTTCTTTATAAGAAAATATTTGTCAACTGCATGACTGTGAGCAAGTCATTTAACATATTATTTTTAGTTTCTTGTCTTTAAAGTGGGAATATGATAATACCTATCTCAGAGGGTTGTGATTGTTGTTCAGTTGTATCCAACTCTTTTTGACCCCATTTGGGTTTATTTTATTTTATTTTTTGGCAAAAATAATGAAGTATTTAAAAAAATTCCTTCTCCAGAAAAGGAGATTTCTTTACTGATGAGGAAACTGAGGTAAACAGGGTTAAATAACTTGCCCAGGGTGATACAGCTAGTGTCTGATGCTAAATGTGAACTTTAGGCCCAGCACTCTTTCCACAACACAATCTGCCTAAGAAGTTTAAAATGAGATTCAAATTAGGAAATGACTATCAAGTATTTAACAATCATTTAAGGAGAAATGATAAAGACTGGGTCCTCTGATTTAACTGATTTCTTCATTTGAAGGAACACCACTTGTATCTATTTAGGTCAGCACCTCAGCCATTTAACCTTAGAGAATGGCCTAGAGTACTCCTGAAGAAAAAGAGAAAGGGTGAAAGTCTGCAGAAAAATTTGAGTTAAAATGCAATTTTATTAGCTAAGTAACCTTGAACAAATGGCTCAATCTCTGTTTGCCTCAGTTTTCTCAACTGTAAAATAAATTTAAAAACAATCAAACAAACAAATAAATAAGTAGCACCTACCTCCCAGATTTGCTGTGAGGATTAAATGAGATAATATTAAAAAGCTCTTAGTATAGTGCCTGATACATAATAGATATTTAATAAATGCTTATTGCCTTCCTAAGAATTAAGTGACTTGCTTAGAGTACCATATTCAATATGTAAGAGAGGCTAAACTTAAATAACCTTTATAATAATATATAAATATCACTTATTCTTCTTATTTTTTTTTAACTTTCCTAAAGGCTTTTCTCAGACTCTAATGTGAAGAGTCCCTATCACCTACTCAAATGAAGGGGAAAAAATCTAGGGGCCAGCTGAGGTAGAAGTCTTTCAAAATATCAAAGAAAAAAAAAAACAACTGAGTACTAGATACTATCATCTATCTATCTATATATCTGCAAATAGATGTGGATTAATAGAGAGATGATAAATAGATGGTAGATGATGATGATAGATAGTTGATAGATATGTATGCATATGGAAGAGGGAGAGAGATAGACAGAGACAGGGTAGGGGGGAGAGAGAGAGACAGAAAGAGAGGGGGGGTAATATGCCGTTATGAAAAGCACACTAGATTAATAGTTGGGAGACTTGAGTTTCTAGGCCCTTGCCATGGATTCATTGTGAGGCTTCAATTAGGTCATTTCACTTTCCTGGGGCTTATTTTCCTCATCTACAAAATGACAGGATTAGGCTGGATGATCTCTAAAATTGTTTTTAGCTTCAATATTTCTTTTGCTCTAGGATTCTAAATTTGTTAGCTGAAAAGAAAATGACTTTTCAAATGCGATAATATGTATAAAGTGTCCAGCATAGTGCTTGGCACATATTAAGTGATTAATAGATGTTTACATCTTTTTCTTCTCCAAAAAGAGATTTATAGTTCAACTATATTTTATAGTTTATAAATATAAACTATTTTTATTTTTATTTTATAGTTTCATATAGTTTATAATTCAACATTTATCTGTGACCTGGTCCTCTATTTCACAATCCACTCTGTATACAAATATCAATATCATACTGAAAATTCCATTGAGATAATTTAATATTTTATTTAGTTCTGTTGAGTAATGCATTATGAGAATGTTTATGCTTATTTTAGAATAATATTTTTTAATTCCTAGAGGCAATGTTAAAAAAAATTGGCCTCTGATATTAAACTTAAAATTTGAAAAACTGGCTTCCAAAGTGCATGGGTTTAGAATTGATCACTTTTGTTTTGTCCTAATACTTCATTAGATTTTTGCCCTGTGAATCTTAGGGAAATTTGATATGCAAAATGAATGCTTTGAGTAGCTAACTTTTATTCACATGTTATTTTGCTTTAGAAATTAGTCAGCTGTCAATATGGGGAATATCATTGAATTGAGAGGACTGTGTTTTCTCTTCACCTGTTGCTAAGTCAATGTGCGCTCTAGAAAAAGTGACAGTTTCCTAGTGCTTCATAGCCCCATCTATAAAATGTAAACAAAAGATTTTGAAAAAAATCTGACCATGTACAGATTAAGTTTGTCATTACACATTTCTCTAAGCTGATGAAGCGCTAACAGGGAATGGGCACTCTTTTGCAAGTGGTCAGCACTAACTTAAATCTGAGCATTCACAGATAGTGTCAGACTACAGTTCAGTTAGATCAGACCTCTGGAACTATGAGCTATGTGATCAGGTGCCTGACTCTCTCAGATAGTGTCCTGGACACATAGAAAGCTGGACCAGAGGTACTTAGCCTCAATGCATTTCCCCAGTAAGGCGATAGTGGCAGGGTTGCAAGGGCTGGGAGGAAAGTGAATTTGATAATCGGCATCCAATCTTTGGCACAGGCTATTAATCTACCTATAAACTTCAAGGATTGACGATAGTACCTGTTCTTCCCTATCTCACAGGATGTTGTAAATAATTGAAATGATCTATGTGAAATTCCCGGAGCTTCTTGGAAGGAACACATTTAAGGTATTATTTATAAGTGATTATTTGTTTTCTGAGGGTAAAATCATCTGCTTGCTTCTCATTGCATTCAGTGATGTCTTATAATATAGCTGGCTTTATACGGGATTGAAATATGTCTTGACTTCATGACATTAGGCATTAAGAAAATTTAGTAAATTGATCTTACCTTGGACTAGAAAAAATTAAATAAGTGCATAAAACTGTCCAATGTAAATGTTCACCAAATGAAAGTTCTTTAAAATTAATTCCAAGGTAGTTGCTTGGTTTGTTTTTAAATATTTTAAAACACATTGTATACCTTTGTTGTTGTTGAACATATATGTGTCATTTGCTTGTTTTTATTTAGATGAGTTTTTGTGTAATATAGGCCTTAATTTTGAGACACACACACACACATGAAAGCAATCATTTTGATAAATTACTATGTATGTGTATTCTAAGCAAGGAAAGGAATGGAATTCATCTTGCCTCAGATATAGGTCTCTATGAGTAAGCAAAAACCACTTTTTGGGTCCTAATTGCCTTCAAAAACTCATAGAAAAATTCTTTCTTTTGGAAATTTTAAGAACAAACAGTTTATGCAAAACATACATTCTTGAATATGATTAATTTAGAATTCTGAACACTCCAGTGCTTGCCTAGCTCCACTGAACAGAAAAGTTAAATACTGATTTTATGTTCTATATTTTTGACTTTTAATAATCCCTAGAGAACATATCCTAACCCTTTTCATGTTGCAGAATGTACTGTATTTTAGATTCATAGTACTTAAAAAAAAGCTTTAGATAAACTATTTTATGAAAACAAAAGCATTGAAATTTATTGCTTGTGGAAAATTCAAAATGAAGACATTGAAAGTGAACATAGCATATTTATATGGCAAAAATTACTATTTTGTATTGAGGAAAGTATCAGAAAGTAGAATCAAAGGAGAATCTAAATAACCACTCCTTCAAAGTCATTTATTACAACATGATTCAGAAATAAAAAGGTGAAAAGGTCATAGAATTAAAAAAAAAGTTTCCTTGAAGCTTTCTGATACTTAAAAAAAGAAAGAGAATAAAAGCATTCTCTCCATATGTATGCATATAGACATATGTGTGTATATATATAACATGTGAATATATGCACATATATAAAATTTCTCTTTCTTTTGTTTTCAATATTTCTTTCCTTTAAATCTTATTTTCTTCTATGTTTCCTCCAAAGACTACATATAATAAAATCATTTGTTGTCTAAAAGTCTGATCTTGCATGAATCACCCATCTTTGTCAAAATTTTGAGGTTACAAATGTGAGGCTAATTGAGCAATCTGACAAGGTGAATACACATAAGTGCTTTATAATATCCTTAAACACTTGAACTATGGCACATTTAAAACATCAGAATATTCCAGCAAGTGGAACACACTACCCACATCACCCACCCTGTGCTGATAAAGCTCAAAATGTGTTTGTGAATTTCCAAGTTGGGACTGGCAGTGAATGTTGGCCTATTCTTAAATATTTATTTTCAACAGTGCTTACATGATGCCAAAACAATTTGTTGAGAAGTAGAAAACTCATCTAATCAGCTGGTTACTTTGATTACAAAATGCTAAACCATTGGTTTAATTTTTCTTTTCTTCATCAAAATGAATTCTTTCTTTTGGGATCATTATAGAATCTTATGAAATCCAAGAAGAAGAAATAAAACAACTAAAAAGTTTTGAGGAATTATTTTATTTCATTTTGTACATAGTGCATTTCAGGATGTAGTACTTAAACTTTTGCCAATCCTATTTTTAATAGATACTGTCTATTCTTGATTTGTGAGAAAATCTATACTTACCAAACCATAGATTTAGAGTTGGGAAAGTCTTTTGATGTCAACGAGTCTCATCCCCTCATTTTACAAATGAGAAAATGAATGCCAAAGAAGTTAAGAAACTTGCTGATAAGTATCCAAGGCAGAATTCAAACCCAACTCCACATCTAGTTTCAACTTATTATACCACTCTGCCTCTTGTTAAAAGAGAGGTCTTAAAAAAATTTACTGAAGGAAAAAAAATCATAACCACTAAAAAACAACATCCCTTCATCTTTTCTTCTCTATCACAATTTCAGTGGTGAGAATTCTTATATCAAATCTGATACCCCTCCCTCCAAGCCATTGCTGACAATCTATAGACACCAATGTAGACCATTTGATTATGAGTCAGGAGAATTAACTTTCAATGCCAGCTGTAGACCTCAGCAAATACTATGTGACCTGAATATGTTATCTGACTTCTCTGTCCCCTCATTTTTGTAGTATATAAATCACATCAAGATTTCATGGCTTGTGACTCTACCTCTAAATTAGGATTTCACTTTTAAAAGTTTATGATTCCATTGATTCATGGTACTTTCTGTCTAAGTTCTGCAGGTATTATACATCAAAGTTATTCACAAGGTGATGAAGGGTTATTGCTCCAAATATACTCATCTTACTGTGGAATCTCTTGAGTTTTTTTTAGAAGTTTCTGGATTTTTACATAAATATCATAAGGTAAATTCCTTTGTTTTTCTTGCTGAGGCAATTGGGGTTAAATGACTTGTTCAGGGTCACACAGCTAGGAAGTGCCTAAGGTCAGATTTGAACTCAGGTCCTGACTTTGGGGCCAGTACTCTATCCACTGCACCATCTAACTGCCTTCACAAACTGCAATAAAAACACAATTAAAGATAAATTTCCATGAAAACATTTAATTAGGGTTATTAGATTACAAAATACTTAAGAGTCATAATACCTGGGTGGTTTGAATTGTTCTGCCCTTCATGGCCAAAAAAGTAGACTTTGTGTACCTTGCAGTTCTTAATAAGGTCGTCATAAATTTATAGCTAGGAGAAACATTAGAAACCATCTCTCTCAAAATTCTCATTTATAGAGGAGGAAACTAGAAATTTCACTAGGGGTGAAATATATTATGCAAGGTGGTAAAAGGAAGAAATGAGATTTGAACCCACATTTGCTTACACAAAATCTATTTGGTCAAGTTGCTCTTCCATCAGACCCAAATATTATTTTTAAAAACTTTGGAGAAAAGATTTCACTTCTATTGGCCTCAGATTCTTTACCTTTTAAATGAGTGAGTGAGATTATATGACCTCTATAGTTTCTTCCAGATCTAAATCTCTAATTTTAGGCTATCAAAACCTCATCTTTAATATAGGTACTTTCAACAGTGACTCCCATTTGAATCTTCATCTAATCAATGTTCTAGCTGAATCCTATGACAAATACATAACAGATGTACCTAATCCATTTCCCAGAAGTTTCAATATTTGGCTAACTTTTCTGATATGACCTATGTTAAATTAATCTAGTATAAACTATTCAATAAGCTTATAGATTTTGCTATCATAGAGTGCAGAATAATATCTTTTTTCAAAGTGATGTATTTGAAATTACTTATATCTGAAGATAATGATTCTTACTATTAATGCTAATATTTATGTTAATGTGAGGATAAAGACATCTAATTACCCAACACAGAGACTATTTATTACCTTTTTGTTTCCTGCTGAAGTTGCCATTTATAGACTCTGGAATGGTTATGCTGCTCCAGAAAAAGGAGTGACTTATTGAGTAATTTTCCATCATACTATAAAGATAGAAAATAACAAATAACACCCTAATATCCATTTTTGATGAAAATGGGGTAACTGAAATTATGTGTATATTTTCTATAAATTGTAATTTCAGTAACATGTAAGTATAGAACAATGATCTGACCAACAGCATTTAAATGTAAAACTTGAATTATTTAGTATGTAAGACAGCACATAATTCAAATTGGTTGATTCTAGAAGTTGTTCTGTTAACAACTTTTGATCACTTTCTGCTCCCTGTTTAAACTGCTCCCTGGTTCTCCTGTAATGATGACCAGTCTATTGATTTATCATTTATTCTTGCCCTGACTCTCATAATAGCTAGTCATATAGCTTTGGGCCTGATTTCTATTCCAATGGATTAGCCTGATTTTCCTTAGTGCAAATTATTTTGAAGACAAATCAAATGAGGATTCTTATAAACCAAAATAAAGGGAATGATAATAAGTTTAGATTGCTACTAATAAAAATTCATCCATGAAAAATCAGAAAGTGTCCTTAGGTTCCTATAGAGGGGATTTAGATTATTGATGAGAAAGACACCCCTCAAAGATGGTGAAATATTTGGAAGAGGTTCCTGAGGGAAGCTGTGGAATCTCTTTTTTTTTCATGTTTATAGGAATGTGTTCATCTTGATATTATGTAGAAGCTTACAGAGAGGGTGCTTCCTTTTTCAAAAACATTCCAAACTTTTGTTTCTGTGAAAAACAAAATTCAAAACAATTTATACACAATTATTTCAGACACAAGTCATTAATTAATTAACTTTTGTATATAAAGCTTTTTATTTTCAAAATACATGCATAGTTTTTAATATTCACCTTTGCAAAACCTTGCGTTCCATTTTTTTCTCCTTTCTTTCTCTTCCCCTCCCCTAGAGAGCAAGTAGTCCAATATATGTTAAATGTACAATTCTTCTACACATATTTCCACAAATATCATGCTGCACAAGAAAAATTAGATTAAAAAGGAAAAAAGTGAGAAAGAAAACAAACTGCAAGCAAACAATGGCAAAAGTGAATATATTATATTGTCATCCATACTCAATTCTGACAGTCATCTCTCTGAGTGCAGATGGCTCTCTTCACCACAAGATCATTGGAACTGAACTGAATCATCTTGCTGTTGAAAAGAGCCCTGTCCATCAGAATTGATCACTGTATAATCTTATTGTTGTGTACAATATTCTCCTGGTTCTGATCATTTCACTTAGCATCAGTTCATGTAAGTCTCTCTTTGGACCTCTCTGAAATCATTCTGCTGATCATTTCTTACAGAACAATAATATTCCTTAACATTCATATACAGTAACTTAATTAACTTTTTAATGCAGGGAATACCTAACTTTTCTTTTATTTGACTAAACTTCATGAGTAACAGAGAGAAGGAAGGAGGAAATAAGATATGCTCAGAAAGTTAAGTCCTTATTAGGAAAAAGAGGAAATTTGCAGTGGCTTATTCTGTCCCCCTCTCTATCTTCTCTACTTCCAGGAATCTCAACTAACCTCAGTTAGTGAAGTGTGGTAGCAACAGCTAGCTACGAGATCCACCAGATCAGCCTATGAGGATTACCTGTAGCTCATAATCAAGTGGAGAAAGATCTTTGTTCCAATAGAAATCAATATATTTTAATTCTTGCTTATTTGCAAATTGGTCATTTCTACATGTGAACCAAAACATATAAAAATATCTTAGTGAGAAAGTTACAAAGAAGGGAATTGCATAGCCAATAATAAGGGCCAATATGATAATTAAATTTAAATACAAAAGATTGTAAGCTTAGTCTCTTTACTTGTGGAATTTGCATAGGTTTTGATTCCCTTTAGTGGTGCAGTACACCTGGTATAATGAAAATTGCATTCATAAATGACCTTTGACACTTACTGGATTTGTGATTCAACAAATCACTTAACCCCTAGTTACCTTAGTTTTCTCATCTGTAAAGTGGAGGTGATAATAGCATATGTTTCCCAAGTTGTAAGCATCAAATGAGAAAATATCTGTAAAACACTCTGCAAACATAAATGCTAGTTAAAATTATGATTATATGCAGTTGAATTCATTAATAATAAGTTTAGAAAGGTAAAATCATTTTACAATATAATATTTAGAAAATCAAAAGTAGCTAGATAGCTCAGTGGATAAAACAGTGGGTCTAGAGTCAGCTAGATGATACAATGGAGAGAGTGCTGCACTTGGAGCCAGGAAGACTCATTCCTGAGTTCAAATTTGACCTCAAACACATTCTTGCTATGTGATCCTGAGCAAGTAATTTAACCCTATTTGTCTCAATTTCCTCATGGTAAAGTAATATGGAGAAGGAAATGGCAAACCACTCCAATATCTTTATCAAGAAAACCTCAAATGGATTGCTAAAAGTCAAAAAACCCATTAACAATAAGAAATTTTTTGATGATTTTTATTGGCTACCTTTTGATATCATAATCTAGTTTAAATGTGCTTCATATTTTGATATGGTTAAAATTTTGGATCTTTGAAATCACTACTAAATATTACAAGTACCAAGAATGTAATTATTAATATCAATGCTATTGTTTGACATGGTTGGAGACTGGTGAATTCTGTAGTAGGAGAATATTTTACCAGAAATTGTTGATAATGTAAATGTTCTTAAGATATATGACTAGCAATAAAATATGGTGGCATATTCACAAAATGCATGCTTTAATACATGGCTAACAGTTTGACAAATGTCATTTTAAAAAATCAAATATACTAGAATGTCTCTATAATGTTTTTCAGGGAGCTGGAGGTTTTTTGGTGTTATCTGATCCTCTTTGGGCTCATATCCAGGATTTTAAAAAATGAAAAGTATAGGCAGGAAAATGTTAAATGGAGGCATATTGTGATGAATTTTCACTACATATTTGTTTTAAAGGGTTTAACTTAATATATAGCGTAGTGAAACTTTGTTTTTTCATGCATAATGGATTAAAAAATTTAGTCCCTGGAAAACATTACCAGTGAGTTGCACTGAGTAACAAATCCATAAAGCAATACAACCAAGCTTTTTATGGTTTTTTCCCCAGTTCTGTTTATTTTTTCATCACTGTCCTGAGTGGATTTTTAACTTTTAAATAGGTCCCATTTATTCCCAAATAGACATCCTTACTTAGAAGGGAATTTGTAAGAGTACAGATGAAATTTCATTGCCATGCATATGGTCACACCTTGTCAGAACTTGGATCCTAAATTTCACTGCAGTTTTGATATTTGTGTACATTTAAAGTGACATGATTTGGCAAAAGAACAGTATCTCTTTTTTGACTTAGTAGTGCATATAGTGATGACTGACCATGTACTACAAGTTTAAAACAATTTTAAAAAATTGTTTGCTAAAGTGATAAGAACAAAACTCATGTTTTTTCTAACTTCATTTTCAGTTGGCCACTAAGTTCAGCCAATAGGTGAACAAACACTGCGAGCTAGTGTTCTTTATTCAAATGGGTGGGAAGGGCAAGAACAATTTTTAAAAATTGACTCAGATTTTTTTGCAATATTAATCCGTAGCTTCAGAACTAAGTCATTTTGGGGATTTATTTTTATTTTTCTATAAAGTAATAATTAGAATTAGGTTTTACATAGTGATTTAAAATTTGCAAAGTATATTACATATGTTACCTTATTTGATACTCAATCACTCCGGGAGAAAGCTATATTTATCATTCTCATTTCACAGATGAGGAAGCTGAGTTTTAGAAAAATCAATTCCCAAATTCACACAACAAATAAAATATGTGAAGTGGGACTTGAACTATCTACACTGATACCTAGCTGCTTGTTTTTTAACTACATTTTTATTACATTATAACTCTGCGTGTAGCAAAACTAAAATGGAAAATGTGAGCTTTCCCATCCAAAAAGTCAAAATATGTTAACAGGTCAGAAAAGAAAGTTCTAATAGAAATATATCTTAAAGAATACCTTTTTTTTGAGAGATAAGGAGCAGGGGGGAGGAAGTCTTTTTCTATAACTGTCCAATTTCTACCAAAAAAGAGGGTTTAAAAATGTACAAATGACACTTTGTTCTATAGTGATGAATGGCTATAGAAATGCCACTTCTGTATATGGAGCAGGGTAGAAATCTGGGCCTAATTTTTGGTTTTCATTATAATTGTTTTATTTCCCATAGAGTTTAAATGTTTTTTTGGCGGAGGTGGTATTGGTATTTGTATTATTGATATGCTCCAGTTGACTCCAAATTCAACATTTTTTTTTTTACTGTACCATGCTGTAATGTTATTCGACAAAACATTTTAATTCCACCTGAATTTTAAGAAAATTGAATACATACATATATATAGACACACACATACAAAAAAACAAATGAAAAAAACCTGCTATGTTGTTTAACATTTTAGTTAATAACTTAAATAAGTCTGAGATGGTATGCTTCTCAAATTTTTTGATTATACAAAGCTACGAGGGACAGCTCACATAATATATGGCAGTCTGAATAAAAACAATGTTTGAAAACTAATGTAGACAAGATCAGAAGGGAATCAATAAATTGGGAAATCATTTTTACATTTAATGGTTCTGATAAAGTCCTCATTTTTAAAATATATAGAGAACTGACTCAAATTTATAAGAATCCAAGCCATTCTCCAATTGATAAATGGTCAAAGGGTATGAACACAGTTTTCAGATAAAGAAATTAAAAATATTTCTAATCATATGAGAAGGTACTCTAAATCACTATTGATCAGAGAAATGCAAATTAAGACAACTGAGATATCATTACACACCTGTCAGATTGGCTAAGATGACAGGAAAAGACAAGGATAAATATTGGAGGGGATATAGGAAAATGGAACACTAATATGTTGTTGGTGGAGTTGTGAATGCATCCAGCCATTCTGGAGAGCAATTTGGAACTATGTTCAAAGACTTATCAAATTGTGCATAACTTTGACCCAGTAATTTTTTTGGTTTTCATTATAATCGGGCATATATCCCAAAGAAATCTTAAAGGAAAGAAAGGGATCCACATGTGCAAAAATGTTTGTGGCAGCCATTTTCATAGGAGCAAGAAACTGAAAACTGAATGAAGGCCCATCAGTTGGAGAATGGCTAAATAAGTTATGGTATATGAATATTATGGAATATTATTGTTCTATAGGAAATGATCAGAAAGATGATTTTTAGAGAGGTCTGGAGAGACTTACATGAACTGATGCTAAGTGAAATGAGCAGAATCAGGAGATCATTGTACACAATAACATAAATATTATAGAACAATCAATTCTGATGAACATGACTCTTTCTAACAATGAGATGACTGATGCCAGTTCCAATGATCTTGTGATGGAGAGAGGCTTCATCTACACCCAAAAAGAGGACTGTAGGAACTAAATGTGAATCACAATAAACATTCTCACTCTTTTTGTTGTTTGCTTGCATTTTGTTTTCTTACTCGTTTGCTTTCTTTTTTTGATCTGATTTTTCTTGTGCAGCAAGAGAATTGTATGTTTATATGTATTGTATTTAACATATATTTTAACATATTTAATATATATTGAATTGCTTGCCATCTAGGGGAGGGGATGGGGGAAAGAGGAGAAACTATGAAACACAGACTATGCAAGGGTCAATGTTGTTAAATTATCCATGTTTTGAAAATAAAAATCTCTATAAAAAAATAAAACAATGTTTGACAGATTAGAGTGTTAGGCAGAATCTAAGATGGTTTTCAATAGATACTACATTTGAAGTTTTGTACTTAGTATGCCCATTATTTGCCTTTGTCAGGGTAGCTCTAAATTATTGTGTTAAGTTTTTTTAGTTTATGGAATAAAATCAGCATTTCTGTAACATAGTATAATATTTTTTTAAAAAATTGCACATGAAACCAAAAATATATTATGCATAACTTGTTATTCTTTTTAAATATACAATAAAATATCATTTAAATTTATTTTTCTACTCTCCATTAGACTACCATTAGACACACAAAGGTATAGATAGATTTATAGACATATTTATATAATATAAATATATAACTAATAAAATAAAATAACATATAAATGAATAAAATAATAAAATAAATAAAATACAAGAATACAAAAATAAATAAATGATTAAAGTAAATCAATAACAAAGATAATGTGATGCAAATATATTTATAAATCTACATATATATATAGATATATTTGCATATATGTAAAATTATTCTATACATACATCTATTTATCAGTTCTTTCTCTGGAAATGTCCTTAATACTTAATTTACATTTTTATAATAATCAAAATAACTTATTCATTCAAAGTTACTCTTAAAACAATATTTCTGTTACAATGTGTAGTATACAGTATACAATACTCATTTTGCTCTTCATTATTTCATACAAACCTTTCTATGGTTTTCTAAGATGATCAAGTTCTTCATTTCTTATGTCACATTAATATTTCATCATAATCCTACATCACAACTTGTTTAGTCATTGCCAATTGCTGGGAAATCTTGCAATTTCCAGTTTTTTTTTTTCTATTGTGTTCAGTTCTGAGTACCACACTTTAGGAATGACATTGATCAACTAAGGACAATCTAAAGAATAACTGGGCAATTAAGGCCTATGTCATATGAGAACAAGTTTTGAAGGACCAACAAATGAAAAAAAGGTTAAGGTAGTCCAGAATTCAGTACCAGGAGCAATAAGTACATGTTGGAAAGTGACAAATTTAGATTTGATATCAGGAAAAGTTTTCTAACATACAAGAGTTAGTCAGAAGCTAAGTGGCTTCCTCCATATTTAGTGGGTACCCTCTCATTGAATACAAAGTATAGAAGATTAATTGTGGAGTATGATTTAGCAAAGATCCCTTAATGGTATCTTATCTCTAAATTCAGTTATCTTTCATGCCAATATTGCTAATAATTTACAAGTATTACTTAATTTAACTTCATAATTATTCCAACTTATTGAATACTTCCTTTTCCCACATCTTCACTTTAATGGAAACTCTTTTGCCTCAGTTTTTCCCAGAGAACATTTTCTGAAAGTCTTCTGTCTCCTCCTATTCTTTGTAATTTCGGTAATATCTTATATGTGAACTCTTTGTGAGTATAAATTGTTCCATTCATTATATTTGTATTCCTAATATATTTGTATTCTTTACACATAGTAGACACTTAGTAAATGCTTGTTGATTAATTATATTACCTTTATCTATGGACATTCTGTATCCATTCTTCTGTAGGATGCAAATTGACCGAGGGTCTGAGTCATTGTTATGCTTGTATTCCAAACTTCTAATACAATGCTTTGCATTTCCTCTTAATATTTTACTAGTAAGAAAGGTTATTTGGAAAAAAATTAAATAACTTGCTGGGAGGCCCTGACCCAATACCAATGAAAACACTAGAATAGAAAAACAATTTTCCTATCTTATATTCAAATCTCAGTATAACATATTATAGTAAGCTTGTTAGAGAAGTAGACAACTGGGGTTATTATTACTCAAATCAGAGGGCATAGTCCTCTCTGATGTGTGTTGGAAAGATAGAAAATGGTCCAAAAGAAAATTAATTAATTATAAATAGTCTGAAAGAAAAATTGCACTGATGACTAATGTAAAATAATCAATTAAAATAATGTCAAATCAGATGCAGCTGAAATATTTAGGTCATATTTAAAGGTCCATTCTGGGCTTTTGTTGATTGCAAATGGATACCTATTTGCAGGTTCACACAGGACAGTAACATAACAATACATCTAAGTCCTAGAGCCAAGTTATCCCATGAAAGGTAGTCTAATTGTTTCCCAAGAAACATGAGCTGGCTAAACAAATAAACCAGTAACCTGTCTTTACTGTGTATATTCAACCTGCCCAGTTTCATTTGATGATATGTTTCTGTTTTTAAACTGTAAGTAGTCAGGACTTTTCATTTAAAAAAATGTCTGTAGGGAGCAGAAAGGCAGGAATTATTAAAAACCCATGGTCAATTATGTTTTGAGACTGTGCATAGAGATTAAGCAACATTTTTGTTGAAAGACAAAAGCAAAGCCCTTGGTGCCAAGAGGAAATGATCTCTCAGAAAGGAAATGATAGGTTGAATAGCTTTAGTTTACTTTCACCTCTGAGATCTTGGTTTAAAGCCATCTCTGCTATCCCTGACAAAGCAAAGTAAAAGAATGCACTGAGACTAAAAGCTACTGTGAGAAAAGCAGTCTTTGCACAAATTCAAAAAATTTAGTAGCTATATAAAAATAAGATAGAAACAAGTTTTTCTGCAATTTTATGTTTGACTTTTTAAAATCATATATTTTAGGGGGAAAGTTCAAATAATATGGATCAAATCTTGTAGGATATTATTTAACTTGAGGAAACAAAGATTCTTATACTTTTTTTTAAATCAAGAAAGCAGAAATCAAGTCCACTAATTATTACCTACATTTCATAACATTTAATTTATGTCTCAATTTATGTCTTTCTTTCAAATACACATGAAGGAATCCAAAAGAACAAATTCTGGTTAGATTATGGTCCAATTATTTATTTTACTTTAGGGTTTTACAACTTAACATATTTTACAGGCATATTTAAACAAGAGTTTTATACATGACATTGCTGTTCATTCATGAGACCAAATCTATAGTCAAGGCTCTCAATGAAGAAAAGTATTACATTTTCCTATCATTGTAAAGGAAATGGGACTTTACTAAATAGTATTAGGCAACAATAATCAAGTCTAGTAGGTTAGGAGTAGGATTTATTTTAACTCATATTTGCTAACTTTATATGTCAAAATGTTAAAGATGGGTTTCTAACAAGAAAATATGTTAGAAATGTCTGGGTACACACACATACTCACATATATGTCTGTGTGTATAATTACACATGGGGAAACTAAGGAATATGAATAATTTTACTTAGTTGTTTTTTTTTTCTATATGCAACTCTTATGTTTAACACATTTATATATGCACAAAGACATAAATCTCTTTCTCTGTTATAATGGTATAAGAATTGTCCATCTATATTACATAAATATGTGGTTATATAACTTTGTGTATGTGTGTATATGACTATATATTGTAGAGCAAGTGCCAGTCTGCATTTGTAGAAGAAATTTCTCACTAGATATTTCCTATGCTGTTGATGTTATAGAAAGGCATGAAGTAGAAAGAATATAAATATGAATATATAGAGATATATCTGAACATCAATATATACATACATATGTCTGCATATACACACATGTGTATATGTGGTATATATATTTACATGTACATATACACACATACATAGAAAACCAAGAAAATGAACATAATAAATTGTGATAATGAATAATATCAACTAGGGTTGTAATGAGGGATAGTTATCAATTTGGAATTAATATAAGAAACTTAACTCAATTCCTAGATATTTGTGTTAATGTTAATATTTTTTCCCATGAATGAGATGGTGAAGGTAAAATTTATCTAATTCTCTCAACCATATCTCCCTTTAGGCAGGCAAGCTGGTCAAGATGAGGCAAAAAGGCACCCTGAGGGAGAGATACTATATGGCAGACAAATCAAACCAATCTCATCACCTCAAACATTGTCACCACTCAGTCCCTGATGGAGAGTCTTACTCCTAATTCTTGGGGCCCAGCCTATGACAAAAACATAAAATATACTCTATAACATACTGCATTCAAAAGAATATATTTTACCTCAGTAGCAACATTCATCATTCAGCTTACATATTTTTGTCTTTTGTTATTCACAGTATCAAAAAAGAAAAAAAAATTGTACAAAAGTTTTAATACCTTAAAAAAAATCTAAGCCTTTTTAGATTCCCTTTATTAAATTAAAAGAAAGAAGGAGAGCCTGGTTCAGAGCCAAAGCTACATTGAGTTGACATGAACTATCATAACTAAATTGAAAAAAAAATCATGGAATTATAGACTAAAACAGTAGAACTGGAATAGAATATTTATTTTTAACATGCTGCCATGTGTACCACTAGAGTAAAATGGAACAACAATTTGGTTATCAAAACCAGAAGCATCTCCTCACAGAAAGATTCAAAAATGTATTAACCCACAAACATTTTTATTAGTCCAAAGAATTTTCTTAACTCTGTTCTACTTCTAAGAAAACTTTACAGATGGTTTAGGCAACCATAGTAATTCCAAGTACAATGAGTTATATTTTAGTTTTTACAATATTCTTATTTTCTTATTTGGACAAAAATTTATTTGAAACAAAACTAATTCCACAATCATTTCTGAAGTACTTGCCATGTGAAAGGTATATGCAAAAACATTACTAGGATAATTGCAATTTATAATCAAAATCTCTTTGTAAATGATGAAAAAATAGAAAAATTCTATGAAGAATCAATCAATCAATAGGCATTTATTATGTCAGATGCTAAATATTGGCAATCTAACACAAAAGTGAAATGATCCCTACCTTCAAGAGGCTTACATTGTACCAAGAGAAACAGTATCAACATGTAAAAGTCTATATGATACATGAGTAGACTCAAGGTGACCTTGAACCAAAAGGGACCAGCAGCTGAGAGAATCAAAAAAGGCCTCCTGCAGAAGGCATTGTTTGAATGAAATCTTAAAGGAAACCAGAGACTCCTAAGGTCAAAGGTAAAAAGAGAGAACATTGCAGATATTGAGAACAGGAGTCAGAGCAAAAGCAGAGACAGGAATGTTGTTCATGAAAAGTAGCAAGTAGAGTACTAACTGTACATTGTACAGCGGGGGGAAGGGGGTTATGTAAAAAGATGAGAGAGGCAGAAAGAAACCAAGTTGTGAATAGCTTTACATGCTAAATTCAGGACTCTTTAGATGAGCTTGGAGGTCAGAAGGAACCCGTGAAATTCAATTATAGAGAGGTGAGAATTGACATGATCAGATCTGTGATTTTGAATGTGTGGAGGATTGTTTATAGTCAGAGAGTGCCTTCAGCCTAAAAGGCCATTTAAAGGATATTGATAGTAACTAATGATTATAGCTTGATAATTGAGTAATAATTGTAGGAGAAGAAAAGAAGGAGGAATATTCAAAAAATGCCATGAAGATGATAAGATGAATGAATATGGATCTGACACCAAAGTTGTGAACCTGAGTAACTAGAAGCATGGTGATGTCATTAATAGTAACAAGCAAGTTTAGAAAGAGTAATGATATTGGGGGAATGAAGTTTGTTAAGAAAATCCTTCAAATTTAATTAGCATAGTCTTTGATACTCAGAGAAAATGATGTAAAAGTGGACATATGTAAGGATGGCAAAAACAACAACAACAACAACAACATTTCAGTATATGTTTCTAAGGAGTAAGGAATGAGAGATCAAAAGCTTAGCACAGTGCCTAGTAGGTAAATGCTTGTTGATTGATGGATGAAAGGCTTTTTTAGACTACACAGAAGACTTCTAAATAATGAATACTTTCTTTGAGAAAATAGCTCTAATATGTTGGACAGGGAAAGCAGAAAATAATACCATAAAATGAAATAATTAGACTTTAATTAAAAGGAAATGACTCCTTAATGATATGGGAGTTATTCCAAAATTACCTGTATATAATAAAATTTGTTAAAACAAAGTTGGTACAAAAGTAGACATATAAAAGTGAAGAAAACATAATGCGTGCAAGGAGAACAACTCCTGCCTGACCTATTTAAAGTGAATGTTGAAAAAGAAAACTGAAAAATAGATAGAATAATGGACATGGGCATCGATCATCACCATTTCCTAAGGAAATTTTACTAACATAGCTCAATTATCATGATGAGAATAACCACAAAGGTTAAAAACCACTTCAACCAGCATATACTAAGATACAGAGAGAAACACTATGCCTAAGGGTAACCCAAGTTTCTAGTAAATACTCTGTTGTAAATATTGTAGCAAAAGATAAGAGAAGATACCTCATCTGACAGTGGAGTATGAAGGTGGCATGTGGTTGCTGCTCCTGGCAAATTCTCTTGTTTCTGCTCCTTTAACCTATTGATGCCAGAATTTAAGATGTAAGTCACCAGTCAAAAGTGTAAGAAATACGTCTGCTAGTGCGAATGACCTCTGAGAAAGTCATGAACTGGGAAAAAGAGGATTAGGCAAAGGGGTGTCATGATATGGGAAACATTTTTTTTCCCCTTAGCTCATTCTCAGTTTCAACTTCATGGCTCCAAAAAACACAAATCCTTTCTTTAATATTTCTCCCCCATTTCCTTGGGCATGGTGACAGCTATTAGAAGGTTTAATAACATGACTGGGTTTCATATTCCTTTAGTTTAATTTTTTAACTTTGCTTTGCTATAATAGACTTGCTATTTAAAAGTCAGTTATTTTAAGTCCATTGAATGAATGAAACTGGGCAGTGAAGAACAGGGTATTTTAGACTATCAAATGAGAATTGAGAGAAGAGATGAAAGGTTTTTTCTCATATGAATAATTTTGGAATATATTTTAAGTTATATTAGAGTTATACTGAACCTGAACACAGTACCTAATTGTTATAAGCTGAAAGAACTTGAAACAGTAGTCTAGAAGTTTGTAGACTAAGTATCCTCTGGTGAGCATTGATGACACATATATGTGTTTAGTAAAGTCTGTGCATGCCCTCTTTTTGACTATTGGTTTGAATGTAGGGTCCCCTGATACCTGAATTATATACTGTACCTCAACTTATCATTAATTAATTCATTAGTTAAAGTGACAGATTCCTTTTCTGCAGATTATGGAGAGCAAAAAAATGAACTAGATATGGGCTGCTACTGTTTCTGCAAAAGGATAATATATTATATATCTAGGTTATATTTATTGTTACAACTAGAAGAAATAGTGGAGAGTAAAATAAATTTAAAGAAAAGTTAATGTGAGAAACAACAAATCAAAGCATCTCAAGGGCATGGTGGATGAAATTGAGAGATAGCAATTGAACAAAAAAAAAAAAGGAAAATATTTTTACAAGCAAGTCTTTTCAGGATTAGGGACAGTAAAATTGGCACTTTGGGACTCTAAAATGATACCTGAATGTGTAATACTATATGGAAATGACACTGAAAACAACAAAGATCAGAGGACCAGTTAGATTAAATTAGGCATATGCATACATGCAGGGAAGAGAGACAGACAGATGGGGGGAGACTGAGAGAAAGAAAGAGAGAGAGAGAAAGAGAGAGAGAGACAGAGAGACAGAGAAAAAGAGATAGAGAGACAAATAGAGAGGTGTCTAGGGCCAGGGCAACACACTTTTGAGGATATTGTGATAATTAATTCTCAAGATTTCTTGAAAAGTCATGGAAAAAAATCTTAAACTTTATTATTACATATTCAAAATAAGAAAAATCTTGCCAACAATTAATTCATCCCTATTTTTCCTTTCTATAGTTTTAGGTGTTTTTTTTTTAATAAAAGGAATGAATAAACATTTATATAGAGTGTTTTATGTGCCAGGTACTAAGCTAAGTGCTTTATATTTATAAATAGACAGACAGATAATCTACATATATATATATATATATATATATATATATATACACACATATACATATATGTATATAACTACACATACCAATTGCTCCTTACAACAATCCTATGAGGTAATTGTTTTTTCTTTTCAATTCCCATTTTATAGTTAAGGAAATTGAAACAAATAGAAAATAAATGACTTACCTTAGGCTCCACAGCAAGTTAGTATCTGTGGCTAGATTTGAAGTCAGGTCTTCCAGACTTCAGGCCTAGAACTCTGTCTACTAGACCATTAAGGTCTTGAGAAAAAAGAATTGCTTCTATACTCCTGGGGACATTCTTGATAAACATATGAGAAGGGAACCGGAAAGTTTTTGCAAATTATAATCTATATAACCAGGTATGGTGGTATATAATTCCTGTTATTAATGAGGCTAAGGCTAGTTTTGCTAGAAGTTCTGAGATTCATTGTGTTTATACTAAGGTTAGTGACTATTCTTTAAACCTGAGAGTGGGAGAAACAGACCTGGTTGCCTAAGGAGTGGAAAACCAGTACAGATTGGAAACAGAGCAGGGTGAAGTTGCTATGCCAATCAGCCGTGACATTGGGCTCATGAGTACTCATTTCACAAGCAATCTGGGAAAGATAGAGACCCAATTTCTTTAAAACAAAAACATAAAAACCCAAAGATATTCTATCCTTTATGATACAAATAATGTTATTTATATTATATACATATCTTATTATAATACAAATGGACCAAAAGATTCAGAGAAATCAAAATACCATTTTGATTATTATTTGATTATAAAAGTACTTTATTTGGTACAACCAATATTGCCTTAAAGATTCTCTGTGAAGTATCTGCCATATATATTTATCAAAAAATTTCATGATTCCTTGGATTTATTGATATTATGTTGATATTATGATTAAATAAATGATTTAGACATATACAGACATAAATTAGGAAGATGTATATCCATTAATTACCTCCAGATGTTTCTGTCTATAGATGTTATTGTCCTCATTACAGAATATTGAAGTGCACCCAAATAATGACTAAGCTCAAAAGAGTTTGGCTTATCTAGCCACATAGGAAAAAACAATTGGATGAAGAATACATGTTATCTAGATTAAGATATGCAACTGTTGGGCAGTCCATGGTGCTTGTCATATAGATACATATAGATATATCATATAGATGCTGTCATATATATAGCAGACATTGAATATGAACAATGAAGAACAAAGTACAGGACAAAATATGGAAGAAAAGTTATTTGTTCTTTGGAAATTTTATGGTATTTTAAAATATTTGTAAATGTCTTCCTAAAATAAAAATGTTTTTGACACTAGTATTGTTCTGGTGATACTATTCACCAAAAATCAAGAGTACTATCATCTTTGAATTATTGAAAATGTCAAAGGATGGGAATATCAATATATTACTTAACACAAAACTACATCAAAAGTGGCATAAGGTATTTTAATCAAGGAAATATAAAATTGGAAGTGGAGCTATGAAAATAATGATGGAGAACTGGTAAATAGTCTTTGTATGTTCAACTGGAATCCAAACAATGTTAGAAAATCCAAGATTTGCCACATTTGGTGAAATCCACTGTATAGGGGTTTGCGGAGGAAACACATGAGTTATATTGAGTTATACTGGTTGAATGGGTTTATGTGGATTATAATTTATACAGCCCTATGTATCTATAGCTGTATGAGATGTTCAGGGAGGATCAGCATCTCTCTGCTGAGCCCCTTTTAGGGCTGCTCATCTACCTTTTGATGTCCACATCTCACCCAACTCTTGCCTATGGCTCCAACAGGTTTTAGCATAAGCAAAGGCCATACTCTAGTAAAAATTTTCTTGGCATGCTGGCTAAACTACATTAAGGGAAACTAACAGGCCTTAAATCAGTCAGTGAATTAGAGAATCTCTGCATGAAGTCTTTGTGAAGACTTTGCCCAGCACAGTGGGTAGACAAAAACAATATGTTCCAATGGTCATGGCAGCTGAAGCATGTACTGTGTAGCCCTTAAAGTTTTTATAAACATCAAAGATCCCAGGATCAAACACAGCATCCCAGGTCATTGCTAATTGTCTTGGCTTTGTTTTGCCTCTGCATTTCAATACCTCTGGAAGAGAGTGTGAGGCTGACACCTTTGCCAACTCTGTCTCACCTAAATCAAATTTACCCAAGTTAAAACATCACCCACAGTGCCATTAGTCTTCTTTGAAAATGAAGGATGAACTACAAAAGCAACCTATCTATTTATATAACTTATTAGATTGACTATATCAATAAGATCATAAATTTATCAAAGTCTCAATTTGAATTATGAAATCTTAACACTTATGCTCCCCTTGATCCTACTTCATGGTATTATAAGTAAGGAAACTAAGACACTAAGAGATTAAGGATCAGGGTCACATAATAAATTGAAGAGCCAAGAAAAGAACTCAAGTCTGTCTTCTCACTCCTAAACCATCTCTTTTTCTATTATCCTATTCTATCTCCCATATAGAAGGCCAAAATACAGAGAAATCAAGGACATAAAAAGTACTTGATGTTGTCACCATTAAGTTTTTAAAAAAACCTATTTGTTTCAAAGGCTTACATAATGTCAGCAGTTTTGTCATTTATTTGTAGTTATTTCAAATTTATCATCATAAAACCTTTATAAAAGTCTATGTCCTTACACAGTTTCTATTTTTATATTTATACTGTCACATCTTAAATGCTTCATTCATTGGCTGCTTGCTAAATCAACTAGGCAGTCAGTCACACTTAAATAACATCATTTATTTCTCATTGTAATGGATGGTCTTTTATAACATAGACATTGCTCTCGGTTCACTGTCCTCCTTTTGAATTATTAGGCTATCTTACCATCAATAACTGTCAGAAAGAAATAAAGTACTCAGTACAAAATTTCCCCTTGTGATTTAAGAAAAAAGATGGAGAAAAGGAAGCTGTCAAATAGCCTCAAAGGGCCTTAGACGTGAGAAACGGGAAGAAATAAAGCTTGAAACATTTATTCTGGTATTAACATAGACAGGGTTAGAAGCTGGGGGACATGAGAGAAAACAGGTATTGATGGAATTTGAAACTATGATGGAACCAACACATCTTTAGAACTTTGGAGAAATTTGATGAAGCTAAATAGTTTACATGGCATATATCATCTATACCTTTTTGTATTTCATTATATTCTCACTTGGAAAATATAGACTTGTTTCCTGAAATAAAAATATAACACAGAAAAAGCATAGTAGAGATGTCCCTTGTCTGTGCAGTGTTTGGAGATTAATGGATATTTATATTTTACTGCTTTGTTTTCTCTCTGTCTCAATCTCATTCTCACTCTTTCCTCCCCCACCCCACCCGTGTCTGTGAGACTTTTTGCCTGATTTAACACTATCACTGTCATATGATTCCTATGAACTAATATTCACCTAAAAGTGACTTATATAAGCCTACTTTATAGTCAAAGGAAAAACAAAATAGTAATTTGAACTTAAACATTTTAACTATAAGTATTAAATACCCTTGTCTTTGTCTTTATTTGTCCTCTAAAGAGCAATGAAGAGGAACTCTCCCAGCCTCTTTTCCCCAGTACCTTATGTAGAGTTGTTATAATCCTTACTAATTTCACTTAACCTAGAGGGTACTGAGGAAGTTCTCTTGTCATGTGTCTTGTCATGACACTATTTGTCAAAACAGTCCACATTATTCCAAGGGAAGATGAGGGAGTCTACAGACAACCAATCAAATAGTTTACACAAATGGGCTAGGTGCTGTGTAGCTTTAGTGCCTTGTATGACCTTACAATCTATGACTGTACAACTAAGTGCTGAAAAATTTTAGGTGTAGAATAGTAACATGTAGAGGAGCAAGAAATGTTTCATCTAAAGAAAAATAAATTCAAATTCTAAATTCTGAGTGTGAAAAATTATCTTTAAAAGGATATTTATTTTAGTTTATTTAAATTAATACATTAGCACTAAAGAGGATTTTCTTTAAAAATTTTTTTTTGATAATTTAAAATATAATCATTTTAAGTAGGACTTTACTTTGAATATATCTTTAAAGGAAATCTGTCACTAAGCATAAAAAATTCATTCCAAATGACTTCAAATAATTCCAAATATTTATTCCCCAGGGACACCTTTCAGTCTCCAGCTGGGTTCCTGAAGGAGAATGATATTTGAAACCTACAATTAAAGTTACCCAATCCTAGCTAGTACTCTTTAAAAGACTAAAGGGCTTTACAGTACCCTATCAAAGAAGCTCATAACTAACTTATACTGCTTACTGCATGTATAACTAATAAAGTGCTGAAAGTATTCTGGTGGGATTAATTTCTTGACACTGATTTAACATTCCAGGAATAATAATTTGCAGAAGCCAAAACTACATTGTGAAGCAAAATCAGCACATTTAGATAGTAAATTTAGCAGTAAAATGAAATCACCAATAAACTGTCTTATTAGAGATCTGTGGCTTGGAACTTTGAGATATTCTGTAATTATTGAACTTGAGAAATATTATTTACATTTTAAAATAATTCCTTTCAAAGGAATTTTAACAATAATATCAAAGTTGTGAAAGCTTCAAGAGGAGATAGGACTCAGTATAGAGTGACAAACCTTTCTCTCTTTCTAACTTCCATATTTCTATTGTTAGCACTACCAGTCTTATAGTCATGACAATTTGCAGCTTTTGAATAATCATTAGCTTTCCACCTCCCTCACTTTTCAAATCTGATCAGTTGCCAAGTCTTGTTGAGCTTATATATCCACATTCACATTTACTTCTTTTCTCTACTTTTGGCCACTCTTAGTCTTACATCCAACTTACACCCATACCAGTTTAGAATTTTATCTACTTTTGTCTGGACCATTGAAGTAGCTTCCCCATTGGTCTCCTAGTGTGCTGTCCTTACCTCAAAAATCCATTACCCATAAAACTGATAATTGATATTCCTGAAGCATAAATCTGACCATATTATTTCCCATTCAATTCTAGTTTCTCCCTCTTATCTCTAGGATAGCATACAATTTTCTCTATTTAGCTTTTAATAGTCTTTAACAATGTTTGTCTTACCAACCTTTTCAGAAATTACAGGTTTTTCCTTCAAATGTTCTATTGAATATGGAACTTGCCAATCCCCATAAACAACATTCTGTTTCCTGTGCCATTCTATGAGCTATATCTTGTGTCTAGAAGGACACATCTTTATATCTAATTAATAAAAATTCTAGCTTTCTTCAAAGTTCTCCTAAAATGTCAACTTCTATGGTATGTTTATCTTAATTCCATTCCCACCCCCATCCCAGTAACTAATGCCCTATTCTGGAAATTAATTTGCATATATTTTGTATTCAAATTTCTGTGTACATGTGGTTTCCTCCCCAAAAGAATGTAAGCTTCTTAAGGACAGAGACTATTTACTTTCTTTATCTTTGTTTCTCCAATGTATTTAAATAGATGTTTTATAAATGGTTATTGAGATAAATTCTGAATATTATATCCTTAACAAGTCATTTGTCCATAACATGTACATGCAAATCCACTTGGTATAAAGATGCATGTATAAATACAAATACTATGGATATGTGCATAGCAAGCAGCTAGCCACAAGATAAGAGATAATGCTAGTTCTATGACTAGAGTACTTCCCATCAAAGGTAAGACTTCATTATATTATGGGAACTGGATGGCCTAAACTCAGACTGGTTCACAACATGGCATAGCAATTAAGATTGAGTTGGGAGAGAGAAAGAGGCAGTTTTCATATGAAGAGTTCAGATAGAAGCTGGATGACCATCTCTAGCAGATGCTGTTGAAGAATTTCATGAATTTTGTAGGAGACTGGACTAGATCATCTTCAATGACTCTTCCAAATCTAATAGCCTACAATCATAAAAACAGAAAATAATTGTCATCATAATTTTAATCCCTATTACCCAAACCCCGTTCCTATTCCCAACAATAAGCATCCCTTCTTGCTTTTCACAAAACAGTTATAGTCATATTAGCAGACATAAATTATTTTATTTCCTTCCCCCAACCACTGTTGCCCTTAATGCTGATTTAAACTAAATTTTAATAGCATAAAATGCTAAGTAAATGAGGCTATGAGGGTTTCACTCTACCCCCAGGGTGGCAGTATGCATATATTTGAGGTCTTACAAAGATGAAGATCAACACACACTGGATTCATTTAAAAGCAAAAGGATGAGAAAATGATAACTATAAGGGAAACAATGAAGAGATAAGTGAAGACTTGTAAAGGGCTGAAACTATTGGGTTGATGCACTGAGGTTGGGATTGCTCAGTGCTTGAGGCTAACTTCTAATTGGACGATACTCTATGGGCATATGCTTGGTAAATGGTCCTTTCCACTATCCGTACTGGCTCAATGATTGGTGTATAGAGGATTGTAGGAGGGACTAGGAGGTGGAGTAAATCTAGCCAGGGATACACTGTCTGGTAGAAGAGGGAGAAGGTGGGTCATGGAGAATCTGCTTCCATCCTGTTCAATCCTGCATCTAAGACCAAGAATAAAGGTTAAGGACTTTTGCTTATCCTGACTCCGGCTGATTCTGGCATGTCCTGGGTACTAGTGCAGTAGTTACAAAGACTTCTCAATGAATTTTAACAGTGTTTTTGCAAAAGATCAAAAGGAAATAATAGGTCTCTTTACATTCACAAGAAGGAGGAAGCTACCCTGAAAATTAATGGAATCACTGAAGGCCTGATGAAAAACAAAAAAATGGATAATCATAGGAGAAAGTTCTTTCATTTGGTCTTTCCTGAAGAAAAGGGAATCAAATTTGGACAGAAATTTAGAAATTATCTCTTTTGACCAAGAATCTCCTCTGCAACATCTCTATGAATTTATCCACCCTCTCCTTGAAGAACATCCACTATATTCTCAAGGCAGCTTATTGCTTATATGAATACTTCTAATAATTAGTAATTGTCCTTCTACCAAATGAAAAAAAAATTACCTTTCTACAATTACTTCCTTTGCTCCTAGTTCTGCTCTTTGCCACTATATAAAAATAGTTCTAATTCTCATTACATATGACTTCCCTTCAAATATTCAAGACAGCTTACATGTTACCCCTAAATCTTTTCTTCTTATGAAGCCCATTAATTAGCTCAACTCTTCCTTGAGATGCATGTCATAGTTACTAGATCAAAAGATGATAAAAACATGAGACATTTTGTTCTTAAAAAAAAAAGAACTATATGGAGATAAATAAATTGGCTGAGATGACATTTACCGGAATATGTTAAAAGAATCTCAGGTGAAGAGCAGCTAGGTGGCTCAGTGGATAGAGCACCATCCCTGAAGTCAGAAGGACCTGAGTTCAAATCTGGTCTCAGACACTTAACATTTCCTAGCTGTTCCTGGGCAGGTCACTTAATCCTAATTGCCTCAGGGGGGGAAGATAATTTCAGGTGAAATTGCTGAATGGTCACCAAAAATTCATAACAAATAGGTAGGGTACTATTGCTAACAACTTCACTGCTGAGACTATTACTCATAAAAAACATTTTATAAAGATGATAGAATCTATAAGAACTTAACCTTGAATCAAATACAATTTATTTTGGAAGAAGCAATACAATTTTTGCAGGGAGAGGTCATATCTTGCTAAAATATTAGTCTTATTTTAAGGAGGGAAATAATGCATACATAGATTATAGGAAGCCAGATAATCTCTCTATCCACTGCTCCATTTACCTACCCTCCTTCGATATAAAAAAAAGTAAGCATACTTCATTACCTCATCATTTAGTGATTTTGTGGGGGTATATATATCTCCTTTTCTAAAACAGACAATAGCTTCCAGCCAAGATGGTGGCGAGGAGGCACACAGCTGTGTAAGCTTTGCATTTTCTCTCAGAATCCATCTCATTACAAGCCTCTGAATTAATGCTTGACTGAAAAAAAAAACACAAATAGTTACCAAGAGAAGACATCCTTGAGATACGCCAGGAAAGGTCTGTTTTTACTTGAGGGCAGGACGGTTTTAGATCAGGCACAGGCTGAGGGCAGCAACAGCAAGAGTTCGGCAGGCATCTCACAGTAGAGCAGACCGGAGGGGGATGGGGTGTGATCTCAGCTGTCTCTGCGGGGAGAGCTTTGCTACAGGCTTGGATACTTTGCCCTGGCAGCAAGTCAGTTAAAAACATGGGGGTGAAGAATACAACCCCAAACAGCTGGAGTTTCCTGGGACCTGGCCACCCCTCCCTCACAGTGTCTCAGCACGCTCTCAGAGTCTCAGAGCACAGTCCTGCTAGTGCCTCGCTGCTGCCCCCCACAGTCTGTATAGGAAGCTCCATAACACCACTCAGCCCCTCCCCCAAAAAAAGCAGATTCCATTTGGGGATTTTTTCTTTTTTTAAACTTTGCTAGTTTGTCTCTGATTCTTCTCTGACAAAATGAGCAAAAAATTGAAAAGGATCTTAACAACTGACAGCTTTTATAAGGACAGAGAGCAGACTCTAAACCCTGAGGAGAATAAAAGCAGAATATCTCCAGGTGAATCCCCACAAGAGGAGATCATCTGTTCCTCAGCACATATGAATCTCATAGAAGAAATTAAAAAGGCTCTCACAAGAGAGCTAAAAGAAAAATGGGAAAAGGAGAGGGAGGCTTGGCAAGAGAGTCTGGAGAAGTCATCCCACTCATTTCAAGACAGAGTGGATAAAGAAATCAAATCCTTGAAAAATAGGATTAGTGAATTGGCAACAGAAAATGACTCTCTAAAAAACAAAATTGGTGAAATGGGAAAAAATTCCATAGAACAAAATAACACAATTGGACAATTAGAAAAAGGTATAAAAAAGTGAATGAAGAAAATACTTCATTGAAAATCAGAATAGAACAAATGGAATTGAATGACTTGAGGAGACAAGAAGAATCGATCAAGCAAAACCAAAAAAATCAAACAATGGAGAAAAATGTGAAATACCTTCTTGGGAAAACAATAGACCTGGAAAATAGGTTTAGAAGAGACAATCTGAGAATTATTGGACTTCCAGAAAAATATGATGAAAAAAAGAGCCTGGACACTATTTTCCAGGAAATTATCAAAGAGAACTGCCCAGAAGTCATAGAAAAAGAGGGTAAAATGGACATTGAAAGAATTACAATCACCACTGAAAGGGATCCTAAAAACAAAAAAAGAAAAAGGGCCAAAATGCCAGAACCCCAAACGAAGGAAAAATCCCAATGGCTAGAAAACCCAATTAAAAAAAGAGGAGCCAAAAGGATCACCCAGGATCTAGCAGCACCAAAAGGCTAAGGAACCCCGGATGCAACCAAAATAATTTATCTAGCCAGAATGAACATCTTTTCCAGGAAGAAGATGGTTTCAACAAAATAAGTGAATTTCATATTTTTTGATGAAAAACAAATTTAAAAAGAAGTTTGACTATAAATATAGAACCCAAGAGAAACCTAAAAAGGTAAAAAAACTTGGAACTATATTTCTGGAAAGATGTAAAAGAATACATGTATACCTTGTTCTAGAAATTAGAGGTGGAAAGGATATTGTACCAGAAAAAGGGTTTACCACATCCATGAAGAGGCAAAGGAAACCCATTATATCTGAGAGAAAGAATGGAGGGGATGAAATAGTGGGTATTTACTGCCAAGAATTGGCTTTAAGAGAAAAAATTTTAGACATATTCAATTTACGGGTGAAATCCCCATCCTATTGAAAAGTGAGAAAGGAAAAAAAGGGAAGGAATGTTTAAGCAGAAGGGAAAGAAACTGTGGGGAAATGAGTAAGAAGGGAGGAACCCAAGGTGGGAGGAGGGATTAAAAAAGGGAGGGCTGGGAGAAGCAAGTGGTGCTCCAAGAAACTGACGGGAAGAGGGGTGGGGGGAAAGAAGGGAGAAAAGCATAAAAGGGGTTAACAAGAGAAAGTAATACAGAATTGGTAATTTTAACCATAAATGGGAATGGGGAAACTCCCCAAAAGAGGAAGTGGTTAGCAGAATGGATTAAAAAGCCGAATCCTCAAATGTTGTTTACAGGAAACACATCTGAAGCAGAGAATACATGCAGAGTAAAAGGGAAAAGGTTGAGCAAAATCACTATGCTCGGTAACAAAACAGGGTAGCATCCTAATCCAGATCAACAAAACAAAATGGACTAATTAAAAGAGATAAAGGGCACAATCTCATTAAAGGGAGATAGAAATGAACCAAATCAATATTAAAACATATTGCCCCAATGGTGTAGCATCAAATTTTAAAAGAGAAATTAAGAGACTGAAGAAGAAAAGACAGCAAACCATAAAGGGAGATCCAACCTTGACTTTGGAATTAGATAAAACAAATCACAAAATAAATAAGAAAGAAGTCAAAGAGGTAAAAGAAATAGAAAAGAAATATAAAGATTCCCTGGAGAAATGAAATGGAGACAGAAAGGAGTACAATTTTTTCAGCAGTTCATGGAACCTATACAAAATAGACTATAATTAAGACATAAAAACCCAAACTGAAATGCAAGGAGAGATAAAATGCATCCTTTTCAGACCATGATGCAAAAAAAAATTCACCAACAAAAAGCCAGGAGAAAGAGAACAAAAACAATTGGAAACTTAACCTTACTTAAAAGAATGATTGGGTGAAACAGCAAATCATGACATAATAATTCCACCCAAGAAAAAAAAATAATGAGAATCATACCAAAATGTGGGGATGATAAAGGGTAATAAAAATTTCATATCCTAGAGGTTACTTGAAAAATAGAGGAAGAGTTCAAATAAATTGGGCTTGCAACTAAAAAAAAAATGCTAGAAAAGGAACAAATTAAAAAAACCCCCAGTCAAACACCAAACTTGAAATTAAAAAAAATAAAAGGGAGATCAAAAAATTGAAAAAAAAAACATTGAATTAATTAAAAACAAGAGGTGGTTCCTTGAAAACCAACAAAAAAGACAAACCCTTAAAAATCTGATTAAAAAAAAGGAAAGAGGAAAATCAAATTGTTAGTTTTAAAATGAAAAGGGAGAACTAGCACCAACAAGAGGAAATTAGAGCAATAATTAAATTACTTTGCCCAACTTTTTGGGCAATAAATTTGACAACTTAAATGAAAGGAAAAAAAACCTTCAAAAAATAAGTTGCCCAGATTAAAGAGGAAGAAGTAAAATCCAAACAGTCCCATCTTAAAAAAGAAAAGAACAAGCTATTAACCAATCCCAAGAAAAAAACTCCCAGACCAGATGGATTTAAGTGAATTCTACCAAACGTTTTAAAGAACAATTAATCAATGTTAAAAACTATTTGAAAAAATAGGGATTGAAGGAGTCCTACCAAACTCCTTTTATGACACAGAATTTACCGATACCTAAACGGTGATTGAAAACAGAAAAAAAAAATTTAGACCAATCTCCCTTTAATAATATTGATGCTAAAATTTAAATAAATATTGAAAAAGACCAGAAAATCATCCCCAGAATAATACACTATACCGTAGGATTTATATCAGGAAATGCAGGGGCGGTTAAATATTGAAAAACTATTAGCATAATTGACTAATCAAAACCAAACTAAAAAAAACAAATGATCATCTCAATAGATGGAAAAAGCATTTGATAAAATCCAAAATTATTCCAAAAAAACATTGAAAGTATGGAATTGGACTTTTTTCTTAAAATAGTGGGGAGATATATTTAAAACCATAAAGCATATATCAATGGAAAAAACTGGAACCTTTTGTAAGATCTGAGGAAGCAAGGTTCCCATATCACCATTATTTTAAATTGATTAGCACTAGCCCCGCAATAAGAGTAGAGAAAGAGATTAAAGGAATCAGAATAGGCAATGAAGAAACCAAACTATCACCTTCAAGATGATAGATGGTATCTTAGAGAACCCCAGAGATTCTATAAAAAAAGCTATTAGAAATAATTCATAACTTTCAAAGTTGAGGTTATAAGATAAATCCCCATAAATGCTCAGCATTTTGTACATCACCAACAAAACCAACAGCAAAGATACAAAGAAAATTCCATTCAAAAAACTGTTGACAGAAAAATATTTGGGAATCTATCTACCAAAGGAAAGCAGGAATTATAAAAAATTACAAAAAAACTTTCCACACAAATAAACAGATTTAATAATTGAAAAAATATTAAGTGCTCTTGGATACGGGAATATAATAAAGATGAAATTCCCAAACTAATCTATTTATTTAGTGCTGACCAATCAGATTCCAAGAAAATATTTTAAATCTAGAAAAAATAAAAAAAAATTCATATTAATAATAAAAGGTCAGAACTCAAAAGAATTAATGAAAAAAAAAAAAAACAAATGAAGGTGGCCTAGCTATACCTGATCTAAAACTATATTATAAAGCCACCCCAAAACCATTTGGATTGGCTAAGAAATAGATTAGTTGATCAGTGGAACAGGTAGTTCCAAAGAAGAATAGGAATTATAGCAATCAGTGTTTTAAAACCCAAAGATCCTGACTTTTGGGATAAGAATTCATTATTTGACAAAACTGCTGGGATAACTGAAATTGTATGGCAGAATGGATGGACCCCACTTAACACATATACCAAGATGATCAAATGGGTCCATGATTTAGACATAAATAAGAGATTATAAATAAATTGGAGGAAATAGGATAGTTTATCTTTCAGACTTGGGGAGGAGGGAAGAAATTTTAACCAAAGATGAATAAGACCATTATTGATCACAAATAGAAAATTTTGATTACATCAAATTGAAAAGCTTCTGTACAAACAAAACTAATGCAAAAAGATTAGAAGGGGAACAAAAACTGGGAAAACATCTTGACAGTTAAAGGTTCTGATAAAGGCCCATTTCCAAAATATAGAGAATTGACTTTAACTTATAAGAAAAACCAAGTCTTCTCCAATTGACAAATGGTCAAAGGATATGAACAGACAATTTTCAGACAATGAAATTGAAATATTACCACCATATGAAAGAGTGTTCCAAATCAATTAATCAGAGAAATGCAAATTAAGACAATCAGATACCACTACACATTGTCAGATTGGCTAAATGAAGGAAAAAGTAATGATTTTGGAGGGGATGGGGAAAACTGGACACTGATACATTTTATTTGGAGTTGTGAATGAATCCAATCATTTGAGAGTAATTAATTATGCCCAAAAAGTTATCAAACCAACCTTTGACCCGCAGTGCTACTACTGGGTTATACCCCAAGGAGATACTTAAAGAAGGGAAAGGGACCTTTTTGCCAAAATGTTTGTAGCAGCCTGTTTGGGCTAGAAATGAAAAATGAATGGATGCCCATCAATTGAGAATGGTTGGGTAAATTGTAGTAATGAATGTTATGGAATATTATTTTTCTGTAAGAAAAGACCAGCAGAATGAATACAGAGAGGGTTTGGAGAGACTTACATGAACTGATGCTAATGAAATGAGCAGAACCAAAGAGATCATTTATATGTCAACAAAGATATTATGAAGATGTACTCTAATGGAAGTGGATTTTTTGACAAAGAGACCTAATTAGTTTCAATTGATCAATGATAAGAAGAAGCAAAAAAGAAAAACACTGGGAAATGAATGTAAACGTTTGCATTTTTGTTTTTCTTCCCGGTTATTTTTTACCTTCTGAATCCAATTCTCCCTGTGCAACAAGAGAACTGTTTGGTTCTGCACACACATATTGTATCTAGGTTATACTGTGACCTATTTAACATGTATAGGACTGCTTGCCATCTGGGGGAGGGGGTGAAGGGAGGGAGGGAAAAAGCTGGAACAGAAGTGAGTGCAAGGGATAATGTTGTAAAACAATTACCCTGGCATGGGTTCTGTCAATAAAAAGTTATTATAATAAAAAAAATTAAAAAAATAAAACAGAAAATAGCTTCTCTATGACCTTTAGGTTTTTACTAAGCTAAATTTTCAGAAATCCAATGCAATAAAATAAGATGATCAACTTTTGGCAGTTATGAGCTCTCCCAATTTAATTATTCAAATTCTACCTGTACTACTCTTCCACCTGTACTACTGTTTGCATTGGTCAAGTTCCTTAGTATCACTGGGTATCAGTTTCTTCATCTGTAAAAAGAGGACAATTGGAACATAATGATATTCAAAATTGTTTCCAATTCTAAATGTGTGATCCTAAAATCCATATTTGATACATTACTCTGTACAATATGAAATTAGCAAGAATCTTCATATCTATTTAAATATTTCACTTTTTTCACTGATAAAATGTTTATTTCATCTTTTCTCTTTTTATATCTTATTCACTTCACACTAATTATTGCTTAAATATCTCTTCTCCCAAGAGCTTTTCCTAACAAAAATTAAATATGACCAAGGAAAATAAATCAAATGAGTACATTATCCATCTCTACAAATATTTGCTTTATTCCACACCACTAAACAATCATTTCTCTTTCCCAGGAGGTAAGAGTCCATATTTTATGATTGATCTTATTTATTCAACAGTATTTTATATTTCAAAATATATGTAAAGATAGTTTTCAACATTCATTTTTGCAAAACTTTGCATTACTAGTTTTCTGAAGTCATGCTGGCTTTTCTACACAATGCTCAGATCTCCATAATCTTCAATTATTCATCTCCTTTACACTTTTGTGATCATCCTGGTAGTTTTGTTTATTTGATTATACATCAGTTCATACTTTTTCTTTTTTCAATTTTCAATGATTTCTTCATATTTATACTTTTATGCAATAACATGTTATTCTATTTACTAACTACATTTTGTTCAGACATTAACCTTAGGTATCCATTTTGTACACAGTTTTGTTTTAAGTAGTTTATAAAGATTTTTGTATATTACAGGTCATTTCCTTTTGGCTTTGACCTCGCTGGGATATATAATGTAGTGGTATCACTGTCATGGAGTATATGTAGTTTAATGACTTTACAATTGTAATTCTATATTATTTTGCTCAAAAGTTGAGTGACTTGATAGATTTATCAATGCATTCATATGTCTATTATCTCAGAAGCTCTCCAACATTTGACATATTTGATAAAACACAATTACCACAAACTTTAGTAAATACTTTCAAATTTTATTATGTGTAAGCTCATTGAATACCTCATGGACAACTGTCTAATGATAAACTTACACATTTGACAGATATTGAGTGCATTGCCTAACTTCTGAAAGCATATCTAGTTTAGGAAGACCTTCCAGCAAGGCTACTGAGAAACTACATTCATTTTCATTTCACAACAAAGGTTAAACACTTCAGTGGCAATTGTGTAAAAATTTTGTGGACAGCAGTAACTTATACCATGTAAGCTTTGAAAAATGTTGAAAAACAAAAGTATCCTTAATTTAGTTAGATGTTTTGTCTACATGAAAAAAGCAGGATTGATGTTAAATAGTTTTAGAGATTTAAATGGAAAAGTTTGAGAAAATGAAAAACTAAAAAAAAAAAAAATGACTGATCTATGTAATGTGCATTTGATCAGGTATTGTCCCCAAAGTGAAATTTCTATTCCACATCTTAGCTTCCATTGCTAAACTTAGAGAATCAGATCTTTAGCTAATTACTCATGAGATATAATATCACAAAAGTATTGGTCATAAAAAGCAAAGTCTTTCATATAATAATAAACTTCAAAGTCACACCAAGATGAATAAGGAAGTAAGGTAAATTATCTTGTGTTTTGAAATGCAATCCTCAATGAAGTATTGTTTGAAGATTGAGCAAAAATGCATAAACAGTGATGTTATGGATTTCATTTGTGAAATGAATGTGAGCCTTGATGATCAGCTATGTTTGTTAAATGGGAAGGGAAAACTAATTTTAATTGTGAATGTTCATTTGGACACTTATCACAAATGTAAGAGATTAAAACCTTCCATTTAGTTTAAATCTTAAACTTTTTTCCAATAAAATTTAGATAATTGCCCTTAAAAACTACCAATTTTGAAGTATCTAAGCTAAAGAATACAGTGTACAGTTTTAAAACTCCATTGAGAACATTAAGGCTGAACTTCAAAATGAGTTAAGGCTATAGAGCAGGGATGCTTCACCTGTGGTCAAATCAAGCAATTCAAAAAGTCAATACACATTTGTTAAGGACCTACTATGTACCAGATACTATACTAAGCTCTCGGAATACAAAATGGGGGGAGATGGTCTTTGCTTTCAGAGAACTCATAGACAGACAACCCCCCAGTCCCACTCACTCACAAATAGATTTCAGAAGGTCCATTCATGAACTTGGATAGGAAAGAACATCACATTTTAACTTTCACTAATCTGTCACTGAAAATTTGCATATATATTAAAACATATTCACACATTATTATGTGAAGGGGTCCGTAGAATTCACCAGACTGCCAGAGTATATGACATACACAAAAAAGACTTACATACTTTGCCATAGAAGAAAGCTAATAACAAAAAAAAAAAAAAAAAAAAAACAAAAAAAAACCTTTTTTTTTAACAGCTAGAGAAGAGAATTTCAAAAGGATAATCATCAGGAGCTGATGATAATGGATAAAGGATAGAAGGTAGACTTGCTCAATTGTTTCATTTTGTGTTTTTTCCTGTCAAAGCTAATGTGTTTGCCCTGGAAAGGTGAGAAGAGTAAGGATAGGGGAAAGTGGTTTAGAGAAAATTAAATTAAAAATGATTAGATAAATACCTGGTTATTTTGTGTTCAAGTCACAAGATCAATATGAGCTAAACCCAGGGTACTAAAAGAATTACAAAATATATTGAGTGAGCTTTGAAAGAACATGGAGAATTAGAGAAGTTATTTCAGAATTGGACAAGAAAAAATAAAGTGATTTCCCTCCCACCAAAAAAATGATCAGTATATCTACAAACTACAGATGAATAAGACTTTGGTTCCATGCAAAATTCTAAAGTGTATATAATAAAATGGTTAATTTTGTGCATAGACATATATTACTAAGAGGTAAGAAGGCTTCATCATAAAAAAGACACAATAAACTATTTGTTTGGCAGATCAGTGAAATGGTGTATATGAAATGATTTACCTAGATTTTAGCAAAGCTTTGTCAAATGCTATTCTTGTGGAAAAAAATGGAAAGATGTTCAACAATAAATTAGGTGGATTTAGTGCCATAAAATGACTGGATTTATCAAGTAACTATCAATGGTTCAAGATTAATTTGGATAGAGTTTTGAATGGAATGTCCCAGGACTGAGCTTTGCCCTTTGCTATTGAACATTTTATCAAGTTGGAGTTTTATCAACTTTTATCATTTTTATCTTTATGAGTTGGATAGAGGTGCGAATGGCATGCTTATAAAATTTAATAATGAGAAGCTGAAAGGAATAGTTAGTATATTTGATGACAGAATTTGGATTGGCAAAGATCTTGATAGACTAAAATCCAATAAGGATATATATGAAGTCTTTCTCTTGGAGTCAGAAACATCAGCATCACAGGTATAAATTGAGGAAATCATGGAAAGATAATAATTCATTTAGAAAAATAAAAAAAGATTTGAGAAATTTAGTAAATTGAAAGCTCAAATGAATCAGAAGTGCAATTCATCATTCTTCATCAGCCAAGAAAATCAACATAATTTTTTGACCTTATGTATATTGATGTAGAGGTAGCCAGGTGGTACATTGGATAGAGTTCTGAAACTAGAATCAGGAAGACTCATGTTCCTGAATTTAAATATGGCCTTACCTACCTACTAGTTATGTGACCTTGGGTTAAGATATTTAACCTTGTTTGCCTCAGTTTCCTCATCTGTAAAATGTCCTGGAAAAAGAAATTAAAAACTATTCCAGTATCTCTGCCAAGAAAAATCCAAAAATGGGATCATGAAGAGTCAGACCCAATTGAACAACAAGAGTAAAATTGGTCTGAGGAAGTTCTAATTCCTTTGTAGTCTGCCTTAGTTAGATTACATTTGGAGTAGATTTTTAAGTTCTGGTGACTGCACATAGGAAAGTTACTGATAAGTTAGACAAAATTCAGAAAATATCTAGGAGAAACTGACCAGCATGGTGATAAGCCTTAAGTTTATTACATATGAGAAGAAGTTGAAGGAGTTGAAGATTTTTAATTTAGAAAAGAGAAAACATAAGGAAGAATGATTAATAGAGTCAAATATTTGAAGAGTTATCAAGAGAAAGAGAGAACAGATTTCTTCTGGTTAGCCTCAGGAGACAGAACTAGGATGGATGGAAACTGCAAAGTGGAAAATTTGTTTGATATCAGATATGTGTTTGGAGGAAGAGGGAATTTCCTTCTAATAACAATAACAAAAAGAATGAGAATGTTATGTTATAATCCACACTCAGTTCCCACATCTCTGGGTGTGGATGGCTCTCTTCATGACAAGATCATTGGAATTGGCACCAATCATCTCATTGTTGGAAAGATTCAAGTTCATCAGAAGTGATCATTGTATAACATTGATGTTGTCATGTACAATGTTCTCCTGGTTCTGCTCATTTCACTTAGCATCAGTTCATGTAAATCTCTCCAGGTCTCTCTAAAATCATCCTCTTGATCATTTCTCATAGAACAATTATATTCCATAACATTCATATAACATAATTTATTCAGTCATTCTCCAACTGATGGGCAACCACTCAGTTTCCAGTATCTTGCCACTACAAAAAGGGTTGTCACAAACATTTTTGCACATGTGGGTCCCTTTCTTTCCTTTAAGATCTCTTTATGGTATAGGCTCAATACAAACATTACTGCTATGATTAGAAATAATTTTAATTTCATCTGAAAATTGTCTGTTCATATCCTTTGACTTTATCAATTGGAGAATGTCTTGGATTCCTATAAATTTGAGTCAATTTTCTATATATTTTAGAAATGAGGCCATTATCAAAACCCTTAAATGAAAAACTTATTTCCCAATTTATTGCTTCCCATGTGATCTTGTTTGAAATAGTTTTGTTTGTACAAAAACTTTTTAACTTAATATAATCAAAATTATCTCTCTGGTGTTCAATTATGAGTTCCAGTTCTTTTTTTGGACAGTCCATTTTCTACAGATCTGAGAAGTAAACTATCCTATGTTCTGCTAATTTACTTATACTGTCACTCTTTATGTCTAAATCATTAATCCATTTAGATCATATCTTGGTATGTAATGTTAGGTGTAGGTCAGTGCCTAGTTTCTTCCATACCAGTTTCCAATTTTCCCAGCAATTTTTGTCAAATAGTGAATTCTCATCCCAAAAGCTGGGGTCTTTGGGTTTGTCAAACACTAGATTGCTATAATTATTGACTATTTTGTCCTGTGATCCTAAACTATTCCACTGATCAACTACTCTATTTCTTAGCCAGTATCAAGTGGTTTTGATGACTGCTGCTTTTTACTATAGTTTTAGGTCTGGTACAACGAGGCCACCTTCATTAACATTTTTTTTTTCATTAATTCCCTTGAAATTCTTGATCTTTTGTTCTTCTAGATGAACTTTGTTACTATTTTTTCTAGATCTGTAAAGTAATTTTTGGGGAGTTTGATTGGTATGGCACTAAATAAGTAAATTAATTTAGGTAGTATTATGATTTTTTAATATTCGCTCAACCTACTCATGATTACTTGATAATTTTCCAACTGATTAGATCTGTCTTAATTTGTATGGAAAGTGTTTTGTAATTGTGTTCATATAGTTCCTGACTTTCCTTTGGCAGATAGATTCCCAAATATTTTATCCTTTAGACAGTGATTTTTAATGGAATTTCTTTTTGTACCTCTTACTGCTGAACTTCGTTGGTAATATCCAAAAATGCTGATATTTTGTGTGGATTTATTTTGTATTCTGCAACTTTGCTAAAGTTGTGGATTGTTTCTAATAGTTTTTTAATTGATTCTTTAGGGTTCTCCAAGTATACCATCATATCATTTGCAAAGAGTGATAATTTGGCTTCCTCATTACCTACTCTAATTCCTTTAATAAGAGTAATGTTTTTGGTTAATTAAACTAGAGATTCTTACCAGGTCAAATAATGATTTTTTAAAAATCTTTTGGTTAAAACCTTAAATGATCTAGTTTCAGATTATCTTTCTAACTATATCACATAACACTATCCTTCATTCACCAGTCAAAATAGTTTATTAGTTATTCCTCTATTTTGTTTTTCCTGTTTATATGTGATTATAAAGTGTTTTTTTGGCTGAGACAATTGTGGTTAAGTGACTTGCCCAGGGTCACACAGCTAGATGATTATAAAGTCTTGAAAATCAACTTTCCATGCAAAAAAAGTTTCTCCTCCTTTCAGGGCCCAGATTAAGTGCTAAAATTGCATCCAAAATGTTTTCCCTGAATTCTCTCTTCTTTCCACATCCACTTAGAACTAATGTTATCTGCCTCCTCAAATCTTCCTGCTCACATCATATTTGAACTTTTTCTGTGAGGTTTATTAAAATTTATAGTCATACATTTATTTGTCTTAGTCTTCCCACATAGTAAGTCCCTTGAAGGCAAGGCCTGCTCTGTTTTACTTTTGTATCTCTTCACTCACTACAATGCTCACTACAATGTCCTGAAGATAGCATTCAAAAAGTTGAATTGAACAACATTTTGTAAACAAATATCAAAATCATGGAAAAACAAATCAAATAACATAACTATAAACAATATAACATTTTCCATCTTTGGTTGCAGTGAGGAAAAACATTAAAAGTCTGCTTCACAATGAGATGGTTGCTCTAAGAAGCTCAAGATTGAAAAAAAATAGTATTTTTTAATATAGTAGTATTAAAGGTATAGTTGGCACTTCAGGTTTACCATGATTTGCCAGTTGTAACTTGCCACTGAGTTGACAGCCAAACTCTATACATCAAGATTACTAAGAAGGGTGGGTCAATTTCTCTTTATCCCTGACATTTGATATTCATGCTAAGAGCCTCGTTCATCCTGTCTTTATGTGAGGGTAAAGCAATGAATAGCTGATAATATTCTTAAGCATACAATTAAGAAACCAGCTTAATGAATTGGCTTACAGATGTCAGCTTTTAACCAGAAATATGTTAAGAGACTAAGAACAAAGCATCTGTTTCTGTAAATCAATTTGAAAAAGTGCACAAAAAGTCTTGAAAATTATGTTCTCTCTCAATGTCGTATCTATGAGACAATCATATTTTTCAAGCCCTTTTCATCATTAAAAAAAAACTATTTTATAACTATCACAGATTGTCAAAATTGGAAGGGACATCTGAAGGCATTCTAATTTAACTTATACCTGAACAGGGACCTACTTTGTAGTATTCCACTCTGTGATATTCCAGTCTCTGGTTGAAGGCCTTCAGTGATGTAGAACTCAATATATATTGATTAATCTCAGTTCATTTTGAAGAAGCTGTAAGTTTTAGTTTTAGTTTTAGTTTTTCCCCCTTGGAGAAAAAATTTGCATTTACAATATCCTGCAGCATTGTTCCTAGTTCTCCCCTTTGGACCAAGTAAATTAAATTTACTCCCTCATATGTACAACAGCCTTTAAAATATTTGAGGACAGTTATCCTGTCCCATTTAAATTTTCTTTTCATCATCGAGGCTTACCCACTCCCTTTTTCAACTGATTCCTGTTTTATGTGATTTGAAATCTACTCACTATGTCTTCTAAATATACAATAACTTGTCAATGTCCTTCTTAAATTAAATGTCAATGAATTAAAGTGAACCAAACATAGTTATCTAAATGTTTTTAATTCATTTATCCGGATGAGGTCTTTGCAGGGTGATGTACAATTGTATAATCTCAATCATTCTTGATATTACATTTCTATTTGTGTAGCTATTACTGTCTGTCTCATTACTATAAACCTTCACTTAATCATTCAATTTCAATTTCTTCCTCTATAAAATGGAGATAATAATAACACCTAGCTCACAAAATTATTGTGAGTTCTAAATGAGATAGCACATATAAAGAGCTTTCAAAACTTCAAGTATTACATAAATGCCAGCTATTATATTATTTTAGTAAAGTAAGAAGACAAGTACCATTGACCTAGTAATTGACTTGGATTTATATATCTAAAAAGGCTAAGCTACCTGATATTTTAATCTTCGTTATTATAGAAGGAACATCTTTTCCAGATAGTAGTGTGATCTAATAAAAATAAGAAATAAACATTATTTATTAAGCACTTATTAGAATCAAGTACTATACTAAGCATTGGAGATACAGATAGAAATCTTGATAGTCCTTGATCTCAAGAAGCTTATATTCTTATGAGGAAAGAATCATATATAGTGATATCTAGGAAAGGGAATTTTAATTTGGTAAATCAGAAAGATTGTGAGCAACAGTAATAATAATAGCTCATATTTATTGATACTTAAAGACATGCAAGGTGTTTTGTTTTGTTTTGTTTTTTTTTTACAAATATCTCATTTTATCCTCATAACAATCCTAGAAGATGATACTATTATTATTGCAATTTTCTGTCTACTGCCTTTATTTCCTTTACTCTCACTCATTCCTCAAACTTTTACAACCTGGCTTTTGACATTAACACTCAGCTGAAATTGTCATCCCCAAAGTTACTAATGATCATTAGTTGATAAATCTCTAGTCTTTTTTCACTCTTAATTCTTTTCAATCTAATTATTACATTTGAAACTAGAGGCCACCATCTTTTGGATAATCTTTCCCTGTTAAAGTTTTCATGATACTATTCTTTCCTGTCTAATTGACTACAACTTCCTAGTCTCCTTGGATGCTTCATCAGTCTTATTATGCTCTTTCACTTTAGGTGTTCTGCATGCTGCTGTCTTGGCCCCCATTCATTCTCTGCCTACCCCATACTCACTCTCTCAGTAACCTAATGATAATCCCATAGGTTTAACTATTGTCTCTTTTGAGATGACTCATATTTGTATATGTATTCATGCATGTAGAATGTACAGACACATGTGCACATTTGTAACTGTTGCATATGTGTGCTCCCATGTGTATAGGCATATTAATAAATATGCATACTTATGCATGTGTATTGTGTGAATATGTGTGTATGTGTGTATGTGTGCCCATACATCTCTAATCTCTGTTCTTGGTCTTTATTCCTATCTAATCATTTGTATACTGGATATTTCAAAACAGATTTCCTTGAGATTTCAAACTTGGCCTTTTTCAACCCAACTCATTATCTTTCTTCCCAAACCTTTCCAAACTTTCCTATTTGTGTCAAAAGCACCTTCATTCTTTTTGAAACAAAGGTTCATAATGTCCAGTTATCCTAGCTATATTCCTCACTCCTCCTCACATTACATATTCAATTAGTTGCCAAATCTTACCATTTTTCCCTTTACCATATTTCTCATGTTTTTTCCTCCTCTCGTGCACCTAAATTCAAGTGCAGTGCAGGGATTATTATTTTTTAAATTAAATTTAAAAATTCAAATTTGTCAACCATTTATTTTTCCTCCCTCCTAAGAAACTGAGAAAATAAAGAAAAACAAAAATCTTATAACAAATAAACAGTCAAATAAAACAAATTCTGAAAGAAATCATGTTCAAAAATCTGTCTTATTCTGCATATTAAATATCATTTCTCCATTGGAAAGTGGCTAACTTTCATAATTGGTACTCTGAATTCATGACTGATCATTTCATTGATCAGAGTTCTTAAGTTTCTCAAAGTTGTCCATCTTTGCAATGCTGTTACTATATAAATTATTTTCTTCATTCTCTTCAGTTAAAACTTCTTTAGTTCATACAAATCTTCCCAGTTTTCTCTGAAACTATTGCTTTCATCACATTTCTCCTGTTATCCTAGTATAACTAGTATAACTACTAGTATACTAGTATGTGACTACCTTCAGTTATGACAATTTATTTAACCTTTCCTCAATTTTTATCACTTTCTAAATTTCCAATTCTTTGCCTTCAAAAAAGAGTATTTATATTTTTGGGTAATATGAGTCTTCTTTTTGTCATGAACAGTTTAGTTACTTTTGTGGCCCAGTTCCAAATTATTTATCAGAATGGCTGGATTATTTCATATCTCTCAGTATATCAATGTGCCTTTTTTCTACAGTCTCTTCAATATCTATCATTTTGGCTTTTTTTGTCATCTTTGCAATGTTACTGGATGTGAAATACAACTTCAAAAAATTTTTTTAATATGTATTTTCCTGATTATTAGTTGATTTAAAATATTTCTTTATATGGCTATAGAAAACTTAGCTATAGTCTCTTGAAAAATGCCTGCTCATATACTTTGACTATCTAGTAATTGGTGAATGGCTCTTATACTTATATTTGAATCACCTTGATATATATCAGCTTGTAAATGAAAACTGTTAGAAAAACTTGCTGTAAAGATATTTTTTCTCTGTTACCTATATTATTGTAACAAGCTCTTGTTTTCTATACTTCATTTTCCTTAAGTACAGATCTAATCATGTCATCCCGTAATAAAGCAGCTTCAAAGTTTTCCAATTCCTTCTTAGATCAACTATAAGCTCATCTAGTTAGACTTTAAAGCCTTATACAACTTGGTCCTAACAGATTTTTCCATCATCGCTGGACATTATTCCCTTTCCCACACAGTGTAAGGCAGACAAAATGGCCTCCACTTCACACTTGGTACTCCATTTCTCATCTCTGTGCCTTTTTGAATTGGTAGTGCCACATATCTGGAATGTATTCCTCCTTAATTCTTCCTAATTAATTCTTTCCTTCTTTTAAGATGCAGTTAAGACATTATTATATACATGGATTCTTTCCATATAACCTTTACTGCTACTCCCCTCTTTTCCAAATAACTTCCATTTAACATATGCACACATACACATGCACATATGCATGTGTTTATTACACACAAATGCTTATAGATGTACTTGTATATAAATATTTATAGTATGTATAATATGTACATATATTTGAACTTATTCATTATATATATACATATTTATATATATATACACTTTACATGTATACTTTTTTCATGTATATACTTATTGTCTTTCTCTTCTTGAGAATAAAAATTGTTTCAATTGGTATCCTTAGAATAGGATCTGCCCAAAGTAAAACTGTAATCAATCCTTATTAATTTATTAACAGGGCTTATTGATCAATGGATGATATAGGACTTGAGTATGATTTCAAAGACTAAGAAAAGTTTTGGATTGATGACATTGGAAAGAGCAAATTCAGTAGGATCATAAAGGAAATAACCAGACTGCAAGGAGTTAAGTGACGGTGGGAAAATGGAGGGAATGTGAATTACATTTTTTTAAAGAAATTCAGTAATGAAAAGAAAGAGAGGACAGTAGCTGGAGGGGATGGAATGGTTAAAAGAAGGCTTACTATATAAATCTCTTAGAGTGCCAAAATGGCCTATAATCAAATAAACTCGCTAATTGTTCACTAAAATAAATTGGAAAGACTAGACTTCAGAAAGTTTTCATTATAAGGTTGACTGATAATGTATTGGACTATACTTCTGTTCATAAGCATGCAATCCAAGTGGTTTATTGCAATTTAGTAATTTTCCATACATTGACAATGAAAAAGCAAATAAATACCCATGTTAATTAGGTCTGAAGAAATGTATTGAAATGATCAAATCTTTCATCTTTCTAGTTCAAAATCAGAGAATGATAATAATTCCTTTTTAGGGAGAGATAAAATGTGAATTTTGGTTTCTTACTATTTATTTCTAATCTATATTTCCCATGTCAGCCCACTACATTGATTTTGTCTATTTTAGAACTTTTTCAATGAATATTTTTCATTGAGAAAACTTTACATATCTATACTGAGGAGGATAGGACTGGCTGCTGGAGTTTAATGAGAGTTTATATCTTAGATTTCACTTTTACTTTTTTTTTTTTTTTTTTTTTTTGAAATCCAAGGTGGTTACAGATTTAACACAAATCCAAAAGACCAAAAGTGAGATTATGGGACATCTGAAATATTTTTTTTTAAAAGAGGGATAAAATCAATAAAGAAAAATAAATAAGAAAAACTTAGGAAGCAGTTTAGTAATTCAGATTATGAAGAAATATATATATATATATATATATATTAGCCATGAATGTGGAAGCAGCAGGGGTTAAGGACTTGGAAGAATACCCAAAGCATTAGGCTACAAAAAAAGAGGGGAGGGAAAGTCCTATTTTGTTTACTATGTTAATGAGACCACACCTGGAACATGGCATTTAATCTGGGATATCTTTTTACAAGAAATACTGGAAACAGTTCAGAGATAAGCAGAAAGAATGATTAATGTGTTGGATAAATTGAAATGAAGTAAGATTTAAAAGATCTAAATTGTCTGGCTGTTTAACAGATGACTAAAAGTGGGCATGATAATTGTTTATAAATACCTGAAGTTTGAGTATAAACATGGAGAATGAAGAACTATATTGTATGATATAAAAAAGAATTTAACTAGAAAAAAGGAGAAAATTTAAAAGGAAATTTTATGACACTGTCTTCTTAGGAATATATGAATCTACTGTTTATAAATGTTATCAAGAATGAGGAAGTTTATTATAGAAAGTAGAATAGAGGAGAATGATTTAACAGGTCTTTTGTAGATCAAATTTCTTGAGAGTTTCATAAACTAGTAGAGACTCATTTTAGTTTGATTTGCTTTTTCAAAATTATTCCAAAAGTGTGTCAGTATATGAAAGTTTTTTAAAAATAAAATTCAACCTCACAGCAAACAGGATTTAGGGGACTCTTGTTCAATCTTGTTTCAGATCTATTTACTCTGCTTATCTACCCCTACACATTATTGTTTGTAAAGCAACAGATGAGATAAAAAAATTAGTGAATACATTTTACATAGACCTTCAAGAATTTCTCACCCCATTCCCCAAAAAACTTAATGATATTTGATTCAGAATAATTTAAATTCTACTTATTTGTAGGACTATGCACAAGTCCATGATTTTTTTTTCATTTCTTCAAATCGGTATTAGCTAAAATTCATGGAGAGTCTAAGAAGGGAAAATAGGGGATTCTGTTATGCCACTAATCTTATTATTTTTATCAAGTTCCAGCTCACTGTATTTTCTGAATTTTAGCCTAAAATCTGCCCTTATAGAAAGTGGCACTTTCCACTTTAAAGCTGATTTTAAATGAAATTACAACAAAATATTTTGGGTTTGACACTAAAGGAAGCTTTTGCTTCTTCAGTTATATGAAGCTCAATTGTAAAATGAAGTCATGTATATGAAAGGTATGATGGAAAGAAAAAAAAAAACAAATAAACTTTAGACATGGAATAAAGAGACCTGGGTTTTGGTTTTAGCCCTGCCAATAATTTTCTGTTTAAACGTTCAACAAATCACTTCATCTCTCTAGAACCTCAGTTTTTCTCCATCTATAAAAGTAATGGGTCACACTAATAACCTTCAGTTCCATTAAAGACAGCACTAGGAGTCTATGATTCCACTGGATTTAATATAAATAACAAATCCTGTGATATGGCTCCATGTATTCAGATTTGCACTATTTGAATTTACAATTTTATAAAATATGGTCATTGGTTCCACTCCAAAGGAAATTTGCATTGTAAATTTGAATAATGCCACCACATCAGGGTATTCATAGCCCATATTAATCAGAATTTAGGAAGCAATTTAATAATTCAAATACATGAAAAATTACATATGCATTTGGCATGAATGTGAAAACAGTAGGGCTTAATGAGGCTGCTAAATTCTAGATGTCAATATAACAATCCCATCATTGAGAAAAATGTTGGACATAGAGAGGATCTTATATCATTACTTTTCTTCTCCCACACTCACAAGTAATTGGATATTTCTACTTTTTCTTCTTATGTCTAAATTTTTGTACCATCTCATAGTATTGTCTCAAGTTGAAATAAGTGTAAGATTTATATTTAGATTGAATCAGTGCATCTACACTTTCAAAATCTCTAAATTGTTTGTATCTAAGCTAGATTATTTAAAATAAGTGATCAATACCAATACCAATAACAAAGAGTATTGTAAGTAGATCAATCCTAAACAGAATTTATATTGTGATATTATAGAATGTGGGGCATAATGTGTTTTTCTAGTCACATGGGAAAAACATGCTTAAAACATGTTATTCTTCTGGGAAACAGAATTAGTTCACTTTTTTAAAAATACATTTTATAAAAAAAATCTTTTCATTATAAACTTAACAGCAAATATGAATATTCCAATATATAATGAAAAGATGTTACAAACTCTGCTAGAAACTGTGAACTTCTATTACATGCCATTAAAAAATGTACAATAACTTCCAGAAGTGAGAGACTTTAAAAAAAAAAAATTATCTCCAGTGCTTAGTACAATTCCCAATAATGTTTAATGGATATTCTTTTTTCTTTCTTTCTTTCTTTCTTTTTTTTTTTTGCTTTATTCTCTCAACCAATTAATATCCTATCATAATACAAACCACCCTTCATTGCAACAAATAAACATAGTCAAGTAAAAACATTTAACACATTAGTCCTCTTTGAAAATTCATTTCCTGTTCTGCAGCTCTAAGCCACCTTTGCCAAAAAGTGGGAAATCTTTCATCATTAGTCTTTTGACGTTGTGTTTGGCCATTGCACTTATAAGAATTCTTAAATCTTTCAGAGTTATTTTCTTTTACATTGTGGTTGTTAATGTATATATCATCTTGATGGTTCTTCACACGAATTCTGGAGATTCTTATAGGAATCTCCACTATCCCATCTTAGGTTCCGAGAACTTTGGTAAATCTTCCCCTTAAGATATTAAGAGTTCCTGTGAAGATTCAGATTATTTTAATTCATCAGCTAGAGTCTGTACCAGCATACAGGCTCCCATCCTTTCTTCCCCAGATTTTCAAATGAAAATCAATTTTGTCAGTCAGCCTTCAATAGTTTTCAGAAAGGGATATTTACTAAAATCATATATTAAGAATAGTTGATACAAAGCAGTCTCCTAAGTATCTGTGATATATTCTTATAAATATACACAGAATCCAGGGACAAGTGGATTCAAGCTAAGAAAGTACATGAATCAAAGGAATAGCATAGTTCTGGGATGTTGGGAGTCCTCCTTTTCGCCAGTTGATGTGGTGATCAAGAAGATAACCTTAAGCATAATGTAATTTCTTTTCTGGGTTTCTTGTAGAGCCTTAAGTTCAGTATATCTGCCTGAGCTTGGGATTGGGTAGGATGTGCTGATGCTAAGACACTAAATGAGAAGATAAGTCCCAAAACTCTGCAGATCCTTTGATGCTCATGAGATACTGTGAAGAGGGGAAGAAACCCAATATTAAAAATAAATTCATTTTTCCCACCTCAGATTGTTCCTTCTCAGTCCATTTAGATAGAATGCCATAGTCTCTCCAGTTTCTGGAATAGCTTATACTATAGACAATACCAGGAACATAACCAAGTTTCCCTTGCTTGTGCATATCGCATGATTTTTGTGCAATATCACCTCAGTTTGAAGAGCTTTTTGAACTTGCTCAAAAGTTATGATTTATTATTCTGACATTTAGTTTAATTGAAGTGAGTCTGGGAAAAGCAGTCACCTCCTCCTTACATTTTTCTCATATCATTATGCATCAGTTCATATAAATCTTGAAGGATTTTTCTGAATCTGTCAATCATGATTTCCTATGACACAATTTGTTAAATCATTCTCCAGTTAGTAGGCATTAATTCTGTTTTAAATTCTTTGTTACAATAAAAAGAACCACTGTGAATATTATAGCACATGTAACTCCTTTTCTTTTGTCTTTGAACTCTTGGGGATATATATGTCTAATAGTGCTACTATTGGGTCAAAAATATAAATGATTTAGTGAAATTTTAGGTTATAAAATGAATTTTGAGAATGGTTAAACTAATTCATATCTCCATAGACAGGTCAATAATTTCCATCTTGTATCATGTTGGTCAGTCTGGTGATTATAAGGTAGGACCTAAGAATTGTTTTAACTTGAATTCCTCTCATAGATAATATGAGTTGTTTTTTTTTTTTAATATGATTACTGTTACTTTGCATTTTGGGGAAAAGTATTCTATTCATATTATTTGGCCATCCATGGTTCTTGTTCTTATATATTTGAATCAATTCCTCATGTATTATATCTTTATTAGAAATTTGATGCATATGCATTTTCAGTTGCTTTCCTTCTAATTTATCTGCTTTGTTTTATTTGTGCAAAACCTTTTTCAATTTTATATCATTAAAATTGTTAATTTTATCTCTTCTATACATCTCTATTCCATGTTTAGTCAAGAACTGTCTTCTATCTTTAGTTAAGATTTATCTTTTCTCCTTTAATTTGTTTATAGTATGACTTTTTTATATTTAGGCCATGTGGTCCAGTCCTATCCATATTTGTTATTATTTGTTGGAATAGTATCAAAATATATTCTAAATCAGAATTCTGCCACATGCTATCTAGTTTTCAGAGAAGTTTTGATTGAATAGGTTAGTCTTTACCCCAGCAGTAAGTGGTCTTCAGTTTATCAGAAAATTATGTTGCTATGTTTGATTTCCCCAATCTTATTTACCAAAATTCTTGCACTGATAAACTTTCTGTCTTTTAAGCAATATTATATAATTGCTACTTTTTAAAAGAATAATTTGAGATCTGTAACTGAAAGTCCCCTTTTATTCTTATTTTTTAAAGGAAAAAAAATTTAAGATTCTTGATTTTTTTGTTTATTCTTCCAGATGAATTTTCTAATTGTTGTGTCTAGTTCCTACAAAGTAACTCTGTAGTAGTTTGGTGGATATGGCCTTAATCTGCAAATTCATTTAGGTAATATTATTTTTATTGCTATCAGAGCCTAATAATGAGCAATTACTATCCCAAGAATGATTGGTTTCTTTATTTCTATAATGAGTATTTAAAAACTGGAATCATAAAAAACCTGAAGTACAGATCTTATCTTTAAAAAAAATCCATGTTAGTCCAAATAATTTTACCTAGAGTTCTCCCTTAATTTCTTCTACTTTCATATTTTCACACAGGGCTTGAAGTTAAAACTATACTATATTTATTTTGATACTTTAATTAATCTTTAAATTCATTCCTGGAAGTACTTCCTCCAACAATGGACATCACAACTAATCTATGTATATATCCTGTGTGACTGTCAACCACATCTCCCTTTAAATTCTTTTTGAGGTCCATTCAAAACTATATTCTAAAGTAAGAAAATTATAGATTCAATCTTTTGAAAGTTTGTATTTCATTAGTTATGACAATACTTGTGAAATTTATGATTGTTACTCACCTTTAGGGAAACTACCATAAGAATTAGTTTCAACATATTTTAATATTAGCTTAAAATTATTTTCTAATTGCATATTTTCTGTCATTAATTGTGTATCTTGGCTGAATAGATAAATTTTTGCAAACATTTGTTTGGATATAGTTAATATGGCAGAAGTTCCAGTTTAAAATAAGATGGATATTTATAGTGCTGATAACCTGCTAAAAAAAAGCCCACAAAAATAATAGTATGATATATTTTTATTTATAAAATACTTAGGAGAGGATTTTTATCTTCCCCAGATTCTGAATCCTGCTCCTCCCACCCCTTAATTCAAAGGCAATAGCATACTGTAATATTTTACAACAAAATGAGACACAAAGATTAAGGATAACTTGTAGTTGGAATTAGCATATACTTAACATATATAGTTATGGATGCTTTTTGTCTATCATAAATAAAACTTTCATTATATATGAAGAACATAAAGGAAGTCATTTGTTACTATTACTATTAATATCATCCCATATGATTTTGTGGTTTTTTTTAAAAGTACATTAATAGCAATCAATTCAATTTTGATAAGATAATTTATGTTAATGATTATTGGCTCAATCATCAATATTCAGTGACAATATAGAGACATAACTATTACTTCATGCTAAAAGTAGAAAGCAGATTTGAGAGGATTTGGATGTTTTAATAGAACTCAATAACTTCAAATAACAGCATTCTACAATGACAATGAAGAATCTGAGATTAATGTAAGGAGACTTAGTTTAGGGACAATGAGATTAGGAAGTAACAGGAAAGATTTACAACTAACAACCCCAACTAAGTAACCTGGATTTGAATTATCCAGGATGTGCAGAAATGGAGGATAGTTAGTAGAAGAAGATATGTGAGGAAGGGAGATGGAAGAAAGAAATAAAGGAAAATATTAATTAGGAATACACAGAAACATTTCACTTTCTCATAAGTAAAGAAGTAGAATTAATGGAACTTCTAAAAGAAAAAAACTATTTAAAAAACTATAACCTTGCTGCTTATCCTTCTCAACAAATACACAGATGTATTTAATGAAATTTTGTCATTTATACAAGAAAGCTACATACTATTTTTGGAAGGAGGGTCTTTTCTAGACAAACCAATTTCAGCAGTATATTGTACTATGAATTATATGAAACTCATGATAGAATTAGTTATTTTGAAGTTTGAATAAATTTAATTTTGATTTCTAAATTGTGACTCATAGTCTAGGATCACAGCTCTAAAATGAAAGGTTGTATTTTTTTCCTCTTGTTAAAATGTAGTTCAAATGGTCACTGTATTAAGCAATAGCCATGGATTGTGAATAAACCTCTGTAAAAGAAAACATAACTTTTTAAAATCTAGAAAACCAAAACTCTAAAAGGAATATGATGAAGGAAGTTGTATTGCCATTCTTTTAGAAGTCCAAAGAGATGACTATCCAGAGAAGTGGCTTATTAGAGAGAGAAAAAAAAAATCAATGGATTTAGTTTTAGGACCTCAGTTATAATCCCCAATTTGCCTGTTAGTATCTCTGTGATCTTGAGTAAGCTGTTTTCTGGGCCTCAGTTGTCTCATCTAGAAAATGAGGGAGTTTTAGGAGATCACCTTTAAGGTCATTTCCAGTTCTAAATCAATGACTTAGGATCTCATGATTTTCCCCCCACCTCTCCATGGATAGTAGCACCATAAAATTCTGTTTATCTGCAAAACACTACTTGAAGTAACTTATTTAAAATGTTCTAGGGATCTAAGGTAGATGAGTAGTAAGTGTCCTGGTCAGCAATACAATGATATGTAAAGTACAAACAAAACTTATCTTCACACAATGCACCATGTATCTACCATATCATATGTATCTACCATATCATATCTATCATTAATTTTTAAGTTTGATCTTAAAAGGAATGATGATGGTAGTGGGAATATTACAAAATATGTACTTTTTAAAAATTTCTAAACCATGAAAATTGAATAATTATTTTAACACCAATGTTCAGTTTTTTAAAAAGTTGTTCATATAGCTGTCAATAGGTGTTCTTTCATATAGATATATTTAGGTGAGGAAACAATCCTGCTAGTCATAAAGTTTTTCTTTCTGGTCATCAAAGCAAAGAGACTTCTAGTCAACAGGAGGAAAAGTCAGATCTGGGGCATGGCCCAGAACATATATTCATCTAAAACTGTAATTTTAGCTAATATCCACATAAGGAAAGAAAAAATGACAATTTTCAGTAATTTTGCTATTCGTACCACAATTATTAAGCCTAAATATTTGTTTAATGAGGTCCTGGTCCTTGATCCGAAGGGTTAAGACAATTCCTTGGCTTCTATTTTCTTCTTTGTGTGAATGTCAGGAAGATGATAGATGGCTAAATAGATAGAAAGATAGAAAAATGAATGGATGCATGTAGATGAATTTAAATCTACAAATAGTAACTTTCAAGGCAGAAGCTCATCAAAATAAATAATTATGTTTGAAAAGAGATAGGAACATAAATATATTTACTATTTGTCTTATGTGGCTTTGTACAGGCTTTGATAAATTCTATCTATATGTAGATACACACACAGAAGTATCAAGTAAAAACCATTGCTTCAGCAAGATGCTTGTAAAATTATTGAGCTGAGTGAGTAACTCTGGAATTCAATTTTGGCCGTATTGACCTTTGACTTGTGCCCAGGATTCCCATACCTGCCACAGAGCTAAAGTGGCACAATCCCTTCTGGTATAGCACATTCCAAAGCTGGTTACTCCTTCATTTATTCGTGTCACATAGCTATCTGTCAGAGGCTCATGAATAGCATAGGGGTGGCACTTGGGTAGAGAGAGGAGGAGAGTAGCAATAAGGATACCGGGAAAAATCTTCCTGCCAGTTTCTTTTTCCTCCAAGAGGGGAAAAAACCCACCCCTCTTTCCCAAACTCCATTCCCCCAGATTCACGGGAAAAATAGAAACAACTTGGACGGAGGGGAATGGAAGCGAATCCAATAAGTGTGTGTGTGTGTGTGTGTGTGTGTGTGTGTGTGTGTTTGCCTGTGTTTTTGGAAGAGAGAGAAGAGAGGAGGGAGGAAGAGAGAAAGGGAGGGAGGAGGGAAGGGACAGAAGGACGAAGGGAGGAAGAAGGGGACAAAAGAAGAGCTGGAGAGGAGGGGTGAGAGAGGGAGAGGGAGAGAAAGAAGGAGAGGAAGAGAGAGAGAGACAGCGAGCGAGAGCGAGCGAGAGAGAGAGAGAGAAAGAGAGAGAGAGAGAGAGAGAGAGAGAGAGAGAGAGAGAGAGAGAGAGAGAGAGAGAGAGAGAGAGAGAGAGAGAGAGAGAAAACCAGAGAGCGAGAGAGACTGTGTGTTATGGGAGGATCCTGTAGAATTCCTCAAGTAGCAGGTGGGGGAATCGTGGTCCAAAGAGTTCTTCCAATACCGTTGGGAGGGTGTGGGATGGGAGTGTGCTACCTCAGGTAGCAGGAAAGTCTTTGCCAGGGCTAAGAAGAAACTTAGGAGGTAGGTCATAGCCTTGCCACAGCTTACTTCCAAGGTCCCCAACAATAGAGCCCATCGGCTCCCTTGTCCAGCCTGCCACCAATGACTGCGTTCAGCAGTCTGAATTGAAATGCGCAGAATTCAGTCTTGTCCACTTGCTTTCACCCCGTAACCTCCTAAACTACAGCTTGCCGCTCCAATATTTTCTTCGGCTTCATTGTGCCATTGCAACCTCCTCGCCCTGCTGCAACATCGGGAACGGCTTTGGCGGTGGCGGTTGTAGGGGCAGCCTCAGGAGTAGCGGCGGCGACGGCAGCAGTAGCGGCGGCAGCAGCAGCCCCAGCCACTCCTCAGCAAGAGTTGCCTGCTACGGCTCCTAGCCTTCGCACAAGTGCGAAGCAGCTCCTGCGCCCGGGCACGCTCCACTTAGGGTTCCCTAGGGCTTCTTTTAAAACTCAGAAAACACCACCCCCGTCCAGCGCCTCCCCCACCCCAAACGATTAATAGCCCTGGAAACTGGGCAAAGGCCCCCTCTCCTCAGGACAGAACAGTGTTTGACAACTACCAGAGTGGGGGCTTTCTCTAGGCTTTTTTTTCTTTTGTTTTGGAAGTCACTCAAAAGTTTTGGCCCTTTTCCTTTCTTCTTCCCTTTCTGAGCTTAGACGTCTCCTCTCACGGACCCCCACCCTTTCTCCTCTCCCACTTATGTACACTAGTTGTTGGGGTGTGTGTGGATAGGCTAAGGGGATGTCCTGCTTTCACCAAAGGAACAACAGAAAGGGAAAACTTCGACATCCAGAAGGGAGGAGAATAAATAAATAAGTACATACCCATACACTCTATACAAACGGATCAAAGGCTTAAAAAAAAAAAATAAATTGCGGCTGTCGGGGCACCAGCAGGGGTGAGTATCCCATCTTTCTAACTCCCTTAGAAGTCCGGCGAAATTTTGCTTTTTGGGGGTCATTGTTCTTCGTTTGTGATTAGTCCTTAATTCTCTCTGAGGAAATGTGCCCAGCTCAGGCCGAAAGTTGCTGGGGGGAGAGGGGGAGGGACGGGGAGGGCGGCGGGGAGGAGAGAGGGAGAGGCTCAGAGGAGGAGAGAGGAAAAGACCGGGGGAGAGAGAGGGGAGAGGGAAAGAGGAGAGAGAGAGAGAGAGAGAGAGAGAGAGAGAGAGAGAGAGAGAGAGAGAGAGATTGAGAGAGAGAGAGAGAGAGAGAGAGAGAGAGAGAGAGAGAGAGAGATTGGCGAAGATCAGCAAGTTGTAGAGTTGAAGTGGGGGAAAGGGGGTGATGAATGGTGGAGGGGATGGTTCTTGCACTATGTCGGAGCGATCAGCCTGAAACCTGTTTTCCTCGTACCTTGTGGACTTTGAACTCTGGTGTGGGTACCGGGGCTGCTTCTCCCCTGACAAACTTTCTGCTCCACTTCAGGTGATGTCTCTCTCGCTTGCTCTGAATTTTTTTCGTCTCGCCACTTCCCTGGAAATCTTGTTACAGGGGGTCGGGGAAATTCTTTGCGAACTCTAACCTAGGTCCCGGCTGACGATTCATTGTTCCTTCTTCCTTTACTTACTTGTCCTTGACTTCCCTATCCAATAATAATAATGATAATAATAATAAATTCTCCTCGATGACCCTTTGTCAACCCTTTCTCCGTCTGTTTTAAATTTATATTTTGAGAATTCATCTTAACTGTGTGGGAGTAAAGAGGACGATCCATATAATAATGCCTAGAAATGTAGCAATCTTGGGGTCCATTTTTGTATTTGTTGGGGTACACGGTAATAAATCCTGCAGTTTCCTTTTAAACTGGAGTCACGAACAGTTTCCAATGACTTTTATGAGCACGTCCACCACGGTGTTCCGTGTTTAATAATTTTTTATGTGCCGTGGAGCGAACAGCTTGTGGAGTTTGCCAGAATCCGTGAAATTAGCCTAGAGTTGTCAAAAGAATTACACTGGCTCTCTATGGATGCAGTGGAAAGGGTACAGTTTTCCCCTCCCATACCCCAACAAATGCAGCGTGACTACAGAAGAGAAACCGTTCTTGGAAACTAGGTCTTCCGTACTAGTCAAGAGGGATCTATCTCTAAGACGACTTTTTTTTTTTTTTTTTCCCGTGTTGTTTAGTTGTATTTGCAAGTTGACAGTTTGCATGGTTGTTTAATTTGCGCCCTACAGCATCCCAAAATCTTAACTTAGTAGCACTTAAATATTATCCTTTCTTTGTATACAAAACTCAGAACATCTTGGAGTTATTAAGAGAGTTTACTGATGGAATCTCCAGGCGAAGCAGATGGGCAAAACAGTAAGGGAGAGTTTAATTTTTGCAGACAATCACAGAGTGGATTCTCCGTGCGCTTTCCCTACCTCCTTGCCCTAAGAGAAGAAAATTTGTCCTTTACTATGATTGCATCGGTTTGCTTCCATTCATACATTCTTTCTCTGCCTCCTTCCTCACTAAAGTGGAGAAGAAACTCAAACCATTGAATAATACTAATCCGAGGACAGCTAGGGAAGGTGTAGGTTCCCTCTTGTCTGGTGCAGTATAGAAGTGCAGACACATGTGTTTTGGTTTCAAGACAGTTCCACGTGGAGGACCTCTGTGTGCGTGTGTGTTGTGTACTTGATCTGTGAGGAGGTAACTGGATTCTCCGTGTTCAAACCCAGTGGGCTGTTGGCCATTAATTTGCCTCTCTGGCTGTCATTACAGACACTTCCAAAATCTGATACCTAAGAGAACCAACAGGTTAGATTTCACATTAAGGGCTCATACTTAACAGTTTTCTTTTTCCCTTACCTCTCTCTGGCTCGCACCCTGAGATAAATGTAATTGATTGAGAGAAATTTATCTTCAAAGATATGGCACTCTTATTGACAGCAACTGTTTGATTTCTCCATAGGTATCTGTCATTTTCCAGGTCAAACTCCAGCGGGATTTAGGTGGGAGCTTTAATAAAATTTAACACAACAGCGTAATGTCAATACTAGGCTTCTGAAGTTTCATTTGAATTTCGGAGACTGACAATATTAAAGGGCGCTGGTGCTGTTGTTTTTTAACCTCTTCGACTCAGGGGGTCGCTAAAAAAGGATTTTCTCAGAACGCCTGATATTGAACAACAACTACAACAACAACAAAACATTTTTGACTCTTGTGAGACCTCAAGCTCTAAGCGCCAAACACGGATGAGTCAGATAAAAGATAAGGAAAATATGAAATAAATATTTAATATTTGCCATAGACAAATCGAAGGAATAAATGTATTCTTAAGTATTTATGTGTACATTTTAGGTAAAGATTAAATATTCCAAGTAATCGATGGAAAATTAAGCTGTAAGGAAAAAAGCAGTTTTATGCCGGCTGGAATGCCAGAAACAGTGATGTGTATAACTAGAAGACTAATTTTTATTGCAGCAAGAGAAAAAATACAAAAAAAAAAATCACTACTTTAAACTGATTATATACAATAGAAAAGGTTTAAGCCAATTATTTACAGATCAACTATTAGATATTATTGTAGAAGAAAGTTTATTTCAGTTTAGCCTTTCCAACTAATACAATAATGTTAATCTTAAAAAAAAAAAGCTTTTCATTTTTTATTTTACGAAATATTTCATTGTCTAATTAATTGTTTTTAAATATTAACAATTTAAGAGTTTAGAAACATTGATCTTCAAATATTGTTTCAATGCTTAGAGTTTAATAGTATGCAAAATTTATTTTATATACAATGCTTAGAACAAAACTTAAATTAAGTAAATTTTAATTTGATTCTGCCTTTTTATAGAAATGAATTGTATTTGAGACAAAAAAATAATTTATTTTCCTGAAAAGAAATGTTTGCTAGTCATATCAATTATATAATTTTCCTATATTGCAATCTTCAGTCTAACTTGAAGTTAAAACATGCAAAATCCAATATTTTTATAAAGTTAAAGTTTTCATTTTCTGTCATAATTATACTCCTAAAAATGAAGATGTGAAAATCTCATTTTTTAAAGTAATTTCAAGTTCCTCTTTTCCTCAATATGAAAGACCTCTTTTTGTGTGAAAAAATATGTATGTATGTATCTCTATACATATATACATACATACATACATACATACATACACATTTAGGGAGAATTTCTATCTCAGAGAGTTCCCTTTTTACTTATGTTGAGACTTTGGGTGTAAATAAATCGTACACAGCCACTGGAAATACAGTGTCCAGTTTCATGTTTTTAATCTCTGTTGCAAGCTCTAAATGATTGATGCTAAATTCTAAAAATACATTTGTGTGGCTTGGCATTTTATTTTATTTATTTTATGCAGTGGAATTAAATTAACCATATTTCTTAGAAAAGTAAGGGGACATAATAAGCATAACTATTGTTATGAAAGTTGAGTACATTGGATAGTTCACATTCCATCTTTTAAATGATAAAATTAAATGAGATTCACTCATTGAAAACACATACCTTTTATACAAAATTTGAGTAGAAGGGAGATAATCCTTTTCAAGACTTAGTGAAGTGTTAAGTAATTTAAGACTGGAAGTATTTATTATGTTTTTCATTATTTTTTTCTGTTAGGTAAATGAAGGGACATTATGAACTTTGAGTGAAACAGGTCTCCCTTTCTAAGGAGTTTATTCAGCATAGTTCTACATTGCAGCTGCTGATCATATTTCATAGAGCTGCTAAAGCACTTAAAACCTAAAATTAGGTACTGTCTGGTAGTAAATATTTCAGATCACTGCTTTAAGAAATAAATAGAAAAGTGTGCTAACAAAAGTAGAAGACATTTTGAGTGCTGCCTCTAAGAGATGAACAAATATGTTACAACCCTTGCAAGTTCCTCACAAATGGATAGAATATTTCCCTTTCTTAAACTCTTATAATGGCTCTCTAAGAGAATCTTAAACTAATTGTATTAAAAAGCATAGTGAAGGATTTTATTACAATGGTTACAGTTAAAAGAAACTGACACTAGTAAGCACTGGATAAAGTTGCAAAGTTCTCCTGTTGAATCTTTCTCACTGACCTAAGAATTGAAATAATCATTCAGGTGCTTCATATTTTGACCAGTGTGTTATAAATTATCATAAAATGTGGACGATATCTAATTTTAGGAAGTATTGCATTCAGCAGTTAAATATATTTCAAGATGGTAATTTTGAATTTTCATAAATTTAGTTTGTATCTGCAAAGAAAAAATTAAACAAAAATAGCATATTCCATAAGCAGTAATGCAACTTTCAGGTGCTTTTCAAGTATTTTAAAACTTTGATAAAGATATAGGTTATAGATATAATCTGCAGTTGCTGGCACATTGTATATCTATATCTATATCTAGATATGTGGGCATGTATACACACAATGTAACAGTTATCTGAATATATTTCCTATGAAAGAAATACAGTATCATAAATGACTTCTGTTGACATTAGGGGAAAAGGGGTAATGTTGTTCCATTGTAAAATAGAGAGTATTTTAAGTTATCAAAATCACATTTGTACAGGTGGCTACGAACTGTTTTAATGATTTCATTAATGAATCTTACTGTTTCCTTTTATGTCATCAAAAAATGATCATTGATCTTAAAGCCTTGAAACAATTGTATATAGTTAGATATTTGAAACCTTTAGGCTTTTTGTTGACCTTTTTCTCACCCCTGAGATTTCAGTACAGAGTAATATTGAAGACATAAAGCATTTTGCTGCTTCAGACATTCATAATTCTTCTCATATTTAAAATTTTATGATATATTAAATGTGTAATTGACAAACTTAGTGACCTACAAAAGTTGAATTACTTTTGACTGTATTTTTGAGACATGGAAAAAATTCTGTTTTCTTTGGATGAGATATTGAACATTATACTTTAGAAATAGGTTTTTGTTGTGGAGACCTTGGACAAAGGCCAGATATTATTATGTAGTAATGGTTTCAGAGTAGTGCTTTTATTAGGATAATGCAGCAGACCAATTTTGAAGTTTCATGTGTAAAAGCATATATTACTTAAAAGCACATTTCAAACTAAGATATTCACTATCTTTCTCTTTGTTGTTGTTTTGTTCCCTCTAGACACTTTAAGGCTCTATTTTCCTATGATTTCTATATTAGACTTAAAAGTAGAAAAAATAGTTGCTTTGTGAACATCATGACATTTTGCAAATGTTAAGTGGTTTATAAGGTAATGATTTTATTTTCTGATTGCTTTTCTTTTGAATACTAGTTGTGAACTACTTTATTAAATGTTCATTTGATCTTACATAAAGGATGCCTTTAGAGGTCATGACGGATATATATATGTGTGTGTGTGTGTGTGTGTGTGTGTGTGTGTATAATATTGTTATTGTATTATATATATATATACATATATATATATTAGATAATTCATACCCAGCCATTTTAAAGAAAATTTGCCTTTTATAATGTCAAAATGTGGATCTTTGATATTCTTCCCAAAGGAAAATAATGTTATATTTTATACATCATTTAGATATGTTTAAAGAAATAATCCTCAAAAGAAAATAGTAAATACAGTCTCTTTGGCCTTGTGGATTATTTTTAATGAATATCAAAGTTTTTCCAACAATTTCATAATATTTCATTCTATAAATCCAGAGCAAGAACTTTGTGTGTATTTTCCTGTGTTTTTAACATACTATTGCTCCCAAACCAGTAGGAACTGCTAAATAGTTCAAATTATTAGTTTTACTTTTAATTTGCATTAGTGATTTGAATCCCCTATATATGTATTATATATAATATGTAATGTGATTATATATGTACATAATAATAATAATCATGATCATAAGTAGCATTTATATAGTGCCTACTATGTGCTTGGCACATTACTGAGCACTTTACAAATATTAATTCATTCAAACTTCACAACAACTCTGAGAGGTAAGTGCTATTATTATTCCTGTTTTAAAGTTAAAGAAACTGAGCCAAACAGAGCTTAAGTGACTTGCCAAGGTCATACAGGCAAAAAATATCTGAAGTGAGATTTGAACTCCAGTCTACCTTACTCCAAATTCCTAGTTGTATCCACTATGCTACCTCACTGCTTAATGCATATAGGTGAAAAAGAGAGAGAGAAAGACACACACACACACACACACACACACACACACACACAAACAGAGACAATGAGAGAAAGAGATTTATACATATATATGTATGAAATTGTGTATCTTTGTATAGATCATATTTTTCATTCTTGTATTAGCTGACATTTCTCAAAGCTGGTACTCTATTGATTGATGCATGAAGAATTGTTGCTACTTCTTTTTTTGCCTTATTTTCCCTCCATGCAATAGTTCTATAGATATAACTAGAATTAAATTATCAATATGTATAAACTCACATCATGAAGTTTTGGTGAGCTAGGTGACATAGTACATAGAAATCTTGGACTGGAGTTAGGAAGATCTGAATTCAAATTCAGCTTCATTTAATTGCTCTATTTAATTATAGTCACCTAAACTCTGCATGACTTAGTTTCCTCAACTATAAAATTAAGATAATATTAGTTTTTACCTCATGGGGTTTTTTTTTTGATGACCAAATGAAAAAATATTTGGCATTATTTGAAATTTTATATATGAGCTCATATAGAATCCTATGTACTATGTCTTATATAGAATTATCTTTGATTTCCAAGTAAGATTACATATATTTTTAAAAGTTCTTGTTTAAATCCAATATCTATATATTATATTTCACCTCTACTTCTAAATTTCTTTGTGCTTAATTATTTGGTTATTGTTTATTTCATGTGTTGAGTATAATGAAAAGGGAAATAAAATTGTATTGATGTGATACATCTCAGAATTCTTGAGGCATTATACAATGTCAGTTAACTCTTTTTCTACATTTCTCACATTAAAATGAGTTACTACTTTAACCAATATAATCAAAAATCAAACACAATTCCAGTGATCATCTACTCATTTCCCTATAAATATTTTTGAATGCTCTTGATATCCTGAATGAGGATTCACTGAAATGGATAATTCTATCAGATATGTCAATGTTTCTGCATGGCATTTAAGGCTCTCTGATTCTCCCTCCCATTTTATATTTTATCCAAGAGCAGAAAAACTAGATTTATGTTTCTTTTATTTATTTAGTGGAATTAAAAACTACTAGCACCACAATGACAACAATTATTGAGTTCCCCTAGCAAACACATGATCACATAGTAGATGTATAATATATACTTGAGCATTAGATCATTAGATCATTAAACCCCAGAAATGATCAAGTCTAACCCTTCATTTTACAAATGAAGAAATTGTTTCAAGAGAGAAAAAGTGACCTACAATCATAGAATCATAAAATTTTAGAGTTGGTAAGCATTTTACAAATCACATAGACAATCATCTACCACTTAGTTTGCAAAACAGATCTTGAGGAATAAAGCAACTTGTTCAATATTACACTTGATCCTAATTGAGTCATCTTCCCATCATAATATGGTGATATTGCTGACAAGTGTAGAAAAGAGCACTGGTTATGTCTGTTCAGTTTTACTTGAAAACACTATGCAGAACCTTACAAAATGTGTTAACTTTGATTTGCTTGACATAGTTCATATTAACTGTGGTAGGACCAGATAGTTTACTTGGTTACTACCTAGTATAAAAAAATTCAATATTAATTAGGCCCCCAGCATTCATAGAGTACTGTAGTAGATACTGGAATAGATAAGAAATAATATGATCACGTGTATTAGGGAACTGATAGTCTAGTAAGGAGAAATGGCATACTCTTAAGTGACTATAAAATAAAATGATACATCTGTATATATATATAGCATATGAAATCTTATTTAAGATATGTTTGAAGAAAAAAATATTATTGACTCAAGAATTCAGGAAGGCATCATTGAGGAAATGACATTTTATCTGAAGCTTAAATAATGGATTAAATGTCAACAGACAAAGATGGGACAAAGGCAAAACAAAGAGGCCATTCAGAGAAGGAGGTGGGGTAGAACTTCTTGGAAGATCTAGCTTATTAATAATCTATAAGGTCCCTAAAAGGGACTAGGGAATACTAAATACTAGGAAATATTTAAAGTCAAATTTTAGAGATTACCCAATACAATATTCTTATTTTATAGATGAGAGAAGTGACTCTTAGAAAGATAAAAAGCACACAATTAACAAAGTAGTAAGTGATAAAGTTAGAATTCCACCTCCAAGATTCTGCTTCCAAATCTGCTTTCTCCAAAATGATGACAATAATGGTGATGGTGATGGTAATGGTTACTATCGTGTTTTCTCTTCTGTATGACTCTTTATCGCTCCACATTGGGTTTTCTTGGCAAAGATACTGAAGTCATTTCTCATTTTCTTTCCTAACTCATTGCATAGGTGAAGAGACTGAATCAAACAGAACTAAGTGACTTGCCTAGGATCACATAAATAGTAAAAATCTGAGATCATATTTGAACTTAAGAAAAAAAGGCTTTCAAGCCCAGCATTCCAAATACAAGTACCAATTAACTGATGCTGATGATGATAGCTAACATTTATTGAGTTCAAACTTTTCTCAAATGAAAATGTCTAGCAAACTTTGATTATAACTGATTAACTTTATAATTAACTATATGTGTTATTTTTATGTATATAACTATTATAACTAATAACTAATGCTTTATATTTCTCTCCAGACATTTATGATTTATTTATGGCCTACATGAGATATTTAATATACCAGTTGCAAATGTTACCTATACTATCCCTTGGACAAAAATCTAGTAGTATGAGAGTCAGAGTAGGAGGCCAATAGGTAGAAAGAAAGTATTTTCCTCACTTTTGAGGACTATTTTTGTAGCTTACTATGAATTGCCTTGGTATATCTATGAATATACTATGGATGCTTTTGTCAACCTTTATCTTTCAGTTTTAGAACCCATAACTTCTATCTATAATTTTAGAATGGAAAGGAACAAAGTTTTTTTTATAGTCAAGTTCAAGAAGGATGGATAAATTCCTTCCACGGTATCTTTTGCAAGATAGCCTGAACAGCACAGAATGTATTACTTAATATTTAGTTAGTTATGATAAAGCTGTATCTGGAAATATCCAAAGCATGCTTCCATATAAGAAAAATATTTGCATTTTCAGAATCTTATTGCTCTTTACAAATGTATAAATAGCACATTTGACTATCTCTAAATGTTTAATTTAGTATTTTCATCCCAGAACACATATTGAAAGTCATACTGGTATGTTGATAGAAGACACACAAAAAGGTATTTGACAACTGTATAAGATTTCATGTCTGATTACCCTGGGTGGGGAAATGTGGCACGTAGGAAGTAAATCTCTGTTCAGGAAAAAAGCTTGAGTCACCTGAGTTAACTGATCTATTCACAATCCTTTTTCTATTCTCTTGTCTAGGGTATTTCGATGATTCATTTCAAAGAAAGTAGCCATCATCTGTCTTTCACCAAAGGAAAATGTTTATTTTATGGGAACTTTTTTCTTTATTAGTCTGTATTGTGAGAAAGTATGAAGTTCCCTGTAAAACGATATGATATACTTTTTATATTATATTCAGTGTCATATCATATCTTCATTTTTGTAAGTGGAATGTGAAACTTTCTTCTAAACAAGACTTTCATAATTTTCATTTAATGCTTAAAAATGTTTAAGGAATTTTAATAATAATATGATAGCTGTAACATAGCACATCAAGTTTTGTAAAACACTTTATAAATATTAGCTCATTTTTATCCTCACAAAAATCCTGGGATGTGGGTTCTGTTATTATCTCCATTTTCACAGAAGAGGAAACAAAGGCAATGTTTGATACCAGATTTGATCTAAGTTCTTTGTAACTTCTCATCTAGAACACTATTCATTGCACCACCTAGCCACTTCATTGGTATAACATGATGCTCAAAATTTCAAACACAAATTTTCATTTATTATTATTTATTATCTCATTAGAAACTAATTATTGAAAAATTAAACAAAATATTTTTGCATACAGTATTCTTTCTATTATAAAGTGCTATCATTAATCTCCACACATTTTTCAGTTGATGCTTGTCTCTACATTTTCTTTGACAAATAAACATATGACTTATTGTTACTAGAAATAGCTACAGTTATTATTTCTTTGTATTAAAGATGTGCAATAAAATTGTCCCCAAAAAATCTTGGTTCAAAGACTTCCTCAGAAACTTGTAAGTTGTGTGACTCTGGGCAAGTTATAACTCTTAAATTGAGAAAATTGCAACTTTGACCTCCTTCAGTTTCCCAAATGTAAAATGTGGATAAAAATAAAAAAAAAGAGAAAAAATAAATTTACCTGCTAAAGGAATAGCAAGTTGTATATAACAGATTTGCAGTTTCCTGCATAATCTTTTTTTAAAATTATGCTGTTATAGAAATGCTTATTATATTCCATTTATATGCATATATATATATATATTTAAAACACCTCATCAGTGGCTTCCATAGTCACAGATCATAATCTTCTGTTACTTAAAACTACAAATAAATGATGGATTATAAGAAACAATAAATTGTACATCTCCCCTTGTTTCTATCTCATATAACGCTGAAGTAATAATTAGTACTTTAAAAATATGCAATTTTATGAGAGTCTTGACTTTTCTCTGTGGGCTGGCATCCCAGCTCACATCCAATTTAATAGACTACCTATGATAGTTACTGTGGCCAAATTTCATAAACCTGACTCCAATTTGGTGATTTACCTGTCTGGACATTTTTTGACTGGTCATTATATGACAGGTAAAAAGATATAAAGGCCGTCATCAAATCTATACTTGAAACTTTTCCAGTTTGGCTTCAAGTTAACAAAGCATTTGGGAACTCAAGGTCACCTTCATGTCAAGATGAGGCATTAGAGTAGAATTTTAATGGAGGAGTTTCTGTAAACTTAAGAATAAAAGACATATTTCTACTTGAGGTTTTTGATTTTGGTTTCTCATCTGAGTTCCTTAAGAAACAAACTGGTCCCTCCTCAAATGTTTTCTGCTGAGATCATCTTAATGTCAGTGAGAATGTTTTTAATCCCTAGATTTACAGATGTAAGAGGCAGTTCCTTTTACACTGTATTTGTTTGTATCAGTATTTGAAAGTGTGGGGATCATAAATCCCTTATGTGTCTGTTAAATATATATAGTAGACTTCTTAGTGATAGTGAGTGTTCCTTTTTTTTGTTTGTTTGTTTCAGGCCTACTGAGGAAGGAAAAAATTTTGTTTAGTTTCTAGTGGTTTGTTTTTAGGCATTTCCCACAAAAAGAACGGGACCCTTCAAAAACTACTCTAACTTACTCATTTAGCCAAAAAATACTGACTTATACATCCAAAAATAACATGAAATTAAAATTAGTGTTTCAAATAGTTATACAAATTGTGCTCTTTTCTGTATGAATCACTTTGGTGATGTAATTCATGATTTACCTATATTAAGATAGAAGTTGGGCAGCAAATGAGGGCAAGACTATTTTTCTCCTTTGGTTTTTATTTCTTCTCTCTGTCCCTTTGTATATGCTGCCCCCTGTGCCTAGAATGCATTTCCTCCTCACCTCAACTTCCCATTTTCTGAGTTTGGTTCAAAGTTCAGCTCAAGGACCTATCTGAGACTTTTTTTTTTTTTTTTTGATTATCTCATTTGCTACTATCTTCCTTTCAAATTATTTTGTATTTATTTCTATAAACTTTAATATACAGGTTGACTCATTTGATAGAATATAAGGGTTTTAGGAGTACGGACAATTTAATTCTGTCTTTTTATAACCCATGTCTAGCATAGTGCTGGCACAGGGTTGGTGCATAATAGAATAATTTGTATCTCTTCCCCCAGAACCAAGTGTAATGCTTGAACATATTAGGCATTTAATACATATTTATTGAATTGAATTAAACTTCATAGAATCATGCAACTGGAGGAAATATTTGAAAATTAGACTATCTCATATGTAATACCCAAATCTGAATTGGAATAGCTAAGAAGTCAGAATCTGAAGCCCACAGGTATTGTGGATTTGTGATTTTATATATATGTATATATATATATATATATATATACATATATATATATATTTGCTTATAATTGGGGATAGAACACAATTATAATCCATTCTTTCCACTATGTATTGTTTACCCCTAGTTTTGTTGTTTCTAGTGAATGAGAAAAGTCTGGAAATTAATATTTTGATTTATTTCTTTAAATCTTTCTTTACTTCCCTCTCCAAACTTGAACTTTATTGGATATTAAGAAAAAGAGGGGGAAATAATGAGAGTGGATTTCATTTTTGAATGAAAAAACATTGGGCTCTGGCTCTTTTGAAAACACAATCTCAGTCAAAACTCATGATAAATAAGCAGGGATTTTACACCATTGTTTTAAAAATTAAGATAGGAATTTTTTGCCTAGAATAAAATAATTGGGAGTGTCATAAGCAGGGGACAGTCTGACCACAGGTGCCACTGTTCTAGGAAAGTGCCACAGAGATCCTGACCCTTTCTCTGAAAATGTTCCATTGTGATGGAATCTTAGGGATACATACCTGGTGGTATGAGCCAGGCAATGTCCTTTAGCCAAGACTAGGAGGGGAGACATGGGAACAACAGCTGCAGTTAAAAAGCCACCCATCTTTCATCCTCACTTACCCATGCCAGTACCCTGAGAAAATCCTTTATTTGCTTTGTGTTCATTACAGTTCTTTCTAGTTAAATATGAGGAAACTGGGGTTCACAGTGATTCAATAACTTTTTTGAGGTCCCAATTAGTGCATAGCCAAGGCAGGATGGAATTCACATCTTCCCATTTGTAGTCCACTGATCTTTATGTTGAATCAAGTTAAGGAAAAGTTCTTTATATTTGTAATTTGAGTCCTATAACCCACATAATTTATATATATATATATACATATATATAATATATAATTTTTATGACGTGTTTTGAAACAACATACAAAAACATTATTTCCAGTTTTTCTTTCATGTTTTGTTAATAGCAAGGCATTTAACTTGTCTAAGTCTCTATTTTCTTGTCTGTAAAATGAAAAGGAAACTGTGTTTTTTAATCTTTATAAATCATTTTGGTATGCTGTATATGAATTTACTTTGTTGTATTAGAACATATTTATTCTTTTATGAAAAAAATAAATTTTAATAGAATGATTGTTGTATCAGTGGTGTCCAAAGATTTAAGAAATTTAAAGGTCACAGATAATTATAATTATATTTTATTCAGCTCAAAAAATGTTTGGTAGCTATAATATACAAGATTCTGTGATGGCACTGGGGATACAAAACCAAAAAAGGAAAAAAAATCTTCCTTCAAGAATTTTATATTCTTCTCAGAGTATTGTAGAAGGCAGTGGATAAATAGTACACAGATTACACAACCATAAAAAAAAGTGATTTCAAGAAAAAAATAATTATTGTAGGGGATAGAAAAAGCCTCATTAAGAGGATATTGCATGAACTATGTGTACTTTTATATATTTTTTTGTTTATTTCATATTCTTTTAGGGAAGATGACTTCATTTTTATTTGTTTGTTTGGGTTTTTTACTTGTTTTTTAATTTATTTGTTGGATTTTGAGTTCTGAGTTTTTCTACTCACTCCTTCCCAACCAATTATATTTGTGGAACTATGCAAGGTATACTTCCATAAGTCTATTTAAAGGCCTCAATAGTGCTTTTAATCATTCTCTAGCATCTGGATCTTCCAATGCATCTTTTAACTATTTATACATTTATCTTCACTAATCTTCATAGTTGACTTGAATGAATGTTCATGTTATTCATAATAGTTTAGTCATTTACTGTTTTGAACAATGTTGCTGTTACTGTATATAATGTTATCTTGGTTCTGCTCATATCACTCTACATTATTTCCTGCAAGTCTTTCCACTTTTTTTTTTTCTAAAACCAGCCAGTTCATCATTTCTTACAGCACAGTGGCATTCCATCACAAGCATGTACCACAGTTTATTCAGCCATTTCTCAATTGATTGACATACCTTTTCTAATTCTTTGCCATAGCAAAGATAGATGTTATAAATATTTTACAACACGTAGGTTTTTTTCTCCTTTTTCCTTGACCACATTGGGAAGTAAACCTAATAGTGATATTTGTGGCTCAAAGGATATACACAATTTTATATCTTTTTGATCACAATTCCAAATTGCTCTCCAAAATAGTTGGATAAATTCACATTTGCACCACTAATAATTAGTTTCACAGTCTTTTCTGTATACCCTATAATATTTCTAATTTCCTCCTTCTATAATTTTGGCCAATTTGATAGGTATGCGATGGTACCTCAAAGTTGTTTTATTTTGCATTTCTTTAATCAGTAATGATTTAGAACATTTTATATGACTATGTAAATCTTTGATTTCTTCATCAATAAAAATACCAGTAATTAAACCAAGTATAATGCTTGAACATATTCAGCATTTAATACATATTTATTGAACTGAATTAACTTTACAGAATCATGTAACTGGAGGAGATATTTGAAAATTGGACTATCCCATTTGTAATGCCTAAATCTTAGTTGGAATAGTCAGTAAGTCAGAATCTGAAGCCCCCAGATGTTTTAGGGATGTGTTATATTTGTTTGCTTATACTTTGACCATTTATAAATTGGGAAATGATGCTCATTCTTATAAATTTGACTCATTATCTATTTATTTAAGATATGACCTTTATCCAAAAAGATGATAAAATTTACCTCAATTTTCTGACTTCCTTCTAATCTTAGCTACATTGATTTTATTTGTGCAAAAGTTTTCAACTTAATGTAATCAGATATATCCATTTTGCATCTCACAATACTCTCTATTTCTTGTTCATTCACAAATTCTTTTCTTATTTATAAATTTGATAGATAATATGTCCCACTCTTCTCTATTTACTTATAGTGAGCCATGCCTTTAATAATCAGGAATACTGACTATTAAAATTCTTAAGGAACTCAATTTTTTGTACACAAACTTTCAGACTCCAAAGTTCATGGAAATATTTTAGCAAGCCCTTAATTTGGGCCTGGTATGGGGGGGAATGAATCTTTATTTGAACACACTTAAGGTCTTTTGGAATTCTATATATTTTAGTTTGTGCATTTAAAATCATTATTATGAGAAGGAGCCTATAATCATCATTAAACTGTCAGAGGGGTCCATGACATTTTTAAAAAGTAAGAATCTTTGGGCTATAGTGAAGATGCAAAACATTCTAGATGTATAGGACCACAGTGCAAACACATGGCAGCAGGAATTGTATGAACAGGCAATTAGGTCAGTTAGACTTGAAGATAGTGGATAAAGGAGATTTGAAAGTAAAGAATAGTCCTTTAAAAATTCTGTTGATGTCTTTTGTTTTAGCACTAATCATTTCCAGATATACCAACACCTCCTTCTACTTCCTCCCCTACAATGAGCCCTGCCTCATAATAAAGTTTATGATTCTATGATACTCTAAATAAAAAAAATAGCTAAATGAAACTGAGAATCACTATATCTGCCAATATATACAACATTCTGCTTAGTCTCTTATCTTCTACCACAATCACTCATTTATCTCTTCTTGGGGCCAACAAGCCTCATTTCAGTTATTCAATGTTTTACTACATTTTTAGCTATCCAATTACTTTCATAATAAATTTGGCTGATAATAAAAATAATTTTTGTAACTAACATTTCTTTGATTCTTCAGCTTTTATTAACTACATTGCCCTCAAAGAACAAATCTTTAATAAGAATATTCAAGCATATTTCCCTTCACTCAATTTACATTAACAAGGTCAGATTATAAGAAGGCAATATATATTCAGAAAATTCTGATTCTCAGAAAATTATTTTCCTAATATTTCATTTGACTATTGTAAGTTGTTCTTTACTGATTAAAAAAAATAATGTTCCTCTTTTAAATATAAACCCATTTCCATGGCATTGTGAGAATCTGGCTATCATTTTGTGAGTTGTTTTTTCCTTTGAATAATTCTTGTTATTCTAAGGGACTCTACAGGACTTAAGCATGCAAAGCAGAAAATTATATTACTACAGGGAAATTGCTTTGTATCTTTGAGATGGGATTCTCTTGGTAACTTAAGTGCTATATACATATAGACTAGCTGACATTTTCCTCCCAAGAAATTTCATGTATGCAGTTAAAAAAGCTCTTAAATTGATTAAGGATTTGTTATATATTTCCAGAAGCACTCATGAGGACTTTTATGGTTATAAGAGTACTGTGCATTAGAATGCCAGAACCCAAGAAATACGCAAGAGGCTTTCAAAACCATACGAGCCTTCCTCACTGTACCATATGGAGCAGACTGGGGGTGGGGGTGGGAAGTTAGGCAGGCTCTAAGATGGCAATGTTTTAAAAGGCAAGAATATTAACTTATTTATTTTTTCTATGGATATTAATTTTATCACTTTCAAATAGAATGGATGAAATATGTAATTTTATCCCAGGTATAAATGTTAGAACCAATTAATTTCATATTATTTAGAAAAATTTACTATACAAGATACTTTTTTATACATATGATTGTTTCATTATTTGTCTTTTAATCAAGAAAGGCAAAATTGGTTTTGAAAAGATTAATTACAAATGTATCTTACCCTTAGGAGAGAATTACATTGCTTGTAACATAACCTCTTTACAGTTTGAGAAACTATGACACTATAAAGTTAAATATTTCCCCTAAGTTATATAGTAAGACAATAGCTGAGTTGTAAATAAAGTACATTTCAGGTTACTTAAATCTCTGATGTTTCATTAAACTAGTCTTCATTTCCTGCTTCCTCTCTTTTCTCTATTTTTGTTTACATTTCTTTATTATTTATTATTTTGTAATTTCAGGTGATTTTAAAAAGATTCATTCTTTCTTAAAAGTAGTGTTATTTTAAGGCTGAATTTCAATTTCATTATTCATCTCTTTAAAGGAGCTTTTTTCAGCTTTTAATGACTGAACCTGTGAGATTTACAAAATAGGAAACAGCTGTATTATTATATGATTTGACTAATCTAATAGGGATAATTCTTCACCCCCCCCCCCCACCCCAAGAAAAGAATACCGTTACTTGAAATAGCATATACTTATATTTATGACATATTTTTTGGTAGTGACAGACATATTTAATCTGTGAATGCACTAATAATTTTAATCTGTGAATGCTCTAATAATTGGTGATCTCTTTAGCTCCCCTTTCAAAATCTTTCCTCTGTACCATACTAGGTATTAAAATGTAAGGAAATATATAGTTTTAAAGACTGACATTTGAAAGAAAGCATAACATAATGCATGAATCATTGAGTTTCATATTAGAAAGACTTGGTTTCAAATCTTGCTTCAGACCTCTATGAGATTAGGCAAGCCAGTCTTTCTTGTCTTAAATTTGTTGCATCTGTAAAATAGAAATAGCACTAACATTTACCTTTTTAATCGCTGGGGGAATCAAATGAGATAATTTATATAAAACACTTTGTAAACATTTAAAGCAATATATAAATGTTTTCCAGAAACATATGTTGGAACAAAAATAATTATCTCAATAGTTCTCTGTATATATATATATATATATATATATATATATATATATATATATATGTGTGTGTGTGTGTGTGTGTGTGTGTACCATGTTTGAACACATTACATTTATTACTTTATGGAATTCATTTTCATTTTAACTTAAGACTAAAACCTTACTTTATGTGAAAAAAATATGTAGTGTAATAGAAAACTTTTTACTTCAATATCTCTTTCCCAAAGTACTTTTATTTTGTGAATTTTCTCCTCCCTTCAAAGATTCCCTGCATTTAGGAGCTGGAATGTAAGAAAAAAAAGACAAAAAAGACCCAAAATGACATATTCAAAAAATCTTCTCTCTGTACCCTTATAATTAAAGCTGTTAGTGAGGCTATCAAATATTCAGGTACTATAATGACTATATCATTAACAAAAAGTGATATAATCTTTAAGCTTGTTTGTAAGCATGGTTTTGAGTACTTTTGTTTGCGATAGACAAAATATATTATCAGCAAATTAAACCATTAGTTCAAACTTTCCTGAACAACTTTTTAAATGATATATACACACTTTAACCTGTCTACAAAAATCTTTATAAATTCTAAGAAGGTTTATAGAATTAGTGTTAAATCATTGTTTTGGGGTGCCATTAAGATAGAGATAGAGACCTGGTTTAATAAGTTAGATATATCTGTGCTCAAGTCACATTTTTGACATATACTGGTTGTGTGGCTGTGGGTAAACAATTTAACCCCACAGTGACACAGATAATTGTCAAAAAATTATAAATAACAAAAAAAAAAGATACCAATTGGCATTAGTTACAAATCCCAATGTACATGTATTGTGTACATGGGCTTCTTGTATAGTGTTTATCTATCCATTTGTTTAGAGTCTTCCTGGATATATATTTTTGAATATATGTGCAAATCATATGTGTATGTATGTATATATATATATATATATATATATATATATATGTGGACATGTATGTATATGTGTGAGAGAGAGAGAGAGAGAAGAGAGAAAAGAGGGAGGAAAGAGAGAGAGAGAAAGAGAGAGACAGAGAAGAGAGACAGACAAAAGAGAGAGACAGAGAAGAGAGAAAGAGAGAGAGAGAGAGAGACAAACAGAAAGACAAAGAGAGACAGAGATACAGAGAGAAAGAAAGAGACACAGAGAAAGACAGAGAAACAGAGAGACAGAGAAGAGAGAAAGAGAGAGAGAGAGAGAGACAAACAGAAAGACAAAGAGAGACAGAGATACAGAGAGAAAGAAAGAGACACAGAGAAAGACAGAGAAACAGAGAGAAAGAGAGAGAGAAACATAGACAAAGAGACAGAGAAGAGAGACAGACACATAGAGAGAAAGAGAGACAGAGAGAGACAAAGAGACAGAGAGAAAGAGAGAGAGACAGAGAGAAAGACAGAGAGAGAGAGAGAGAGAGAGAGAGAGAGAGAGAGAGAGAGAGAGAGAGAGAGAGATTGTCTTGATGTGGCTCACAGGGAGACAAGAATAGATATCACTAGAATTTCTTTCCACTCTTGGCCAAAAGCTTGACCACTCTGCTATCCTCAAAAAGAGGAGGTACTGAATGAGAATTATATCTACCTCCTTGAATGTTATTAGTTTAGAGAAAATCTACTTTAAGGTTCATTATAGATTTCTTATCACTATTTCTTTAATGGAAAAAAGGCAGATCAAGCTTAGGGTCAACTTGCTTCCACCAAATACTAGTTCCACAATAAATATGATATCAAATAGCAAATAAATGTATTCATCCAGATTAATAATATAACAGAAATCATAGAAAATAAACATATAGATTATATACCAGACAATACAGATTGAGGGAGCTCTCCGAATAGGAATGAGAATATCACAGCTCAATTAAAAGGGAGTACCATTTCTCATCCAAAGAGAAAATTTTTAAGTTTATGGTATAACAATCTGTGGATTAAGACATAATAAAATCTGTCATCTCTCATGCCTCAGTCTTTGTCTCCTTTCAGTGAACTAAAGAGAGGTTGGAATTAGGCATCCTGCTTCTCAAAATTGGAAACCAGGAAAACTCATAATCTCTTTCCTTTCTATCAGTGCTTGCCTTTAATGCATGTGTGGGGCATTGAATAATCAATTTTCACGAATACAAAGAGTCTCATACCAGTGGCCATGGAGGCTCAAGTTACACTCATTTTCTACTATTTTAAATTATAGACATTTATGGCAGTCATGTCTATGATTTATATTATTTCCAGCTTCTAGTGAAGACCATAAGCTGCAATTATAGATTTGTTTCTATGGGAAATTGTGATTCACTTTACAATGTGGCTATGAGAAAAAATATTGGTTTGAAGAGCAGTGTGAATTGTGATTCATTAACTTTTTAAGTTCATTATGTAAATTGAACTTTTGTAATTACTCTCTGTATAGCAACTCTTAAAAGTACCTATATTTTATTTTTCTTAATTATATTCTCTGCTTGAGATGTTACTAAAAGATTAAGAACAGGAAGAAAATAAAAAGTTATAAAGTTATCACAGTTGAAGCTAAGGCTTGTTTTTTTTTAAAGTAAAATATGTAACTCACAGATATAAATAAATACCAATCCAGTAGAACCTGCTTTACAGTGGGGGCCAAAATAGGATAGACCCTTCTCCATTAGAGAGCTATTTATTTTGCTATTAATAATGGAAAAGGGAGACTTTCAGAATATTTACTTTGGGACTCAGAATTTATATTTCTTGCTGTAGTTATATTGCTTTTCAAATATTCAGACTCCTTTTTTCCCTACTGGCCACACAGCTACAATTCAGACCTAAGAAGGAGGAGGACAAAGAATATGAGAAAATACTTTTCTTCTAGTCTACTTTAAAGAGGTACTAAGAAATGGTATACTTTTTCCTACCTTTGAGATTTTAAAATACCCCAGCCTCTAGATGTAAGCTAAAGAAACAGATTGAATTACCCTTTAGGGTTAATGAATGACCTTTGATTTTTTTTCCTTTTGATAAGCTCACAGTAATATATTTTCATAACATCATCCTTATGAGGTCTATGGAACCAAGTTCTATAGCTTCATTTTATAGATGAAGAAACTTGGAGATCTAACATAATCATGTGTATTATTTTGCAGGGTACAGAACTGCTCTGACACTTGACATACACACATGATTCTTTTGTTTTAATAATAGCATATTCATCTGATAAATTGGACTGGATGATTGTATGGAAGGAGAGGAATCTTTGGGGGAGGGGTAAATGATTCAGAGCTACACGTAGAAGGCCACAGAAACTTGGTCTCTCCATTCTCTTTTCTGCTGTTGTTTCCAAGATTCCTTGAAACTATAGACAATTCAATTTTGGAAAATATAAGATCCATCAATGAGAAAGGAAGAACTATGAAGGGTTTAGGGAAAAGGAAAAATTTTTGACTACATAAAAAAACTTAATATCTGAGCTTTTCCCCTTCCTACTTTTGTATTAGCATGTACCTGATCTTTGAATCAAACTCTTAAACACCAGGATTTTTAACTCTTCCCTTCTTAGATTTCTTTCTCCATGGGAAGAGTGTGTATATGTGGCAGGTGGAAGATATTATAGGTCCAGTGCCTCCATGATTTTATAACTTGGTAACTAAACAATGCCCATCCATATTTCATCTAGTTTGTAATTAAGACTAGAGTTTGTGTAAAAGTTTTTTTTCAATTAATTGATTAACAAGTATTTATTGAATAGCTCTATATTGTAATGGGAAAGATGATGAAGCAGGAAAAATATAAGATATATGGATTTTCAGGGAAACATTTTTGAATTAGAGATAGAGCTTAAATCACAAAGTATGGCACAGGGAAAAGTGAAGGAAAGAATCAAGAAGTCTGTCTTTGAAAACCACTTCTACCACTTGTTAGCTGTTTGAAATGGGCAAGTCATTCATTATACTGCTGTGTCATAACTTCTTGATCTGTCAAACAAATATTAGAGTGTTTGTGCTGCTTACTTCACTTCTTTGAGAAAAATGTTTTAGCAAAATCAAAAGTGATGTGTAAATATTACATTATAATTGTAGGATTATGGAAAAGGACAAATATCCTGTTTGGTAGACATTATTAAAATCAATAAGAATATTGGTAGGCATGGAATATATATTCAAAATAAATATGGTATTTTAATAATAGTAAATAACTGTAAATGTTTTAAAATATTAGAGGAAAAGGAGATTTATAGAGCAGTCACAGAAGATGTTAGAGTGGAGCGTAGAAGTTTTCTTAGGTGTTGGGGAGAAGGATGAATATTTCAGGGCAAGGTGAGTTCCATGAAACTGAAAGAAACATGGAAGGGTCTGTGGCAGGATGACGGGACTTGTCTTACTTGAAACATGCAATATTAATTAACAAACATTTCAAGATAGTTAAATTTAAAATTGTTTGGTATCAGCCATAGGTACTTTTGTACATTAGATCAGAGAATGCCATCATTAGTGAAGGCCAATTTAATCAATGAGATGGGGTTTAAGTATATTGAATTGTGGGTAAGATTTAAGTAGATCTGAAAGAAAGAAGACTATATTATAGATGAAGGGAAGTACATGAGAGAAGTCACCAAAGCAGAAAGGAGAAGCAAGATGACAATATTCCTTAAACAGAAAATATATACTAGAATATATGTGGAAATAGGTTTGGATAGATTAGGTAGGAATATGTCTAGAGGGCCTTGGAAGTCTTAGAAAAGTGTTTGTACTTAATGTAAAAATAAATTGGAGGAGCGACTAGGTGGTGCAGTGGATAGAGCACCAGCCCTGAAGTCAGGAAGACCTAAGTTCAAATCTGGCCCCCCTTTGAATCAAACTCTTAAACACCAGGATTTTTAACTCTTCCCTTCTTAGATTTCTTTCTCCATGGGGAGAGTGTGTATATGTGGCAGGTGGAAGATATTATAGGTCCAGTGCCCTTCACTTCCTAGCTGTGTGACCTTAAGAAAGTCACTTAACTCCAATTGCCTCAAAAGAAAAGGACAAAAAAAAAATAAATTGGAACTACTTGAAGATTTTAAAATAATATCATGATATGACAAAAATGTATGTAAGGCAAATTAGTCACATATTAGCATACAAGATAGAACTGAGACTAATAACACATCCGTTATAAGTCCCGTTAGCAGATTGTGACAATATACATATACAGTAATGAGAAGATGTACTAGGAAGATGACTAAGAATGGAAAAATAAGAGTAGATATGAGAAAATGACAAAAGGAAAAATAAAGGAATGGACATTGGCTGGATATAAGGGATACTAACAAAGACCAAGTTAAAGGTAATTCGAAGCTTGGAAATCTTTATGAGTAGAAAAATGATAATGACATTTCTGGGGATAAGCAAGTTAGAAGACGAAGCTGGTTTTGTTTTGTTTTGTTTTGGAGAGATTGTGATTGTAGTGTGGGGTTTGTTGAGTTTGAGATGATGGAAAACATCCAAATGAGAATGTCCACTGGGTAATTATGGATATGAAAATTGGAGCTCAGATGAGAATAAAGATTTGGAAATTATTAAAGACCATGAAAATGGCCTTTCATGAAGGCATGAAAATGGATAAACTCTTTCATGGTGAGAGGGCAAAAAGGGACCAGAAGGCAAAAAACTGAGCCTTGGTGCATATCCAAAGTTAAAGGAATTCAGGGTTCATAAAAAAGATAAAAATGATTTGTCATAAAGTACATATCTTATACATGTTTGGAGGTAGGAGAGAAAACAGTTCAGAACACTTATCTTATAAATTGTCCTAAATGAACAATCCTATAATTGGAAGCATTTCAATAAATTTGTACTTGATAAGTAAAACAATTAACTATCATATTAGTGGACAAGATTTCAATGTATCTTTGAAGGCTGAAGTAGTCAAAAAAACTGAGTAAAATTTAAAAGAAATTAATGGAAGGAAAATAAATTATTTGAATGTGAATGAAATACTAACTAACCATGTCATTAAATTATATGATAATCTTAATTGGCAGCAATTATTTAAAGAAAAATCTTCAGCTTCAGAAACAATAGAATATAGGAATCATATGGTAGTATTTTCATTATGACTGGAAAAATTCTTACAGTCTCTGATTACAAAATACTCATCACATTTTGGCAGCACTTTAAGTACATGATGAGCTGGCTTTAGTATCAGGAAAACCTACATTCATGTACTGTTATAGATATATAGATATACACTGTAATTGTGATCCTGGGTAAGTCACTTAGCCTGTTAGTGCTCTGGGCAATTTTCTAAGATTTAAGGTGCAGAGAAAGTGCCAATTAGCATTGGTAGGGGCAAGTTGCTTCATTTGAGATATTCCTAAATTAATGAAATTACAAATTTAAGTTTCTGTCCCTCTGATTGAGATTCAGTCTAGTGCCACTCAGTCAGTGACTACTCAGGAATGCAAAGTAAAGGAAAAACTGCTGAGTTCAATTCTGAACTCTCAAAATGCAAAGATAGGGAGTTTTCAAGAAGTTTATAGGAAATTGACCTTAAAGAGCATTTAGTCCGACCAATTCATTAGTGGAGATGAAGAAATTAACCCCACAAAGTTGAGCCAAGTAGGAGAGTTAGGATTAGAATCCAGGTCCTCAAGGGGAAGAAACCCAGGACTTTTGACACCTGGTAAAACTATATCTTCAAGATAGAATTAGATGAGTATAGAAATTATAAAAACTGGTTGGACGGATTGATTGAAATAATATCCCCTGAAAAAGCTGGGTGTGAAAGATAATGTTATTTCTCACAATTATAAAAGTTATTATTACATTAGGTCATAAGTGCCTAATTTTCATTTCCAGTAAAGACTGAAAAAGAGGTAATAGAGTGTGAGGAATCTAGGTTAGATAGAAGATCTTCCTGATAGACTTAATGATGGTTAAACAACTGAAGAATGGATTCTCCAAAGAAGAAGGATTTAATTAATAGAATGGTTGCTTATCAACATGTTTGCTGGTAATGTTTTGTTTTAACATTGTTTATCAAAATAAAATTTATTAAGATATAAATGCATCTATTCTTTTTAGAAGTAGGTTTTGAAACTCTTTCTGTTTTACCTATATTCAAAATAACTTAAACTTGTGAATTTGAAAATATATTTATATATGTCTTTATTTGAAGAATCTTACTTAAATTCTGAAAATACATATGCATATAGGTGCAAGTATATACATATGCATAAACATATAAACATGAATATATGTGTGTGGCTATGTGTATACATACATATACATGCATATATATCCTGACTTAATTACATGAAAATTATTAATTGAATTCATAATAAAATTTTAATGTGCTCAAGATTGTCTTAAAAAAAATTCTATCCTGGTCAAGTAACTGAGGAGGGAGATAAGCTGTGAATTCTCCAAGTTATGCCCAGATCTCTAAATTTTCCATAATTCCCATTTATTTTTTAATAATCAGTATAAAGAAAAAAGACAAAAGTAAATATCAAATGAACCCTTACATATGACCCTTCCTTCTCCTTGTCTATATTATGCAATGGAGTGGGATACTAATAATAGCTTTCTAGAATGTACTTCATGATTCCCTTTTGAAGAAAAGGGAGAACTCTCTCCTTGAGGTCTTTCCAGGTTGAATCCTGCTGGAAAAAAGTTTAGTTTAAACAAAAGTAAGATTTACATCTCACTGAGAATCTCATCCATAACATCCCTGACAAATGGTTATCTCACTTCCTATTGACCTCATTAAAAGGGAGCCACTTCTGCCTTTGCATTGTTAAGAATTTTTTTTAATTAATTGAAATCTGCTTTTCTGAAACTTCAATCTACTATTCTCACAAACCAAGGGCATTTTCCTCTCAAGTGATACTTGCTATAATAAGATTATAGTACAACAATAAAAGTGATCAGGTGGATCCTGATGATTATAACAATGACAACAACAATACTAATTGCTAATATTTATAGTATTTATTATATGTCAGGCACTGTACTAAGTGCTTTATAATTGTTTCCTTATTAACCTTTACAATAATCCTGGTATGTAGGTGCCATTTTATAGTGAGAAAACTGAGGGAAAGAGAGGTTAAATAAGTAGCCCAGGGTCACACAGCTAATAAGTATCTGATAATGAATTTTAACTCATGTCTTCCTAAGTTCAGGTATGGCACACTATCCACTGTGTCATCTAGCTACCACCAATTATAATAATATTTGACGTATAATTTAATAGTAACTCTCAGTACTCCAAAGTATAGGACAGTAGGGAATGATGTTTTAATTCTCAGTTATTTAATTGCTATGTGGCCCTAGCCAAGCAACTTGCCCTCTCTAGGTGTCAGTTTCCTATTTGTAAAATTGTTTGATGATATTCTAACTCTTGGTCTGTGTGCTATGTAGTTTTTTTCTTATTCCACTTGTTTTGGTGGTTCCTCCCTAACCAGTAGGATTCTTGCCTTCAAGTTAGGCAAAGATCTAGTTTAAAGATGCAATACAATGTTAGAGAAGGAAGATAATTATCTACATACTTATGTTTATTAGTTTGGACATGCAATGAAGACCCAGTTAGTGCCATCCAGTTCAGGTGCTATCTCCTCTGTGAAATTTTCTGTGATATCTGTACTGCTGAACTCCTCTCCCTTCTTCCTTAGTTTTTTCTTGTATTATGTGTGTGTGTGTGAGAGAGTGAATGAGTGTGTGTGTGTGTGTGTGTGTGTGTGTGTGTGTGTGTGTTTTATTCTCCTTTGTAGTCTGGAAGGTAAGCTTCTTGAGGTCAGGGACTTATTTAAATATATATATATATATAGATATAGATATATAACATATATCTATATATATATAATTTACACTATAGCATACATTGCCTTATACATTGAGATACTTTATAAATGTTTGCTTAACTATTTGATTTCTCACCAATATCTCACTGATCTTTAAAATGTCATTGAATATTGTCTCAAAATACTAACAAACCAAAACGATGCCGTTGACTTCATTGTCAATGCCACATTCACTTTCATTTGATTTTCCTGTAGTGACAGATTTTTGCTGATTCATTCCCATTGCTGCTGTGACTAATGGAATGTAAGATTGCTGGCTGGGATTAGAGATGCAGGGTAGGACTGTGGAACAGAGAAAGCTAACTAATTCACAAGGGCATTCCACTTGACTCTGACTTCATTTGTATATAGCTACTGAAAAACACCAGCCTCAGACTTTGGTGTTACGTAGTATAAGTAGAGACTAAAAACTTCCTTAAGAATTCAACTGTGGAATGATCCCATATTACAAGTTAGTGATTTAATCTCCAACAATTTGCAATGGTTTTGGCAATTTTACTCATAGTTGAAATCTAGCTAATTTGGCATTTGTTGTTGTTTTTTTTTTTCTTTTAAAAAATGTGCTGTTACTCGTTTTGAAGTTTTCTTGTATTTTATTTTGGTTCACTTTTTCTCTTGTGCGGCACAATAATTATATAAATATGTATGTAATATAAGATTTAACATATATTTCTACCATGTTTAACATATATTGGACTACTTGCCATTTAAGGGAGGGAATGGGAGAAGGTGGGGAATTTGAACACAGGGTTTTGTAAGACTAATGTTAATGAATTGCCCACGCATATGTTTTGAAAAGTAAAAAACTTTAATAGAAATTTTAAAAGTTTAAAAATGATTTAGAAATTTAGTTTTATTCCTAATAGACTAGAATGAAACAGAAAACTGACATTACTTATTCTGCTTGTTCCTTTGCTATTCTTTACTTCCTTTTAGAAGTGGAACCCAAATATTATTTCCTACTCTCTGAAGCTTTCTCTGATCTCATAAGTTTGTGGTGATCTTCTTGTACTTGACATACCACTCTGTTTTATAAATACAATAATAGCAGTAGCAAAAATTTAGAACTAGAACTTTTACAGAGTGTTTTGCATATATTTTCTCAACAGTCTTAACAATACTAAAAAATATGTAATGATTAACCCCACTTCAGATAAGGAAACTAAGGCTAAAAAAAGTTAAATGTCTTGCTCTGAATCCCATAAGTACTAAGTACTTAAGGCAATGTCTTAAATCTAGTCTTTCTGATTCCAAGTCGACATTTTTATCTATTGTATCACTTATATCTCTTATATCTCTAATGGTCTTCTAATATAATATTGTATGTATTATCTGTATATTACAACTACTGGTTTTTGTTATTATTCCCTCTTGCAATTGCTTGTAGTGACAATATATGGTATTTCTTCCAGAGCTTGGCAGCAGAACTGTTTAACAGGTGTTTAACAAATATTTTTGGGTTCCCTCATACTTTTTGCATATGTGGAATGAATAAATGAATATTTCCTGAAGAAAGTAATGGAATTATTTCATGATTTAAATATATAAGACAAAAATGGAGCATTAAAAAGAGAGTATTTCTGACCCAGGATATGAAGAGTAAGGATACAAAATTCCATAAGCTATTCTTAAATTCTTAAAGGTACTTTACTTGGGAGTGGCATAAATAGTCAGGTATGTGTTGTTAATAAACACAACTATATATTCATCTTCAAAAATGGTTCCTAGGTTACCATTGGTCTCCAAGGTTAGACACCCTTCTTGGAAAAGACTGGGTAATTTGTCATGTTATGGGGAAGCAAGGTAAATACAATAAAGAATTTCATTGTGCATAAAAACTCAAAATAGGAAATAACAACATTATTAATAATAATAATAAAATAATAGCAATTAGAACTCCACAGGTCATAGGGACTATCTAAGCATAGGAATAACAATAAATTTGATTAGACCACCTGATTCATACAAAGATTAACTAAATTTGTTCAGGCTAAAGAGGAACTAAAAAGAGTCCAGATTTATGATTCTCTGTATTTTTTTTTTAGTATAAGTGCTTTTCAGCAGTTATTCTCTCTCTCTCTCTCTCTCTCTCTCTCTCTCTCTCTCTCTCTCTTCCTCCTTCTCTCTCTCCCTTCTCTCTCTTAATATAACATATAATATATATGTGCATATACATATTATATACACATATACACATACACAGACATAGACATAGGCATAGACTAAAATGAAATAGAAAGTATGATCAAAAAAGTAATTTTCTAGATTGGACATTGTAATGGACATTATATAATTTACAAACCAAGCAATTTTTAGTACCAAGAGACATAAATCTATCTAAGTATCAAGGAATAACTTTCCAAAATTTCAACATGAAAATTCTTATATTGATGTTAAGCTTAGGAGTTTCAGGAGTAATAAAATACTAGAGTATCTAATTTATTTCTTTGTAATTGGGTTTCAAAAATAACTCACTATTTTGTTACTAATGAAAGAACACTTTGGACCCATTGGGAAGTATGAAGCCAGGTCAGGTGCTCCTTTGTATTCATTGTGGCTCCATTTCATAGACACTTTGGCAGTGTTCCTTTGACACTGTCAGGGTACAGAGTCAGGTGCACAGTCAAAGAATGCCTATCTCTGCCTCTCTGAATAGTTGGCTCTAGAATCGGAGATGGGTAATCTTTGCCCTCACCTTTGGCTTTGTTCCTTGGAATTGCTGCCTAATGGTTGGAACCAACAAGTGCCTGACCTAGCTTCCCATCCTCATTAATGAGAATTGAAGGACAGTGGAATTGGGGGAAGGAATAGGGAAGAGGGAGGTAATGTGAGGAAGAAAGACTTTTCTTGGTTTATTTATGACTATACTTGGCAAATAATGGTTAAATGACACTAGCATTTTTTTTTTATAAAATCCCAGTTATCTTCTTTTTAACAGTAGAGTAGATATTTTTAAAAATATATATATTTTTAATTCAGGTGTGCTCAAATGACCTTTCTGATAATCATTATTGTCATTTTTAATAGAAATTACAATTGTAGGCTTTTTAGGAAGGCATCTCATTCCCCAAGGTTACATGGTACCTTTATGTATATGTATATGTATATGTATACAATGTGTAAATACACATATTATGTGTATATAATATGATACATATTATTATATGTTATATTAAGAGAGAAAGAGGAGGGATAGGGAGAAGACGGGAGAGAGAGACACACCAAGAGAGACAGAGACAGAGGGACAGACAGACACGGAGAGAGAGAGGCAGAGACAGAGACAGACAGACAGACACAGAGAGAGAAGGAGGGAGGGAGGGAGGGAGAAGGAGAGAGAGAGAGAGAGAGAGAGAGAGAGAGAGAGAGAGAGAGAGAGAGAGAGAGAGAGAGAGAAGGAGTGAGGGAGACAGAGAAAGGGAGACAGAGAGAGCTTAAATTGGGTTAAAATGACTTTAGTGACTCATGTTCAGCTTGTATCTTATCTTCAGCATAGTGCCTTAAAATAGTCGGTGCTTATTCATTTTTTTTTTAAGTTGAAGCTTTAAATTGAAGTTACACTATTCTAATGTAAGAGAAAAGTACATGGACATTATGATCCATCATGTAAGAAACTCATAAAGTTTAGCAGGAATCATACACACAAGAATACTTGGATTGGAATATTGGATTCAAATTTTTATTCTTCTTTCTACTTACTCCTTAGTCTATTGACCTCTTAATTTGTTTATAAAATGAAAGTGATATCTACATAAGTTCTAAAGTTCTTTCTGTTTCTAAATCTTAAGTAGCATTCCCTATTATAGTACAACTCTTTCTATATAATGTTTATCTTAGAATTATGGTAAAGTGGAAGAGGAATTCTGTTTAATTACTAGGAGACCAGAAGTAATGAAAACCAAGGTCTCAATTCATTTGCAAATCTTTACTAACAATCTCACATCATTTTGGCTTCATGGCTCAACTACTTTTTTCTTGCATGCCTATTTGCCTTCTTCCTTCCTCCAAAATTGTAGTAAATAGGTTAGTGTATCCTATTTTAATTTTATTGTATATATATTTACTCTCCATGTGGCCATAGACAAGTCATTTAAACTCTTAAAAACTCAGTTTCTTCATCTGCAAAATGACTTTAATAAAAGTATTTCCATTACAGCTTTGTGTGAGTTGTCTTATTGGGTCAATAATTCATTTAAAGTAGTTAAATGACTTGGAAAAATCTTAAATAATATATAAAGGTTAGCTATTATTAGTAGTATTATTTATTATTGACATGGATGAACTAATATGAAGTACATTCATTTTGTTGGTAAAGAAAAGATTTGATTTCTATCTTAAAGGTTGAATTTGCCAGAATTACAAATATTTAAATTATGATGTGCTCTTGCCTCTACTCTCTTACCATTCTTAATCCTGAGGATTTTAAGTGAGTTTTATGATGTAAAACAATATTCTGTTTGCAATTAAACTAGGCAGTTTAACTTTGTTCTATAATGTAATATCATTGAACTCAGAATATTTTAGTACATTAACATATTTAGCAGAGAAAAAAAATTGACCACCACAAAATGGTTAAAAAAAAACAACTAAAATTTTAAGGAAAACAATACATAATAACATGGAACACTATTGGAAATTTGGCATAGAATACTGAACTGCTAGTTGAAAAAAAAAACAATTAATCTTTTTTTGTAATCAAATATACACAACCTTTTTTCTGATTAACTCTTCTATTTTAAAAATTATTTATTATACATCATTGCACAGTATATATAACTATAACTATTAATGTTATGATTCATTGTTAATAATAGCTATAATAACTATATAATAATAGTCTTTTTGAAAAGGCATCTTTTGCTTCTCAATGTTATGGGATGCCTTTGTTTGTTTTTAAAATGCATATTTTTTGTATACCATATAGGCATACATGGGAAAAACTTTTCTTTAACATATGTTTAACAACATAAAAATTGTGCATATTGGTGTATTGTGATAAAAAATGCACTTATAATAAGGTCAACTCAGTTGTGAAGGGACTGGGCTTACAGTCAGAAGACTCATCTTTATGAGTTTAAATCTGTCTCAGACACTTACTTGCTACATGACTCTGGGCAAGTTACTTTATTCTGTTTGTCTCAGTTTCCTCAATTGTAAAATGAACTGAAGAAAGAAATGGCAAACCACTCTAGTACTTTTGTAAAAAAAAAATGGAGTTCTGAAGAGCTGATATAACTGAAAAATGACAATAACTATGCATGCTATTGGTGTTATAATTATTAATGGTAATATAATATTGATTAATACTAGCATCAGTAGTAGTAATAGTTGATATTACATAACACTTTAAGGCTTATAGAATGTTCTCTATGCCAAAGCTTTTTAAACTGTGGGATTGTGTTTCAACATAAGGTCACAAAACTGCATGTGAGAATTGCAGTTTATGATTTATTATCAGTAATTGTTTAAATTGTATGTCTAATTTATATGCCTATGTTCCCAAGGTTGCATAAAAATTTGGGAGGCAAAAAAGTCACAGATGAAAAAAAAAGTTTAAGAATCCCTGTTCCAGGTCCCTATAACTTAAATGTAGTAGGACATTTATTGGTATAACTTCATGCATTATTATCAATGGAAATGACTATCTCCAGTTATGATGGGAAAAAATCATTCTCACTTTCATATTTTCTGCTAAATTATGAATGCTCCAAGGTCAGAAAAGAACATAGAAGAATTTGCCAAATAGTCTTTGAATTCCTTGCACAGTTTTATGCTGATTCCTATTTAAAGTGAAGGAAATCAAAATATAGCTTATATAAATTCTAAGGTATTATATGAATTCACATTCTCACAGATGAGTCAGGGCCCCAGAACTGAGCTAGCTAAACCTATTAAGTTCTAGGTCAGGGTCAGCAGTGATTCTCTGACATTGGCCCACCCCCAATTCCGGTACTCCCCCAACTTCAAGATTTTCATTTGAGAATTAGCCAGACAAGTAGTTTTTGCTTCCTTCCCTCCCTCTCTTCCTCCCCCTATTTTCTATCCTTCATTCCTTTGTTCCTTCGTTCCTTCCTGTCTTCCTGCCTTCCTTCCTTCTCTCTTTTTCCTTCCTTCCTTCCTTCCTTCTCTTTTTCCTTCCTTCCTTCCTTCCTTCTTTCCTTCCTTCCTTCCTTCCTTCCTTCCTTCCTTCCTTCCTTCCTTCTTTCCTTCCTTCCTTCCTTCCTTCCTTCCTTCCTTCCTTCCTTCCTTTTCCCTTCCTTCCTTTCTCCCTTTTCCCTTCCTTCCTTTCTCCCTTTTCCCTTCCTTCCTTCCTCCCTTTCCCCTTCCTTCCTTCCTTCTTCCCTTTTCCTTTCCTTCCTTTCTTTTCTCTTTTTAAAAAATCTATTTCTCTCATTGTGGAATGACCAAGAAGTATCCCTTAAGCATGATACATAGTCTCCTACCTGGGTTTTTTATAGAGCTGGAATCCAATCAGTCCTTGGCTCCCAGTGATGCAGACCCTGCCATCATCTTATCTGGAGATATGATTTAGGATAATAATGGGGGAGATGAGAGCCATTCCTATTTAAGGAATTGATTTAAGATTATTTATTGAAAGATGCAGAGGTCAAATGCCTTTCAAAGTTGGTAAGATCTTTCTCTAATCAAAAAGTTAGGAGCACCAGTTGAATTCCATCTTTTGAGCTTCTCCTTTCCACCCTACCCTCATCCCATAAAACCACAACTTGTATCTAGACTTGTCACTGAATAGATCTATTCAATCAGGTTTCCTGGAATTAAGTTCATTGCACAATAAAATAGTTTATATGGGGATCAGTTTCTCTACTTTAAATATATGAAACATATCTCATAGTGCTTTTAATGGAAAGGGAACTCCAACATGAAATATGCCTCATACAATTACATATATATTCTATGGTTCAGACTCAGTGATCTGTTAATTATGCCTGGCTTAACTTTCATTTCTGGTGCTTATTTGCCCCACCATACTGTGTTGCTAAGTCTCAAAGTCTGGGACTTATTAAGGACTACCCAAATATACTTTTAAAAGGAAGAGTATTTTTTTCCAAAGTCTTAGGTTTTGGCCTTGTATCCTTCTCCAATCAAAAGATAGGCTGGTATAGCACTTTAAATATCAAAAACAAGATTAGGGAGTTGAAATTCTTTCATTCTGTAAGTTTTTCTATTAAAAAAGCAAATAAACTTTTGGTTAAAATATTTTCATAAATATCACTCTCCAATTAATATTCAAACTATGCAAACTAGGCCCAGGAATACTATTTTCAAGATGACATTCCTAATTATGATTCCTATCATCAAGATGACTGGATGTTACTCACTAAGAAAATTTAGTATAAATTAGTTCACTTATATACCTAGAACTTCTTGCAATTAGAGTTAAGTGACTTTCCCAGAGTCAGAAAGTGAGTCAGAGTTTGAGGCTTGATTTGAACTCAGGTTCTTCTGACTTTAGGGTCAGTGCTCTTTTCACTGTGCCATTTAACTATTCACATAATCTTTTATGTTAACTATGAATTCTACATTATAGTTTTGGGTTGTTTGGTTTTTTTTTTTTTTTTGGTTTATTTTTCTTTGGTACTTATCCACATACAGCAATTCCAATAGTAAGTAACTTGCCTAAAAGATTTTGATACAATTCAGACTGACTCAAACTATACCTTGCATACAGTTGAAGTGTCACCTCCAACCATATCTTGATCATGAACGACTAGATGTGGATATCCTTCCATAACTTCTGCTCCAAAGATTCTTACAGAAACTTCTAGAAATGATTGCAAATCTTTTTTCTATTACTTATTAAATAATTCTATTAACCTCTTGTTCCAAGGAAGTTTTTTTGTATGACCAGATTTTGCTTTGATGGATTCATTAAAAATTTTTTTGATAGGTTCATTTTTATTGCAAATTACTCATCTCACAATTTTCACCCACAACTGATTGTAAATGGGAAGAAATAATGGATGGTTTGGGATTTCTTTGAACGATGAAGATAAAAGATCTGTTTCTAGTGTATCTGCATGTTATAGTCCCAAAGCTATAGTTTATGAGTTAGCCCACACTGTTTTAGAGGCTTTCCACTAATGCTATCTCTGCAGTCTAAGAGAGGATCTGGAGTTGGGGAAAAAATACTATCCCACAGCCCAGTAAGGGTGTCAAATCAGGAGGAAGATTGGCACAGTCCATCAATGATTTTGTTGATACACAAGAGATAGACAAAAAAAGCAGGTTATTCAAGTAATATTGACATATATAACCCTTCATCATTCCTTGAATTTTGATTTCCTCATCAGTACAATCTTTCTAGCTCTGAGTCATTGTTCCACTAATTGCTTTTCCTTCTCTCGTTTGATTATGTCACTCCATAGAGATATCTTGGTACATACCCATCCTGGGATATTTCAGTTTATATTTGATTCTCTTTGAACTTTGAACTTTTCTTTGAACCTCCCCGCCCCCCCCCCCCCATCTCTTTCCACCTCAGGTGGTAACATTTCCCTACTCAAGAGATTCCCATTGATTGGCAGGTGTGAACCATTTAACTTCTATGGGCTTTAGTTTCTTCATCTATAAAATGACTTCTGAGATTCCACCTAGCTCTAAATACATTGTCATTCCCATTGTTTCTAGTGTCATCAAGAATTTAAATCACTTGGGTTGATTTTCATAATTATTATTTTTTTCAGGTATTGCATTGCATTTAAAAGTTTCTCTATTAACATTTTACATGTTGAGACAAATAGGAAAATTTTAGGAAAGAATTAAGGGTCAGGTTCAGGAAAATAACTTTTTTTTTGTTTCTCTTTTAGAAATTCCATTCTTACTTTAAGGGGAAAGTGACTTCTACTGGAGAGGGAAAAGAAAAGTGATAAAACCACATGGAAGACTCACAGGATTTAAATGAACAATCAGTAAGTCTGAATTATTTTTTTTATTTTTAAAAATTACTATAAATGGGACAAAAAATCTTGCTGATGTCTGTTTTTATCACATCCATATTTTAGTGTATACACATATGTAGATGTCATGATTATAATTAGCAGAATTATTTAATATTGCAGTGCTGTGATCCACATTCTATTTGCCTCCTCTTATGGAAAACTTATTTGAATATTCATTTGTAACTCATAAAATTATAAAGCCTTATTCAAAAGAACAATAAGCATTCAAGAAAATACCATGGCTAATAACTGAATTTTAACATATTAACATTTAACATATTTATCTGTGATCATTACATGTACCATTTTTGGATTATGAAACTTTGAGACAGAACAAGATGGAAGATTACTTATTAGAATGATGATTCAAAAATTGACATCACATTACTTATATAATGATGATTCAAAAAGTTGATAGCTTTTGCTAAATTTCCAGGATCATATTTCAGCTGAGAAGTTTTTTTTTGACAATATATTAGTTTTATTTGTCTAGTAGTTTCTAATTTTCTGCAAAGAAAAATATTCTGATTCCTTGTTCAGCTTGTAATTTTTGCAACAAACTGCTGTTATTTATATTTCCCATTCATCTCCTTTAATTATGTAATAGTTTTGAAGTCTAACACAGAATGTGTAAGCCAGCAACAATTTGCTCTTTGGAATGGTATATTAGGACCTGTGGAAATGTCACTACAACTGCCCCATATCTATGTCTATTCAATGTTACTTTACTAAAATACAGGAGTAGTTGCGCTGTCAGGTACAAAACTTTAATGTTCTTTATTTTGATTTATACAAAGCAATGTAACCTTGGATAATCAGGGATAAATATGAGTCAGAGAATAATTTATAAAGAAATTCTTTCCTTATGCTTGCCTCTAAAAACTATCATAAGATTTCATCAGCTGTGGGGGAAAACTCACTATTTTAAAGATAGTTTGTTCATTCAAATCAAAGCACAAAACAGATTGGAAAAGGACTACATATATATATATATATATATATATATATATATATATATATAGTAATAAAAAATAGATATGTAGCCATAATAACTATATCTTCTATGCGACTACAGTATATAATAGACATGAGGAATTGTCTCTCATGACTAGGATAATTCTGGCAAGGCTTTAGAAATCAGATCTCTATGTGAGGTCACTGGGTTAGCATTCTAGGAGGTTCAATAAAACTAGAAGTATTCATTTGGTATCAGAAATCAGAGCAGACAGTAGTAGTTCAAGTCCAGGGAGTCAGGCAAAGTATAAGAGATCATGTTAGTTTCCAAGAGCCAATTTCAATGCTGTAGTAATATACCCTAGAAAAATGATGTATATTCTGATCTAAGTCAGGATGTCTTTCCTTTGATTTGAAAGGGTAGAGGTGTCTGTTCCTTATGAAATTGTGCTGGTGACCTCTCCCTTATCACTTTAATACTGTCATCTACTTTTCATGTTTTACATAGTATATTACAGAGCTTATTGGAAGGCTGGAAGTTTAATGCATGATTGGATTTCTAACTCAGTTGAGATTAGCAAGATTATGATGGGGCTGCTGTTGATTATTAAAATTGTACAATATTTACATACCTAAATTTCCAATCTTTTATTCTTTGTCTTGAGTATTCACAGATCACATGATGACCATCTTGACCCCCTTCAGAAAGATGAATATGTTTGCTCTTGTCATACAAGTAGTCAAGGATAGAGTACAAAAGAAAATGAATTTTCTGTATTTGGTAGGGTCTTCTAGATATTTTCTTGGCCAATAACATTTCACTTTTTGTGTTAAGCCCCAGAACATTGCAGAGTCTTGTGAGTGAGATTCATAATTAGAAAAAAAGTAGTAGAGTGAGAGAAATTTCTGATAATTTTTAATAGCACTTTGGGGAAGAGTGTTATGTGAAATGTGTCATGCACTTTCAGATTAGGTCAGTATATTATTAGTTTTACTAAATGTTTTAATTTGTTACCAGAGACCTTTCCCAAAGTGGAAGTAACCTATAAATGTTTGTATGAAACATTTTAATAAAACTTTTAAAGTATCATCAATAAAACTCTAAAAAATAAAATAAAGTAAAATAAAATAAACAACTGTTGAAGAGCCCTGGGTAAGTGGATGAAAAAGAAAAGCAGAGTGGAAACATGTTTAAGAAAGGGTCCTTTTTATTTTTCCCAATTACAACAAAATGATGGAAGTTAATATATAAATTGTAATTCATAGTAAGTTTATATGTAATAATGAATACAAAAGATATATGTAACACAATTTATTTAAAATGGTTTCTTTAGTAAAATTCACTAGCACAGTATCATTTATTGGAGATTTTGAGTTAACTTCAAAATACTAAAAATTTACTGTTCTGTATTACAGAATTTCTATTAAAAGATATATGCAAAGAATTAGATTCTAGAGTTAAAATTCCGAGGTGAGATACCAGGTTAAAAAGGACATCATTTCTGCCCCACCTCTCCCAAAGTACTTAGTTTAACCCTCTAGCCATATTTCACTTTCCTGTTAGACTCCTCATCAACTACCATATTTATCTACTACCCATTCCTTTGTAACTAGTTAGAAATGTGGTTAAATTTGCTGTCTCTATAAATTTTCAAACCATAATATTTTTTACCTGGCTACTGTTTTCCTGTATATTGTCTCCTATTTTAATATTCTTGAGGCTAGGATCTCTGAAATTTTGATTTTATTTTACCAACACATACATCAGATCATTTTAAATAAATGCTTTTCAATTAGTTAATTTATTAATTAATTGATCAATTAATAATAAAAAAAAACAATAGTGTAAAATAGTGGTAAATGATAGATCCAGGCAGTACTGTAGGAAAACTGAAGAGAGATATGACATTTTCATTTAGGAGAATCATGGAAATCTTCTTGAAAATGATAGGAAATGGAGCAAATGTTTAAGGAAAAGAAAGATTTTGACAAATCAAAAAGAGGGAGGGAGTATATTTCAGTCATGGAGTCACATGAGGCATTGTATGATTTTAGTATACTTTCTCCCAGAGTTTATGGAAAGAGTTTGTTCATTTGGATTAGACCTAATAACTTAATGATTATAATAGGGAAAAAATTGAGTATACTTTTATTTTAATAGTAAGGAAAACAAAGAAACCTTCTCCATTATGTTTCTGTCTTTATATCTTTAGAATTTATCACAGTGCCTAACACATAATAGATGCTTAATGAATTCTAATTTTTTTTGATACCTGTATTTCTATTTTTTTTTATTTCCAAGAAAAACTGAGTAAAACCTTTGGGCTTTATAGTCTCTAGTTCTTTATTCAGGGAGAGGACACTGTTCTCTTGGGGGACAGTGTGGTACAATATAAAAGGAGTTGACATCAAAAGTTCTGGGCTTGACTACTTCCTCTGTAAGTTGTTACAAAGTCACTTTATCTCTTGGATACACAGTTTCTACATTCATTAAAATGCTGTGGTGGTTGGGAGAGTTAGACTTGATGTTATCTAAAATCCTTTCTGATTATGATTTAAGTTTTTTTGTCTTCTTTACAACCCCTATCGTATCCTTACAATCTGAAACTTATCAAATTGGCTGTTTAGCTCCTCAGGGGCTGCACAGAATTATTTGTGCTATCAAGGATTTACTGCCATTTTCTAAGGGCCTGGAAATCGGGCCCAAAAATAAAGTTTTATTTTATATGGTTTGGGATACTTTTGCATCAATGCATTTGGTAATTCCATAAAAAAGAATGTGTATTTTGGATAAAGATTTGGGAATAGAATTTTACACTCCTGTTTCAATCTTCTTTCCTAGAAACTATAACTAGTTTTAAATTGTTTAGACATAGCCAGTATTTTTAAATACATTTTCATAAAGATTTGGGAAAGAATCTAAATGATCCTGGGTAATATGAATAGATAAATATGATGGATATATGAATGTTTGGCAGCACTTGTTCTTGAAAGTGACACAATAGATCAAAATATAAACTCCCGTACCTGTGCATTAAAAAGTTCAGTGAACATAGCTATTTCTAAATTAAATTTGGTTTGTGTGAAATAAATGTGCTTCATCTTAAGAAAAAATAGATATTCTGAAGTTATAACTAAGTTATAACTTAGAAAAAACATATTACATTATTTTTCTTGATTATTATGTGATTTATGGCAGCATTTAATAATAAGAGATTTATTAATCTCTTGACATCTGCAAGGTACCTTGTAGGCATGGGTGATACAAAGAAAAATAACCCTCTGCCCTCAGGATCTCATTTTTTTATTGGAAGGGTAGGGAGGGAATGTGAGAATATTGGAACATATAAACATGTAAACATAATGCAAAAATATGAAGAGGAAAAGGGAAGGAAAAATCAGACAATATTCTAGGTTACTTGAGAAAGGACAGAATACGAATAAGTAGTGGATCAGGTAAGGCTACTCTGAATTGAATCTTGAAGTAAGAGAGGGATTTTGCAAGACAAACATGAGGAATGAATGGATTTCAGGTGTAGGGAATAGGAGGTCAAATACTGGATATGGAGAAATTCACAGTTTAGTTATATTGAAACAACATAAAGAGAAATAATGAGAAACAAGAAAAGCAACTGTGCCTTTTTTGGGGAAAGGTGTTAAATGCCAACCTATGAAGTTTATATCTTAACCTTGAATCAGGAGAGAGACATTGAAGGCTTTTAAGCATACATGGACAGAATTTTGTCACAACAGGATAATTTTGGCAGCTATTTGGGAACATCGGAGCTGGGAAAGCCATAAGATAACTATTAGCATATTCTCGGTGAGAGCTGATAAAATCATTCCCTGAAGTGAAAGAAATGTACATGCAGAGAAGGGTATGATTCAAGAAATAAAATGGAGATAGAATTAACAGAATTTAGCAACTAACTTAATGGATATAGGATGTTTAGAGTGATAGAAATGAAAGTGTCAAAGATGATTCCCAAGTTATTAATCTAGATGATTAAGAGGGTAATGTTGGCCTCCACAAAAAGAGACATTTACTGGAAAGAGCATGAGGTTTGGAACGAGGATATCTGTATTTGTACTTTAACTCTGGTATGTGATTATGTCACTATGGGCAAGGTACTTTATATCTACCTCATAAGGCTATTATCAAATTTGAAAATGGATTTGAAGAGCTTTACAAGTCTTATGTAAATGGAACCTAGTATTATTATTAGGACAAATGGAAGAAGTTTTAAGGGGAAGATGATTAATTCAGGTTTTGACAGGTTTATTTAAGGTGTCAATGGGATGTGTAGGTGGCAATGTCAAACAAACAACTATAGATGTTGGGGTATGAGAATTTTGGAGAGATATTAGGGTTGGATTATAGATTTTTCAAATGATATAAATAGAGATGATTTTTGAAACCTAGAAAGCAGATGAGATCAGCAAGGAAGAGACTTTCTTTTTTATTTAATAGCCTTTTATTTACAGGTTATATGCATGGGTAACTTTACAGCATTAACAATTGCCAAACCTCTTGTTCCAATTTTTCACCTCTTACCCCCCACCCCCTCCCCTGGATGGCAGGATGACCAGTAGATGTTAAATACATTAAAATATAGATTAGATACACAATACGTATACATGACCAAAATGTTATTTTGCTGTACAAAAAGAATCAGACTCTGAAATATTGTACAATTAGCTTGTGAAGGAAATCAAAAATGCAGGTGGGCATAAATATAGGGATTGAATTCAATGTAATGGTTTTTAGTCATCTCCCAGAGTTCTTTCTCTGGGCGTAGCTGGTTCAGTTCATTACTGCTCCATTGGAAATGATTTGGTTGATCTCGTTGCTGAGGATGGCCAGGTCCATCAGAACTGGTCATCATAGAGTATTGTTGTTGAAGTATATAATGATCTCCTGGTCCTGGAAGAGACTTTTCCAGTGAATGGTGATCCCTTTGGGTCTGTGAAATATATAATGTAACAAGTTCTCAGGAACACACATATAAGGAGAAATTTACACTTAGTTCAGCAAAGATAAAATATGAATACACCTCTGCAGCTTTGGATGGTTTCAATAGTTTTGGGGCTACCAAGTGAGTTTCATGTTTTCTACTCTTAATTTGGGAATATAGGCTTTATCCTATATATTTATTCTAGCCCACCCCCTCCATAACTGTACATCATGTTCTAAACCAAGATTTCTTAAACTTTTTCCACTCATGACTCCTTTTCTCATTAGAAATTTTTACATGACCCCTGATATATAGATATATGAAATAGGTATACAAATCAAAGATTATTGGTCATAAATCATAATTTAATGACCCTTTCATTAAGTCATTAAAACCCATATGGAGTCATCAACCACAGTTTAAGAAACTGGTCTACATTTTTGTATAGTTTTATAGTTTCAAAGTACTTCATTTATCAGATTTTATTCTCATAAAACTGTGAGATCAGTAAAGTTTTATTTATCTTTTTTACACATAGAAAGATTAGGGTTCACAGGTTATGATTTGCTCAAGTTAACAAAACGATCCAGTGTTTCAACCTGAACTTGAACACAGATTTTGGTACATTCAGTTAATTTCATGCTGTCAACTTGTCTATAATAAGTAAACTAACTGCAATACAAGTTGTGCAGATAGAAATATAATCAGTTTCTGTCATGCATGATTGGTCTTGAGAAACTGAAAATACTGAAAAGATAGTTGGCAATTGCTACACTTAGTGAAGGGTTTAGATTATGTGGAAAATATTTTCTATTCAACTTTAGTATAGTAATCCTAATTAAAATAGTATCTTTCCAACTATATACATAACTGGTTTTATAAAATATACATGATAGCTCAATTTGGGATAGTTAAACAAAAAGTATTTTTTTTAAACATTGTGGATCTTGGAGAGAGAAAAATAATGTGGTCTACCTTGGAGAACAAAAGCCATTAGGACATTTCGACCATAGTTTAAAAAAAAAAGAAGAAAAATCTTCAGGCTGAGTAATAATAAATACCTTTGTCTAAGTTATAATAAACCAGTAATTGGAATAGTTTGATACAAAGGATCATAGCTTGGGTCTCTGGCCATATTATGATGTTGTTATAAATTCATGAGGTTAAAAAAAAAAGAATTCTATAACTGCCTTTTGTCTTCATATTGATACAGTTGTCCTCATCTTCCTCAGCATAACCTTTTCTTGTGACAAAGAAAAATAGTAAAGTGAAATCACCCAGTTCTATTGATGATTTATTTTATTACAAGATTTGAAAAGCTTGTAGTTTTTATAGGTAGCTTCAACCGTGGTTACTAATTTCATTGCTGTCAGTATAGAAAAATAGGTCACTGAATAAGGTAGTTATACAGATCCTGAAAACTTGTTCAGTTTTAGGTTTAGTTTTTTAGTGCAAATAGATGCATGAATTCTCACAGACTAAGGATTTTAGCCTATCAACAAATATTTATTGAATTCTCTGTTGCTTTGTTACCATTGGAGGGTCACTCTGCTAGATTCTAGTAGTATGACATGTTTCTTTCTTTGATCAAATTTACAATCTAATTAAGGAAAAAATATAAACAATGAACAGATGAAAACTATATTAGTAATAAGTCACTATTAACAATAATAAAATGTGATTATAGTTCATTAAGGTTTATGATATGTTTTGCATATTAAATTTCATTTGTGATAATAAGTAAAAATATAGTAGTTAAGTAGCAAATACACAATACATAACTAGAGAGTATTAATAAAAGACTGTCAAATGTAAAGATGAGTCAGAAAATCTCTGAGTCAGAAGGACCTTTGAATGTCACTTACTACAGACTAGATCAAAATGGGAACTTCCTCTTTAATGTCCCAATCTCCACTCAAGATCCCTAGTAATTGTGAATTCACGGTTCCTTTTGGCAGCCCATCCTACTACTAGATAGTTCTGTTAGGAAGTTTTTTCCTCATATTCTGCCAAAATTTGTCTGCCTTCCTGTCTTTGACTTCCATTGATTACTACTCCTTTCTCTCTGGGGACAAGTAAATGAGGTTTAATCTCTTTTCCGTATGACTATCCTTCAAATACTTAAGAGTAGTTAGGATGGTTCTTCTTCCCCTCCCCCATTCCCAAACAAATATTCCCTTCTCCAGGCTTCATATTCTCAGTTTATTAAATCCATTCCTGAGTGGTACAGTTTGATGTTTAACATTTTTTTTTTACCCTCCTCTCTTCATAGTATGACTTGACAATGACTTCAGAATTTGGTTCTTTACATGTAAGGCAATACTTTGGCATCAATTCTGATCAGACCAGATTACGATGGAACTCTTAATTTCCTGTTCCAACTATTATGCTTCTATGGATCTACCCCAAACTTAAATTAGTTTATTTTGACTGTCATTTCAATTTGTTGGCTTAGTAAGATTAAAGTACATTAAAACCTGCTGGTATTTTTCACATAAATTATTTTCTAATTCTTTTTTGGCTTTGCTCTATTTATTTTTAAAATGTTTTTAATTTTTAAAGTTTTAATAGCACAGGTGTAAGACTTTATTTTCCAGTTTAAATTTGTATTAGTTTAGGCCTATAATTTTAATAGATCAAGATCTTTCCAGAATTAGATTCTATCATTCATCACACTAACACTCCCACCTATGTCTATGCCATCTAGAGTTGAAATGATGATGATCTTGATGATGATGCTAGTTGATGTTTATATATTTCTTTTAATACCAATCCATTAATCACTAGTTTTTAGGGACTAATTATTTAACCACTTCTGAATCTACATACTCCCTTACTTTCCATCTGTCTATCTAGAAGAAAATATTCAGATGCATTAATAAATATCTGATTGAAGTCCAGGTATGCTCATATCTATCAAATTTCTCATATTTACTATTCTAGCAGTCCTATGATATGACAAAGTAGATGGAATTTTGAACTTTGAGTCAAGAATACATGTTTGAATTCTGCCTTAGATATTTACCATCTATGTGTCTCTTGGTCAAATCAGTTAACTTTTATGAGCTTCAGTTTCTTCATATGGAAGAATGAGGAAAGTAATACCTGTCCTCAAGGAAATAAATACATAAATAACTTTGGTAGCTTTCAAGTGCTATATAAATATAATAGATTATTAGTATGAGAGCTCTTAAGTGTGTGAAGCCTTAATAATTATCCACCAAGTTAGGTTCGTTCCAAGTCAAATTAATTCACAGGTGGAGGAGGAAGGAATTTGTGACCAAAGAAGAACTAGGTCATTATTGATCACAAAATAGAAAATTTTGATTATATTAAGTTAAAAAGCTTTTGTACATCTTTCTGTGCAAAAAGAGAACTATTCTGTTCTGCACACATATATTGTATCTAGGATATACTGTGACATATCTAACATGTATAGGACTGCTTGCCATCTGGGGGAGGGGCTGGAGGGAGGGAGGGGAAAAGTCGGAACAGAAGTGAGTGCAAGGGATAATGTTGTAAAAAATTACCCAGGCATAGGTTCTGTCAATAAAAAGTTATAATTATTAAAAAAAATAAAGTGATAAACCTTCAAAAAATCAAGTTGACTAATACATCATGACATTGAATGTCACTCTACTATATTTAAATAAAATTATTTGCTCAATAAAAAAAAAGCTTTTGTACAAATAAAACTAATGCAGACAGGATTAGAAGGGAAGAAATAAACTGGGAAAACATTTTTACAGCTAAAGGTTCTGATAAAGGCCTCATCTCCAAAATATATAGAGAATTGATGCTAATTTATAAGAAATTGTCATTCTCCAATTGATAAATGGTCAAAGGAGATGAACGGACAATTTTTGGATGAAGAAATTGAAACTATTTCTAGTCATATGAAAAGGTGTTCCAAATCATTGTTGATCAGAGAAATGCAAATTAAGACAACTCTGAGATACCACTACACACTTCAGATTGGCTAAGATGACAGGAAAAGATAATGATGAATGTTGGAGGTATTTGCTGTTTTCTCTGGCCCAGCAAATAGCTACCTCAGGTCAGAGAGGTCATCCAGAGTTTTAGTAACCCTCTCAAGTCCTGCAATACATTCAACAGCAGAATTTAGCCTGTTTTAAAAATGTAGTAGAAGTTAAGAAGAATGTGGATGATGTGCAAGACGATGGGATTTGAAGATTGAGGAGAATAAGGGAGGTTATTCATGCATGATAGGTAATCAGAGAATAATAAAAAAAAATAGACAAGAAGTAAAGAAAAATATTTTCTATTTTACCAAAAAAGTTCATATTATCTGAACCATGAAATAGTTCACTGGCCCTAACAGCTTATCTTTTACCATCAAGCCATTAGAAAAAATAAAAGAGAATATAGTGCCGCTAATTGCCTTTTGGGGAAAGTTCTATGTATCTTTTTTATGTGTTTAAAAGTCTGTCCAAAAAAAGAAGCCTATAAATGTGGACAAAATGATTACATTCCTAATATCAGAATTGGCCTTCCAAAGGTGTAGGTGGCCATTAATGTAGCATTGTAAAGATATCCATTCTGGTACTAGAGCTCATTGTGATGTTAGCAGTTTCATCAGACTGCATAAGGATATAGTCTTCTTTAACAATGCATTTCCCTTCTGAAAATAATTAACTCTTATTATAAATGATCAGATGGATTTCTTACATGATAGGAGAGTTCAGGGTCACAAAAGAATACTGGGCATATGGAAAGCAGGAAGTCCAATGAAAGAGGACAGATAACACATGAAAGATGCTGGGATGGAGTGGGGAAGAGATGAAGAAATTGAAACTATTTCTAGTCATATGAAAAGGTGTTCCAAATCAAGAGTGGGGAAGAGAAACACTACTTCATAATTTTTCTGAAAGCCAATCTTGGAATATTCAGGTTATGTATTCCATTTTTCTTCTAGTTTCTCACACTTTTAGGAAAAAATAAAATTTTAATATTTTTATTTCTATTAAAATTTTTAGTTTATTCTGTTAAATGTGTACTCATCAAAAATATCACATCAAGTAATATAAATTAAACACAAGTATAGATCCCATCAGGACAACCAGATAATCTGTTTTCTTCTATTTCTCATCATTAAACCCAAAAATTCAGAACTGTGTGGTTGTGCTAAACATGTGGTTTTTTTCCCCATACGTAATAACCTATTCAGTCTCATTTCACAAGGTTATATTTAGTTTATGATTATTGAATAGACCCATGTTGAAATTACCTTCAATTTAAAATCTTCTGAATTGAACTTTGAGAAAATCTATATACATATGTACTTTTTTAAGATTTGGGAAACTTAAATCAACCATTTCTAACTCTCACTGAATTGTTGTTCATTTGCAGGAATGTCTGAAATCACTCTTGAGCCAGTGCTAGGCTTAAGAGGCAGCTCAAGCAAGGGTGTTAAGCACTTTTCTTTGTTTGTTTGCTTTTTCTCTTAGTTAGTATTTACTGCTCAATCAGCATTAACAGAAGAAAAATAATTTGGCTGCTAACTTACTAGTTTAGAATTTCAAAGGGCCTCATTAGAGACTGATGTAATTTCATCCTCTGGATCTTTTATATAACAGAGTGCACCTTTAGGTTAAAATTCATTACAACCTAGGATTAAACAATAGATTGAAGCTGAATGGGACTAGGATCCAAAAGTTGTTGTTGTTTTTTAAAGTATTTTTACACACACATATCTTCATTTACCTATCTACCCATCTATTTATTTTTGCAGGGTAAACTACTGCTTTAGAATAGAGCAAAAATATTTTCTGACATCCTGAGTATACCAAGACACATTTTTGTTTTGGATTACAACTTCTTTATTCACTGGAATTTTCCCTGAGGTTTTTCTTAAACTAACTGTCCTATCTCCAAATATTTTATTATTATTGCAGATATTTTCTAAAATATAGATGATCATTAGGTAACTGATTTTTAAATTTTCATTTTAAAAGCCTTGACAAATGCATGGGATTAGAATTTGGGATTAGAATTTGCAGAGTATCTTTTTTTATTTAAAAGTGTGCATTCTTAGGGTAGTTTTTACTTTGCAGTCAAATAATGTATTACTGCCATTTAAATATGAGAAAAGTAGACATAAGAAAAAGTCTAATGCAGATTTTGAGAATAGCAAAGTGCTTTGAAATGTTATTGTAAGAAAGCCTGAAGGAAAGGGACAGGCCATACTTTTCCTTGGTACAAGGTTATATGAGGAGAGAAAACCCACAGTACCAATGCAAATTCATACCTTATCTGCCAATGATACAGTATCCAAACATGTTAATGCAGTATTAAGCTTTAATAATTTAAATATTTTAAAAGTTCAAAGAGTTTTGAGATTTAATTGCTTTTTTTTTTTAAATAGTAAAGAAACTTTGAAAGAAAGCTTGAAACAGTACTAACACTTTGGGGACACCCCAATTTACAGAGCTGCCTAGAATACTGAGAAGTCAAATGATGTGTCGAACGTCACACATTGGATTGGGTCAGGGACAGAACTTGGACCCAAACCTAGACTTAGACCCTTGCTCCAAGACTGCTGCTCAACCCACTAAGTTGTATTTCTCATAATGCAAAAGACTGCTTAGCATGAACCAATGAATTGGCAAGCATTCTTTTATTAAGTGCTTACTACATGCCAGACATTGTACTCGATAGGCATTGGGGATATACAGACAATAGGGAAACAGTTTTATAGAGCTTAAACTTTAAAAGAAGAGACAACTTGAAAAGCTATTAGTATATATAGAATACACAGAACAGACTAACTGGTGGGGTGGTAGCAAAGATATTAGCTGCAGGAGAAACTACTTCATGAGGAGAATGCTCTTTGGGCTGAGGCTTGAAAGAAATCTAAGATCCCAAGATTCAAGAGTATAAAGGAACAAAATAAAGATAGGATTTGTTCTGTGAGGAACAGAAAGATCAGGTTATTTGGGCTATGTTATATGTGATAAGAAATCATGTTTATTAAAACATTGTAAAGTTGTGAAGAGTTTTACATATCAAATAAAGGAGGGTTTTGTTTGTTTTTAGTTGTTGTTGTTTATTTTAAATTTGTATCTTAGAGGAAATAAGGAGTTACTTGAGCTTCCTGGATGTACAATCATACCAGAGCTTTAGGAAAATATTTTAGCTTCTTTATGGAGAAAAGATTAGAAAACTATGAGAGCAGGAAACTACTTAGAAAGCTTTTAACAAGATAGGAAACACAAATGTGGTAGCAAAGATTTACCATTTGGTTAATGTCTAGTGGCTCTTTTCTTTGGAGTCTTTATTTACTCATCTTGATACATTTTATGTTTTTGGTTCCTCAAAACAATATTTTGTTTTGTATTACCTACATTGATTTATAGAAGGGTATTTTTTCCAAATTCACTTTGTGTACTTTTCTTTGTTTATTAAGAGTTCCTTGTGTTAGAATATCCAGACATACATGACAGGCTGATGTTAATTTTCTGCACATAGTATCATCTGTCATTTTTACAGAAGATATTTTTACAGAAGGGTTGTATCTAGAAAGCTATTTCAGCCTCTCATTTTGTAAATTAAAAAGTGAGGCTCAGCAAAATAAAAATGACTTGAATAAGGTCACATAGGTCAGACATAGCCAAGCCAGTAACCATATTGAGTATCTCTAGCTCCAAATCCACTTTTCTTTCTACTATTCCACATTACTTCTAAATTTTTTATTGTTATAGAATCTAAACTCCTTTTGTTTGATCTACCTATTTTTACTGAGCACAGAGTATTCTCTAAAATTAAAATAATAATATTACATTTCTTATCATTAATGCTCATTTTGTATATTTAAAGAGTTTTATTGCTCTGCTTAAGTGAGGAACACATCTTGAAAGGAGATTGGGGTATAATTATTTTTACTTTTACATTTATTATGTTAAAAAAATTAATAGCAATTGATTATCCTTTTTCAATACCATAAAGGTTCTCTCAGATGAATTTCATCAGCTAGCAGAAGAGATGCAAAAATATTAAGGGAATTAGAATGATACATGGCAGTTATACTGTGATTAAATGATATGCATTCATCCAGTGCCATGTTTTCTGTTAGGTGTTTTTCCTTAAAATAGTTGGTGAAGGGACTGTCTTCAATTAGTAAAGCAGGAAGATTCACGATCTATTCCTATTTCTGATACAGCATAGGTTATTTGACCATGACTAATTTAACTCGATCTCAGTGCTCCAGATAACTCCCTAAAACTGTTAATCTAGGGCATCGGAAAGTGTTTCTACACTGATGAAATTATAATTTCCCCCTCCTCTTAATAAAACCACAAAAAAGAAAGGAATAATATGTTTAGCAGTAGTAATAATAATACAGGTGGTAGTAGCAACAGTAGTAACCATATGGAATAATTTATTTATATGCATTATTTTATAATCTCATTTGACCTTCCAAATTGATCTTCTGGGTGGGGATAACAAGTATCACTATCACCATTTTAGGGTGTAGGAGACTAGACTATGACTTTGTCTATAATGGTACTTGGCACATAATAGGTGTTTGCTAAGTTTGATATTTTCTTTATGTTAATATCATATTTATTATATACTATATGTAATACATTGATCTATAACTTATATTTGTTATATGTATGTGTATATACATATATATGCATACCTTATGTCACATGTGTGTATATTTGTGTGTGTCTATCTACACAGACACATAGATGTTCACTCCTCAACAATAGAGATTGTTTCCTTTGTGCCTGGGATATAGTAATTCCCTAATAAATTCTTGTTGTGATTGATACCAATGTATGTTCTCTGCAACTTACACAGTTTTAGGGAGTTTCCTAAAGCACTAAAAATTAATTGATTTGCCCAGGTTCTAATACCAGCATATATCAGAACTGGCATCATGTCAATCTTTAATACCTCCAAAGGAAATATTTGAAAATCAGAATATTCTCCCCCCTTTTTTTTCTGATAGGCCACCAACTTCCCTCAGGGATTTTACACAGTTCATATGAGTATGTAGTATAGTATTTACTATAGTCATATTATAGGAGGTAGGATTCCCACTTAGGGACACACCTTCCTTTAATTGTTACTACCTGACAGCTGCTTCTCCATTGTCCTCTCTTTCCTTCTAAATTACTGAACTGTTGCACTTTCACTGGACTCTTATAATTTATTGCCTTCTTGTTTGCTTCCCCTTTGCTTCAACTCCCTATCACTGCTATTTCATCAGCCTCTATTCCATCAATGGTTCATTGTTTTGCTGCCACTGTCATCCATATCCAATAAGCATCATGATTCCTTTTGCTTTACAGTGCTGCCTACTGTTCCGACTGGTTCTTCTTTACAATGCTATTGCCCTTGTTTTGGCTTTGTTGTCCTAATTCCCCACTGTTACCATTCCTCTTTAAAAGATACTGCAAACTTGTGAATATTATAATTATTTTAAAGTGAAATAGCTGAAGTCTCTCTTGTATATTTCATATATCTAATATGTTGTCAAGTTCTATTCATTCTGCCTTCGTAATTTCTGTTATATGAGTTCTGTTTTCTCTTCTCACATTTGGGTACAATTCCTCATCTTACTCCTAGTTTATTGTAGTAGTCTGCTTCTTCATTTTCCTGCCATGAGACCTCCTCCCTACTCCAATTCAACCTCATTCAGTGGTTGATGATTTTCCTAAAGTACAGATCTGTTTTTGACTGCCTTTTTCCTCATTCAATAAATTCCAGTGGCCCTTTATCATTTTCAGAATCAAATATAAAATCAAATTTGATGTTTTAAACACTTTACAATCTGGCTCCCTAATATGTTTCCACTTTCTATATACCTTACTCACTATACTCTATCATTCAGTGACACTGATCTCTTTGGTGATCTTTGAACAAGATACTATTGTATCTGGCTGGCTGAATGGCTGACATCTATTTCTGGAGCTCTCTTTCCTTTCATCTTCATCTCCTGGTCTTTTTTATTGCTTTTAAATTCCAGGTAAAATCCCATCTTCTACAAGACACTTTTTCAAATCTTTCTTAATGTCATTGGATTCCCTCTGTTGATTATTTCCAGTTTATATGATGTTTACATGTAATTGTTTACATTTTGTCTCCCACATTAGACTGTAAGCTCCTTAAGAGCAGGAGCTGGTTTTTTGCCTTTCTTTGTATTCCTAGGGCTTAGTACAGGGCCCAGCACATAGTAGGTACTTAATAAATGTTTTCTTATAAATATATTTCAGCTCATCCAGGCCAAGAATGCTTTTCATAATTGGGGATTTATGATTTTTCTCCAGGAAAAGTTCTTCTCAAGCCCCTACAGGAATTTAATTCTTGCTTGAATCACTCAAAACCATATATATTTTCTATTCTGAGTCAGTTAATATTGATCATTCCCTCATCTCATCTCTCTCTGTTTATGAATGATGTGCCACCTAAATTGTACTTTCTTTTGAATCTTGAAATTAAGATGGATTAGTCTATTACTTCACTCCCCTTTCTAGTCACCATCTTCTTCTTGGGAGCTGAGTGTGTCATGCAATTATCACTGGCTACTTCCCAAAAACTTAAAAATGAATAGAGGTGAGGCATAGACTATGTATGGTTCATCAAAGCTACTCCCATAACATATGCCCATGACTCTACTCAGAGACTGAAAGTTCTGTTTGGGTCAGTGATGAAGATTCATGTACATGTAGAGTACATGTGTATATATATAAAAAAAATCAGCTTTGAATCAGATTTTTCCATAGGAGAAAAATTAGTAACACAAATACTAGTTTTTAATCTAATTGCTATAACATTTTTAAATTGTCACAAAGAAAACAAAACTAACAGTAATTGTAAACACTAATTGTCATTATAAAAATTGATACTGATTTGCATTTCAAAGAAAAATGAAACAATATACAAAATATAGTCAAATGAAAAGTAATATGATTCTATGAATTGACAATTCAATTTATTATTTTAGAAATGAGTTTTCATCTCCTATAACATATTAAACTTTTTCATTAAACTATCATTAAAAATACAGAGACTTAACCTCAGGAGAGGATAATGAATGAAACTTTTTTTTTAAAAACCTTCATTTTTTTCAAATAGTTTTCAGATTAATGGCTTGGATTGCATTAAATTCTATATAGATAAATGTACATGTGATCAATAACACAAAATCTGCCAAATGCTACAAGGAGAACATTTTAAATGATACAGTAGATACTATTGTCCTTGAGTAAAGTGCTGGATCAAATATGTTGTTCATCTGACTTTTTCCTTATATTCACAAGTACTCCTCAAGGGTAGTTGGAGTTCCTAATTATATTAATACTATATACATTATAGAGAATGGATTTTCAATAATAAATTAAGCATTGATTAATGCCAGAAGATCGAACAGGCCAAAAACCAATGGATTTAAAGTTATGTTAGGAGGCATATATCTGATGTCATTTGGAATTTTTTGGGGTGAATGGATATTTTATTCCTCCTTTCATTTCAATAATCCAATCCACTCAGCATATGTCAAGAATGCAAAACTTTGTGCTAGACTGTGGGATTTTCATGGCAAAACTAAACTAAACATACTCTGATCCTCAAGCAGGTTCCATACTAGTAGAAGAAGAGCAAAACAACTGAGGCACAAGAAACATTTTCCTAAAGAGATAGGATGCAAACTGGGTTTTGATAGACTATAAATATAGGAAAATGCAGAGGTGATGAAGTAGTGAATTCTAAGCTTGAGGAATGCAGTCTTGGAGGCAGTAGAAAATGAATTTGGGTGAGGAGCCTAGTCAGTATAGTTTAAAATGTCAGTATGGCAAGAGGAGTACAATATATATTGCATTTTTTTTTTGCTATTTGGTTTAAAAATTGATTCAAATATCCTGGTTTTAGCAGACATTCTTAGTAAATGTATAGATAGTTGAAGTATGCAACCAATAGTATAGCCTAATTTACCACAGTGTCTGCCACAAAGCAGGTCTCTAATAAATACTTATTGCTGACTTAGGGATAGCTTTGTTATCTTCTTGAACTCAACTATATGGTTTGTTGGTTAGGTGTCCTATCTATAGTCTAATCCCACATCTCACTTTTCCTTCTCTCTTCATTGATAACATAAATAAAAATTCTCCAGTATTTCCTGGTTTCCTTAATCACAATTGTATTTCACCAATGCCTTTCCTCCCCTTCTGTAAATTCTTTTCCTTTTGAATAAAGTAGATAATTGCCAACATATAGTTTTAGTACTAGAAAAACCCATATCCTTTCTAATTATAGCTAAATAAAGGGAAAAAATGTGTTTTTATACATACATATGACCCTGGGCAAGTCACTTTACCCTATTTGCCTCAGTAATAAATGTTCTCTAAATGAACTAGAGATGGAAATAATGCCCGCCAGTATCTTTGCCACAAAAACTACAAATGAGATCAAAAGAGTTGGACATGACAGAAAAAAAAACAAAGTAGTGTAACACACATATTGATAGAGACATATAAGTAAATCTATGTGTATAAACATTTTGTCTATTTAGAAAATGACTGTTTTTAGAGACATTACAAAGTCTAAGTAACAAATGTTATGAAATACAATATATTCTAATTTTAAATAATTGTGTTCAGAATGGACATTTTAATGAATGTAAAAGTCTAATATATAACTCATATGTTTATTTGTATGTAAATATATTTTACAATTGAGGGATCACAACTATTGAATTGATTTTTCTATACTTCCTTGAATAATACCATACACTTAAATTATTCTTGGTACAAAATATATGCATGCACTAAATATATACATATATATATATATATATACATATGTATACATGTATAAACATGCTCTTCAAAAATCTTATTAAAGTTGTATTGGTATAGGTATATCTACATGTAGATATAAATATGGTGATATATCTATCTATAGTGTGGGTGTGTATATATATATATATGTGTGTATATATATATATGTGTGTATATATATATATATACACCTACACATATACATATGTGTGTGTATACATACAATATCCTCAGTCTTAATGAAGCTAAGATTGATAGCTTAATACTACACTAAGGCTTTTGGAAAACTGTCTATGAATATGTATATGTACATATACATATATATACACATATGTGCATATATTTGTGTATAAATGCATACCAATTACCAGTAAGCATCTCCTTAGAGTTGTTTTTGTTTATTTGTTTGATTTGGGTTTCTGGTAAATTAAAATTAGTTGTACTAGATGGGCATCCAGCTCTAAATTCTATAATTATATGACCATCTGAATTAGAGCTTCATTTACATTATTTTAAAAATCATTTGTTTAAAGTCAATTTTCTATCCTTGGTAGATTTATTAACACCTGTCACTTCTATGAATTTCTATCAGTATATTTACATTTCACAATTTTAGCAGGGACCCAACCTAATGGCAATATTTCATACTTGCAAGAAAAATATTAGATCTTATTCAAGTTAATAATTTTCCTTAATAATATAATTATCAACAAGATTTATGGATGAATGTGATAATTGTTCTTTCTTGCTTAATGGTATTTTATATCAATTCTCTGTATTTTAAGGAAAAAACTTTACTCTTAATAGAAAGAAGTGACTGAAGATAGATATTCTCTTTGTAGAGTGCTTTTTCTTTTAGCACACACACCCCCTTTTTTTTTTTTTTTTTTTTTTTTTTTTTTTGCTTATATCTTTATGGTGTTACTTTCAATCACTTATCCAAAATTTATTGTAACCTGGTTACTTTTGGGGGTGATAAATTTTTATAGTGGCTTGTATCATTTTCAAGAGTTGCCTAATTGATTTAAAGGTTTGGAATGGGGTAGGATTATGAGCATATTTTCATGAGGTAGGCCTTTTAAAAGCACTAATGAGCATAATAACTAGGTCATTACTGCATCTGCTCTACTTTCCTTCAGTTTTCTGTACTTTCAAAACGGTGCCAGTACCTATAAAATTAAGAGTAAAGTGTTTGCAGAACTCAGAGGAACATCTTGCTGAGGGCCAATTCCAGCTGGGTTTTGGACTTTTCATAGCATATGTTTCATATTTTAGAGCCTGTGTCACATTTGTAACTGTAATGAAATGGACTTATTTCTGTGTTGTTACACTAACAAAAAATGTATTCCTATGTAGTATGAGTATTTTGGCTATATATAGTGATTGTAGTCTTAGAAGTCTCTTGAAATTGACACTTTCAAATGATCTGGATAATTAAATATTAAATATGTATAATATTGATGATCCTCCAGAAAATGTGTATCCTTAAGGGAAAACAATGATTAATTAATATAATGTTTTGTTTAATATTATGTTTTTAATTTTTTAAAATTTTTATAAAGGTCTTTTGGCAGCTATGTGGTGCAGTGGGTAAAGTTCTAGGTCTGGGATTAGAAACAATTAAACTCAAAGTCAAACTCACATACTTACTAATAGTGTTATCTTGGACAAGTATTTTTACCTCTAACTCTGTTTTCTCAACTGAAAAATTGAAATAAAAATAGCATCAATCTCCCAGAGTTATGTGAGGATCTAATGAAATAGTATTTATATATCACTAATCACAACCTGTCAAACAATCCATGCAGTGACAATAGATTGGGAAATGGTATGGAGAAGGTTGTATGTGTGTGGTAAATCATAATTAAGGTTGTTGATCTTGAGTGTAGTATCAGTCTGGGTGTAATGGCAGGTATGATACTTGGTAGGACAGCTTGATTTTGTTATTGGTGAAAGCTGGGAATTGTCATTGAGTATAGTAGTAGAGTATAGAGAGTTCCTAGTTCCAATATTTTATGTACAATTGTTGTTTATCTTTCATTGTCGAAGAATTCTATAACATCAGGGAGATGAGGCCATGAAATGCAAATGAATTAGATTCAGATGAAGGAGAGCTTTGCAAGGGCACATGCCTCACTTTTCTCTCCAGAGCTATCTGGGACCAGTCGCCAGATATAGATTAGGATGACTAGAGATGGCCTAATTAGTATGAATACTCTTTCTCTCTAAATAGGTCACATTATTTGAATTTGCATTGCATATTCTCATTTTCTGTAATCAATGAGCATATTTTATATATATCATATATATATACACACACACATACAAATGATTATAGCTTCTGAATAGGACAAATTTGAAAACACTTAAAGGGATTCATTATTTTTTCCCCATTGGCACTTTGCTCTCCCTATTTTTTAATTTTTGACTTATGCTTTTAAAATTGACATTTAACATCACTTTTACATGTCTGGCTTTTTCGACACAATTTCTCTTTATGTGAACTTTATACATATTTATCCCATACTGGTGCAATTTTCCTTTTTACCGAAATGGATATCTCAGAGTGAATTCCATTACTTCATCACTTTGTTTTGCCCTCCATCTCTAACTATCCTTTCTTTATTTATTTTTGGTTATTTATTGATTTTATATGTGAGCTTCCCCCCTCCCCCTGCCACCTGGACAAGAATAAAAACACTCCTGCTCTGCTCTGCTTCCCAGCCCTAATAGATGTATCAATCCATCTTTGAGTAGGTGTGATCCTCCTATTAGTTATTGCCATCCATTTTATAAATTTTATATTATATTTTCTTATATATACAAATAGTTATGTGTACCAATAAGACAACAGTTACATATTTTATGTGTATATGTATGTGTCTATATGTATATGTATGTATACACATGCACAGAGAGAACTAAAGAGTAAGACAGAGACAGATGGGGTGGAGTGAAAGAAAGTGAGAGAAATTTAGTCCTTTCTTTCCCTTATAAAACTCTATAGAAGTGATATTCTGAACTCTTAAAGATTGTGAACATTGATTTTTATTATGAATTTTTACAGTATTTTCCCAAGCATAGAAGTTAAATTTATAGGTCTTTAATTTTTAGGTTTATTCTCACTTTTACAATATTGACACTATTGGTGTTTTTTGCTTATATTTGTTTTTTCAGCACTTAGCACATTGCCTAGTACATATAATAAATGCTTAAAGAGTCCTCTCTTTCCTCCCTTCTTGTCTTCTTCCTCCCTTCTTGTCTTCTTCCTCCCTTCTTGTCTTCTTCCTCCCTTCTTGTCTTCTTCCTCCCTTCTTGTCTTCTTCCTCCCTTCTTGTCTTCTTCCTCCCTTCTTGTCTTCCTCCCCCTCTCCTTTCTCCACTACCCTGCTCCTCTTCTTTCTCTACTTCTCTTCTTTCTCGCTTCCTCCCTCCCTCCCTGTCTTCCTCCTTTTCTTTCTGTTTCCCTTCACTCCTATATAGATTTTTATGTACCCGATCTCCTTGAGTTTTCAAAATATATAATCAGTAGTAACAGCTTAAAAATTAATAGTAAACTCCCCTCCCTGATATAAAACTCTAGATAGGCTATCTCTATGAATCACTGGTCTTCCTCTGCTGAAACTTCCTGAAACCAGTTAAGATTGTAGGTACACTTAATAGAAATGGGGAAATTAGAAATAAGAAAGGATAATTATACAAAAAGTAAATGAATTTTCAAGACAATAACAATTTGTTTCGATCCCCAAACTCTTACTTTGAGGATCAACCCCTTAAGCAAAGATAAATAATTAAATATACAGAATCATAAACTTAGAACTAGAAAGAATTTTAGAATTCATTGACTCCAATAGTTTTTTTTTATTTTTTGAGGAAACTGAGGCCCACAGAGAAATTAAATGACTTGTCACCCGAGTTCATATAAGGAAGATTCCAATTCAGATTCTGAGGAACAGAAAAATTTAATGAAATTTCCTGTTATAATAGAAGAATCAAGTTTTTTTGGTACCAAGTAAAAATCTTTTCTAGCTATGCATACATATGCACATGTGCACATGCATTTTAATACACCTACATTTGTATAGTAGATATAAATATCTACCATAATAGATATTAAGGAAAGTAGAAAGATCTATCTTGAATTTTAATGATTTAATTTAAAAGTAGTTGTTGGCTATATACAATGCACTTGTAATGAACCTTAATTTTTAACGATTTTTTTTAATGATCTGTACTTAAAACAATTGTCCAGATGAAGCAGTTTAACTTGAATCTTGGCTATCCCGTTTTTGGGGTTTTTTTTTTTTTTTTTGACTATTCAATCTGTACAACACACATTTTTTTCCTGGCATTTAATCCTGTAAAGATTTAACTGGAAACATTACAACTTAAGTATTTTAATTTGAAAATTAATTTTAAGTGAGTCTCTCCTCATCCATACTCCATAGACCCTACTCTAACAAATTTTAGCTGGAAGATACTATTATCATTACACATTCATTTGGCAGAATAACTGAAATTTAAAATGACTTCCTGTTGTGTTGAATATTAGGAAAAAGAAGCAAGGGGCAAATAGGCCTCTTAGACAACAATCTTTTATTGCTAAAAATAAAAACTGCTGTGGATGAAGTCTAAAGCCTAGAAAACCTGTCATATGACTACAGTCCCTCTTCCCTGTACTTCCCTATACCTTCACCATCCCAGCATGCAGTGTACTTACAGGGATTAAAACAAAGACAAAAGAACAAAACTAACTGCCCTGATCTGGATCAGAATTCCCAAAGACGTTCACAAAAACAGAAACTTGACTTGTAAGAGAGGCGAGAGGGAATCTAGCTCTTTTCATCGTAAGATATCACAGGAAATAGAAATAGTGTTTAAAGAGAAGAATCATGAAATGATTGAAGTACCTAGTGAATTGTGTGATTCTTCTTGATTTTCTTTATGCCTAAATCTGTTAGAATAAAACTCGCAATCTCTCCTCACAGCCCAAATAAAATAGGGTTGTATGTTATATGATTGAATATTTTTACTGAGTATCAGCTTTATGTAGATTTTTTTCCTAAAAGCTTAAGATGCTTTAGGCTAGAAAATCAACTTATGATACTTCTACCAGTAACTTTATGACAATTGCTACGTAATATTATAAAGCAAACCAGAGTAGTTTCTGCACATATTCCTGAATTCATTTTATTTTAATATAGTAACAATTATTAAAATGCATTGGAGATAATTAATACTAAAACTTTCCATAATCCACATCATAGCTAATGTGTGGAAAAGCTAGAAATGTAATCTATAGTATTAAAGAGAGAAGGGAGTAAATTGAAATGGAGTAATGGAGAATCAGGGGACTTGGGCTTGAACCTGTGGTTCTGGTACATGCTGCTAATGTGATCTTGGACATTCCACTTAAACACCTCTCTCCTCTCTTTCTCTCTCCACTGGCCTTGGGCCTCACTTCCCTTATTTGAAAAAATGAGAGTATGGATCAGGATCATGGGTGTCAAATGTACAGCTGGAGGTCCAGGCTAGAATAAAAGTAATTGGGAAATATTTAATAAAATATGTAAAAATATAATAAAAGATAATTAACATCACATTTTAAAACTCACTCAGTGTGTGGCTATAGGGATGCTGTAATGAATAAAAATTCTGAGAGGCAGAGTTTCTTCATAATTAATAATTAATTTATTAATTAGGCTAGCCAGCAATCAATAAATTCATAGTCAATGGTTTTATTTCAGTAACTAGCACACAGTGGAGATCCTGAGAATGTAAAATACCCTTCTGAAAAGGAATGCCTCTGACAAGTGAATATCAACTCTGATGAACATTTAGTGAGGCTGCTAGGAACTTGGCTTGATCATGAGACTCAGGAACCATCAACAATTTGGACAGATGAATCCATCTCCAACTAGACTTGTCTGACTGGGTTTCTCCTTCAAGAGTCGGGACATGAATGGGAGGGGTACAAAAAAGGAGCTCCTTTCCCCAGGATAAGAACTTGTGCAGACTGGATTCTGTCTATACTCTAAACTGAACTTAGGTTTCCTGGTTGTATAGAGTACCTCTCAAGATTAAAGATTATATTCCTTGGGGGCTAAGGGAAATTTCATCAACCAGCCATCTCCTTCACAAATTGACTGGCCTTTTATAGGAGCTAAACCCAGAAAGAAAATAGGAAACAATCCTGGATCACAATTTAATTATTACTTATTCATAAAATAGCATGACAATAATTATTTCCTTCAATACTTAATATACAGATTGGTGGCTCCCCTCTCTGACTTTAAAAACATTGGTCTAGATGGTTTCTAAGATTGCTCTAGATTGAGAGCTGATTTTGCAGAATGAGAGTCTCTCTGTGCAAATGACTTAAACTTTTTGGTCCTCACTTTCCTTATCTGTAAAATGGCAGGGTTGCATGAGATGTCCTTTAAAGTACCTTTCTTAAAACTAAAATTTCCTAATTTATCTTTTTATGTATATATCTTCCTGACTAGATTTTATGTCCTCTGAGGACAAGAACTATTTTAAAAATATATTTCCTATCCTGAGCATAATGCAAGAGATGTTTCTTGTTTTCATTTTTGAAAGTTGTGATGGTGATAACTAATTTTGAATGTTGCAATCTATATGGAATTCTTTTGCATTTCCAGCATACAAATAACTATCTGTTTACCTCTAGAATTAAAACTATTCTTTGCTGAGATGAAGTGTACTGAATATAATAGTGTGCAGCTTAAACTGGCATAGCTGCAGCAGTTTTGTGAAATACAGATTTGTCTGCAGATTTGCCTCTCCATGTCTTTTCTGTTATCTCTTTAATAGCTTCTTCATTAGGTCTTTGCATGTCTGGGTCATCTGCACTCATTGCTTATTTAAGAACCAGATCTGTCCATCATTGATATGATTTGGTAAGTCATAAGCTTTCTGTGAATAAGTTTTTTCATCTGAAAAATAAAAAAGTTGGATCCAATCACACACAACTTGAAGGTCTCTTCTAGTCTTAAGATTCTATAATTCTAAAACAAACATCTTTTTAACTCTTCTTAGTAAGAATTTCCAAAGTTCAACAAGTGCTGCAGTGACTTTGGCCTGAAAGTTGGGGAGGAAGGTTATAGAGATAAAGAGGTTGTGCCTCTTAGCTGGGAAACAATTTTTAACTAAAATTGTCTCTGATAAAGGCCTTATTTTTCAAATATATAGGGAACTGAATTTTATATGCAAGCCATTCTGTAACTGATAAATGATCAAAGGATATTTTTCAGAAATCAAAGCTATCTATAGGCATATGAAGATTTGCTTAAAATCACTTTTTTATTAGATAAATGTAAATTAAAAGAACTCTGATGTGTCACCACAACCTCTCAGATTGCCTCATATGAAAAAAAGAAAGTTGACAAATGTTGGAGAAAATGTGAGACAATTGGGACACTGATGCATTGTTGGTGGAGTTATGAATGACCAACCATTCTGAAGAGTATTTGGGAACTCTGCAAAAGACAATTAAATTGTGGATACTCTTTGATTTAACAATACTCCTAGTAGTTCTCTAACCCAAAGAGATCATAAAAAAGGGAAAGAGGACCTACTTGTACAAAAGTATTCATAGCAACTCTTTTCATGGCAAAATATTGAAAACTTAGGGAATCCCCTCAATTGGAAAATGGCTGAAGAAGCCATGGTATATGAGTATAATAAAATATTATAATAATTATTAAAATTATAATAAAATGCTATTGTGCAGTAAGAAATGAACAAGGATATTACACAAAAATCTGAAAAGATTTGTATAACTGATAAAAAGTGAAATGAGCAGGATCAGGAAAACATTGCATGCAGTTTCAGCAACATTGTGTGATAAATCAAACATACTGATCTGAGACAAGTACAAAGGATTCATGAAGAAAATGCTATCAACATCAAGACAAAGAACTGATGGACTCTGAATACACATAGAAGTACACTTTTTTTAAACTTATTTTGTTCTTTTTCATGTTTTGTTTTCCTTTTGATCTGTTTCTTCTTTCACAACTGTGCCAAATCTGGAAATATATTCTGTATACTAGCATATATGTAACCTACATCAAATTGCTTACCATTTTTAAAAAAGAGAAGGGGAGGGGAAGAGAAAAAATTAGAATTCAAAATCATGTAAAGATGAATGGAAAAATTGTTTTGAAATTGGGGAAAAAGAAATACCATATAACCATATTAGTTCTTTTTGTCAGTTCAATACAAATTAAGTGCCTACCACATATGTTGTACCTTGTTAAATAATTTCTTAGTTTTTAAATTTTTGTTGATACTTTTTATTTTTATATTATATTTATTTGAAAATTTAACATCCTCTTTTCCCTAACCATAAAAAATGAAAACAGGGAAAAACAATTTAGCCAGCAACTGAATCTGACAGTATATGGAATGTTCATGTTTAGTCCCTCAATTCTTCCAAGAACAATGAAAAGTATATTTTCACATATTTTCTTCAGGCCAAACTTGATCATTATAATTATGATTTCTCATTTGGGCATTTTTCCATATTATTTTTTTCCTTTTATGTTGTAATCAATGTGTATGCTATTTTTCTGGTTCTTCATTAGAAATGATGAAAATCGTGCCTCGGTTATTATGTCTTCCCATGCTGTTCTAAATTTTTCTTCTGTGTTTGTTTTAATAAAACCTGTGACATTAGATAATTTAATAGATTTATATTATCATCACTATAGGTGATTGGACAATTGGAAAGTCACTATGCCTCATCTTGTAGGATAATTTTATTGGCCAGCTTTGTTTATTTTCATGTTTAATGGGTCTAACTCTAAGGATGTTCTCTTTTATCCCTCCCTTTCTCTGGGTGATCAATCCACTTTCTTTTCTAGAACCATTCAATCTTAAGCATAGAATCATGGAATGGTAGACCTAGTCAACAATTCAGTGATCCAACTTTCTTATTTTACAAATGCAGAAATTGAGAATTTAATGATTTTCCCAAGTAAGCAGTGTAGGGTGGATTTGAACTTGCATATTTTTACTGAACAGTGGGTGCAATCTTTCCTTTGTGATGTTACTTATGCAATTATTCACGTCATTTTATGAAAATCAGTAAAAATTATTTTCATTGATGATCAAAATATTCAGATTGTGTAGTTTTAATCTTAAATATCTGGCAAAATGTTATAGTTCACCTTTTTTTTTTTTTAACATGTGAAGGCTCTAAACATGTAAAGATTATCTGTGGACAAAGTCAACTGTGTTTTATGGCCCTAAATTAGTTAACTGATCACAGATAGAAACAAATTAAGTGTGAATGATATACTGAGCTTGTAGACTCATGGAACTATTGAGTTAGAATAACTTCAGTTCTTTATATTTATAAAGGAGGAAATTCAGAGCAAGAGAATACAAACTAGTAACTTCTACTAATATAATAAGCTTAGTTTTCTCACTTATAACATCCTTTTATCCCTTCTTGTATGGATTGTTGTCTTCATTTGAGCAGGTTGCTCCCAAATACAAATATTTTCCTCCAAGAGAAAGAAGAATATCTGTCCTCTTCCCACCACTGACTTATTGGGCCCTTAATGTTTTAATTCAAGAGATTTATGAAAACATTGTTCTTAAAACTCTACACTCTTGACATTTTCTAGTATGTGAACACTACAAGATGAAAAGTATTTCATATCTAACTTTCCCCCACTCCCAAGAGAAGGTGCCTGTTTAAATTAGACCATTACATAAGATCAGATTCAGCTGTTTTGTGAGTTCCTTGTCTGTAAGCTCCTCTGAAATTTGGCTCAGCTCCCAAGGCATCCACATTTGACATCACAACACACATGCTGTGAGATTAAAAAACATTATAAGTCATAATTTATGATGTCAGAGTTTTGATAATCAGAGGAAAAGATGCACATGTAAACATATAGGTATACATACATATGAAAATTTGATCTGCAATGGGGAAATGAAAAAAACATTTTAAAATATTTCTTTAGATATTTATATGTTTTCCTGCAATTTTGTTTCTTTTGACATGAAACAGTGAACATTAAAATAATAATGAAGACAATAACTTACAATATTTAAAAGATAAATCAGTTCAATTAAAATTGTTCTTGATTCACAAGAAAAACATAATAATATTTGTAGACTTAAATCTATGTAGAAATGAGAAACATTCCCCTTTTGTTAGATTATTTTCTATAATTATATTTTAAATATTTCTGGATACTCTATAACAATTTTAATCCATTTTTGTAAACAAAGCACAAGAACTTAAACATGACTCATTAACAATCCTATATCATAAAATAACTGGGTTTGACAGGGATCTTCACTAGTACCCTTTAAAAAAAATTAGACATCACATGTATTTAATCCACACTTCCAATAATTTTTAAAAGTAGGGAATGATTTATGTATAAGAAAAACATTTTTATTATTTTTGTAGTAGGGCATTTATTGCATACACAGTAAGTGTTATAACAAAAACAAATATACAATTGGGACATTGTGTTTAAATTATCTTCTGTCATGTACTATATAAGCCCACAATAGATTTAAATATATTTAAGCCACCATCTGGGAAAAAGCAAAAGCTGTTCCAGAGTCTAGTATATGATGAATGTTAGTCCAAGGTTCATTAGTAGTCTCCTAGCACGTCTCCATATCCTGAATCATTTCTTCAATAGTATGAAAGAATTCCAACATCCGTACTATATCCCAAAGGTTTTCAGTATTTTCAATAGATCACAACATTACTTTGGACTTCATAAAGAGCCAAATCAATGAAGTTAAAATTTATTACATTTAGGTTTTCTTGTGGTCTACAGAGATTAAATTTAGTCCTACTACCTCTTCTAAGAATTTCAAAGTCTTGTATATATTGTGCCAAAATCATACTGGAAATGGATATCTTAAAATAAAAACATATCCCTTTATCTTCAATGACTATTGAATTATTTTAATACATATTTTTGAAATTTATCCACAGGCCTTAAAGTGTTTTAGCAATAAGTACATTTTATTTTTATCCCTTTTGCATATGACAGATTCAGAAGGACATAGATTTTAAGATTTTTAAAAAATAAATAGTGGATCAGAGATACTTTCCAAGAATGGCCCCAGGGATGCCAACTGCTCCAACCTCTTAAACTTCTTTCCATAACTCTACATTAAATGTTATGTGTTCCATAACCAAAGAAAAACATCTTCCTCTCCCTTTTCCCTCTTTTCCCTCCTCTCTCCACCATAGATATTGCCACCCAGAGGAGGCTGGGTGGAATAATCCATAGGGTATTGGACTTGGAGTCTGGAAGAATTGAATTTGAATTTGGCCTCAGACAGCATTTACCTATCATGTGATTATTGGCAATGAACTGCTCTTAGCCTCAGTTTCTTCATATGTAAAAATAATGTAACCTGGTTTATATTCTTATTTTGAGAATCAGGTGAGATAATGCTTAATGAATCATATTTTAAATTTTATACTATATAAAAAATTGCTAGTGTTATCATTTTGGGGAGACCTAACAAATATGGTTGTCTCTTTGAGAGAGCAAGCAGTTTCAATAATATGATAAAAACAATATTAACTAAAGAACATATAATATACATATAGGCAATATTATATTTTGAATTTCTGAATCCTTAAGATTTAATTAATTCTCTAACTTCTATTTTCCTCTCTTTAAAAAACAACAACAAAGTTTTCAGGAATTTAAATTAGGACCATTGCCTCTCATATCCAACACTTCAGTTTCTTAGAATTACAAACTTGCAGTATTTTTTCTATGGTGTGGAAAACATGTATCATGGATGGCAAAGGTTTTTGTCAAGGTTTAAAGCACTTACAAAACTTGTCTAATCTAATTGTTTCAATATATAAAATTTTAACTGGAACAGAAGTGGATGATGAACTTTTTGGAAGAGATTTTTTTAAGGTAAATTCTGAGATTTCAATTGACAAAAAGCGTGCTATATTGAGCATTTATAGTTTTTATGTATTTATAATTAACTTCAGTGAAGAAGACATCCCTTTCCCTGTCAACATAAAAACATATCTCTACATGTTGAAGCTATGAAGAGATACTTAAATGACTTTTTATTCCTCTATCTGATTAAAGTAACCCCACAGAACATTGGAGGGTGGTTTTCATTAATTTCCTATTTATCTTAACATGTTGAGTTTCTTACCTCATTAAAAGATTAATAAAACCATTTACCACAATAAGATAATGTGATAACATAAAGGTTTACTTTGAAACCAAATCTCTTTTTCTTGTTTTAAACTTGTGGATCTTTCAGCTTTTTGGCACAGGAAAGGCAAGTGAGGTTAGGCACGTGAAAACACTACAAAATCAAATCCTGTGATAGTTCATGGAACAATTTTGATGGAAGGGTTTTATAGGTTATTTTGGTTACTAAACCATAGGCTGAAATTGGACTAGACTGGAGGGAAAACAGGTATCACTAATAAGAACACAGGTAAATGCATAGGAAAGGAAGTTCAGAATCAACTAATTTGCCTTTATATTTCCTTCCAATTTAAAAATGAGTTTGCTTTACTATCTGCTATTTTTCCCTGTGGGTGCATGTGTGTGTGTGTGTGTGTGTGTGTGTGTGTGTTCATAATAGTAGACATTTCATCACTCAATGAGAAGTTGTATTATTTGGAAAAAAAGGAAGGACAAAGTATAAAGCATATATATAAAAACATAGCACATTGATGTGATTTTGCAGTAAATTGTTTCATAAGGCTTTTTCTAGTAGTTATTAAATCTACAGCAGCAAAAATGGATTGATAGGCAAGGATAGTTGGAGAAGGTAAAAGCATTTAAGTGCTTACTTTGTGCCAGGTATTATACTAAGCTCTTTACAAATAATTGTTGTTATCTAAGTCCCTGTTATTTCTGTCATTTATTTGTAATTTGATCTTCACTTGAAAATAAAATAACTTCACCAACTTTGTAATCACATTTTGTAAGGCTCATAATATAGTTTAAAGTGTTTAGACTTATGATTGGTAAAGCCCAACTTCAAATTCCAGTTCTATCACTTTGGTTTCATGTTTAACCTAGGAAATACAGTTTCCTCATCTGGAAGACAGGAATAATAACTATAATACTTGTCTCATAGTGTTGTAATATTAGAATTAAATGGCAAGATGAAAGTGAGAATCTCTTTCTTTTGCTAGTGGGAACCCTCTCAAACCATTATCCTTTTTTACATTTGTAAAGGGTTTTTCAAATTCTTAAACTATAAATGCTAGCTGCTGTTGCTGCTCTTACTTCTGCTTCTACTTTGTATTTAGGTAGGTTGATTATTACCTTCCTGTATTCCATGGGTATATTTTCCTTTTTTTTTTTGTTTTTTTTCTTATGAAAATTCCTTTTTTTTATTATTTAATACCTTTTATTTACAGGTTATATGTATGGGTAACTTTACAGCATTGACAATTACCAAACCTCTTGTTCCAATTTCTCCCCTCTTTCCCCCACCCCTTCCCCAAGATGGCAAGATGACCAGTGATTTAAATATATTAAAATATAAATTAGATAAAATAAGTTACATGAAAACCGTTATTTTGTGTACAAAAAGAATCAGACTCTGAAATATTGTACAATTAGCCTGTGAAAAATCAAAAATAGGTGGGCAAAAATATGAATTGGGAATTCAATGTAATGGTTCTTAGTCATGTCCCAGGTTCTTTAACGGGTTAGCTGGTTCAGTTCATTCGGCTCCATTGGAAATGTTTGGTTGCTCACATTGCTGGCGATGGCCAAGTCCATCAAATTGGTCATCATATAGTATTTTGTTAGTATAAATGATCTCTTGGCCTGCTTGTTTCCTCAGCATCAGTTCATGTAAGTTCATCCAGGACTTTCTGAAATCATCCTGTTGGTCATTTCTTATAGAACAATAATATCCCATAATATTCATATACCACAATTTATTCAGCCATTCTCCAAATGATGGGCATCCACTCATTTTTCCAGTTTCAGCCACTAAAAAGGGGCTGCCACAAACATTCATGCACATACAGGTTTCTTTCCCTTCTTTATGATCTTTTGGTATAAAGCCCAGTAGTAACACTGCTGGATCAGGGTATGCACAGTTTGATAACTTTTTGGCATAGTTCCAAACTGCTCTCCAGAATGGTTGGATTGTTCCAAACTCCACCAACAATGTATGTGTTCCAGTTTTCCCCAATCCCCTCCAACAATCATCATTTTTTTCCTATCATCTTAGCTAATCTGACAGGTGTGTAGTGGTATTCAGGTTGTCAATTTGCATTTTCTGATTAATAATGATTTGGAACCTCTTTCTATGAGTGGTAATAATTTCAATTTCATCATTGAAAATTGTCTGTTCATATTTTTGACCATTTATCAATTGGAGAATGGCTTGGTTTTTATGAATTAGAGTCAGTTCTCTTATTTTTGGAAATGGGCTTTATCGAACCTTTGACTGTAAAAATATTTTTGTTTTTGCTTCCTTCAATCTTGTCTGCATTGTTTTGTTTGCAAAACTTTTCAGTTTTATAGTCAAAATTTTCTATTTTGTGATCAGTAAGATTCTAGTTCTTCTTGGTCATAAATTCCTTCCTCTTCCATGGTCTGAGGTAAACTCTCCTGTGTTCCTCTAATTTATTTATAATTTCATTCTTTATGCCTGGGTCAGAACCCATTTTGTTTATCTTGGGTTATGGTGTTAAGTGTGGATCAATTCCTAGTTTCTGCCATATTAGTTTCAATTGTCCCAGCAATTTTGTCAAACAGTAAAGTTCTTTCCCAAAGTGGGGTTTTGGGTTTGCAAAACAGATTCTATAGTTGTTGACTGTTTGTCCCTTGAACCTAACCTATTCCATTGATCAACTAATCTTTCCTTGTACCAAATGGTTTTGGTAACGTGCTCTATTTTGAATCTGGTACAGCTAAGCCACCTTCATTTGATTTTTTTTTCAAATTTCCTTGAAATTCTTGACCTTTTTTTTTCCATAGAATTTTGTTGTTATTTTTCTAGGTAATTTAAAATTTTTGGGAATTTTGATTGGTATGCTAAATAAATAGTTAGTTTGGTAATATTGTCATCTTTTTATATTTGCTCGCCCTATCCAAGAGCATTTAATATTTTTCAATTGGTTAGATGACAATTTGTGTGAAAAGTGGTCTGTAATTTTGCTCATAAAGTTTCTGATTTTTCCCTTGGCAGATAGATTCCTAAATATTTTATATTACATTATTTAAATGGAATTTCTCTTTGTAACTCTGACTTTGGATTTTGTTAGTGATATATAAGAATGTGATGACTTTGTGGGTTTTTTTATAAAACCCCTTTTAAAGTTGTGGAATTTCTAATAACTTTTAGTAGAATTCTGGGGTTCTCTAAGTATACCATCATATCATCAGCAAAGAGTATAATTTGGTGTCCTCTTGCCTATTCTTATTCCTTTAATCTCTTTCTCAGCTCTTATTGCCAAATAGCCTTTCTAATACAATATTAAATAGTAATGGTGATAGGCAAACTTTTTCCTCAGATCTTACTGGGAATGGTTACAGTTTGTCCCCATTACATATGATGCTTACTGATGGTTTTAAATAGATGCTGCTGATTATTTTATGGAAAAGTCCCATGGGTATATTTTCATAAAATTCCCATTTCCTGTCATTTAATACACTAATTTTAAGTACTATAATTTCCAAAGATAGATATTTGTTTTATCTTTAATTTACATTTTTGTACAAAAGTTAAAATGAAACATTCAATGAAAATGACTTTTAAATACAGAATTATTGTTATTTGAATATTAAATAAGTACAGACATACAATTCAGATATAAGACTAAAAGTTGGTTATTGATTTTATCTGTTGATTTTAGGACCTCAGTGAATAAGAAATATGTTTGAAGGAGACATTGATCCTTCAATGAATTTGATATTTTACAATTTCTGTGCTTCAAGTCTTTAGGAGAAAAAAAAAACTTGACTAATTCACTGCATCTAGCTGGCCCCAAACTCTGCATGACATACCTCTTCCATGACATCTTGACATCTGACCTCCTTTTGCTCCATCTTCCCACCTGTTACTCTTAACTGGACCTCCAGAAACCCTGACCTCCTGCCTAAAAAAATTTAATCATTTAACTTTGGAACTCTTACCTTAAGGCTGAGCTATTCTCAGTAATGAAGGAGGGAGATTAAATTTAAGTAACCTAGTGCATTAGCTGATCTTACATAATGCTTCATATCAATCCATCCAGGACATCTTGCCATTCATCTGCCATGACACTAAGGTGCATCTTTCCCTTCCTTTTCTGGAAGGTATATGACAATTTCCTTTCCTACAGTTTGAATCATCATGTCTATGTCCATTACTCCCTCACCTGGTTTCCATTTCCTTATATGTAATGCTTGCTTCTTTTAGAATATAAGTTCTTTAAGAGCAGAGGTTTATTCCTAGTGGCAGATAATAAATATTTTATGTTAATTAAGCAATTCATTCATTCCTATATGGATTGAAAACTGATAGAGAGTTGACAGTTATAAAAATTACTTCTCTTTAGACCATAATAATTTCCAATTAGTCAGATACAAAACTGAAAACTAGCTTCATAGTTTGTGAAATGTTATGCGACAAAAATATTGTTATAAAATCATTCTTTATCTTCCTTAATATCTCCATATAATAGATTATTTCTTCTTCTGTCTAGATGGCAAGGTCCTATATGTGTTTCTTCCTTTTGGATTTTTTCTTTGAATGAACCCAGATCTGCCATTGCAGCTCAGATTTCATTTGTCCTGTACAATTACCCAGAGCCATAAATAGGGTGGGGCAACTCGAGCTTTGTCCCAAGACACTGAATTTAGAGGGCACCAAATTTGGAGATCTAACAACACTTAGAGTCTTTCAGCAGCATAGAAACAGCAGAGCTTAGCACCTAGTTAGCAAGAATAGTTATCTAAAATGGAAAGTTCCCAGATAAAGGGCTTGGGTAAACTTCTTCTTTCTCATTTCCATTCTACTCCTGTGTTGCCACTTCTTGTCCCATGTCCCAACACCTATATTAGATGAAGGCTCATTTCTTGCCACTTTCCTCAGATCCAGAAGAAAAAAGAAATCCAGTTGTGGTTTTGCTTACTTACTGACTTAGTTGGCTTTTTTGCTTTCACATCATGATCAAAATACACATTTCTGATATTGTTTCAAAAACTCGACTGGAATTTCTTATGATTTCAAATATCATTATTGTTGTGTTGTTTCATAGTCTTCACAGTCTTGAACTATCTTTAAAGCCATAAACTTCTTACGTATTGAATTATGAAGCTGCATTTAACTTTCTTCTTTACATTGCTCCATACATTTATAAAGCAAGCTGTTGCTGTTGGAGCTCTCCTATTTCCATACTTTTAACATACTTCTGTGAATCTATCATTAATTTTCTAATGAAATGTATAAAGTCTTCAAGCACATGGACTCTCTTTTTTTCCCCCTTCACTCAGTTCTTAGACGGTGTGGTATAGTAGATAGAGAATTGGCTTTGGAGTCAAGAAAAATAGCATTCAAATCCATGTCTGATACATACCAACTGTGTGATATTCGGCTAGTTTTAACCACCATTTCTTCACCACCAGGCTGAGCCCCTCAGGATTGCAGAATTACTGTAATTTCTCTAATATTTAAAGTTCACAGATGTCTGTTTTTTTTGTTTGGCTATCCAATGAATGTTTTGCTTTTTTGACAATCAAATAGGTTCATGTTTTAGGGGATACGCATCTTTCATTCTCATTATATATTGCTGAATGTTGAAGCAAATTTTTGATAGGATGAAGAATAGAAAGGCATAATAAAATGATATTTGAAAAAGAAAGTAGTTATGACTCATTTGGGACTTTTTTTTATTTGAGGACTTAAAAAATTATGTGTGTTTGTTGATAGTGTTGCCCATAGAAAAACCAAAAGTATAAGAATTATATCTATAATCATATGTGGATATACATTTCAATGTTTATATACTTCTACTTTGTATATTAAACAAACTCATTCTAATTTCCCCCTGCTACCAAATTTATTTCTAAATTCCTTTTTACTTCACATTCCTGTTACCCCCATAAATGTGTGTGATCTTAAGGAATATGAATTTTAATTTTATTCTAAACAAAATTAATTTAATTAATACACTTGCTATATAGAAAACAATGAAATGTCACATATACACCCAGTTCTTTGAATGTAGTCTGAATAGTAGAGAAGGCATGGGATTTATAATCTCTTGGATGTCATGCTTATTCTATTTTTTTTTAAATAAACTACTGGATAGTCCAACTCTTCTACATGATTTTAATACTCTGAATTCTAAAACACCAATTTTTCATTCAGAATGCTTGATTTTCATACTTGGAACACTTCTACATAGCTTTTGAGGCATCTTTCCTATATGCCTTTTTCATGGAAACCTTTGAGATATCTTCTCTTAATTATTCAAAACTTATCTTCATCATTATAAAACTTAATATATTCATTTACTTGAATGAACATCTTTAGTATAATATCCTAGAAGTAAAAAAGGGGGGGAAAGGCCTCTTTTATATACAATTAGCATGAAATAACTCATAGCCACAACATTTAGCAATTGCTGGAAAAAAACCGGAACCAAATAAAATTAATACCTGAAATAGGAATCCATGATGAGACATGGGAACCACCCCATTTTCCCACTGATCTAATAAGAGTGAATAATTTTGGGTGGTCCCTACCTTTAAAACACAACTTATACAGAACATTCTATTCAAAACAACATTTTAGCTTTCCCTAGCTAACCTCGGCAAAAGCCATGTGTCTATGCTGAGGGAAAATCCACCCACATGGAAAGAAGCCAGTCTCCTGGAACTTAGTGGAATCCCTGGACAATAAAGATCTGTGATTACTGAGGCGGCACAGAATTTCAGTTTTCAGGCCACTAAATCACACTTGGCCTCCACAGCTGTGTAGTCAGGGGAGTCTGCAGATATTATTCAGGACAGCAACCACAAGGCCTGTTTTTATAGAATATTTTTCCCAGTGTTTTTGGAAACCCATCAAATGTTAATGCTAAGGGTTTTCTGGAAGCACTGAAATTTCTCTCTCTCTCTCGTTCTCTCTCTCTCTCTCTCTCTCTCTCTCTCCGTCTCCCCCCGTCTCTCCATCTCCCTCTGTCTCTCCGCTCCCCCCATCTCTCCCCATCTCTCCGTCTCCCCCCCCATCTCTACGTCTCCCCCCATCTCTGTCTGTCTGTCTGTCTCTCTCTCTCTCTATCTTTCTCTTTAAATAAAGATTTTAGAATTTAGTTTAAAAAGTTAGAGATAATATGATCTTTTATATCAATAAAAGCATTTTGTGAAAATAATTAAAAAGGAAAATATTTTTATGTAATATTTTAATTTTCACTGGAATAAAGTACTGTCACTTTTCTGAAAACTCAGAAAAAAATGTTATTATTCAAAGAGTGATAAGGGGAGAGTGGAGAGAGACAAAGAATCTAAGTGTGTGACATAAGAAAGAATACTAGTTCTGGAATCATATGATCTGGGTCCAAAACAGCACATAGAAAATTATGTGACTCTCATGGAGCCTCATTTTCTTCAACTATAGAATGAAGGGGTTGTACTTTGAGATCTTTTAATGGCCTATGACTCTGTGTTGAAGGATATAAAATAACATGTGAAAACAGAATATATTTGGGGAAGTTGCTACAAATCCATAGGGCTTTGTAATAAGAAATATTTAATTTTAATCTGAGTCAACATGAAAAAAATCAATATATTTGAATTAGGGTGGAAATTTTTAATTAAATACATGTTTTTCCCCTTCTTTTTAAACAAAAGTAGCTTTTATTTCTTAACCGTACTTCCATATTTAGACTTTTGTTCTTAAAAACCTGTTTTCAAGGTTTTTCTGATGGAACTCCACATTGGTATGTATTGGCTACCAGAATGTGGTAACTTAAAAAAGAGGAGGGGGGTGGACATGTAAAGTCAACAGGAACAGAGTGTTTTTAGAAGTGTCAGTGGAAAGGTCTGGCTAACTCAAGCAAGCTGTGAGACTATGCAGTGCACATTCCATAAAGCACTTATGCTTTTCCATAGGGTATCATACAAACCCAAGCAGGGTTCATACAACTCATTTTAGCTGATCTCACTATATATGTAAGCAAATGATTTGTATTTCTGTTGAAGAGACTTTTGCTAATTCTCACCTCTATAAGCTAAAAACCCCTCTAATTCTATTAAAAGCCTGCCAATATTGCAGTTCTCAGCAAATATTTAATACTAGAAAAGATTTTAAAATTCATTGCTTTTTAATTATTGAAAAGGAATCTATAAAAGAATTTGATTATATAAATGCAAATGCATTGATTTGTGTCCTTGAAGTGTCGTAAGATCATACTATCCATCACAATTCAATGATAGTTGTTGCCACATAACTATTTACAAGATAAAATTGTATTGTTACTGGCAGCTAGATGGCACAGTGGATAGAGTATAAGGGCAGAAGTCTGGAAGACTCATCTTCCTGAATTCAGTCTTTCTGAGTTCAAATGTGGTCTCAGACACTTACTAGCTGAGTGACCCTAGGCATGTCACTTAACCCTGTTTGTCTCAGTTTGTCATCTTAAAATAAGCTGAAGAAGGAAATAGCAAATCACTCCAGTATCTCTACCAAAAAACCCTAAATGGAGTCATGAAAGGTCAGACATGATTGAAAAACAACATTGTATTTGTCAAAACAAATACAGAAAGTAGCTTTGCTGCAAAATAGAGCATTTTCTTAAAGGAAATGGTATTAAAGAGGAGTTGCTTATGCGGTTAGATAAACTCCTATATTCACTTGAGGTTTGAGTATTTAACTTAAATTATTTATATATTTAACTTTAACATTGGTATTAGGTTAAATATTCAAATAAAAAATTCAAATATTCAAAATTAAAGACTGATTTACAATGTTAGTTTAATGTGCATTTCAGTATCATCTTTTTTGACACTACTAAACATTTTTTTTTTTGCTTTCTTAATAGTCTTTTTATATATTTAAAATAGGAATGTATATTGAGGCAAAGAAATGGAGTTGTTTTCTTCAAATAAAGAAGGATTAACTTCTACCAACCCTATAGTTCCTTATCACAACCTCCAAAGAGATGTTCAGAACCCTGTTACTCTAAGACCCAGACCTCTCAAAGAAATGTTTCCATGAAATGGATCCCTCCTCAAACAGAGGGGGAAAAAAATGATATTTTTAGAACCACATTGAAATCATGGAAAAGGGGAAGGGATTTATAGGAAACTGATATTCAACCAAATTTGCTGCCATGAAATGAATCCTCAAATTTTATTTACTGAAATAAAATTTTTTTATGAATAAAGTGTCAAACAAAATGAGAATGTTAAGGATGGATTTGATAGACATCATTAGATATATTCCTTTATCATTGAAGTATTATTGTAGTTTAACATTGAATATTCATGTTCAATATTAATATTGAAGTATTGTAATACTTTAATATCTGTAGAATTTCAGTTTTAAAATGGTTAGAACAAATCCTTTTAGTCTTATCCTCACTGTTATATGTGATGACTGTGTTTAGCGCAGTATATTAGAATCAGTAGGAGTCAGAAAAAGGGAAAATGCTTGATCTTTATTCTTTGTGGAGGTGAAGGGGAATGGCAATTCGAAGTGAGAGAAATAGTGACATGAATGCCGCCAGCAATGACTCTGGCTCTCACATTGCACTCACCAAATCGTCTAGGCAATCTTCTTTACAACACATCAAACTTGCACAGAGAGTGGGTGGGGCCATTCTTTCTCCAAGCATATATTAATAGAGTATTGTCCAATTGCTAATAAGGCTCAAATGCTAAGAGGGACCTCAGTGCAACAAGAGCTTCAAGAGCTTCAGCCCATTACAGTTATATTTATTTTTAAGAATACAGTTAAGTATAGTTGTTTTATAGATTTAACTTATTTTCAATGGACATTTGTACTTCTAATAACAGTAGTCACTCATATAGCACTTTACGTATGCAAAGCATATTATTTATTAAGTGGGGATCTGGCCATTGGGACTTTAGTCCTAGGAGTATACAGGTGTGGTGAGCTTGCTTCTAGATCTACAGTATGTCATTGAGAATCCTGGTACTTTGCTTCAGAAGATGCACTAGTACCAACTTATTTCCTGTAAGCTTGATTTTTCAAGCAAAATAAAAAAAAAAAAAAAGAAGATTTTGGTTTGGCTATTGGGTAGGAACTTACTTTGGTAGTACATGGGAAAGGATCTCGTCAGTCAGTCAATCAAACCAATCAATCATTTATATTTATTTTTGTTCATCTATATTTTAGTTGTGTTCAACTACCATTTACCATTGAGCGTTTTTTTGGCAAAGTCAACTACTATACTATACTATATAACTTTGGCAAGTCTAGCTACTATAGTAGCTAGAATAGCATGCCATTTCCTTCTTCAGCTCATTTTACAGATGAAGAAGTGAGGCAAACACAGTTAAGTGACTTGCCCAGGGTACAGTTAATGTGCTTCTGAGACCAGATTTGAACTCATGAAGATGAGTCTTCCTGATTCTGAATGTAGTATGCTATCTATTATGCCACCTAGTTGCCCAAAGTGGATATAGAAAATAATAAAACTAGACATTTCAGACATTTGACAAAGTCAAACTGCTCTTCTATTAAGTTAATAGAAAATTTGTGAGGTGTTGTCAGATCTTGCAATTTACCATTATCTATTCTCCTGTTGTTGATGGTGATGGTTTTTAGAGCCAGGTATTCTGTAAGTTTAATGCATATCTATTATTATTATTGACCAGTAAACTGAGGAAAACAGGGTTGCTCAGAGTCACACATCTAGAAAGTGTTTGAGGCTGGATTTTAACTCGGAAAGATGAGTCTTCCTGACTCCTGCTATGGCGCTCTATCCACTGCATCATCTAGCTGCTAATATTTATTAAGGGCCTACTATATCCATGAGATTGGAATAAAAAATAGAGATTCAAAGAATGTAAAAACAAACAAAAAACAGCCTTTGTTCTCACAGAGCTTTCAGTTTAATGAGGGAAGGAACATGTAATCAACTGTGTATAAACAAGGTAATATATAAAATGAATTGTGGGTAATTAACAAAGCAAAGGAATCAATGCTAAGAGATAAGGAAAAGCTTTTTTTTTTTTTTTTTTTTTTTTTTTTTTTTTTTTTGGTAGAATGTAGGGTTTTAGCAAGAACTTGAGAGAATTTAAAATGGGAATAGAGAACATTTCAGGCATGAGCAGAATTAATGAAAATTCCCGGAGTTGGGAAATAGATAGAGTTTTGGAGGAATAAAAAGAAGCCAGTATCACTGAATCACAGAATATGTGATGGGTTATAAATTATAAGAAGACTATAAAGATTGGAGAGAGGCAATTAATGAAGGGCTTTGAATACCAAGTAGAAGATTTTATATTTGATCCTAGAAGTAGTAGGGAGCTACTGGAGATTAGTGAGTAAGAAGGAAGGGCTGCTGTAGTGCTTAGTTCTGTGAATTAAGAATATCATTTTGAAATCTGAGCAGAAGATAGGCTGGAGTGGAGATTGGCTTGTGGCAGTGAGAACAACCAGCAGATTATTCAATAGCCCAGGCTTGAGGTGATGAAGCCCTGAGGCAAGTTGGCAATGTTTCTTTCTTCCTGGTTACATTTGTTTGAAGAAAATAAACTATTATGAGTCTCCAAGTTATCATAATAACTTAGTGAATTAATACTGGTGATATGCTAGTTCCCTTTTTACATAAGAAGAAAGATAAAAAGAGATTAAGTGATTTGCCTACAGTTGTATAGCTATTAAGTGCCAGAACCAGAATCTGGATCCAAATTCTCCAAATTTAGCACTCTTTTCATTATCCCATATTGCCTAGAGAGGAATATGGACTCTGAGGAAAAAAACCACAATTGATTCCAGCCCTGGTACTTACTAGTTGTGTGAATATGGACAAGCCACTTACCTTTTAGGGTAAACCTTACCTTCTGAGTTTATGGTTGTCTTCAAGATCCTTTCTTATCTTACATAGTCCTTCCTCTCCTAAGCATTCAACATGTTTTGATATTTGATACTTCCAAAAATCTCTGAATGCATAAGTGTATTCATTCCAACCATGACCCTGGCCATTTCTTCAGATCTTAATTTATATGATTGTTGCCCTTACAAATCCATTGTAATATCCTTCTTGTTTTCATATCTCTGATATGTCAATAAAGAGATTAAAGTATCCCACTATTATCTCTAATAATAATGTGAATAACTTATCCTTGCCCTATTCTGAGCATCCTTATCTTCATTCACGTCTAACACTTCAGGCTGTAAGTCATCATTGGTAACATGCTAATCCCTGGTTATGCCTACTATGCATCTTTCACTGCCATTTAGGTTATTTATAATTCAGATAGCAGATAGCATGTTTGTCTTAGACAAGTGCTGTAAATGGATAATGAGCTGGGGCAAGTCTTGAATAGTCGAGGAGATTGGATTGGATTGCACTTGAAAGAGTCCATGATGTTCCTAATGATCCCAAATTTTTGCTTGATAGTGGTACAGAAAAGAACCAATATTATTTAATGTCAGGTTCTTAGTGATTTCATTACTATCAGAACATCTTTTAAAATTAATAAATAGAATATAATTTACATGAAAAGTTATTGTATTGCCTTGTGTCGTTATCATAGACTTGACATATATACTTTAGAAAGCTTTTTCCTATGTGACATGTACACAAATGTACAGGCACATGTGCATGCATTCTAATTTGCACATTACAAGCTTTTATGTTGACTATATCTATTATATGACCATATATAATAGCTTTATGGCAACAATAATATAATGTCATATGTACAACTAAATAGGACAGTGACAGACTTGACTCAGGAAGACCTGTGTTCAAACCTGGTCTAATATATTTGCTATGTGACTGTAAGCAAGTCACTTAACTTTTGTTTGCCTCAGTTTCTCAACTATAAAATGGAAATTATAATAGTGCTTATGTCTCAGGATTGTTGTGAGGAGCAAATGAGATAATTATTGTAACATGATTGAATGAATGAAATGAAAATTGTATAGTTTCTGGCACGCAATAAGTTGATGTTATATAAATGTTAGCTATTATGATGCTTATTATTTTATAATATATATACATATAATATATATTCATAAGATCATAGGAATTATTGAATATAATTTGTTTGTTTTATAGATGAGGAAATAAAGGTACAAGAGGTTAGTAATTCCTAAGAGTCATACAACTAATAAGTTTCTGAGATGAGACAACTCAGTTCTTTATGACTTCAGATCTAGTGCCCAATACATTTATCATTCTAAATAATTAAATATAGTTCCATTTATTCTTGGTAACCAAAAACTTATGCATAGTTTTGTTTTATTTTTTATGAATGTCATAACTTTGTTATATCATATTGACTTCTGATGAGTTTTCCCAGGAATATTATCACCATAATTTAGAGGATTCCCTGTACATAATAAATCTTATGGCATTTTTAATCTTATTTATTGATTCAAAGCCAATAGAGATTTGGAAAAGGCAAATTTTTTTAAATCAAATTAATTTATTTAGATTTCAAATATATAACATCTAACAAAATTTTCTCCAAAATGTTAAATTAACAAAATTTAAGAAATCAAGAGAAAATGAAGAGACAGATATTCAAACAACCCACAAGTGTCTGGGTTTTATCCATTTTATACTTTCCTTTCTAGTGAGATTTTAGTCATTAAGCCTCTCCCTCAGAATCTCCTAAGAATTGCAAGACAACATCCTCATTTCACATCCCAAGATGTTTTTCCCCTTTAAAGTGTTTTATTTTTTCTTCAATTACATGTAAAGATAGTTTTCAATATTAATTTTTGTAAGATTTTGAGTTCCACATTTTCCTCCTTTCTTCCTTTTCCTTCCCTCTCCCTAAGACAGTAAGCAATCTGATATAAGTTATATGTACACAATCTTGTTAAATTAATCATATTATGAAAGAATAATCAGAACAAATGAGAAAAATCACAAGATAGAAAAAGAAACCACAAAAAGTGAAAATAGTATTCTTTGATCTACATTCAAAGTCCATACTTTACCTGGATGTAGTTAGCATTTTTCCATTGGTAGTCTTTTGGAATTGTCTTGGGACTATTATATTATTGACAAGAGCCAAGGCGATCCTAGTTGATCATTCTACAATGTTGCTATACAATGATGTTCTCCTGGTTCTGCTCATTTCACTCAACATAAATTCAGGTAAATCTTTCCAGGTGTTTCTGAACTTTGCCAGCTCATCGTTTCTTATAGAACAATAGTATTCTATTACATTCATATACTGCAATTTGTTTAGCCATTTCCCAGTTAATGGGGATCATCTTGATTTCTAATTTTTTTGCTACCACAAAAAGAGCTGCTATAAATATTTTTGTACATGTGGATCCTTCTCCCTTTTTATGATCTCTTTGGTTTGCAGACCTAGTAGTACATACCAAAATTTATGACATACCCCAAGGTTTGTGGATATATTAGTTTTGAATCCAAAAGAACCAGTCTCATTTATTCAGAAATATGTTTCATTAGGTCTTATTTTCCTTAGTTTTGGCTAAGTTAAAGCCAGTTCACAAACAGAACCTTTCCCTCTACACACACACACACACACACACACACACACACACACACCTCTTTTCAAATATCTAGAAGGTAATAAATTGTCAGTTGTAATTATGATATTTATAACACTAGCATGGGGAGGCCAACTATACAGTAGTGTCTCACACTTCTTGAACAATTTCCTCAGAATACTTCTGAAGAAGTATTGTATGATTTTGTTAAGAGCAATTCCTTAAACTAAGGAATTACAAAAATTCATCAGTTGGCTCTCTATGGGCAGGAATTCAGATAAGCCGAATCAGCTGTTTACTTACCACGTTGCTGCATCAACCAAGCAGTTGGAAGCAAATAGAGGTCATAGTAAAACAGCTCAGATTTATCCTCTGGGCTAGGGATAGAAGCCCAGGAAATTTTTCATTCATCAGAATACTGTTGTTAAATAGACACTAACATGACAGCTTTTTCCTCTCAAACCAGAAATGGTATCAACTGGCAAGATCAGGGCTTCTTAATTTTTTTCCATTTATGACCCCTTTCAGCACAAGATATTTTTATGTGACTTCAACATATATATATATATATATATATATATATATATATATATGTATATATATATATACATATATAATAGGTATACAAATGAAACATTTACTGATAATAAATCATAAAAAAGTTTTAAAAATCCTAAAAAAATCATTAATATACATATAATTTTACCATTTATTGAAGACAAAAGCAAATTTACACACTAATGAGATGGATATGTTTGCTTATCTTTACATAAAAAATTAAATCTTGGAGGGATATTTGATACCTTTTAATTCTGCCAAGTTTTCATGGCCCTCGCATTCAGTTATGTGACCCCATATGGGGTGATGAGCCACAGGTTAATAAACTTTTCTCTAGATTGTATGAAGGGAAAGAGCTATTCTTGGAACTCTTTTACAATTGGATTAGGCCAACAAAAATTTCATATTACCAAAGCTTTTTTTCTTAGCTTCCTACATAGTTCTTTTCCTATTAGAATCTGAGCTTCTTGAGGAAAGAGACATTTTTTTTCTTTGTATCCCCAATACTTAACAGAATTCCTGACACACAATACTGAACTAATAAATGTTTATTGATTGACTTGGTGACTCAGGAAGGGTTTCACTTCCTGCTATATTTTTTTCATTCTTCCAATTTTTCTAATTTGGTTCTTCAGTTTTGTTTTTTTGTTTTTTTTTATAGCTTTTTTATTTACAAAGCATATGCATGGGTAATTTTTTCAACATTGACCCTTGCAAACACTTCTGTTCCAACTTTTCCCCTCTTTCCCTCCACCTCATCCCCTAGATGGCAGGCAGCCTCATACATATTAAACCTGTTAAAGTATATGTTAAATACAATATATGTATATATATAGTTATCTTGCTGCACAAAAAATAATTGAATTTAGAAAGAAGGTAAAAATAACCTGGGAAGAAAAGCAAAAAGGCAAGCAAATAAAAACAGAAAGAGTACAAATGTGATATTGTGGTCCATACTCATTTCCCAGTGTTCTTTCATTGGGTGTAGCTGGTTCTGTTCATCACTGATCAATTGGAACTGATTTGGATCCTCTCATTGCTGAAAATAGCCACTTCCACCAGAATTGATCCTCATATAGTATTGTCGTTGAAATGTGTAATGATCTCCTAGTTTCTATTCATTTCACTTAGCATCAGTTCATGTAAGTCTCTCCAAGCCTCTCTGTATTCATCCTGCTGGTCATTTCTTATAAAACAATAACATTCCATAATATCCATATACTATAATTTGCTCAGCCATTCTCCAATTGGTAGGCATTCCTTCAATTTCCAGTTTCTAGCCACTATGAAAAGGGCTGCCACAAACAGTTTTGCACATACGGGTCCCTTTCCCTTTTTTAATATTTCTTTGGGATATAAGCCCAATAGTAACATTGTTGGATCAAAGGGTATGCACAGTTTGATAACTTTTTGAGCATAGTTCCAAATTGCTCTCCAGAATAGTTGGATCCATTCATAACTCCACCAACAATGCATTAGTGTCCCAGTTTTCCCACATCCCCTCCAACATTCATCATTATCTTTTCCTGTCATCTTAGCCAATCTGACAGGTATGTAGTGGTATCTCAGAGTTGTCTTAATTTGCATTTCCTTGATCAATAATGATTGGGAACACCTTTGCATATGTAGAAATACTTTCAATTTCCTCATCTGAAAATTGTTCATATCCTTTGACCATTTATCAGTTGGAGAATGGCTTGATTTCTTATAAATTAGTCAATCTTTATATATTTTGAAAATGAGGTCTTTATCAGAACCTTTAACTATAAATTATTGCTTTCCTTTTAATCTTGTCTGCATTAGTTTTGTTTTTACAAAAGCTTTTAAACTTGATATACAAAAATTTCTATTTTGTGATCAATAATGATCTCAAGTTCTTTTTTGGTCACAAATTTCTTCCTCTTCCACAAGTCTGAAAGGTAAACTGTCTTCTAATTTATTTATAATCTCATTCTTTTTGCCTAAATCACAAACCCATTTTGATTTTTTTTCTTGGTGTAAAGTGTTTAATGTGGGTTCATGCCTAGTTTCTGCCATACTAATTTCCAGTTTTCCCAGTAGTTTTTTTCAAATAGTGAATTCTTATCCCAAAAGTTGGGATCTTTGGGTTTGTCAATTATTAGATTGCTATCTGTTGACTATTTTGTTCTATGAAGCTAACCTATTCTACTGATCAACTAGTCTATTTCTTAGCCAAAACCAAATGGTTTGGTGACTGTTGCTTTATAATATAGTTTTAGATCAGGTATAGCTAGGGCACCTTCTTGAACTTTTTTCATTAGTTCCCTTGAAATTTTTGACCTTATGTTCTTCCAGATGAATTTTGTTGTTATTTTTTTTCTAGGTCATTAAAATAGTTTCTTGGGAGTGGTTCTTCAGTTTTGAATCTATATCACTTAATCGTGTTCAGTGGCTTAAATTAGATCTTGCTAGAACTCAGAGAATTATTTTTACTTGTGATATAAAAATTCAACTAGTCTCTCCTATGAAGTCCTTGTTTATATTCTCCCACTGATTATATGATTGGTTATTTTGTGAATTTTAATCTCTTGTAACAAAATACTTTACATGCAGATGAACTGAGGCAATGCAATGCCTTGAAGCCTATTTCAAGTCATCATTTTCAAAGTTCCATTTCTAATAATGTCTTTGACGATTATATTTTTATATTCAAATATTAGCAGTTTTAATATTAATCTTGTTTTTGTTCCTTTAAACCGTCAAACTGTTCATGTGCAAAAGAGGAATTATATCAATCATCACAAGGTGATTAATGTTTTTATATATAGTTCACAGTTAATTTTCTGCCCCTTTTACAACTAAACTCTTCACAAGTAAGATGGCAGAGTAAAGCCAGGAAGCTGCTTGAACTCTCCTAGTTTCCCTTGAAAACAACACAAGCCTCTGAACAGAGTCTGACAAAATAAAACCACTCTATAGCTCAAAAAAGATTGGAAAAACTTAAAGGACATTGGGATGAAAAGTGTATTCACCCCAGCTCAGACAGACTCTAGGAAAGCCAGCAAATCAGCAACTAAGATCTTCAGTCTTAGTGGATCAGTACAGGAGCAGATCAGGGGGGCAGCCTTTAATCGTAGCTCATAAGACAAACTGTGAAACCAGGCTTTTTCCTGAAAAGAGCAGGCAAAGCTACCCCCTGAAAACACAAGGGGCCCCTGTGCTCAAAGCAAAGGCTCAGAAGCTCTGCAGGATGCTTGGGATCATATCACCTTTATCCCAGGAGCAGTGTTCAGTTGTAAAATTATAAATAAGAAATGCCAAAAGAAAAGAAAATGAGCAAGAAATACAAAAGAATCTTTACCATAGAAAGCTACTGTGGTGATAGGAAAGATCAAAACACCAATTCAGATAAGGACAAAACATCCATAGAGAAAAACTCAAAAAGTGATATGAATTGGTCTCAAGACTAAAGAGGCTTCTTGAAAGTGCTCATAAAAGATTTTAAAAGGTAAATAAGAGAGGTAAAAGAAAAAAATGAGAAAAGAAATAAGAGATATAAAGAGAGAATTAGCAGCTTAGAAAAGGAAGGGGAAAAAAATTGAAGAAAACAACTCCTTAAAAAATATAATTGGTCAAATGTACTGAAGAAAAACACCACCTTCCAAAGTAAAATTAATCAAGTGGGAAAAGAGATACAAAAGTTAATGTAATTAAATCCCATATTAAAAACTAGAATACGGCAAATGAAAGCTAATGACCTATGCGAAAGAAAGAATCAAGCAAACAAACTGAAAACAATGAAAAAAATCAAATAAAATGTGAAATACTTCACTGGAGAAACAGCCAGCCTGGGAAATAGATTCAGAAGAGACAATTTAAAAATTATTGGCCTACCTGAAGACCATGACCAAAAAAAAGAGCCTGGATAGCATTTTTCAAGATCATTTATTAAGAAAAACTGCTCCAATATTCTAGAAATAGAGAGGGAAATACTCATTGAAAGAATCCATCTTTCACCTTTTGGAAAGAAATCTCACCAGGAAAATCCTAAGAAACATTGTTGCAAAACACCAGAATGCAATCTCAAGGAAAAAATATTGCAATCTGCCAGACAAAAACAATTCAAACATTTAGGAGTAATACCCATGATTACCCAGGATCTAAGAGGGAATAATAAACATTCAGTTGGGCATAATATATCTAATTTTTTAAAAAAGTAGCAGAAGAAGGAGGATAGAAGGGAGAGCAAAAATACTAGGAAAAAATATATCCTCACAATCAAATGGAGAAAGGCAGAAATAGTAAATTCTTCCTTTTCATACTACAGTGCCATAAAAATTATATTCAGTAGAGGGACAGAGAAAGATTGAATAAAAATCAATTGGAAATTAAATCTCATTGTAAAAACGAGTGGGTCAAAACAACAAATCACAGAAACAATATATGATTTCATCCAAGAGAACAATAAGACAACATATCAAAACCTAGGGGATTCAGCCAAAGCAGTTCTAAGTGGAAATTTTATATCTCTAAATAGCCACATGAACAAAATAGGGAAAGAGGAGATCAATGAATTGGGCATTCAATTAAAAAATCTAGAAGAAATGTAAAATTCCCAATTATATAACAAATTAGAAATTCTGAAATTCAGGGAGAGATTATTAAGTTGTTTTCTTACTTTCAATTTTTATTAAATAAAACTAAGATGTATTTTATGAAAAAAAAAACACAATAAAATTTGATCAGAAAAAGGAATGGAAAAAAACCCAAATCACCAGCATTAAAAATAGGAAAAAAAAAAAAAAGAACTTGCCCCATTGAAAAAGAAATTAAAGCAATAATTAGGAGCTATTTTGCTCAACTATATTGCAGCAAATCTGATAATCTAACTGAAACTGATTAATATACACAAAAATATAAATTTCTCAGATTAACAGAAGAAATAAACTATTTAAATAGTCTCATCTTAGACAAAGAAATGTGGTCTTTAGAAATAAGAGAAGAAAATGGAATTGAAGAAATTAGAATAGGTAATGAGGAAATAAAGCCATCACTCTTTGCAGATGATATATTTTGAGAATCCTAGAAAGTCATCTAAAAATCTTCTGGAAACAACCCATAATTTTAGTAAAGTTGCAAGATATGAAATAAACCCATACAAATCATCAACATTTCTATAAATTACTGACAAAGCCCAGGAAGAGATTGAAAGAGAAATTCCATTTGAAATAACTGTAGACAAATAAAATATTTGGGGGCCTACTTGCCACAACAAACACAAGAACTTTGTGAATACAATTGCAAAACACTTATCAAACAAAGGAAGTCAGATCTAAACAATTGGAAAACATATCAATTGCTCATGGGGTAGGTTGAACTAATATAATAATGACAATTCTGTCCAGATTGATCTACTTGTTCAGTTTCATGCCAATCAAACTGCCAAAAATTATTTTATAGAACTAGGAAAAATAACAAAATTCATCTGGAAGAACAAAAGGTCAAGAATATCAAGGGAGTTAATGAAAAACAAAATAAAAAGGATGGTGGTTTAGCAGTACCAAACACCTAAAACTATACTGTCAAAACCATTTGGAACTGGCTAAGAAATAGAGTGATGGATTAGTAGAATAGACACATGACACAGTGATTGAGGCCTATAGTAATCTAGTATTTGATTATTCCAGCTTGGCATAGACCTATATCTCACACCCCATACCAAAATAAAGTCAAAACTGGTATAAGATTTGGGCATACATTAACAAATTAGTTTGAGGCCTATAGTAATCTAGTATTTGATTATTCCAGCTTGGCATAGACCTATATCTCACACCCCATACCAAAATAAAATCAAAATTGGTATAAGATTTGGGCATACATTAACAAATTAGTAGAGCAAGAAATAATTTTCCTATCACATCTTTGGAGAAGGGAATAATTTATGACTAAATAAGAACTAGAGAACATTATAAAAGACAAAATGGACAACTTTGATTATATTAAAACAAAAATGGTTTGCACAAACCCAACTAATAGAAACAAGATTAAAAAGGAAGTACAAAGCTGGGAAAAATCTTTACAGCCAGTGTCTCTCATAAAGGTCTCATTTCTAAAATATATAAAGAACAGTCTCAAATTTAAAAGAATAGTAATCATTCCCAAATTCATAAATGAATTGATTTGAATATGAACATGGATATGAACAGATAACTTTCAGATGATGAAATTAAAGCCATCTAAATCATATGAAAAAATGTTCTAAATCATTTCTGATTGGAGACATGTAAATAAAAACAACTCTTGAGTTACCACCTCACACTTCTCAGATTGGCTAAGATGACAGGAAAAGATAATAATAAATGGTTCAGGGAATGTAGGAAAACTGAAACACTAATAAATTGTTGGCAGAGTTGTGAAATGATCCATCCATTCTGGAGAGCAAACTGGAATTATATCTAAAGGGCTATCATATCATTTGACCCAGTATTGCCACTACTAGGTCCGTATCCCAAGGCTTTCATAAAGAATGGAAAAGACCCACATGTGCAGAAATGTTTGTAGCAGCTTTTTTTTTGTTGTAGCAAAGAATTGGAAAATGAGTTGATGCCCATAAATTGGGAGATGGCTGAAGAAGTTGTGGCAAAGGAAAATAATAGAATATTATTGTTCCATAAAAATGATAAATAAGTTGATTTTCAAAAGACCTGGAAAGATTTACATGAACTGAAGCTGGGAGAAACAGGTAGAATGAGGAATGCATTGTACAAAATAACATAAAGAATGTGTGATGATCAAGCATGAAAGACATGGTTCTTCTCAGTGATTCAGTTTCCAAAACAATCCCAATAGATTTTGTACAGAAAATGTCATCTGTATCCAGGGAAAAAAAGAACAATGGAGATTGAATGTAAATCAGCACATGCTATAAATAAATAAATAAATAGATAATAAATTCTTCACTAGGTATCCAGTCTTCACACACACACACACACACACACACACACACACACACACACACACCATTATTAATGAATAAGTTATCTCTATAAATTGAAAACTTTCTGTTTGCATGCATGTTGTATACCCATAAGCATAGGTTTTGGACCTTAAATTTTATCAATATGCATATGTATATTTTGCCAATATTAAGTATGTATTTGTGTGTATTTTGTGTATGTGTATGAGAGAGAGACAGAGAGAGGCAGGCAGGCAGACACAGAGACATAGAGAGAGAGACATAGAGAGAGAGACATAGAGAGAGAGAGACATAGAGAGAGAGACATAGAGAGAGAGAGACATAGAGAGAGAGAGACATAGAGAGAGAGACATAGAGAGACATAGAGAGAGAGAGACATAGAGAGAGAGAGACACATAGAGAGAGAGAGACACATAGAGAGAGAGAGAGACAGAGAGAGAGAGAGACAGAGAGAGAGAGAGACAGAGAGAGAGAGAGAGACAGAGAGAGAGAGACAGAGAGACACAGAGAGAGAGAGAAAGACAGAGAGAGAGAGACAGAGAGACACAGAGAGAGAGAAAGACAGAGAGAGACAGAGAGAGAGAAAGAGAGAGAAAGACAGAGAGAGACAGAGAGGAGAGAGAGAGAAAGACAGAGAGAGACGAGAGAGAGAGAGAGAGAGACAGAGAGAGAGAGAGAGAGAGAGAGAGAGAGAGAGAGAGAGAGAGAGACAGAGAGAGAGACGAGAGAGAGAGAGAGAGACAGAGAGAGAGAGAGAGAGAGACAGGGACAGAGAGAGAGAGACAGGGACAGAAAGACAGCGAGACACTGAGACAGAAAGACAGCGAGACACTGAGACAGAGAGGCAGCGAGGCAGCGAGGCAGCGAGGCAGCGAGGCAGCGAGGCAGCGAGGCAGCGAGGCAGCGAGGCAGCGAGGCAGCGAGGCAGCGAGGCAGCGAGACACTGAGACAGAAAGAGAGGGGAGGACAGAGACAGAGGAGGGGGACAGCAAAGAGAGCGGGGGCAGAGATAGATGGACGGACACAGAGGTGGGACTTCAACTGAAATTTTCTTGGTTTCAAGTTTGGTTGTCTATCAGCTATACCATGATAATGCTTCTGTGCCTTTTAATTTTTATTTTGGATATATAAATTATATGTATACAATGTATATTTGCACACATATGTATACTTACATATCTGTGTATAGATATATACATACCTATTTGTATAAACATATACTCATATATGTATATATGTACACACAAATGTACATGTATATTTCTGTTTAACATAGTATATATATATATATATATATATATTCATATTTAGCAGATTCTGAGTCCTATTCCATATTTTCTTAACTTACATGATTAGAAAAAGAATTTGAAACATTCAACCTCACAAAAAGTTGAAAAGTCGTAATTGAATCCCTAAACAAACAAAAACTAGCTTATAAGCAGCTTCTATCAAACAATCAAAGAAATCAACCCAATTGCAAATATGTTATATGAAAAAGGGAACCATCATATTAAAACATTTATATAGATGAAGCAGCTAGTTGGCACAGTGGATAGAGCAATGGATATATAGTCAAAAAGACAAATCCAACTCTAGCTTCTGACATTTATTAGCTCGGTGACCCTGGCTAAGTCCATGGTTCTCTCATCTATAAAATAAGAAGTATAATAATAGCTCCTGCCTCTGAGTTGTTGTGAGCATTAAAAGAAACAATAATTATGAAGTTCAGTTCCTGGATACATAGTATTATATGAATATTAGATATTATTATGTAATATGTTTCTTATATCTAAACCAGTGGTTCTCAAAGTATGCTCTAGACTGCAGGGGTCTTCAAACTACCACCACGTACAGCAGCTGAGGATGTTTCTCCCCCTCACCCAGGGCTATGAAGTTTCTTTAGTTAAAGGCCCACAAAACAAAGTTTTTGTTTTTACTATAGTCCGGCTCTCCAACAGTCTGAGGGATACTGAACTGGCGCCCTATTTAAAAAGTTTGAGGACCCCTGGTCTAGAGAATCCTGGGGATCTCCGAAACCCTTTTAGGAGGTCTACAAATTCAAAAATAGTTTTTATTTCCTATATAGTAAATGTCTATAAATATAATCCAGATAAAAACGCTTTGGAGAGATCCTCAATAATTTTTACTAGGATAAAGATACTGAAAACAAAAGTTTGAGAACCACTGATCTAAACCAAGGGGAAATAAAGAAAATTAAACTGGACTAACATTTCTAATGCATGTTAATGCAGTGTGTGTGTGTGTGTGTGTGTGTGTGTAGTTCACTTGTTTTTTAGACATGCCCAACTCTTAGTGATTCTATTTGGTATCACTTGATTGGCCATTTCCTTCTTCAGTGAATTAAAACAGTGGTTAAATCAGTTTCCCAGAGTCACAAAGTTACTAAGTGTCTGAGACTGATTCCAGGTCCAGTGATCTATTCACTGAGCCTTCTAGCTGTCTCTTCTTTGGATATACACATTAGAAAATTTAAATATGTATTCCATACATTATTTCCAGAAATGGCAATTGTTCAAGAAACAAGTAATATGTAGGGTAAGTGGGAAGAGGAATAGCAATACTGGGAGGGAAAAAAAACCCTAAAATAAATATGGAGTTTCTATTTCTAGCCCATCCATCCCTCATCACTCAGAATTACCCTTTTCCTTTGCAGAAGAGAATGTTCATGCCACCTACCTTCCTAATGAGATAAAGAGGAGCCATCTCATCTTTTGTTCTTTAGAGGAGTTCAATTATTTAATAAGTGCAAGTAATTAAGACATTAAGAATTAAAGTGGCTGCATATGGCAGCTCTTGAGACTCTGAAGTAGAAGAAATGTTTCCTAGGTTTCTAAGTTTGAATTTCAACAAAACTGAAAAGGCCATAAAAGACATAATTTTAAAGTTGAGCGGTGATATTTCTTTTTGAATAATTTTGAAATAATTTTGATTTTTTTTTCTTTTTGAGCTGAATCTGTTTCATAAATCCTAGGAATTTGTAGTATTTGATATTATTACAATTACAAATAAAATACATGTAGTATAAGTTAGGGGTGCCAAATGTCTACACTTAAATAGGCCTGTTTTTTTCTTTGACAGCATTAGATCTCTGGGCAATAGAAAGACAATGTTATTTCTTTCTGTTTCATCTTGTTTAATTATTATATTAGCACCAACATAATTGTATTAAAATTGTTTAATAATGGTTATCTTATGGTAGCAAATATAGACTAGAATCAGGGGTCCTCAAACTACGGCCTGCGGCCCAGATGCAGCAGCTGAGGACGATTATCGCCTTCACCCAAAGCTATGAAGTTTCTTTATTTAAAGGCCCACAAAACAAAGTTTTTGTTTTTACTATAGTCTGGCCCTCCAACAGTCTGAGGGACAGTGAACTGGCCCCCTATTTAAAAAGTTTGAGGACCCCTGTGATGATTCAGCTGCTGGTCTATTCAATTCTTCATAGCAAGAAAAACATTTGGTTAAAGGAATAATTTAACAAGAATTTCATTCTTATTTTATATTCTTATCTGAACACAGATATATTTATCTTCCCTAAAAACAAGTTGTACTTATTTTTAAGTACACATTTTAAAAGTAAGTAATAAGAAAACTTGTCTTGGAATTCAATTCATACTGCTCCAGTCTCAGTTCATTTGAGAACAATTTTCACCTGCTGTCATAATGATCATTCTGTAACTTTGTAACTTGGAATATTAAGCCAAAATTTGTGAGTTTTGTTTGGAGCAAGTTAAGTAATTTTACAAGTCTGTCTCCTGGCATGACTTGGAACACATAATTCTTTTCCCTTAAACACATCATTGCACATTGTCTATTGGAAGAAATTTGTTCATTTTACCAGTGTGATTTTTATAATTCTGGAAGGGGATAGAGAATTTTTTTTAATAATTGCCTTCTTCCCTTCATTATGGATAAAGGCAAAATAATCCTTTGAGAGTTACTCTGAATTAATAAAATAATTGAATTGGCAGATTTGTAGGTTCAAATATCCCTAGTTCAGAAGCATCTTTTCTTAAGGAATATGTAATTCTGATTTTCAATTTTGTATTATGAAGTATATATTTGTTTTATAAGTATAACTGCATCAATAAGGAAGCATCTGTATGAAGACAGAAAAATGGAAAGTAGAAATTTTATGTTTCATTAAGAGAGAAGGCCATAAAAATCCATAAAGGTCACAAAAGGTACCCTGGCACTTATAAACAACTGAAGTAGCCTTACATTAATCCAAGGTATGAATTTAAGGCAAATAACATTGTTAACAGATAAGTGATAGATTCTGAATACCATATTGTCTCTTCTTCATAGCAAGAGGTAGCATAGATGTTTGTAATTGTTAATTGCTATATAATCTATAAAATGGCCCAGATCATATTCTGATAATGGTAATCAATGGGTAGAATATGGACAATTAGGAGATTGGTTCCTGGATGCATAGATCCAAGGAGTGTGAATGATATCTTGAGTAAATTCAGAAAATGAAATTAGATTGTTTGTTTATATGAAAACAATATGTGAGTTTATGAGAATATAGGACAAGAATGATTATAGAAAATAATGTGACTGTGTCGATTTTGCTGTTTATAAGTGAGTTCAGGAAGATTTACCTCTAGGGTAGACTTTGATCGAAGAATGTCAAAGTGATGAGAGGTAAGATGATATTGTTGAATTTCCAAAGGATTTAGAGTCAGGTGAACTATGGTTTAAATCACACCTATCTTAATAGCTTTGTCTGGTCTCAGTTTCCTCAAATGTAAAATGAGTAAGTTAGCCTGTTGTCCTCTAAAGTATTCTTCAACTTTAAATCTATGATCTTACATTCCCATCCTACTCAAGTGTTAGGCTATGCTGAGATTGGCTCTTCCTAAATAATCATGCATCTACTTTTCTATTTTTTTACCTCCTCATTAAACTAAATTCTTGAGACAAGGACTAAGTTTTATTTTGCTTTGCTTAATTTTTTTATATTGCCCAGAATCTACGTATTACTTAATCAGTACTTAAATGTATGTTGTGTTGCATTACATTACCTTGCATTCAGTATGCTACATTGTGTTAAATTTTCAAAGCCAGTTAGGAAATTCAAAGCATATTCAGTCCTTTTTTCAGTTCTGTCCGACTCTTTGTGACCCTTTTTCTTCTTGTGACCCTTCTTCTTGGTAAAGATATATGGAGTGGTTTGTCATTTCCTTCTCTAGCACATTTTACTGAACACAAACTAAGACAAACATGGTAAAATGATTTGCCTAGGGTCATACAGTAAGTAAATGCCTGAGGATAGATTTGAACTCAGGAGGATGAATTCTCTTGCCTTTATATCCAGCATTTGATCCACTGTATCACATAACTATTTCATACATGATATAAAGAAAAGCTTTAGATAGGAAGGTTTTCCATATTTGGCATTGCTAGAACTCTTAACAAGAACTCAAGATTCTTGACTGAATCACTGAAGCTAAATTCAAGAGCAATGTGAAGCTATCTACAGAAGATATAAGCCATGAATCTTTTAATTATAGTGAGAGTAATAGAAATTGAAGAAGAAAAGCGCAGAATTGGTGGTACCTTTGTACATTTTATAGGCATTTGAGTATTTGCCACGTGGAAACGTTTTGAATAAATAGAATTTAAATATAATTTCCTTTTAAAGATAAAACAGTGCTATCAACATTTTTCACAACTGCTATTTCACATTGCTATTCTTAGTATTCATCTGTCTTTTTGTTTTAATTCTAATCCTTTCTAGAGATATTACTTAAGGTACTTTATACTCTTCCATTCTAGTTTGATTTTAATAGTAGTCCCCTATATAATTTTTGTATTCTAGTCTTATTGGAATAATGTCTGTCCCCAAATTCATCATTTTGCTTTGTGGCCCATACCTTGAATATATTACCTCCTCTTCTCAGAATCCTTTTCCTTCAAAATACAAAATATTCATAAAATCTTAGAATGTTGGGTCTCAGCCCACTTTAAATACTATTCTATCTATACCTATGTCTAGCAAATGTAGCATAAACATATAATATCCAGAATAATATATTGACATAACTATATACATATGCATTATCTTTCTATCTCTCTGTCATCTAATGTCTTCTCAAGGTAAAGTTATTAAGAGTGGGAATTGCAATTTCTTATCTTTAGCCTCAGGCAGGTGGCATAATGGGAGAGCCTGGAGTCAAGAAGCCTCATATTTGTGAATTCAAATCTGGTCTGTGACACTTACTTGCTATATAGACATGGGCAAGTCATTTAATCCTGTTTGTTTCAGTTTCCTCATCTTTAAAATGAGTTAGAGAAATGACAAATCACTATTGTATTTCTACCAAAAACCCTGGGGTCAGATATAACATGAAACACCTGAATAACAGAAAAATCCCTAGTATTTAACACAGGATCTGCTGTGTACTATATTCTTTTGTTTTTCTTAGGGAGTTCATTGATACTTGCTCAATTTATTTTTCACAAATGAGTCAATTTAAGTATTTTATTTACTCTTCCATGAACCTGGACATTTTTTATTTTTGTAAATATTCATCCATTTGATTTAGATTGTCAGACTTGTTGCCATAGAGTTGGACAAAATATTGTTGCCATAGAGTTGGACAAAATATCTCCTAATTATTTGTTTGACTTCTTTCGTCATTGGTGATAAGTTCCCCCCCTTTGATTTCTGAGGCTGGTGATTTAGTTTTTTTTCTTTTCTTTTCCTTTTTCTGATCAAATTAATCAAAGGTTTATCTATTTTATTAGTTTTTTTTTTTTCCATAAAGCCAACTCTTACTTTTGTTCAATAGTTTTTTTTTTTTAGTTTTGATTTTATTAATCCTTTGAGTTTCACAATTTATAATTTAGTATTTAATTGGAGGGGTTAATTTGTTCTTTTTCTAACTTGTTTAGTTGCATGCCTAATTCATTGATCTCCTCTTTCTCTATTTTGTTCATGTAGCTATTTAGAGATATGAAATTTCCCTTAAGAACTGCTTTGGTTGCAGCCCTAGGTTTTGGTATATTGTCTTAGTATTGTTATTTTCTTGGATGAAATTATAAATCGTTTCAGTGATTTGTTGTTTGACCCACTTGTTCTTTAGAATTAGATTAATTTAACTTCCAATTGGTTTTTAGTCTGTCTTTCCCTGCCCCTTTATTGAATATAATTTTTATTGCATTGTGCATCTGAAAACGCAGCATTTATTATGTCTGCCTTTCTGCATTTAGTTGTCAAGTTTTCATGCCCTAATTACAGGGGTCCTCAACTTTTTAAATAGGGGGCCAGTTCACTGTCCCTCAGACTGTTGGAGGGCCTGACTATAGTAAAAACAAAAACATTGTTTTGTGGGCCTTGTGGGCCTTTCAATAAAGAAACTTCATAGCTCTGGGTAAGGGGGATAATCGTCCTCAGCTGCTGCATCTGGCCCACAGGCCCGAGTTTGAGGACCCCTGTGTAATACATGGTCATTTTTTATGTAGGTGCCAAGTACTGCCAAGAAAAAAAGTATACTCCTTTTTGTCCCTATTCAATTTCCTCTGGAGGTCTATCATATCTAGGTTTTCTAGGATACTGTTAACCTCCCTAGTTTCTTTCTTGTTTATTTTGTGATTAGATTTTTCTGATTCTGAAATGGAAAGGTTAAGGTCCCCCATTAGAAGAGTTTCACTGTCTTTTTTTCTTCCTGAAACTGGCTTAAAATCATCTCTAGGAATTTGCTTGCTCTACAACTTGGTACATGTATTATTACTACTTCATTATTTACTGTACCTTTTATCAAAATGTACTTCCCCTCCTTATCTCTTTTAATAAGATCTATTTTTATTTTTGCTTTATCTGAGATCAGAATTGCTAACTCTACTTTTTTACATCATCTGAAGCACAATAAATTCTGTTCCAGCCTTTTACCCTATTTAGTGTGTCTTTTCTTTTCTTTTCTTTTTTTTTTTGGCTGAGGCAATTGGGGTTAAGTGACTTGCCCAGAGTCACACAGCTGGGACATGTTAAGTGTCTGAGACCAAATTTGAACTCCGGTTCTTTTGAATTCAGGGCTGGTGCTCTATCCACTGCTCCACCTAGCTGCCCCTCAAATGTGTTTCTTGTAAACAACATATTGTAGGATTCTGTTTTTTAACCCACTCTGCTATTTGCTTCTATTTTATGGGACAGTTCATCCCATTCACATTACCAGTTATGATTACCAATTCTGTATTTCTCTCCATCCTATTTTCTCCCCTATATATATCTTTGTTCCTTCTTTCCATCCTGTCCTTAGTCATATGTTTTTTAACCACCCCACCTACAACCTTATTTCCTCTCACCTCTCCCTGGTGTTCTCTTACTAGTGTTTTTTTTTTTTAATCCACTCCACTCACTACCTTATCTTCTATCAGCCCTTCCTCCCTTCTCTTACATTTTTCTCTAGCATTTCTTCCCTCCCTTCTATCCAGCCCTTCCCTTTCCTTTTTTTTCTTTTTCCTACTTTTTTAAAGGGTTAGATGAATTTCTTCACCCAACTGAATGATTTTTATTCCCTCTTAAAGCCAAAATTGATGAGATCAAACTTTGGACAATGCTCATCCCTTTTTCTTATTTCCCTCATTGTATTAGGTCTTTTGTTCCTCTTCTTGTGAAATAATTATTCATTATACCTCCCTTTTCCTCTTTTTTCCTGTACAGACTTTTTCCTACCTCTTAGATCTTTTAATTTGATGTCATCACATCAGAGTCTATTCATAACCACACTCTCAGTTCATATAATGTCCCCCCTTTGTCTGCCCCAGTGCCAGTTTGTAAGAGTTGCAGGTTTGTTTTCCTATCTAGGGATATAAACAATTTAACCTTTAAATGCATATATATTTCTCTATTTACCTTTCTATGGTTCTCTTGAGTGCTGTGTTTGTAGTTCTGTTTTTTTCAATAGAAATGATTGAAAGTCTTTTACTTCATTGAAGATCCATCTGTTCCTTTGAAAGATGATGCTGTCTTGCTAGGTAGTTAATTCTTGGTTGTAACCCCAGGTACTTTGCCTTCCAAAATATTGTATTCCAGGCCCTCTTATCCTTTATTGTAGAAATTGCCAGATCCTGGGTAATCCTGGCTGTTGTTCCCACATATTTGAATTGTTTTGTCTTGCAGCTTGCAGTATTTTTTCCTTGAGATTGTAGTTCTGGAATTTTGCAATAGTATTCCTTGGGGTTTTCCTTGTGGGATTTCTTTCCAGACATGGATTCTTTCAGTATTTCCCTCTCTGTTTCTAGACTATCAGGACATTTATCCCTAATAATCTCTTAAAAAATGCTATCCAAGTTCTTTTTTTGGTCATGGTCTTCAGGTAGGCCAATAATTTTAAAATTGTCTCTTCTGGATCTATTTTCAAGGTTGCTATTTTTCTAATGAGGTATTTGACTTTTTTTTCATTTTTTTCATCCTTTTTAATTTGATTCTTGCTGCCTCACAAGTCATTAGCTTCCATTTGCCATTTTCTAATTTTTAATGTGTAATTTTCTTCAGTTATCTTTTGAAGCTCTTTTTCCATTTGGTTTATTCAATTTTTAAAGGAGCTGTTTTCTCCATTTTTCTCCTTCCTTTTCTAAACTGTTGACTTTCTCATGCATACCTTTCATTTCTTTTCTCATTTTTTCCTTTACCTCTCTTAATTACCTTTTAAAGTTTTTTCTGAGCATTTCTAAGAAGGTTGTTTGGGCTTGAGACCAATTTATCTCACTCTTTGAGATTTCTTCTGTAGATATTCCATCCTCTTCTGAGTTTGTATATTTGTCTGCCCTGTCACAATAGTAGCTTTCTATGATTAAGGTTCTTTTGTGTTTCTTGCTCATTTTCTTTCCTTTTCTTTTGGTATTTCCTCTTTTTTTTAACTTTTGAGGTAGAACTCTGCTCCTGTGGTAAAAGTTGCATTGTACTAAACTTCCTGTGTAGCTCTGAGGTGTTGGCTTTGAGCACAGGACCCCTTGTATTTGGAGGGGGTAGCTTTGCCTGTTCTTTACAGGAAATAGCCTGGTTTCCCAGAGTTTGCTTTCTGAGCTGGAACAGGGAGCTGCCCCTGTGATTTTCTCCTCTCCTGAGCCAGGACTTAAGGTCTTAGTTGCTGATTTGCTGTGATTAAGCCCTTCTCACTGTCTTTCCCAATGTCTGTCTGACCTGGGCTGAATACCCTTTTCATCCCAGTGAGACTGACATTTCTCAAAGTTTTTTTTTTTTTAGTCTATCTTGAGTGAAAAATTTCATTCCATCAGATTCTGTTCAGAGGCTTGGTTTCATGTAGTTTTTGAGGGGAACTGAGAGAGCTCAAGCAGCTTTACTCCACCATCTTGTCTCCACTCCTGCAATTCCTCCCTTTTCCCCCCTATGTAGTATATTCTTAATAAATGTTTATTAAATGAATAAAATCATCATTTCATAGTTGTTTCTATTATTTCTGATATTTTATTTCAATGAATCCTTTGATATATGTTCTCACTGAGAAATTTTTCATTTCAATTTTTTTATTTTCATTTGTTTTTTTCATTTAAAATATGCCCATTAAAATAAATTTACTACACAAGATAAAATAATTTTGATTACTTTTGCATGTAAAATATTTTTATGCATAGAAAATCCATGTAATTTGAATAAGAATTTTGGGTATTCTATTTTGATGCAATCTCCCAAATCAGGAAGGGAACTAGGGTTCAAGAATGCACTGAAAACAAGGAATATTCAAAGTGTAAAATGATTTTTAGTGTGACAGTCCAAGTAAAGGAGACCATAACCTCAAAGACTTCAGAAATGAAGCAGAGGTTGACAATAAACAAAAGTAAAATATTGGACTCAACAATGAATCTGAAACCAATTGTACATTTCTACTGTAAGTATGGCGCTGTTCTGAACAAAAGGAAATTTAGTCTTGTAGGTTCAAATCTTACATGGAATCTTCACTGAGGTGTTCTGATAGTTTGAAATTAAAAATCAGATGGTTTGCTGAAGTTTCCAAAAGGATTTTTGGGAACAGATTGTAAATCTTACTTCTATGCTAAGTAAGACTGTAGAACTTGTAAATATGTGTATGTTTTCTGATCTCCAAAGTTCCTTTTAGTTCTAAAATTCCATGATTCTAAATTATCTATGTAAATTTGAGTCTGCAGAAACTAAGTTGAATTTCTCCCCAAAAACTTGGTTTTCAGAAAACATACACAGTAAAGATGAGGAAAATGGCATATATAATGTATTTAGTATCTCTCAAAAGTATTTAAAATTTACACTATGAAAATTGTAAAAAAAAAAAAAAAAGTTGCATAAACATGAGACAAATGTATTTGTGATAGGGAACTACTTTAGAGAGTATAAACCAAGAACATTAGATTAATAGCTTCAGTATGAATTCCTGTCTTTCAGACTCAAAGCAATTGAATTAATTTATAATTTTAGCACATGATCGAAAAGGTTGAGTATACATTAATTTTTTTGTCATTTGCCAACAATAGTAAGTATTCCACATATTTAAATGTTCTATAAAATATATATTAAATTTATTCTGCTTTGCACCATACACCATGTAGGAATAATAGTTAGGCATTATGGAGAAATATTTAGACTCAATATAAGAAGAAAAACAATATTAACAATTTCTTAGTTATTTGAGCTGTCCAAAAATAGCTCAAATAGTTTTTGAGACTGTTAGGTGGAATGATAGGTAGATTGCCAGAAAGACTGCTATTCCTTAACTACATTATCCTGGGGAAATCTCTTAAACTTTCAGCCTTATTTCTCACATATATTGAGAAGGTTATTGTAAGGATCAAATGAGATAACATATGCAAAGCTCTTTGAGATGTATACGCAGTTATCTATAATTAGTTATTATAAAAATTTAATTAATTTCTCTTTATTAAAAATCTTTAGGTAAGAGGAAAATAACCAGTTGTCAGGATGCTGTAAAGGTATTACTATTTATATATGTTGGACTAGATAAGTAATGAAATTTCTTCTAATAGACTAATGTTTCACATATACCAGAAAACCATAAAAATGTTTGAATCTCATAATATGTAGTACTCTAAAATATCAGGGGACCATAAATTTAGAACTGAAAGGGATAATTTGAGAAACATGGTTGACAACCCCTTGATCTTCAAATTGAGGAAACTAAGGCTCAGATATGCTATTACTTTCACAAGGTTATACATATTATAATGCGTAATAGCTACAACTGAAAATCACATACTCTTGCTCCAAATCCAGTTCTCATTTTGTTATACCATGCTACAAGGGAGCAATTGTTCTGCATAACTCAGCTTCAGAAAGTTTAGGAACAACTTTTTAACATTCTTGTTTTCCATTACATCTAATTATCTGGTAGATACAGTCCATAATTATAGGATTTTGAAGCTATACCTGTTTAAAAATTCCTTCACCTAAATCCCTGACAAGGCTTTTATTAAATAATTTTAATGGTAAAAAGAAAGCTACTTCATAAGGCAGCCTATTTCACTTTATGGTTGGTCCAGTTGTTAGGAATTTTTTGTTTTATATTGAACACAAGTACATCTCTGCAATTTTAGCCATTGCTCTACTGGCTCTAAGAATTGATTCATTTAATGTAAAATTCACTTTGCAAAGTGAAATTTTTTTCACTTGTCATAAAATGTATTTTCTAGTAGTATAAAGGAATGTCCAATTACTCTTTTACTATTTAATAGGATTGATAAGGTAAACATGTGAACATTCACATATTTACCTTATCAGTACTATTAAATTTTAACAGTTTTGACCTCTCCTTTAAATCTTTATTCTTCAAATCAGAGTATTTGTCATCTTTTTTTGTCCGTTGCATATAGAAGTCAACCCATTTCCCATCACAACTTAGTCACTACTTTAACAATTCAGTAATTTGGATATATGTCATATGTATTTTATAGATGCTAAGGGAAGATTTTAAACAGAAAGCAATTATCTCTTCCCTCAAGGATTTCATATTTTGGCTAGAGGCAGAATATATAGACATATTCCTTTCAAAGGAAGACTCTTATCTTGTGTTCTGTAGTAGAGAAAAAAATACTGACTTGAAAATCAGAAGCATAAGTTGTAGCCCTAGTTTTGCCAATTATAATCGTGTAACTTTGGGCAAATCATTTCATCTCCCTCGGACACAGGTTTCTTAACTGCAAAATGGGAATAATACCTGTTCTAACCTACATTAAGGATTTTGTGAAAATCAAGTGAGATTTAATGTATATGAAGGTACTTAGGAAAAAACATAATGGAAGTATAAGGGTAACGAGATAAGAATTACCCCTTAGTGAGTTCAGATTGATATGGTATAAGAGGATTGTTTATGTGTTGCTAGAAACGCTTAGCAGCAATGAATGAATGTAATATTATATTTTGTTTTATATATATGTGTGTGTGTGTTATATTATATCTCTTATGGAGATAGGATTTGAGTCAGCTAATAGATAATCATGAACCACTATAAATATTTTAGCAGGTGGATTCCCTGCTTTCTGTTATGAAAAAGAAACAACAGGAAAACTAAATAATCTAAATATGTAAGGCGAATTCTTTTATTTTATATGCTCATATAATCTTTTTATATGTCAGAACAGGAAATGCTCTTGATCATATATTGTTGTTTTTTATCATCAGCATATCAACTTCAAATACAGAAAAATTCAAATTTAGCATTTCAACCAAGGGTCTTTTTTCACTCCTTACATTTTTAAAAAAATTTCTATGTAAGATTGCCAGCTCTATTTTTAAGGACTGTATTTTTGGGGGATGAAAATGTATTATTGGAGACTCTTTAGAAAAAACTTTGTATGGTACCATTGACTATTTTGTAAATGTGAATCAATAGTAACATTTTCCTTTATATTTCTAAAATATATCACTTCTGTGTATTAATTAATTGGACATTTACACAATAAGTTCACATAATTTGGTTGGCATATTTTGATTGTGTAGCCATGGACAAATCATTTAAATTCTTAGTATCCCTAGATGATTTTGAAGGCCATAAGCTAATGATGAATAAAAGGATTTTCCTACAATGATAAAAATCACATGTTTAGAATGAGACCTACTTCCCCCCCCATTACTAAAGCAGAGAGAGATTTATTTATAGTCAGTCAGTAAACATCAAGCAAGCACTTACTATGTGCCAAATACTATGCTATAAAGTGGGCATGCAAAACAAAACTAAAACATTATCATTGTCCCGAAGGAGCTCTCACCCTAATGGGGGAGGCAATATACAAATAACTATGTTCTTACAAGAATAGGTACATTGAGCAGATGGAAGGTAATTTAAGAAGAAAATTATTTGGGGAAGGAAAAGCCTCCTTCAAAAGCTGGTATTTGAGCTTAGTTTTGAACAGATAAGCTAAGAGGTAGAGATGAGATGGGGAGAGCATTCTAGATAACCAGCACAAAAGCATAAATTTAGGTAATAAAGCATTGCTTGTGAGAAATAGCAAATAGATCTGTGGATCTGGATTGTAGGTCTTTGGTCAGCTTGTAAAAGACTTTAAATAACAAAAGACTTTATATTTGGCCTTTTATGTACTAGAGGGCCATTAAGTTTATTTAGTGTAGAATGTTGAGAATAAGGAACGTAATATGGTCAGATACTTAGGAAACTCATTTTGACAGCTGAGTAGAAGTTGAATTGAAATAGAGAGGGGTAGGGAGACCAATTAGAAGTCTATTTTAATAGTCCAGGTGAGATGAGGAAATAGTTATATGCATGGAAGGTCAGGACCATATAAGAGAGATATTGAGAAAGCAGAAACTGACAGATTTGACAAAAGATTGACTATGTAGGGTAAAAGTAAAGAATTAAGAATAATATTGAGGTTGTGAGCTTGTGTGACTGAGAGTTTGATATCTTCCTTTTGGGAAGAGGAAAGAGAGAAGAAACATTTTTTTTTTTCTTTTCAACACTTTGTGCTTGCTAAGTTGATGGGATTCCTAGTTTAAGATAACCAAAAGATAGTTGGTGATAGAGATTAGGCCTGACTATATAGCAATAGTAACTATTCACATAGAAATTGAAACCATAGGAGTTAATGTGATTACCATTCAAGAAAGTATAAAGGAAGAAGAGGGCCGAAGACAAAGCCTTAGAAGATACCCACCATTAGTAAATATAGAGCATGGACAAAGATCCACCAAGAGACTTAGATGGAACAGTCAGACAAACAGGAAGGGAAATAGGCAAGATATTATCAATTTTTTTTTTCAGAATCTTATCACATAATCTTTGCTATGCTATTTATTATCTCTGTGATTTTAGGAAAGTTGTTAAATCTCTTTGGACCTGCGTATCTTCTAGCTTAGTGACAAACTGAGTTATTTAATCTATTCAAGATTCATATACTTGTACTAGCTACTTTAAATGCTTGTTATAAAGATAAAATAAAATAACACATAAAGTGCCTTATAACCACAAAGTATTATAAAAATGATAGCTATTATTTAAATTCCATTAAAATCCACCTCCACCAATGGAAATGCCAGGATGTTCAAATTATAATTTTAGACAGAGATTCTGATCTTCAAACTTATTTTTTGGATGAAGGATCTTTTAAATAAACTGAATAGTATAATTAAAACTAATTTTTGATGATATTTTTGGAAGACTATAATTATTTTTATGATGGATACTTCATTGCTTGGGAAATATCCCCCTATCCCACATAAATAAAGAAATATCTCTTAAATGTTTTCACCCCTCAGTCTGGTTAAGTGGTTTTAATATTTTTCTTTTGGTGATTTATCAGAGTATGTATCTTGAGCAAAGTGTGGTAGGCTAAGTATGTTTACAACATAAAAGTATGTGGTTTGCTGGCAGGCTCTAACACATGGTGACTCACATTGGTACATAGCAAATTTTTTTTAAACATGCACTACTTTTTGTAAAACTATTCACTATTTGCTTTTAGGCAAAACAAAAATCCTTAAGTTTCCATTTTCATTACTTCATACATTTTATAAGGATTTTGTTATTTCCTTAGATACCAAAGTGTTACCCTGAAAATTGAAAATGATTAATATTTCTCTACATAGTTTTTTAAATAAATATTTCAAACTTAATTATGATATTCTTTTGTTTATAAATACCTACAAAGTGATATAAAATGTGAAATAAGTGCAATTTTTAACTAGTAAATTGATCTTAGTTTGTTAGACAAAATTAAGATGCTGTTTTAAGACAGAAAAAAAGCATATTCATACTTGTCAGTTTGTGAGCTTTAATAAGTGGATTTTCAGTTAAGGGATCAGATATTATATGAAAATGTGATTTGTTAGAAAGATAATTTTATGATAAGGAACAATTCACCTTCTTGTTTCTAGAATGGTAGAAACTATTAAATAATGCACATTCTCAAAGCCAGACTGAAACCTAGCAAATCCCTGTGTCATCATCAGCATTATTTAAAAGATGGCACAAATGGTGACATCTGGGAGCCAATTCATCATTTAATTAAATTATCCTGTAATGAAATCTCCTGTAATGAGATTAATTTTAATTATTAATCAGGAGTTGACATGAGCACAAGGTATCATGAATAATAAATGAAAGGCTTTGTCTGTTCCATTTCTAAGATAGGACCTGTTTTACTGCAACACTGTTTTTTATGAAGCCACTCTAGGTTCTTGCAATGTGATAATCCATGTTGCTGAATTGATTTTCATTTTGAAGTCCATGAAAAAGAAAGATATTGATCAAGAATTTTAATTGATTCTAAATTTAGAATCTGGAAAAAAAATTTACTCAAAGGTTTTATAAGTGAAATAGTACTCTTCTTAAAAGAAAAATTCATGAAGTTATCCAATTTTAGAAAGAAGATTATTTTTCATTGATGGGAGGCAAATTCATTAAGCTAGGAATTAAAATGGTAACTTTAATGGTTTGTGGTATATTTTATGATTAACCTCTGGATTTATTTGTTTTGTAAATTATTATAATTTTTCTTCGAACTTGGCATGGAATAGAAAATTGCTTAACTAATCTAAAATTATTTATATGAGTATATATATGTTTTATAAATAGATGTTATAAGCTTGTTTGATGGATATATATATATATATTTACATATAAAGCAATGTATATCTATATATATCTATATCTATATATATATAGTGAGAGAGAAAACAAACAAATATATCCATATGTATGTATGTGTGCATCAAATAACTTAATAGCAGCTTTTGTTTACTTGGTAGATTAAAAGAAGTTATAAGATGAAAAATATTGTCTTTTAAGCTGGTGTGTGTCCTGAATAAACTTGCCAAAAATTATATATAAATATATATATGTACACACACACAAACACACAGGTATATACATATGTTTTTTTCCTAATGTGAACTGAGGATGAATGCATAACTCAATGCAACATATATCATTTCCTTGATTTTATTATAAAAAGTCAAGGACATCTATGTGTCTCAGTGGATTGAGGGCCAGTCTAGTATAAGGAAGACTCATCTTTCTGAGTTCAAATCAAATCAAACATTTGCTAGCTCTGACCTTGGACAAGTCACCTAACTGTGCCCCAGTTTCTTCATCTATTAAATGAGCTGGACAGGAAATGTAAAAACATTCTGAGATCTTTGTGAACAAAACTCCCAGACTTATTTATTTATTTAGAATTTTTTTTTAAAATTAGGTTAAAAAGGAGATTCTTTACCTAGATTGCTACATATCTTAATCACTGAATGGGTGTGGCATCAGTTAAACCTGTTGAAGATTTTAGCTTAAAAAGGCCAAGATCTCCCACTGCATCCAGAGTCATCTCCAGTGGTCCTGATCTATATTTGGCCATTGGACGCAGATGGCTCTGGAGGGGAAAATGAGGCAGGTAACTTTGCACAGTTTTCCCTTATTTAAATCCAATTGATTTGCACATCATGGCATTGCCTCCCTGATATCATGGTCCTCTTTAAGAATGAAGGACTAATAATAGCCAACAAAATTCCAAATGGTAGCACAAAGAGCAGGACTGAAACAACTGCACAAAAACAACAAAAAGTCACTACTGTACTAAATTTTTCTGCCATTTTCAGTGACATGAATTAGGCCTTTTTTTGTGTGGGGGAGAAGGTACAGTAATTAAGTACCTTCAACCTGCAAAGTCCTATATAAAGTGATGGGGATACAAAGACAGAAAATAACCTAACATTTCAAACAACTTACACTTTAATGGAACTAGGCAACTTGTAGATAAATAAGTATGATGCAAATATTAAAGGTCCACAATAGGGTCTCAGAGCTGAACTCTCCCTATGTATTGTCTTTTGTTACCTCTGAAACTCAACTTAGTCTAAGATTCAGATTACTCTCTTTTAGCTCATTTTCCTGCCACCTCACTGACAACTCCTTCCCAAGAATTTCAGCCATTGTTAACAAGCCATTTGTAACTCATATTAAGAAAAATAAGAATAATTTATAAAAAATGTTAAAGTGCTGTGTTATGCATATATATATATACACAGAACTGCACACACACATATTTATGCCTACAGAGAGACAAGTGCATATATGTGTGTATATTTGTATGTATAGATATTGTCAGCAAGCACTTCCTAGAAATCTAGGGAAATCAAGGATTGAGATTTTTACCCTATCATAGTCCCCATCCTAGGTTAAAATAAGGAAAATGGAAAGTTTGGGGAAATTTTTTTCCATTTAGAAGACCATGGAAGGTTGTGTATCTTTGCTGTTTGCTTTGCTTGACACTAAGAAATAGGAAATCACATGTTTCTCCTGCTAGGGTAGGAATTAGGGATGGAAAGGAATGATAAATTAAATTTCTCTGAGTTTTTCAAGCATAGTTTTCTAGACTCTTACAAACATTATGTCCTTTATCTTTCTAAACTCTCCAGCTTAATCTTAATTTTGGTACTACTTTCCCCTTCTTTTTATCTAGCTAAACAATTCAGCTCATGCAAAGACAAAGAGAGTATCACCCAGAGACTCTTTTCACAACTATACAGACAAACACAGATTATACAAAAAGTATGTCATTGTAAGTGAAGAAAATATCTAGGATAATTACTAAAAGAAAACTGAAGAGGAAAATATGGTGATCAGCCATGCAGTTCAGGAAAAGATCCCTGGAAGAAATAATGTGCAAGATTCTTCAGCTAGGAGGCAGATAGAATAATCTCAGCACAAGGCCATGCTAGGGTGGTAACCATATGATTAAGTAAGCCAATTAATCAAGAATAATTTAGTGCTTACGAAATACCAAGTGCTATGTTAAGTTCTGGGAATAAAAGACAAAAGGATTCTCTCCTCTCAAAGAACTTAGTAGGCGAACAACTATGTGCACCTACGATATGCCCAGAGTAAAATGGAAGCTATCTCAAAGGTAAGGCACTAGAATCAATGAAAGTTGGCGAGAGTGACAAGTCTTTGAGAAGGTAGGATTTTAGCTGAGACTTGAAGAATGTCAGGAATGCCAACAGACAGAAATGGGGGGGTGGAAAAATAGGTGGGTGAAGACATGAGAAATAATAAAAATGTAGAAATCAACAGAATTTGGTAAAGATATGGGAAGAATTAACAGAGTCAAAATGGTTCATTCATGCCTCAATAATCATGTTTAAATGACACTCTTTACAAAGTATTTTTCTCACATCAGTCCTAGAAGATTTGTAAAATGAAGGATGGAGAGAGACTAAGTAAGTTCTTGAAGTTTTAAGTCTGGGTCACTGTTTATATAGTGGAGATATCAGCAGAAAGAAGGAAAATGGAAGTATTAGTATAATTTTTTCCTGTTCAATAAATTTTTAAAAATTATTTGAAATGGAAAATAAAATTCATCAAGTTCTATTGGTTCTTAATACCTATATTTAATGCCAAATATTTCTACAAATGAGTAAGGCTCTGGTACATTCGTATTATTTTGTTGTTGTTCAATCATTTCTGTTATGGCTCCATTTGAGATTTTTTTGGCAAAGATAATGGATTGCCATTTTCTTCTCTAGTTCATTTGACAGATAAGGAAACTGAAGTAAACAGTTTTAAAACACTTGCTCAGGGTCACATAGCTAGTAAGTATCTGACATCAAAATTTAACACAGGAAGATGATCCTGACACTAGAGCAAGTATTCTATCCACTGTGTCATCTAATTGTCACATCAGTGTTATGTACTAGAAAAGTAAAAGGAGAGAACCCACATATAAAATCTGTGTATTCAAATTGGACTTACTGAAGAGCATTCTATATAACTAGCGAGGACTTAACATAACTGGAGACTTGGAATATTGAAATGGCTTTCCAACTTTCCATTATAATACAAAAAGATTTGATCTCCCATGATTTCACCAATTTTCCACAGTTCCCTGAAATTCTATCTCAGTAACTAATGAAGAAGTAAAAGTTATCTGTTAACTCTGCATTTAGATGAACACTTTGGCATCTTTGACCACTATAAATGGTCAAGGCTGAAGGAGGGACAAAAAGTGAGCAAAGGTAGAATAGAAAACCTACTTCATACTGTGGCCCACTTTGCTTTTCTTATAGAGATAAGGTCTTTAGCTAGCCTCTGAGAAATTTTCAGTCTATGCGTCTGTTCCTCTGAAAAGGCCAAGAACTTACAAAATAGTGAATGACAAAACAGTGAAGGGGGATGTCAACTTTCTCTCGTGCTTTGAATCTTTTTTAAATTTAATTTATTTTGAATAAAAGAAATAAAATAAGCATTTCGATGACATTGCAGATCTCTCTTTTTTATTCTACTGTTTCATGTGTAATAATATAGCTTTCTTATGGCCCCTTTTTTTCCTTCTCTCCCCTCTAGAGATGACTATTATTAGACACAATATCATTCTACACTTCTATATATACATTCCTTCTCTGTATAGATGATTCCCTCTTTCATATGTCCTTTGTAATTAATATGAATCTTTACAATAATCAAAATGATTTACAGTCACTCAAAATTGTTTTTAAAACAAGATTGTTGTTACTATCTTGGTTCTTTTCATTGTTTACCTTCATCATTTCATGCAAATCAATGTTTTTAAGATCATCAAGCTCATTATTTCTTATAGCACTTTAGTATTCCATCACTATCATATACCAATCTCCAACTGATAGCCATCCTCACAATTTTTATTTTTTATCATCACAAGGAGAGCTCTTCTAAATATTTTAGACTATAATTATATTCTCTTCCTTCTCCCCTAATTATCTTGGGGACCAGATCTAGAATGTGAGTCATTCCCCAGTTGATAAATGGTCAAAGGATATGGACAGAGACTTTTCCATTAAAGAAATAAAAACAATTTAAAGTCATATGAAAAATGCTCCAAATCATTATTAATTGATAAAATGAATTGACATGAAGCTGAGTTTTACCAACCTTAAAGCTATCTATAAATGCCAGCAAGAATGACTTTCATGATGATGGTGATGATGTAGAATAAGTAGAAGTAATAGTAATTTCTTCCAAGATGACAATCATAATAAATCTATGCTTATCCTCCCCAAAGTTCACTATTGGAGGATCACTTTTCATGCTACATTTTTACTTGCTTACTTTTTCTGGATATTGAGAGAATATCGCCAAAGCAATCAATCTATCTCTTTTTGGGTAATTATAAGCCTTTTGAAGAATAATCATTTTTAATTCTAAAGACACTGGTGTATTCTCTCTCACTGCTGTGTAGCATTTTTTTAAAGAATATTTGATAGTCATTAATACATTCATTAATTGTTGATAAGTCATTTAATTTATGCACAATTATTCATGACCCATTTTGGGTTTGCCTGGCAAAGATACTGGCATGGTTTGCTATTTCCTTCTCTGATTCATTTTACAGATGAAATTGAGACAAATTGGATAATGTGACTCGCTCAAGGACACATAGCTAATAAATATCTGAATCCAGATTTAAACTCAGGAAGAGGAGTCTACCTTCCTTCTGTCCTGACACAATCCACATTCTTTTAAATGAGCTTTTGTTCCTAGGAAAAGTTTGGGATCATTAAAGTAGTTTTGTAATTTGCTGAAGGTGATCCATTCATTGTGCTCTCTGTGATTTCATGGAATTTATAGTATTGTAAGTAAATATAGTAAGTACCCAAATAGGTATTGCATTGTATTGAATTTACACATATGGCTATATAAATTTGCGTCTGTTTATCTGTTTTAAATAATAAATAAAATAAATATAACATTAATATATTATATTTATAATATAATAATATTGTATAGTAATATAATTATATGATATGATATATGATAATAATAAAATTAAAATAATAAATAAAATTAAAATTTAAAAACTGCATTAAAGCTTTTGGGATAATGTGTGTATGTTTGTGTGTGGTGTGTGTGTGTGTGTGTGTGTGTGTGTGTGTGTGTGTGTGTATGTCTGCTAATAGAAGTCCTATGAAGAGTTATATGAAGTTGGAATGGATAGGAATGCCATTACCTAACAGAGGGATCAGAGAAGATCTTTTGGAAAAAATAGCATTTGCGTTAGATTCCATGGATGGATAGGAATTCAACAAATGAAGAGGGAGAGGGAGCACATTTCATGCATAAGGAACAGCATACACAGGGGTTTGAGGTGCTAATGCTTCTGTCAGTGAAGAATATGTTCTCTAATTTTTTCCTCTTCCACTGTTTCTAAAGAGAAATTGGACCCTTTTCAGTCTTTGGTTATAGTTCTCTATGAGATCACGTATTAATTCTGATCCTTATTGTAAATACAAGTAATTGTAGCTCATATAATAGAGTTCATTGAAATTTAGAAAGTTTTGCAAACTTCACAGCACCATGGTGAGGTTGATCATGCAAATATTATTTCCAAACTACAAATCAGGAAACTGAGTCCCAAAGAGATTTAATGATGTTTTTATGGTCACATACCTAAACACCAGAAATGAAATCAAATTATCTCCTGACTTCCGGCATACACAAACTCTGGTGCTACAGCTTGCTGCTATTGATGTGTGTGTGTGTGTGTGTGTGTGTGTGTGTGTGTGTGTGTGTTTCATTTTTCTGGGAAAAGAGGAGAACCATTGAAAGAATATAAATTTATCTACATCATATTGAAACAATACTTTTAGATATCATGAAAGTACAAATTAATTGAATATAACTTGTTAAGCATTATTTTAATTGAATCTTTATTTTGTGGTGATATTAGGTAAAAGATGGTAAGAACTCAAAAATATTAACATTTACAACCTCAAAGGAAATATAAAACAGCTTTCCCAGAAGAACTATTGAAATTCTCTAAAGAAATGACATGAATAGTAAAAAAAAAATTCTACAAGAAATGAGTGATATGGAGAGACTTGGGAAAAGAATCAACAACTAAATAAGAAATAAAAAAAAAAACTTGCCTTTGTAAGTCTTTATTACGTATATATTTTACTATTCTTTTCTTTTTAAATTTTAATTTCCAGATTCTCTCCCTTACTCTTATTCTCCCTTATCCACTGAGGTGAAGGTCAACAATGATATTTTATTGTGTTTATATGTGAAATTATGCAAACATATTTCCATATTTGTCAAATTGAAAGGAAGGAAAAAAGAATAATGTATCAATTTTCACTCAAAGTTCTTCAGTTCTCTTTTTGGAGATGGATAGTATTTTTTCATCATAATTCCTTTAGAGCTGCCAAGATTTTCACATTTTTTACTAAATGATTTTATTCAATTTGCCCCCTTTGTTTCTTTTTTTTGTGTGTTTAAGACAGTGTTTTAAAATTGTTTTTATTCAAATTTAGTATTTTGAGACAATTTAAGCAATTTAAAATGACTGAAATTTGTATTCCCACATTTTAAAATTACATAGTTCATATCTTGTGGCCATTTATCCATGGATAAATTACTTGATAAAACTTTTTATCATCTCTATAGATTGAAGCTGCTAGATTTTTTACTGGATAATTTTGTTATAATAAATTTTTTCAACATGTTTCTTTTTTATAGCTTTTTATCAACAGAACATATGCTTGGGTAATTTTTTCAACATTGTTCCTTGCAATCACTTCTGTTCCAACTTTTCCCTTCCTTCCCTCCACTCCCTCTCCTAGATGGCAGGCAGTTTCATACATGTTAAACATGTTAAGGTATATATTAAATAGAATATATGTGTACATATTTGTACAGTTTTCTTGTTGCATAAGAAAAATCGGATTTAAAAAGGTTAAAAATAATCTGGGAAGAAAAACAAAAATGCAAGCAAACAACAAGAGAAAGAGTGCAAATGCGAAGTTTTGGTCCACACTCATTTCCCAGAGTTCTTTTGCTGGGTGTAGTTGGGTCTGTTCATTACTGATCAATTGGAACTGATTTAGATCCTCCCATTTTTGAAGCTATCCACTTCCATCAGAATTTAGCTTCATATAGTATTGTTGTTGAAGTATATAATGATCTCCTGGTTCTGCTCATTTTTCTTAGCATCAGTTCATGTAAGTCCCTCCAAGTCTCTCTGCATTCATCCTGCTGGTCCTTTATTACAGAACAATGATATTCCACAACATTCATATATCACAATTTACTCAGCCATTCTCCAAATGATGGGCATCCATTCAATTTCCAGGTTCTAGACACTATGAAAAGAGCTGCACAAACATTTTTGCATGTACAGTTCCCTTTCCCTTCTTTAATATCTCTTTGGGATATAAGCCCAGTAACAACACTGTTAGCTTTTTAGTAAAATCTCTGGGGTTCTCTAAGTATACCATCATATCATCTTCAAAGAGTTATAATTTGGTTTCCTCATTACCTACTCTAATTCTTCTAATCTCTTTCTTGACATTTATTGCTGAAGCTAGCATTTCTAATACAATGGTGAATAGCAATGGTAATAGTGGGCAAACTGGGATAGAGAGTGGGCATAGTGGGATAGAGAGTGTTTCACTCCTGATGGTATTGAGAATGATTCCAGTTTATCCCCATTACATATGATGCTTACTGATGATTTTAAATAGATGCTCCTGACTATTTTAAAGAAAAGTCCATTTATTCCTATACTGTCAAGTGTTTTTAATAGGAATAGATGTTGGATTTTACCAAATGCTTTTTCTGCATCTATTGAGATGATCATATGGTTTTTTGTTAATTTGGTTATTGATATAGTCAATTATGCTAACAGTTTTCCTAATATTAAACCAGCCCTGCATTCCTACTTGGTCATATTCCTACTTGGTATATTATCCTGTGAATGATTTTCTGTAATCTGTTTGCTAATATTTTATTTAAGATTTTTGCATCAATATTCATTAAGGATATTGGTCTATAATTTTCTTTCTCTGTTTTCAACCTACCTGATTTAGTTATCAATACCATGTCTGTATCATAAAAGAAATTTGGTAAGATTCCTTCAATCCCCATTTTTTCAAATAGCTTATATAGCATTGGAATTAATTGTTCTTTAAATGTTTGGTAGAATTCACATGTAAATCCATCTGGTTCTGGGGATTTTTTCTTAGAGAGCTGATTAATAGCTTGTTCTATTTCTTTTTCCAAAATGGGACTGTTTAGTCTATTTACTTCTTCCTCTGTTAATCTGGGTAAGCTATATTTTTGAAGGCATTCATCTATTTCATTTAAGTTATCAAATTTAAATTATCAAATTGGCATAAAGTTGGGCAAAGTAACTTCTAATTATTGTTCTAATTTCCTCTTCATTAGTGGCAAGTTCTCCCTTTTCATTTTTAAGACTAACAATTTGATTTTCCTCTTTCCTTTTTCTAATCAAATTTACCAAGGGTTTATCTGTTTCTGTCATTTTTTTCATAGAACCAACTCTTAGTTTTATTTATTAATTCATTTTTTTACTTTCAATTTTATTAATCTCTCCTTTTATTTTTAGAATGGCAAATTTAGTGTTTGACTGGGAATTTTTAATTTGCTCCTTTCTAGCTTTTTTATTTGCAAGCCCAATTCATTGACATTCTCTTTCTCTAATTTATGCAAGTAAGCCTCTAGAAATATAAAATTTCCCCTTATTACTCCTTTGGCTGCATCCCACACATTTTGGTATGATATCTCATTACTGTCGTTTTCTTGGGTGAAATTAATTGTGTCTATGATTTGCTGTTTCACCCAATCATTCTTTAGGATTAGATTTATTTAGTTTCCAATTATTTTTTGGTCCATTTTCCCCTGGCTTTTTATTGAATGCAATTTTCATTGCATTGTGATCTGAAAACTATGCATTTACTATTTCTGCCTTTCTGCATTTGAATTTGAAGTCTTTATGTCCTAATATATGGTCAATTTTTGTATAGGTTCCATGAACTATCAAGAAGAAAATGTACTCCTTTCTGTCTCCATTTAGTTTTCTCCAAAGATCTATCATACCTAACATTTCTAATGTTCTATTTAACTCTTTGATTTCTTTCTTATTTATTTTGTGGTTTGATTTATCTAATTCTGAGAGTGCAAGTTTGATATGTCCCACTATTATAGTTTTGCTGTCTATTGCTTGTTGCAGTTCTCTTAACTTCTTCTTTAAGAATTTAGATGCTACACCACTTGGTGCATATATATTTAATATTGATATTGCCTCATTATTTATGCTATCCTTGAGCAAGATATAGTGCTCTTCCTTAATTCTTTTTAATTAGATCAATTTTTGCTTTTGCTTGATCTGAGATCAAGATGGCTACCACTGCTTTTTTGACTTCACCTGAAGCATAGTAGATTCTGCTCCAGTCTTTTACTTTTCCTCTGAATATATTGCCTTTATTCAAATGTGTTTCCTTTAAACAACAAATTGTAGGATTCTGGCTTTTAATCCAGTCTGCTATCCACCTCCACATTATGGGGGAGTTTACCCCATTCACATTTATGGTTAAAATTACTAATTCTGTATTTCCTGCCATCTTGTTAACCCCAGAGTATGCTTTTCTCCCTTCCTTTCCCCTTATCCCACTCCTCAGTATCAAACTTGTGAGCACCACTTGCCTCACGCAGACCTGCCTCTTTAGGATCCCACCCCCACCTTAGAGTTTCTCCCCTTTTTTTCAACCTTTTCCTTACAATTTCTGTATTCCCTTCTATTTAACTTACTCCTTCCCTATTGACTTTTCCCCTCCCACTTTTCAGTGAGGTGGGAGAAGTTTTTCTGTAAATTGAATATGTCTAATATTTTTCTCTTTGAGCCAATTCTGATAAGTAAGATACATACTATGTTCATCCCCCTCCCTTCTTTCCCTCAGATATAATTGGTTTCCTTTGCCTCTTCATGAGAATTAGTACCTCCACTTTTCCCTTTTTTCTGGTACAATTTCCTTTTCACCTCTAGCTTCTTTTTATATTATAACAGTAAAATCAAATTATACATGTATTTTTTACATGTACTCATAACAGAAATATAGTTCCCAAGATTTCTTTTTACTTTTTTATGTTTATCTTGAGTCCTACATTTGAAGGTCAAGCTTTTTGTTTAGTTCCAGCTTTTTCATCAGAAACAGATGGAATTCACCTATTTCATTAAATGTCCATCTTCTTCCCTGGAAAAGAATGCTAATTTTGGCTGGGTAAGTTATTCTTAGCTGCATAACACGCCTTTTGGAACATCAGATTCCAGGCCATTTGATACTTTAATGTGGATGCTGCTAGATCCTGAATAATCCTTATTGTGGCTCCTCTGTATTTGAATTGTTTTTTCCTAGCTACTTGTAGTTTTTTCCTTGGTCTGATAGTTCTGTAATTTAGCCCCAATATTTCTTGGGGTTTTGATTTTGGGATTTATTTCAGTTGATGATGAATGAATTCTTTCAATGTCTATTTTACCCTCTGTTTCTATAATATCTGGGCAGTTCTCTTTGATGATTTCCTGGAAAATAATGTCTAGGCCCTTTTTTGTTCATCATAATTTTCAGAAGTTCAATAATTCCCAGATTATCTCTCCTAGATCTATTTTCCAGGTCTGTTGTTTTCCCAAGTAGGTTTTTAACATTTTTTTTCAATTTTTTTTCTTTTTTTTTTTTGGTTTTACTTGACTGATTCTTGTCATTCATTTCCATTTATTCAATTCTGATTTTTAATGAATTATTTTCTTTGTTTACTTTTTTATTTCTTTTCGTAATTGTCCAATTGAATTTTGAAATGAGTTGATTTGTTCTGTGGAATTTTTTTCTATTTTGCCAATTTTATTTCTTAGAGAGTTGTTTTCTTTTTCCAGTTCACTAATTCTGTTTTTCGGGGAGTTGATTTCTTTATCCACTGTATCTCTTAATGAGTAGGATGACTTATCCAGACCCTCTTGCCAAGCTTTCCTTTCCTTTCCACAATTTTCTTCTAGCTCTCTTTTAAGAGCCTTTTTATTTTCTTCGATGAGAGCCTTGTGTAGTGGTGACCAGATCATATCCCTCTTTGGGGTTTCATCTAGAAACAATCTGTTTTTAGTCTCCTCAGGGTTTGAAGTCTGCTCTCTATCAGTATAGAAGCTATCTATAATTAGAGGTTGCTTTAACTTTTTGGTCATTTTAACAAAAAAGAAACAAAGGAAACAAACAAAAAAAATCAATTGCAGTTTGCTTTTGGGGCAGTGTGGTATTACCAAGCTTCCTCTACAGACAACAGGAAGTATCAGTGAAGCAGCAGTGGGTCAACAATTGCTGCGCTGTGTCTGTACAGAGATTACACTCTGAGAGTGTGCTGAATCACTCTGAGTATTATGTAGGTGTGGCCAGGTCCCAAGAGACTCTAGCATTTCAGGGTTATAATCCTTACCCCTGTGTTTATAGCTTCTCTGCTGATCCACTGGCTTGCTGTCAGAGCAAAGTAGCTCACACTGTGGTAAAGTTCTCCCCACAAATTTTCCGTGGTCTGAGATCACACCTCACTCCCCTCTGGTCTGCTCAGATTAGCCGCCTTCCATGCTCTTGCTGCCAATTTTCCCGACCCTGTTCCTGATCTAACCATCCCCACCCACAAGCAAAAATAGATCTTGTCTGGCAAATTTCTTTTTTTTTTCTATTTAAAAAGAAGATAATTTTATTTATTTATTTTTTTAGGGTCAAAAAAGCTTCTTTTATTGCCCTAATTTTCTCTTCATTAGTGCAAAACTCACCCTTTTCATTTTTAATATAATTTGATTTTCTTCTTTCTTTTTTTAATTTATTTATTTTTATTCAATAGCCTTTTATTTACAAGTTATATGTATGGGTAACTTTACAGCATTAACAATGGCTAAACCTCTTGTACCAATTTTTCATCTCTTACCCCCCCCCTCCCCCAGATGGCAGGATTACCAGTAGATGTTAAATATATTAAAATATAAATTAGATACACAATAAGTATACATGACCAAACCATTATTTTGCTGTACAAAAAGAATCAGACTCTGAAATATTGTACAATTAGCTTGTTAAAGAAATCAAAAATGCAGGTGGGCATAAATATAGGGATTGGGAATTCAATGTAATGGTTTTAGTCATCTCCCAGAGTTCTTTCTCTGGGTGTAGCTGTTCAGTTCATTACTGGTCCATTGGAAATGATTTGGTTGATCTCATTGCTGAGGATGGCCAGGTCCATCAGAACTGGTCATCATATAGTATTGTTCTTGAAGTATATAATGATTTCCTGGTCCTGCTCATTTCACTCAGCATCAGTTCGTGTAAGTCTCTCCAGGCCTTTCTGAAATCATCCTGTTGGTCATTTCTTACAGAACAATAATATTCCATAATATTCATATACCACAATTTATCCAGCCATTCTCCAACTGATGGGCATCCACTCAGTTTCCAGTTTCTAGCCACTACAAAGAGGGCTGCCACAAACATTCGTGCACATACAGGTCCCTTTCCCTTCTTTATGATCTCTTTGGGATATAAGCCCAGTAGTAACACTGCTGGATCAAAGGGTATGCACAGTTTGATAACTTTTTGAGCATAGTTCCAAACTACTCTCCAGAATGGTTGGATTCATTCACAACTCCACCAACAGTGCATCAATGTCCCAGTTTTCCCGCATCCCCTCCAATAATCATCATTATTTTTTCCTGTCATCTTTGCCACTCTGACAGGTGTGTAATGGTATCATAGAGTTGTCTTAATTTGCATTTCTCTGATTAATAATTGTCTGGCAGATTTCAAGGATATCTTCTGTTGGTAATATTTTGTACTCCCAATATTAATGGTTTTTTTTTTTTCAGTCAAGCACTAATTCCGAGACCTTTCATAAAAGGAGTAGTTTGAAGGAAAGGAAGAGCTTAGTTAGATGCATGTGTCCTTTCTGCCATTTTGTCTCTGTCCAGATTTTTACATTTTTACATTCTTACAACATTGCTGTTTCTGTGCACAATGATCTCCTAGGTATCACTTTAATTTGCATCAGTTCATATGGGTCTAGCTATTTTTTTTCTGAAAACATCCCATTCATCATTTCTTATAGCACCATAGTACCCTCATCAAAATCATATGTCCCAACTTGTTCAGCCATTTCCCAATTAAGGAGCATCATCTCAGTTTCCAATTCTTTGCCACCACAAAAAGAACTGCTCTAAATATTTTTTTTAAAAAATAAATAAGTCTTTTTTCTTTATTTCTTTGTGATATAATACCAATGTAGTGGTATTGGTGGCTTAGGAGAGATGCACAGTTTTATAGCCTTTTGATCAGAGTCCCAGAATGTTTTCTAGAATGGACGAGTTCACTACTTGACCAACAATTCATTAATTTACTTATTTTCCCTCATCTTCTCTAGCATTTGCCATTTTTGATAGATGTGAAACGCTAACATAGAATTATTTTAATTTGTCTTTCTCTAAACAGTAATGATTTACAGCATTTTAATACAACTATAGAGAACTGTGATTTCTTCTTTTGAAAGCTGACTATTGATGTACTTTGAGATTTATCACTTGAGGAATTGGTCTTTTATATTCACTCAGCTTTCTATATATTTAAGAAATAAGGATTTTTAAGAGAAACAGTATAATTTTATTTTTATGTTTCTTTATTATTTGTACTACCTTTATGCAAAATGCAGTTTCCCCAATTATCTCTTTCAACTAAGTTTATTTTCATTTTTACTCTATCTGAGATCATGATTGCCACATTTTCCCTCTTCACTTCAGCTGAAGCACAAGAGACATTGCCCCAATCCAACATTTATCCTTTGTGTGTGTGTGTGTGTCTGTGTGTGTGTCTGTGTGTGTGTGTGTGTGTCTGTGTGTGTGTGTGTGTCTGTGTGTGTGTGTGTGTATCTTTCTGTCCTGCATCTTTCTTTTACATAACATATTCTTGAATTCTAGTTTCCAATCCAATCTGCTATCTACTTCTATTCTATGGATTCTATTCTATTCATCACATTCACCTTTACAATTGTAAAATCTAACTTCATTTCCCTCTATCTCATTTTCTTCTGTTTATCCTTTCTCTCTTTTTTATCCAGTCTCTCCTCAAAAGTCTTTTACTTTTGACCACTACCTCCCTTAATCTTCACTCTCCCTTATCAATCGTCTACCACTCTTCTCTTCCTATTTCCCTACATGTAATATAGGTTTCTATATCCAACTGAGTGTATGTATGTATGTATACATATTTATATGTATCATATATATTTGTATCTTTATATATTAATAATTTTCTCTCTTTAAATAGATTTTGATGAAAAGGAGGTTTATCCATTTCCTAACAACCCCACCCTCCATACATACATTTTCCTCTTCAGTATAAAGGTTTTTTTTTCCTTTTCATGCCTTCCTTATGGGAGAAAACTTGTACCATTCTATCTCCCCTTTCTCTCTTTTCCAAGTGTTTTTTTTCTGCATGTCTATACTTTTTGGGAGGAGATCATCTCAACATAACTACTCATACATATGCTCTTTATGCAAACTCCTTCTAATTGTCCTAATAACAATAATATTCTTAGAAGTAGCATGTATTTTCTTTCCTTATATATATGTAACTAGTTTAACTTTATTGAGTCTCTTATAATTATTCTTTCATCTTAACATTTTTATCCTTCTCTTATGTTTAAATGTCAAGTTTTCTATCTAGTTCTTTTTTCAATCAGGAATATTTATTAAATACTGGTCTTTCCCCTGAAAGATTACACAATTTTTGCTGGGTAGATTTCAATCTCAGATTCTTTGTCTTAGCAGAATTTCATATCCCAAGCCTTCTACTCCTCTAATGTGGAACCTGTTAAATCTTCTGTGATTCTGTCTATGACTCTGATATTTGAAGATCAAGGCAGTATATTCCTGAAGAATGAAATGAGCAGGACTTGAACACTTTATATAACACTGAACCTATCCACAACTTTGAGCTATAAAAATTATGATAAATTCCAAAAAATTGGTGATTAAACATATTATCTACATTTTGCTAGAAGCAGTATGTTTATCACACACACACACATTTGCACATACACACATGCTCACGCACACACACACACACACACTCGCATAGTAAGAGAGAGAGTGAATCAATAAATAATAAAGATTTTTTTTATTTTTGCTTGGGAATGCATTTCTCTCATTTTTTCCAACGTTGAATAAGTATGGGGAAGAGTAAATATATTTCTTCTCATTAAAATATTTTAAATTGTTATTATTTTAGAGTAGGTATGGACCAGTGTTAAAAATGTGAAATGTTGCATATACTTTTAGATGAAATCACTATATTGTTCATTTTACTTGTTTTATTTCATTATAAGAGATCTCTCAGGATCTCTTATAATGCCTGTATCAACTTAGGAATACAGAGAGTAGGAAAAATATATAAATAATTATAATCGATTCTGAAATCATCACATCACAACAATAAAATTTTAAAAATTAAACCCTCTTGACTTTAGTTTTCCTATCTGTAAAATGGGAGGATTAGACTAGATGGCTTCCAAAATTCTTTTTAGTTCTAAGTCTATAAAACTATAACTAAAAAAATAAAAATAAAAATTTGCAGAACATATAGATTGAATGTATATAATGCAGAGTTTGTAAATTTAGGAAATTATTAAATTGTAAATTTTATAAATGGGCTCAGTGATTGATTAAAGCTGATTGAAAAAATAGTGACAATGTCTTTGGATTTAATTTATAGAAGGATTTTGAGGGCAACTTCTGTAAGTTAGTTTATTTATTTACTTGTTGAATATAAACAGTATGAAAATTATCAGGAATAAATATAAAAATCCACTCATGTATATGAATATATAATTCATGCTATGTATAATATTTAGCTTATTTCTATTTTTTTGAAATATCCATATGATTGACCAAATATCTTACTTTTTCTATTTTGTGACTTCTTGGAATTTTTTAAAATAATCATGATAAACATAGATAGTTTGTTTGCTAGCATTTATTACATTTATAAAATACTATTTAATATTTTTACATATAAAATCAAGAAAAATATAAATTGTGAAAATTTGTTGAATCATATATAGAACTGAGTATTCTGTACCTGACTGTGACAGTTAAGAATATATTTTGGGAAGGAAAAAACAATTCTCTCTGACACCATGCAAATTATAAATAAAACATAATCTAAGTTGATACAGTCATATATTATAGTTATGTGGCTTTTATGGTTCTGGTCTCACATTAATTCATTTTGGTTTCTATAGCATTTCAAATGCCTAATAGAGCAGGCTCCCCTTTCAGGATTTCTGGCCCTTAGTCATATGTAAGAGTAGAGAATCAAGTTATTACAGTTGTGCCAACAGTATTTTAATGCATTCCAGTCAAGAATGGTTCATTTCTTTCGATGTGCTCTGTTCAGTTGCAAGATGGTAGTAATAATAAGCTTTCCAGAATGGGATTGTTGTGTTCTTAAGTGGGACCTGGAAATTGTATTAGTAATTGGGATTAACAGCCTCTCCCTTGGATACATTTCCCGGCCACCACATGCCTCATTTGTATGCATTCATAAAGCTAAGTGTTTTTATAACAAGTAGAAATTTCATTTAGTTTTGGTAATTTTCTTTGCAAATTGTGATGCAGTTTTAATCTATCAAATTTATAACCCTCAAAATAAAATCATCTTTAAATATGGGGGGTTGGGACTAGAACAATTCTTTATAAATCAGTAGTCCTTGGAACTAATACATAGTGCTAAGGTTTTCTTTTCTTTTATGTCTTTTTCTTACACCATTCATATTATAACAAATGCTTAAAATATATTTACATCACTGAACATATCTCTTACAATTTCATTTCCTTTGGTGAAAATGTTCTTCCATTTTTGAAATTTTACATCTACCATCCAGAAGTTATTATGCAAGTCAATAAACAGTATTTTAGCCACCTTTGAAAATGGGACTATTTAACTGTTTGGTATAGTTTTTCCTTTTTACCACGTGTTTCTTGTAAAAGAAAATTCATTCATGACTGTGCATGTTTGTATACATATACATGTGTAATATATATATATATATATATATATATATATATATATATATACACACACACATCCACATTTATGCAGGCATTTGACATGTTTGCTTTTTTCCAAGACAGGATATTGATCTACAGATCTATTTCAGTTAGAAATTTTCTGGGGAAAATTTAAATATAGTCACTTAGCAAGATAGTCCTTTATTAAACTTTTGCTTCTCTGGTCAGCCAAATTCAATTATATTTAATAGAAGACAGATACAGTCTGTGTAATTTAACAAAATAACATACTTTTCTAATTTTTTTCAGATCTATACAAGTGTTTAATGTTAATGTATAACTGAGAAATAAAACTCATGCTATTGAGATCACATTCATTTGGAAGAATATATATCTTGAAGAGCTAATGTTATCGTTTGCACGGAAAAATGAAAATTCTGTGCATATCTTTAATTCTATTTGCTTAAAACAATGTCAAATCATTGGACTCACTTCTCTTAAACAACTAAGACTACAAGATATTTTTACTTACATTTTTTTATTTTCTACAGAGCTCTATCATTGCAAATTGAATCCCTCCTCTCTTTCCCCCTTCATTAGTATTTTAGTGCTATATAGGAATTTAAAAAAAAAAAAGCTAACTACTATTTCAGAAAGATCTTTACACTTGATTTGTCATCCTAATGCTCTGGTCAATTCAGCTTTTCATGTGATTTGCTACTTGGTTATTTTAAATATGCTCTGTATTTATATTCTATACAATTTCTTTTTTAAAATAATAATTATTAAAACTATATTCCCCAAAGACACTGAATTAGTATATGTATTTCACTTTAATATGTATGTATTTTGCATGGCAGTGACATAGAAGAGCATAACTTATTTTTAAGAATGTCAGAAATATCTATAAATACCACTTAATTTCTATACCCAAGAGATCATTTTGGGCAAAGTGAATAATTGGCAATTTTTGATTTTGGGTTGAGAAACCTTCCATTGACTCTATCTGACATTACTATGTCATCATTAAATATAAAGCAATAAACAGTTAAGCAATATAGCCTTTAGTTTTTAACAAAAGTAAATAATGTTTCACTTTATTCAGAAAAAAAATTATCTAATTGCTTCTTAATTGTGATCAAGGGGATTGATTTTTATTATGTATATATAAATATATATCTATATATATCTATATATCTATATATATATATCTATATATATATCTATATATATATCTATATATATATCTATATATATATCTATATATATATCTATATATATCTATATATATCTATATATATCTATATATATCTATATATATCTATATATATCTATATATATCTATATATATCTATATATATCTATATATATCTATATATATCTATATATATCTATATAGTACTCCCAAACATATTTATTATATAGGTTAAAATAGCTCTTTCCACAACTGTTCAGTTACTAAATGAATACACTGAGAGAATAAAAGCATAATAGATTTAACGCTAGATCAAACTTTGGTTGAAGTCACAGTCATCATCAGCATCAACAATATTCAATTAGTATTTCTAATTTACACAGCACTGTACTAGGCAATGAAATGCAAAGTGAATAGTCTTTAGAAAGGCATGTTTTGGTTTAAGGTGAAGGGCCCAAGGTTGTACATTGAGAATTGTGGGTTTTACTTCAGGCTCCATCACTTTTTATATGTTGTACTATTTCACCAAAAAATGTCAGTTTTCTCATATGAGGCTAGAGCTAGATAATATAATGTATAGCTCTAAGAAGCTCTCAAAATCATTTCATCTAATATTAATTTTATGGATGAGGAAACTGAGGCTTGTTATGTGAATTAAGAGAATTAATACATGTAAGGATGTTTTAAATTAAATGTATCAGTGGGAAGTTCTCCTTTTGACAACAGCTTCTGATTGAAAAGACTCTTAGTTTTAGCTGTCATTGAAAGAATTCAGTAACTTTTTTTTCTCTCTTGAAAACAAGGAACTTTTACAAGGTCTAAAGAAAATCATTGACTTACAAATGAGGTGGATCTGGGAAGACAGGATTTCTAGATAAGCAAGACAAAAAACTTCCACTGTTTCTCACCAACTATGTAGCTAATGGGACTGATGGCTATAAGCCAACCTTCACTTAAGGGAGAAAAAAAAAATAAAGGGCCCACCATTCAACAAGTAAGAAAGTTAGTGTGGAATGGATAGCATCTAATGAAATTTGATTTTCACCAGTCTCCCCAAGTGATTGAATCAAAAAGTTTTCAACCTGTTTAATTTTGCTGCATGTCTCCTCTCATGGCTAGAGCTAATTTAGAGCTAATTACAAGACTAACTGAATTAGTTCTATAGAATTCATTGTTCAATTTCTTAAGCTTTAAAAATAATAGGAAATCATGGTACAAATTTCTCATTCAAGCTTTTTTATTACCTGAGAAATGTTATTATGGTTAATAATGAATATTAATGTATTCTAATAAATTTAGTGCATTGTTTTTGTAATCCTTAGAGAGGCATTGAATGGAGTTATATGGATATATATGTGTATATGTATATATGCCCATGTATATATATATACTCTTTTCTTTTTTCAAGGGGAATAGCAGAATATGTCATGGGTTTAATTTAGCCCCATTTATTTAAAGAATATCTTCCACATTTTTAAAAAATGTGGACAATTATGTTTCAAAAGCATTTTTTGCATTTTTAGTCTTTTTCCTTAATATCCTAAAAAGTTTCTATTGCTAAAATTAACCATAATTTGATTATTCCTTGCTCTTGATATTGGAGGATGGACTCGCAAATATTTCAATGAATTTTATTTATAGAAATGCCAAATGTACAAATCTGGAGGAAAAACAAAGGCTTTTTATATTCCTTCCTATTCCCTATATTCCTACTTAAAACAGAGCTAATATTTTTATTCTAAATTTTTGAATAAAATTCACAACCAACTATCAGTTCAGATATTCTTTATTTTATATCTTCATAGCTCACTTTTAAAAAATGATTTAAACGTAGACTGATATTTATTTATGTCTCTCTCTTTCAGTTGGTCTGTAAACTGTGATAAAAAATACTAATTTAAATTTTAATCTAAAATTTGTATATTTTAACATGAAAATTAATATTAATTTTATGCTAGTATTTCTATAATGTGGAAATAGATTAGATTCTTAGCATTAGTCTACATAACTATATGAAATAGTATATCCATTTAAGGTTTCATTTATATATATTTCAATGATTTATTTTACATGGAAAAATACATATTTGCAAAGTTTTGAACTAAGAACTTCAAGGTTTCTTTCATCTATAGATTTATGATCCTATGGTCTTTGATTTATACTAATAAAAATATTGATTTATGTTCTTTGATTCAGTTAGTTTTATAGCTGAATGTTAGTATCCAAAAAATACCTGGAAATAAAGGGATGGTTTAAAGAGACAGGGATGAGAGATCAGCATATTTCAGGCATGAACTCTAAAGGAGAATGAACAAACAAAAGAAAACTCTAACAGGACACGATTAAGAAAATGTAATCCAGTTTGGCTGGAAAGTAGAATCAATGAAATGTAGTAATAAAATGAAAGAAGATTAGGTTAAAAATGTAGAAAATGAGAAGGGCATTTGGGGCAAGAATTTAAAGAGACACAAATTAAGCAACTTCTTGAGATACTATTACCTTTCATAATTTTGTCTTATGTCTTATTAGTTGCACTTGTAAGGTTGAAGACTAGGATGAACTAACCTTCTCTGTGTATATGTATGTTTGTATATATAGCATCCTGTAGCTGCTCATACTTTTACATAATTTGCCTTGTGTCCTTGGAGTTCATTTAGTCTTGATGTTCTGAAGTAAACTTGAAGTGGCTAAGTGTAATATTTTAAGTTAATCACTGAACTTAAATTATCTCTCTTTTAAGTAAAACTTTAAATACTCAAGAGAGATGTTAATTTCACAGGATAATTTCTGTCAGCTCTTTTTTATGATTGAAATTGCACCAAATAGTATATTAAGAAATTATATTTTGTCTATTTACTTCATTGATCTTTCCCCCTCTCCTGTGTGTGTGTGTGTGTGTGTGTGTGTGTATAATCCACACAAATTCTTTCCATTGATCTCTGAGCCATATATTCTTATTACCATAACTTTATTGTATATACAAGTAATTTTAAAAATTAAAACAACCCTCTGTGTATTGTCTTTTCCGAGAATATAAGTTTCTTGAGGAATAGGCTATCTTTTTTCTTTTTGTATTTTCTAGCATTTAATGTTCATCCATAGATTAAAAAAAAATTATCCAGTGATTTGTTTTAACAAATATAATAAAAGCAGCTCATGGTCTAGAGTAAGAATAAAATATACACCCATTTTACAAAATGGAGACACAAACTCAGGTTTGGGGATAATAGCAGTGAAGACACACACATATACAAATATACGTGTGTGTGTGTGTGTGTGTGTGTGTGTGTGCATGTATATTGCTTCTATTTTAATTCCTTGCTTTTCTTTTTTTTTTTTTTTTTTATTAGCTCATTCATACAATTAGTTTTGTGACAGTGGGCAAGTCCTTTAATTCCATGTTCACTAATTCTTCACCTTAAGAAAAAAAAAACATTAAAGGAAACAGCAAATGATTCTACTATCTTTGCCAAGAAAATCCTTCACAATCCTAAATTATGATGAGTCAGACAGAACTGAAAAACAATTGAACATAATTTTTTTCTTTTTTTCTAAAATACATTTATTTTATGTTACTCCAGTACTTTCTTAAGCTTTCTCAAAGTATCATCAACAATTTGTCAATTCCAACTAAATTTCATGAAGATTAGTATTTTTGGCACAAATGGAAATCTTCTTATAAACCTATTCTGGAAGCCCTGCTACATTGTGGAGTACTCAATAGAAGCAGCTGAAAAGGTCTTAAAAACATTTACCTAAAACATACTTGTAATCTTGTTATCACATTTCACTCCTCCTAGTGATTTTCTACGTGATTGGTCTTCAAAATATTTAGCTTCCAAAAGTCTTTTAAAAGATCTTCAACATTTGTTATAGATTTATTTGTATTACAAAAATGTAATCAAATATACCTTTTTGAATTATTAATACTTAATTTATATATATTAATAATGAAGTAAATTTCTTACAATTTCTTTGCATTTGCATCCCCATTACTAGGCACAGTATCTGATATATAATAATTGATAGAATACATTAAAGTCACAATAAGTCTTTGATATATGTGTCTCTTAAGATTAAGGTTGAGAATCGTGCCATTTGATTTTTAGTTTCTTTTGATTACATTTTTTGTAACAATCACTTTGTAACCTATGTTTGTGTATATGATTACTAATTCCTAATTAGTCATAGTTTACTTTAAGTAATAAATTCTTATAAGGATGATACATAATGCTTACTGCTTAAGAGCATCTCAAAACTGGAAGGATCCCTAAGAAGTCATGTCATCCAATCAAATCTTGAGCAAGAATCTTCCAGAATTTTAAATAAAGTAAAGGAGGTCTTGATTTGTAGTTATGATTCCTTTTTGTTGTGTTTTGTTTATTCATGGCTCAATTTTTTTCGCCTCACCTTAAGCAAACATTCATGTTGGAGAGGAAGAAAAAGAAAATATAAAGTTATTGTGGCTGCTGCCAGTTTTCTGCAGAAAATGGTGATGAAATATGCGTTGTAGACTTATTTGATGCTTCTTCACCTCGTACTACTTGTTTCTCCAGTACTGTAGTTCATCATGAAGCAATGTCTTTTGTAAATATTTCTGTTGTCCTTTCTCCATAGAAAATGAATATTTACTTTATATTTTTTCTAGTCTAGATTTCATTTTTTACTTTATCAATTGAGAAAACTCCCAATACAGAAACACCCTTCACAGGAGTAGTTCACTAACTAGTATTCCAAGAGTCTCCAAAGCATTAAGGGACTAAGTGACTGTCCATGTTTTGGCAATTAGTACATGTCAGAAGCTGGACAAATGTAAATTTCTCCATTCCCAGTTAGTTGGCAAATCTTATAATTTCTTTATCAGTAACATTATTTTGCACATATTATTTCCTTTCACTCATATATATAGCCACTACTTTGATTCAAGTCCTCATTACCCCTAGTCTAGATTATAGTGATAATTTTCTAATTGATCTCCCTGCCTCAAGTTTATCTTCATTCTACTGTATAGTATACACAGCCACAAAGTGATTTTCCTAAGCAACAGGTCTGAACATATTTCCCACATACTTAAGTAAATTCTAGTGGCTCCCTATTACTTCCAGGATCTAATATTTAATTCCTTTATTTGGCATTTAAAGCTCTTCACAATCAGGTCCCTTCCTACATTTCTAATCTACATTCTATTGCCCTTCTTGCACTATATAATTTAGACTACTAAATTAAGAATTAAGGTACTTCATTGTATTCACAAAGCAACAGCAACTCCCCTTTTCTCATGAGTTTAAGTAAATTTTTCAAATAATTGATGTGAATAAAAAAAAGAATTCATTCCAATAATCCTAATAATGATCTGAAATTGACTCAATGAATAGAATGTTGGCCTTTGTGTTAGGAGGACTTGAGTTCTAATCTGGCCTCAGACACTAGCTAGCTATGTGACCCTAAGGCAAGTCTCTTAATCATCTTTATCTCTATTTCTTAGATGTAAAATGAGCTGGAGAAGGACATGGCAAACCACTGCAGTGTCTTTGCCAAGAAAGTCCCAAATAGGGTCATGGACTTGGATATGACTGTATGGCAAGTATCATAAAAATAACTGACTTAAAAAAAAAGAAAAAAGTCAAATTAGTAATTTTAGCATCTTATAGTAAAAAAAAAAAAAAAGGGAAAAAATGAATAAAATTTAGCTAAGTTGGGATATAAATTACGTGTAAATGTAACTGGTAAATAATGGACAAATGGAGAATTTAAGATTCAGGATGGCCCATATTATCACAAATACTGACTGTGTGAGCCTAGGCACATGATTTAACCTCCAAATGCTCAATCCGATACAAACATTTGGCATATTAAAAGCATTTAACAAATATTTATTGATTCATTCAGTTCACAGTGAATGCTAGCTTAAACTGATAGTTATTTGTTTTTTTTTTCTCCTCATCAGAAGTTCCCTCTACCAATGAAATGTAAATTTAAAATCTTCACTAGAAATAAAAACAAAAATGTGTCCCAGTGAGCTAATGTACACATAGGCATAGCCTTTAATATTAATGATAGTGACAGAGAGCTTTAAAAGTGAAATAAAAGGGATTTAAAAGGAATATTCCTTTCATTCATGCCAGTCAGACAACATTCCTCAACCACTTTCCTTTATATCCACTGAAAAAAATAAATGCCAGACTTCAGTTTCTCTACCATACAATTTAAACTATGAAAATATTTCTATTATTGCTAATATTTTAAATTCATATGCTAAATTTATACTTTAAACTAATGGAAAAATAATATGATAATTGTTATTTTTTTTAATCTTAACTTTGTTTAATCATTTACACAAGATTAAAGTTAAAAACCCAACATAATTATTATTGTTAATAATACTTGCATATATTATGCATACACACATATGCATACATACACACATATCAACATTTATATAGGCCCATGTATATATGTGCATTCATAATTGTTGAGGTGTTTGTCATAACTAGTTCTTTATAACCCCTCATGGGCTTTTCTTGGCAAAGATATTGGAGTGGTTTGCCATTTCCTTCTTCAACTCATTTTAACTATGAAATTTTAACTATGAGAAAACTTGGGGAAATAGGGTTAAATGAATTGTCCAGGATCACACAGCTAGTAAAGAGTTGGAGACAAGATTAGAAATCAGATTTTCTTGATTCCAATCCCTGCATTCTATCCCCTGCATCAATTAGCTACTTTCTATATTCATCTGCATATACCTAAATGCATACATACCCACATATATGGGTTGATGTGGGAAAATTGATGTGTGTATTAACTATACATACATGTAGATAAGTCAATTTGTATATGGGTATCTAAATAAATAAATCTTACTTTTGACCTGAAAGTAGAACTTGAATGTTTTCTCTCTGAGACCTGCTTTTATAAGTATCTAGGTAATTACTGAGGGGAGAGGGAAGAGAAGGAGGGTGAAGGGGAGTGGGTGTGTGTGTGTGTGTGTGTGTGTGTGTGTGTGTAAAGATTTTTTTTGATAGGTATATATCTTCATTTTCTACCTAGCCTTACATTTTTATTTTCAATATCATTTTTTTTTGCCTTGGGAATTATATTGAATACTTCAAAAAAAAATTTTAATGGAAATATGGGAAAAGGTCTATTGTTTAGTCATTTCTGACTCTTTGGGAAGCCTTTATAGGGTTTCTTGGCAGAGATACTGGAGTGGTTTGCTGTTCCTCTCTCCAGTTTCTTTTATAATGAGAAACCAAAACAAACAGGATTAAATGAGTTATCCAAGGTTACATTGCTAGGCGGTATCTAGTAAGAAGCCAGATTTGAACTCATGAAGATCAATCTTATTGATCTCAGGTCCTGCACTCTATCCACTGAGTCACCTAGCTACCCCATTTTTTGTTTTTTGGAATCACTGAAATTTGAAGACAGAATGGTTTAATCTATTTCAGCCCTTTAATTTCTCAAATGAGAAAATTTATAGGAGCATTGTTTCCTTGATTATAAAGAAATCATTTAAATACATTAAAAATTTCCCTTAAATATTTTATAATCTGATGAAACTGAATTATAGCACCTACTGTAACTAGAGGGTGATTTTTTAAAGAACTTCATGGGCTAGAGAAACTGAAGGATTCCATCCCAACCTTACCAGACAGCAGCATTTGATACAAATCTAAACACTTTGGTTTCCAGGTCAGGTTAAAACATTTAAATTGCTTATTTTTCAGTAGCTTTCACAGATTGAGGGAAATACCTTTTTTTTTTTTTTTTTTTTTTTTTGGAAGTGGCTGTATCCCTATTAACAATCATGTCTATAAGAATACATTTATATGGAAAGGAAGTCCTTATCCTCTACTGAAGGTTAATTTATTTTGCAATTAGCATAAAGTAAAAAGTTCCTTCATTGTTTTGTTTGCAGCATCTGATTTAAACTTAGCCATTGTAGCAAGATAAAAATAGAAAATATTTTAAAAACCTTTAGACCCTATGAATGTGATATCTTCCCAATTTTTATATGGCTTCCCCCTGAATATTATCTGAAAAATATAAAATGTTAGAGAGGAGTCAAAAAGATTAAGTTTGACATACATGAACTGATAATGAAGTGAGCAGAACCAAAAGAACACTGTATATGGTAACAATAAGCTTATATGATGATCAAGTGTGATGGATTTAGTTCTTTTCAATAATGAGGTGATTTAAGGGGATTCCAAAAGACTTGTGATGGAAAGAGCCATCCTCATCTAGAGAGAGAACTTTATAGATTGAATGTAGATCAAAGCATAGTATTTTCACCTTTGTTATTGTTTGCTTTTTTTTCTTTCTCACATTTTCCCCCTTTTTGATCTGATTTTTCTTGCACAGCATGATGAATATAGAAATATGTTTAGAAGAATTACACATGTTTTAACTTATATCACATTGCTTGCTCTCTTTGGTGGGTAGGAGAAGGGAGAAAAAAATTCTAATGCAGTTTTGCATGTATCTGGAAGAATAATATTAAAAAAACTAAACAAAAACAAAACAAAACAAAATAAAATTTCTTTCCTTGGAGGGAAAAAAGCCCAATTTTAACCCAAAGAAAACCTTAATCAAATACTAAAACAAACAATATTATTGTTACTTTTTATCAATTTTCTCATTTAACACAACAACAAAAACAAGTTTAAAGTGCTCATTGCAGGCAAAGTATGAGTCATTATAGAATTTATAAGGATATTTAAAATATGGCTTTCCATAGTCTCAAAAACTTTACAAACTAACATAGGCAATAAGGCAAATATAAGAATATAAATACATATTTATATAAATAAATACAAATAAAATACAAGAATATAAAATAGTGATTAGTATTCAAAAATATATAGTAACTAATCACGTTATATTATAGAACAGAATAAATGAGTGTGAATGTTAACTGCTGTTATTAACTATGTTAACTATTCTCTTGGATTTGTACTATTCTCTTGGATTTGTGCTTTATCCTCATTGGAATTTTCTCGTACAGTCCATTTCTTTTGGTTTTTGTTTCACATCTCTTCCTTCATCATCTTGGCCATTTTGATCCATCATTCCAATAATATATTCTCCTCTATCCTTAATTTTTCCATTAAACTTCCTAGTTTCCATCCCAAGAAGCACCTATTATATGAATGACTTTCTTCATCTACCTCCACTGATCTTATTCCCAAGCAATCGGATATAGCCATGATTGTTCTGATAAAATCTGTCATCTCCAGCCTCAATTAAATTTTTTTCTGCAATACAGTAATCCTTTTATTTATCATTTAAAATATTTACTTTTTTTCATGTTCCCCATAGTAGCTATTGTAAATCTTTTCTCAAGCTCCCAAATCAACCTCTAACCTCTGTACCTCAATAATGTCATTTCTTCTTCTCTGCATCTTAATATCATATCTTTTCTCATATATTCTTCCTTCACTGCAGTCTCAGATGATGTCAACAGTGATTCTCCTCCATTGCCAAATTCAAAGTTGTCAGTCTTCATTCTTTTTTATTTCATTCCAATAGTTGGCCCTATTAACCACTTTCTCCTTGATACTCTTGACATCCCTAGTCTCCATGACATCACTCTTTCCAGGGTCTCTTTCTATTTTCAAAAAAAAAATAGTCATTCACTCATTGAACAAATATTTATGAAGTATTCACCTTGATGTTTAATGCCATATTTTCTATTGCTCACAGAACACTACCTCTTGGTGTTCTGCCAACCTCAAATCTGATAAGACCCAAAATGATAATCTTATCCCCAATTACACCTTATCTGTCCTTTTTCTTCATTTTTCTGATGCTATCACTACTATTTTCTTTTTTAAATTTTTTTATTATTATTAAAACTTTTTATTTACAAAGCATATGCATGGGTAATTTTTCCAATATTGACCCTTGCATAATGTTTTGTTCCAAATTTTCCCCTCATTCCCCTCATCCTCTTCCCTAACTGGCAGGTAGTGTAATGCATGTTAAATATGTTGAAATACATGTTGGATCCAATACATGTATATATTTATACAGTTATCTTGTTGCATAAAAAAATTCGGATCAAGAAGGAAGAAAAAGAAAAACTGAGAAAGAAAACAAAATGCAAGCAAATAACAACAGAGAGAGTGAGAATGCAATGTTGTGTTCCACACTCTGTTCCCTCTCTCTCTAGAACCCATCGTTCTCTCTCTAGGTGTAGATGGCTCTCTTCATCACTGAACAAGTAACTGGTTTGAATCATCTCAGTCTTGAAGAGAGCCACATCCATCAGAATTGATCATTGTATAGTTTTGTTGTTGCCATGTATAATGTCTTCTGGTTCTGCTCATTTCACTTAGCATCAGTTCATGTAGGTTTCTCCAAGCCTCTCTGAAATCATCCTGCTGGTCATCCGTATTCCATAGCATTCATATGCCATAATTTATTCAGCCATTCTCCAATTGATAGGCATCCATTCAGTTTCCAGTTTCTAGCCACTACAAAGAAGGCTGCCACAAACATTTTTGCACATGCACATGTGGGTTCCTTTCCTTCCTTTAAGATCTCTTTGGAATATAATCCCAGTAGAAACACTGCTGGATCAAAGGGTATGCACAGTTTGATAACAGTTCCAAACTGCTCTCTAGAATGGTTGTATCACCACTATTTTCAAGTTATATGAATATAGTAGAGCTTTTTACAAAGAATATTTACTTCAAAAGAAAATAAATATACAACCTGATATCCTTAACAATAGGAGGTATAATCACCTTTCCATCTTGTACAATTTCTGTTTCTAGGAAGGGGGGAAGGATTAGACTCATTTTTAGCAGATTTCCTATAGGCATGGTCCCTATTCCAAATCTAAAACCCCTTTCATACTTGAATCTGAGGCATCTTGGCTTCTCCTGCTTCTATGCTGGCCTGGCTGACTGTGCAATACTGGCTTAAAGGTCAGCATGGGTTGAACCCTGGGGTCCGGTGGGTATCATTTTTAGTAGCTGAAATTGAGGATTAACAACACAGAACAGAAACAAACACCACCAGAGCCACCTTTTAGAGTTGGACTAAAAGAGAGATAAACGGGTAAAGCAAATATCTTCCCTTTCATTGGCACAGTTATGGCAATTCTGGTAGTAAATAGGACACCTTGAAAGAACATAACTGAAAGATGGCAGAAAAGAGAATGGATGGTTCAGTCTTGCCACTTTCAGAGATGCAGATGACCAACCAAGGAGCTATCTTTTTTTCCACATTTAGGAGACTTAGCAGGCTCCATGTTAGCTAAATTGGGCAACCTCAAAGGCACTTCAAAATTAGTTTGTTAGACCTAGTCATGTTCTGAAGTCCAACCTACATTTAAAGGTCAAATCCCCAATTTTACTGTTGAATATTTATTTTTCAGCATTTATCCAATCAGTTGTTAGGTCCCATCAAAGATCTCCACTTTCACTGGCACTTAGTTCAAAGCCTCCTTAACCTTTGACTTTATGAATGTCTTACTCTGAACTAGTATGCCTGTTCTTCCTCTTTCGCTGTACCTTGATGGTACTGCCAATTAATCTTCCTAATGCAAAAATCTGAACACTTCATCTAGTTCTTAGTTAAAAAAAAATCTAGTAGTGTCCCATTGCTTACTGGGAAAAAAAGACTTCTAGATTTCAAGATCTTCTATAATCTGATTACTTTCCACCTTTATTTCAAACTAGTTCCTTTTCTTAACCTTTTCTTTCCTTTGCATTTCTATGCTTTTGCATAGTCTTTCAAACTCAGAGCAAACTTTATTAAAATTTCTTTCTTCTTTCAGAGTATTTCAGCACACATTCCTAGATATCCCTTAGGTCTAAGTTCCTATATTTCATTTAAGGTACAGTTAAACTGTTAGCTTCTCCATAAACCTTTGATAGAATCTGTTTCCTGGAAGTATTCCCCCTTCCTGCTATAATCTCATATATCTTTTCCTTTAAGACCTATCAAAGATATTTATTTTTAATCTGTAGTATAAGTTTTTTGTATATATTAATTACTATTCTTTTGATTGTAAGCTCCTTGGGGGCAAATGCTGTATCTTATTTTTCATTTTTATGTCCTTATAAATTGATTTTATTAGGCTCAAAATACCTCTTGTACTACATTGTGGCACTAATGGCCTCTCAAAAAGGATTTACCTATCAATTTGTCCTCATGGGAAAGACCAAGTAGATGAAAAGTAAATGTTGCTTAAATTATGGTATGTGATTGACAAATTTAACAAGTTTTTCATCCAATCAATACATATATTTTGGATAAATACTAAAGATGAACAATTAGTTGGGCTCAAAATTGAATAGAAGAGGAAATATGACTGAAGTTCATGGAAATCAAATTTCTGAAAAAATAAACTTTCATTTTTAACCTATTGCTGTGGCCTGGCAAAAGCTCTTTGGACCCTAATTCTATCATCCAACATATTGACTGATTCTTCCAGATTTATGTCAACCACAAATGTAATAAACATAACATTTATGCACCCATCCAAATCATTAATAAAACTATTAAACAGCACAGGCTCAAGAACACATCCCTGCGGCTTTAATTTGAAGTTTCCTTCCATGTTGATATCAGTTTATTAATCTTGATTTTGTTCACTTTTTATTATTTAGAATAAAATTGAACATTCTTATTATTAACCAAGATTTGGGGGGAATCATCCTTATGACTGCAAGAATCAAATACTTTAAACCAGAAATGATCTTCAAAATGAATTTCCTCATTTTAAACATGAAAAACTGAATCAAGAGAAAGTAAGTGATGACCATAGTCAGGGAATTATTTTGGTCTCAGGACCAGGTTTATTGACTATAGTACAGTGCTTTTCTCATACCACACTGGATTTGAGACTGTTTTTAGGAATCATATACTGATAATAGGAAGGTAGTTAACTTGAAACCATCTGGTTCAGCTTTCTCATTTTATAGGAGTTTGCATAATAATTATCAGAGCCCTTGTAATCTTTATATATAATTTTGTAGACAAAACTTGAGTTTTTCTGTAGCAAAGTCTTCCTGCCTAGTTTTAAGAATGTATGACTATGATATATTATTAGGCATGGATATTTGAACTGGGTCAAAGAAGCCCAGAAAAATTGTAGGTGGTTATGATATGAAATTACTTGTCTTTACTTATTTTCATGTATTTCTTCATACTTCACTTAGACTGCTTTTTTTTAATTCACAGAAAACTATTCTATTTCCCTTTCTTTTCAAATGTGAAAGAAAAAACCTTCATCAATCATCCTTAGCATATTGTTTGAGCTTATATATCCTCATCAGAGTTTTAGGTATGGTTCACTGGGTCTTTATTGTGTTAGGACTGGCCTATATTATGTTTTTTATAAAGGTATCTAGCGCTTTTAATGCCTTTTCTCCTTTAAATAACTGATACCTACTTAAGTGAATGGCCTTTTCAAAACTCTTTTCCTTTGTGGTTTAAAATTGAACAGTGTGCTAAAGAAATAATAACTACTTTTACAATTTTAAATACAAAGAATATATTAGCTGCATTCTTTAGTAACCCTATCACTAAAATATACACAAATAAAAAAATAAAAATTTTCAAAATGATAACATCCATATTCTATATTAAACTTGATGTAGATTTCTATAATCCTAGTATAAAATCATGCTTAATTAACTCTCTGGAGTCAAGCTGCTACCTGTCATTTAAACCTTGAAATGGTGACAAAAACTAGAGCCAAAAATATGCCACAGGTGTAACTTTCACTGTGAACCTTTTTCTGAGCAGCAGAGAATACACATTCTCTGCTTCTGTGGGGAGACAGTGCCATCTTCAGTTACTAAGGCCACCATCACATAGTACAGATCTGCAAAGGTATAGAGTGCTTCAGTACTATTTCAATTCATTGAGTGATTAAGCCTTTAAACTATAGAGATCTCAAGAAAGAGAAATGTGGGCTATTAAACTTAAAAAATATTGTGTTTAAAGTAGATTTTGACAATATAGGTACATATCATAGCAGTTATAATCCCCTCTAAATTTCACATTTTTTTTTAAACCATAAGGTGATATAATGTTATTCCTAACCATAATACTAGAGAAGACTATAATATGGTAGGAACTGGTGAAGCAAGTTGAATAAGTGTTTTGAGAGTTTAACTGAATTTTATTTAAATCTCTCAAAATCATGAAAATAACATTTTTCAAAAAATAATTTGTCTTATGCCAAATCACTTTAAAAAATCAATTCCTTGATCTTAAATAGGATGCAGATGATAAATGTGGAAATACGTTTAGAAGAACTGCACATGTTTAACCTATTGGATTATTTGCGTCTAGAGGAAGAAGGAGATCAGAAGAGAAGGAGAAAAATTTGGAACATAAGGTTTTGCAAGGATGAAGGTTGAAAACTATCTTTGCATATATTTTGAAAAATAAAAAGCTATTATTATAAAAAACAATATGTGTAGTCCTGTATCTTAAATATTGTTCTTGTTATGTATCCCATTTATATTTCTACAGAAATAAATATATCTCTTTTTTGGAGATGATTAAAAATTTGACCTTAACATAAATCTATATAAATGATTATCAAACTAAATTACCATTGAATGCATTTAAACTATATTCTACAATTATCTTACCTGGCAATTTGATAATTATATGAATTAGTTATTTTAAGACCAATTTTTTGCTTATTCAAGCAAAAATACAGATTTTTAAAACTTTTTTTCCTTTAAAACTACATGTAATTTAAATACAGCATGTAAAACTGTAAAGGCTACAACAACAAAAGCATGTCTTAGAGGAAGAGGAATTTTTGTTTTGCTTTTTATTTATTTGTTGGTTTTAGTTACAAAGGAGAATGATTCTTAGAAAAAAATCATGTAATATTTCCCTAATGTGTCTCAAGTCTTTATATTTGTATTGGGATGAAGTTAGGGTCAGAGAGCTTAAAGGAAACAACACTCTTATTTGTATTACACTACAGTGAAACATTTAAACTTTAAAATTAGCTTACTATAGCATTAAAAAATTCAAAAGTATATTCTGTTTTTTTTTTAACCAAATCTGTAATATGCAAACTTAACTATAAGAACAGATATAATACAATCCATAGCAAGTGTGTCACCGTGACAGCAGGCGGGCAGAGACAAGGAGACATGGAACGTGGCTTCATTAAAGGCACCTCCGGGTAAATGCAGCACATTAGATACCCACTGAAAGACAGGAGCTGTTGATGGGGGTGACCTCTGACTGCAAGTCATCTTACTATAAACAGAAGAGTGTGGAAAGCCATTGGTCAGAGCCAACCGTGTTTACTATCCAATTCTCCTCTTAGTTAACCTAAGTAACTACAGTGATCCAGGAGCATGATGACAGTTCACAGAAGAAAAAGGTGTTTTTAAAGTTACCTGTATTGGCCCAAAAGATCAGCTACTGCTCAAACAGCTTTCTAATCCTGACACTACTTCTGATACTTCTGACATTGGATAGTGGAATTTAGTTGGTGTTAAGCTTCACAAAGAACTCTTTTTTCCAAAGGTTGAGTTTGGCAAATTGTGGAATTAATTTCAGCTTCTTGGAGGTGAATGAGGTAAGTTGTGATGGCCTCTTGATTTGAGGCATTGTTGTTCTATTATTAAGCAATATATTGTTCTTGTAAACCTACAAAATCCTATCTTAGGAGGAAAATGAGAACTTTTCTACTTATAATTCATTGTTGGGATTTCTTGTTTTCCTTTTTGTCTCTCTGTATCTCTCTCTTTTTTAGCAGGAAGGTAACAGGATAATATTTATTCGGAAGTTGAACAGGTAGCTCAGAATTCAGAAAATCTTTTATTAACATATCATTTAATTACTACTTTATCTCAATTTTAAAGTTATTTCATAAATTGGCTACCCTATTTTTATTATTGATGAGAAATTCCAAGTTAGCATGAAAGATCAATGGCTAAAATATATATTCAATAAATACTCTTTTTTTAACATGCAGAAGCTTTTCATAATAGATGCATATTTTGGGGAAAATAATTTGTAAAAAAAACTTTTCTTATGATGTTTTGCATTTTTTAAAAATTGTACATAAACCAAGCTAAATTTAATTATCAATCATAATCAATTCTGTGCTAAAAACCTTAAATTCTTAGATAGACTTTTTTCCTATTTATAACAGCATATCTTGGAGTTAAGTAGAAAGATCCAATTTAATTATAGCTTTTCTGTCTATAGAAAGTAATTTTTTACCATGTTTATACTGATCTGAACACAATTTTAAGAATGGATTATGATTTGATATTGACAGATAAATTGTCTTTTATTGGAAAGTTTCTGTTTAATTCAAATACGTTTTAATAAGGATGAGATAAATGAGAAAGGAAGGTACGGACCTCTCCTACTGTATTTAGGGCCATGATGTGAGTTGGCACATAATTACTGGCTCTTAAGTGCCTCTTTCATTCATGACACCTCACAGATGGGCAGTTGAAGGAGAATGTTTTGTTATATTAGTAGGGAAAACACATTTCAGGAGGGAATAAAAACTACCCCCTCTCATTTGCTATCTGTGTAAATTGACTTATGGCTACAGAGTTTCATTGTTTAAGGAACTTGTTTTGAAGAAAGGTATGATAAATTATTACAGCCAATAAGTTCTTCAATTTAGTTTCAAGGGTCTATTGAACAGCAATCAGCAGTATCTAGTTACAAGGTCCTTTTCTTGGATTGCTTTCTACTTTCGAAAGTATAGTAATTACTATACTATAGTATAGTAACTAAAAAATTAGTCATTTTAATGGTATATCCATGTTACTTTGCCCTTTTTGTCTTTGAAATAGTTTATTAGAGCTCTGAAATCTTGTTTCTAACTTTTCTAAAAAAATAAAAAATAACAACTTTTATCATTTCTTTAAAAAAAAAAAAAAAAGAAAACAGATTAGGAGGCCAAAGATAAACCTTTTAGAATTCTTTTTTTTTTTTTTTTTTAAAGATGTTTTACTTCCCTTCCTCTAAATCCTTTGGTTAAAAAAAAAAAAGACCAATAAAACCAAACAGTGATTTATTGATATTGAAACCTTCAAAAGTACATGATATGACTTAATGAGTTAGTAGCTCAAGCCACAGGGGGAGGCTTACTCAATGTATCCAGTGGATGATCTCAAATGTAGCTTTGGGGGAAAATGAAGTGTGCCTGTTGAGAAGGTAACACAGCTGTTGAAAACACACAAAAGCCAAATGATTTTATGATCTTGAATTAAGTTAGCTGTGATGGATTGTCCCTTAAACTACCTTTCTAAAAATCCTTAGATGGAGTTAATCAGAAGTAATAGACATAAAATGAGAGTTTTACCACCCTTTTCTCCCTTTTCTATGCTTGTATGCAAATTCAAGTGATAATTGAAATAAATGTAGGGCACAATATATAGTCTTTCTCTAAATCAGTCTCATTTATATTTATTGGTTTCTTTACTTAATAAAAGTCTTATTATATTAGTTTTCAACTGAAGTTAAACAGTGATGGTACTACCATTTCTTAAACTATATTTCTATGTACAAAATTCTTTGTACAAAGAACTTTAGTTGGTTACAATTATTGGCATATAGTTCTTCAAAAGCAGTCCCAATGCAATTATTTCAGTTCCAATGCAAATTATTTTAAAAATGCAAATATGTAATTGAGCATTCTTCTACTTTCAAATCACTAAAATGTGTTCTTTCAATTCTTTGAATTAAGAATTGCATTTCAGGGCAAATAAACATCCATTAATAAATGCTTTACAAGGAATCATAAAGGCAATAATACAGAATGTGAATGCTAGAACATTATTTCAGATTCATTTCCTATCTTAATATATATTTAAATAGCAACAATAAAAAATCATAAGACTGAAATTCAGTATTTCTAACTGACAGTTCTTTTTCATAGGATGTGGAATTTAATTTTAAAATTAAGTATTATATGTTTGAAATTTTGTATTGAAAGTTACATAAGTACAAGATCAAAATATTCAAATTACTTGAACTTTCTGAAAACAGCAATATTTTTTTTTCTTGACTGGAAGTAGTTGTTCATTATATTTCTCTAGTTGTTTAAGTTTTAGTTATGTAACAAAATCCTAAATATAAATACATGTTTACCAAATAAAATGCTCCACAAAAATGTATTGAAAGCACCTGAGAATTTATTTTTTAAATTAAGGAAGTTTCTAAATGTTCTATAGGAGTTTGGCAGCATTGTAGATAAATGGGGGGGGGGAAATTAAATTCACTGAAAGTATCTTTATGAAAAAAAATCTTAAAATTCAAATTGATTTTAAGCAATGACTTTCATTAAATTTGTGAAAATAGTCATATTGTATACCAGACAAGCTCTGTATTCAATTACAGTTTGAACTGAAAGCTCCACATATCAATTATTCCTTATATTCAAAATGTTACCTCCCCCAAAACATGTTACAAAATGATTGATATTTATGTTTTAAAGCAAATGAGAACTAATCTGTGCCTGTAGCAAAATTCTTTTGAAGTTTTCTGACTATGATGAGCTGGATTATTAGTTAAGTAGTGGAAGTCTGTCTTGGACTATGGCCCTGTTGTGCTTGGCAGGTCATGATAAATGGGGGAATCTTCCGTAACCTTGTGGTCAAAACATTCCAATATCTCAAATGGGGGAGGTGGGGAGAGAAGATATAAAAAACCCCTTGTAGGAGTAGTAGCAGAATTTCTTTATTTTAAAGCCTAAGATAAGTGTATTCTATTTATTTTGTTTGAAACAGAATTTGATAAATTCTTTCTTTGAGAGCCCTAGATTAAGTATAGTTGCAAGGGAATAATTTATAGAAATCTTTTGATAGTGAATTTTTAAATGATTAGATTTCAAAGATATTAAAATAAAAAAAAACATGTTTGACTTTGTTTCACGTGAAAATGCCTATGAGAGTAAGCAATTTAATTAATTGCAATGAATTTTTATTTTACAGTAAGAGTTAAAAAATATTTTACTTAGTACTAGTATAACATTTTACTTTGGCTCACCATAATTGTATGTGAACCATTTTAAGAAGAAAAACCGCCTGCAAAATATATAAGTTGAAGCAAGGATATAATATAGATTGTGAGCTATTGGAAAATTTTAATTTTATACATTTATAATGAATATTTTTTAGATGAATCCTGCTCTTTCATGATTTTACTTTTAGTATAGTACAACCTGGAAATAATACCCTAAAGTGACAATCTAGTCAAATTTCCAAACTTGAAAAAAAAATAAAAAATGAAACACTTTCATATGAGCCTGTAATTCGATCCATCAAGGCATCTTGCAGTTCTTTCTGTGGCATTTTAAGTGCTGTATTACCTCTGATGTAGTCCCTGTTGGGTAATAATGAAAAATACACCCTTGGAAGAAGGTCTGAAATTTTTCTAAATATTTCATACAGCAAATGCATAATTTGAGACAGGTGACAAAGATCTATAGCTTATCAGAGAAATAAATGGACTTCAGTATTCTAATCACTAGCATGGTTTGACTTTCTATTTAATACATATAAATTGCACATAAATAATTAGTACTTTGTTTTAATGTGTAATTATTAGCCAATTACTTTTAAAGCATATTCAACCTTTCAATGAACCTTCACATACTATCATTAATATTGAAGCTATTCTGACAGAAGAAGAATTGTAGTCTATAGTCCTTCCCCAAACTTTGTAAAACCCAATTCCTCCCCAATGTGAGATTCTATATATCCCACCTCCTAAACCAGAAGTTCAGTAATCCTGGGAGTAAAGGCCAGAAATCAAGCAAAGGTGTTGTCCATAACAGCCTCAATATTCTAATCATTTATGTTTAGTATTTTTTCAATGGATTTTATTAAAACTTTATAAAAATCAATCTTAATCTTGATTTTAAGATGAATATGCATTTGAAATGCAACATTTATTTGAATTTTTCAGATATATAGCTCACTTTATTAATTTTTCTAATTGAGAGATAATGGCTAAGTATTTGGAAAACATATGCTTTTTATACCCAGTACAAGAATATTGAGACTAGAAAGAGAGAGTGACAAAAAAAAGAAAAGAAAAATGAAAATTTTCTGACATAAAAAGTATAATTATTAGTTATGGACCTCAAGGAAACAAATAATGTTTCAAATTAGAGACTAAAATTGTGAAAATTACTTTTATGTTATTTAATACTTATATTTTGTGAAACTGACTTGATTAATTGGACTTTTAATTGTAATATTTTAATATCTTAGAGGATTTCTATGGTGTTTGGGGAAATAACATTTTATTTGATAGTTTAACTTTGTAAGATTTTTAATTTGATTTTTACATAAACAAAACAGGATACTATCTTAAAGGGTTTAAGGATATGTTCTGTGTACATAAAAGCATTTCTTTAATATATAGTTGTATTTATACATCTGAACACATTTGGGTGTATAGAGATATATGTTTAGGCACAAATAAACACTGATTTTTAATATCATTGTTATATAACATAATTCTATAAAAGCAGCCCTTCAAATATTTATTCTATTGAATAGTTAATCTATTCAAAGAAATTTTAAGTTTAGATTCAAATTTCTCTATGTCTATAACCATCCATCTATCCATCTATTTATCTATCTAATTAAATTGGAAAAAAGTCTCATCTATGTAATTCATACAAAGCAGTAATTACTCTCCAAATTAAATTAAAGCGCTGCATTTTTCTATTGTTATCTAAATGGTTACTTTAGTATATTGCCTATTAATAAGCAGATTGACAATTTTCAGCAAATTCTTTTGTAGAAATTATGTGTATGATTTTTGATATATAATCTGATTGTACTTGTTGAATTCAGAGATATGTCTGGATTCGTAATCCATATCCTTACTTTAATCTTTATTTATTTACATAAATACACACAAATGTAAAATTCTGAGAATTAGTAGTGAATATCCGAATTTGTTTATTAAACTAGTATACTGGACAAGAGGGAGATAATACTAAAGAGAGAAAATAAATTATTAAAATGTATCAATAATTAACTAGTCTTTTATAAATTGAATTCATCTTACTCAATGAAAAACCTCAATTTTATATTTCTAGAAAACAACTTCTACTTTAATAAAAGGCATTTAATTTAACCAGGAAAAGAGCAATTATCCAATTTGTAGTAAAGAATTAATTTTAAAAATTTGAGTTTTTTAAATAATATATGCTGTAAGATAATAAAAGAAATGGCTAAAGTGATAGGAATCCAGTGTAATAAGGAAACAATATGCATTTATTTGTATTTTTGCAAAAAAAATCACAATAATTTTCTGCAATTTTCCTAAGTATTTTCTGCAGGAATAGTTATGGTTTGGGATATTATTAGACAAAGTTTTTTTTTTTCAACAAACATTGGAAAATAAATAGTAACAGTATTCAATCAAACTCGATTTTCAGATTGTAAACTTGGAAAGATAATGAAATTGACAGATCCATTTCACTGTTGTTCAAATTAATTTTGTATTACTTTATTTACAAAAAATTTCCTAAATAATTGCTGACAATATAACTAAATTACATCTAGTTGTTTCTCTTGAACTGAAGATATAATTCTGCATTTGATTTTTTTTGTCAATCACATAATCACAATATATTTACATTGCACTTCTACCAATTACTATAAACATGTGTGCCACATAAATAGGACATATAGATTATTTTTACAAGATATTTAATAATTAAAGCAACACATTATATGAGACATAATTTTGTGATTGTCGTATGTTGTCATTGAGTAGAAGTAGTTTAATATATGATTGACAATTAATGACTTGGAAATAACATTTCAGCAGGAATACTAATTTTTATTGTTTATCATTATTTCCATTATACCATAGCTTTTAAAATTATTTGTTATTTTCAATGTTGCAGATTTTGTAAATAGTAAGGTTGGCTTTCATCAAACAAACAACAAATGAAACAACACAGTAGAAAGCAAAAAGTTAAATATTGATGTCCAAATTAAAACAAGGACTACTCCATAACAAGTGGTAATGGATTTCAGGATTTTTTTTTGTTTTAAATTAAACCCCAAAATGAAATGAAATTTATTAGAACAAATATAATCTAGATCTAGAAAAGAGGTTAGCTAAAACAAGAAACTCAGATTAGTAAATATGATATTTGCAACTGTCTTTTTCATAGTTTTGTCTTCCTGGATAAATTTCCTTAATGACAAACTCTCATCTCTATTTCTTATGCATGTCCTATAGTAAAAACAAACAAAATGCATGCCTCTTGAATGAATGAGAAATTAGATTGTCACTAAACAAAACTACTTTGGCATAATTCTATGCAGGTAAAGTATAATTCTTTTTGGAAAATATCTGAAGATATTTTGTTTCTTATAAAGGCAGAGATATGTTCTCAATTTTCATTGTCTCTTAGTGGTAGATATTACATATTACTTATTTTTCTCTTGTTACTAAAGCTGTTATTGTGTCTTTATAGATTAAATGAAATTCTGGACATTTATTCATGCAAACAGCCAGTCTAGATAATTCAAATGAGGGAGAAAAGAATACATTTCCCTTGAGGACTTTTGGTATGGAAGCTATGTAGATTATTATTACAATGCTCAATTTTATTCTTAAACTTAAATGTTTAAATAGTTATTTTTTAAGCTTATCACCAAATTTTCCTGAAGTATTTTGCTTCAAGAGTGCAACTAAAATGTATTCTATGTTAAGCAAACTGTTCTTTCTAGGCAAGATGAAGTAAAAACATTGTTCTCTTTCAAGTCTATGACTTGTAACAAGGACCTACCTTCTTTCCCATTTTAATGTCAAGGAATACATGAGAAAATGTTTGTCGAAATCCTACTTGTTCCCATTGTTAACCTTAAATATTTTTAGTGATTTTGATAGGACACAATTCATGTCATGTTTTCCAAAGAAGTCATTTTAATCAATATAAATAATTTTTGTTTAATTAAATATCTGAATATCGCCACATATGGTCTTCTTTTTTGAATATGCACAGGTGCACACTGGAAAACAATGGAATTTTTCCTTTACTGCATTTTGCAAACTACAGATAGGAAGTCTTTGAATATGTATAACATTTTCAGTATATTATATTGTTTTCTGAAGGGTTACAGCAATAGTTTTTGTAATTCCTTTGGCAACTTAGTCACTTTTAATATATGAGGCATCTGGGTGGTACACTGAACTTTGAATCAGGAAGACTTGTGTTCAAATCCTGCCATAGACTCTTACACTCGATCAATCACTTAATCTCTTTTTCAACCTCAGTTTCCTCAATAACACCTGTGTCACAAGGTCATTGTGAAGAGTCAACAATTCCAAAGCACTATATCAAATTTAGTTGTTATTAATTATTATTACTATTATTAATTATTAACATCTCCAACTAAGTCTCACAATATTTTCTACATGGGCTTCAATAATAGGTATAGTATAACAGCTGTTTTTTCTTGCATATCCATCTTATCACTTTTTTGTGTGTGTTCAGTCACTTTTCAGTGATGTGTGACTGTTGCCCCATTCAGGAATTTCTTGGCAAAGATATCAAAGTGGTTTGCCATTTCCTTCTCCAGCTCATTTTACAGATGAAGAAACTGAGGCAAGCAGGGTTAAGTGATTAGCCCAGGATCACATAGCTTGTGACTGAGGTCAGATTTGATTCCAATTCCAGTTCTATCCTCTATACCATCTACCTGCCCACACTGTTGTTTTTCAGTTGTTCCTGTCCAAGTCTTTGTGACTTCATTCAGAGTTTTCTTCACAAAGTGGTTTGCTATTTTCTTCTCTAGTTCTTTTTGCAGAAGACAAACTGAGGCAAATAGGATTAAGTTACTTACCAGGGTCACACAGCTGCTAAGTGGCTGAGGCCAGATTTGAACTCAGGAAGATGCATATTCCTGACTACAAATTAGACATTCTATCCACTGTACCAACTTGCTTTCTTCTTACCACCTTATTTGGTGGTAGTATTTGAAAATCATGGAAGACTTAAGTAGGCAGCTTGTTATAGTAAATATATATATATATATATATATATATATATATATATATATATATATATATATATATAATAAATGGAGTCAGGGGACCTGTACTGGAATAGCACCTCCACTGCCCACTACCTCTGTGACCTTTTATCAGTCACACCTTCTCTGGTTTTAGATTCCTCATCTATAAAATGAGGGTTTTGGACTAGGGGCCCTCTAAAATCCTTTTAAGTCTAAAGTTATGACCCTTTGTTGCTAAGACTTCAGCAAAGTTTAGACATATCGAATTATAGAATACTAGAACTGGATGAGACCTTAGAGATTATCTCATCAGAGAGGTGAAATATCTCATCCAAGACCTCACAGATAGTTAGTGACAGAGCTGGGACTATGTAATCTGTCAAATGAGGGGTTTGGATGAGATTATTCCTAGGTCCTTTCCAGTTCTAACAGTTTATAACTGTGGCTATTCACTATACAATACTCTTTTCTTTCCACTTGGATTAAATGGAACAAACTGAAGTATTTGGATCATTTTTCCTTCATCATACTTGTAATAAACAAACAAAATGGGTTTTAGGGGCTGAATGTTTTGAGTAATTGTGGTTGAAAATGCATAGCCTGAGGAGACTTGAGAATTTTGGCTTTGTGATTTTTTAAATGATTTTGAAATGATTTTCTTTATTTTGCCTGTTATCCAGTTTTTCACTTTTCTCTTAGTATGGTTATGGGTAAATATGCCTCTTTAACAAATGTGTGAGTTTAAAATTGTTCTGAAAAGAATAAGGTGAGAAGAATTATAATCAGCAGATTATTAATGAGATTCTTCAAGGTATTAGATTGAGGTTCTTCTGTCAGTTAAGGGCTTTTCCAGGGAATCTTATTAAAGCTTTGAAACCATAGTAGGAAAGAAGAAAACAAAAACAAAGATTTATTAAACATCTCTTAAAGTACTGTGCTAAATGCTTTAGAAATGTTACCTCGGTTTAGTACACTGAAAATAAAAATAAGCAAAACTAAAATATATTTTGTTTTATACTTGCCACAACCTTAAACTAAAATGCACTTTTCCTTAATTTCATTATGAGGCATCAAGTGTATATGATTCTTATTTTTTTTCACATAAAATAATAGTATAGAACTATTTTTACTTTCCTTGATGTAGCTAACTAGACAGATGACAGTAGAGAATAAAGTACTTCAAAGTTTTCACACAGAAATTCTAAGACTTAGGTTGCCTTCCAGAGGGATTATTATAACACTTAATGCCCCCTTTGTCTCCTTAAAATCAACTTCATAGACATGTGGAAAACATGCAAACAATTAACAAGTATTTTAAAGTAAATACTATGTGCCAAGTATTAAGATAGGTTTTGGAGAAAAAAAGATAAAAATGAAATAGTGACTTATGAAAATGAAGGAGCCTCATTTATTAGAGGAAACTACATGGACTCTTTAAGCATTGTGTTACAGTAGAAGACCATAGGATTCAAAGTGATAAGACCTGTAGCCATTGAGAGCTTAGACAAATGAATGAAATGCTTCAAAGGACTTTTCCAGGTCTAAACATAATTTCCTTTGAGGACAGAGACAGAGGCACACACAAAGAGAAACACAGGGACACGCAGAGAGAGACAGAGAATAAATCCTATTTAAGTCCTATCTTTTAGTATTTTAATAGACTCTGTAATGAAGTATATTGCCATTTTTAAGAAAACTAAAAGTTAAGTTCTAAATTCAGTTGTCAGCTCTGTGAGGACTTTTTATTTCTATTGCATTCCTCATTCTCCAATCCTTACCTCTTACATACTCAGTCTGCGCTCAATTAATAAATTCCTTCTGATCACTGACTTAAAAGTGAAGCAACAAAGAAATATTTTTGAATGAATGAATAGACAAACCATGCATTGTTGAAGGTGTTTTCAAATTCAAGTGACTTACTTATCACTTGATTCTCTATTTACTTTACAAGAATGCCATCTTTTCAATTCAAGATTGAATTATAGTATAAAATCTCAGAACTATTAGGTACCATAAAATAGATCTTACTTGAGCCGGTCCTTTTTGTAGGATATATATTCTCTGCATTCTGCACCAACTCTGACATTAGAAAGGTAGAACAGTCACACACAATTTGGGGAAGCTTTTTTGGACTTTGCTGTTAAAGTTTTCTAGTCATACAGAAATCCAGAATCCAAAATATATAGGCATCTAGGATGCCTATATTTAGAAGAATATTAAATTATATTGTGCCTCTGTCACTTTCTTATAAGATCATAATAGATGTCCCCAACCTTTTTGACAAATGAACTAGAATTCCAAATTTATTTTTGGAGAGTATGTTTTATAAAACCATTATCTAAAAGAAGATATGTATATATAAAAAGCATATGGCTAAGGAGCAGTAATTAGAGTTTGCCAAGAAAAAGGATATTTCCTGTTTCTAATCCCATTTCAATGATACAGTGATTTATTTGGAAAGGGCCAGATAAAAGGTTTAGAAAAATATGGTTAAAAAAAAAAAAAGTCCTGAAAGTCCTTAGATGAATGTCCAGGTGAATATCACCTCTTCTTTTCACCTCAGAGGATGGCCTACTTCTGGCTTATCTCTGAGAATGTGTGCCCTGTCTAGGGTGTCTCATTTGATCTGGAGATGCCACAGTATGCTTGGCCCACATTCCTGTCATAACCAATGCAGAGAGTTTGGAGTTCAGTGTATTTTTTTTTTTAGAACTGTATACATTCTCTCCATTTCCCTGTTCTTTTCCCTATCTTATTATTTTAAAAAATGTGTTTTCCACCCCTATCCCTTGATTTTACAAATTTTGAAGGCTAAAATTAAGGCAGGCACTGAATATCCCTTTAAACGATTTTAATAAATTACATTTAAAATAATTTTTCAAATGGAGATTTCCCTTTTCCTATCTAGTTTAACCTTTAATTAGATACATCTCCATGGACTATCAAGGTTTCTTTTGAATAAAAAAAAGTTACTTTATATATCTATTTATTTTCCCATTATAAACTAACTGTATTATCTGGCAAGTTTCTTTTGAACAGAGAAATGAAGCAACTTTATCATGTTTTGGGTACATTTCTGAAAGGCTATTTGTCAGATTTAGTATGAGAAAAACTGTAATCTACTCTAAGTGCTATCATTATTAACAAGCTGTTTGACCTTAAATCACAAACTTTCTAGACCTCAGTTTCCTCCACTATGAAGTGAGAAAGCTGATACAGTTAAAAGATCATTCATATACCTTCCAGCTCTCACATCCATTATCTCTGTTGTCTTACCACTGTGCAGTATTCAGAAGTGACTCATAAGCTTTTTTTTCTCTCTTGCATTAAGGTATTTTGGTCTTTAGGATGGACTCCAAAGAATAAGACAAAAATCTTGTACTTGAATGCAAGTATATACAGGAAAAAGAAACCCACAGAGTAGTGTGTAATTGACTACAGAATTTTGTCAGAAATGTATATGAATGCTATTTGTCCTTCAATGCCTTTGACAAGGAAAGGGGGAGGGGAGGAAATCCTACTGCCTTCTCTGCATGCTATTGCCGTGAAGCACTCTGAAAAGACTGAAGTTTCCATTTCCAGTGAGGCATAATGCCCTGTCTTCTATATAACTGAAAGATCCAGTGATAACCACTCTGAAGATACAGGAATGGAAAATAACAGAATAAGTGGCAGCTAATGATAATCACAGGGAGGAGATCCTGACAGATTGTCTGGAATGAGTGAGTGTTTAAGAATGCCAGCATAACCAAAAACTTAAGAATTTTTTTGCTATTAAGTTAGTTCCTTTTAAAAAATGGCAGATTTGTATTTTAAAATGTGTATTCAATTAAGAAATGAAGTTGTGAGATTTTTCTCCTTTTGTTAGGGTTAATGATATATCTAATTATGCCTAATATTTTTCTGCATAAATATAATCTTTACATAAACTAAAAGATGTGTGACTTGGCAAATGTTAGCATTTTCCTCAAATTATTTTACATTTATACTAGGTACTTTCATCCTGTAAGTTTAACATTACACAGATTATTGAATTTCCCATCTCTTCCCTGACCATTATCATTCTGGCCACTATTAAAATCTGTAAATTGTGTTAATATTTTGAATCTATTCAAAATGATTCAAATCTCATGATAGGGATAATTGAAACAGCCTCTGGGCTTTCTCCCTCAGGCTTCTCCCCACCTTGATCTGTTCTCTATAAAGTAGCCAACAGTAATTTTCCTTAAAAAAAAAAAATCCAGATCTAAAAAAAAAAAAATCCAGATCTGACCATATCATCTACTCCCTCACCCTGCATCTTGCCCTTTCCCACTCCACCAATATATACTCTTAATAAACTTCAATAGTTATTTCTTGCTTGTAGAAGAAAATAAAAATCATTGCGCATTTAAAGTTTTTCATTATCTGGCCCTTTTTATTTTTGTAGTTGTCCTACATAATGTATCCCTCCATGGACTCCACAATCCAACAATGCTGCTTTTCCACATACAACTTTTCCCATTTCTTATCTCTTTACCTTTGCCTTGACAGGACCTGGAATGTATTTTTTCCCCTTACTTAAGATTCTCCTTGATCCATGGTTTCTGTTAAGACTCATCTCAGGAGTTATCTTCTCCATGAAACCTTTCCTGATCTCCCATGCTATTAATATACTTCTTTCCCCAGCTAGCTTACATTATATATATATATATATATATATATATATATATATATATATATATATATATATTTGATGTAGATTAACATATATGTATATGCCATCTCCCTGATTTGATTGTAAGCTTCTTGAAGGCAGGAACCATTTCCCTGTAGGGTTTAAATCCCAACTACTTAGTCTAGTGTCTGTATAGTAGGTATTTAAGAAATGCTTATTGATTTACATTATAGTCCTTGCTTTTACATTTTTTCCTTGAAATATGTATTTATTTTTGCAATCTCTTAATTAATATGAAAACCATATTATGGCTGATATTTTTGCTGTCATTTGTACTCTCTTCCATTAAAGCTATTGGTATGCTGTGGTTTTGTGTATCCTCCCTTTTTAGAGTCTCTAGAGTAATTGTTACCAACAGAAGACTTTTAGGAAACATTGTTGATGGTAATATAACCTAATTTGTTGCATTCATTTTTATAGGGAACAGAAGTGATCAGAGTTTAGAAAGACAGCAAATGAATTGAATAAATGAGATGTTGCCAGAGTTTGTTTTAAAAATAAACAATATTGATTTTGGAGATTGTGTTTACTAAGCTAATGTTACTTTAATTTTGTGAAAATCGTGCTTTTGTATATTTCAGTTTAAAAACATGTACTTATTATACAAATACATATATACATGCATAAATATGTATACTTTTTTGTTCTTCCTCAGTTGTGTCCAACTCTTGGTGACCCCATTTGTGGGTTTTCTAAGACAAAGAAACTGAAAGTATTTGCCATTTCTTTCTCCAATTCATTTTATAGATGTGAAACTAAGCCAAACAGGACTAAGTGACTTGCCCAGGTTCACACAGCTAGTATGTGTTGTGGGCCAGATTTGAATTCAGAAAGATGAGTCTTCTTACTTTAGCTCTAGCAATAATGCACGTATATACACACCTGGATAATTACAAATATTTTATTATCTTTAGTATATCAAATTGTACCATGGCATGATGGGGACAATTATAGCATTATAGGATCATGGATTTAGTGACGTCTTCAAAGGTCATCCTATCCAACTTTTACATTTAATAAAGAAGAAAAGTCTCAGCCTCATCTTGATTCAAATCCTGTCTTTAATATTTTGAGCTATGAGACCATGAACAAATCACATGAACTCATAGATTCTCAATTTCCTTATCTGTGAAACAGGGATAATGATACCTGTAGAATTTAGGAAGAATCCAATGGAATAAAGCATAGTGAAAGTGTTTTTAGCCTCAAAAAGTACTATGTAAATGCAAGTAATTATTATGAGGCATTTTCAAAATTAGTCATGTATTTGTGTTTTAAGACCTTGAAACAGGGGCAGCTAGTTAGTGCAGTGGATAGAGCACCAGTCCTGAAGTCAGGAGGACCTGAGTTCAAATGTGACCTCAAATACTTAACACTTCCTAGCTGTGTGACCTTGGGGAAGTTACTTAAGCCCAATTGCCTCAGGAAAAAAAAAAGATCTTGAAACATCTGCTCTTCCAAATTGAGTTTAAAAGATCAATTATTAGAATTAATTTCTGTATTAGGGTAGTCTTTTTATCTTGTCCTTGAATATCTTTGTTATTTGACCTCTCTTTTACATACTTACTGAATTTTCACTTGCATTTTTTAATGTTTCATATTTTTTGTTTACATTTTATCCTTCAAACTTAATTAGATTACAAATCCCTTGAGGACAGTCTCAGACCTTTCTATCTTTCTAGTGCCCATTACATTGCACTGGGAAATGACTTCAACTAAGAATATAATATATTGAAATATTTCATCTTGAGAAAGGAATTTTCAAGTCACCTCCTGGCTAATTCTTATATTTCAAGATTATTATGCTCAAAATAATAGCAGCAGCAGAAAATTTCTCTAACAATTTTAAGATTTGCAAGGAACTTTGCATATTATTTCACTTAGGTATTTTACAGTTGAGGAAAGTGAGTCAGAGAACTCAGGCAACTTATTCATGGGCCACACAGTTATTAAATGTCCAGCCTGTGGTTTGGCCTTTGCTTTTCAGATTCCCAAGTTCAGGGTCTTTATCCATCCTGCCATAAAGTCACTTATGATCAAAATAAATTTAGACTTACCTCCATTTTAGATTGTTGTCCAGAAATGAACATTGGTACATATTATTTTATCCTGAGATGTTTTCATTCTTTAACTTTTGCTGGCAATTAACCTTCTCCAAAGCTGAATTTTTGAAGGTTGAAATATAGTCTGCATAAATATACTGCAAATATGTGTGAGAAGTCTGCACTCAGTACCTGAACTTAATTGACATGCTGAGAAAATATATGAAACATATAGTCATCGGATTCAGAAAATGAAAATTAATGTATGAATTATTTAGCTAACACTGCACTTTGCCCCAGAATCTGGTGTTTATTATTGTGAATTTTAGCAGGAAACAGAAGCAGTATCAATTGGGAAAACATTTCTTTACTGGACTGAGAACAGTATGGCTTTCTACTTTCTAAGTGGAGAAACCTGGCTCTTTGGTTTCTTTGTTCCTACTTAGGCTACTCCCAAGCTATTTTAGCTCAACATTTTACATACTAATGGAGTCTAGGGAAGTGCTGTTGGCAGCTGTTCATGGGATAATAATGAAACACACTGTTTAGGACTGCATACTGCTGCTGTAAAATAAGGGAAGTATTTTATAGAGATCAGGGTGAGTTGAGCTATATCCACTTTAAGCATTGTATGTGTGTGAACTGAGAGTGAGGAAGTTGTATTTTCATATGAGAATAACTAGCAATCCCTTTCTCCTCGCAGGTAAAGAAAACGTGCACAGAAACAGATGTTTCAGAGCCTCAGAATTCCAGGTACAGTCCATAGAGGCAAATGTTGAACTGAGGAACTGTGGGGGAAACTAAAAACCCAAAAAAGTTCGTGTGCAGATATAAATCTATCAGGTGACCCATTGTCAGGTTTTTTTTTTTTTTTAAGTTTTATAAATAGGAACTTTTTAGCATAATAAAAAGAATATAATTCAAATAGTAATGAAAGGAACTCAACATTAGACAGGGAAATTTTCAGACCAATACTAAAAATTTGTCACTGCTGCTACTTGAAAGGAAATTAGCATAGTATTGTATATGCAAATAAAAGCGGATATTAGTAGTACTCAACCTCTTCCTGTAAAGATGCTATATATTTTACCTCATTACTAAAAGTTTTAATAACTTTTAAAATATATTTTGAAAGATTAAGTTAAATTACTTTTAAAGTTTTCATTATTTTGCAAACTTTAAAAAAATCAAATTTTACAATCACTGATTTTCTTCAAATATTATTAAATTCCAAAAGAACTAATAAATTTGTAAATTAAGAAATTTAGAATGAGTATAGATAAAGTTGGGATGTGAGGTCTATGAGCATGTGGATTCTATGAAATAGCAATTATGGAACCAAGAGTGAACTAGAGATTAAGTAACTTTCTCTATATTCTTATTTTTTTTAAATAAATGGACCATATGCACTAAATGATGATCTGTTAGGATAAATATATGTATATATATATATATATATATATATATATGTGTATATATATATATATGTAAATATATACACGTATATATAGCACATAAATATACAACACATATAATAGTATATCATAACATATTACATTGCATTGTATTATAACAGTTCTGTAAGTACAGTGTCACATCTATGTGAGGGGAGATATGATTTCATTGATGTTGGAAGTCCCCAGAAAGAAAAGTCCCCCTGCCAGTACAGTAATTGTTCTGTGACATCAAACCATAGAGTCTGACTGAGTCAGTAAAAGAACACAGTGGCTTGCTCAATATCACACAACTAATATATGTCAGAGACTGAACTTGAAGCTAGAGCATTCTGTTTCTAAGGCCAATTATATAATTGTGAAATGTAATCAATCATTTCCTAATTTAGGATTTAATGTAGCCTAATTATGAAAAGTTTCCTACATTAGACATCTATTATAAACCAACTACTTTTTTATGACTATACACTTACTTTTAAAAGACAAATAAGTACCTCTGAGTATTAATTGACCTAAGATAAATAGAATTCTGCATTTATAGAATATTAATTTCCTACTTTATTTAATTTTGAACCTCCCCATTTTAAAATGCTCCATACAATTAGCTGCAGTATGATTGCATTTATTCAATCACTCAACAAAATTTTTGTTAAGTGCTGGGTATACAAAGGTAAAAATAATGCAATTCCTATCCTCAAGGAGCTTACATTCAAGGAAGGGAAACAACATGTGCATAAATTAGAATATTCAAAGTAAATATAAGGTAAATTGAGGAAGAAAAGGCACCAACAGTGAAGATATTGAAAAAGACTTCTGAAAAAGTAGCAAAGAATTCAATGAGACTGATAGGGATGAAAGAGAACACACTTCTGTAATCGGCGATAGCCAGTACAAAAAATTGAAATGGAGTATGATGTCACATGAAAGGCACAAAAAGACCACCACGAATGGATTGTAGTGTATAGGAAGGGAAATAATATATAATAAGAGTGAAAAGATAAATTGGGGCTAGATTGTGAAGAGCTAGAAGATAATAATATTTTATATTAGGTCCTAGGGGCAATAGGATAGCTATTGTCTTAATTCTAAAAGACAGTACGGCTCAGTGAATTAAACAAAAAAAAATTGTTAGTTAGAAGATTCATCCTGTGTCCTTACACTAACTTAGATCCCAATCAGATTGATGATACTTAATTTGTACTCAGTAGGTCCAAATCATTGGGTTGGTTATATCATTCGCAAGCTCTTTGTAAGCACAAAACTGTATTTCCAAATTACAGAAGTGAGACAGCATTCAGAGGCCATCTAGATTAACTCATATCTGACCAGGAAATCCTGCTGTTTAAAAACTTCTAGTTAAGGAGTAATCCCTTCTATTTGAGGATGGCTCTAATTATTAAAAAGTTTTTTTTTTTTTTTTTCCTGACTTGAGAAAACTGCTTCCACCCTTGTCCCTTTCTTATTTTGCCCTCTGGGGTCAGTAGAACAAGTCTAATATCTTTTCTTCAGATATTTTGAAGATAGCCCAATAAGCTAAATTAGTGTTTAAAATTATCTAAATGTTACATCTAGAAAAAGTTTTGGGGATCTTCTAATTCACTCCTTTTTTAGATGAGGAAACTAAGGTCCAGAGAGTATGCGTTGCTTAAACATAGATCTCAAAAACTAATAAGGCCAGAATGAAAACCAAGGTATTCATGCTGCCACTCAGGTATTCTTTCTATTGTAGTATATGTTGAAGTTTTTCAACATACATATTCTAACTAAACACATTTATTATTACTATGTTTATAAAACATTTTCAAGGTTGCCAAACTATTTGTATGTACTTGATCAGATTTGATCCTTAAAATAACCCAGAACATTATTATTGTTGTTCAGTCATTTTTTGAATTGAGTCTGATTCCCTATGAACCCAGTTAGTGCTTTCTTGGCAAAGATACTGGTGTGGTTTGCTATTTCCCTCTCCAGCTCATTTTACGGATGGAAGAAACTGAGAAAAACAGGGGAAGTTACTTGCCTAGGGTCATATAGCTAGTAAGTGTCTGAGGCTAGATTTGAACTCAGGAAAATAAGTCTTCCTGACTCTAGACTTGTGCCCTATCCACTGTACAATTTAGCTGTCCAACAACCCTGGAAACTAAATGTTATTTTAATGTCCATTTTTCAGAAGTCAAATTACTTATCTAAGATCATAAATCATAAGTCTGAAGCAGAAATCAAACCAAGTTTTACCTGACCCTGACTTCAGTATTCTATTCACTGTACCATGGAACTGCCTAGATATATACCTACCTAAATATAATAGAAGGTAACATCAAAAATGTAATCCATAAAATATCCTAGGAATTTTGAAGGAGAAAATATTTTATGGTGGGACGAGTAGGGAAAGCTGCTCATAACTGATGGTACCTGAATGGAATCTTGAAAGAGGGAATTGATTTGGAAAAGTAGGGGAGCGTCTCCAGATCATGAAGATGATAATGATGATGTGATGATGATAAAGATGAAGAGTGGTATTTAATAATCGACTCTACTGATTTATCATTCCAAACAGAAGAATTTTCCTTTTAGAAGGCATGATTTTTTAAATTAAGCAACATAGTTTAAATAAATATTATTTCAACTAATAATGAAATTAATAAATTGCATGATTTCTGGATTTGTAGCCAATCTTAACTAGAGAAAAATCTGTTGATTTAGAAATCTGTTGAATTTAAGATGAAAAGCTAAGGCATGAGGAGGTGGAGTTGTGACTTTATTATACATGTACACAGATACACTCTTTCATATAGAAATAGAAAGATACAAATACACCTAGAAAGTCACATATAAGGAATCATGTTCCACATATGTATACACACACATATAGCAAGAGACACACATTCAGAAATACTAATGTAGCCTGAACCAAATAATTCTATTCTAAATAAGTCTTAAGTGAAAACAGTAAAAACAAAATGAAATATCAGCATAAAATGAATGCTTTAGATACACTGCCTTAAAAAGTAGCGCTTGGATTGGAACCTAAGGCTAATCTCATGCATTTATTTAGCTAGTTTTATAGTGTGTTGGTTTTGGATTTGAAGCTATTAGAATAAATGCAGATGGAAAGTGTTTTTACAGTAGGGAAGTAATTAAATTGGGTGTGGGAACTTTGTCAGGAGAATTCTTGGAGTGACATATGTGTATCAGCAAATTCTTTGTCTTGCTTGGCCTTCATTCCCCTTTTGGAAAGAAACACTTGGGCTACAGATGTGACTGGCACATTGGGATAAGGGGAATTTAGAAACCTATGCAATATAACCAGGGCCAAAAATGTCTTACCAGAAATATTTCTTGTTTATGCATTGAAAGCCAGACATTAGTGGCAATATTTTTTCGGTTACACAAAACTATTTATCTTGATGGATGATTAGCATTAATGGATACACTGTGCTTCACTTAAGAATTGTCATTCTTTAAAAAGTCTTCTGTTCTACTTATTCTTCTGTGGTATTCCCTTGGCCAGAAGACACACAGAGACAGAGAGAGAGAGAGAGAGAGAGAGAGAGAGAGAGAGAGAGATTTTCTTTTAACATTATGATTAGCGCTAAAGAGCTAAATCTAAAAAAAAAAAAAAAAAAAAAAAAAAAAAAAAAAAAAATATATATAATCTGTTTTGTTTCCTGATCAATACCTAACTAAATTTAGGGATAGATGGAGTGAAAATTGAAAAAAAAAAATGCTTTCATCAACCTATACTTGATAACTCTGAATCTATTAATTCTCTAACAAAAGAATCACCAATTCTCATCACTCACCCATCCCCCATTTTCAGGATACCAAAGCCTTTAAAAAACAAAAACAAAAACAAACAAACAAACAAACAAACAAAACACTGTTGGGCTAGAGGAAAGAAAACTGTTTTTTTTTTTTTATTTTGACATTTCTCACACTTTTATTTTATTCTGTTATAATTTTCCCTCCTCAAAAAAGACTGAATTTTTTTTTTATTTTAATGATTTATTATTCATATAGTTTATTAACAAGACTTTTTGCCTGCTTCCTATTTTTTTGGTCAATTCCCTTTCAGCACTTTTACCAGAGAGTGATCAGGGAACAGAAAGGAAATGAAACTCAAATCAATCAATTTTGTTGCATGTTTGGACCATTAGCAAAGCACTGGTGAAGCAGAAAGTCAAAATCATTGGCTGAGATGAGAATTTGAGTTTCTTTGTGGATTTCATCATCAAAAACATGTGTTGAGTGACTTTTGGATATAGTACTATATGAATCATGGTCCTTGCCCTATCCTATAGTGGCATAAAAACAAGACTATCAACAATTACGTATATATATATATATACACACACACACATCATACACACACACAAATTATGGACAGAATGATATAAAGAAAAAATAAAAGATTAAAAAATATTTGAAATATTTATTCTTTTAAAGCTAGAAAAACATGTAATTACTTTATTCTTTTTCTTCCCCTCCTCCATTAACCTGAATAATCGAGGGTTGCCTATACCCTATCTTTCACTCCTTGACAACTTTAATGATTTATCTGAGATCACACATGTTGTTAGTAGCAGAAGCAGAAACAGATCATAGGTCTCCTGCCTTTTTTCTCTAGTTACTTGGCTATTATCAAAAGAAAGACTAAATGAGTAGGATGAGTTCCCCACACTATATATTCCAATTATTTTAGCAGATACTTGGAACTAATTTTGATTTACCAGTTAATTTTAAAATCAGGCACAGAAAGTTAAACTGGCCAATTTCTATGCAAGACCAGAAAAATCATACAACCAAATCACATCATTTTTGCAGTTATGGGTTAATGTTAAGGTATCAAAGATGTATATACATGCAGATTTTCTCTGTGAATAGAAAACATGCTATTCATGTACTGTCTGTATAAATATGGAAAAATCTGATTATTCTTTCTTTGTACATCTCTTACATCTGTCTCCTCTTCACTCATAATTACAACTCAAGACCCTTCTGACTTTTTGCATGGGGCTATAAAACAGCCTTCTAATTAGCCTTTTACCTCCCAATTTTTCAAGTTTGTTCTCTATTTAGTTGCCTTCATAATATTCCTCAGAGCACGTCTGATTATGTCACCCTGCCTTCCCTCCCTCAATCACCCACACAAAGAAATTTGAGTGGATCCCTGTTGCATTTAGAGTAAAATTCAAACTTCTCAGCTTGGCATTGAAATAACTTCACAATCTGGCTCTAGCCTAGCTTTCCAGGCTTGCTGCCCACTCTGCATTCCAACCAAATTTCTGTACTTGTTGTTTTCCCTAGTGCACACACAATATCCTACCCCTTTTCTTCCTTAGATTTTTTTTTGTTTTGTTTTTTTGGCTCATCAGCTGTACAATTTCCCCTTACTGCGGATATTCTGCAATTTTGTCTTGAGGCCTCTTCTCTTATCTCTCTACAGATCATATTTTGGTGATATAATCTGGTACCATTGTTTCAATTTTCATCTTTATTCAGATTGTTATCAGATCTATAAATCAAGTTCAAACTTTGCTATTGAGTATTAGTCCCACATTTATAGCTAAATGTTGGACTGTATGTGCCAGAAACATCTCCAGATTATCTGGTCAGGACTCATTATCTTTGGCCCTAAATCTACTCTTTTCCAAATCTCCATTTTAGTTAAACATAAAACTATTCTCTCAGACTCCTAGGTGTGTAACTTTATTCCACCCATTTAAAAGTAATTTCAGTAAATCTTCCTCAATCCCTCATTCTTCAAACTCCACATTTGGCAATCATTTGCCAAACCTTGCCATTCCTGCTTCCATGATATTTCTTGCCTATGACTCTTTTGCTTTATTTTCTGCCCCATGTGAGTTTAGATACTTATCACATGTTGTCAAAATTACTCAATGACCGTATTCTTCATCATCAAACAAGCTTCTCCTGAAAAGTTCATTTAATGACCAGAGATGCATTTGATCTGTTACATGCAAAACATTGTTTTATTTTCCTTGTAAACTAAGATTACCAGTAGAATCTCCATTTTTTCTGTTGTCTAAGCTTACAACCATAAAATCATAAAATATCAGAAATGGAGTAGACTTACACCTACTCCAATTTGTTCTCCTTCAGGTCTCAACTCATCATCCACATATTCTATAAAGTCATTACTGGCTATTTTAATTCTTGGTCTCTAAATTTGGGCAGCACTTGGAGACTTTTCTATATAATATAACCATATGTTATTCAATTGCTGTTTTTGTATGTGTTAATCTTGTTTCCCCAAGTAGACCATTAGTTAATTGATAGGAGAAGGCATGTTTTATATTTATATGATTCTCACATGTCCTTTTGTGTAGTGTCTCATTGTTCAATTTATCTCCTAACACTTCTTACTCAGCCAGACATTTGAAAGATGCAAACAATGAATTTATATAATCAATCCATTAACTATTTTGCCTATTACTACAATTTATGTGTAACACCCTATTATAATAATTAGTTCATTCAAAGCCTTGGGCAAGCATAATAACATGTAAGAGTCACATAGTTCCTTCTTTCTGAGCTTCATGGAGCTTATTTTATACAAAAAAATTTTTTTCAGATGTCTAGTTAGTAAACTCCTGATATTTAGGTAGAAGTTGGGCTTTCTGACTAACTATATTTTTATCTATATCTATTTTTATCTATCTCTGTGGTTTAAGACAAAATACAATTAATTTAAAATGCTTTAATGACAAAGTACTAGATTAAACACACACATATACATATATGTATATGTGTATATATGCACAACATACACACAAACAATTTGAGGAAAAATTCAACCTTTTCTCAGAACTTTCCCCCATTGTTGGTCTTCTTCTTCAAGTTATATATAGAGCCAATGAGAATCCTTGATATATTCTTTTTCTGCCATAGCTCAGTATTAGCTTTGTTCTTCAGATATGTTATAAAATGACATACTGCTTCAACCTCTTTCAATTTTTCTGTGTCCTAAGATAACTTCTGCTTTTTAAAAAAAAATTTAATAGCTTTTTATTTACATTATTGTATGCATGGGTAATTTTACAGCATTGACAATTGCCAAACCTTTTGTTCCAATTTTTCCCCTCCTTCACCCCACCTCCTCCCCTAGATGGCAGGATGACCAATACATGTTAAATGTATTAGAGGATAAATTAAATACTAAATAAGTATACATGTCCAAACTATTATTTTGCTGTACAAAAAGAATCAGACACTGAAATATTGTACAGTTAGCCTGTGAAGGAAATCAAAAATGCAGGTGGGCAAAATTATAAGGATTGGGAATTTGATGTAATGGTTCTTAGTCATCTCCCAGAGTTCTTTAGCTGAGTATAGTTGGTGTAGTTCATTACTGCTCCATTAGAACTGATTTGGTTTATCTCATTGCTGAAGATGGCCAGGTCCATCAGAATTGATCATCATATAGTATTGTTGTTGAAGTATATAATTATCTCTTGGTACTGCTCATTTCACTCAGCATCAGTTCATGTAAGTCTCTCCAGGCCTTTCTGAAATCATCCTGTGGTCGTTTCTTACAGAACGATAATATTCCATATTATTCATATACCACAATTTATTCAGCCATTCTCCAATTGATGGGCATCTACTCAGTTTCCAGTTTCTGGCCACTACAAAGAAGGCTACCACAAACATTCTTGCACATACAGTCCCTTTCCCTTCTTTAAGATCTCTTTGGGATATAAGCCCAGTAGTAACACTACTGGGTCAAAGGGTATTCACAGTTTGATAACTTTTTGAGTATTAACTCCTGCTTTTTATGAGAAATTCCTTACAGCATGATCAAATTTGTCACATAAAAACTTTGATTCACTTAAGGAAATGTACAGGCTCTGTTCACATTAAAATTTGATTGACTGAAATAATCAAAATATGTTCTTGCCAAACAAAAGAAATTACCTTTCAATAGGTAGAATAATCAATGGAACAATATGTCTTGTTGCTTTCTCTAACGAATATTTATTGCTAATTTTTCCCTATTTCTTATTTTTTCCTCTCATACATGTTAACACTATGATGTTTAAAAAATAAATTTTCTCAAAATTCACTGATGATCTTATTGCCAAATTCAATGACCTTTCCTAAGTTCTTATTTTTCTTTCTCTGTTGCCTTTTTTGGTTATTTTTGTGTGTGAAGCAATTGAGGTTAAGTGACTTCTGTAGAGTCACACAGCAATAAGTGTTACGTGTCTGAGGCCAGATTTGAACTCAGGTTCTGCTGATTTCAGGATCATTGCTCTATCTACTGTGCAATCTAGCTGCCCCTCTCTGTTGTTTTTTACAATTAACCATATTCTCCTAGATATCTGTGGAAATCTCAGTCTGTCACAAGAATTAGTCTACCACCTTAATTTAGCTTATATATGTATGTATGCATAACTCACACATATATACACAAATACTATAATATGATAAAAAAAAAAAGCTATGTATGTGGAATCAGGAGACATAAATTTAAATCCTATGTCTAATACTGATCCTCAATTTGCTCATAATGTTTATCACTGTCTCTCAGGATTATTATAAGCATCAAATAAGGCAGTGAATGTAAAAGTTACTTTATAAGTAGGAATATGATGTATTATTAATGCACTCTTTTAGACTATTAGAAAATTTACATACACTAAGGTGATAAAGCCTTTGATTTGTAAGAGCAAAGTAAATAGCTTAAACCAGGGGAGTCAATTTTGCAAATAGTAAGGAATGATTTGTCTTAGGAATTCTGTGAAAGAAAAAAGTGGATTGTGGTCTGGAGCAATAATGTAGAACTATATGTGGCAACTAGAACTTGACCTTGGCCTTGAAGGTTGATGGATACTTTAACAAGCAAAGATGGAGATATAAGGCATGCTAAGGAAAGGCATGCTAAGGAAATGAGACTAAAAGTTCAGGTAGGAATGAACCAGATATTTTGTGGGGGAAATAAGTAGAGTAGCTAGTTTGGAATAAAAATATCTTGTGGGTCAGCATTAGAAATTCAGCTTAGAGCTAGATTATAAAAAAAAAAAAAAAACTTTGCCAAATTTAAATTGTAAAATTGTGGCACATGAATGTAATCAAATGTCATTTGGGCTGGGAGAAATGATTAGGTGTAATTCTGGGAAGAATGGGAAAACATTTATAAACTGATACAGAATTAAGAAGAACCAAATGAACAAAATACATATAGACTGCAAAGAAAAGAACACTAACCCAGTTGAGATATTGTAATGATCAATCTTTTCCCAGAGAGGAGGTGAGAAAGTAATTCTTTTTTTATTCAAGTGAGGTACAGGATGTTGCATATATTGTTAATTAAAAGATAATAGCTAACATTAATATAGAGCTTACTGTATGCCAGTCACTCTGCTGAGCACTTATCTCGTTTTATCTACAATAATCCTGGGACATAGGTACTATTATTATCCTTAACTTATAGATAAAGAAATTGAGGCAGATAACAATTAAGTTACTTGGCCAGGTTCACACTACTAGGAAGTGTCTAAGGTAAAATTTGAACTTGGCTCTACCTGAACTCCAAACCCAGTATTTTATATGCTATTCCACCTGGTTGTCATTTTACATACTGTCATGATTGTGGTTAGTTTTGTTTAACGGTTTTCTTTGTTTCAAGGAAGAGCCCATTTGTTTCTGGAGTAGGATATGTTGGCATCAGTGTGGTGCAAAGGAGAAGGCATCAAAAAAAAAAACTCACATGAACAAACACATTAATTAAAGAGTCTAGAGTGAAAGTGGAAAACCAGTTAGAAACATAGTGATCTAGGTGTTAAGGGATAATAGCTTAAACTAGGGTTGTATGAATGAGGGTGGAAAGGTTCAAGTAAATTGGAGACCCATTAATTAGGGGGGAAAATTGGCAAGCTTTGTGAAATGGTTGGTGGGACATAGAGACTTGAAAAAGAAGAGTCATGGATGACTCTAATTCTTAAGATTTATCTACAGAGTAATTTGGAGAGTTACCCTAATTTCAAATCTAAATTTTCTGCTCCAGGTGGTATTGTGTGGTTGCCACTTAGTATTAAAGAGCTGTAAAAATCTCATTTGCCTTAGCCATATATACATAGCTCATATATTTTAAATTCCAACATCAGTACAGATTTTGTCTACATAGTGTTTGGAAGAGGAAGTGAGATCAATTTTTAGAAGTTCCTTTTCCCTTTTCAAATAATAAGTACATTTCCTCTAATAAAAATTTCGCACCTATGAAAACTTCTCACTTTGAAAAGCTGTATATGACTCCTTCTAAATCTAAAGTTGTTATTTCCTACTTATTAGCAAACTGTATACCTATTTCCTGCCAATTTGTGTTGCTCCTCAGGTATGAGAAAGCTCAGGATTTCCTCTCATAAAAATAGTTGGTTTCAACTCGCAAGTCTGCAAATAGAGTTATGATTCCTCATCCAAAAAACAACTAGTATTTCCTATAATGGATTATACAATTGTTATGACTTTGGGAGTATAACACAAGATAGTTTTTCTTGGTAATTGTCCGCATTGAGTGAATGTAGTTATACTACCCGAATAGCTAAAATAACAATTGCGTTGAACTGTTAACCTTGAGGATCCATAAAACTCTCAAAATCATCTCTTCCATTTTGCTCTTTTAATTTTGTGTAATCTGAAAATATTTGAGAAACATTTATGCAATACTTATTGTGTTTAAAAAAATGCATTACAGAATTAGATAAAAAAGAAAGGACAGGAAAACAGCATCTACTCTTGAGAAGTTTAAATTCTATGGTGAGAGGTTGATACATGATATACTTAGATAAGTAAATACAAAATTATTTCAAGAGAGCAAAAGCACACTTATGGACAAAGGTGGCACCTAATCTAAGAGGAAGTTGTTAAATAATCGACTGTGATCTGCCTAGTGCTCAAAGTAGTAATCATTTAATTTCTTTTGCAAGTATGAACAGCCCTAGTTAGAAGGCAAGGAATTTCTAAGCCAATATGACAAGAAGTAAAACAAATTGTAGGCAGCTTTGGAAGCTAGTCAGCCACTTACTTCTTGTCATCTGGCTTTCATCTCTATAGTCCTCTGCAAATAGCTCTCTCCATAGGATTCTTCCTATGTCTGTGCAGTTTATTATTGAGAGTGCTTGCCTTTTCATTGACTATTCCCCTAACTGGAATGCTTTGCCTTTGCACCCCTAGCTACTCACTTTTCTGGCTTCTTTCAAGACTCAGCTCAGATCCTATCTTCTGCAAGAAGACTTCTCTGTCCCTCATTGATAATGCCTTCTCTCTGAGATAGTCTTTTATTATACTGTCTGTATCTTGTACATGATGATTTGCATATTATGCCATCTTTAGAATAAGAGTTTCTTAAGATCAAAGAACCTGGTTTTTGTCTGGTTTTGTATCCGTAGTACTTAACAGAGTGTTCTGTACATAGTAAGTGCTTAAGAAATGTTTTTTTTTTTTTTTGACTGGGTGGAAACTTCACTTAGTCTGTAATCTAAAACAATTTAGTCCCTGACAGTAAAAAGAAAAAAGAAAAAAAAAAAAAGAAAAAAATTGAATCGAATCCAATTAACATAAGCAAGTTTACAATCAAATGTGGGAAGACAACTCATAATAGAAAGCAGGAAAGGAGGAAGGAGAGACAGAATACATGAAAGTGTTGTTGCATGGAGCTGAAACCAGGAAGAAATAGGTACAAAGTAGAGTGAGCCCAGAAATCCAATTTCTGCCACCTATAAAAGAAGGCATAGGGAGTAGTTTGATACTCTACCCTCAAGCCCTCTCATCCAGATTAAAGAAAGTAGTGTCAGTCAAGGCTTTATGTAACAGAGTGATGAGATTAGCAATGATGACCTTAATCTGAAAGACATATCTTGTTTTATAGAGTTGAAATCAGGTACAGTAGCAGATACAAATAGGTTTCCAGATCTATTACAAATATTTATCTTTTCACTTCTTCTTGAGAAATATTCTTTATTCTAACCAACAGTGTATAAAAATTAGTAAGTTAGTGAGACTAGCCTAAACTTATCCCTTCTAAATTATAATTCCTCCTTTACCCTCCCTACAATTCTCAATATTATTATAACTCCAACAATATTGACCCCTTCTGATAACAAGGCTTTAAAGATTACCATGGCTAGAGTTAAGTGTCCCAAAAATTATCAGAGGAGTTGATGTAGTTTTAAATATGAATGTAATTGCAGCCTAGGTAGACATAACAAACATTTGATTTCACAGAATGTACACAGGATGTTTATTGCTTTGCACTTAATTATTAAGATTTAATCATTTCAGATAGCCTATAGAATGATCTTTTTTTGCTTTGTAAAAAAAAAGTCTTAGAAGCAAATTCAAACATAATTTCAAAATAACAGGTCTAACAATATTTTCACTATACTACATATACACTACTTAGGAAGAACAAAAAATAAAATACTACCTAAGATAATTTAAATATTCAAAAAATCTGTACATAAAAGGGAAAATATCCTAAAGAAAAAATGGCACAGAAAACTTGGCTATCCAGAATAATTTTTCCTTAGAATTCTAAACAGTTGAAGATTATTTAGATATAATATCTATACATACATATATATATATATATACATACACAATCTGTTCATCCTGTATTGATTTACAATTATAAGTAATATACTTTGATGAGTTTTTTTCATAAAATCCCTAAATTGAGCACCATTTTATAGATATAGCTATAGATTTCTTATATTTTTATTATGCAACATTTTTTCTTGATATATTTATGGATTCTATCATTTCCTCCTTTCTCAGATGAATGTCTGTCTGTCTCTGGGTCTGTGTGTGTGTGTGTGTGTGTGTGTGTGTTATGTGTAGGGAGTATCATTGAGCAGATGGTACATACAATGAATGGGCAGATAAATGGCCATGTTCAGCCCATGAATGATTAGGATAGAAAGGGTGATAGAGGAGATACTAATGTATTTTGATGAGTTCACATGTTCTTTTATAGAATAAAAATTGCTGGGCAAGAAAACCGATCATGGTGCTAATAGAGCCAAATTTCTGGGTTTAATCCATGTATGAGATACTTTGTCTTGCATCAAAAAAATTGTTTAATAGCCATGGATTATCCTATTAATCCAAGTCATCTGTCAAACAAATGTGTGCCCTTGGTTCAAGAGGGACCACAGAAGAGAATGTAGATGGATCTACATATCCCATGAGAACCACAACCCCAATTCAATTTCTCAGTGAAAGCATCACCTAATAATAATAATAATAATAATATATACATATATATATATATACATATATATATATGATGTACACATTCTCTTGATGCCTCAGAGTGGGTGAAGCCCATATTTTAAGGGCTCCCTATCCTTAAGATGAAATAAGAGTGAGATAATCTCAGAATTCTTGCTGTATTCCCCAAAGTTGCTACTAGTCTCCATGCCAAATGAGACAAGCTTTCCAGCTTTTCCTATGCTGCTTCTAAAGAGCATTTCTGGCAGAATCTTGATGGTAAAGCATTCAAATATTCACAGAATTGAGTTTCACATCAGAGAAAATTCTAATTTTAGCCTTTTAAGGGTAAATGCTAAAGTCAGAATTGTCTTTTAAATATTTTGATAACATTGCTACAAAAATTTTGATTATTTTGGAAACATTTTAAATGTTTCATTTATTCCCTTTTTTTTTTCAAAAAAAATTATAGAGCAGTCTTTATTTTAAATTTTAAATAAAGAAAAGTCTTTAGGATTGCTAGATAATCTTGGATAAATTAGGTAGCTAGATGGCACAGTGAACCCTGGGACTAGAGTCAAAAAGACCAAATGCTTATTACATGTGTGTGAAGTCAAGTTACTTAGCCTCTGTCTACCTCATCTTATTCAATGGTAAAATGTAAATAGTGATAGCACTTACCTGTCAGCGATAATAAAATAAGATATATTTATAAGATACTTAACACAGTGCCTAGCACATAACAGATAATAAATGGTTCCTTCATATATATGTACATATACACATATCTGTAGTGGTACAAAGTATTACTATTCAAAGTATTACTATTTACAGAAAGAAAGCTTGAGGATTAGAAAAGTTTACTTATACTCACATGACTATTAAGTCATGAAACTCTACCAGGAACAAGGGTTTTATGAGTCTCTACCTCTAATGCTCTTTCTACTATGGTGCATTTTATTGTCTTGGGAAAGTCTTTGATAACTTTCTCTAGTATAGGTAAATTGTGACAAAACTGACCAAAATTAATTTTTTTAGTTTGCACTTTCATCTGGGATCATTCCTCAAGCATTTATTATGTACTTCATATCCCTACTGCACTAGGTGCTATGTGGATAAGGGTACATCAGAAGTATTAAATGTATTCCTCATTGTTCAGTCTGTATTCAGGTAAATAGCAATGAAAGTTTGGTTTCCATTAGTTTGTAACCTCGACAAAGATAGCTGATTTTTTTGTTTGTTTTCAAATAGAGACTAATAATATTTATTTTTTTGCATTTTAAAGACTTTAGAATTGCATTGTGTAGAGTAGTGGTGGTGGTATTTTTAGAGTGCTTATCCTTTTCCAAAAGGCAAAGGGTATATTCATAAATATTCAATGAACAGAATTGCATTTACCAGGATTTTTACCTGCAGATTCTTCTTTGGTGAAGATGACATATCAGTTTGCATAGTTCTCTCTAAATGATGGAGTATCAAGACAGATTTCAATGTCTACTTATTTAGATAGTCTGGTTTATTCAGCTGCTAGGTTTCTTTTTTTAAATATATTTTCATATTACTTTTCACCAATTGGCTTTTCTGTTTATAATGTCACTCTTAAAGAGTAACACCTACTTAGCCTGACATATGTTTTTTATTTCAAAGTTCTCTTCTAATATTACTCCCTTTTCATGAATGCAATGGGAGCAATATTTAGAGAATTGGGGAAGATTGTGAATTGGTTCATTCTATCATCCCACCAAAAATCTTGTCATTTTGATTGATAAAATGACTGTCTTAAAGAATGAGACCAATTCTAACATGTGAACCCTGATAGGACTTCTTTACCTGAAAGCCAGCACTGAATAAGATTTAACTCAATGGAGTTTTTGCCCCCATTCAGCCCTTCAAAGGAAAAAAAATCTGTGAGTTAAATTTTAAAACATATGGTTCTTTAGCCCAATCATAAAGCCATTAGAAGAAAATAAGTGAACCATGATCAAGATCACCAGTATTATTGATCAAATAATATAATGCATTTAAAGTCCTTCACAAGATATAGATTCCCTTGTAAAGCTAAGACGCTATTGCTATCATTTATAGCATAGGGTTTTATATACCTTTATATTTACCTTCTAGATAAAATTGAACCACAAAAAATTAAATAATGCCAAGGAAGAATTCATTCCTACTGTTTTCCATTCCCTTTTTAAAAAAATAAAGTTCTATTTGTTCTGTATATATGCATTCTGCATTATATTTCATACAGATATGTGTTCTATGATTATTGCAGTCTAATTGGTGCATGAATTGGTTTAGAAATGTAATCTCTATATATCCAATTTCATAAATATCATGTCCAACATGTCTCTTTCTTTCCATCTGTATGTACATATAGATAAATAGATGCACTCATATATATTTCATTACATATTTCCCAATTGCATGTAATTAAAAAATATTTCATTAAAAATTGATTCCAAATTTTCTCTTTCCCTCCAACCAATCCATCCTCCTTGAGAAGGCAAGTAATTTGATATACATTATACATGGAAGTTATGCAAAACATATTAACCATGTTGCAAAAGAAAACAGAGGCAAAACTGGAAGTGGTCAGCTTTTTCTTCATGGGTCATTTTGAACTGATCATTGTCTTAATTGAAGCAGCCAAGTCTTTCACAGTTGATCATCTTAAAATATTACTATTTCTATGATAATATTCTCCTGATTCTGCTCACTTCAATTTGCATGATTTCATATAGATATTCCCAGGTTTTTCTGCCTGCTCATCATTCTTTATAGAACAATTATATACTACAGTTTGTTTAGCCATTCCTCAATGGATAGACATCTCAATTTCCAACTCTTTGCCACCATAAGAAAAAGTTACTGTAACTATTTTTGTACAAAAGTGGTCCTTTCCTTTATTCTTTGATCTCTTTGTGATACATAGAAGTGGTTTTGCTATTGTAAATGTTATGCAAAATTTTATAGCTTTGGGGGCATACTATCTTTTTTTCTTTCTTTTTTTTATTATAGCTTTTTATTTACAAGATATATGCATGGGTAATTTTTCAGTATTGACAATTGCCAAACCTTTTGTTCCAACTTTCCCCTCCTCCCCCCTTCCCCAGATGGCAAGTTGACCAATACATGTTAAATATGTTAAAGTATAAGTTAAATACAATATATGTATACATGTCCAAACAGTTATTTTGCTATACAAAAAGAATCAGACTTTGAAATAGTGTACAATTCGCCTGTGAAAGAAATAAAAAATGCAGGTGGACAAAAATAGAGGGATTGGGAATTCTATGTAGTGGTTCCTAGTCAACTCCCAGAGTTCTTTTGCTGGGTGTAGCTGGTTCAGTTCATTACTACTCTATTAGAAGTGATTTGGTTCATCTCATTGTTGAAGAGGGCCACGTTTTGGGGGCATAATATCAAAATGTTCTTCAGAATGGTTGGCCTAGTTCACAACTCTTCCCACAGTGTATTAATGTAACAGTTTTTTCACAACTCCTCCGACATTGATATTTTTTTTTCTTTTCTGATGTGTGACCCAATCTAAAGGATGTGAAGTGAAATTTGAAAGCTGTTTTGATTGGCATTTCTCTAATCAGTAGTGATTTAGAATTTTTTTATGTGACTATCAATAACTCTGATTTCTTCTCCTGAAAACTGCCTGTTCATATCTTTTGACAATTTATCCACTGGTGAATAGTTCTTATTTTTACAAATTTGGTTCAATTCCCTATATATTTTATCTGAGATACTTGCTATAGATTTTTTTTCCTATTTCCTCTTTCTAATTAGCTTTATTTCTACATAAGCTTTTTTATTTTACATAATTGAAAATATTCATTTTCTGCCATGATTTTCTCTTTTGTTTGATATTAAACTCTTATTTGTGTTCCTAGATTTGACAGGAACAGTTGCCTATACTTCCCTAACTTACTCATGATATTACTCTTTATTTTAATGTCATTATTCTTACTTTATCTTTGTATGGAGTATGAGATGTTAGTCTATGCATAACTTCTGACTAACCACTTTGCACCAAAAACGTTTGTTAGTTGGTGAGTTCTTATCTCCAAACTTTAGATCATGAAATTTTATAAGCACTATATTGCTATGATCATTCACTACTATTTATTTTGTACTTAATCTATTCCAGCCAGGACCAGATTGTTTCAACAATTACTGCTTTGTAATATAATTTGAGATCTGCTACTTCTAGATCACTTTCCTTCACATTTTTTCATTGATTACTTTAATATTCTTTACCTCTTATTCTTCCATATGAATTTTATTATTTTTTCTAACTCTATAAAATACCATTTTTGCTATGCCATTGAATAAATAGATTAACAGGCAGAATTGTCATTTTTATTATATTGGGTTGACCTACCCATGAGCAATTAATATTTTTCCATTTGTTTAAATCTGTATTTTTGTGAAAAGTGTTTTGTAATTGTGTACATATAACCCCTAGGTTTGTTTTGGCAGGTAGAATCCCAGGTATTATATATGTCTGTGATTGTTTTAAATGGAATTTTTCTTTCTATCCCTCCTGCTGGAACTCTTTTGGTAGGATATAGAAATGCTGATGATTAGTGGTTGATTTTATACCCTTTACAACTATAGTTGTTAATTGTTTCAGCTACTTTTTAGAGTTCTCTGAGGATTTTCTATAATTCTCTAAATGTACTATTATTTCATGTGCAAAAATTAATCATTTTGTTTCCTCATTGCCTATTTATTTTCCTTGAATTCCTTTTTCTTATTTTATCACTATAGCTAGAATTTTTAGTACCATATTGAAAAATGGCAGTAAAAATGGACATGTTTACTTCACCCCTGATCTCATCAGAAAAGCCTCTAATTTATGCCCATTAAAATAATGTTTGTTCTTGATTTCATTTAGATATTATTACTATTCTAAGGAAGGTTGCACTGATTCCTATGTTTTTCACTGTTTTTTAATAAGAATGAATGCCATATTTTGTCAAAAGTTTTTTTTTTCCTGAATCTGAGATAAAAATATTATTGTCTTGCCTTTTTATTGATATGGTCAATTATGGTGGTGGTTTTCCTAATACTGAATCAGCCCTGGTATAAATTGCACCTCATCACAGGATATGATTTTTGTGATATGTTGTTTTAATCTCTCAGCTAGCATTTTATCTAAATATTCATTAAGGAAATTGATCACTACTTTTCTTTCTCTGTCTTTGCTCTCTGTTTTAGATATCAGAATCATATTTGTGTCATAAAAGTAAGTTGTAAGTTGATAGGACTCTTTCTTTGCCTGTTTTCCCAAATAGCTTAAAAGTAATATAATAAATTGTTTTTTAGATGTTTGGTAGAATGAATTCATAAATTCCTCTGGTCTTGGGAACTTTTTCTTAGTGTCTTCATTTATGACTTGTTCAATTTCCTTTTTTTTCTAAGATAGAAATATTTAAATATTGTTTTTCTTCTTCTATTAATCTGCATAATCTATATTATTGTAAATATTCATCCCTTTCACTTGGATTATCAGATTAGTTGACATATAATTGGGCAAAGTGACTCCTGATAATTGTTTAATTTCATTTTCATTCATGATATATTCAGCCTTTTCACTTTTAATATTTGTAAGTTTGGTTGCTTCTTTCTGTTTTTTAAGGCAAATTAACCAACGGTTTATTTTTATTATTATTATTCACTCTTGTGTGTGTAATCACTTTCCAGTTTTACTTATTAATTCAATGTTTTTAACGTCCAATTTTGCAATCTCTCTAGATTATTTTCAGCATTTCTATTTTGGTGTTTAATTGGGGGTAGAGGTTAATTGGTCTTTTTTGTTTGTTTCTTTGTTAATTGCATGCCCAATTTTTTGATCTGTTCTTTATTTTATTGAATAATGGTGTATAGGTATAAATCTTCCCATGAATTTTTAAATGTCATCTCATTGTTGCCATTCTCCTTAATGAAATTATTGATTGTTGCTATGGTTTGTTATTTAACTCGCTCATTTTTTAGGATTTAATTATTTAGTTTCCAATAAAGTTTAATTTATATTCCAAGTCTCCATATTAAATGTAATGCTTACTGCATTATGATCTGCAATAGATGCATTTAATATTTTTTCCTTCAGTTGCGCATTTTTATGTCCTATCATATAATTATTTTTTATGAAGGCACCATGTATAGCTGTGAAAAAAGGTATGCCATTTTTCCATTCCTTTTCAGTTTTCTCCAGAATGCTATCATATATACATTTTCTAAAATTTGACTCACCTTACTTCTCTCAATTATTTTATGGTTAGATTTAAATATTTTTGAAAATGGAAAGTTGAAGTTCCCCTCTAGTTAAAAAAAAAAAAAAAAGTCCCACACTGGTTTTACTGTCTGTTTCCTCCTTCAATTGGTGAGAATTTGGATGATATTACATTTGGTGTATATATGTTTAGTATTGACATTATTTCATCGGTTAGTGTTCTCTTTTAGCAAAATGTTTTTCTCTGCTTTGGCTCTTTTACTTAGGTCTATCTTTTGTTTTTACTTTGAGATCATGACCAATATTTTTAAAGTAAAAATTTACTCTTTATAACAAACCATTTAATTTTGCATATAAATGAATTAGTCTTAATAAAGTTATAGTGACAGAATTAAATAATTAGGCTAAACTGGTGATGATTAATGTTTTATTTCTTCCTTTTGAATGGAATCTTAACAATGGGATGCTTATATCATTTTCTATTCATTATTCAGTCTTTTTACTGGATTGAGGTACTAATATGTGGTATAGAAAGTTAAATAAGTTAGTTAAAACAGGTTGATAGAAGCTGCTAAAAAATCAACAGAAGATCCTTTTGTTTTAAATCAAGGATTTGTTTGCTGTGAAAATATTTTCTAATGAGTCACAGAAGAATGTAAATTTCTCAGACTCTTCTCCATCTACTGAAAATCAAAATCTCAGTGGTAATATAGTATTGAATGTTGGCATGTATAAACTCCATTCTATGAAACAAAGATCCTGCTAACTAATGATATCTATAGTATTTTCAGGCTATAAAAACTTAGTGACTCTTTTTTAAGATATTCACTCTTTTCTCCTCTGCTTTCATTGAGAAAAGAAAAATAAGAAGCAATTTTCTCTGATAATTACTATTAGAATCCAAATGGGAAAGTGTTGAATAGTTAGTATACCACCAGTGGGATAAATCACAGAACTTCTTTGGTTTCTTACTTATTTGGAAATTCATAATGTTTCACCATTGTGCAACCATGTTTTTAATTTAAAAATTAATATGATGCCATTAATGACTTGACAGGTCTATAAATTATGAACAGCTAAAAATTGATATGGGATTATTAAGGTAAAATGCAGCTTTCTCAATTTATATGAAGTGTAAGATATAATTAACTAAATATATACATTAAGTACATGTTACATTTATTACCAAAACATAAATTATATGCATTTAAAAACAAAAGCTATAAAATATATCAAAACTGCCTTACCAAGAAATCATTTCATATTAAACTAATAAAGATACTTTAATCCAAAGTAGCCATAATACAATTTAATGAAGGACTATATCATACTTAACACTATAAAATCAAATAAGGTTGTACTGTACACTAAAAAATGTTTTGCAAACTACAGTAGTATATAGATGATGATTATTGCTATTAGTTATTATTATTTTTCATAAAATGCATTAGTGTAATTCTAATTTTTTTGTTAAATCACAATTTTGATTTTACCTTCCTCTTTTATCTTAGCTTTGATGTTTTTTCCCTTTGTTTATTAGTATAAATGCTATTAAAAAAGCCCAGAAAAGAGAGTATAGAGTATACTTTAGGACAGAGTAGGCTTTTAACTTGTGGAGACAGATACATCTAATAAATAGACGAGGTTCATCTAAAGCAATGTGAATATAAAAAGACATTTGGGAATGCCTTCATGAAATGGTCAGACGTAAGACCAGCTCTTGTTGCAACAATGATGTATAACCCTGAAAAGTCATGAGCTTGGAAGTAGGTGAAGAGAAAATTGGAATGAGCAATATTGATGTTAAGAAATTCTCTCTCACAACCTCTTTCTAATTCCACAATATAGCAATCTTAGAGAATATCTAGAGGACAGAGAAGCATATTCCAGTGTTACGGTTCATTTTTCCTATCTTGGCAGATTAAAAAAAAAAAAAGGCAAATTACAAGAAGAGAAATATTAATCCAACAGAGAAGTTAATTAGAAAATTAGCACTTTACTTGAATGAAGTAAATTCCTTCTTGGTGATTTGTGGGGAGCTTTCCTTTTCCTTCAAATCTCAGACAGTGGCTTCATGTAGTAATACTAATTTTTCTTGCATATTAAAAAATCCCCCCAACACATACATATTCTTTTTATTAAAATTGTGAAAATCATTTTTGTCATATTTAATTTCAGCTAAAGTTAACTTATTAACATATTTGTAAAAATACAAAATATTAAGTGTTCATGAAATAAAGTAGATAATAGCTGTCCTTCATTCACTTTAGAAACAGTTAATGAGCATTAATTAAATACCTGTTCCAAGCATCAATCAGTATGCTGTTTTACTTTGGCAACAAGAAAATATGTATTAAGAAGTACATATAAAAAGCTATAAAGATATATATATATATATATATAGATATATATATATATAGATAGAGATATAAAGAAAATAATTGAAACAATGATGGTGCTAGAAATAAGAAAAAATTTGTAAACTTCCTATAGAAAATGGAATTTTAGTTTGTGCCTTTAAGGGAAGCCAGGAAAATAAGTAAGCAGATAGGAGGAGGGAGATTAGCTAAAATACACAAGATATAGGCAGAGAGAAAATGTAAAAGTTGCCTTCCTTAATACTTGGGTACATCCAAAAATTCCTGATGTGAGGAGGGTAGAGGCAATGAGAGGAGTTATACAATTAAAGTGGGCAAGATAGTACAAGTGGCTAAACCTAGATTATGGAAAAGTTTTGAAGACGTCACCCTTATGGTACCTAAAAATACAGGTTTCTCAATTCCTCAACCCATTATTTCCCCTCCCTGTACTCTAGAGTTTTTGATAGTCTTCCTTCCTAGATTGTTATAGGAACTCCATATTGTTGTGATGTCTTGGGGGATGATGATATTGAAGCTATTCCAATAATCTCTAGTGGGAATAATATTAGGAGTTGGGAATTTTTTTCCTCAGCAGTAGTTATACCAGTGTTGTAGTATATACCCTTTCTTAACTTAGCAGATTCAATAGTAATAACAAAGAGAAAAGAAATGGTAGACCATCAGAGTAAATTGTCTTTTTAGGACACCTATTCCACATTATTTGAAACAGTGTATTTCTTTGTGACTTTTGGGGAGCCCTCATTTTACCTGCAATTATAGGTTAGTGATTCCTAGACCTTATATAGTGACAAAAACACCACCCCACTTTACACATAGAACAAATCATATTCTTAAGTCATATTGAATTCTAAATACAATTAAAAATATATTATTTCTTTATATAAAGATGAACAAAACTTGAAAGCATGATGAAAACAATTCATAAAATAAAGTGTATTATAGCTTAACTCAATTCACTACTATTGTATAATAGAGGAGCCAAGGAAAAAATCCTTTGCAATGATAATTATATTGATATAATTATGTGTATATATATATATATACACATAATTATATCTGTTGAATGGGAGTATATACTTTGGAGCAAAATCTTTAAGAAGTTCATGTTAATCCAAGTTTGCCAAGACTTTGCCTTTGAAAATTCTGTTTGGTGAAATTTGTGTGTGATTTTTTTTTTTTTAATGTTGTGCCAGACACAGGAATGAAACAGGCTATTTAGAGCAAATTAGGATCAACTAAGTTCAGTAAACAGAAAGCCAATGCCCTGGGTAGTCTGGTTGTTTTGTTTATTTGTTTGTTTTTATATCTGGATCTTGTTGACAAATTGTTTGTGACTGAGAGCTAGGAGATTAAATGGTATCCTTCTAAATTTGGATGCCTGGATAAAACCCTTATTTAATCTGTGCATCATTGTTTGAAAGCATTGTGTTTTTTGATTGCTTGTTTTTATGTTGATTCTCCCTGCACCAATATAAGACTCTAGTCTTCAATGCCACAATAATTACTTTTAGAGAATTATTAGGGCTGATCCATTGAGGGTTAATTTTAGGAGTTACTGGAGATAATGTCTTTCTGAAAGTAGAAGCATTCTTCTTTAGATGAAAGATAGTCTGTTGAACTTTTTCAACGTAATAGTACCTATAGGGAGATATACTCTGTAGCATTGCTTTCAAAAATCAGAATTACTTCAACATCGGGATAAAGCATTTGAGTTTGAGAGAGTAGTAATAAGAAAGGAAACTATCTTTTACTTATATAGTGGGAGGGGAATAGCAGAATTTATCAGGATACCCCATGCTCTATACATTTTCTCTCAATCTAACTGATATAATCACAGAAAATAAGTGATGGGTAACAAATACAACTAGTATTATAGTTTAAATCAAATATAAAGAAATGTTCATATTTTGTTAACCCATAATATGTAAAGAAGTTCTTCTATCATCTCAGCAAATGCATTTGTTTTGAGTTATTTGTATTTACTGTCTACCTATTAAAGAAAAGGGTTCTGGTGGGTCCTTTGACCTCTAGTTTTAGCACTGATTAATTGGGAAAATATTTAATGAGCATAGTATTTCAAGTGAATATCTTGATATTCCAAGAAAATGTTTTATGGCTGCTTACATAAACCTATTTTTGTGTCTACCAAATTTGAAGTTATTCTACCTCCTAAAGAGTAATATGTTTAGAGATAAATCTTAATATTGATTCACTGACAGTGTGAATTTTCTTTTCATTGTGAACTGTTTTGTGTTATTGATCAAAGGAACTAAGAATATATTGTCCGGAAAAAAAGTCTTGGATGATATGGTAGCTGTATTCAAAAATTCTAAATATTGTTCTGTAGAAGATGATTGAACTGATTTTTGCTTATGCCCAGATGGCAGAACTAGAACAAAGGGGTGGATATTAAAGGGGGAAGAATTTTGGTTAAATATAAAGGAAAACATAGTACTATTGTCTTTTCTTTCTTTTTCTTTCCCTCCTTTCTTTCTTCTTTTCTCCCTTCCTTTATCCTTTCCTTCTTTCCTTCCTTCCATTTTTTTCTTTCTTCCTTGTTTGTTTTCTTACATTCCTTCCTTCCTTTCTTTTCTTTCTTTCTTTCCTATCAGGTTTAAATGACTTGCCCAAAGTCACATAGTTAATAAGTATCTACGGTTGGAATTATACTCAGACCTTTTTGAATCCTGAGCCAGTTCTTTCTCCACTGTATCACCTAACTGGCCTAATAATTATAATTTAAGAAAAAAAGAATGGGTTACATAAGGATAGTGCATTCCCCATAGTTTGAGTTCTTCAGATAGAAGCCATATGACCCCTTGATTAATATATTGTAAAGAGAGTTCATGATTTCTTGCAAAGGTTGTGCTAAATTATAGCTGAAGCTTGGATCCTCCCAACTCTGTTTTCTATGTAGAAAATAAAAAGGGAAATGTTTTTTTCAAACATTCTTTTTTCTAAAATGAAAAGTATTTTAATCAACAAGTAATAATTTCAGTCTTCTAGTTGGTTTGTGATTCCACAGGTATAATAGTCTATCATGGTATCCCTACTCTTAGTTCACTCGTGGCGCCATCATATTTCTATCTAAAATTTCTTATATCTTACTAGGTTTCCCAATCTCAGGTTTTGTTTTTTGTTTTTTGTTTGTGTGTGTGTGTGTGTGTGTGTGTGTGTGTGTGTGTGAAGATCACAGAGTGTTCCTTTTCACTGTTTTCTTTCTTAGAAATTTTAAATGTAGATTAACTATGATATATCACATATACTGACTCAATGAGTCAATCCTTGGAGCCCATCTATTAATGGTATAGGTATAGGTAGAAATATACAAATATACAATATATAAGAACAGCTGTAACTATACATTTTGCCCCTGTATATATAAGTAAAATTCTGATCTTTCTGGATCTCGAGGTTTAGAGCAACTGGACACAGTTGGAATTTTCTTCCTAGAAAACAGATACTAAAGACTAGATTTTGTTAGAAAAGATAATTATAAACAATCTCATCTTTTCTACAAACACAGTGATCCTATCACTACATGATATTCTGCTGTAATTACATTTTATTTTATAGATGTTCCCTATACAAGTAAATATTCATTATAAATGGAAAATATAAATATATTTCCTTTACTATAAAGTTGTTAAAAATGAATTAACTAGGAACATCTAGGTGGCACATTAGATAGAGCACCAACTCTGAAGTCAGGAGGATCTGAGTTCAAATCTGGCCTCAGAGACTTAACACTTCCTAATTGTGTGATACTGGGCAAGTCACTTACCCCCAGTTGCCTCAGCAAAAAAAAAAAGGTAAAAAAACAAAATGAACTAGCTACTTTCACTTTTCAGTCCTTTGGAATTAATTAGGGCATGCATGCGCGCGCTCGCGCGCGCACACACACACACATTAAATAAAGTGAGAATTTTATTCATTATTTCAAGGCTCAAGAAAGTAAAGTAAAAACTAATGGCTTCTTGTAACAAAAATGACCAAGCACATTATGTAAAACAATTTAACATACCTTTTCAATGCAAAGGAACATTTGACTAAGCTAGAGTTTAAACTCACTGTCATCTGAGGAACTGCTGAGTATGATTATTATTCATTATCCACCTCATAAATATTAAATTCCACAGGATCCAGCATGCCTAATTTTGGGGGGAGAAGAATGGAAATTTTAAATCAAGATAAACAATGGAATTGCTTCTCTTGAAAATGTAATTTAAAAAAAAATATGATTTAGGAATAATTGGAAGTAGAATGAAGGGAAGTAGAACCATCTGAATTAATAGAGAGGTTGAATTTTAGATTTTTTAAAAATAAGAAATCCAGTTTTATTCCTTTAAAGTAGAATATAATAACTTACATAAGGGTAGTAAATTTCTTGTTGTTTGAAAGAGAAGCCATATGACCTGATGGCAGTCCTTTCAACTATCAATCTTTTATATGGAGAACATAAAAAGGAATTTTTTTTTCAAAAGTAATTTATTCTAGTAATGATTTTTTAAATTAATTAATTAAAATAAAAATTAAATTAAATTAAAAATTAAACATCAGCAGAGTATTTTCAAGTTAAAGACTCACAAGGCCATCTGCAATGAATAGACATACTTAGTTGTATATACTTTTTGTACTTAGAAATATTTTTTTCATGGCGTACTAAGGTTCTTTTAAAAGTCTATGCTCCTTACTGAGTAAATCGGATTTATTATTTTTGCAACACTTTTAATTTTACTTTCTTCATATATTAATACAATATTTTACTAGCCAATTGAGGCCTAATCATTGCAAAAGCTGATATATTACTTTGAAAAATCAATGAACTTTTTGCTGCATAATAATAATAATAATAATTCTTAGCATTTCTATAGTGTTTTAAGTTTTGTGAAATTTTTATGAATATATCATTTTTTCCTCAAAATAATCTTAGGAGGTAGGTTCTATATTATTTGAATCTTGTAGATGAAGATACTGCAAAGATATCAAGATTAAATGACAGGTCAGGGGCACACATGTGTGTCTGAGGCCAAATTTGAATTGAGTTCTACCTCAATCCAGGTCTAGTTTTCTTTCTACTATGACTCTTAGCTGCTATATTAAAGATGAGCTATATAATAGAATTAAGTTCTGTAGAGAGAATAATAACTGTATTGTTATTGTAAGACCAGGTATGCAATTATGACAAAAATATTAGAAGTAGCAACCCATTGAGCTTAAATTGGATATATTGCTATAAACAACCCTGATTTAATCAGTTCATTTCACCTCATGCCTCCAGCAATTCGGTTTGTCTATTTTAGAACTCCAGTTCCTGGACCTCTAGGGCAGAACCGGATAAGGATGGACTTCCCAGGGCTTACCATAGTCTCTGTGTACATTCCAGGAATATTCTCAGGGCCACAATTTGGATGTGCCCCACTCTCCAGCATGCATGGAAATAGCACACATTACATTTAATATGATTCACTGAATGCTATTTGACCATTGCATTTATTTTATTGAATAGTTACTACTGTGTTTAAGCCAAAAATCTATCCCCTTTTATGTTGAATATAATAAGAAATAATATACAATCCAAGTCCTCAGTAAACATGGTCTAGAAGATTGAAATACATTGTAGGTAAGGGATTTTGTAAAGAATTATGTGTCATACAAGTGGTAAAAACCACACAAATACTGTCATTTCAGAAAATAAAAAATCATGAGAGGTGGCATGACACTAAAAAAAATTTCATGAAGGACTTAGAATTTGAGCCCAACCATAACATAAATTTTCCAGGACAAAAATATTCCACTGCCATGATGGAAAGAAGGGAAAATGACATGAGTAAAGTTGTAGTGGAAGGAATGTGCTCAGTATTTCAGGGAATAATCAATAAATTGGCTAAGTAGTTGGAGTTAATATTGGGATTGTGTACAGGCAGTTTGGGACTAAATTATAGAAGTTATTGAATTGTCAGAGAAAATATACTCCCTCTCTCTTGAGTATTCTAGAATTAAGAATTGAATTAAACATTTACAAATGTGTGTGTATATATACATATATATCTGTGTATGTAATTTTTCCAAAAAAAGTAGTTGACCAAAAACTCTCATGTCACAATTTAGCAATATTTCATTTCGAACCATCTAGATTTTTGGAAAATTCTAAACTTGTCTATCATTTCTATATTATTTCTGTAACATGTTTCTTCATTTTTAACAATTATAGATAAATTTTAGCAATGTTAGAGCAGATGCTATAGTAGATAAAAATTTATTGACACAAAATTTATTAGGCATTTATTAGATATGAATGCTATTTTCCTGATGTGAAAGTAAGTGAACTTATTACTATTATAGTACAGTTTAGTCAACTTAAGTTTTTTATCTATTGGAGCAAATAGCTAAATCACGTTTCCCTTGAAGATGAGCTTTGCACTAAAAGTGTACTATTAACATTTCTTTCTCTGATTTACAATAGATGAGTTTATCAAACTCAAATAGAATTGGGAACCACTAACCTGAAAGCATCTGTGAGAATTGCATATTGTCTTATTTAGAAAACCAAACCATATATATTTCATTTTTATTAATTAATTTTGTTAAATGTTTCCCAAGGGTCATGTTCTGCACCTATCCTGTCCATCTGAATGAACATTTCATCTATGACTATTGTTTGTCTTCAAACAAATTTTTTCCTTTTTCAAAAAGCTCAGTACTTAACTAACAGCAGTTCTTTCCATTTTTAGCTACCTGCCTTCATAGTTGGGGTGTTCAATTGATGATGTTTTCTCATCACATTAATCTCTTCTACTCCTATGACCTACATGTTCACTATCTGAGCCACTGACAGTGGTGTGCAAACTCTTTATCTTGCTATGACACATAACTATGCTGTCTCTATAATTCCAAAGTCTAAAATTTTCTTTTCAGATCATAAGCTCTTGGTATCTCACCTGTCCTTTTTCTAACTTTTACTGTTCTTTATTTTTTCCCGTGACTTCTAGTCTTTCTACTTCTCCTTGTTCTCCCATTCTATCATCTCTGCATTGTCCTGTCTCAATCCTCTATCTCTTACTAGATGAACTTTGTCTAGAACTTTAATGAGAATTTGAGCCTATGATTCATGAATTTTCTAATCTCTATTCTACACCTTCAAATCTCACCATCTTCACCCATTCACCTCAGCTATTCATGTCTATCAGGAAATGTTCACTCCAATTTATAACTTCAGAGTAATCCTTTTTCCCTGCCAAGATCAATCAATCTCTTAATGATTTCAATCTCCTTCTTTCCTTTTTTAACTGGGAACTTGTGCCATTGTTAAGTCATTCTCATATCATTCAATTATTCTTATATTCTCTTTCTCCTGGCTCCTTCAACTAATATTCTTAGATCTCCTTCATCCTTAAATAATCTTTGCTTTATCCTGACATACCTTCAAGTTATTGACCTGTATCTCACTTTCTTTGACTTCCAAGCTTCTGCAGAGAAATGCTTATATTCTCTATATCCACTTTTATTTTTTTAACCACAAACTCACTTCTAAATCCTTTATACTGGGCCTTCCAAAAACAATTTTGTAAGGAAATTATTTTATCTTACGTTATTGACAATCTCTTAAAAGCTAAATCTGAGGACATTTTCTGTCTCTTCATGTACATTGATTGACCTCTTTAACTTCAGTTACTGCCTATGCATTCCCTTGTAATATTGTAATATTGTAATAATTCCTTCTCTAAGTTCTGACTCCTCCTCTATTTCCTGTGGTATCACACATCACATACTCTCCTCTTTTGGGTTTCCTCAAAAATTTTGCCTTTAGTTACATTCATTTGCTTCCATATAATATCTCTCTCTTTGATCTCATCAAATTTCATGAGTATAATTATCATCCCTGTGCAAATGACTCTCTAGTCTAGCCCTAATTCCTCATTGAACTTCAGTCCACTATATCACCTTTTGATTCTTGAATATCACCTCAGTGTCCTTTCAACATTTTCAATTCAGTATGTCCAAAACAGAACTGTTTTTTTTTTCAATTCCCCTATCTAAACTTCTTTATTTGGGGGAAAGTCATCAGTATCCTTCCAGTTAACCAATCAATAATATTTTCCTTTGATGTCCTTAGCCAATCAGTTATTGTTTAATTACTTCTATGTCTCTTAATTCTATTCCCTTATCTCTGGCCACAAGATTACCACTTTATTTAAAATTCTGATCACCTCTCACCTCAACAATTATAATATTTTCTTAACTAGTTTTCTTCTTTATGAAATATATCATCCAAAGAGTCACCAAAATAAATTCCTCTAGATGGTTGACCATATCACTTTTTCACTTACAAAACTTAAATGGCTTTTAATCACTTCTAAGAAAAATTATATCCCTTATACCAACATTTTTTATAATACAATATGATCTCAATCTTACTTTTTAGCTTATATAACATTAATCTCAATAAGAAGTCTATATTCCAAATAAAAATAATGGCTCCCTATTTACTCCAAATAAATATGAAATGGTGGGTAACTTTTAAAACCCTTCATTATATATCTCTTTCCTGATCCCTTACCTCTTCTCTATTCTGACCCAGTGACAATGACTTTCTTAATATTTCCTGAACAAGAAATTCTATCTTCTGACGTGGTATTTTCATTTGCTGTCCTCCACACTTGGGACTCTCTCCCTTTTTATCTCCACCCCTTGGGTTCTATCATTTGTCAGAGGTAATTCCTGGTCTTCCCTAATACTAGCACCTTCCTTCTGAAATTATCTCCTGTTCATCCTGTGTACAACCCATTTCTGGATAGTTTGCATATAATCTCTCCCATTAGACTTGAGATGAGGAAATGTAATATTTTTGTTTGCTTTATGTTCTTGTTGCTTTTTTTTTTTTTTTTTTTGCATCTCTCCATATCAATGCCTGGAACTTAATAAGGCTTTAATAAGAGCTTATAAACTCTGTTTTCCCCAAACTCATCATTATATTTCCCCCTTCCATGAACTTACACAGGCTTGTGTCCCCATGCCTGGAATATACCCTATCTTAATTCTGCCTATATAAATCTTTTTTTTTTTGCCTCAGTCATATTTTATTTTTCCAAATACACATAAAGATAGTTTTCGACATTAATTTTTGTAAGACTTGGTGTTCTAAATTTTTCTCTCTCCTTCACTAACCTTCCCCACAGGAAGACTGCAAGCAATCTGATATAGGTTTAAAATGTGCATTCCTTTTAAATGTATTTACAATATATAAATTTTTAAATACCTTTCAGATTCAGCTCAAGTATTACTTCCATGATGTTTTCCCTGATTCTACTGAGTAGAGAATGCTCTTTCTCTCAATAAATTAGGCTACATTTACATATCCATGCACCAGTTGTATCCTTTAGTAGAATATACACTCCTCAAAAATAGATATAAAACAAACACATGTGTCAATATACATTGTTATTATGCTACTATGTTATATGGATTTTTTGTATTTGGATCTTAGACAAGCTTTCATAATAATAGTGATATTTTCTTTAAATGCTTGAAAAATTTTCCAGCCAGCTATGACATTCATAATCTAGTGCCAGTTAATAGATGAGAAAACTGAGGCCAAAAGCCAGGTTAAGTGATTTGTCCAGTCACAGAGTCAAAAAATATCTAAGACAGGACTTGAGGTCTTTTTTTTTTTTTTTAACTACAAATTTAGCATAATTATCCATTGCTTTATGTAGTTTTGAGCTGCCTTTAGATTGTGATTTGTAGACTGCAGAGAAATTAAAAGCCAAAATAAATGCAATTTAAGTAATTTTCTTCTGACTGATAATATAGGTTTGTGAATCTTGTAAAGTATTGTTAGGTCAGAATATAGAAATTGTAATGGAATAAATCTAAAGGGAATGATTCTGGCCTCTTACACTTTGTGACTATTAGTTTCTTAAATTGGAGTTAATGTCAAATCAGAGGAAGGAGGGAGGGAGGGAAAGAAGGAAAGAAGGAGAGAAAGAAGGAAGGAAGGAAGGAAGGAAAGAAGGAGGTGAGAGAAGTGAGAGAGGTGAGAGAGAGAAGGAAGGAGGGAAGAAGAAGAAAGAAAAAGACTTTTTTTTATGGATACGTATAGTCCTAACAAGGAATTTCTTGTTCACTCCCCATCTTGGCCTCTGGGGGAAAAAAAAAAACTCTTTCTCTGTAGTTTCACATTACATTGGAACATTAGAGAAGAAATTCATGCTGTGAGTCTCCTAACTCTCATAGATAATCTGAAAAGACCCTCCCTGTATCACAGATGAAATATAATAATTAATTTATTCTACTTAAATAATTTTCTTTTGCTAAATGCAATTAACCTGAGACTTTTCAGAACTAGTTTATAAAATCAATGACCTATAAATAAATAAATTTATGCTTTAAATTTTAGAATTGCACTTCCTTTTTAGGGGCAAACAGAGTTTACTAGTGCTTTCCATTTTTTCATGTCACTGATTTTTTATTACACATTGAGTTGACCCTGATTTGTTTTTAATTGCTGAACTGTTTATCATATTATATAGCCTATTTGGTATTTATAAAGTTAGAAATTAAATATGGATGGATTATTGTTGTTTCCTGGTTTTCTCTTGCATTCTTTGGAGACCACTGAAAATGGAATATAAAGCTGAAAGATTAGAGTAAACTCTGATTCATTTATTGAACATAGAAGACTCATATAAGGGTGTATAGCTAAAGCATTTCTATACTGTGTGCATGTGTTTTGTCTCTTATTGAATAAAAATTATTTCTATATGTTCAAGAGTGAAGTTTTAACACAGAATGTATTTCACATTTGGACTATCCTCACAATAACTAGTTCATCATTCCTCTGTATCCTCTTCTATGAAAGGCAATTTTAAGATATAGATGATAAAATGTGGAAGATCTTCATCCATTGACATTAGGCTCCTTGAAAGTTTCCTTAAAGACTTTTGTTAATGGATTTACATTTGACCATAAGTCTTTTATGTGGTTAAATTACAGATGGACATTCTTTAGAGTCTTGTCTTTTTAGTGTCTTGTATATGTTAACTTGTGAAATTATGCACATTATTTTTTCTATTGATAAGTTCTGTATGTACATATGTGTGTGTCTTAAAAGATTTGTAGTTTTAAAAGAAATCAGAAAGCCCTATAATTAGATGTGCATGCACACTTCTTCATGGGTAGCTCTGTGGTAAGTTCAGTCTTAACTGCCAAAGGATATAATGCTATATGACTTAAGTCAGAATATTTGGCAAAGTTCTTGGGGAATTTCAGTGATGTACAGTCAGTTTTAGTGCTGAATAAATTTCTTTCATCTTTAAATGATAAAAAAAAATGGAATCATCATTGTGAACTGGGCTCCTACCTTTTCAAAACCAGACTTCATATCTGGAATTTATTATAAATAAAAATATTTTGGTGGTATTAATCCTGCCCTTAGAGAATATTGCCACATTACAAAGGAAAGTTCCAAATCCCACCCTGCAAGAGTCTAAATTTAAGAAGAACTAGCTAAATTTTTCAGAAGCATATCTATTTAAAAAAAATGCAAGCAAAAACTAATCTACTTCTATGCATCCCATTTCCATTTGATATTTAAGTGTACACCACCAGTTTTTTTTATTATTATTTTAGTAGGTTCTGGAGCTATTAAAACTTGAAAACATATATGCAACATTTAAAAATCAATTCCAACTGAATTTTATATTTTGATTTATTTTATATCTAAGGTAGAAACTTTAAATTATTTCTGTCCCACAGACACATAACAGAGATTTATGATAGAAAAAGTTTGGTAATTTTGCTTCTTTTTAGTTGTATTAAGACCTGCTCTACCAAACTTGTGTATTTTCCCAGTTTTTGGCTGGAAAATTGTATCTAATAAGATTATGGATTGGTAAGCTTTAAAGGGAATCTAGTCAAACCCCTTCATTTTATAGATGTAGAAATGAAGTTCCCTGAAAGATATTTTCTTGTAGATAGTAGTATTATAACTTGGGATTTGAACCCAGATCTTCTGATTATAAATTCCAAACTCTAAATGTCATCCTGTAAGACAATCCATTAAAATATTTTAAAACTCATTTTAAAGATATTAACACAGTGAAGTATATTTTGTCATTTTTATAGCTATGATTTCCCTGAGAGAATCAAATAATTTGGCCAAGTATAATTGACGTCAATGAAAGTTATCCCAATTGAATGTCATCCATTCATTGCCAAGTCTAATTTCAGAGCTGGCATTTTATATTAAACATTATTTAAAAGAGGATTGTGTTAATGTTCTTTTTCAGCTAAACCTGTATGCTAAGACTTCTCCACATTTGATTTTGGCATTTTAAATAGAATGAAAATATATGTTTGTCTAGTCTGGTGATTAAGAGAAAAAAAGAAAATTCATAGTATTAAGGAATGCTACTGAATTTAAAATAATTGGAGGAATATTTGTGTTTGAAAAGGAAGGTTGTATAAAGTAGTGCTCACTTAGCAGATTTAAAAAGCATATTTACTTTGCAAAGCATCAGTTATAGGTAATGTATTATTTTAAATGAGATGATCATAATTTACCTTCAGATGTGTTTTTCTTTGAAGAATTTTTCCATGATTTCTTTTTCAACTGAAATTTTAATTTCTCTCATCAGTCACGAATGTTCTTTCTGCTTAGAAGTTTACATGAAGCTCTAGTTCCCCTTTTATTTGGCTCTAGTTTTGCTTACCTCCTATGGTCTCCTCTACACTCTACTTCAAACATGCTCTAGTCCCCTAGTGGGTCAACTAAATCATTGGCACCAGTGGCTGAATCCTGCTGGTCCTCTTTCCAACCCTTGTGTAATTGTGGGGCAGGTGGAGGGAATTTGGAAGAAGATCAAAGTAATTTTGCCACAACCAGAGGACTGGAATGAATCCCCTGCTATTATAGGTCTCTCTTCCAGTCCTCACCCTTCATCAAAGGGCAAATCAGGTACTATTATTGTCTTTTGATAGGTGACAATATGGAGCACACATTGTGGCTATGTATCATGAATTCCTGTGCGATAATTTTTTTTTAAAAAGTCAAAGAATAAAATTTTGACATTGATGTTCCAACTGGATTTACTAATCCAGTTAGTAAACTGGCACAGAGAAGCATGACATACTGGAAAGAGTAACTTGGTAGTTGTTGAAAAGAGCACTGACAATTAGTGGAAGTTGTTTTAGTCAGAAAGTTTTTGTTTACTAGGTGTTTGATATTTTATGTTATTTATTCTCTCTGAATCTCATTTTCCTTTTTTAGTTGAATGAGAGGATTGGACCAGATAACATCTAAGATCCCTTCTGGCTTTGAAGTACTTCAATTTTTAAATTTTAGTATATCTATGTATGTTTATCCATCATCCACTGATTATCTAACTGCTCATACATACACATATAATCTACTCAGGACAAGAAAGAGTCCTCCCTTGGATAAGTATTTGAACTATAAATATCTGGGAAATTTTAGTTGTGTTGAAATTGACATTAACTGAAGCATGGAAACCTGGAAAAAAATGTTGAAGGTTGGCAACCTTTCTTGGATTGAATAGAAAAAGATGGCTCAGGGGACAGAAAACTTTAAAACATCTCTCTTCTTATATAACTAGCCTCTTGATGTAGTAAAATTTTGATTGTAAGAGCAGATTTTTTGGAATAACTAAAACCAAGAAAAGTTATAAATTATAGTAGAAATGGTATTGTAGATAACTTGATGACTTTTTTTCAAAAACAATGTGCTAATTTATTACATTGGACAACTTCAATTTATAACAAGGTACAGAATGAAAAAAAGTTAATTAGAATTTTATACCATCAGTTTTGCTCTTGTCAGAGGAAGCATATTGGATGATATTCTATTTTGGATGACTGTCTATAAAAAAGAACCACTTATATCTGCTTGGCAAAGGGTAACAGGATGAGTGAAGGATATTAAGGAGAGGCAGAGAGAGTAGGCTGAGATTCTAGGACTTTGAGACTGGTAGCAGAAAACAACTTATTGGAGAAGCCATCCTGATACTATAATCTTATTAAAACTTAGGCAACTGGTATTTATTTTTCCTGTTGTCTTGCCAGAAGCCAGCATAAGGCATCATGCCAACAAAGTCTATGGGGAATGGAGACAGGAAGGGAAGTTCCATGGAGATTGGACTGTTTGTCTTAGTCCTTTTTCTCTCATGGTTAAGTAGCCCCGAGTTTGAATGGAATTAGAGGACCATATGACATTAACTCCTAATGAACAGACGCCCTCCTTGGTACCCAGTTATGGTCTCATGAGATACAAGGTCCATTCTAAATGATTTTAATGACTCCTACAGAGTTTTATGAGATTATGTAATGACCACTTTAGATACAGACAAATAAAATATTTCCCTACATTTTGTATTAGTTATTGGCAGTTCAGCATTTTAGCACCCCAGTGTTTTGACAGGTAATTTGTTTGCTAAAATAAATAAATGCTATGGGGAAAATTTTTTTTCAAATCTTACAAACATATCAAAATTTTATCTTTGACTTTGCTTTTCTGCAAGGTGATTTCAAGTAGATAGACTTTATTGTTTAGATTTGGTTTTTTTCAACTCTTCACACATCCATTTGAGGTTTTCTTAGCAAAGATACTGCAGTGATTTGCTATTTCTTTCTCCAGCTTATTTTTTTTTACCAATAGGAACATTGAAGCAAACAGAATTAAGTGAATTACTTCGGGCCCTATAATTAATATGTTATTGAGGACAAATTTGAAGTCCGGTCTTCTTAACTCCATGCCTGGCATTTTATTCATTTAGGTTATTGGTTATAACTGCTCATTTAGATAATTAGTTATAGTTTGTTTGCAAATAATATTTTTAAATTATTTTTAATATTCTGTGGCTACTTTTTACTGCTGGCCACCAAATAGAGGGATGAAATAGCATCCATAGAAGTGACCATAATCAAGATGTGACAAGATATATCATAATGGTAGACATATGCTTTATATTATCTTTATCACTACTCCCTAATTTAATAAGAGATGATAAAAATATTTGAAATTATAATAATTAGACACCTTACATATTCTGGTACTTTACAGGTTTCAAAGGTATCTATACACACATACACACACACACCCATATATAAGACAAAATTGTTGATCAAGTACTCACCGTAGGTGAACATGAAACAAGATAGATATCTCTGAATTTATGTGGACTTGTCTCAATATTGAGAGTCTTTGTAGAAAACATTCTTTTTTGGCTTATTTTATACCTGCTAAGATTTTCCTGGGCATTTCAAAATGTGTAATATGACTAGATGTCTAGAAGTGTGAGTTAAGAACTATATAAGCATGACATATAATATGTCTAGAAATATTAATTAAGGACTTTACAAGCATAACATTACAAGAATAAGATGGACTCTCTCCCCACTAACCCCATCCATTAGGAATACCACCTGAGAAAGATTGCATGGTAATGCAAAGGACTTGAAAGAATCTATGATAGTAAAAGCTAACTTTTCTTCATTGAGTCTTAGCTTTCATACCAGAGACCTCTATGAAAGAAAAAAAGATTGAGATAATTAAAGTTTTTAAGATTGGGAGGGCATTCCACCTGTAGGGAATGAAGTTAACAAAAGCATAAGAATAAAAAAGCAATCAATAATCATTTCTCAAGCACTTAATTTGTGCCAAATACTATGCTAAGCACTGTGATAAAATTATAAAAGTGGTAAAATAGTCCAATGTGACTATAGTCTAGAGCAGGGCTTCTCAAACTTGTTCCACTTGCAATCCCTTTTTGTCCAAGTAATGTTTTACTTGTTCCTGGTTATATAAGTATATAAAATAAGTACACAAATCAAACATTTGCTAGTAATAACTCATAATTTTGTGACCCCCATATTCAGTTATGAGACCCTATATGGGGTTATGACCTACAATGTAAGAAATCAGGGTCTAGAGAACATAAAGAGGGATGACATGAAGAAATATTGGAAACTTAGAATACGGCTGCTTTAATAAAGACATGCAGAGTTTGGTTGTTCGTAAATCACTTCACTTCAATTTAATAAATAGTTATTAAGCATCCTATGTCCCAGGCACTGTGCTATGTGCAGGGAATACAAATTTTAAAAAGTAAAGACTTCCCTTGTTCTCCAGGAGCTTTTTATCAAGACAGTACACAAAAGAAAACTAAAGATATGTTGGAGTATTAGTGGGGTGGGAAAAGGGGGAGAGGTTATGTTTCATGGAAAAGAAACCAATCCTAAAGCTGAAGGGAAATGACGAGTTACCTAGAAAGTTCTGAGTCCTCTGTAAAGAAAAGTTTGAGAGAGAAATTTGTTTTGTTGTCCACTCTCACCCCCCAACAAAGGGAAGAGGCAATTGAAGAGGTTGAAAAACTGTTGGGTATCAAAAATTAAGATTTTCTACATGGTGATGATATTTAAGGTGATCAGCTTGGTTTAGAAAAGGAATGATATCTTTTGAGTCAGAACCAGAAACCAAATATAACTCTATTCTTAAAAAAAATAGTATTGAACCATTGGGAGCTACTGAAAGCTTTTGAGGAGAGCAATTATAGAACCATTGTCTTTATCTGAGGTAAGGTATGTTGTGAAACAACTTGAGATTTTATTCAGAAGTATAAGACTTATAATTAAATCAGAACCTCTTAATTACCTGAGGAATAGAATTATGAGCAGAAATCATAGTCTATACTCTTTCATCCATTACTGATCTATGGGGAAAGAAATGTTTCAGGTTTTCAGTAGCTAGGGGAGTCTGGGGTTGAATTTCCTTATAGGCATTCCTCACAGTGACTTATCTATTCCCAACCAAATTCTTAGTTTATTTCTCTGATGCTGCAGCCACACAAAGATAAATAGAAATTTCACAGAGTTCTTCACTCCTGCAAGAAATAAAAAACCAGAGCATGTGCCTTGCGGGTGAATACTGAAGTCAAAAGCCACAGGGAACCACATAAATGTTAGACTAAAAGTTAAGGGTTGAATAGATTTCAAGGATCATGAAAGCTACAGTGATTCTGCCAACAGCTTAACCTGTGGACAGGACACACATGATCAGGAAAAAAAAATGCATCTACTTTGACTATTAACATCCACTTCTGAGCTTTCACAAGTTCCTTCGTTACCCCCAACCAAACTCCAAACTACTGAAACTTTCCTCTAGGTCTAGCACTTTCTTGATCATGTAGGATAGATATCTAGTTTTACTCTCCCATTGGCAATTCTTACTGAGAGCATCGTCTTTCATTTGTGCTTACTGACAACAAAAGCACAAAATATACACATCTAATATAGTCTCTGTGGAGAGCATTACTAAAATTCATTATTTAGCCATGACACAAAGGCTTCATCAACCAATAAGTTTTTTTTTAATAAACATTTTCTTTGTGCCCAGCTTTGCTAGGTGCTGTGGACAATAGATAGGAGTTTAATGTTGGGAAAACAGAATTATCTTATAATATAGTGAATATTGCTAAAAATGTGACAAACTATATAAATAATATCTTAGAAGTTACAAATAATAAAACAACATAAGTTAGAGGAAATAGAAGGCTGTCAGAGGAGGAAAAGAACTTGATCTGAGTAAAGTTCAGCTCAGCGATCAAGGAAGTAATAAGAAATTTAAGGAAGAAGAAATAGAAGTTAGAGAAGAACAAAGTTAAGAATAACTGGCATATTCTAGAGATAGTGAAGACTGAAAACCTGAATTAGAGCTTTATGCTAAAAGTAGTCAATTGAATAGGTCTGATAGATCCAGATTATGGTGAACTTTGAAAGGTAAGGAAGGGATTTTGATTTTGATATAGTATCCAGTAGTAGGGAGCTATTCACGGATAATTGTTAACTAGAGAGAGTTATAGGCATTCTAGTTAAGAATATCTAGTTAAGAATAGGAATGTTCATTCCTAGTTAAGTTCATTCCTAGTTAAGAATTTTATATTGGAGGGGGAAAAGACAGGAGACAGAGAATATAACTAGGAGACTACTTCCAAAAAATACATGTAGGAGAAATAAGGCCCTAGATAGAGTAGTAGTATCAAGAATAAAGAAGACAGCTTGAATCAGAGGGACAATGCAAAAGAAGAAATGAAAGAATGTAGTGATGCATTAGCTAAAGGGAATAAAGGAGATGAAAAAGTACATATGCATTAGTATGCATATGAAAATCAAGATCATGGAATCATAGAATTTAAAAGTTGGAAAAGACTTCAAAAATAAATGTCTTTGTAATAGGAAGCTTTTATTTACCCTTAATTCTAGTGCCTTCTTTCTATTATCTCCAATTTATCCTGTACTTACATTTAATATCTACAACATCCTATAACTATGTAATACATAAACATATGTATGTGTTTTGAACATAGCTATTTACATGTTTTCTCACCCATTGAATCATGAATTCCTTCAGAACAAGGATTGTTTTTTGCTTTTCTTTATATCTACTATGCCTGACACAAACAAAATAGACACCAAATAAATGTTATGACTGACTGACTGATATACTGTAGTGGGGATTCCTATTGTCTATCTTATAAATAATCATGTAACATCTCCGTGCAGGGAGGGGGAATATTTTCCCCTCCATAATATCAAGTTTTAATGGGTACTCTTTGAAACTTCTTTCCATTGCTCCTGGTTCTGTTCTTTAAGGTCAAATGAAACTGGGAAAAAAATACACCCAAACAACACACACACACACACACACACACACACACACACGTGTGTGTGTGTGTATTATATATATACATATATATATGGATGCACACACACATGTATATGTATAAATGTGTGTATGCATATATATATATATATATATATATATATATATAATGAAAAAAAAACAGAGACAACTACAGAGAAAAGATACTTTGCTGTTCTTCTATCCTGAATCTTATTGGGATAATTGCCAACTTACCATTTTTCTTTTTAAATAATGGTATTCATAACTGTTTATAGTATTTTAATTATGTAAAGCAAAGGTCAAGTACAGTAGGACTATCCTATATCTATTTATGGGAGAGATTCACGTGATTCAACAAGCTTGACTTTTTTTGGCTACCACATCTAATTGTTGACTAATATTGATCCTGAAGTCCACTGAAATCCCCAATTATTTTGCTGAATAATTGCTCTACAACATTCTCTATTTTACCATTTCCCCCCTCCAATCTTTCCCTTGTGGTGTATATATCCTGCTGTAATATATTCTTCATGCATTTCCTATCTAGCAGAATTCTATTACAATATTTTTTCTATGTCAGTGCCTAGTTGAAAGTCTTCTAGGGTCTTCTTTCAGTAATCTTAATATTTTTGTATGGTGCCTTGCATGTCAGCTAAAACTTACCAGGAAGAAATATAAGACATCTGTGGTATACCAGCAAGTCCTTTTGCATATGTCTATGTGAAGCTCTCTGAGGGTGGAGAGCAGGATTTTCTATATTATTTGATTCCCATTGGACAGGATGTCTCCAAAGTCTAAGTACAGTTCTAAGTTTTAGCAGCATAAAACTATACTTTCACTGGAGAGGCACCCTGTTTATTGTGACAAAATGTTAGAGCTGCAAGAAACTTTAAGATGACTCATTTCACTTACTTTGTTTTTTAGACTGGTAAACAGGCCCACAGAGGAAATTGTTACTCATTTTAATGAGGCTCTCTATAACTACACACATATTCATTTTTATATTGTGCAACAATATTTTGTTTTTCATTTTTATGTGATTCACATAGCTATTAGCAGCAGATCTCATACTAAAATACAGGTTTTCTTGACTCCAAGTTAACCATGTAACATGGTACCTTATACTCAAATAGTTGTTTCCTAATAATTTTTGGATGAATCAAAAAAGATTAGATATGTGTATTGCGTCTTAAACTCTAGTTCAACCAAAATGTTGGTGTTGCACTTATAATATAATCTGACAATTACTTTTTAAAAGACATTAGTATATAAACTTAATTTATTTTATATGAAAGTATTAGTAGCCTCAAATGCTGAAAATGTTCAGAGTGAAATGTGTGAATAAATTAAAGAAAAAAGTAGGGAGAGGTTCAAGAATAAAAAGATTAGAAAACAATAGGAAGGAAATCAATAAGTAAATTTCTCCTAAGATTTCCTCCCAAACCTTATTTTTTTCTCTGCCCTTTTGTCTTTTTCATACTTCTGTTGCCTTAGAAGCTTTCCAAAATTCCAGTTTTCAGCACTTCACTTATTCTGTGTCAGTCTTTTTTCTTCAAAGGTAGCACTGCTGACAGTATTGCATAAAAACACATGCAGGCAAGTAGAAAAGTCTGCTAGCCATGTCATGTCATAAAATCATACAGTTATTAACACAAGCACACAACACTTTTAAATTATAATTAAGTGTATAAAACTATCTCTTCCTGTGCCATCTATATGCTAGGACAGATAAGGCTTTCCCAAAACTTACTCATTTTAATGTATCTCCCTAAAGTATGCAACTATACCTTTTTTCTCTTTTCTTTTATGAATAGTCAACTACTTTATTTTCAGCTCATTTCTACTAGAAAACATGGTGCTATGCATTTTTGGTAGATATTGGGGTCTTTTTGTCTTTGAAATCTTTGGGAGTATATTCAGAAGTGTGCTGATAAAATTTTAACAATTGGCTTTAAAACAAACTTTGATATTTAATTTTCCATATTAACATTTTTCCATCATTTTCTTAAGTCTAGAAAATCAAGAAAGCAACAAACCAAGACCTAATTTGTAGCATTTTTCAAAATACAAGACATAAATATTCACCCTGAAAATCTGCCATTCAAATCTCATGAGTTAATAAGGGCTGGCTCCAGCACAACCTTATTTTTTATGAAATCTAAAATGCTTTCAGGAATGATTAGACCAACCTACAACTTTATCAGCAGGGCATTAGTGTACCTGTGTATCTGTAGAATTTAAAATCGCTTGCAATTTTTAGGAAACATTTTATTTCCAAAGAGTTGTTTGTGAAGAATTAAGATCACCTATCCATTTGCAAATATAATTGATTATTGATAGATGACTATCCTATATTGGTTCATAGTTTTCAAAGGAAATAATATATGCATCAGTGAAGTAATGGATTATTCTCTGAATATTAATTAATTTGTTATATTTATATATGCTCCCTACTAAGGAGCAATCCTGTTTTCTGTAAATTTGTAATGCAGAAAATCATCTTTTCAGAACTAAAAAAATAGCATTTTATTTCATTGAACTTGAAGCTTTCAACTAAAGGAATTTTCAAACCAAAGTACTAATTTGATGAGTGAAACAGAATATTGGAATTCTGTTTTCCATAGCTAAATTGTAAGCACCTTGAGGGAATAAATTTTCCTTTATATTTAGCATCTTTTCATGATTATCACATGTGGTGTTCTCTTCTTTAAAATATAATGGTTCTCTCTGGGAGCAGGTTTCTCGGGGAGGTTTTCTGGAGACAGCCATAGTTTCGTTTCAAAGTAATAATCACTTCAAATACAGCCAGGTGTTAAAAGTTCAGATCTTTTATTGCTTCCTCCAAAATAGCTCGGTTAATTTTCTTGGTGGCCTATCTCAGCAGAGAGAGCTCCCTCCGAATGTCTCCAAATCCAAAGGTTTGTCCTGCAGCCTCCAGCCAGCACAAAGGTGGAAAATGGAAGGAATCTGACTTTGCCTCCGAGAGTGGGCTTCTTCTGAACTGACTGATGTTCCCCTCTCAATCTTTTCAACAGAACTAACTCACCTGAAGCTCTAAGAGCTTCTTTATATATGATTTCCCAAAGGTTGACTCCTCCTCTCAGGGAGGGATTAAGGAAGGTGTGAATTCACAAAGTTACAAAGTTAACTTTGTGAATCTCCCATACTTGTGAACTCCAATGAGTACTTAAATACATTAGTGAGCTAGAGGATTTGCTAAGTACCATGCTAAATTAGGCAACTGACTTACCACTTTGTAAGGATTCCAACAATCACATCTAGGCATTGTGATTTTGTCAGTGAAACAAATACTCTGTCTACCAATGCAGTCTGAGAATTTTTCATGCAATAATAAATGATCTCAGTGAATTACTGTGGCATGCATTAGTCACTTAGATAATAGAAGTGAAATATAATTATCTTATGTCCCTAACATATACAGAACACTCATCAAAGGCAAGAACCATGTCTTGTTTCCATTATATTACCTATATTCCTTGCACATGGTAGGCATTTAATAAATATTTTCTGAATTGCAATGAATAAGGAAAAATTCAATAGTGAAGAATAGATGGAGAATAGATACAATAATAGGAAAGTTACCAGGGCAGCAAAAAGTGATTCCAGCATCATGATCCCTAGGATGATGCAGACTTTAAAACCTTCTTTAAATTTATGTTCATCAAAATTGTATCAACTGAATAATCATTTTTTCTTCTAGGAATATTTCTCCAAATTTAAAATCAAATCAAAGGAAAAATAACATCATGCCATTAAAATTTATTTTAAAGTCATTTTTTCTTAGAGAGCATCTATCCTATGAAGTAAAGTTCATTTATAATTTCCATTAACTCTGTGTATATTGGAATCAAATAAATAATTCCAGGGATCTAAATGTAACTATTCTTCTAATAATTGTTCTTGCAATTAATTGGTAGAAAATTAGACATATGAGGCAAAGAGAGAGTAAAATGACTTGCATAATGTTACATATTAAGTGATGGAGCTGACACTATAACCTAGATCTGGTGAGTCTTTGTCCAGTGTTTCTTACATTATACTCCCTCTCTGGTTACCATAGACTCAGAATTGAATTACAGTCACATTCTTTAATCCACATTTTCCTCATCTATAAAATGATGGGGTTATATGACATTACTTCCATGAGTCCCTCAAACTCTTAAATTATATGAATCTTTTTATATTACACCATTTCAAATTGTGTCTATCTTAGTGGTCATTTAATCCAACCTATAATTTTTCTTTTTCTCTATGATTTTATGAAACCATTGATAACATTTTGTAGTTATATACCCTATTTCTTAGGAGATTTGAACTCATCAGAGATAGCTAAATCCTCTCTTACTTTATAGATACTGGGTTTCTACTTCTAGAAGTCATTTTTGTTCTAGCTTTTCACTCCAGTGATCATTTTCCAAAACAGGGGAAAGAGAAGCAAAATAAGGCTTGAACATCTCTGTTTTCTGTCACTCATCAGTTATTGATTGTGTCCTCCAAACCAGGTGTGCTGCTTGACTGCACTTGACATTACTCCCACCTCTTAGAATCCTTATCTTCCTTCTAATTTTAGTTAATAAAGGTTAAGCTGTCTGTTAACAGGAAAACATGAACTATCATTAATTGTCTTTTCTTCCTTTGAACTGAAATCCCAACTCAGCCACTTTCTACTTGCCCTTATCAAATCATGGCCCCATTCTGGATCTCAATTTCCACATTTGTAAAAATAAGGGAATTGGGATCTTGTCATTTCTCAGCTTCCTGCCAGTGTTGCTTCTAAGATCCTATGATCTTACTATGATCTACTAAATGATATTTAAATTAAAAATACGTATTAATCACATCATAATACCTTGAAAGAAAACAATTGTTTTGCTTCAGAGAATTTGGGACTTTCATTCTTGAAATAACTTTATATGTATTTTTTAACTTTCAATATCTAGTGATAATTCCTCCCTTTCTTCTCTGTGAAATTTATGATGTTCTCATACCCTCTGAGCACAGTCAAGATTTTCTTTTCTCTTTTTCTTTGAATATTTGCTTCTTTATTTTCACATTTCAATTTTCTTCCCTTTTTAAATGGAACATTACATTCTTCCTTCTGCCCCAGAAAGTGGACCTTTTCTCCTTGAGCCTCTTTACTTACTCTTTCAAGAAAGAACAAATTATTCTTTGAACATGGATCGTAGTCATCTGGTGAAAGTAAACAAGCAAGTTCCAAACAGTATAGGCCACTACAAAATTCTCACTGTTCTCAATGCTTTTCTGGAAGTGAGAGTCTCAATATTTCTTTTTTTCCCTAGTAGCTGTCCTGGAGAAGTACTGGACAACTATTTTCCAAAACTTAAAACTTTTAACTTTTTATACTCCTTATATTTTAGCACTTTGTTAAATACTTTAATAGTTAAACTTTTTCTTATTAGCCTGATATACTTTTTTTGTAGCTTCTTTTTCTTAAGGACTAAGCCACCGTGCCTCCATCAGATTGTGTTTTCTTCTTCTTCTGTATTAAATAGCAAGTTGTTGAAATCTCAACTTCCTTTGGTTAAGAGGTATATAATCACTGTACATCCTCCTACTCCCTAACTCCAGTGACAGACCCTAACAAACATATCTTGTTTCTGAATTAGAATCCCTCTAAGGTTCTCATTTCATCTTCTTCAGCTAAATGATTCAGTAAATAGAGCATTGGGACTGAAGTCAAGAAGATCTAAGTTTAAATCTGTCATTGGTCACTTGGAAGAAATATAATAAATCTTTGAAACCTTTGGATTAATCTGAATTATAAGGAAATGGATAGGAATAGAAACTGAATTTATGAATTCACTGCTATAGAGAACTTATAGATGAGGAACTTCCCTCTCTCAATGTAATTTGGTATTTTTTATGCAATTTATGGTCTTTTGGAGTATCTTCGAGCCACTGAAAAGTTAAGAGACATTCCAAGTATGTTTATGTTAGCCAGTATGTTAACAATAGGACACAGATGGTGAAAAATTTGAATAATTAGATGGTATTGTCCAGGCTTCTTTCATCTTCCTCCTCTCCTATGGAGAATAACCAGAGTATATTGGGAAGATATTCTTCCTAAGCACAGTGAAATGTTTTACTCTCTGTGCCTCAAACTTGATTTCAAGAGATCTAGGAAGAACTAGAGATAACCTCTTGTATGAGCTAAATGCTATAATAAAATTATCTGTTTAAAACAGTTTAAGTACAGTATTAGATGGACAGGAATGAAAATGCTTTGTATAGACTAGGAAAAGAGAAGTGCTAAGGGGAAAGATTATTGGGATATGTAAGAATAATGATAATAATGCTTGAATAAGTGATAAAAATGACATAGGCAGAGCCTGGCGTGACACATGAGATTACTGTCAACAAGCTATTGTATAAACATAGAAAATGCTAATATTTCCTATTCCATCACAACTTCTTGTGATTTGTTACTAAGGGTTTAACTCTCATTTGAGAATTATTATTTTAAAGAAATCATTTCAGCTTTCATGTACATTCCTTTATTTAACAAACATTTCCTGAACACCTCAGCTAAATTTTCATTTCTTATAAGAGGCTTTTCTCAGTTGGTCTTGATCTTAGTGCCTTTTCTCTAAGATTAACCCCAGTTCCTTCTTGTCATTCAGTCATTTCAGTCATGTCTAACTCTTTATGAACCAATTTGGGGTTTTCTTGACAAAGATATTGGAGTGAACTAGCAGTTCCTTCTCCAGTTCATTTCACAGATGAGGAAACTGAAACAAATGCTCATTGACTGACTGAATGGTATATTGCTAACTGTAATGATAGAGATGAGATGAGTAGCATAAAAAGAAATCTATGATTTCCTTTTGTTTAGATATATTAAAAAGGAATACCACAGTTTCTCATTTTTAAGTTAAAACAAGAAGAGAAAGGAAAAAGAACTGAGGAATAGGAAAAGAAACAGACACAGAACACACAATACCAAACCTTCATGATTGCTCACAAAATAAACAAGTCCTAAGGCAAGTCTGAATTTTGAACTATAAACCACTGATGCAACCTTATCCATGTGTATAAACTGTAAGAGGTAGGGTTAATCAAGGTGCAAGCCCGTGGAATCTGACAACTAGCTCTCTAACAATCTGATACTCTGACAATTTAATGCAAGATGAGTAGGCCCCTGGTATAGTCCAAGAAGCAGCTGTGCACTGTATGTATACTGTGCCAATATATAACAGCCCCTCTTTTGATTCCTAGTTATTCTCACTTACCATTCACTACTACTATGGCTATGGCTTACCTATCCTGTCCTTCATCTTTATTATTCTATTAAGAAGGGTAAGAATAAGAACTTTTAAAAATGCCATTTTTCCACATCATATTATTTCAGTTCAATTTATTCTCATGCAGTTTTCTTCTGCTTTTGCATAATACAAGATAGCCTTGAAAGAACCAAGATTCTATTACTATTAATTAAGCCTTGACTTTTCAAGTTTATTATATTGATGTATTCATGTTGTATATCCTTGTATTCGGTTAATATCTATGATGTCATTAGTATATGGAGTTCCTGATAGGGAAACTTCTTCAAATAATGCAAACCAGCATTTGGCCTGTAACGTCATCTTAGAAAATTGTCCAGTGCATGAAGAAGTTAAATTACTTGTCAAGGTTTACTGAGCCATCATATGTCAGAATAATTCAGGCCATCTTCCCTAAGGCAGCTCTCTACCCACTCTGTACACATAACATTACCCAGTCTGCCTCAAGTAGCCATATTCCTGGATCCCAGTTTCCTTATGAGATAACATCCTAAGAGGGAAGGCATGTTTAAAAGTTAAGGAAACTTGGTTTAAATATTATCTCTGATATTTACTCTCTCTTTCTCTCTCTCTCTCATAATTATCATCTAGCAATTTGCCAACTACACTATCAACAAACATATATCTTTATCATCTCTTCATCTATATATCCTGTCTGTCTATACTCTTTGTATCCTACCTCTGAAATGACTAACCAGCAAATATTTATATAACATTTTAAGGTTTATAAGATTCTTTACAAGTATAACTACATTTAATCCAAGGAAGTTTGTGATATTTTTATCTCTATTTTGCAGATGAAGAAATTGGAACAGAAAAAGTTGAGGTGACTTATTCAAGGTCACATAATTAGCATCTAAGGTTTTATTGAAACTCAAGTCTTCCTGATGCTGGATTTTTCACTTCGTGTGTGTGTGTGTGTGTGTGTGTGTGTGTGTGTGTATGTGTGTGTGTGTGTGCATACACACACACATATATATACACATGTATATTATTTATACACACACATATATCCACACAAATACACACATATTCTGAACTTGAACCCAGGGACTCATGTAGAAGTCAGGGAGGTGATAAAAATGAAAAGTGATGGCTGACATTTACATAGCCTTTAAGGTTTAACAAATCTCCTTATATGTTATCTTATTTGATCTCCATAGCAATTCCACAATTGCTATTTTTAATTGCTATTGTTATTCCCTTTTTAAAGAAAAGGAAATGGAAGCTCATAAAAATTGGATGACTTATCCAAAGTCATCCAGCGATTAAATGTATTAGATATCACAGGGATCATAATATGATGGTAGAGGGGTAAGGAGTCCTTGCAGGATAACTAGATGTTTTCCTGCCTGAGTCCAGTCCAAGTGAACACATGGAAACTTGAGGCAAACCCAGGCAGGAAATATCTGTGTATGTTCCAAGACAAGTTCCTCTAAGCTTTTACAATAGGATCATAAAAGAGACTACAGATACTATATATCTCTATAGTATTTTTTTGCAGATAAGGAGAGACCCAGGGAAATTAAATGACTTGCCCATCATCACACAGACACAGGATTTAACTATCAATTTTCTGTTTCCAAAACCAATGTTCTTTGTAGGTGACTGTGTCACTTCTTACTCAATCCATTTTAAGTCAGGCTAATGGGATATTGAATAGCTAGGCAGCACATGGAGTGCTGAGCACTTCAAGGGATTCCTCTTCCCGAGTTCAAATCTTCCCTCAGATACTTACTAGCTGTATGACTCTGGGCAAGTCATTGATTTTTTTTTTTTTTTGCCTTAGTTACTTTATCTGGATAATGAGCTGGAGAAGAACATGACAAACTACTCCTGTATCTGTGCTATGAAAAATTCAAATGGGGTCATGAAGAGTCAGAAATGGCTGAACAATGAAAGTAGAATATTAATCTAAATATACAAAGGAATATAAATGTGTCAAATATAATCTCATTTGGAAAAGATTAAACCTCCTGAATCCATGGCCAAACATGATGTTTTCCATCTAGGACACACATATAAAATATCTGTATATTTTTTATTTTGTATGGAGACTTTTAGGAAAAGATTAGGTTTCTTTGATTTTTGTTTGAATTTTAGAATTCTTTTTGTGAATATCAGATCTTCACTCTTTATAATGAAAAGCAACGTAGATGACATGCAACCTTCATAGTTTCTGAAATAATACTGTAAGTATTGAACCATTTTCATATAGCAATGTTTAATTATTGTTTTCCTTCTGAGTATGGCAGCAGCTAGGCTATTAAAAAAAAAAAAAAAGATTGGATGACTATTAAAAAAAACAGCCCAACCAGTTATTGTAAAGGATCAGGACATAATTGGGATAAATTTGATCTTACTCTGAGGGTTCATAAACTCATAGATTGGAGCTTTGAATGAAAAATAAAGAAAATTATCCTTAATTGTGCCCTATTTTACTTGGCCATTGAAAGTTAGTGTCAGGTCAACAGGCATTTGCATTCATACTACAAGTCAGGCATTGTGCTAAGTGAATACAAATATTAGTTTAAAAAAAATATCCTTGAGGAGCTTACATACTAATGGGGGAAGACAGCACTTAAAAGGGAACTGAAAGAAAGAGTGGGGAGAATTTAGACAGTCTAGAGTTGTTATAAGAGGAATAAAGGATTGAGCATGGAATTAGCTGGGATATTTCAAAATAGAGATTTCAAGAGGAATTTACCAATCAAGGCATGGCTGGGCCAGGGAGCAGCTTGGGGAAGGTGGTGGTTTGCAAGGGCAAAGGGATCTTCCAGAGTGAGAAAACTCCTAGAGTGAAGATATTTTCTAGAGTGAGAAGGCTTTTCAAACCTAGAGAAGTTTAGAGAGGTAGGAGCAGAGTTGAGAGGATATTTTGTAATGTAAATGAGATTATTAATAATTGTTCTATTTCTACATAGAAACATTTATTTTTCATAATCCCTTTATTTTGTATTCCTGACATGAAACACACATATGTTGATATGTGTTGTTGCTTTTGAAAAAGGATTTCATGCATTTCCAACATATTCATTTAAAAACAAAAGAAAAATCTAAACTAAATCATGATTTTAATACACCAATCTTTCTTGTATATACTCAGATATAGTCAGGTTCTCTTTTCCTAGGTAGAGCAGTAGATAGAATGCTGGAGCTTGAGTTGGAAAAACCTGAGTTCAAATCCCACATCAGACACTTAATACCTGCATAGATTTCTCTGCTCAGTTTCCTCATTTGTAAATGAAAATAATAATAGTCCCAACTTCCCAGGATTATTGTAAGGATAAAAAAAAAGTTGCCTCATATACATAGCTAATGTAAATTTAGGTACAAGAGTAATATATTTATTTAATAATTTACAACATGAAGCCTGTACTGAAAAGCAGCATTATACTGTTAAAAAAAAAAAAAAAAAGATACTAAATTGAAAATCTGACATTTTGGCCATGGTTTTGGCACTGATTAGCTTTGTGAATTTGTAAAATCATGAGGACATTCATTTTCTTACATATAAATTCATATATATGTATATATATATAAAAGAAAATATTCATTTATATTCATTCATATATATAAATTAAAGGGTTAGGCTGAACAATTTCTAAATTCTCTTCCATCCTTAAATGTTCATAATCTTGTATTTATCTACTCAAAAATTCATATCTACCTGAAATAACTTTGCTATAAGTACAATTTTTGCAATGTTCTAAGACAATCCTTTCTCACTGGTAAATTGTATGCTAAAGAGACTAAATTGTGTTCAAGGCTAAGGAATTCATTAAAGGTTAATTGAATAAAGTCTGACAAAAGTCAGGGAACTTAAACTGAGTCATAAAGAAAGAGTAGTATCAGGATAAGCAGTCAGGGAGGAGACACAGACATTCTATTTCCAAGGAAATAATATGAGTAAAAGCAAAGGAAAAAATGAACATGACATAATCATGGGACAATGAAAGACTAGTTTGACTCAATGTCTTAGAACTCTGGGGAAGATTAAAGCATTACAGCTGACCTAAATCATAGAAAAAATTGAAAGCCAAGCAAACAAATTTAGATGTGATTAAGGTAGGAGACAGGGAAATGAGGACTTTACAACTGGGAAGAATTTATATATATTTATTTTGTTTTGTTTCTTACTATCATGGAATCTTTTAATCTTAGGGATTAAGAAATTGCTACGAAGATAAATGGAAGAAAAACAATGACTTGGAATGAGCTATGAGGTGGAAACTCAATTTTCAGACAGCATACTTTAAGAAAATGGGGAAGGAGGCAAGGTTGGATTGGGGAGACAAGTGAGCCAAGAGAAATTCAAGAACTGGGAAAGACCTCAGAGATCATCCAGTTTAATTGGTCTTCAATTCAAGAATCTTTAAGCATATGTTGAATATTCGTGACAAAAACAAATAAGCAAACCAAAAAATGGTCCCTGATTTCAAGACAAGAATCTCTTTTCCAATATCTAGAATCAGTGTTCAGCTATATTCTGCTCATTGGCCAATTTATTCCCTTCTAATTTAGCCCTTTTTTGAGACCTGATGATAGAGATATGGATATTTAGGTAATTTGTCCTTCCAAATATAAATCTATTTCTTTGCAGCTTCCACACACTGTAGAAAACTTGGGGAGTTCTGCCCTCTGGTGTCAACAAGAACAAATCCAAATCTGTCTAGCCTTACAAAAACTGGAAGGCAATCATATTCTTCTCTTCTACAAATTCCAGTAATTAAGTCCTCTATTCTCCAGCCTCCAAAATTGTGATTCTTTCAGCTGTTTCTGATGTAGTCTTTAGCTTTCTCACTGTTCTGATTATTTTGTTTTCCATACACTACAGTTTATCAATGCCTTAAAAAAGACATTAGAAAATGTGTTTTGTTCAAAATTGAATACAACAGTGGCAGAGAAAATAAGTCATGTTCCTGAAAGAGTTAGATAAGTTGAATGTGAGTAAATTAAAAACTAATTTGGAACATTTTGAGGTATAGGTCACAGAGCAATCAGCCTGCAGTCTGGAATATCTAAATTCAAATACAGCCCTCAGACATTTGCTAGCTATATGACTCTATACAGGTCACTTAACAAACTCTGTCTGCCTTAATTTTCTAATCTATAAAATGGGAATAACAATACCTCCCTCAAAGTATTGTTGGGAGTATTAAATGAGATGCTTGTTTTGCTATTATTGTAGTTTTCATTGTTTTTTATTGTTATTTCCCAATTACATGTAAAAAAATTAAAAATCATTTTTAAACTTTGGAGTTTCAAATACTCTCTCTTGTCCATCTCCAATTATCTTTGCGAAGGAAACATTTTGATTTTGATTTTATATATATATATATATATATATATATACATACACATACATAGGCACATAAAACATTTCCTATTACTCATGTTGAAAAAAAAGACCAAAAAATGTTAAAAATAAAGAATCTTAAAATACATGCTTCTATCTTCATTGGTAGTTCTTTAGTTCTCCTTCTGGATATAGATAGTATTTTTCACCAAGGGTCCTTTGAAATTGTCTTAGATCTTTGGATGAGTTCATATAAATATTCCCAAGTACTTCTGGCAATCATTTCTGAAACCATCCTGCTCAACATTTCTTAAATTTAATAATATTCCATCATGATCATACACCACAACCCCAATGGATCTGCATCCCCTTGATTTCCAATTCTATGCTAACACACACACACACACACACACACACACAAAGTTGTTATAAATATTATTGTGCAAAAATGGTCCTTTTCCTTTTCCTTTGATCTCTTTGGGATACAGACCTACTCTTACCTTTTTTATTTCAGCTGAGGCATTATAAATTCTGCTTATTTTTTTAAAATGTTTATTCTGTGTGTAGCTCTATTTACAGCATGTGTCTTATAAACAAAATGTTGGATTCCAATTTTAATCCATTCTTCTATTTTCTATCCTATTTCCTTCTGTTTGTCCTTCTTTCTCTTTTTTCAAGTTCCTTCTCTAAAGTCTGTTTTGCTTCTGACCACTGCTTTCTTTTACCTATCTTTCCTTTTATTACCTCTTTATTTCTTATCTATCTCCTATTTTCCTGTAGAGTAAAATAGATTAGGACTAACTAATAGTCCTAATGATTAAAAAGTTCTTAGAAAATACATGTTATCACATATTTTAATATATTTAACATGTATTGGACTGCCTGCCATCTAGCGGAGAGGAGTGGGGGGAAGGAGTGGAAAATTTGAAACAGAAGGTTTTGCAAGGGTTAATGCTGAAAAAATTACCCATTCATATGTTTTGTAAATAAAAAGCTATAATAATAATAAAAAAAGAAAATGCATGTTATCTTCCCATATAGAATAGTATATAAATTAACCTTTGTTTCATTGTTTCTTTGTGTCTCATGGAGTCATTGACTTCCAATTTCCCTATTCTAATTTTTAAAAAATTATTTTCTTCAGTGAACTTTTGTACTTTCTTTTTGTTTCCATTTGGCCAGTTCTGTTACTGTTTTTATCTTCATTGGCTAATCCTACCACTGTTTTTTTCATCATGTGGAGCCAGCTTCTTCTCTTTATTTGAGGGATTTAAAAAAAAAAAAGTTATCTTCCTTTTCTGGTTCCTACCTTAAGCTAGTCCATTTTGAATTGCAAATAATGGAAGATATTCAATTCCAGATAAAAGCTTTTATTAGAACATAAAAAATTAAAAATTAAGCATTCCATTTCTAGTTTCTAAGAATAACACAATGATGATTTTTAAAATTTCTATTCATTTTTTTAAAAAAAATAAATAGGTAAATCTCAATCTCTGCCTCTTTTCTTCATCTCTAAAATGGCAATATAAAAAATAAAATAAAATGGCAATAGTATCCATTTCTTAGTATTATTGGGAAAACAAATGAGATGATATTTGTAAAAAAAAAAACACCTTTAAAATGTTAAAGCTCAGTAAAAATACTAGTCAATAATAATGATAAAAACAATAATAATAAATATGAGCTAACAGAATATCTGTCTTTTAAAGAAAAAGAAACAACAACAACCAGAGGATAGGTTACTGTAAATTAAAAGTCTAACACTTCAAAAGCCTTCTATTAACTTAATAGAAGACTAAATTAACTTAGTCAAATATCTGAAACATAAGCAGTTATAATATTTCTCCAGTGGATAGAGCACTGGACTCAGAATCAGGAAGACTCATTTTCATGAGTTCAAATCTAGTCTCAAGTACATATTAATTGTTTTGCCATAAGCAAGTCATTTAACTCTGTTTGCCTCAGTTTCTCATCCATAAAATAAATCAGAGAAGGAAACGGCAAGCTATTTTAGTATCTTTGCTAAGAATCCCCCCCTCAAAAAAAAAAAAAAAGTCATGAATCTAAAATAACTGAACAGCAATAAAATTCTATCTTAATTCAAACTAGTCACTACCTATGTATTGCAAGAGCAAAAGCCCTACACAGTATCCTTTAATGAAAAGATGCCTCATTTGTGAGCATATGAATTATTTGCAGGAAGATTTTCATTCTATTATTTTTCTTCAATTTTCCCTTGATTGACTAGGAAAAAAAACTGTCTCTGTCTCTCTTTCTCTATCTCTTGTCTATCTGTTTCTCATACATGCACATGCACACACACGTACACACACACACACACACACACCTGTTTCCCTCTTAAATAAGAGTACCTGAAAATAATTCTTTTCACTACATTACTAAGTATTTTTTCAGTAAACATAAAAATAAGCCCATTCACTCTAACAAAATTTCTGAATTATTTTCATCAAAGTTAATGAAGTTTAATTCTTCAAGGAGACTTATAATGAGTAGTTATTAGCTTTATAAATTTGTTTGAATACTTAAACTTAAGAACATTATTTGTCTCTACAAAAATGTTAAGTTGGAAAACATAAATTTATGCAATATTTTAAAACTTTATTGGCAGTGAGATTAAAATGTGAACATACAAAGAATCCTCTCACCTTGTATCCTACAGACAATATCAGTCTTTCAGGTTGGCATCTATACTTTGCAGACAGAAGATAGAGAGCAACCCTTTATATAATAATTTCATTTTGTGACTTAAAGCTTAGATCAAATACATACTTGTATACATATTTATGTACATATGCATATATGTATTGCAAAATACCATTAAAATAAAAATTAGATACAAGATATAACATTTTTCCAAAACTTTCTTTGTAACCTTATTTTTTTCATCCGTTCTCAAATCCCCAATCATGTCTCAAGGATGCTACAAATGGGATTAATGTATTACTGACTTTAAACGGTGCCCTCCAGGCAGAAAACACTCTGATAATTAAATCCTTGGGTATTTATGATCCCTCCACTCTTACCTGCCCTTCTTTTGGCTTGGCAGTTGAAAAGATTCCTTAAGCTTCAGCCTGCCTTCCACCTACCAGTACCTAGTAGACATGAGGGAGCCAGTAAGTACCAGGTGGGAGAGTTTTGAATTGCACTCTATACACACTGTGAGTAGATTGGCGGTAATTTTCCATTTGAATATTTATATCAGACTCATTTCATCTTGCTCTTTGGAAATGATATCAGAGCTGGGCTCCTGTTGATTTCAGAGAGGAACTTTGTACTTGGATTAACTCCGTGGTTTATTAAGCCAGATGAGATGTGGACCTGGAGTCCCTATCACAAAGATGCCAGGCTGACTTTAATTTTTTTTCCATAGTAACTATCAAGTATTTTAAGGTCATAAAGAATGAAGTTACAGGGGAGTTCCCAGATCTCTGTTGGCATTGCTTATCATATGAAATATAACACAATCATAACTCTTGCTTCCTGGTGGGTTGGTATGTTAAATGTTTGTATTTGTATTCACACACACTCTCATTGGTGTCTTGTCTTTTCCACATCTTTTTTCACAGAGGTTTTATTTTTGCTTCCTAATGCCAAACACTTATCACAGTGCTCACTCATCACATTTCACACACTGATCCCTACTGGCAGGTGTTAACTTCCTTGCACTTAATGTGAATGGGTTGAATAACCCCATAAAGAGACAGAATGTCTTGGCATATTAAAGAATGGAATACAACATGACTATCTGTGGATGAAACCCATTTGTCAGCAAATTGAATTCTATAAATTTGAGAAGAAGCATGAGTGGGCCTGTCAGTGGGCTTTTTAAAAACATGTCAGGCCAGTACCAGATCAGGAACTTGAATTCACATTTCTTTATTTATTATCTAGAGTGTTATTTTTAATAATAATAATAATAAATTAAAAACCTATGATTTATATAAAAATACATAGAAAGATGTCCATTTTCATCATTATTAAGATGTTTACTGTACTTTATTTCTGCATAAAATATATTACTATGCATCTTTTTTTTTTGTTTTGTTTTTGTAAAGGTTCTAAACATGTTATTAGTAGTATAAAGAGTTCTTTAGTTCTGACTGGTGCTAGTAGGAATTCCCTATTACAGAATACTGATCTTTACATTCATTCAATTAAAAAAATTTGTCCATATTGTGGGGTTTCCTAAAAGATAGGAGTACCAAAAATCTTTTTGGCATAATAGAGAACATAAAATAATTTCATTGGTATGATCCATTTATCTTCTTGCTAGTTAGAGAATTATAATTCTCTGCTTCATCAGCCCAGGTCTGCTTCCCTCAGCTTCTTCTGTGTGAAATGGGGATGATAATAATAACTCTTGGGAAAATGAAAAAACATTTGTAAAAGGCTAATCATTTAAGGATAATGACCAAATAACTAGAGGTGACTGACCCATTTACACAATTTTGTGAACACTGTTTCTTACTGGATGAGCTCTTATCTAGTTCATTTTCATTATCACAAAAAATTGAGAGGAAACTAACAGCCCAAATTCAGTAAAGGAAATTGAAATTAGAGAATCACTGTTGGAACTTCATAGTTTCTTTGAATATTTCAAGACTTAGGAGGATATTCTCTGCCTCAAAAGAGATCACAATTCCTCCCTGGCATGATAGATGATCTCTGAAAGTTGCTGCAGTTGTAAAATTCCTTTCCCTGTTCTGATGTGACACTTTAATCTTAACTAGACTTCATTATAAGTAGAGCTATGAACTTAGTGTCAGCAAGACCTGAGTTACAGGTTTAATTTGTTTCAATGCAATATCCTTCATATACACCAATCCATGCCCTTTAATAATTTGTAGGTTGTGATTTTAGCCTTTATCCAGGATTTAGTGATAACTGATTAATCTTTACCCCATCAGTAGTAGAAGATAATTACCAAGACCATGTTACCATTAGCATTCAAGAAGCAGAGTTACACCAATATGGGAATGAAAAATAAATAGACTTTTGTGATGATGTATGTGTCCCATTTACAGGGCGACTTGCTTCTTTTCATGATAAAACAGGAAGAGGTAATACATTTTGCATATCCTAGGATACATATCTTGCCTTTATGAAATTATTGCCCTTGCCAAGATTCTTCTCTGTCCCTATAGATGAGACACATAAATATGCCCATATACACATATGCATAACACATATATATATACAAACATACATGTTTGCTTCTTTTCAAAGTCCTCCCCTTCTTCCCCATGTAGATTTTGTTCTGATATAGATTATATGCAGGATTAGTACATGAATGATTATGCATTTGTATTTTAAAGACTAAATCACACTTTATCTTTTAGAGGGAGAAAGGGATCTTTTTATGTGTAAAATGAAATTGCAATATTTAACAAAGAAGTGTTATTCTTTTCAATTTGGAGTCAATTTTCCTTATAAAATTGATAAAATTTAACCATACACATTTGGTATTCTAATTTCATTGATATAGAGAAATTTAGGTGAAGAAATTTCCTCTACCACTACAAATCAACAAATATTCTTCAATTTAAAATCTTAGAGAGTTGCCTGGGGCACTGGGAAGTTAAAAGTCTTAAACAACCAACAACCATTATTTCTCACTGACAGAAACTAAACACAGATCTTCATAAATCCACAACATAGCCAACTTATTATCTACTGTTGTACCATGCTGCTTCTCACAGGTCTGGATCAAAAGTGAATTTTTATTTCATTCTTTAAGAATAGAAAGACCTTTCTTATTTAAAATATTTCTAGTATGAGTGGTGGTAAAAAGAAATTATAGTTTGAGCGACATAAGAATATTTAAAAAAATACACTGATTTAAAAAAATTAATTTTAATCAAATTTCAATTTTCATGTAGCTTATTATTCCTGTTCCTAGTAACATTCCCAATAACTAACATAGTAACTGACCACATGTCTCAGTAGAAATAACATGTATAAGTTATTGAAGAATGATTGCTGAGATTTCAACTTTTTACTGTGATGCTTCCTGCTCTAACAGGTCTATGGAAATGCAGGACCTAGCAAGTCCTCACACTCTTGTTGGAAGTAGTGATACTCCTGGTAGCTCCAAACTGGATAAATCTAATCTCAGCAACACATCAGTTACCACAAATGGGACAGGAGGTAAGTATCCTATCCAGAAGTTGGAAAGAATATAAATTTACATGCTTTAGTGTTAGAGGTGCTAATAAATGAGCAAAGATCCTCTTAATTAACACCATATCTCCTTATTATGTACAAATATATATTTAGCAAGTATATGATTTATTATCAGGTCAGCTCTATTTCTATTATTTTATCATCTAAAATTGGAAACATTTAAGGAGAAAAAAGACTGATTCTACTTTTGAGAACAGCATATTGCTAAGGGTTCATGCTTGTTTGTCCTTTTTGTCTCCAAAGTGTTCACTCAAGGATGAGGAAAAGGAGTCTTATACATTGATTTCTGAAGGAATGAACTGATCATGCATTCAAAGCATCAGAGCATGACTTTGAGTTCTGGCTTGAATTTAGTAATTTAAAAATTATTTTAAAAGTTTAAAGTCAAGTACAAAACTACCAAGAAATTGACTTAACTAGTTTTGAAAGTGATGGAAGTGGAAAACATTAAAAACAGGTGTTCAAAATTTTATTTTTAAAGGAAAAAGTTATTTGTTAGTTGTTCAAAATGGAAGTTACATACTTTTTTAGATATATTCTATATTTTTCTATATTCTATTTTTTCTTTAGATATATTTTCTTTATAAATATTTAGATTTATGTTAGAACATGTGTTATAAACAACATATAAATGTTACAATAAATTTGAAATTCAAACTGCTCTGAACAAGAAACTATTAGAAATGATCAGATGTAGATAGTTGTCACAAAACATTTTTTTAATTTAATGATTAGTTATCAGTATATTAAACTATTCTAACTCATGGATGGATACTAGGGGGAAAAACCAGAGTCTACATAGATTCAATTTTCAGATTACTTTCATGTGAAGTTGTGCACATTATGAATGTTTTGAATGAAAAACTTTTCCACTAAACTCTTTGTAACTTAGCTTTTTTTACCTTCTTTATAGACAACCATTCATCGCTCCATATGTGCACATAATTCCAGTTAAAATCAACGAACTTTTATGTTCATATGAGGATAAAAGACTAGGCCATTTAGGGATGACTTTTAGATGAAGTATGTTTGCCTTTAAAACTCAAATCAAGTATAAATATAAGGATTAAAAGATTCAAAACTCTGGGAACTTACTTTCAAGGACAATAATAATCATGTACATATATTTTACTTGAATAAAATAAACCATATAAAATAATATTCATAAAAGGAATACATAAGTTAAAAAACTTGGCTCAAAGTGCAAAAACACTTACATGCATTGAAGATTATTCATAGACACTGAGCAGGCCTTCAAACAATGACCCATTATATACTGTTCCTGTTCTCAGGAGACACCATGACTGTTTTAAATACTGCAGACTGGTTGCTGAGTTGCAATACTCCTTCTTCTGCAACAAGTATGAGAGACCATGGTACACTGCATGTGTGTGTCTGTGTGGGTTTGCCCTTACTGTTTGTGTCCTTGTTCTGTTCTATGGTTTGTGCCACTGCTATATATTTCATTGCTTCTAAAAAAGAAACAGGAAAAATAAATATGCTTTTTGCTTAACAGTTCCCAAATGGTAGGTTATTTTTCTGTCTTACAATTAACATTTGTTAAGTAAAGAGTTTTCAAAATTAAAGGGCCTTCAAAGAGTGACTTTTGGAAATATGCATGCATATGCAGCTAATTGAAATAAGCTACCCAGTTACTAATCAGTTAAAATAAGTGATTTTTTTTTTAAGAGTGGGAGGGAAGAGCATGATTTTAAACTTTAAACATCCCTAATGAAATATTCCAGTCAATTTAGAATGCCAAAAAGCTCCTGAAATACAATAACATTTTTGTTATGAATTATGAAATCTTTCAGGTGCAAACATAATCCATTAATTAGGCTGTGTGGCATGAAAGTCATTGCAATCCTGTCTGAGTCTTTGTGATACCATTTAGAGTTTTCTTGGCAAAGATACTGAGGTGGTTTGCCATTTCCTTTTTCAGCTTAAGTCACACAGCTAATAAGGGCCTGAGGTCAGATTTGAACTCAGGAAAATGACTCCCTGAATATAGGCTTGGTGCTCTGTGTCACCTACCTGTCCAGCACAGATTCATAATGATGCCATCTTTGGGAACTCTGTTGAAAATTGGGGGAAAAAAGAGTTGTATATATTGAGAACTGAGTTACATCAGTATTTGGATTTGACTCAATTTTTGCAGTTAGAATGGGCTTAGTTTTGTCTAGACCTCAGGATAATGTCAGTGATTTCTTAATTAGTTTTTATAGGAGTATTGTAAATTCAATCAATTATATGTTTTTTCTTAGTGTTTTTATTCTCATTAAATTTTTTGCTAAAATAATAATTCTGACTATTTATTGAACAGAATAGCAATAGACCTAGAGGAAGCTTGATGTATTGATCTGAATTGGTACAGAGTTTCCTCAGTGAGAGTCACCTAAAGCAAGGAAATAATGGATTTAGCTAATGAATCATAATAATAATGGGATTTTGCTAATTTTTTGCTATATTCTTATATATGTAATAAGCTAAATTCAGTCTTAAGATAGTTTTTCCTACAGAAATGAGCCATTTAAAGTGTTAATTTAACTTAATTGTTGACCTAGCAATAAGTGAAAGATGATAGAGAGAATATTTCTTTTAAATTACCTGGATTTTTTTTCAATTGTCATAATAAGTTGTATTTCATAATAATCTTAATAATAATAATGTAATTTTCATAATAAGTTGTATTTTGCTAATTTGTCTGGCTGTATCCTATTTTTCAAGTGAGGAATATATTGTTATTCCAATACTCTCTATATTTTAAATTTTCTTAAAATTCTTATAAACAACACTTGTGTTTTTTTTTATTTTTCGATGTAAACAGTCATCAACTCATAGCTGTCAAAGATTATTAACAAAAATTTCAGTTTTCATATATTATAAAAATAATCTTTATCTTAAATATCTATATAACATATACATTTATGAAGAAAAATGCTAAGGATGTATTATACCAAAATTACAATATGAAATCCAAAATATGAAACTTTTTTTATGAAATCTTAATGTTCTATGTATATAATGTCTCCATAAGAGTATGGAACATAAATTTTCCACTTCAGTAAAATATTTCAAGTATTTGTAGTTCTCAAGTTAACATAACTTTTGAATGTGGAAAGCAATGGAAGTAGCATAGTGACACAATAGCTAGAGTTCTGGGTTTGGAGCCATTAAGACCCAAGTTTGAACATAGTCTTAGACAATTACTAACTATGCGAATTCTTTAATCTCTGTTTGTCTAAGTTTCTTCAACTGCAAAATGGGAATAATTATAGCATCTACTTTTGAGAGGTATGGAGTGGATAAGATATTGCAAAGTGTTTAGCAGGGCTTAGCACATAATGCATACTATATAAATGCTAATTAGCATTATTCTTATTGGAAAGGTTAAAATAAGGTGTCTATTGGTAAAGTTTTAGAATATGAATTTAAAATATTTTCGGTAATTTTATTCTATTGCCATTTGAATTGTAAATGTATAAAAATGCCTGATTATACAACTTATAATTCTGTTATGAAAATTGAAAAAAAAATCCATGTAATTTAAAAGAAATACCTTGAGACCAATTCTCTCTATATAATCTTTCACTTATTGCTAGGTCAATAATTAAGTTAAATTAACACTTTAAATAAATCATTTATGTAGGAAAAATACCTTAAGACTGAATTTACTTTATTATGTATATAAAAATATGAATTTCCTCAACCATAGTCATCAAGATATAGCAAAAAAAAATTGAATTACTTTTTAGAAAGTTACTCTTTGTCGATATTTTTTCATTGATGAGTTTTTCTCAAGAATTCAAATATATAGTAGCAATTATTTTCATGAGACAAATTTTTATTTTCCTGTGAGACATTTATTATTTGGGAAAGAGACATATCAAAATTTTACAAAGCCTAAATTTGGATTGGTTTCATACACATTTTTCTGACTTGATTATACATAATCCAAGAGAAATAGACTGCAGTCTATTTTAGCATTCAAGGAGATCTCTTGAATGTATTTTTCCCCACTGGTTGAAAATCATATATTGTACACAGCAGGCTCTTAGATGTTTACTGAATTGAATTCAAATCTAAGAATAGTTGACTCAATGGTATTAAAATTAAAGAAACTCTTAATTCTCTTCCTACAAATGTCACTTATGACTCAAAAATTTTCTCATCATTTCGAATAGTGTGCCAAATTAAAAACTTTGTGGTTACTTTTGGAAATAAATAAATGAATGTGGTATAGATAAATAGATAAAAACATATAAAAATGTATCTTTCAACAAAACATGGTGACTTGGAAAAAAAATAAAACTCTAGGCTCATCCATTTATTAAGACCATTCATAGCATACAGAAATGTTCTTTATGACATTGATTTAGTATTGCATAGTATAACTAACCATTCTGACCCAGCTGTCTCTAGAATCTTCTTCAGAACAAAGAATTCTAGGTTTTACACATTGTGATTTTGTGATATGGAGAGATGTCTAGTGGGAAATTTATATAAGGACTAATCCAATCATTTTGAAATCTCTGTCCAATTTAATCCTTGGTCTCCAGAGATGCAAAACTAAAATGTAAATAAATGAATCCAAATGTAGGATTATAGTACCCAGGACAGGCATTTTTCGAAGATAAAGAAAGTTGTCTTTTCAATTCATTCATCTCAAAAGACAACCTAAGCAGATTGTGATCAAGAAAGAATTACAGGTCTAAAGTAGATTTCAAGGAGGAGGAAGAAATTTAGTAGTTGCTAAGATATAGCAAAACAGACAGATATAATGTAAACTAAGTCTACAGATTTAATAATTGTTCCTTCCTACTATCTCTGATTATATTAAGTAGGTTTGACTAATTCATTCTTATATGATCTAGACTCTCATTCATATTAAGTAATTTGTCATAAATGGGAGATAGTTGACCACAAATGTGGTAGAAATTGACAGCTAAAGTTTTGTATATATTACATTGGTATATACAACCACTTCCCCTCAACTTATAACTTCCTCAGAAATCATGGTGATGAGTTACTTTTTTAATTAATCATTTTCATCATGTAAAAATTTAGCCCCAAAATCACAGTACACAAAATATCAATCTGATGAATTTAGTAACATGATTCTAATAATTTATAACTGGAAAATGTTCCAAATGTAGCATAAGTTAAATAGATTCTATTTCCAGGACTGAAATGTCCAAAACAATGTATATTTAATAAATAAACATATGAAAAATATTAATAAATTGTTTCTTGTTGCTAAACATTAAGTGATAGAGACACAAATTCAAAAAATGATAATCTGAACTAAAGAAACTTACATTCTGATAGAGAGAAAAATCCATATAAAGGGGTGGTGTCCACGGAGCAATATTTTGGTCTCAAGGTTAAAGAGAAGGTAAATGAAGTCATAAGGAGTCATAGGGCATAAACTGATAGACCTTTTCCAAAAACACTGACAGTGCTGATGTGATTATAGTATTTGAATACTTATCAAGCTGTGGAGAAAAAACAAAGAAAGTATACACATTCTGAAAATCTATAGAAAAGGTTGAATGAAAGAAAATTCATAAATATAATTTTGAGTTACCTTTAGTAAAAATGAGTTGTTTAGAAGATTTGTTTTCCTTAAATTACTTTGCTTCTCTATATATTTACAATTAATGAAAAATTATTAGCATTATTTTGTTACCACCTCTTGATACCATAAGTTTAAACCTAATTTGTATTCTATTGTTTTACAAATAATCTAGTTAATGAAGGATAGTACAACTTAATCATTGTCTTTTCCCATTCTCTTTACAAAACAAATTATTTTCCATTATTTTTATGCAGATAATACCCACATCTATAATTCAGCCCTAATCTCTTTGGTGAATTTCAGTTCCACACAACCATCTTTTGGACATTTCAAAATGGATGCCATTTTGGCATTTAAAATTTAATGTGTTCAAAGGAGGTCTCCTTATCTTGCCCTGCAAACACCCTAACCCTTTCCCCAACTTTATTATTATTTATTATTGTTAAGGCCACCACCATTTTTCTAGTCATTGGTACATAGAATCTTAATATCATCCTTAGTTACTCATTAACTTTCTCCTAATATGTCCAATTTGTTGTCAAATCTTGTTGTTCTACCTTTATAACATTTCTGTTACAGGTCCAATCCTCTCCATTCACACAGCTGCTCTCATTGCAGTCTCTCATTACCTCATGCCTGGACTATTATGATACTTTACTCCCTCTCCCTCTCTTCTCCCACCATATATTTTTTGATCTAGATACACTGGCCTAATCGGTGATCTCCATCTGCTATGTGTATAGCACTTGATCCTTCCATTTTATGTTCCTTATATTTGTAGTATTTTCTCCTTCATTTCTAACTACTAGGCTGTTTGGTTTTCTTCAAGATATAGTTCACTGTCTCTTTAAGAGAAATGTTATGCTTTCTTCCTCCTTCCCAAATGAGTTTCTTCTGAGGTTGCCTTATATTTATACAGTTTTTATCTTGTGTGTGTGTGTGTGTGTGTGTGTGTGTGTGTGTGTGTGTATGTGTGTACTTTTTTATATGCTCTCTCTCCCCCATTAGAATATAAGCACCCTGAGAAGAAGTATCACACTGCTGTCTTTCTTTGTATTCTCAAGTGTTCAATGTAGGGCCTGGAATAAAGACGGTGCTTAACAAATGCTTGACTGTCTGAAGGACTGATTATTCAAATTATATATATATTATATATATGTATACACACACACATACACACACAGAGGTATGTGGATGGGTGAATGGATGAATGTGGTGTTACTGGCCTAGCATCCCAGAGTCACATAGGATACATCTTCCCCTTAGTGTCTAAGTGTAATTTAAGAGGATGAGAGTAAGAGTATCTCTTCTCTAATATTGTTGGCTGAAGTTCCCACAATTCATATTTTTCTCACTGTTGTCAGTGAATAGCATTGCAGTTTCATTTAACAATCTAATATTCACTTTCAGAAAGGGCTATTTATTTCAAAGATACAACACTAATAGAAATATAAATGTTTCCCCCCAACATCTCGGGGACACTTTTTTGTTGTTGTTCTGAGACAATCGGGGTTAAGTGTCTTGCCTAGGGTCATTTTTTATAAAGCTTTTTATTTTCAAAACATGCATGGATAATTTGACAATATTGGCCCTTGTGTTTCAAATTTTCTCCTCCTTCTCCCAACCCCCTCCCCTAGATGATTGGCAATCCAGTATATGTTAAACATGTTAAAATATATGTTAAATCCAATATGTATAAATATATTTATACAATTCTCTTGTTGCACATATATATATATATATATATATATATGCTTGGAGAAAGAATGGCCCCTGCCCACTCTCTGTGCAAGTACTAATGTGTTGTATAAGAAATGATGATTTTGGTGGGTGGAGGCATAGGGGCAGGAAGAAAGGCTGGGAGAGATTGCTGGCTGGGTTCGGTTCTGGTGGCTGCTGGTCTTGTGGCTTCTGGTCTGGCTAGCTTCTTGACTCAGTTCCTTTTTACCTCTGATCCCCTTCTACCTCCAATTCTTCTTCATCTCTACTGAGAATAAAAGATTGAAGATTTTCCCCTAACCTGAATTCCTGACTCCGGCTGATTTTAAAATACGCGGTCTTCACATTTCCCCACCATCTCCACTAAATGACTCTTCTGTTTTGAATATTAACCCTATTATCTTGAAAATACAATATAACTTACACAATATAACAAATTCACACCCATACCACATACATACACTCTCACACTCCTGATATATTATAAGTCAATATAGACCATAACATCTGTGATGGATTTGGACTAGATTTCAGTTTCCATGTATTAAAGAAAATGGTAGAATTAGATGATCTCTGTCTAGTCTTATAATTCTGTTAAGTTTCATATAACAAACTAATAGCTGCAACTTAAAATATTTTGATACTTTTGAAATACATATACACACACTTCAGTAGAATGAATGTATCTTAGTGTTTTGCTGCTTAAGATTATATTCCCAGGCACAGTTTATCCCCTATAATAATGAATCTTTTTTGGCCAAAAGCAATTTATTATATATAAACTTGATTATTTGGAAGAGATGTCTTGTAACTAGTATGAGTATATGGGTAATGAACACTTAAGAAAGGAAACATTAAAAAAAATCCACTCTTGGTATTTTTAAGCTCTGTGAAAGGATGAGATAAGCCCAAAAAATGAGAGTGATTGCCATAAGTGCTTTTTGTTCCTCATACTTTCAAATAAGTACAAATGGTATAAGTGGAACATATATTATCAATAGCTCTTTCCTTGTGCTTTTTATTTCTTCAGAAAATAAGAAACATTAATTCTTGCTGATGCCCATTTGAAAAAGCAAAGAATTGCTATCCTTTTCATACAGATATACCATAAAGCTTTGTCTTAATCCAAAGAGGATCAAATTTTAAAATTCCTAGATAACATTTCTTGATCAGATTTTGCTGATCACCTGTGGTACTTTTTTGTTGCAAATATCAAAAGTTAAAGAATGTGTTGCATCAAGAAGCAATTCTGTCTGTGTGTATTCTTCTGTACAAATATACAAGGTTAGTCAGGAAATGCTAGTGAGAGATCCCATTATTTAGGATCACATCTAAACTGTTGTTAGTTGATCAATCTAATTCCTCTTAAACATTATCAAAAATTATCAAAAAAGTTATCAAAAATCCGTTGTATTTTTAATATGCAACAATTTTGTGATAAAAGTTTTTCTGATCATGTAGTTTGTATTTCTATCATTAATTAATCTTTAATCAGGATAAAAAAAGAGTCATTATCCTCTGTTGTTCCTGAAAATTGTGTCCCTGTACTTATAGAGAAAAAAAAAAAGAAAAGAAAAGAAAAGAAAATCCTTGTCTTCAAGCATCTTATATCTTATTCGGGAGAGCAAAATATAAAAAGAAACTAGAAAAAAATGAAAAGAAAAAAAGATAAAACCCTGAAATGAATGAAGGAATGATTGAATTGGGTTCTGAGAAAAATCATTGTTAGAAAAAGATCAAAATCTTCTACAGATTCTTTGTAGTACTCCAAATACAGATTTTTTTATACCTAACTAAATATTGTTCTGATTAATTCTGATTCTTTGGAGGGATTGCTTAATTATTGCGGTATATTTCCCATTATGATTACTAATCTAACAGAACAACATAATTAATATATGCTCAATCTATGGTCAATTATGACAACTTGAATGTTTTATTTTTCTACATATTTTGTCATATTCAACTATTTCTTATCTTGCATTTCCAGTTTATTGCTGTTGCATTTTGTGACACAATGATCTCAAGGGATGCTAAATGGGAAATAATTCACAAACAAATGTTTCTATCCTTTCTTCCTAATATTTTCTAGGATCTTTTCTATAATCAGAATCATTCTATTTCAACACAATGTATACATTGGCTTTAATACTTGTCTCCAATAAATACAACTGGTAGTCTTTACTTATATGGAAATTACATACCAGGATATGTACAAATGCATATTGCATCTAAATATCACCATTTAGAATTTGTAATTAAATCATGTAGCTGCTTAGACTCTGCTACAAACAGGAAATATATTGGTGTGAAATGGAATATAATTTCTTATGTAATGCATTAACTAGTCCTCAATTCAATATTTTTCTATAGAATTGTTTTATTTTGTGCTTTTTAATGGGTTTATTAGAAAGATCAAGGAATGTGTTATTAATATTTTGATCACAAAAAAGATTATATAGAGAGAATGACCAAATATTCCTTCATTCTTTTAACTACAAAATCAGTATATCAGTGATTAAACTAAGAATTAAACCACATATAATTTTTTTTGAAATTCAAAATATGTTGAATACAAGTTAAAATACTTTGAAATTAGTTTAGCCAGAGTATTTTGAATTAAATTCTCTTTATAAATACATGTATTAGAAGATGAATTAACAAGACCTTATCAAATTTTTAATTGTTGTTTTTCCTTTGCATGCACATGCTAACTAGAAAATTTTTCTGTCAAACTGGAATGAGATCTTATGTGAAAAGTTTAGAAATAAAACTCATGTCTGCTTATTCTTCTACATAGTGTCTCTTCTTGCAGTCAAAACAGAGCCGATGAACAACAGTGAAACAACTACTACAACTGGAGATGGATCACTTGACACTTTTACTGGGTCAGGTAAAGCCTTAAGCTCATGTGCTATTATATGCACACTGGCATATTCATCAAATTATTTTTCATGAATAGGCCTCATAAATACAACAGTAGCTATAGCTGTTAAAATACTTGGAATCAGAATTGTTACTTTTATAAAGAAAAAGAAAAAAGCTCTTCCCTTTTAAAAAGAAATCTAATAGTTATTAATTCCAAGTTTTTAAGAATGATTTCTGATTCTACAAAAAAAAAGTTTTTAATTGAAATAGAATTTTGTGTATTTTAGATAACTTTTTAAAATGAACATTGAAATTCATGGCAATGAAATAATCATAGGTGGTTTCAGGGATAATTATTTTACATAAAATGTAATTAATTTAATAAGTGGGCTGTGCCAGCCATAAACTTTATTCTGCCAGCATTGATAGTTAATATAAAAATTGCCTTCTAACTATGACTCAAAATGTAATATTGTCCATTTGATTCTTTCTAAGTAACCTCATTTCCTATGTAGGTTTTTAAAATTTTTTTCTTTGTAAGCAGCTGAGTGAAAAGTATTAAAGGTTAATGGACTGCAGGAAAGCACACGTTGCTTGCATTAGAACATTAAATTGGATAGTGCTACCTTTAATATTAATGCATCAAGAAAAACAATAGTATAACTGTAACCATCAGTCCACTTTAAATGTAAATATTTTTGTAACTCCCAGTAGGTTAGCAAATAAGTTGACTCAGTCAAGAGTTTTACAAAGAAAAGCTAAAATACTCTTAATTGCTTCTGGAAGTAATGGATTTTTACATTGCCTAAAAAGGTGTATATTAACATATAAAATATTTAAAGTAATGGGGTTTGTCTAGGTAGTATGTAGGTGCAGTGCTTCTGCGTGTGTGTGTGTGTGTGCACACAGTGGTTATGCTTTCGATTATGAAAACTTTGCTACTTTTTCAAATAAAAATCCTAATAATTTTTTTTCTAAATACTAGATATAAATGGTCTTCATCAAATTTCATTATCAAAATAAATGGAGAATCACTACACAAACTGATGTTAATTGGTGACAGAAGCACTATAAGAATCAGGCCTCCTGACTTTAGACCCAGCATTCTCACCTAGTAGAGTATTCTATATAGCTAATGTTAACTTACCCAGAACACTGGATATGAAATTAGGGAAACTTGAGATCAGTCCTTCCTCCAACATTTACTAACTGTGAAATGAAGCAAGTCACTTAATCTCTACTTGGCTCAGTTTCCTTATTTGTAAAATGGGAATAATAATAGCACCTACCTCCTGGGGCTGTTGTGAGGAAAAAATGAGCTAATAATTTATAAAGCACTTTGTAAACTTAAAGTACTATATAAATTTTAATTATTGTTTTATTGTTAGGATTACAGAATAAAATTCTATGTCCTGAAAATGTTTTAAAAGTAGATTCCAGGAAATTAACTAAAATTTTGTAAAGACACAAAAATACAGCATTCATACAAATGGTATAAATTATATATCAATATGTGATGTTTTCTACCAGTCCAATAAGCAATTAATCTAGCATGTTCTATTACTTAAAATATTCATTAATACATATCCCAACCAAACAAGTATTTTATTATTTTCCTTTAGGTTATTTAAATAACCTAAAGGAAAATAATAAAATTATAAAAGTGATGATATAATTAAATGAAATCTTAAATCAGTTAAGAGAATCTACAGCAAAAAAATCCTATAATAATTATCAAAATGGTTTCTATAAAAATTAACTAATCAACACACTCATTTTACAAATTAAAATTGATGCTCAGAAAAGTTAGTAGTTAGTAGAAAGTTATTAGTTGTTCATAATTTATTGATTATTAATTGATAACTCAATAAGTGCTAATTATCAGCTTTCTGGTAGTCCAATGGAAAAACCAAGTCTCCTGATTACTTAATTATTAATTTCTTAATTAATATCATTGTCATATCATTTTATTTAAAATTTTATTATAATTGTCAGATAAATATATACAGTCTGATGATGCATTAAAATATAATGGTCAGCTTATTTGACCTACTCTAGCTCTCAGTATACTTAACCATTATAATTTGGTATCATAACACCAAGTTATTTAACTATTTTTCCTGGTAATGATGATGATTCATTTACAAAGTATATTGCAAATTTGCAAAGCATTTCCTCATAACAAACCCTTGAATTATCCTAAGTGTTATCCCCATTTTACTTATGACGAAATTAAATTATAAAAAGATAAAATTTTTGATGGCCATTACCCTTTTAAATGATGGAGATAGAATTTATATAAACTTGAATTTGCAAGACATTTGTCTCCAAAGCTGAAGATGCTTTAGAGAATTTATTAAATTCATTTTCTAAATATATTAGTCAAGAGACTAGTTTATTCATTTTATTTGATAACAAGAAATGTCATTATTTTTTTTTAAATGAAACAAGAAGACAATGTCCCAGGGTGAAAGGAAGTCTGAAAATGATCATTATTGGTAGAATTATTTGAGTTCATCTTTAACTTATTAGACAACTTATTCGAACTGATTCTTAATTTGATAAATAAACATCCCTATGATAATATTAATCTTAGCACCTTGTATTAGTAACCCTTTTGTTTAAATGAAATAGAACAAAATATGTTTACTTTTTTAAAAGATTATATATAACATTTACCCCCCTAATAAACACTTAAAATGCAAACATAATATTTTTAGTAAAGCAAAAGAAAAATTATTCAGATCTCAAAAATTTGGTGATACTTTGCATATTTTAAATTAGATTATTTATAATTAGGTCTATCTGTCAATTAATGAATAAATATTTATTAATCACTTCCCCTGGCTCCAGATACATTACTAAGTACTGGGGATGTAAAGAAGAAAAAGAAGTAAAGCCAACCTTTGCCCTCAATAAAGTTATATTTTGTTGGGAGAGAGTATGCAGGTAAATTGATAATACAGATACTTATAGAGTAGATAAAAATAATTTTAGAAGAAAAGCATTAGTAAGTGAGGGTTCAGGAAAGAATACTTATAGAAGGTATTGTTTGATCTTAATCTTGATACCATTTTGAAAATGCTTCCATAGGAGTATCTAGATTCATAAATTAAAGGAAAGAAAAGTAAAGTTGATTTTAATTTCAATATATATGTAGGATTGCTGTGATATATGTCAATATATATGTGTATACACACAAAGAGACACATGTACAAACATTACTGATGTCCAACGTGGTTATTGTTGGGTTGGGTTTTTTTTTGTTTGTTTGTTTGTTTGTTTTTTGAGGGAGGGAGCAGATCATTTAGCAGGTATTGTTAAATTTCTATCCATTCATCCTTTGCCACAACTTTGTGATAAAAACCTTATATTTTCCAAAGCTGAGAAAAGCCAATTTTAAAACATATAAATTTCAAGTTTACCAAAGTTTAGCCAAACTGGTTCTGTTTGGTTCATATGTTCATATTTTTGGTCAAAAAATAACAGAAGCATAATTAGAGGAGGACTGAAATTCTCTCATATGGCTCAAATAAACTAGACTTGAATTTTCCATGGCATAATATTATGTGATATTTACTAAGTTCCCACATTATGAAACACACAGCTTTTAGTTCTTAATGAGGCAATTGATTAACCTTAGCCATTTTAAGTGCTTAATAATCTAGAAGAACCTAAAAAAAATGTAATGTTGCTTTTATTTTGAATTGCATAAAAATAACTTATGATTGTTATTTTTGGTAAATTTGTTACTATTAAATCAAAATATCATTAACAAATGTTTATTTTTCAAATCTGACTCAAGAGTTCTTGGAAAGATAGATTTTGTATCATTGCTTTTAAAACTATTTAAAATGTACTTTAAAGATTCAAAACACAAAGGTTAAAAAAATGATCTTAAACCTGTTAAATTCTGTGTGCTTATAAAGTAATAGATCACAAGGGCCCTAATGATACTTGGATATAGAAATATATCATGTTTCATAAAATAGTTAGGAACCTAAACCTATTTGTCACTTAAACAATTCTGAAGGTTTGGTTCTGGTATTATTCTGAACAACTTAGGAAGGATTTACTACTTTGAAGTATAACTATGATTGATTAGACTAAAGTAATTCCAGTGCTACACTGGGTACTACTTTAATCTTTTTGAAAAGTGAATGAACAGCAGATGGCCTAATAAAGACACTCTGTATGTTTGCCCAGTATGGATTTGCTCTGAAGGGATTGGTTCAACACTTTAGTGTACATATATTTGGAATACATCTGTCTTAGTCAAGACAGATGGCTAAAGGAAAGAAAAACTTCCAAACTGTTGGAATTCGTCCAGTTTGGACAGATATAAATAAAATCTGACTGTCATACTTTAAGTTCTTGGAAAATAGGTAGAGATATCATGGTAAATATGGCTATTGCTATGTTGTTAAAAGTTGTACTTTTATTTTTTTAAATGTTACCTTTACTGTCACATTAAAATGTTATAAGTGTGCATGTTACTTAAGAATACTTTTCACTATCCTAAATTATCAATTCCCTATATAATGTATTAAAATGAAAAAAATTAAATTAACTATGACTAAATCAAAATTTGAACATTAAGAGCTTAGAATGTATGAACTTAAATTTTGGGGAGGGAATTGGATGTTGGAAAATATATACACATGAAACTGTTCAGTGCTCCTTCACTTTATATTGAAATCAATATTTGTGGTAAATTACTGTAGGAGAGAAGCTTATTGGGGAGTATGAATGCATGTAGTCAATGTTGGTATTAAAAATTAATATCAAAAGAAATTTTGAATACCATTAATAGTTTAAATACCAAACATGCTAAAATAAATTGAAGTACTAATATTATTTGATTAAAATTATCATGTATCTTAGTGAGATATATTTATGTTGCAATTACTTACATATGTATATATATATATATATATATATGTATATGTATGTATATTTGTATGTATGTATATGTGTATTATCTTACAGTAATAACAAGTAGTGGCTACAGTCCCAGATCAACACATCAGTATTCCCCACAGTTGTATCCCTCCAAGTAAGTGAATTTTTTTTTCTTGAGTGTCAAAGCAAATAACCAGAATTATTTTATGATTTTGCAAATATTTCAATTTATAGCCTACAAGTGACATTGTTTGGTAGGCTAACTAAAGACATTTATCCATTTCTATCTGGGCAATTCTAGATATATACTCTTGTTTTAGAAAAGTTAATGTCTATATTGTCCTAAGAAAAGTAACAAACTCTGGTATATATGGTTTTTACCAAAACAAATTTAACATCAGCTGACTATATTTAATTAAATTTAAAAAGTAATGTTTAAATAGGTATAAACATCTCTAAAGTTACAGGTTCAAACTTCACTGTTTGAGTTATGAACATTTAGGTGAATAGTTCAATTTTAAAAATGATTATTGGACTGTAACATTGTGTCAGATTTTGTTATATTTCATTCTCTGAAGACAATTTGTATTAATTTCAAGGGTTCTATAATTATTTTGTCAAACTTATCCAGGTATTTCCATGTATACTGAGTTTTAACACTATTTAAAAGATAAATCTAGATTTGTCTGGTAACAATTCTATGTTCCCAAGCTTTGTGTTTTAAATACACATGCATACACACAAAATATATCAGTACAAATTCTTCACTAAGACTTTTCTAAGGAAGCAATAATACACTAAATAAAAGTTGTCATTTTCTTTAGGTAGGAAGGATTATATAATCAAATAGAGTCATTGCCTTAAGGGAAGCAGAATAAATTGTAATATAATTCTTTCCCTTTTCTTTTGTCTCACACTTCAAGTATTCAGTTGCATGTGTACCTAGGGAATGGAAAAGTTAGGAGAAACAGACTTTGGAGTTATGCATAGCTGAAGATAGAGACATGTGATTTCATTCCATACAATTTTTTGACAAGCCCTTATTTGAGGCAATTTATCATAATGAAAGATTAATATTACTTTTTCTCATTTAAGAATATGAAATTTTAATATATTACCCTATAGAGAATCGTATATACTATGCGTATATTATCTATGTGAAGTTGCAACATTAATCCTAATGATTGTTTTAAAGAAAACTGAAGCAGTCACACTACTACAATATTTTTATTCTAATGACTTTTTAAGAATTTATAAAACAATTCTAACCCCAAACCAAGGTATTTATTTTTATATTACAGGGTGAATAATATGCTCATTAAAATTTACACAGTTGTTGTTTTAGACTTTTAGGTTAATTTTTTGATCTGTGAACATAATTATAGTTATTATCCTAATAATGGAAAGCATTTAAGATATTACATTATGTTATCATAATCATATCACTCCATCTGTACATCAGCTTTCTGTTCCAGGTAAATGATATACCACACACATATTTAATATGAAGAATTAAACTGTTGCCAATCCTGTTTACAATTTCTAAATATATACTATGAAACTTAAGCCAGACAGAACTAAGTATTTTAACATTCTAAATACATATTTACATATGCACATATATATAAAATATAGGTGTATGTATATAAATATATATGTATATATGTAAATAAATATATATTATAGATGATAGATAATCTTAAAACTGGAAGGATGCTTAGAAATCACCAAATCACCACTCCATTTTTCAGATGAGTAAGTTGAGGACTAGGGAGGATCGAGGACTTTACAAAGATCACAATGCTCATTTGTGACAGAGCCAGGACTAGAATTTAGTTCTCTCGACTCCTAGTCAAGCGCTATTTCCATTGTACCATGAAATATGCAATTAAATTATGGATTATTGTTGTTCAGTTCTTTCAGTAGTGTCTAACTTTTTGTGAGCCCATTTGGGTTTTCTTGGCAAAGATACTGGACTGGTCTGCTATTTCCTTCTCCATCGTATTTTATAGATGAATTGAGGCAAATGAGGCTAAGTGACTTGACAGATTCATGTAGCCAGTAAGTGTCTGAGGCAGATTTGAATTCAGATCTTCCTAACTCCAAGCCAGTGCTATTCACAATACCATCTAATTGCCCAAACTATGGGTAGGGAGAGATTGCCATTTGAATTTTAAAGGTTTTATTATTTAAAAGTTGATAAGCTGTTATAATTAATATACAGTCTTTGTTGCCACAGTAATACTATTTTTCTGATATTTAGGCCCTATCCACACATTCTTTCTACACCAGCAGCTCAAACAATGTCTGCCTATGCCGGGCAGACTCAGTATTCAGGAATGCAGCAGCCAGCAGTGTACACAGCCTACTCACAGACAGGACAACCTTACAGCTTACCCACTTACGGTATTTTGCATCTTATTTCTGTTATTTCATTATAAATGGAAAACTCTGCTAGTTGATACTTTGGCTGTTTTTTTTATACCATCTACAATAGAGGGTTTCAATAAGTTAATCATTAAATTGTTTTGAATATTAATTGCTCATCCAGATTTAGGTGTGATGTTACCAGGCATCAAGACAGAAAGTGGACTTTCACAAACCCAGTCACCACTACAGACGGGGTGCCTCAGTTACAGTCCAGGGTTTTCTACCCCCCAACCAGGCCAAACACCCTATTCTTACCAAATGCCAGGTAAGTAACTATTTGCTGAATACAGCAGAAGATGACTTCGTAGACTACATACTAGAAATAAATTCTAAAATAGAAGAAAAATTTCTATGGTATTTATAAAAGGTCATCTCATAAGACAAGTAATAGAAATAGGAATAAAAGCTTTAAATATATTATGCAAACTGACCTTTTCTAAAGTTAAAAAAAAACAAGTTAAAATTACATGACATCACTCTGAGCCCATGTTTAGACAAATGTTCTCTGAATTAGTGATGACAAAATTATTCATTCAATCAACACTTTCATTGTCCACTGTAACTCTCTAAAATATTTGTAATAGAAATCAATTTTTTTTACTATTTTCTAAGTCTCAAATTTGCTAAGCAAACTCTCCTTTGTTTGCTTCAAAATTCAATTAACAATTTTGAGCAGATTTTTACAGTATTAAGTAAATATAAATATATAGTTTATTTTTTCTTGAATGTAATACCTAAAAAGTAAGATTTTCATTTTTTTCTGTTTTCACAAACATTCAACTGTCTAATTTTATAAACATCATTTGATTTTTATTTTGATGTCTATAATTTCAGATGTTTTTCTTTTTTAAGGAAGGTCAATTCTAATTATTATATGGTAATTGCAAAAAAACATGTGATAGAGTGAAAATACTATTTCAAAAGAATTATTTTTATTTACTTCAATGTTAGTTTTGCATTTTAAGTCATGTTTTAAAAAGCTACCTTTTTTCACTGATTTCTCTTTTCAATACTCAATTAAACAATAAGTTAATTAAGCTGTAAAATGTCAAGTTGATTTGCCTAAAATGAATTGTTTTAAGTCTGTTTCTTTTCTATCTTCCTCTCCCCTCCATTTCTTCTTTCACCTTCTTTCTGTTTCTATCTCTTGCCTTCTTTTTGTTTCTATCTCTTTCTCAACTCTAAGTTTGTTGCCATTTTTAGTTCCACACTTCCTGGTAGACCAGAACCACAGAAACAAATAATTGGATGAAGAATGCATATTTGGTGTTTTTAATCAAAATGAATATAACATGCACATATACTTTCTTATAGAGACAGCTTTTATGGTTTATCATAAACAATCTCAATTTGAGTCAGTGGCATGGAACTTAAAGTATTTTAGGTTCTATGAACTTTTTAACCTTATAGGAATTTTTTGATTGATTACATAGTAAAATTCCCAAATGTTCATTTTTATAAATATTAATTCTATACAGAATAGTTGATATAATAAAATCATGATTTAAAATATTTTCTTTAAATTTGCATATAGAAAAAACACATCAAAGTTGCAAGTATTTGCTTTTTGTATAATAGATTAAAATAATATTGATATTTAACTAAAGTTTGTATAGTTTTTTAAAGTGAAATATTTTTATAAACACTGTAAGAAATAACTTTAAAACATATTCTGTTCTTCACCCCTAGGTTCTAGTTTTACACCATCATCTACTATTTATGCAAATAATTCTGTTTCCAATTCAGCGAATTTCAGTAGCTCACAGCAGGTATGAATTAAAGCAAAACTTTTAATATTGCAGGTTTAATGAAAAATTTTCACTCAAGTTATAAAATTGCTGCATGTTAATATTTAATTTGCATTTTTGCAAATGAGTTTTCAATACAATAAAATTCTGTTATTTGAAATCCTGATGAATGATTTTGTTCTCAGTTACAAAATTTCTCATAGATATCCAAGGATTGCTATTATCAAGACTCCAAAATAGTTATTTTATTCTTGTTAATTCAATTTTCCCAAAAAATATATTACACAGTTTTTTTTACATCTTAAATAGTGAATACTGGCCACAATATAGGTTTTTTATATTCCAGAGTTATTATCAATATCATTTATTGTGCTAGATCATGACATGATACCATTAGAACATACTGAGTTGTAGAAGACTTGTTTGTCTAGACATTAAAGAATTCTAGAGTTTTGTAACTTTTTTTGAATCCCAGTAGTTTCTTGTAATACATTAATCCCTTATACATGATTTTAGTGCTTGAAGGAATCTTAAATATCTTCTAGTCAAATATCCTTATTTCATAAATATGGGCATTGAATCCTGAGCATTTCAATGACTAAGGCCATATGAGTAAGAACTTACTCTGGCTCCCAAATTAGCACTTTCTTCCATACTCTCCTCCTATGCTGGTAGGCTGTTAACTCTTAGTTATTAGTGGAGTTTGGATGTATGCCTTTAGCACTCATTCTAATTTGTTGCTACTTGTCTGCCATGGACTCAGAAAAAAAAATTCAATTATATTAGAATTTGGATAAATCTAGAGTTGATAAGCTCAAAATGAGGGCCTAAAGAACCTCTTTGTAAGAAACCTGAGGGATATTTTTTTGGTAAATATAGGGAATTATTGATATCCATTTTGTTTCTATAATGGTATTTTTGAATGATTGATTGATTTCTGGTTCCCAGTTATATTTCTAGTCATAGAAGTTGTTTAAAAAAAAACAGAATTTTGAATAACTAATATTACCATATACTAGATTGGTAAAAACATATAATTTCATTAACATTGTTACTAGTTTCCATTAGGATTTAACTCACTCTAGATTCAATAAAATATTTTCAAGAGTTGCTATAATTTAACATTTTACCACCACTATGACATCTTGATGAGTATCTCCAAATTTGATGGGCTAATACTCAGATGTAGCTATCTCACACCAGTACTCAAAGGTTTTATTTATTGCATTTTATTCCATCTTGATTCAAAAGCACACAAACAAATTGCTAATAATTATCTAAAATGTCTCTGTGGAAAATGAGAAAAAAAAAGTCACATTCTTTGTATGGATGAGGATCTCAGGTATTAGTGGATGAATTTGCAGACCCTCAAGACTTTTTAAACTCTTCTCTTTTTTCATTTTTTCCCCAAGGGCTATTCAAATCATTGCTTAGAATGATTAAGCATCTTTGAGTGTGCAAGATAACCACCAAAAATATCTTTACTTCACCAGGGTTAATTTGAAATATAACAATGTAGAATAATAGTATATATTTAAATAGTACTTTATAGCTAGCAAAGCACATTTCTCTATCATAACCTTGTTAAGTAGATTTTATAAACACTGACATCTCTATTTACACATAAGCAAACTGAAGTCCAGAAAGATTAAATAATTTGCCCATGATTACTCAAGTAATTATTTATAGAATTGGAACTTAAAATGTAAGTCCCCTTGCTAGACATCCAATGTTCTTTACATTCTACCTTCCTGTTCCTCTGAATTCTATAGGGTTCAAACAATTTTATTTAATTTCTTAGAATAAATATACTATTATAGTGGTATCTGTGAAAAAGAAAAGAGTCAGAAGAAAGCCTTCAGCAGGAGTTTCATCTATGAAAAATTTCTAGAAGAGCATGGACAGGCACTTCCCAGATGTTAATGTATTTCAATTATTGTTTCAGGATTATCCATCCTATACAGCCTTTGGCCAAAACCAATATGCACAGTATTATTCAGCATCAACATATGGAGCATATATGACTTCAAATAATACAGCTGATGGCACATCTTCATCGTCATCAACCTATCAGTTGCAGGAATCTCTTCCTGGACTGACCAGTCAACCAGGTACAGATATCCATTCAGGTGAAATACTTTCAGATATTTTGTTGTATATACTAAAATGTGGGAAACATTTCAAAATGGTGATGGAGATCATTCAGATAGTTACCATGGTTTTGACCTATACCAATCATAGGGTTAGATGTCATACTTTAGATATTATGAGAACTTTTCATTTTGTTGAGCAATATATCTTTCTATAAAAAAACCTGTAAGATACTTGTAAGCTTAATCTACATTATTAACATTTTCTCCATTACTATCTTAAATTTAGCAATTAACCAAAGATGTATGTGTGTGTGTGTATATATATATATATCAAGTCCTAATTTGTACCATTTTTCCAGTTTCCAAAGAATTGAATGCTCCTACTAAAAAATTAATTACTGACTCTTTTGAATCCGTATAAGTGTAGCTTCAGCACATTTCTGGTTGGAGAAGAGGTGGGAAAATGAATAATATATATATGAATATAAGAAATTATTCTAGATAAACTCTGATATCTGATAGGATTTTCTACTCACTAACTTTGTAATTATAAAATAAATCTTTTCTTAATTTCCATATTAAGAATAAGTATTGAAACATGAATGGTTGAGCAGAAAGGAGGATATAGGAATAAATGCAAACTGCCACTCCTGAGTTCAAAAGATTGCTTCACAAGTACAGAATGGATAAAACATAATGGCTAAATAACAGTTTCTGAAGAAGAAAAAAAGATCTGGGATTTTTTTTTGAACCATAATCTCAATATAACTTAATAATGTAACATGCCAGCCAAAAAACCTAATGCTATATTAAGCTGCATTAAGAGAGGCATTATATCCAGAAGAGAGAAAATGGTTATCACCCTATCTTCCACTCTAGTCAGACCAGATCTGAAATACTGTGTCCATTTATAGTCAGTATACAATAAGAACATAGGCTGAAGAATGTTCAAAAGAGAGTGGTCAGATAAGAAATGCTACATAGGGATTAATTGATGGAATTGAAGATAAGAAAATTTATTGAGAACATAAGATTAGAATTATTTCACTTGACTTTATAGGAATAACAAATGTTATTTAGTAATGGGTAGAAGACTCCAGGTGAATTAAAAAAAAAAAAAAACAAATAAACAACAACAAAAAAAAAAACACTTTCAAACCGCTGTTATTCAGTTGTTCAATTGTGTCCATGGAACCCAGAACATCAATAGGATAAGCAAACTTTAGATCCTTAAAAAGAAGAATTAAATACAAGACTAACAATGTGTGTTTAAGTTTCCATCAATGGAAAACACACACACACACACACACACACACACACACACACACAATTTCTGTTTGCTTACAAAGCTCTTTAATATATGTAAAATGCTTTTTAAAACTTAATATATTAATGTCATTAATGTGATTATTATGATCATTATTATTATTACTATTACTGGGGAAGATGGATCTGATAGTAGAAATTTTTCCCCTTAAATTATAGTGTAATTCATATATTGTCTTTAAGATATAATTTAACATGTTTAACATGTATGAGACTGCCTGCCATCTAGGGGAGGGGGTGGAGGGAAGGAAGGGAAAAGTTGGAACAGAAGTGATTGCAAGGGTCAATGTTGAAAAATTATCCATGCATATGTTCTGTCAATAAAAAGCTAAAATAAATAAATAAATAGATTGTAGGGTGATTACAAAAATTTTGTTGTCCTGATATACTTTTAAAGGTAAGATTCTATTAAAAAAAGAGTAATTGATCTTTAGGTTGAACATTTGGTTCATATTAATCAACAAAGGCAAACATTCCAGTGTTTTGAATACATATTTATATATGCATATATAATGCATATATACACATACACATATATACTTGAAAAATATATGTATATATAAATATCTATGAATAAACATTAATACATTTATTCATATATGTATAAATGCATAAATATGTTAATCTTTAATTTAATGTTATAGAGCTGAGCTTCATGAGAATTTTGGTAGAAAATTTATTTGCCTGGAAATTTAAAAAATAATCTTTTGGGGTTATCATTGTTTATTGATGCTGAGTAGGATGGTCAAAATGCTTTTGAAAGTTAGAGATTCATTACTCATTATCATTTTTAAATAAAGTTAAACTATGTATAAATAATATTTATCTCATTAGTAATCATTTTTTTAAAATTCTCTTTTCTTTGAGAAACTGATTTTATTCAATTAAAGTCACTTTAAGTTTGATTTTATTTAATGAACTAATGCTATGTCAAAAATTAACCAAATTTTCCACCATGATTTTTTTTTGGTGACAATTTGGAATTTGGTGCATAGAGTTGAGGGAAACCAAAATGCTTCCCCTTTAATACAAGTAGAAAAAGAGATTGCATTTTCATTTGTTTAAAAAAAATCTATTAGTGACTTTTGCCATCTTTAAAATAGAAACATACCTTGTGTTCAATAAAAGACAGATGCTCGTTCTGATGTCAAGATTATCCTAATGAAATAAAAGTCATATATAAATACCCAGAATGTACAAGGTGCACTTATTAGTTACAATACTGATTAAAGGATAATTATGCAATCATGTGTTGTGTTGGTTTAAGAATAAGCCTAGGGCAATTGGTAATGACTAATAGTAGATGGAAACTGTAAATAGCATTCAGTTATGTACTTTAGCTATTAAGCAGGTTTATGAAAGATTTAAGGATATTGGACTGCAGTAATTAAGAACAGACCTTTTAAATTCATTATCTTTATAAGGATTTTTGACTGCCATTAACGTGAAATTTATCTTCTAGATATTTCAGATTTGCGATTATATTTTTAAGATGAAGATTAAAATGTTAAGAAAAACTAGAGAGTGTTTTACTACATTCCATTGTGTTGAATGTAGTTTTAAACTCTTTAAAATTAGGCACAATTAGTAATTTGAAAAACCTTTGTTTTTACCTGAGGACCTAAATCCACTTTATAGTACATTAGCTAATTATGCTTCTTAAATGTGCCAAGATAAGTAAGAGATACAATGGATCACTTCATTCTTTGTTGAATTGAAGCCCAGTCTCTTGAAGAGGAACACAGTAATTGTTAAAGAGCCCCATGGTATCTTATTTTAAGACTATAATAAGGGAAGAATGCTAATTATTACTAATATATATGATAGTTTTGATAGAATGGACCTCATTAATATCTCTGTTGATGAAGATGATCATTCTAAAAGCCAAAGCAATTTTAATTTCCCCCACAATGTATGTAAATGTGTCTTGTAATTATTTGAGTTGGAATTTGGCACAGGTATTGGAATGAACAACTTCCAACTTTTTTGATTGAAAAAAAAAAGTATCACCAAGTATTTAATGACTGGTTGAGTTAAAATTCTAGTCTTTACTCTTTTATCTAAAGACACAACAGAACTTCCACAAAGTCCAGAGTCAGTATAATTCCATTTGGATCAGCTGCCATAAAAGATGATCTATACTATATGCCCATTCTAGGTTAGGCTTGCCAACTTCTATGGTAATTTTGGGTCTCATTGTCATAAAAATTGGACAAAACTTCAATTTGTTTGGGTTATCATTTCAAAGAAAAAATAATAATAAGGAGACATCTCCTTTTTGATATGATAGATCTTCTAGTTAGTTTTGTCTGCCAATATGATAGTCATAAGACACCAGACTTCTGGCTCATTGAGATTCTACTCACCATTTAGAATCAGCAAATATTGAGCCATCAGTAAATATTGAAGGCTTTGCTACTGCTCAGGCACTGGTTCTTCAGCACCTGATATACGATATTCTTGACTTCACAATTTTGGTTTGGAATAGATTATATCTTCAGTTGATTCCTGAGTCAGGAAATTTCAAATAATCGATTGAACCTCTTTTACTGTAGTGATCAGCTTACATACCTCCAGAAATGACTATCTACATCTGCCTCATAGTAATGTTCTTGGAAAAAGACTATAATGATATTAGGGATATTGAAAGCATTAGATTAGAAAGATCACATTGAATGATCTTAAGAAATTTTACCTCAAGGTTATTTTGAACCAAACCATTTAACTTGTAGCATTTAATTTGAATGAATATTTGTATTGAAAAGCAGCATTTGCTTTATAGTGTGCAATAATTTTGTAAAAGTCAGCATAATAAGGGATCCTAATCTAACAGCATAATAGTGAAAAGAGGACCAAGCTAAGAAAGATCTGGATACAAATGCAGCTGATCATGTAGACTCATGGATAAATGCCTTCATTTCTCAATGCAATGATGTAAACAACTGATCACAAAGACAACATGATTTCTAGACTAGTTACTGAATTCTATTAGTAAATGTTACTATTCTAGTTCTTCATATGTCAAATCATACATCTTTCTCATGACAACTTATCTCCATGACAACAAAGAAATAGGCAGATATATTGGTGATCAGTAATTCATGAAAAATCGAAAAAAGAAAAGACTTTTAGATTAACTTTTCTTCTTTGATGTAAATCTCTGCAAATTGGGAACTGAAACTTATTTGTAATTTAAAGTCTTAGAATGTTGCCTGTGGCACTGTGGAGTTAAGTAATTTCCCTATAGTTACACGAGAAAGGTGAACATCTGCCTTCAGTAGGACTTAAATGAGGGTCATCTTTTCTCTTAAATTCATCTATCCACTATGATGCATTGCTTTTGTTTTCTTAAATGAACAATTTAAAAAGGAAAAATGCTATGTACTAGGGCATTTAAGGTATATTTAATTTATTGGTCATTTTTGTGCTGGCATGTAAACAAAAAACTTTTCAACTAAAAGCTAGTGTATACATAGTTTGCACATTGTCTTCCCCATTAGACCTGAGCCTTTCAAGGACAGTGATTATCTTTTGCTTTTATTTCTATGCTCAATGACTGACAAATGTTTTTTGTTCAGTTGTTTTTTCAAATATGTCCATGATCCAGTTTGGAGATTTCCTAGCAAAGATACTGGAGTGGTTTGCCATTTCCTTCTCCAGCTCATTTTACAGATGAGGAAACTGAGGCAAATAGTATTAAATAACTTTACTCAGGATCATATAACTAGTACATATCTGAGATCAGATTTGAACTCAGAAAGATGATTCTGCCTGACTCCAGATTCAGCAATCCATCCATTGTACCTCTTACCTGCCCTGAGACATAGTAAGCACATAATAAATGTTTATTGACTAGATGAATAGTGGCTATGATAGATCCTTCATAAGTATTATTAAATACTTAATATGCCAGGAACTATGCTATGTCATTGGGAATAAAAATACAAAAGTGAAAAAACCCCAGCTCTCAGGGCACTTACATTCATTGTCATACAAAAGTGAAAAAACCCCTGCTCTCAGGGAGCTTATATTCATTGTCATACCTTTAATATGATTTCATGTCATTGGCTCTGAATGTCAAGTAGTGTTTTTAAAAAATGATTTTATTAGTTTATATGATACTATCATAATATTCAGAATGTTTGCTCCTGAAAAAAATTGTTAATACAGTCAGGCAATATGTTAAAAATAATTTTTTTTCTAACCATATGAATACAGAAGGAGATTTTTTTCTGTTTGTTTTGTTTTCTGGTGTTTTTTTTTAACAAATGTCCCATAAAAACCATGAACTTTCAAAATATTTTCAACTACAGAACTTCATAATCTTTGCATATATTTTGTAAAGATACAGGAGAAGGTAAATGATGATTTCTCATTATAACAGTGTTTAGGTAGAAGTTGGAAAAAACTTAATTGTTACCAGAAACTGTTTTCTCAATATTATTCTTTTAAAAATTTTCTTCAATTGACTATATTTACATTTGTCAAATGAGATTTCCTACTAACAAAGTACTTGGTAAAGAGAATCTTGGGGGGGAGAGGGAATGGTCAAAGGGATTAAGTTAAGCTACCAGTATGACTGGAGTATATAGTTCTTGGACTTGAGAGCTAATTATTCCAAAATTACAACAGTTCATAGTTTGGAAAAGCAGATAAGCTGAGAGAGTTTATGCAAGATTTAAGAGTAATATAAAAGGATATGGATAAATGGATATCTCAGTTTAAAAGGAATTATAAGATAATGATAAACAATATAATAACATAATAATAACAAATATCACTTAGGGTACCCCCCAAAAAAAGAATACATAGATCTATATCATTTTTGGTAGACTAACAAACTGACCTCTCTTTTTTAGCTATTTCAGCCAAGAGTTGTATTTTAGTTTTGTTTTGTTTTTTTAAGAAAAAGAAAATGGATAAGAAAAAATGAAAATGTAGCTTTCACTTAACTGTATCTGTAAGAAACTGGACTATTGGTGCCATGAGACCATAACCAAGACACTTTACTAGGAAACAGAAATCCAGTTAAAATCCAACTGTCAGAATAATGTGACATGATGATTTAACATCACATCACAAATCAGTTGGTCAGATTAGTCAATCAATCAAATGACAGGACCATCAGGACAAGGGACACTGATTAATTGTAACTTTTAACTGGAAGGAAAGGACTGGGGCTGAAAATAAGTGTTATATCATAAATTTAAAACTGGAAGGGACCATTAAGATCATGTAGTTCAATCACCTCATTTTTATGCATTAAAAAAAAACAAGGCCCAATAACATTAAATGACTTGCCAACATCAAATAGGCAGTAAGTGAAAAATTTTGGGATCAGACTCACAACCACTGACTCCAAACACAGCATTCTGTACAATCCACCAATTTTGACAGTTTTTTTTTTTAACAATTTCTATACTCATTTTCCTTATCCATAAAATGAAAGGTCACATTAGATGACCCCTAAGATCTCTTCTCAGCTTTACCTTTGTGTGATTCTATGACTGTAAATGTCATATTACTTTTCTAGGACTTAGTTTCTTCATCTTTAAAATGAAGAATTTGCAGTAAATAATCTGTAAGGATTCTTGCTGTTCTAAATTGTATTGTAAACATGGGTCTCATACTCAGATCCTCTTAATTCAGATTTATTGTTTGAATAAATTATGGCACTCACTAGTTGCTGAATATTTAACAAAGGAGGAGGTTAACTTCACACTAGCATATCAAGAATATGCACAAAGGGCACAGTGGCACTGAGCTCCTTTTATCTCCATTTGAAAATGTGTCTAGTCAGTGGTTCATGAGGATATGGAGACTCTTTATTCTCTGATACTAAATCTGAGAGGCCAAAGTACAAAAAGCTGGGCCCTTTTATGCCTTTTAGGGAACTCAAGGCCTTCAGGAAGACTGAGACTGAAAAAATGTGAGTTCATCCTATTATATAGTGATTATGTTTTTCTAAGACTTAGAATCTATGTGATAAATGTAGAAACTTTAGTTGACATAACACTTATGAAGGAAACATAGATGAATAATGGAGATTTGCCAAAAAACAAAGGCAGTTTGCCCTTTCTTTTCAGTGCCATTAAATTGAAAAACTTGGTGTTTTTCACTATGTACAGCCGTAAATGCTTTATTGTGTGTGCTTCTATTTTCTTCTGTGTAAAGTCCTCCTTTCTCTGCATATGCTTCTATAATTTTCTTCCTTCTATAGCCCTCCACTGACATGGAGTCCTCCATCAATAACTGTTCTTTTATTTCATTAAGGTGTACTAATGAAGAGTCACAAATTTATATTTGTGTTATAGAATAAAAATATAAAGAAAAACCATCTTTGGTGAAGAAAACAATTAACCATTCACAGTTAATTGCAAACCTTCTAATGACTGTTTATATGCTCTTCTAAAAGTAGGATGTACACATATTAACCAAGTATTCCTGATATGTATCAACATTGAGGTCCATATAAAGCCACTTTTTGAAAAAGGAATTTTTGTCCAAATTGAAGGTGACTAAAATGTTTCTAGGTAAAATATCTTATTATTTCATATTATACTGTTTCCATCATTTTAGAACTTTACTTCTAAGTAACATAAAAGTTTGTCTTCTGTATTGACATTTTTTTTAAAATTTTGTCCTCTCTAAATATATCTTTGTTATACTGTCCCTCACACCTAAAATGCTAATATCCTCACTTCTACTACAAGAAACCCTGGTTCCCTTTAAGATTCAGCTCAATTGTTTCCTCTTATAAGAGGCTTTTCCTCATTTCTCCAGGCTTAATTCCTGTCTATCCCCTTTCCCTCAATTACTTTGTATTTATTTTGAATTTATTGTATGTTATCTGCACCAAGCTATTTCCCTTGTTTATCCTAATCTGCTCGATTATTGCTGTTGTTCAGTTGTTTCAGCTGTGTCCCACCCTTGGTGAGGTTTTCTTGTCAGATACTGGAGTGTTTTGCCATTTCTTTCTCTTGATCATTTTAGAGATGAGAAACTGAGGTAAAAGTTTGCCCAGGGTCACACAGCTAGTATCAAAGGTCAGATTTGAATTCAGGAAGATGAGTTTTCCTAATTTTAATCCCAGTGCTGAATCCATTGCACTACCCAGCTTCCCAAAACTTTTTAAAGCAAAGGTTATTTCATTTTTTCCTCTATATCACCAGCATTTAGCACAATGATTATCATATAGTTGCAACATAATAAATGAGTGATGAATTATCTACCTCGGCAATCCCTTCTGCTACATTGGTAAATAAAGTATAATGAGTATAGTGACATTCAGAGGAAGAAAAAAGAAGTCAAGTTGGAATACTTCAGGTCATAAAAAATACATGATCATACATAGAACCATGGGTATGTTATTATTCAAAAAACTTTTGCTAAAAAATTCCATTTATTTCTTATCAGAACAGATTTTCTCCTCTGCTAGCTTTCATTTCATAAAATTCAAAGTAAAAGTAAATGTAGGAAATATTTTTGACAGCATTTAATGGAATCATAACGGTTGCAATAACTGATTCTGTTCCAGAAATGTTTGTGGCTCACAGAAATATTTTGGCTAAAAATTATATGGTTGATGCATAAGGATGCTCCCTTATTAAGTGTGTTGAAGAAAATAAAATGACATTGATGGCCTGTTTACTTGTCTCAACAATTTTCAAAAGAATTTGAGAATTTCTGCTATCCCTTGTGATTCAGCTTTCAGAGCTGGAATGTCTCCACATTTACAAGGCCTAAAAGATGTAAGGCTTAAAGGAAATCAGGCAGTAGGCCTAAAATACATTTGATATCGTGGGCTACAGTCCTTCTGTCTATTAGATTGTGTGAGGTTTACATAGGAATCTGTATTTGTGAGAAAACTAGGAATATATTTTGCAGCATGAAATCACATGTGAATGTACCAAGACAGAGTAAATGTATTATGAGAGACAGGGCAGTAAACTAAAAACAGTGCAGATTCTTCTGCAGAAGTAAGAATATAGTGTTAACCAAAGCATTTTACTTTATGGTAGAATATGTTTAAATTAGATTTTAGATTTATTAAAATACTTTTCTCACTTGCTCCATCTCATCTATTTTGAGATAATTGTGTTATTTTTGTTGTGACCAACATAGAACCATGACACTAAAGCAATGATAAAAAAAAATACTATAGTGTTATTAGTAAGTCATAATGGATAACATCATTCGGTTATATTTTCTGTTTGTATTGCCCTATTAATTGTGTGAGGGACTTTGTGATTTATTATGTTGTTAAATACCATTTTAACACCAAGGCTCTGCCCATTCTTTGTTGCATTGAAATTTTGTTGCATTACATATTGAGTGAAAGAAGAAAACTATTGGTTAAGGTTTGTGAATCTTTTTGTTATTTGGATATTGATTCCTATTAAAGAGTGATTTGTTAATATGAACAATAATCTATATCATTTCTGATGTCTTATCCCTATTTGCAAATGAAGCACTACTTTGACATGAATGTTTATATTTTCAGGAGATTTTGATACAGTGCAAAGCCCTTCCACACCCATCAAAGACCTGGATGAAAGAACATGTAGGAGTTCTGGGTCAAAGTCCCGAGGAAGAGGCCGGAAGAATAATCCATCACCTCCACCAGATAGTGACTTGGAGGTATGCCCTTTTCTAATTGATGAATGGTAAAAAATAAAAAAATAAAAAAAATAAATAAAAAAAAACTTTTCTTCTGCTGAAAAAATAGAATCTGCCTTCTGTAAAACTACAGACATGATTTCAAATTAAATGGCTGAAAAAGTTCTTGCCAAAAACCTTATGTATAATTGTTTATCTATTTTTGTTTTTTTTTCTTTTGTTTTTTTATTTAATAGCCTTTTATTTACAGGATATATGCATGGGTAACTTTACAGCATTAACAATTGCCAAACCTCTTGTTCCAATTTTTCACCTCTTACCCCCTACCCCCTCCCCTAGATGTCAGGATGACCAGTAGATGTTAAATATATAAAAATATAAATTTGTTTATCTATTTTGTAGCAGGCACAATTTAGGGCTTTCTTGTTTATAAATGAACAAAAACAAAACTGAAATAATTTGAAAATGATATTACTTTGCAATTTCTAGGCCCGAGAAAAATTTTCTCCAGTGTGACACAAACAAGAGAGGCTAAAACAGAAGAATGTTGATCATTTTTCTGATTATCACATTTGATGCTATGAAATCTTAAAAGGCTTTGTTGTCAATACTTTGACGTAAATTCAACCCACATGTCAAGAAAAATACATCTTCCAAAAACACATTTGTGAAATAGCATAGCTTTAAATGAATCTCTATATAGTTTGATATGTAAAGACTTTGAATCATCTCTGTGCTTTATTTAAAAATGAAGTTAACTTAGAAGAGAGGCAACATGATATAGAAAAGCACTGTTATTTGAAGTTAGAAGGCTTGTATTTCCATCTAGTCATCAGTTTCTTCCACTGTAAAATGTGAATTTTGTACTAGATTATCTCTAAAGTCTTTTTCCAACTCTAAGTTCCTTGAAAGCTTCAGATGCAACTTTTATTAGGAAGCACTGAGATGAAGCATTATTAATGCTAAAACTTTCCTTTTCTGGTATTATATATTTTACCTAAGCAGAAACAACATATAAAAAGCCAGAAAAAACAATCCAGAGATAACCTAGATGGATAACCATTTACTTCCCAAGATGATTCTCTACTTTCCAAAGGAGATCATCCCAAATTTCTTTTAATTACCCAGATCAACTCCCAGCTTTAAAATTTGAGCCTGCAGCTTATAAAACTTATTTGCACATCTTTCTTAACCTCATTTGTATTTTTAAAAATCTATTTATGCAGTATGGAGGGAAAATTCTAATCTGTTTACCAGATTTTTTTTTTATCTGAACTGATGGTGAATGATGAAAGTAGCTGGATAAGTACTGTTACATATTTAAATTTAAGTTACTTTTTGAATCTAGAGTATTTTTGCTCCTCAGATCTTACAGAGGTTATGTTTTGCTAACTTTAAAGTAAATTAATAAGGTGAAATGTTTTTCCATGATGCAGTGTCAAGATTATATCCATCTATGAAGCATGGTGATTTTCTGCTTGTAAAGGGATTTCTATTTTCCCAGAACACTGTTATGTGTTGATGTTTATCATTTGTGTCTTCAGCGTGTATTTGTCTGGGATTTGGATGAAACCATCATCGTTTTTCACTCACTGCTCACAGGGTCCTATGCACAGAAGTATGGCAAGGTAAGGAATAACAAAAAAAAAATATTTCTCCTGTTCCTATCATATTTTTCTTTTCAAAATTTGCCAGGCACATTTTCTTTGACAATCTTCTTTTGTACAAGTGCTAATTTTGTGACCATTAGAACACTGTTTAAATTATGTCTTTATTGGGGTTTAGTGGTCCATAACTTGAGTATGTAACTTATAATTTAACCATAAAAATAGAGAGGTATAGATATCTGTTCCTTCATGCCTGTGCTTCTTACTAGTCAAGCAGATTCAAAAGTAAGGCAAATCATTCCTATCTTCTTGATGATTTTCCTATCTTTCCAGGCCAAGAAAACTTTTCTTATCTTCATTTCATAATTATTTCAAGAGCTAGTTCTTAATTTTACATAATGCTGATATTTCCTCACAGTAGTAAATATGGTAAGGTGGGAAAAGCTTTGACTTAAGATCAGAAGATCAGGATTATAATCTTATATCTGAAATTTTCTAGCTGTGCAACCATGCTTGAGTTATTTAATCTCTGTCAACTTCAGTTTATTCCTCTACAAAATGAACATTATTCTAATTGTGTTATGTGTCTATCCAGATAATGGTCAATATTATACACCTACTAGAGAGAGAGAGAGAGAGAGAGATGTTTGTGTATGTATGTATACATATATGTATGTATGTATATATGTGTGTGTGTATATATTATATATATATATACATACACAGTATGCATCTAATATTGACCATATGTATGTATGTATACACATATATATCCACACATATACATAATCATATGTGTGATATATATATGCATATACTGCAAATATAATTCATAAATAAAATAGATATATCAAAATATAAAATAGATATATCAAAATATATGTGTATACATACATATAATTGTATTTGTATTTGGACTATTGTGAGTAAAGTACTTTACTCATCTTACAAGTGAGACATTGTAAAAATAGTAGAAGTCAAATTTTAAACAGGTAGAAAAACTGTCCAACTCTGATGTTGGTTCAAAATTGATTGGTTTGGCTAATTCCAGGTGAGGAAAGCTCTTCTGGCAATATACATCAACCAGTGTCTTACAACTTCTCCTCTTAGAGAGTTACCTGGACACTTAGAGGAACTTTAACTTTCCTAAATTTATATAACCAGTAAACAAATCCAGGAGAAGACCTTCATAATTTCTGGCCAAAACAGAAATTATAGTTATTTACATTCACTTTTAGTCAGTTTTTTGGGCTAGGTGAAAGAAGTCATTCTTTAACTCATCTCTTACCTAATCTTAATCACTGATTGGGGATTGTCTCTTCAGTCAACTAGTCTAGTTAAAGATCTTAGCCTAAAAAATACAAGGTCTCCCAGTACATCCAGGGACATCTCCAGTCATCCTGATCTATATCTGGCTACTGGCCCTTCATGACAGAAAGGAAGGCAGGATATCTTCCGTAGCCCTGCCCCACTTAAATCCAGCTTAATTGCATGTCACATAATGATCTCCCTGATGCCATGATCCTTTTAGAGTAAGTGAAGGACAAAAAAACAACATTATCTGTATGATTCAGAGATAGGACTACAGTTCAGGTCTTCCTAACTCTTAGGCTAGTTGGCTGTCTGCCTTGCATTTCTTCCTTTTGGGCCTGACTAATGAAATCAAAACTTTATTGGTCTTTCAGTAATTACTTTGTATTAAATTTCAAGGATATTTGTTGGGCTTTATAAAAAAAGAGTTGGTATATACTTGCTTTGATTTCTCCTGTATAGGCTCTAATATCTTAGCTCAGCACTTCTTAAACTTTGTCCAGCCATGATCTCTTTTCCACCAAGAAATTTTTGTATGGCTCCAATTATATAAATAAAATTGATGCACAAATTAACCATTTACTGATAATAAGTCATAATTTTTCAACTCCTAAATTCAGATATGAGACCTAATATGAGGTTGCAACACACAGTTTAAGAAGATTTGCCTTAGATATATTTCTACTGTTATGTTGTTTCTTCACTTCTGCCTCCTGTGTTCCTACTATTCCCTCATCTTTGGTTTGCTTTTGAGAGTTCCTATTTAAATATTCTTCTATGAAGAATGTCTTGCACTATGATTTTTAAGAGTCCCAATTACATTCACTGGTACTTTTGTTTGATTTCCTCTCACCAATAGTTCTTACTGTTAATCATTTTCAATATTACTCATTACTATTTATTTATGTGTATTTATACTATTGAGAAGACTGACACAATTCCAGAAATATACTGCTGAGTGCACAGTATATCTGTAGTGTCTCTTGATATTTATTGCTACTAATAGTTGTGACATTCAATACTTTTGTTCTAAGTGAATCAATCAATCATGGATAACAGTCTTACAATTTGTTCGGTCCACACTTTTTTGTTTCTGAGAATCATGCAACCACACAACTGTCCAATTGAAGTTGTACACTGCCATACTTTTACGATTTTTCCTTTTTCAAAAAAAAAATAACACTGAATAAATTGTAATTTCAAACTCTGCTCATAAGACACAGATTCATGGAGAATATCATTTGAATACAAAGACCCCACCAAATCTAATTTATCTTGAATTCCAAATTCTATCTCACTAGATCTTAAAACAGAATCCTTGGGCTACCAGCATTAATTACTCCTTTGTAATCTCAGTCAGTAACAAGTCATTAAGTCATGAGTATTACTGTAAAACATCCAGTTATGAATATTTTACAGCATTCTGATTTCTTCCAGATCCATCAACAACTGGAAGTTGGGTTTTACTTTATTTATTGTCAAATAAGAGATTGGATTAGGTGACCTATAAGGTTTCTTTTAGGCAGATGAGTGGTACAGTGTATAAAGCACTAGGAATATAGTTAGAATAGGCATAATGTCAAATCCTGCTTGAGACACTTACTAGCTATGTGATCATGGGCAAGATAGTTAGTTTCAATTTCCTCATCTGCAAAATGGGTATAATGGTAGCATCTACCTCACCAACTTGTTGGGAAGACCAAATAAAATAGTATATAAAAAAAAATACTTTGAAAATCTCAAGGTACCATATAAATGATGCCTGCTATTATAATTATAACCTTAAATATATGATTCCAAATCTTTTGAAATGTGTCTGTAGGCACATGCACATTTTTTGGATACACAAGTGAGAAATTATCTTCCTATTTTTCTTGTAGCAGCATAGAATGAAACCTAAAATAGGGGAGCTGGCTGCCATTATAGTCATACCTATTTACTGACCAAATGGCCCTACTTTCTACTTTTCATTTGATCAACATATATGTGTATTTTTAAAGTAAATACAAAATCCAAACTATTTTTTTTTACTAATTTTAAAAAAGAAAATAACTCTCCATAAGTTCAGCACATAACAACTACTCTGGTAAATTTCACAACCATGATTTACTTTGTCTGGCTTAGTGAAGATAAACTTAATATTAGCTACATATTGCAAAATTTCTTTTTAAAAAAATTATTCTTTCTTGGCCTTTGATCTTAAGTATTGCTGATGAAACAGATGTAGTCAGAACCCTGCCATAGAGGTTAATCCAGCCTGTAATTGTTGTTGAAATTGGCAAAGCACAACAACATGATGGGTTGCTGGTATCTGCAGTGGGATTGTCAGTATGGACAGCTGAGGAAGCACTAAATGAATCTGGAAAAGCCAAGTTCACTAACACGTATCATTATGGAAGGGAAGGTCTGGCTGAATGTTGAGGAGGCAGCAGGGAACCAAGGCATCAGATTCAAAGAGACTAACAAAGAATGTAGGCAAATAGCTGAGTCTGAGTCACAGAAACTGTAAACATAGTTCCCAGAAAAGGCATCCAAGCCAAGTGGGACAAAAAGAAGGGATGCCTGGAATAAAAGAAGCCTAGGTCAGAATTATGGTGGAGTTGACTAGAGATTGGCAGGGTGGATCATAGCCAAGAGGAATTATTTATCAACAGCTTCCTTTTGATTGGTTCCACCCATAGGGCAGTGCTAGCCACACTGGTATCTTTGAAACTGCAGATGTGTTAAAGTCTACATTCTGAAGTCTAAAACAATTATGATTGATTTAAGTTTCACAACCACATGGAAGATCCTTTTCTTGTTCATTATGATCACTATCAGTTGAAAGATTTCTTCAGGACTAATGCTAACATCTAGTGAATGTTCATCAGATATTTGTAAACCTAAATTGATTATACATTCAGTTCTATTTGATTCAACAAGCATCAATTAATTCATTCCTATGTGTCAAACAAAGGTAAAAGTATGGTGATGAAATGAAGGAGGAAATATGTACATCCCCTTTAATTTTAGTTTTCATTGTTTACACTCCATTAAGTCTAGAAAATCAAGATAATAAATCAAATTCCAATTTGCCAGCGTTTTCCTATTTCTAAGGTTCATGTAAACAAAACAAAACAAAAGAAACCTACCTTACAAGCCAATTAAATCTTATCCAGGCATACCTGTAGTCCTAAATACTGTCCATACAAAAACCAAAAAAATAGTCTCTCCCTTCAAGGAACTTACATTCTATGGAAGGAACCAATATTACTTATGTAAATAATGACAAATATCAAAGAATATACCTTTTAAGTACCTACAAATAATTGTCATGATTCTTCTAAATGTTATCAAGGTTAAACATATCCACTCTCTTCAGAAGATCTGATCTATTGGGCAGGGTCTTCAGATCTAACCATCCTAACTATGAATAAATTGCAATTTAACAATGCCCCTTTAAGAATGTGATCCCATTCATATAAAATGTGGTCTTGAGTAGGGCGTAATATATCTATATTAACATCTCCCTTGTTCTATATTTATCTTAATTCAGGCTTGGTTTTTATTATTGTTTAGTCATTTTAGTCATATCTAACTTTGGGGGTTTTCTTGGAAAAGCTACCGGAGCAGTTTGCCATCTTCTTCTCCAATTCATTTTACAGATGAGGAAACTACAGAAATCAGAGTTAACTTATTCAGGGTCACACATCTAGTATTTGAGGCTGTGTACTCATAAAGATGAGTGTTCCTGATCCCAATCACAAAGGTCTAGTCATTGTACCACCAAGGTGCCTTAGCTTTTTTGACAGTAGTTCTCTATGTTAAATTGTCTTGAGCTTGCAATGTACTAAAACTCTGTTTTTTTTTTTTTGCCCCTTCTATAAACGATCACTTAGCTGTCTTTTTCATATTGTATCTGTGAATATTTTTTTGTTAAAGTGGAGTAACACTTTGTCTCTAGTTGGCTTCATTTTATTTGATCCACTCTATTATTCTCTCCTGTTTAGATCTTTTAATATCCTAATTCTGTCCATTTGTTAGCAGACCTTCCTGGCTATATGTCATCTGCTTACTTGACAAATATATTTTTTGTCTTGATGCATATAATTGATAAGGATCTCTGTGCCTTCAGATAAGTAATGGATAGAAACTTTAGAGATCGTGGAGCTGGGGAAAACTTGCTGGTACTGGAAAAACTTGCTGGTAGTGGCACTCTTATATAAATTTGCATACTTCTGCCTAATCTCTTTCCAAATGAACCTCATCATTCCACCAGTATTAAATCCAACAAAGTATATCATCTCCTAACCTACATTTTTGAGCTTGTCCAGTATTCTTCTGATTTACCAGTATAATTACCTATGCAAAAACAAAAATAAAATTAGAAGAAAATTGTTTATGATGAAACAATGCTAGTTCTTTGCTCTTCTAACAGCTCACAAAACAGCTAAAAGTGAATTTGAGTCTAATTCAATGCATTGTTGATCAAGATTGGGTTTACCTCTACCTGAAGATCTTTAGTGAGGGAAAATATATTTCTTCCAGGGAATAATGGGCTGCTTCACATTATATTTTTATTCTTATGAAGACATTTCCACAGTAGTTCAGTTTTTTTTAAGTGTACAGTATTGTAGGTGAAGAATAATTAACCTCCTTATTACCAACAAGTAATTAAGGCTGCATAAAATGAATTGTATGTAGTGTTCATATAGGTTTGCATGTAGGTGTTTGATATATATTTGTTAAACAACTAAGTGATATAAAATGAAACTAAATCACTAGTAAAAGCAAAAGTTTAAGTTTATGATGAAACTGACATAATACTCTTTCACAGGCAGGCCTTTTACATTTTAGACCAATTCTCATATTCTAGAACTCTGAGAATGTTAGGGAGTTCCCTTCTCCGTTATCAACTAAGCTTTCATAGTACAATGTAAGTCTGTCATCCTCGAATGGAAATGCAACAAAAGCCCTGATGATGCAGGTAGACCATTTTAAAATAGTGACAGTTTTGCTACACAGCTAATATATATATATATATATAAAAGGCTTTCCCCAACCATATTCTAAGCTAATGCAGAATGACCACTCATGGTTCAGTTATTCAGTTTTCTGGAAACAGGTCCCCTAGTATCTTTCATATCAAGGATCTAAGTATATACCAAAGTATTTTTGCAGTGAATTGAGACTTAAGAAATAGAATTAAGTATTCATCTTTAAGTTAGTAATAGTGCAATATGGAGGCACTTAGTAAAATTCAAATACCGAAGCAATTCATCTTGGACCATCAAAATGTCTCTTTAAGGGTCTAAGGAACTTGTTCATTGTTTGCCTATTATAAGGATATGTGATTTTATTTGTATGAACTTTCCCTTAACCAACATATAACTCCTCTGCAACTTAGTAGAAGAACTTTAAGAATTTCTGTGGCTAAAAATTCACTCTGTCCAAACAGGGAGAATCAGAATTACCCCAGTAGGTACAACAAAAGACCTAGAATTTTCCAAATACATCTAAAGATAGTTTTCAACATTCATTTTTGTATAATTTTGTGTTCCAAATTTCCCCCTTCCTCCTTTACCTCCCCTTTACCCAAGACAACAAACAATCTGATATCAGATAAACATGTACAATCATTTTAAACATATTTCCATATTTATCATATGGATAAATCAGACCAAAAAGGAAAAAAAATCACAAGAAAGAAAAAGTAATCAACAAACAAAGATGAAAATATTATGGTTTGATCCATAATCAGTCTCCATAGTTCTTTGAATGGATGAGGATGGCATCTTTCATATGAAATCTTATTATAATTGTCTTGAATCATCACAGTGCTAAAAAGAGCTAAGAATATTACAGTTTATTACATACTGATTTTGAATCTTGCCTTAAACATTTAGTGTTCTAGCATTTGATCATGAGAAGATCATAGCCTTGTAAAGCTTCATTTCTCTCATCTCTAAAATGAGCAAAGAAATATTTTTACTAGCTATTTCACATGATGGTAGTAAGAAGAGCCTCTTGAAAGTCTTAAACATTATGGAAATATGAGTTAGTTTTGACATTATTATGAGCTACCCAGAATTTAGTCAGGTTGATTCATGAATGACATATATATAAGCCTATCTCCAGTACCATATTTGAAGCTTTTTCTGCTTTGTAGAACCTTCTAGAGCTCATGTTCTATTCTAGCACAACCTTTAAGATCCCAAAGTCACCTCTGTGCTACACTAAAGTAATTGTACAAACACATTCACAATTTATATATTCATCATTTAAAATGTTATATCATGTCTCTAGCCTGTCTCTAACCTATGTTCCCCACATTGTCATATATCATTTCTTCTCACCCACAATGTAGTCCAGCAAAACTCCCCTGAATGTTCTCCTTTAATTTCTATCTTCATGATTATACTAGCTAGCTTCCAAGCCTGGAATGTATACCCTTTCCTCATCCCTGAATTTCAAAGGTTTCTTTCTTTCAAAGTTCAGCTAAAATATCATTTCCTATATGAGGTCTTTCCTGTACTTCTGGGTTGCTACAGTTTTCCCACCAAATCACTTGTTTTTTTTTTTTTTTTAATCTATTTCTTGTATATTGGTATGTGCAATAACTAAGCAAATGCTTGATGACTTAAATTGCAAAATAGACATTTCATGACTATTATTCCTACCTTTTGCTGATTCTTAAAATTTGGAGGAATTCAATGTAATTCAGCAAATATCAATTAAGTGCTTTCTGTCTACCAGGCATTACAAAACAGCAATTGTAAAAACATGCCTAGAGAAGTGAATAGAATTAAATAAATCTGAATTTGTCTCTCATGAGTCTTTTGATATGTTTCATTCTTTTATCCTAATCAATATCATGTATTAATCAATCATAATATTGATCATTGACCTATTTAATACTGATAATATTAATTAAACAGAATAATTAAAGAAAGAAAAATAGAATTATAATTTCAATCTGATTCAGAAGCTTTTGAAGGTAGAAAAGAGTGACTATTCAGACTTATAAACTATAGACAACAGCAAACTAGAAATCAAAGAATTTAAAAGTAAGGCAAAATATTTTCAGGGAACAACTGTTAAGCTATGCTATCTCCACTCCCTTACCCCTCCTATTCTCTTTCCCCTTCCATTCCGATATAAAGTAAAATAGCTATGCAGATTGTTACTGTTGTGGCATATAGTTTATCCTACATGTTAAGGGCCAATAGGATAATTTATTTCAATTAAAGCCAATTGTTAGTTTTGAGGAAATGCATCAATATTTTCAAGACTATTGGAGTATAATAGGAAAAAGTTATAATTTAAAGATATAGCAATGTAGAAAACTATTTGTCAATTAATTTTCTTCTCTATTAAATAACCAAACATTAGGACTGAATGGGCATCACAATAATAATTATGTTTTCTTCCTCCCCACCCTTTTTTTAAATCTGTAAGTACTACAATACCCTGAACAATACAAAATTATTCCTGTATCCAATCATGGAAAAAATAATAAACAAATCATAACAATAATTTTGTGTTTTCCTGACTTGGAAAGATAAATGTTCCTAAGGCAGCACGGAGATGACTTGGGAATGACTTATTGCTCATAAATCTCTACATTAAATAGACTTCATGCTTTTATTTTTTAAAAAAAAATGCTGGAATTTCCTTGTTCTTTTCTAAAATAAGCATCATTCTCCAAATTTGCTTCTTTAAAAGGAAACTTAATTAGTCCTTCTTTAAGCAGCAGTGACAATTTTTGGTTTTAGCTCAACTTCTTTGTGGACACTCACCATGCCTGTGTGTATCTATTTTTGGTTATGTATCCCAGTAGCAAATGATGTACATTGGTATTTGAGCTGCTCTGACCTGTAAGACTGATGATGGCTTTTGCAGCTGAGTACCAGTTGGCACATAGAGTTTTCTACCATTTGAAACTCTTAAGTAAGTTTGTTAATGTGACAGGACATGTGTTCAGAGTCTACCATCATCTGTTAAACTTTATGAGGAACATTCCTCTTCTCTGATTAAGAGTATGTTATTTTACCTGATATGTCACCTATTCTTCACTTTAAGGGGGAAGATGTTGAAGGGAAGAATGAATTGTACTTTGGCAATTTTGTTCCTTTCAGAGAATTAGCATTTCATTCTGGATGAAATCATACTCCAAAGAGTAAAAATGCAAAGGAAATAGCATAAATCATGGATCAGATTGAGAAAAGAGAAAACAGTTGCCTAAAAAGGAAAAAATTCTAGTTGCTCAAACTAATGTTGAGTTTAGAGAACCTGTTAAATATATGCCAAATGTGTCACCAGAGGAATCTATAGGAAATAATACATTCAAGGGGACAAACCAAACTATTTTTAATGGGAGAAAAAAAAAACTACAACATATATACAAAAAATTAAAATTTGGGAAAATACTAGATAGATTTTGTTTGTTTAGGATAGTCATGAATAAAATCACGAGCCTAGATGTTCAGAGTTTAATAAATAATATTAATCAAATGATAATTTCGTTTTAGTGAAATATTATTCAACTAGAGTCAAGCAATTAAACAGAGCAGGTGATATGCCTACAAAAATCCTAAGAAGACTCTGTGCTTTACCTCTCCCTATTTTCATATTTCAAAAAAATTATTTAAGTGAAATGGTGGGCTTTTAATAAAGCATCTTTTAAGCCTAGTAAAGGAATAGGATGAAAATGATTAAGGAGGGAAGATGTTTAGTGACTATCTTGGTTCATCACCTCACATTACGGATAAGGAAACTGAGGTCCAGGAAAGCTAAGCTATCTGTCTTAGATTATTTTTTTAATTTTACTTATTTTATTTTAATGTATGATATAAAACAAGAATTTCCATAACAGTAGAATAAAAAGGTCACACATAAAACTGAAAAATCTATTATGTACAAGTTGCTATTCTTTTTTTAGAAATTATCATTTATCATGTTAATTATCATGTAACATTTTTCTTCCCTTTTTTCCTACCCTAGAGATAGTTATCATTAGACATAAATATGAGTATATGTATATATAATGTGTGTGTGTCTATGTGTGTGTATCTAATATAAATATATATATATAGACATATGCAGATATATGTGTGTAAAATAATTCTATACATATTCTATTGAGTCTTTTCTGGATGCAGATGGCATATTCCTTTATAAGTCCTTTTTAGTTAATTTGGATATTTTAAATAGTTAAAATGACTTAATTTTAGTAAGTTTGAAAGATGGGATATAAATCTCATTCCTGTAATTCTAGAACCAATCCTTTTCCCACGACTACCCTGTTTTTTAAATAAGTTGAATAAATGCTAATTAGGCAAAAAGGTCATGTAAAGGTCAGAAAGTATATTTTGATATAGTCCAAGGTAGAAAATCTTTGAAGTCCTTCTCACTTTAAGAAGATAGTGATTGAAATATAAAATGGATATATCAACTAGCTCCTATTTTTTAAACTATATTCTTTGTTTTGTTTCAATTTTAATTTTTTGGCCTATGATCAGTCAATAAACATTTATTAACCAGCTAATCTGACCCAAATCTGAGTTCAAATATGGTTTCAGACACTGTCTGGGTGACCCTGGGCAAAACATTTAATCTTGTCTGCCTCCTTATCTATAAAGTAATCTGGAGAAGAGAATGGCAAATAACTTTGCCAAGAAAACCCCAAAAGAGGTCCCAAAGGGTAAAACATCACTGATAAGTCTGAGCAACAAAAGTGCTAATACTTAAGGATACAAAGAAAGGCAAATGTAGTTCCCAAAGAGAGAAATAATATGCAAACCATTATATAGGAACAACTTATACAAGAGATAAGTTAGATGTAATAATAGTAGAAGGAAAGTACTATCATTAAGAGAATCCAAGAAAGGTTTCTTTTAGAAGATGGGATTTCAACTGATTTGAATGAAGCCAGGGAGGTTAAGAAGTGGATATGAAGAGGGCAAATGTTGTAGATGTAGGGGTCAGCCAGTGAAAATGAAGGTATTCAAGAGATGGACTATCTTCTTGTGAGGAGCAACAGGGAGCCCAATTTTACTGGATTGAAGGGTATGAAGTGTTCAAAAAAAAATGGAAAATTATAAAGAGCCTAAGTTATCAAGGACAAAAGCAAAACAAGGACTTTTATATTTTATTAGTAATAATATCTTCTTTATTCTGGGTTTCAAGCATTGTGCAAAGTCATGGATATACAAAAACAGCATATCAGTACCCATTTAAGATGCAATATTTATGAAAGAAAAATAATTTTAGAGAACCTGTTTTTGGTTTTGTTCTTATATATCCCCTGTTCTAGCCCATGTTTACTTAATTATTAAGTTGAGCTCCCCACAGGTTAGTAGGTAGTACAGTGCTAGATCAGCATCCAAAGGATCTCAGGCATGTCTTTTCTTGATGTTTTCTTTTTCAGTTATGTTGTGTCCAACTCTATGGTACATTGGGGGTTTTCTTTGCAAAGATACTGAAATGGCTTGCTATTTCCTTCTCCTACTCATTTTACAGATGAGGAAACTGAGGCAAATAGTACTTGCCCAGAATCACACAGTGTCTTATAAGTGTCTGAGGTTGTATTTGAATTCAGAAAGAGAAATTTTCCAGACTCCAAACCTGATATTTTGTACCACTGTACCATCCAGATGTCCCTGTCTCTAGAATAGGCACCTACTGCCCAGAGAAACTGTGAGGAACAAATGGGATAGTTATAAAATATTTTGAAGTGCTATAAAAATGCTAACTATTATTATCATTAGTATCATTATCATCATCATTATTTTTAATGACTATCAATCAAAGCATTAAAAAAAATCTTTTACTATCAACTTAGGCCATTCTCCTGCCTTTTAGCAAAAAATGAATCATGCTAGAATTGTAACTGTTAATTATTTTCTTTTTTAAAAAAATCTCAAGAGATTCTCAATAGAGAATAATATTTGAACTACTTAGCTCATTGGGTTGTTTTTGAGACAAAAAGTAAATTCTAAAGCACCACCTCTACATGAGTTAGCTATATTGTGTTTTCTAACTGAGCTTTCTGACTTATTTTTGATTTTCCTTTAGCCCACTTACTTTATACTTTGTACTTAAATCTCCTCCCTCCCACACAGACAAACCCATTCTATTTACCAGTCATTGCACATTTAAGGATACTTCTTTCATCATTTATGTTTTATTACTATTATATTAATAATAATATTTTATATTATATATTATTTTATGTTTTATGTGTGTATGTAATATATAATATAAATGTATATTTATATATAATTTATATTATTGTGATGTTTTATTACTATTATATTATTAATAATAATATCATTATTACTATTACCACTATGTTAGTGGTAAATAATTGAGCAAGCAGATGAGATCCCACAAAATCCCAAACAAAATTCATCCTCCCCACATATATTTTTTCTAAAGAATTTTGTTAGGACCTCCTCATTGCTGTTTTTATTTACCTGATGTTATATTTATATATGTGTATGAATATACGTGTAGATAATTTCTCCTTCCATTCCCTCATAGATCTTAAGTATCTTGAGAGAAAGGTTTCCTTTTCCTCTCTTGCTTAAAATTTGTTGAATTGAATTGGATACAGTCAAAATCAGGATGATCAGTTCTATTTCCTTGAATTAAGGCTTGGGTTAGTCTTCAGCATATAAAGGGCCACATTGCCATGTGATTTTAAAAAAATAAATTATCATTTTTATTATAAATTTAATTGACATTAACAAATACAACATGTTAATATACAAAGAACATAACATTTTATATACACCATGGCCTTCTGTTTTATATATACATTTTTTTAAAATTTTGTGTGTATTTATTAAGTTTAATAAAGTAACAACCCAACTATTTGGTTATGACCCCTTCTACACAAATGCATTGCCTCCAAGATGTATTTTAAGTTTTTTATTTGTTCTTTTTTGTATATTTGTCACAATCACTAATCTACCAATTTCACTTCTCCTTCTTGGATAGAAACTCTTGTTATTGTTCATTTTTCATTCTCAAAGAGGACTAATGACATCAGGAGTGTGATGTCTTGGTTTGCAAGTAGAGAATTGAATTTAAGGGAGTCAGAGATATGCAAACTCATCGGCCTCAATTTCTACTTCAATGTCATAGAAATCCAGTGGCAAAACATAGGTCACCTTGTAAGAGGTATGCATAGTTCAGCAAAACAAAAACAAAAACAAAAGACATTGGCCACATCTTAAAATGTACTTATTATTCTACATCTCTTGAGTGCATCACCCCTCTGTGCTGCAATTAAAAAAAAAAAAAGATTAGAAACACTCAGCTGAACTGAGTGGTAGATATAGGGTCTGCCTAACTATTTAGAACCTTGTGATCCTTTGAAACATCAAGAGCTTATAACAGAGAGCTTGCAAAACTGGTTGAAAGTGCCAAATTTTAGATTCTCACAAAATGTTCCTGGCCCTCCTTCGTCAGGTTAACTTGACCCCATGAAGGCCACAAACCAAACTTCCCCTCCTTCTTCCCTACCCCATCTAGTTCCCTGGTGGTTGTATAATAAATGCAGTAAAGCACTGGGGCAAAGCCAATCAGCAAATTAGTTCTGACACAGCAACTGAGTTTATTTTGCTTTGGTATGGATTAGCTTCAAGGAAATAAATTCAAGAAATTTGCAGAATCTGAATTGGGTTCAATAAAAAATAATAATAAATGCATAAAATGTGAAAATATATAATATTTGTACCTCGGTATTATTCTGGATCTCAGTTGACATCTTTCTCTCCACCAGCCTATCTGGCTAACAAGACTACTTTCAAGTGATGCTTTTGATGCTGTTTGTTACTCTGCCTAATCCCCAGGGATTTAGCTAACTACTTCTGAAGCACTCTCACAGCTCCTGCTGTCAACACAAGAAAGAGATCAGAATTCAACCCTGAATCTAGAGTATATCAACAATTGGCTCCATCTGTAGGGTTTAACTTACAATCATTTTCATGGTGGTTCTTACATTTAGGGAGACAAATATTTTTTTTCTCACAAGATGCCTTTGCTGTCTATCTAAAGTTATCTTAAAATTCTTTTTATGTTCTTGGTTTTTCACTGCTTAATTTGCTTTAGCTATAATTTAATATCAAGGATTCATGATTTTGTTTCCTGTTGGATAAAGTGTTGGACTTGGAGTCAGAACTGAATACAAATCCTGTTTCATATACTTAATTGTATAATTCTGGATAAGTCATTTAAATTCTATCTGCTTTAGTTTCCTCAGCTGTATAATAAGAAAATAATAACAACTATTTCAAAGGATTGCTATGAGGGTTAAATGAGTTAAGACAAATTCAAGTGTTTTGCAAACCCCAAAACATTATATAAATGTTGGCTATTTTATATATGTATGTGTATGTGCGTGTGTGTATGAATATGTATATTTACACACTCAAATATATGTATTCATATATGTGTATATCTATATACACATGGGTGTGCATACATTATCAGCACAGTAGATAAAGTGTCAGGAGTACCTCTGGAACTTAATAGCAATGTCATCGTAACTAAACCACTTAATTTTTTTTTAGTCTTAATCTCCTTATTTATTTTTGTTTTGTTTTTGAGACTCAATGGAGGTTAAATGCCCAGGGTCATACAGCTAGTAAATGTTAAGTGTCTGAGGCTGAATTTGAACTTGCATGCCCTGGCTGCAGGGCTGGTGTTCTATCCACTGCCCCATCTATTTTTTAAAGTGAGAATAAGAATAATAATACTTATCTTCCAGAGTTGTAAACTTTAAATGAGATAAAATATGAAAAGCTCTTTGTAAATCTTAAAGCACTATATAAACTCTAAGATACATAGATATAAAGCCTTTTAAAGTTTGTCATTCAAAACCCTGAATTTTTTCCGTTTCTCTGTATGGGACATTTCCCCAGCATTAAACTTCACTCCTCCTCTGTACATCAAGAGGAGTTCTTACTTGCAAAAGCAAAACTAACAACCCAAAGCCCTTATTTACCCAGGCTTTGCTATCTTTGGTCAAAGTGTTGTTTGTTTACAAAAACCAAGTCATGACAAATTCTGCCACATTCCCCATCAGAGAATCCTGAACCTCAGTGGGAAGGAAGAGAAGGAATGGAGTCTTTGGTGGAAGAGTTTACATTTTTTTCAACTATTCTGCCTAAAACAAAATATCAGAAACATTCATGTTAATTTAACAATTTGACAAAACCAACATTAATGTAATTATCAACTTGATGCAAGACATTGGGCTAAGTAATGAGGCTAAAAAGGCAATAATTTTAAAAACTTCTTCCAGAAAGTTGACATTCTTCTGGGGTGAGAAGAGTAGGACTGATGTGAAGATAGGTTTAATGAAGGTAATTTGAAGAGGGAAACAACCCAGACAACAAGGGTGATCAAGGACAGCTTCACAGAAGAGATAATACCTGAGCTAAGCCTTAAGTAAGATAAGAATTCTAAGAGGATACATTCCGGGTAGCAGACAGTATAGCACAGTAAATAGTTATATGCCCAATTTGCCCTGAATATGAACTAAGAAGAGTAATGTGGAGTAATTCTAGAAAGAAATGGTAAAATGCAGTTTTAGAGATTTAAATATTGAGCTGAGTTTTCTGTATTTTATCTTCAAGGCAAGGGGGATCTTATGAAGATTTTTGAATAGGTTTTTAGGTCCAACCCGCAATTTAGGAAGATCATTTTGACAGCTCTGTGAAGAATAGATTGGAGAAAAGAGAGATTGGAAGCTATTAGAACAGTTTGGAGACTGAGAATGTAGTTGTCCTGAATTCAGCAGGGTAATGATCAAGGAAGTTGTTGCTTGTCATTCATCCTCAAAGAGAACTATGATATCAGGGAGGTGATTCTATGACATGGCAAGTGAATTGGATTTTAAGTGAAGGAAGATTATGCAAAGTTCCCAGCCTCACTTTCTCCTTCAAAGCTTTTTAGGTCCAGTGACCAGATATAAAGCAGGATAACTGGAGATGGTCCTGGATGCAATGGAGATTAAAGAGGCAGAGAGGAGAAAGATGAGAGAAATGTGTAGGAAAAAAAATGGTCAAGATTTAATAACTGACTAGTTATAAAGTGAGAGAAAGAGAAGAACTAAAGGTGATTGTAAAGATTGTAAATTTGGGTGATAGAGAGGGTGATGATTGCTTCAGGAAAATAAAGAAGGTGGGAAAAGAGATGAAAAGTTTCACTGTGGATATGTTGCTTTTCAGATGCCTATGGAAAATTCATGTAAAAAAATCCCAACAGGCAAGTGATAACATCCAGTAAGTAGCTGGTAATGTAGGACTAGAATTTAGGAAGGAAATTAAGGCAGGATATGTAAATTTGACAGGCATCTAAATAAGTATTAGGTTAGAATCTATAGGTTTAATTAAAATGCCATTTTATCCCCTGATTAATAAATTACATTCCAATGAAATTATATGTATCAATGTAAAAGAAGCATCATAGCCCCATCTAGAGCTATGTTGAGTAGATATCTATGTTCAGTGGACACAGCATCAGGCATATAGTTAGAAGACAATTTTCTTGAGTTCAAATCCAGCCTCGCATACTTACTATCTGTGTGATCTTAGTCAAGTCACTTCACTCTGATTCAGTTTCCTCATCTGTGAATTGATAGAGAGAAGGAAATGGCAAATTACTTCAGTATCTTTGCCAACAAAACCCCCAAGGAAAACAAGAAGAATGAAATGCAAGTGAAAGAAATGACTAAATTGAAAGTTCTGTAAGAGATCCCAGAGGCCATCTAAATTCAACATTTTCATTTTTCTTGAGGACCTCAAGTCCTAGAGAAGTTAGTGTGTTTGTCAAATGTCATAAATGACAGAGGTTAGATTTGAATCTGGATCCTTTGAATCCAGAGTACTTTCATTAAATAACACTGTCCAACATAAGGAATCCCTCTGCTCCAATATATCTAGTCCTTCCCTTTCATCCTTAGTTTCAAACAAGCTTTCACTTTACTGTTTTGGGTAGATTTGAGCCTTTCGTGCTTGTATATTGTTACCCACTAAAACATTACTGTTCCCATTGGAATAACTATTTCAAGCACTTGAGCATTGTAAGCTTTTTTTAAAAAAAATCAAAATCCCTATCTGTCTCTCTTTTAAAAATACATAATTGCTGGCTCTCCTGAGATATTTTTACCTTGTGTCCCAAGAGGAGGAATTCCATTTGATGGACCAATCCACTGGAGAGGTCCACAGACAGACAGTCTGGCTCCAATTCTGCACTAACACAACTAAAAGGCATTAGTATTTTGATATAGAGAAATACTGTACTTGATCTTGAGTTGGTTATACACTGGTAATATCTGGCTTGGAATCATATATGTAAGGGCCAAAGAACTGCTCTTTTTTTTTCTTTTGTATTCAACAAACTAGGGAAAAGTTCCAGTATTTTTAATAAAGCAGTACACAAAGTAAATTGGTAGAAGTTCAATTTGTCTCATATTAAATTTTTGTATTAGCCATTTTTGAACCTGTAGCAAACTACTGTATATGGTATATGTATATATGGTATCCATGCTCCCACTTCTACCCATCCACAATATACTTTTCATTTCTCCATTCCCACACTCTTTTGTCTTTCCAGGTTTTTAAATATCTCTTCTCCTTAGAATCCAAAGCCAAAATTCACTACAGTTGACCTAAAGAGTCTCAGCTAAATACTGATGTGGAGAGTATGCTATATTTCCAAATGCATCCAATGAAAGTGAACAAAGCATGCATACATCTCTGCATGGAATTTGGGAGTTAATCCAAGAGGGATTTCATTTTCAAATGTTTGATAAACTAGTGGGACCTCAGGTCTTGGCAGCTTTTTCCTGGAAGCATGATAAGGCAAGAGACTCAGAATTCTCCTTTACATTACACACACAAGTTGCTATGATTACACTCACCTTACCTACTGATCATTTTCTACAGCTCTCAAAGTTCTGGACCTTTAAGTTGGAAAAGTGTGGCACCGGTACCATATGTATAAGCTTATTTTGAATAATAATCTTGGTGGGTTAGATGAAAAAAAAATAGGTATTTGAAATCAAAACTTTAGACCTTCTCTTAGAAACAAGATCGCAACTTCTGACAGGCTCAATTTTTGTTGGCTTGTGTCAAACTCTGTCTCCATCCCCTCCGGCAGGATTGGTTAAATGACTCTCTGACAACAGATGCCTGGCCCAGTTCACTGGAGGATTTTTCTCTTTACCATTTTGAAACCTTGGCACAGTCAGAGGCAAGGAGTGGTGGTGAAGTGGGGGAGGTGGCCAGAGTGGGAAGTGGATACAGCTAATTCACACTCTAGCAAGCTTCATACCTAATAAATAAATAAATAAATTAGAAAATGATGTTTTATCAAAATGCTTATCAACTCCTGGATTTGATAGCATACATGATATGGAGTTAGTATAAATGAAACACACACAGGCAGTCCTCTGTTTTCCACAATATTTGAATGCATTTTTCATCTTTCAGATTCCCATACTTGCTTGATAGAACATTGTTGTTTTGATTTTCATAATTTCATTTGTTTGTATGGTTATAAAATGTGTCAAATGAATTCTCCATGGGTTTTTCCCTACCCATACTTGAACTATGCAGAGAGGTTTCATAATACTCCAGAAACATGGAGTTAATAAAAAGATTGACTAACAAGAATACTATTATTTTCCTTCCTTTCCCAATAAATCTAAAATGCAAAAGCAAAAGAATGTTAATACAGAAAAAAAATAACATAGGTAATTTTATTTGAAATTTTGTAGGCCTTAAGAATTATAATAGCTTAAACAACCTACTTTGAACAAATTCCTTTTAAAATCACACATTTCTGAATATCCAACTATCATCTGTGTCTCAAAGGCAATAATTATTGGTAACATAATGGGAGTAGAATGCATATCAGATTTTTTGAATTGCAACAGTGAGCATTCCACAAAAGCATATAGCATTTCTAATGGAATTATGTTTTCATGCTGTAATTACATTTGATGTTTCCTGATATCCCTTCCTACTTTTCCTTCATGGTTCTGTGAATAGTTTGAGTGAACAGCGCAATAGTATTTTGGATCAGCAAAATTTGGGTCAGCAATAATGTCTACTTTTTAGCTAAGTAAAATTTAGCACATTGATAGTTTCAGGGCTAGCAGTAGTTATGCAAAACTGTTGTTTGCCCTTCGTTCTTAAAGAAGACCATGCCATCAGAGAGAGGATGCCATGACATGCAAGAAAATTGGACTTAAATGATGGAGTGTTGTATAAGATCACCTGCTTCACTTTCCTCTCTAGTGCTAGCTGGGTCCAATGCCTAGATATAGATAGATATAATTGGAGATGGCTCTGGATGCAGTAGGAACCTTAGACTTTTTAAGTTGTCTTGAATGGATTTCAGTTTGAGTAAGGCCACACTTTGTTAGTGAATAAAGCTAATTAGCAAAGAACTGCTTGTTTCAATAGTCTAAACAAACAAACAAATATTAAAAAAAAAAATCTAAAATCTGGAAGGGGAAAACCCTCAGGGTTTCAGACCAAAATAGAAATATTTGCTATTTATATTCACTCTGAGTCAATCAGGACCCAAACAATGATCTGAGACCTATTGTTGACCAATCAAACTAGCATCCAAAAGAAATAATTTTTTGCAGGTTTCTAACTATGAATATGTAATTTAACTGGACTTGGGAACTCAAGGGGAGCAAACCTTTTCTGCCATTACAAACCAGCAAATGTCTTGCAACTTATAGACTTGGTGAATTGACTAGAAGCTCTGAAAAACTAAATGACTCTTTCGGGACCACACAATTAATATGTGTCAGAAATGGGACTTTAACCCAAATATTCTTGACATTGGGTGTCTCTAACCATTATAAAAGACTCACTACTAATTTTAACAATAAAAGGACAAAAGGCATTGAAAAGAAAAATATATTTAACTCTTTAGCAACTGCCCCACAAACTTAAGTACTTTCCTTGTACCTTTGATCATAAAATAGCACAGTTTATATTTTAAGGAATTTGAATCATGGTACGCTATGTGAATTGTTCGTATTTTCATTTTTTCAGGTTTACTTTTTAAGTGTTCTACCTAATTGATCCTCAAGGCATGGTGGGGAGTCCAGTTACTAAAATGAGCATACCTTAATAGATTCATAAATTAAAGTTGTCAGAGAGGCAGTTCGACCTTGATTTCATTTGGAATACCCAAGGAGGAAATTATGCAGTTTGGCACCTTCTCTGCAACCTATCAGTTTAAAGAGCTGCCCAGTATTCTGAGATATTACTCAGGGGAATGTGTTCAGGGAGAACTTAAACTAAGCTCTTCCTGGATCCAAGGCCAGCTCTCTATACCCTATACCACATTTCCTGTGCTGTTGTTAATTTAGTGTAACATTAAATATGAATTAAATGTTCTTAATTAAAAATTAGATAAATGTTTATGGTAAGATCATAAAATAATCATGATTGAAATTATCATCAGATTGAACAATTTGATTCTGTGGTATCTCTAGAAGTTGTAAAGTAAAAGTCTAGTGGACAAACACCATACTGGCCATAGATGAATTTGTTTGCTATACTGGGGGAGGAAATGAAAAAAGGGTCCAGGGAAAATGAGTTTAAGTGCAACAAAAAAGATAAAGAACATAATTATTTTAGAGAAAAATAGAAGTTCAAAAGAGAAGGGGATATAATTGAATGAATTTATTTTATCATCATATTAATTAAATACATATTTTAAAAACTGACTATATATAATGCTCTTTTTATCCATATTGTTTATATTGTTTGCATGTGATGTTGATGAATTTTTAAAAATTCAAGTCATTATAATATAAAATCAAAATCAAAATCCTAGTAATATCTAATATTGGTGGCAATGAATAGAGTGAACTCCCTAAATTCAAGGCAATGAATAGAGTGAACTCCCTAAATTCAAATTTGGCCTCAGACACTTATTAACTAGGTAAGTCACTTAACTCAGTTTACTTCAGCTTCCTCATCTATAAAAGGAGCTGGATAAGGAAATGGCAAAACACTCTAGTATCTTTACCAAGAAAGCACCAAGTTGGATACAACTAAAATGACTGAATAAGAAATTTGTATAACACTTTAAAATTTGCAAATTGATTTGCAAATATTATTGCTAAGATTTAGATTTAGGGAACCAAAATGAGATTAGGGTTTCTGGTGGTCAGGGAGTTAAATGATAAAGTCTAATGGCAGGTTCGGGGTTCAGGGAACCAAATGGAGAGGTTTGGCTCCCCTGCAACCCCTTGGGATTCGGGGACTCTCTTCTGGCAGCGCAGAGGTTCTCTGTAAAAGAATTTACAGACCCAAAAACCCAGATTGATAAAAGAGTTTATTATGGGGATTGGAAGAAAGGTTAGAAATCCTGACAGAGAGGCATAAAGTCTGGTTAAGAAATAGGTGAGGAAAAAGAGGGGATAAATAATCTTGAAAAATATAGATCCTTTTTAGGCTTTGATTTTTTTCATCTGGAAAATGTATCAAAGTCTTATCCTTGTCTACAATAAAGATACTGTGAAAAGAAAATGAGACAGGTTGTCTTGGGAGTGTTTTTGAAGTAATAGTGTGAATTAATGTTGTTATGAAATCTTATTTAAGAAAATCCCCTTCTGTTGCCTCATCATGACTTTGAGGTGACCCTGAGTTCTTATTCCAGGCATAAACTTTGCAAGACCCTACCAAATGACAAATACCCACCAAGAGATTACATAACTCTCCCAAGAAAGCCATCCTATGCACATTCTCACTAGATTGCATGGTAATGAAGTTTTTGAATCAGTGTCTCTCAAACATCATCAAACAAATCAGAGAGGTTATTTGTTTTATTCTTTATCCCATTAGAATGTAAATTCTTGGACAATATACTGCTTCATTCTTTATATTAGTATTTCCATTACCTAGAACAGAACCTGGAACATAAAAGATGCTTAATACATATTTCTTGATTGAGTGAATACTCAATATCAGTACAGGGAATACTCAAAAAACAATGAAATTATAGATTAGCTCTATCTGAAACATCTTTCTTCAGAGAAGCTCTTGGCTTCATTTGAAACACTATTTCCTTCTTTATCTCTTTTTTCCCCTCTGTCTTGCTTCTTTTGCTTTTCACCTGCAGCAATTCTCTGTCTGTTATACTATAGGATCTTAACCTGTGGTATCATATTTTTAACCCTGGGGAGTATGTGAAGAACTTCAGGGTGTATCATATGCACCATAGAAAGGATATAAGCTTTTATACCATACGTATACAATGAGAATCTGTAAGTGGAGTCAGTTTAGGTGAGTGGATAAAGAATACTTGGCTTAGACAAGATGGCATGTTTCTAATCATAACTTGAAAGAAAAATAGATCCACATTTCACCCAAATTCAAATTCATTTCTTGAAAGGTTAACTTTTAGAAGTTAAAAACACTACCTCAGATTTCTCTCCTCAGAATCCCTCTTCAAACTTCTGTAATCTGGCTCCTAGCCCAGCCACTCAACTGAAATCACTCTCTAAGGTCTTCCAAAACCTCTTCTCAGCCAAAACCAATAATCTCTTTTCTCTTCTCATTCTTCTAGACTTGTCAGCTATATTCAAAACCACATTCCACTCCCCTCTTAAACACCCTTTCTGGGCTGAAGTTTGGAAACATTGTCTTCTGGTTTTCTTCTTATCTTTGAATCACGCCTACAAAATCTTCCCTGATTCTCTTCCTGCTTTGCTATATCCCTACATTGCTTTAACACATATACTCCTTTAGGGATCACACTGAATTTAATGGTTTCCAGTGGTCTTTAGACCAGAAGTCTCCTTAACTTTTCAGTACTCTGAGTCTTAATGTCTTGCCCCCAACTAAAATGAAGCATAGTGAATGAAGTAAGTAAAATAAAAAGTCTTTACTCCCAACCTTCTCTTTCTCCCTATCTACCTCTTCAACTTCTGTCAGGAATATCACCATTCTGTCAAATCCTTAGAGATAATTTAAACTCATCACTGTCCTTAGCTCTTCATAAGTTTTTATGTTGTACCATTTATTCTTCTATGTTTTCCTGGATCTGCCCTTTCCCTTCCCTCTAATCTCCTTAATTCTTGACAGTAACCATTGGGATGTACTGATGAAGTCCCACTCCTTCACCCTGTAAGTTTGTAAATCTATGATTCTATAGTGAGTCAAACTCAATGCATTATGACAGATTATAAAACCCTCTACCAGCTTACACTACAATATGTCACCACAACATAATTTCCTCTTTCTCCACTTTCTATGACCTCTGATCCAACTAGGCAAAATTTTTGTGATTATGTTTGATCCATGTACCTCCATCTCATATGTCTGAATATTTTTTTCATATTCCTTAAAGAACTTTCCTATTCCTTTCCTCCAATTCCCAGCCAACATTCTGTTCAGAACCCATTTAGATGCTACTCTCTTCCTGAGTAAATGTATACAAAGACTTTAGAATGCATCACTAGTTGCTTTCTTCTTCTCCACTCTAATATACCCCCAGCATTTATGTACATTAGGTAGCTAGAAAGTACTACAGATAGAGCATTAGACCTGGAGTTAGGAAGAGAAGACCTGAGTTCAGCATGATGTTATCCTAGGCAAATCACTTAATCTTATTTTTCTGGTTTTCTTCAGCTATAAAATGAGCTTGAGAAGGAAATGGCAAACCAAATTTTTGCCACAAAAACACCAAAGGGGTCATGAAGTAATATGATTGAAACAACAAATTTATGTACATAGAGATATAGGTACACTCATACATATGTGTGTATGTACATAAACACATACACACATATGTACTGAACTAGTTTTATGTATAATTTAAAGTCTCACTAATTTTATTGTCTATCAATGAATATAATTATATCCATTCTCTCCCCTCTTCCAGTTTTGGACAAGATTGTTAGACAGAGTCATTTGATTCTGTGGATAGAACATACCTGAATTTCAGCTAATGTTTTGTGGCATCCTTGTATGTATGAAGAAAAGATGTAGGCTAGTTAATAATATTGTTAGCTATTGTTAATAACATTAAAGAGCATAAGGGAGGCAAACTAAAGAATGGTCTCTAATGGATTAATGCCACCTTGGAATGATGTATCTAATAGAATGCCAAAGAAAAAATGTAGTATAATGGAAAGGGTACTGGACTAGAAGCCAATAGTCATCCAGATTAAGTTTTTTTATGTATTTTTTTTATTTTTGTTAAATTTGTGGTTGTGAGAGTGTCAGTTTTCTCTTCTCTAATATATGCATATTAGATAGATCATAAAGTTGTTAGAAAGATCAAAGATGATAATGTAGGTAAAGTGTTTTATGAACGCAAGCTATAATTATCCCTCTGTGCTGTTTAACATTTTTTTTAAAATCAATGACTAACCAAATATAGTATATAAAGTATATTTGCCATTCATGGAAGACAAAGCTAGATGGGATAAAGTATGTATTTGTTGGTAAAATCAAAATCCAATAAAACAAAAGCATATTGGGAAAGGAAGTGTTCAGTACCAAAACACTTTTGAAGAGGGACAGGTGAAAAGAAAGAGAATAAATGAGGGAAAATACAGTTAGCAATAATAATTTTAAGAAGAATTTCAAATCAAGTTCCTTTGACAAAGATTCATTTCCCAAACCTAGAGGAAATTGAGTCAAATCTGTAAAAATAAAAAATAATAGCCATGCCCCAATTGATAAATAATCAAAAGATATGATTTCTGTCCAAAGGGCTATAAATTCATGCATATCCTTTGATCTGACAACACAATTAATAGACATGAATATCAAAAGAGAATTAAAAAAAAGAAAAAGAAAAATTACCTATTTGTTACAAAAATATTCATAGAAACTCTCTTCTTAGAGAAAAAAAAAATTGAGGGAGTGCCCATCAGTTGGAGAATTGTTCAAAAAAATGGGATATGTGTTTGTAATGGGATATTGTTCTATGGGAAATAATAAGCATTATGCTCTCAGAAAAAAGAAAAAAAAGCCGGGAAAGTACTCCATGAACTCAAGCAAACTGAAATGTACTATACAAAGTAGTAGCAATGTTCAGGGATGACCAGCTATAAATGACTTTGCTAGTCTCAGTAGTACAATCATTCACTACTACTCTGAAGGACTTATGATGAAAAATTCTATCCATACCTAGAGAAGGAACTGAGTGTGTCTTAATACAGATTGTAGCATTCTTTCTCTCTTTTATTAAACATAATTTTTCTTGAGGGTTTTTATTTTCAGTGGGGTGGGAGATCTATATTTTCTTTCACAACTGAACTTTTATGAGAATGTTTTACATAACTTCACATATGGTTTCTTAATTGTGGTTGGGGGTAAGGGAAAGAACTTAGAACAATTAAAAAAACAAGTGTAACTTTTTAAAAATGTAACAGGAAAAATATTAAACAAACAAAAAGAATACAAGGAAAAAAATCAGAATCCAAAATTATCTCAATATTTAGTGCTTATTGAATGCACAAATGGGTCAGATTTAATAAGAATAAAAGTTTAAAACTTAAAAACATTAAAGCCTATCAATGACTTTAAAAATAGCTATGCAAGTACAGGATGAAGATGAAAGGAAATGATCTGGCTATACAATCAATTATGTGGTTTAAAAAAAATTGAGTGTTTTAATGGACTACAGGCCATTAACTAAAGAATGACATGTAGTAGACAAAAAAAAAAAAAAGATGTGCTGTTTTTAGACTATGTTAAGAGATCCATGATGTCAAGAACAAAGGAAATGGTAGTCCCACTGTCCTGTTCAAACCATTTCTAAAGTTAAAAGCACAATATCTAGTAATGGGATTGACACTAGAGTATATCCAGAAAAGAATTGTCAAGTTTGTAAGCATACCAAAGATCATGTCCAAAAACAAAACAAAACAAACAACAACAACAAAACAACACCATATTGAATAGAACAGAAGAATTAGAGACAGTTAACTTAGAAGATCTATGGAAATTCTAGTTGTTATTAGTACACGTTACATGTACAAAGTGTCTACTATGTGCTAAATATTTTATAAATATCATCTCATTTGATCATCACAACTAATCCTGGGAAGTAGTTGCTATTATCATCCCCCTTTTACAGTTGAAGAAAATGAGGCAGAGATTAAATGACTTTGCCCACAGATAGTTTATAAAGTTAAATTTAAACTCAGCTCTTCCAATTATATGTTTCAGTTATTTGCATCATCTAGGAGACTACTAATATTGTTATTATTAGAAAGGAAAAGACTACAGGGGAAATGATAGCTTAGATAGTACTGACTTTAAAGTTCAGGAGGAATGGGTTCAAATCTTACCTCATTTGTTAGTGCCCAAGATTGTTACTTAATCTCGATTTTATTTTCTAAAATAAAAATAATACTCATTCCACCTATATGCCTTATATAGGTATAAAGAAAGTGTCTTACAGTGACATAGATTTGGGAATTATTATTCTATTTGAATCCAAGGGACAAAAAGTAGAAGTTGCCAAGGGCAGATATCATTTTAATATCTGGAAAAACAAAACAAACAAAAAACTCTCTCCAATGTTTAAAGAAAGAGAAATGAGAAATGGGCTATCTCAAGAGGTAAAGAATTCCTCATTATAGTAGTTCTTTAAGTCACAACTATATGACAATTTGTGAAAAAATGTTATAAAGGAGATTCTCTTTTAAAGTAGGGATTTGAGATTTTTAGATTTTGAAGCTTCTGTCAACAAATATTCCTTGATTCTGCAAATGTTTATATGCCCTATCTCCCCTTTGAGCTATAAATACTTTGAGCCCCAAGACTGATCCTACATTGGTACCATCATTATAGGTACTCAAGAAGTGGTTCTTCTTCTGCTGCTGCTGCTGCTGGTTTCAAATAATTTGTCTCACTGAGGATATATGTCTTTTCCTTTTAGGATCCCCCAATGGCGGTAACCCTTGGACTACGAATGGAGGAAATGATTTTTAACCTTGCTGACACACATTTATTTTTTAATGACTTGGAGGTAAGGGAAAAAAAACTATCCTAGTAACATATTCTAAAACTTTTAAATGAATTAACCATAAAAAAATTAATAATGATAATAACTTTAAGAAAATAACAAAAAATATTGAAAAGATAAAAAATAGGACTAAACATCTAACAGCATAAAGTATGCATGAAAATACAAGCACAGAGCTAAAGATTATGTTCATTGGCATTATATTCTAAGCTCCTTAAAGATTTTTCTTAATCTCTTTTTGTATCCTAGCACTTGAACACAGTACTTAGCACATAGTAGGTGCTTAAAATCATTTATTTCTTGTTTGATAACTCTATTGACACAAATTAACTCAGCAAAAGACTTATGAATTTTAATAAATACTACCTACTAAACTGGTAGTAAAATGACCATTTTCTATTTCCATTTTATATTGAATGCACTTCTTTCATTTCCCAAAGAACAACCTTTAATGATGTGTCTTTAGATAGTGCAGCAACTCTTTTCTGACCACCAGGTTTGTTTCAGTTCTGTTCAGGTAACTTTATGTGGCTTGCTCATAGTAATGAGGTGCTTAATAAATTTATAAAATCAAATTAAACTAAAATTTAGGCTCTTAAATCCTCTATTTCTACACCCCCCCCCCAATAACAACAGCTATAGATGATAGAAATTGACATATAACTAAACTAATTTCAGCAAGTAATGTTATTTATCTGTTCATAAAACCTTTTGCCCCAACTACTAGCTAGATAGTTTTAATCTTATTTCCTTTTATTTTCCATACCCACCTTTTAAGGGGATTAAGATGTTTAGTAGGCAAAGAGAAAAGAAAAAAAGAAAAGGCATGGATAATTTACATGGACAATTAGCCTTTGAATAATTGAAAATTATCTGTAATAAATTGAGTAAATATCACTCTTGTATCCAGAGTTAATACAGCCTCTCAATAGGATCCTACTATATAGTTATTAAGTCATTTGGCCATTGAAAAATTTTTTCTTCATGCATAAGGGAAAATAAAGTAACTATAGAGAGTTTTTTGCACTTATTTGTTAATGTAATTTTTTTTACAAATTGTGTATGTTAATCTACAGCAAAATGAAAATCTTCCTATATAGATATTAGCTTAAAAATTAAATTAGTAAATGACTTAAACTATTGAAATTACTGAGATCTTTGAACCCATTTTAGGAATATTTGAGGTTTATCCATAAAATGAATGGTTTTGTGCATCCCACTAATATATGTACTATAAGTAAGTTATATAAATACCATGTTTTGTGTAAGGATACAAATTACTGTGTTGTCATTTTTCTGAATAATGAAATCACTTTCTATGCAAAAAAAAAAAAAGACTTTCTTAATGGACAATAAGAGGAATCATTACTCTCATGAAAATTTACAAGTTCTAAAGAATAAAAAATAGTTTTTGAGGCATGCTATCTATTAATTTACTACCAAAATGAGCATGGCATATCAATTGATTTTGTAAAACTATGAAGTATATTTTAAACTCACTTAGGTTTGAACTTGTAATATGAAAAAATATTTTGTCTTAATGTTCAAATTTCCAAATCTGTATCTTATCTAATGATAAATCAAATTTCTTCTGATGATACAAAAATAATTACCTTAATTTGTATTTAAAAGTATTTTCCCTAAACTATTTCTAAATGGCATTTTAAACATTTTTAGAAATTCCATTTTTACCTCACAAACTTTTGTCAATAGCAAATGCAGAGTTATCTTTCATTTTGGCATTTTAAAAAACAGATGGAATAAATTAAAATTTTTACTCTATTTTCCAGTAGATCATTAAGGTAAAGAGGGTGGCAGTAATGTAACAAGATTTTAAAATTTTCATTAGAAAAGAAAACACTAGAAAATATAGTATGTGCATGTATCATATGGTTATTTTATTATAATCAATATTAAATACAAGACATGGCTCTCTGGCAAAAGAGGAAGTTAGATATCTTCTTTCCTAGTCTATGCATTCATTTTAAAAACTTTGGTGACTGGGATTTTTTTGCTGTTGTTAGTGTTGAATTATTTTTTAATGAGGTTTTGCAAATTCCTTTTTAACCAAAACTAAAAACCATCCATGTTACCCAATATTGGATTTATCAATCACTTCAACAGACTTCTGGAATATTACTTGAGCACTGTCTTCAGATACTGAGTTCCCTATAAATAAATCTGTTTATTTAGTTTGCCTGAACTATCTGAGAATAATTGAGTACAGCATGGGTTTAGAATGAAATAATCCATAAATAAATAAAACTCTTAAACAGCAATTAGGTCTAGCATTTCTTATATTTCATATCTATACATGAATAATCATTATTCTAGAATACATATTTATCTGGAAATACATATTTATCATTTTCTTTTTCATTTTAATTGACATGAAATTTATTTCACTGCCAGAAGTGAATACCCAAACAATTTGTGCTGCTAGGTGGCACCTTTTCCACTACACATATGTACACAATGCCTATGTACACACATACATACACCAAAGTAAACACAGAACCTCCTCAAAGAATAAACTTTGGGTACTATGCTTAACTACAAGGCAAATTTTAGGAAGGTTATTAACTTGTTCTTCCTTAGACACTGGAGCTCAACCTGCCAAAGAGTAACTTTCCCTTCAAATTATGATGGGCTTACTTAAGAATCTAAATTTTGTGTGATCACAGCAGCTGGCAACTTCTATAGTTTCTGAAAAGGTACAAATTAAAATTCTTCTCTTTCATAATCATTTTTTATTTTAATAATAACTTCCTGACCAATTTTGTTTTTTGAATTTGAACTTTAATTCCATGAATCCTTATTACTAGGAAAGAAAACAATAAAATGTGGGATCATATGAACATGGAAAATACAAAGTAAAATGTAGGATGCTAATTGATCATTCAGCTTTAGATGTCTGAGTCATCAGTCTTCAGATGACTTTATGGCCCTATTATAATGGACTACAAATCCCAGGATACTAGTCATTTCTCAATTCCTTATTATATCATCATTCTCAGATCCCATTATTTTATGAATACCAATCCTATACTCACCCCATTTACTAATGGGAGATAACTAGGTCATCTAGGATTATTAATAGAAATTTTATAAAAGTTTTATTTTAAGAAGTAAAAAATATGTTAAATAAAAGCAAGATTTCACATTAAGGCCCTTCCCAAGTATCTAAAATTTTAACAACAGCAAAACAAAACAATTATTCAGCAAGATAATAGATCCAAGTTTGTCATTCTGCCATCTACTTACCCCAAGAGGGTATTCTGATTTCAATAGGCATATTTAACCACATATATATTTGAAGAAAATAAAATTAAAAAAAAAACTTTAAGCATAGAGTTTCTATTAAATATTAAAATTGTATACTTTTTATATTAGTTCTCAAAAACCCGAGTTTTACATAGATGATATAATCATCTGTGCATTAATCCTTGTAATGTGTCTAGAATTCTTCTACAAATCAAAATGGAAATATATTCTTTTAACATTAGCATTAAATATCCCTGTGCCAATGAAATCACAAAAGTGATTCATAAAAAAAAAAGTTCCCTGGCCTATCTATATAATGTTGTATCGTTTGATCACTGCATTGGAGTAGTGACTTGGTTTCTGCAATATAGAAGCAGAGTTCAGTTTATAGAAATTCTTCATGATTCAGAGATTTGAAAAAAAAAATTCTTTTTTTGACAACAGATTTCAACGTAGCTGAGATCAGAAAAGCACACAAAGTTAGTTCCCAGATGATAAATCTTTCCTGGTGCAAAAATGGTTGATCTGAGGCAACTAACTTCAGAGGCTTCTCTGTGCTACTGCAAAACAGTTATAGTATTTCTATGCTCAATATAATTTTCATTTTAAGTTGGTATCACATGAGACAATTGCTAAATTCAAGATTTAAATTATCTATAGAAAACCTATCACCATTGCAAAAAATATTTCTCTGTAAAAATATTCATATATATCTATGAATTTAGATATATATGAAATTTTATTATTATTATTTTGCTTAGATATAGTAGTGGTAGTAAAAGAAAAAGAGGCAGTTTTGGAAAAGGAGGAAGAAGAAATAGGAGAAAATAGAAAAGGAGATTGAAAAAGACATAGAAGAAGGAAATAAATGGAGGAGAAAAAATTGGGGGACTTGTTTTTTTTCTTAATAACTTTTTAATAAATTCTGCTTTTGTAGAATAGAAACTTTTGGGGTTTTTCAATCTTGAGAAACAATAGAAAATTGAGTTTAGGAGACAAATGTCACTATGGCAATACTGCCATCTTCTGGCCTCCCTTGCTTGTTCAGGGTAGAGAGTCACATGGGCTTCTACACACACACACACACACACACACACACACACACACACACACACACACACACACACACACACACACACACACACACACACATCCTTTAAAAAGTGTCAAAAACATGCTGGAATATCACATCATTTGAAAACCAAATAACTTTAAATGTCTTCGACAGGAGTGTGATCAAGTTCATATAGATGATGTTTCTTCTGATGATAATGGTCAAGACTTAAGGTGAGTCATAATTTTCAGTAATGCTATTCCCTATAGAAATTGAATAAATTAGATTTGCAAATGTATTTTTTTATTTATTTTTAATGTATTTTGGGTGTTGCAGTACCTACAGTTTTGCAACTGATGGCTTCCATGCAGCTGCAAGTAGTGCAAACCTTTGTTTGCCAACAGGTGTTAGAGGAGGGGTTGACTGGATGAGGAAGCTGGCTTTTCGTTACAGAAGAGTAAAAGAATTATATAATACCTACAAGAACAACGTAGGAGGTATGTGTGTTTCTTGTTTGCTTTTTTGCATAAAGATGCCTTAAGGTAGAGGTTCTTAAAGGTTTTTGGGGATTTTTTTTTTTTTTTCTGTCATGGATCCCTTCAGCAGTCTGGTGAAATGTATGGTGCCCCTTCAAAGGCACAAATTTTTTTTATTTTTTTTTATTTTTAAAGAACAAGTTTACATACTTTAGGTTAAGAATCCCATCCCTAAGGAAACAGTGAAATCTCAAATAGTAGTTGTGTTCCCATGATACTAAAGAAATTATAATTTGTTAAGGCTGAATTGCTTTGAACCAGCATTTCAAGTTTTTTGGAATTGATGCCAATGTTGTATAAAAGAAAAAAAAATCTGTGAATAAGCAGCTTAGTCAAGAGGATTTCTGTGAGGTTTTCTCTTTAGTAAATTTTGAAGGCAGGTGATTAATCAAATAATTAACAGCTTACACAATATAGGGCTCTGCCTCCCTCTCCCAGGCAATTGAGGTTAAGTGACTTGCTCAGGATCACACAGTTAGGAAGTGTTAAGTGTCTGAGGTCACATTTGAATTCAGGTCCTCCTGACTTCAAGGCTGGTGCTGTATCCACTGCTCCATCTAGCTACCCCCTATAGGGCTGTTCTTTATTTGACTCTAGGTATTTTGAGCATAAGAACATAGTTTTAAAGAAAAAAAAGCAGGAGTTCTGTATCTATGTGATCATGAAAATTTCATGAATGAAAGGGGAAAAATATATTAGCAAATCATGTTCAAAGAGTTGTTTTTTGTTTGGCTAGGTTTTTTTGAAAGGAAAAAGATAGACTTCCTGTGACTTTTGGTGATTTTTTCAATGAACCTCATTAATATCCCAATTTTAAACTATTCTTATTCATAGACAATTAAGGTTATTATTTTAAAAATTAAAATTTAACAAGGAATAAAAGAAAAGAAAAGAATATACTTAATAATTTGGCATCTCCTCCAGATAATACAGCCCAATATCAAAATTTTATAGGCACTATGAGAAATGATGAGATCACTTCCTGAAGCTTTGATTTTTACTATTCTTAGACTAACCTCGGTTCATTTTTAGATTATGTAAAGCTTCTCCAAAAATAAAAACCTTTTATCTTATTTTTAAGTATCATGAATAGGAAACAGAATAAATGAGTGATTGGTAGAAACTTTTCAGATATAAAGAGAAAAGAACACACATATTTTAAGAAGTGATAAATAGAACACTCCTCTACTTTATAAATTTGTAAAATTGAATAAACCTAGATTCCATTACAATTTTCTATGAAGCACATTAAACTAAATTCTCCTTGTAGAAATAGCTGATGGTTACAAAGAAGGTTTGCATTGTAATTCCTTTTCACAGAAATTCTATTTTTTAAAATTCGCATAAATCTGTCTCTTTTCTACAGCTACAGTGAAACCATGAAAGTTAGGGAGCAGGAGAGATGAAAGGTAAAAGTTAGAAAAATAAACATTCTACATACAGAAGACAACAAGTTCTTAACATAGCGATGAGAGAGAAAGCATCATGTAAAGTTACAATAAGAAAGCCACTGTGGCTGGGCCACAGAATGTGTGTAAGGACAAGTGATGTAGTCTGTTGTATACTTCAACTTTGACAGCTATGCAGAGGATGGATTGAAGAAAGGAGAGACTTGGATCAGGAAAACTGCCAGAATTTTCCTATATTTCTAATTCTTAGCAGAGTAAAATAAATCCAAATTTCTAACTAGAATATTCCTGGTAAATGATTTTACTTTTAACTTATACCTTATTTGTTATTACAGGACTCCTTGGCCCAGCTAAGAGAGATGCATGGCTGCAGTTAAGAGCAGAGATTGAAGGTTTAACAGATTCCTGGCTAACAAATGCACTTAAATCCTTATCAATTATTAGTACTAGGTAAGTCATTCAATTTACTATTGAAATAATTGACAAATTTTCATTCATTCAAGAAATAATCCCATATGACAACTCAAATAAAGGCAACCATTATCAATATCACTTAATATTTTAACTTCCTAGAGGGATAGTTAGTCCTTATTAACAATATCATATAATTTGTTCAAGATAAAATGACTATAGTCATCATTTAGTCCAGAAGTTTTCATCTCATAACCTCTTTACACTCTTAAAAAAGACTGAGGGCTCTTCAAAGATCTTTTGTTTATGTGGCTTATATCTATCATTGTTTACTATATTTAAAATTAAAATGTCTTAGTATTATTACAAAATAGTTTTTAACCTTATGGACTCCTTGACAAAGTCTTGAATACCCCAAGAGGTCCTCAGGCTTTGCTTTGAAAACTGCTCATCTAGTATAACTTGATACAAACCAAGAATCTAAGACTCAAGAGAGGTTAAATGAGATGACTAGTAAACATTAGAAAGGGAAACTTATTTAAAAGACCCAGCATAACTTCGTCAAAAACAGATCATTTGTTTTGAAATTTTATTTCCTTTTCTTGATGGTTTTACTAAACCAGTAAATGAGAGGAATGCTGTAGATTTAATTTGCCTAACTTTTAGAAACATTTCTGATAAAGTATCTTATACAATTCTTATGGAGATGGAGAGATGTAGATTAAAGAAATCAATAAGAATTAATTAACTTCTTATTAATACTATGATAATCACTGGGGATAGTAATAGAAACTTTAAAAAAAAAAAGACTGTAAACCCTGCCCTCAAGAAGCTTACCTTCTAAGGAACATCACACATAAAAGAAAGCTAAAGGAGCTGGAAAGGAAGGAAAGTACTTTAAGCTAAAAGGGATGCAGGGCAGGCTAGGTAGAATAGTGAAGGGCCATATGATCATATGTTGGGTTATAGAAACAAGATACTTTGAATAAAAAAGGAAAAAAAACTCAAGAGGGGCAGGATAGCTCTGTTCATATATTTGAAGAGATATTATGTGTAAAAGTGTTACTCTATTTAGTCCCAGATAGCTGACCCAGGAACAATGAATGAAAATTACAAAGTAACAAATTTAGGCTTGATGTTAGGAATGAGTTCCTATTTAATGAAAACTATTCAAAAAAGAAATAGCTACTTTTAGTGATACTGAGTTATCCCTTCCTGAAGTCTTAAAGCAGAAATTACATGACCATTTGTCAGATATTCTGCAGTGGATATTCTTTTTTGACTATGGATTTAACTTAGCCCCTGGGGTCTCTTCCCAAATTCTTATCAGAATTTTCCCCCCTTCCTATTAGAGTGCTTTTAATTTTTGTTGCAATAATAGTAAGTAGCTTTGAATAGTTGGTGATCCAGTGATTAGGCCAAAGAAAAGATTAGATAGATTTTTAGGCTTTGAAAAATATTGCAAAAATAAAATTTTAATACTGAGTTATGTATCTTTGCAGACAGTATAGAAAAACAAGGGCTAATTTCTAATATTATTGTGTGAATTCATACTTAGTTGAGCAAATATGCTCATACTTAGCTGCTTCAGGGTTCTATATTTGAGTTTTGTCTATTCATTATCATTATCAATAACTTGAATGAAAGCATAGATATATTTTATTAAATCTACTGATGCTACAAGACTGGGAGGAATAACTAACAATTGTGCTTCTGTTATCAAGATCCAAAAAGATTTTCACTATTAGAATCTTTTGCCTGGTCCCAGGAAACACAATTATATTGGACAAAAAGTTATAGGAGGCAAATTTAAGCCAAATCTAGGGAAGAACTTCTTAAGAATTCAAGGGGGTGTAAAAGGAAAATGATCCAACTGTTAGGAGATTGTTAGTCTTCTTACCATTGGTTTTCAAATAGAACATGAGCAATTCAAAAGATTCTGTAAAGGGTAAAAATCCTTTCTTGGATGTGAGTTATGTTAGATAATTTTTGGTTTATTTTATCTCTGAGACCTTATGATTTTGTAAATATGGCTTCACTTATTTGGAAGAGGGAATTGGTTTGTTTTACTCACCTTGCCCCAGAAGACAAAAGTTGTGTTGGTTACTAGAAGTTTGATAATGGCAGATTTTGGCTCAACATAAGGGAGAAAATGCACATCAAAAAAAATTTTTTATTGATGTATCAAGCAATTTTTCTGACTTTTTTTCTTTCTCTTTTTCTTAAAAAAAAAACTGTTTGTATAAGATGTGGATCTCTAGTAAGTGGCAGGAGGAAGAATGTGGGGAGGATGGATTTAGTACATGTATAAACAAAAGATATCAATAAAATGTATTTAAAAACATGATTTTTTTTTTTTTTTTTTTTTTTTTTTTTTTTTTTTTTTTTTTTTTTTTTTTTTTTTGCTGAGGCAATTGGGATTAAGTAACTTGCCCAGGGTCACACAGCTAGGAAGTATTAAGTTTCTTAGGTCAGATTTGAACTCAGGTCCTTCTGACTTCAGGGCTGGTGAACATGATGATTTTTAATAACCATTTATTCAAAAATAGAATGGGTTACCTCACATTCACAGGTTTAGTCACAGATTGGGTAGTTTTTACCTGTTAAGAATGTTGGGTATTACTTTCTCTGAGAGGCCACTGCTCTTCAAATCAAAAATGGAAAGCTGCAAATTAGGTATCCCTAAATTGACTACTACTATAAGTCTGAGATATTCTGTGGGTTTGCACTCCTAAAAGTATATCTCAAGTCCCTCCACAGGACTTAATATAAAGCCAATAGACACAACTCAAAGCAAAGCCAAATGAGTATTGGTCTATGTTTTAACTATCCAGAGGAAAAAAAAAAAAGATTCCTGCCTCAAAAGTTACTTTTTTCAAAAGTACTTATTATAATACAGACAATCCTTCCTTCGAAGAACTTTAAGGTTCCCAAACTCTTAAAGAAAACTTAGAAATATTTCCCAAAGGACGATGTTGAAGTTCCTTCTTTTTCTCATGAGAGCAAACCTGAAAAATACACATAGTTAAATTCAGAACAATTGATCTCTTGGCTTCAATTTTGTACTTCTCCCTCCTTTGTGGTCCACTTCTTTATAGCAATTACTCAAAATGCAATAAAATCAACTTATCTTTATCTTTAATATACAAAACATACATGTACATATAAACATACACACTTTTATTTTATTTTCTTTCTTAGGAATAACTGTGTAAATGTCTTGGTTACAACAACTCAGCTTATCCCAGCACTTGCAAAAGTCCTACTATATAGTTTGGGAGGTGCTTTTCCTATTGAAAATATTTACAGTGCAACTAAAATAGGTAAGCAATTTTTTTTAAATCTTAAGAAATATGACTGTATTTTATGTATTTTGTGTTTTTATCATTTTTCTCTCTTTTTAAATTTCTGCTCTTAGGTAATCAAATTTGTGTATAGTCCAAATCATGATGAATAGAGGTCACTCCTCTTTTTACCTTAACCCATTAGGGAAAAAAAAATTCTTGGATTTTTTTTTTTTTTTTTTGCCAAATCTCTAACAGGTCCAACCACTTTCCATATATTATATATTCTTATTATCTTTAATAGTATATATTATCAAAATAATATGTAGCAATACTGCCCATACTATTTTATATTTATATATATGTATATGTATGTATGTATATATATATATATATATATGTACTGAGTCCTTTTCTGTCCCATTATTATGTAGATGTGAAGTTTAGCACTGCAAGAAAGTCTCAGATGGATAATACTAGCCTGGTCTTTATTCCAGGAAAAAGAATTACAAGGCTCAAATAACATAATTGGAATATTCCCATGTCATGAGTAAATGGAAAATTTCATTTATACTATATTCAATGATCAATAAATGTAGTCACATGCATGCACTCATCTCAGAGGCTGTGAGTACACTTTGAAAGCTATCTTTTCTAATATACATTCAAAATAAATCTTAAATGACTTCCATTTTGAAGAGTTAAAAGAAAAGAGTACATGTATGCATTGACCCGTCAAGAAAATGCCTCATGAAATAGATGGACTGTGCCCTGAAGGTCAATAAACTTAGGCTCTGGGCACACTGACAAGGGAAGCTCAAGAGCCAAAGATCTTCCACCAAAAATAACCTGCCTGCCCCAAGTGCTTCAAAGTTCAAATAAAGGACCTGACACCAAAAGTACCTAATTGCAGCTGTTTCAGTGATAAATCTGGAGAGATCCCAGTCTTTAAAAATATGAACACCAGAATATTATAAAGTCCCATTTTAAGCACTGGTGTAGGTATATCTCAAACAATCAGATTCTTCCATTGCTTTTTTTTTTTTTTAATGCAGGAAAGATTTATTTTATATTCTTGCAAGAATGGGTGCTTAGGCTAGTAGACATACCTTTGAAACTCCAAAGTCAGCATTTTATTTCCAACCTTCCATTGCATTTAAAAGGACTTTAAAGGCAACTGAAGAGTGTAGAGCTGCTGAATTAAAAAGAAAAATAATAACAATAATAGTACTCTAGTACTAATGAATGATGCCTTCTATACAAAGTATCACATAGTCATTGACTTTACTGTATTTATGACAATATTTACATTTGTTTTAGCATAATTCATTCATACAGTGAAAAGATCAAAGGCTTTGGAGTCAATAACTAGGATTCAAATCTCATTTTTTAAACCACCTATGTAATTTTGGACAACTCATTTTAACTCTCTAGCCCTTAAGTTCCTTATTTTTAAAAGGAGAAGCTTGGAGTGCATGGTTTCAAAAGTCCTTTTAGTTCTAAAGCAATAATCCTAATCATATATTAGATTTTTATTTGTATTTTCATTTGGCTTTTTAACAAGTCACATGATTCTATACCAGCATACATGCTTTAAGGAATAAAGATTTTATTAGGCAAAATAATACTAAAAATTAAGTTAAGTAAAAATCTCCATTTTTTACATTCATAACATTTTTATGGACGTTAGAATTACCAAAATTGTAAATGTAAAAACATATTTACTTATGCATGGATTGTCTGGTGTTGATGTTCATGGGGGATGAAAGCAAATATCAGTATTATAAAAAAAAAAGATCTCAGAAGTTTTTGAGTTAATGAAGGAATATTCACAGTGGTACTCAAAAAAAATAAAAATCAGTGCAATGAAACTAAATTGAATTTTATATATGAGATGATAGTTGGAATGGAACAAGAAATTGGCCTTAAGAATTAGATTTTATTTATTTCAAGTAATTTTATAACAACCATAAACTATGTCTCCCTTATTGTCTTTTGCCCTGAACATCATAGGCTTCTCATTTCTTTAAAAAAACAAAAAACAAAAACAAATGATGATCACAGTAATTCTATCACATGGCACTGTTCTTTTTTTTATTTAAGTGGATCTTCTATCATTTTTTCTTAATTCACCCTGAACATCATAGGCTTCTCATTTCTTTAAAAAAAAAAAAAAAAAAAAAATGATGATCACAGTAATTCTATCACATGGCACTGTTCTTTTTTTTTATTTAAGTGGATCTTCTATCATTTTTTCTTAATTCAGTTAATCCCTTTAAACAGGCAATTTAAATAAAAATCCTATTAGAATTAGATCTTAGTTCTTAACCTTTTTTATGCCATGGATCCCTTTGGTAGTCTTATAATATTCCTTAAAAATCATAATTGAAAAAAATTTCAATTGGAGATCAGTTAAAATAAACATGTAAGTTCACAGACTTTCTAAAAATATATCTTTTTAAATTTTTATTTATTTAAAATCCTTGTATTTAACTAACAATTATTAAATTATTTGAGTGATTATAAAATAATTGTGTTTTTGCACTTTTAGGGTAGCAGTATAAAAGTTTCACATTGCCAAAATCAACCTTAACTTCCCTCCCACCCTAGTATTTAATAATTTGCCTAATCAAATTCTTCTGCCTTTCAGCAATTTTATGATGTATAGAAGTCCCAGGGCTATAACAAAGCTCAATAATCTTCAAGCAAATTCACTTAACCCTTTGCAAATCTTTTTGCAACTTAAAACAGTGGCTGAAAAAATAAGCAGTGCATTGTTTTTCAGGAAAAGAAAGCTGTTTTGAGCGTATAGTGTCCAGATTTGGCACTAACATAACTTATGTTGTGATTGGAGATGGCCGAGATGAGGAGCATGCAGCTAACCAGGTAACTTCACTCTGAACTTTATCTCATTTATCTTCCAGGAAAAGAAAGTTGCTTTGAGCGAATAATGCAAAGGTTTGGCAGAAAAGTAGTATATGTTGTAATTGGGGATGGTGTAGAAGAAGAACAGGCAGCAAAAAAGGTAACCTGTCTCACAAAAATGTTGGTGTGATACTTCCAATGCAAGCTGTTTTGTTTGCATTCCTGTAGTTTGGTGCAGTGGCAGATTGGCAAATGATTTGAATTTAAAGATGAAACCAGAGCATGAGGTCAATACTTACATTCAAATTAACCATTTGGATTTTAGCATTTTTGATTGTTGATTTTTCTAAAATCTTATAAGGATGGTAAGAAAACTTCTTTCATGCTACATACACTTGACATGAATGCTATTTAAAATAAAGAGGACCCTCAAATACTTAAGGGTTTTCTTTTTTTTAATGAAAATACTTGTCCTCAAATAAATAAAACTGAATAAGATAAACAGTTCTTGTGAAATCTACAGAAGAATAGTTTTTAGCAGCTTGATTTCTCACATATCTGCCATCTATTCCCTTTATTGCTTTGTAAGGGATTTTTTGTTTTGTTTTGTTTTGTTTTGTCTTTTTAAATAAATGAGACCTTTGTAGCTTTTAAGGAATTATAGAATTTAATGAAAATGAACAGGAAATTTGCTGAAAGAAAATTTTGGTAAATATCATTAAAATGTAATTTTTCTTTTTCTCTTTTTTTAACAATTTCCAGAATACCTTTGGCATATACTCTTCAATGTAGACTATTTAATATATTGTAAGAGTATGTGTACAATGGACCCAGACTACTTAGAATGTCACATGTTTCTAAGACTAAGAATGTCACCAGAATTATAGAAGCATAGAATTGGAAGGGATCTCAGAAACCATCTATTCTATTTTATATTTGAACAAGAAGTCCTTGCATAGTATGGTCAACAGTTGGTCTACCAACCTTCATTTAAAAACTTCAAATGAAGGAGAATCCCTTATTCCCTGAGATAGCCCACACCTCTCTGGAATAGCTTTAATTACTAGACATTTTTACTAAAACAATTCCAAATTTATTTTTTTGTAACTTCTCATTGTTCTTCATTTTACCCATATGTGATGTAGAGTGCTGAATTTCAAACTTCCTGAATTGGGTTTGAATATAGATACTGTATTATCTCTGTAATCTTGGGCAAGTCATTTAATAATTCCAGGATTCAATTTCCCCTTCTCCAAAATGAAAAATTTATAGTAGATTCTTTCCAACTCTGAGCCTATGATATGGAATTTTATTAAAGCTATTTCTTCTTAAAGATGACAAGCTCTGAAATACTTGAAAACAGCTTTCCATATCCTCTTTTAGTCTTTCTCCAGAATAAACTTGAAAATAGTTTATAATGTCTTACCTTTTTTTAAGGATAAATATCTCTTGCCTTCATCATTTATAGCATGAATTTGAAGCCCTTTACCATCTAGATTATTTTTCACTGGACACTTTCCAGATTTTCAATTTCGTTTCTAATATGGGATGGCAAGAACTGAATACAATATTCCAAAAATGATTTAACAGAGTAGAATTGTCAATTCCCTAGTCCTAAAATTTATGTTTTCTTTATGAAGCCTAAAATTACATTAACTTTCTTAATTGCCATATATGGCACTGTTTTAAAAAGCCTTTTCTATTCTCACCTCTCATTGATTGAGAAACTGAGATAATTCAATTGCATTGGTAGCCTAACTAAAGGGTAAATCAGGAATAGTACCCAAACAGGGTAAGTGCCCAAATCTAAAATTTTCAGTCAACAATGTGCTGATTTATATTTCATAATTATAGATTTAGAACTTGAAGGGACCACAGAAACCCTGTAGGCCCACTTTCTGATTTTATATAAGAGAAATATTGAGTCTGAGAGAGATTGTGATGTATCTGAGATCACAGAGTGGCAGAATTAAGATGTAAACCCTGTATTTACATATAATATAGTATTCTTGACACATAAGAGTTAATTCAGTAAGTATGTTAAGTACATGTCGATTTGATTTGTCATTGTTGGGTAGGGTTTTTTTTTTGTTGTTGTTGTTGTTTTTGTTTTTGTTTTTTTGTTCTCTAAATATAGCACTCTTCACCTAGGTAGCTAGGACAACACATGATAGGTCAAGATAAACCAAAAATCTCATCAGAATGCTATTTCCAAATGGTTGTTTATGTAAGTTCAATAATGGTGATGGTGAAAGCCTAGAATTCTGTTTTGAAATACAGGTGGTTGGTTACATTAGATCCTAGAATGCATGCTTTTCTTGGGATGTAGCTACTATTGCATGTGCAGAAAAATCATATACTATTCTGCGTGTCACAAATAGATCTGAGCTGAGTAGAAATAAATTTTAGGAAATTCCAGGATTTCACAAAATATAAATTTTCTTTTTGACAAAAAACTAGGGTTTATTTTTTAAATCTCTGAACTAGTTTTAATAATATTTCTAGCAAAGTGTGTTTATCCATTGAATTTAAATCAAAATCTCATATATGGAAATGGAAAACACCACACCACCAAATTAAAACAATTATAAAACTTATCGAGTTATTCAGATGTAGTACAAATTCACCTTCTTCCTTTTAGCCACCTAATAGTAATGAAATGAAGGGGGTGGGGAAGGGGAGGAAGTTAGAATCACTATCACATCAACTGTCCAATGGTGGTGGGGAATCTAATTATTCAGAGAATAGAAAGGGATTTTCTTTCCCTTTGCTAAATGAGATAATTTGATGAGCCAGTAAAACTTGCTTAGCAATGAATGAATCCACAAGTATGTGTTAAGTGTTTGGGAAGCATTGGTTTTCAGATTCTGGTAGTAGTCATGAGCTATTCTAGAGAGATATGAATATTAATTTTAAAAAATCCAGGAAAACTCTGGTATTCTTTTATATTGTCATCCATAAAATCCAGTTCAGATCTATTTCTTTATGATGTGGATTATGCCATGTTGTTAGTACCAATACTTCAAATTTAATCCTCTCTTTAAAGTACATCCTTGGAACTTGACTGACTTCACTTACTGTGTATACAATGGTAATTTTCTTAGACCATGGTGATGATCTTTCTTTCCTTTCCTTCCCCATCCCTCAACCACCCCCCCCCCACCCCTCACCCTTTTAATAACCACAGCACAACATGCCTTTTTGGAGGATATCAAGTCATTCAGATCTCTTGGCTCTACATCAAGCATTGGAACTAGAGTATTTGTAACTGTGTTCTATTGTTGGAGATCCGTTTTTTTCTTTGTTGTTGTTGTTTGTTTTTTTTTTTTTTGTTGTTGTTTTTTATATGTATCTCAAGTACACTGAATTTTTATGTGTGATTCAATGCCTCTGGCTTTACACATATAAATTGTCTTAAAGGATGAAATCACATTTGGAATGAAAATTCCAGAAGGAAGAATTCAGATTGCTGAATGGAGTTAAAACTTTAGTGCTACAGAAAGGAAGCTCTATGGTCTTATTTGTGCAACACTTTAATGAATTATAAAACTGTGGAGGTTGCTGGTACACATCGAATGAGCCTAACTGGAGTTAAACAGCTTTAGCAAAGAACGCTTATGTTGGCAAAGCAGCAACACACATTTCCCGTCTGACAAAGTGGTGTTCAACAACATTCCTCAATATGGGATATATTCTCAGCACTGAGGTTTGAATTAGACTTTAGCCTCCCTAACCCAGAAAATCTGAATTGAAATGCACTCAGACTGTATAATGACAATTCTGTCTAGATCTGTAATTTGTGTAAATTATTGATGAAAATAATTTACTGTGACTTTATTAGCAGCTGACTTTGGAAATGGATGCAATTTTTTTTCTTTTTTGGGGGGAGGGGTGGGGGAAGGGAGGGGAAAATGGGAATATAATATTGTCTCTTTTATAAGTTTGGCAAACAGAATGTGCATACTGATGTGCTGTGCCTTAAAGATAAGACAAGACAGTGTTTGTGTGTTAAGATGTAACTTGGTTAAAAACTCTGTAGATAAAGAAAAAAAAACTTTGTGATAATTCTTGACATGACCAAATTTCAAATTCAAGTTGTCAGAGCTCAAGACCGAATCAAATAATAATTAAATATTTGTTGCGGTGAGAGGGGGGGAGGGGGGAAAGAAAGTTTGCATTTTTATTTGAATTCTGAATAATTCCACTGATAGTATGAGGCAAAATAATCGCTCATCCAAGCATAAGTAGAAAGTTTGGGGGTGCAGCAGCTAGGTGGAGCAATGGATAGAGCATCAGCCCTGAAGTCAGAAAGACCTGAATTCAAATGTGACTTCAGACACTTAACTTCCTGGCTCTGTGACCCTGGGCAAGTCACTTAACCTCAATTGCCTCAGGGAAAAAAAAAAGAAGGAAAAGAAAGAAAAAAGAAAGAAAGTTTGGGGGAGATTGCAATGATTTTGGGGACCTTTGCTTTGGAAGGGGAATAGATGTTTAAGTCTTGAGCAAACACTATATTTTTGCAAGAGAAAATCAAGGGCCATATTCATGGTTATTTGCACTGTTTTGAGTTTAAATTTGCTAGGGATGTGTGTCATGGAGGGAAAAACCCTCATGAAAACCAATATTTGTCACCTAGTAATAGGTCTCCTGATCCTGTTCATGGAATGAGCTAAAATTGAAAAGAAAAATAAATTTGTATTCTCCTTCCCCCAAAACAGGATTAATCCAATAGTTTAAGAAAGCCATGTGCTCCTAATAAGAAATGTTCTCTAGGAAAAGTAAAACTGTGTGAGCTTCCCATAGGGCAGTATCAGATAAATCATTATGTCACATTGATCTTGACAATGTTATGGAAGTAATATTTTATTAGAGTCAACCCTGTTCTTACATATTTTTTCATTTATTTTCTGACTTTTGAAGGCTTGTGTGTTTACCCTTTTCTATCTCTTATCAGTATTGTAACACTACAAGAACTCCCCTCATTTATGCCTGTGTGCTTGCATTGTTTTCATGAGTGACCCAGACTGATAATTCATTAGAGTTTCTCCTGCTGCTCTCTGATGGTTTTCTCCTGATGATCCTTATTTCAGAGTCCTAAAAAATCAAGTCTGGGTGACTCTTGTACCCACAGTTCTTTGTTAAAGTATGTCCACTGTCCAACCATAGACATTATCCCACCTAACCGTGCAAAGCCTATGACTTATTATGACTGTTTGAAATTTTTATAGCAACAGACTTTCATGGCTTGGAAAATGATGGCACCCCAGTCTATCTACCAAAATATAATTTTTAGAAATGTTCTTTTAAAATACTACCCTGAAAAGCTATCCTTTGTCTATAGTAGCCAAAGAGAAAATGAAACCCCCCTGTCTTATATGTCTATCAAGTCATTATAAAATCTGAACTCAAGCTTTGAATTATGTACACTTTTTGTCCCTGACACAATAAATCTTTGAGAGTCAAGTTGAGAAAATTCTACACAAGTTCTTTGACTTGAGACAGCTTAACAAAGTCAAACTATTTTACTCAGCATTTACGTCAACCAACTGAGTATGTGAGAGATCTCATGCCCTTTTATCTAGTTATAAGAACTTCAAACAATTGCTCAGAAGATATGCCTGAAGGATAGTATTCTAATGCTACATCACAAGTTTGTATTCTTCACCATACTAAGAAAGGAATTCTAATGTTGCCAAACTACTGGTTCAAAAAGGAAAGTCCTTTGGAATGGTAAAGAAACAGAGAGTTTGTGGCACCTATAATTTTGGGTTCATGTGCATCTTGTTCACTGACAGCCATAAGACCAAAGACAAGGATAGCAACAATCTGTTTATCCAGTTATACCCGTAGGTAATTAAACAGGGCCAACTCAGTCTAATGAATAGGACTTTGAATGTGTTTTAAACTATTAAATTTATCTTTCCTATCAATCATAGTCAAAAAACACTTCCCCACCCCTAATATATAGACACATGTGTGTATGCATATACACAGACATATACACAAAGGTCCCCTTTCTAATCTGGAAGGGGGGAAAGAAAAAATGTTGGCAGTTGCCATATACTATTTGAGGATAGGATCTTGTGCCTTATTATGACTACTTTGAATGACATTCTATAAACAAAGTGGATTTTCAGCTACTGTACAAATATGAACTTTGTATAGTACTAGAAATAATAACCATGTTTAGTGTTGCACCTGCAGAATATTAATAGAGTATAATTTTAGTAACCAAATATAAGTAGTCAGTACCTTAGGATATGGAAGTAAGCTAATTTACACCAGTAAAATTGAATAAATCAAGGCCAGAGGTAACATCTTTTAGAAACACATGCAGTTTTACACACAGAGAAATAGGTGACAAATGTCACTCTGAATTTGATTAACTTAGAATCTCCTAAAATAAATATTCAAAATAGCTGCCACAGCATGTTCCCCTATGAATTTACTTCCCTCTCTGCACATTTGCTTATGACAAGCCTACATTCTGAGTGAATACGGTTATTTAGTCTCTGTAAAGGAAAACAAGCATTGTGAGCCAAAGCTTCATTTTGACTCCCAATAATAGAAGCATTTTGGAAATCATAACTAATCAAAATCAAGGATGTCTGTCATGTATTAGTAAGATATAGTTTATATTGGGGCCTACATAATTTAAAGAAATGTAAATTAATATTAAAAGCTTGTAAAAATATGTACATCTTTACTATTTCTCAATAAATACATTTGGAAATGTTGTCATTTTCTGCACCTTCCCATCTTGCAGTGTTTATTGTGTGCATTCATATTAATCTGAAAAGCTGGAATCTCTAAAATCTTGCAATGTAAACTGAATATAGGTTTCCTTGACATGTTCCAATTTTCTTATTTAGACATGTCCCTATCTGAATAAGTAAAGAGTTATGACTTGTAATGTTTTTCAGACAAATATAATATTGTTATAATTAGATTTTCTAATGAAGTGAATTTTAAAGTATACTCTTTCCTTTTTGGCATTCATGAAAAGGTTCTCATCCACAAATAGAAATATACACATACTTCCTTTGTGCATACCGAAGAAATTTCTTTGAGGAATAAAAAAATTTACTATAAATTATTTGTATTTAAGAAGATATAGCTGAAAAAAATTTATTCTCCTGTATTGTTTAAATATTCCCCTTATAAAAATGTTTGCCCTATTAATTTCTTTAGCAAACTATTACTTTATAGATAAAAAGGCAAATTTCAAATCAGGTATTCCAAGTCTTTCTCAGTTGCTGAGTTAATGAAGACCAAATGACATAGGTTAATTGAATTTAAATGGTAACAATGCTAGTAGTTATATTTACACAAAACAGAATGCAATTATAAATTTAAATATTTTTTTAAAATATAGTTATCTCTTCCTTTCTCCCATTTACCCTCCCTTTTTTGCCCATTAAAATTCTGTCTGGTAAAAAAAAAAATCTCATCTCCTATATGAAGAGACTTATATGATCAAAGTATATAAAGACAGGTGCCATTTAGAAAATGTTGATAATGGGGAAGAGTAATAGAGGAGTAAACATGATTGGATCCACTCATCCCAATTTTTTAATCCAAACTGAGTTTTTTAAACCAATTATTTATGAGGGCTATGTTTAAAATGATAATATTTATTCAACAAAATAATACATTGAGCAAAAAATGTGTTGTTTTCCATCTGTTAAACTCCAGGCCTTCAAAACTATACACCCACTTCTGGAATTTTTCCGGTTTGTCAAGGAACTTCCTGAGATATAATGCCTAGATGGGAAGTGCTTTGTGTTTCATAGAAGCATAAAGTGCTTATCCTGGAAGAGACTTTTAACATCATCTAGGGAAGTGGCATGATGGAGCAAGACAGAGGTGTCAAACTCTTGGCAAGTGACTACCAAACTCCATTTTGTCATTGGAACCATGTAAAAATATAACTGGAAAATGTTTAACAAAATAAAAATACAATACAACATAAATAATGTTAATGTGTGATTCTCTAAGTCCATATGCAGCCTATAAGAAGCCATTTCTATTTGTTTGCCATCACTGGAATAAAAGAAAAGTTTGGGGTGAGAATTTATCTTAGAAGTCTATCTTCACTATTTGATTAACTATATGATCTTGGATAAATAACTTGCCTTGCCTTGAGTTTTTCCTTTATTAAAGAGTTAGTCTGTGTGACTAGTATCCTAACTGTTTTCCCTCCCAGATTTCCTGAGGAGTAGCATTCATTATCCTGAGCTCCAAGTCCTATGGATGAGTCTGCTTGCTACCATACTTACCTGATGCTGAAGTGTGACTCACCTGCTGAAATATTTTCATACACCAACTTCTAGCCCTGTCTAAACTTCATTTTAGTCTACCAACAAGAATTTATTAAGTACTGATTCTGTCTCAGGCTCTTTGCTATGCCTTGGAGATACAAAAAGGTGAAAGACAATCCCTGCCTTCAATGAATTTACAATCTAGTAGACATGCTCTCTTCATTACTGAACAATTGGAACTGGTTTGAATCATCTCCTTGTTGAGAGCCATGTCCATCAGAATTGATTGTTGTATAGTCTTCTTGTTGCCATGTATAATGATCTCCTGGTTCTGCTCATTTCACTTAGCAGCAATTCATGTAGGTTTCTCTAAGCCCCCCTGAAATCATCCTGCTGGTCATTTCTTACAGAACAATAGTATTCCATGACATTCAAATACCATAACTTGTTCAGCCATTTTCCAATTGATGGGCATCCATTCAGTTTCCAGTTTCTGGCCACTTCAAAAAGGGCTGCCACAAACATTTTTGCACATATGGGTTCCTTTCCCTCCTCTAAGATCTCTTTGGCATATAATCCCAGTAGTAACACTGCTGAATCAAAGGGTATGCACAGTTTGATAACTTTTTGAGCATAGTTCCAGCTCTCTAGAATGATTGGATTTGTTCACAGTTCCACCAACAATGTATGTTAGACATGCCTATTAATAATAGGCACACAGACATGTCATAAATTAGTGACATTCAACAGAGAAAAAGTAGTAGCACTAAGGAAGACCTCAGGATTATAGATTTTGAGATGTAAGGGATTTGGGGGGCATCTAAATGAATCCCTGATATTACATATTACTAAATACTACTACTGGCTCCTACCCAGATTATCCCACAGTTTATGGATGCTGATCTTCCAAGGTCCAACCCATCCCAGTGCTGACAGTCTATATTATAACATCCTATATAGTAAATAGATGCTAAAGTAGCACCTTTCTACTTTTATATGATTTGTATGATGATTATTTTTAAAACTTGCTTTGTTTTTCTTTGCAGGTATCACTTAGGAGTAATTTAGCATATAATATGAATGATCAAAATAAAGTTTGAAGATGTCTGACAAAATGGGATTATCATAATTGTTCCCAGCAGATGTCACTTTGGAGGGTAGTTTGACTAAGAACTTTTTTCTTTCCCTTGGAAGAGTAGATAGAGCTAATTATCACTAAGCCTCTATCTCTTCTCATTAGGGATAGTTCAGGGAATTCCAGCCTTTACTCCCCTTTCCTCTCTCTGAGTTAAATAAACCTTAAAATTGAAGACCTTTCTGTAGAAGAGGGGAGGGAGGGAAGAAAGAAGGGAAAGACACAGAGAGACACAAAGAGAAGACAGAGGAGAGAGATTCATCTTGAGTGTTTTTTACCTTAGGGCAAAAGACCCAAATTCACTGGTCTTTTCTATCTTTTTTTTTAACTTCTTTTCTATACAACAATAGTAAAACACTATAACATATAGAGATTATTAATAAAATGCAGAAAAGTACTGACTCTCAATATTTAATCATTAGGCTAGAAATAAGGCTTCCCAAATGGTTAAATTCTGCACAGTAAAATATCCACTGACTGTCCTAATCTTTCCCATCACATATACACACATATACCTTATAACAAAGACAATAAATCAAGTCAAAATTAGAATTATCTTTATCTAGACAAACCATTATCAAAGTATGAAAAGCTATCAAGCAAATTCAAAAGGGCAGAAAAACACTTGGTGGTAAATAACGTCAACCAGTTGTAGGCAACAACAAAACGTTTGGGAGTTATCCAGGACATGCATTGTTCATTGATTCCTGTAAGATTCCCTTAATAAATGAATCTCAAATTTGGTGGAATGTTACTATAATGTTTTTGGTCATTTCTTGTGCAAATTATCTTCCATTTGCTTTTGCTACTTCTGGGCCCATTACTTTTTTTTTTTTTTTTCTCCCTGACAGACTACCTCCAAACTTCCCAAGCTGGTATAACCCCGTGTTCACTCCAAAGAGGGAAAGAGATAATTTCTGACTCTTCTAGGCCTGGGAAGGGAACTATTTGAAAGGCTGGATTTCATTTCCCAGGAGACCCATAGTGATATATCTTAGAGATTTGCTCTCCCTGTTTCCAAAGTACTGATGAGATATTGTTTGCTTTATAATATAAATTGGAAAATAGACAAATTGTTCTCCCTCCAAATCATACCCCTTATTCTTCCTGAGATTCTCTACAAGATGACAATCAGTTGCCAAATCTGATTTCTTTCTTTACCTCTCTATCCATCCACTTAGTCCACCTAGACTATAATAGTCTTCTAATAATTCTCCCTCTTTCACCTCTCCCTTCCAATTTATCATCCATCCAACTGCCAAAGTGATTTTCCTAAAAAATGAGTCTAGCCAAATTGATCCCCTGCTCAATCAACTTCAGTGACTGTTTATTACTTCAAGAAATAAATATAAACCTCTTTGTTCAATATTTAAAGCTCTTCACATTTTATGTCCTTCCTATCATTCCAATTCTTACAAATTACTTCTCCTTTCTATTATCCAGACTGTTGTATTTACCTGTTTTCTAGTTCTCAGACACAATGTTTTATCATCCATTTCCATATCTTTGAGAAAACATCTAGGATTCTGAACCCAAAAATGGGATGATATAGAGTAGGCAAGAGAATTTATTGGGACCTCATTCATGAGATTCTGGATTAAGAATCCTTAGACTCTGGGGACTCTGGGAGGAAAGCACTTACCTATCATTTGTATCACCTCACCTAAGAAGACAGCTTTGGAGTTCAGAAGGGAAATGTCATTTTTCTTGCAGGGAATTTGGATATCAGCTGAATTTTCCCTAGGTTTTAGCCAGGAATGAAAATTGTAAAAAAAAAAAAAAATCATGTAATCAAGGGTAGGGATCTAGGAAGGCATGAAATGTATGAGTGAATGACTACACTGGTAACCAAAAAAAGGTCTTTCCCAAGACATACATTCCCACTCCACAATTTAACCTATATTTGAGGAATAGAGAAGTAGATTCCTGAAGATTGGGAAAGGCAGCCCTGTGCATCCAAATCCATTTCAGTAAACTAAAACTAAATAACATCAAGACAAAGTCTAAGCAAAAGGGCATAAGCAAAACAGAGAAAATACAACTGAGGGCTGGGATTAATCATAAAGGACTAGGCAATTTGAGAACCTGCTAGGTAGTGCAGTAGAGAGAGTGGAGAAAGCTTCATCTTCCTGAGTTCAAACCTGGCTTTAGACACATCACTCTATCCTGTTTGATTCAGTTTCCTCTCAGTAAAATGAGCTGGAGAAGGAAATGACAAATCATACCAACTCCAATAGATTTGCTAAGAAAATCCCATATGGGGTCTCAAAGAGTCAGACATGGCTGAACAACAGTTTGTTCTATTCTTATTTTAAACATGATCCCTATAATGTGCTTCTCTGGAATTCTTCACAGACAATTCCCTTGCAAATAAATAAGAGAGTAGCATACAGTTATCGGGTATAATGTCCAGGCTAGCTCTATGGAGGACTTTGGGATCAGGAAAAGTCCTTGGTCTTAGGGTGGAGAAATGAAGGAGGCAGGAGAGCTGGCATGTGGCAGGTTCAAGATGGAGTCTGGATTCTGGAGCCTGGAGTCTGAAGTCTTCTCTGGCTGAGAGCTGTGGATGAGAGGCTGAGAGCTGTGGATGAGAGGGCTGTGGCTGAGAAAGCTCTGTGTCCCAGAGAGTTCTGTGTCCCTCCCTCTGCCCTTAAATCCTTCCATATGATTACCCCACATTAAACACGTGCAGCCATGCTGTGATTCAAGTATACCTTTTCAGAGTTCCTTCCCCCTACAATAGGGAATGAAGGAAAAGAAAGTTTGGGAGAAAGGAGAAATAAAGGCTGCTAGATTCAGAGCTGAAATGAATTTGGGAGGTTATGTAATTCAATCTCCTTATATCAACTAAAATTGACTTTCCCAATATTACAAAAGAAAAAGATGCAAAGCTTTGATTTGAACCAGGTCTTCTGACTACAAATAGAGTATTCTTTCCATTAAAATCTACTTCTTGATCTTTGTGGGCTTGTTCTCTCTTCCAGGAGTCCAAAAATTAAAACAACCAAGTCCTGTAAACAGGAACAATGTTATTTCTTTTTTTTTTTCATTTTAATTAATTTTACTTTTGATTTATGGAATGAAATAAGAATTCCCATAACATAGTAAAATAAAAAAGATGATTATACCTGAAACTGCAAATCTGCTATGCACAGCTTATTATTCTTTTCAAATATACAACAAAATTACCATGTATTTTTTTTATTTTTATCTGTCCATTTTTCTTTTTTTTTTTAAACATATTTCCACATGAGTTATGTTGGGAGAGAAAAACCATAAGAAAAGGAAAAAAATAAGAAAGGAATAAAAAGAAAAAAAGTGAAAATAATATGCTTCAATCTGCTTTCTCCATGGTTATCTCTTTGGGTGCAGATGACATCCAAAGTTTATTGGAATTGCCTTGAATCACTGAATTTCTGAGAAGACCTAATTCTGTTATATTTGGTCATCATACAGTCTTGCTGTTGCTATGTATAATGTTCTTCTGGTTCTACTCACTTCACTCAGTATCAGTTCATATAAGTCTTTCCAGGTTTTTCTGAAATCAACCTATTCATCATTTCTTATAGAATAATAATATTCCATTACTTTCATATATCATAACTTATTCATCCATTCCCCAGTTGATGAGCACCCACTCATTCTTCAATTCCTTGCCACCACAAAAAGAGCTGCTACAAACATTTTTACACATGTGGGTCCTTTTCCCTCTTTTATGATCTCATTGGGATAGAGATCCAGCAGTGGTACTACTGGATCAAAGGGTGGGAACAGTTTATAGCTCTATAGTTCAAATAGAGCAAGGTAAATTATACATTGAAGTATAGGTAGTTATCTGAAGTAGGTACCAGTGAGCCAAGACCTAAACTAACAGAAAAAATAATAATAATAAATTAGGGTTACTAGTGTTGTGGGCTACAAAAGGTCTATTAAACTTCCATAACAAGGTTTTGAATAAAAAAGCAAGATAAATGAATCTGTAAATGAGGTAGCTTAGTTTGATGATTGTATAAAATGTGTATTGGAATGGGAAGAAATATAAAAGTTGAATGATACACCAACTGTTTGAGCTGAATCAGCACAATTTGGAGGCAATATGACTGAGATGCACTTAGTCTGCTACTATAAAAATATGCCCATAGACCCAAATCCTTCCAGGCTTTTCCTTGCTGTATGACTCTTATAGGAATACGGTCTGAATCTGTCATTCCATTGACACAGAGGACTCCCAGATGAGAAAACTCTACTTACTGCTGTAGCTCAGAACTTTCTTTGAAACTTATATTCTTAGATAATTCCCTAAACCACTAAGAAATCAGTGAAATCAAAGAAGTCAGAGTTGTCTAGAGTCACATGTACTGACATGTCAGGGGGAAGGCTTGAATCTAGATTTTCCTGGATCCAAAGCTAGCACTTTTTTTTTAATCTCTAAAGTGCATTGCCTTACACAACTTTAACCAGTGTCTTTCCATTAATTCTCCATTGCTTTTTTTTTCAGTCCTATAACAATTTTTGTGACTCCATATTTGGTATTTCCTTGGCAAAAATTTTGGAATGGTTTGTCATTTCCTTCTCCAGCTCATTTTATAGATGAAGAAACTGAGGCAAAAGGATCAACTGACTTTGCTTAGGGTCATACAGCTAATAAGCATCTGTGGCCAGATTTGAACTCAATTTTTCATGACTCCAGGTCCAGTGCTTTATCTACTGTGCCACCTTACAGACCCATCTAATGCACTGCAAGCTGTCCTCTAGTCCTTTTCATGTCTAGGAAGGTGCGCATAGGGTCAAGAGTATGTGGGGAGTTTCCAATGAACCAGCATTGCTGACCTCTTATTACTTTTCAAACTTACATCAAGCCTATCTCCCTGCACCAAAATCTCAAGTAAAATAAATAAATAAAGTGTTAATAGACTGTTTTCTTCAAGTTGACATGATTCTATGGTGTTAAATTCAAACTTTTTTGATGCCTCCATAATTAAATTACTCTGGCCAAATTCAGTGGCATTCTATATAATGTCATTAATTTCCAATAGATAACCACACAGAAACTAAGACTATCTGCATTATTACATATTATTTACACAGGATAAAGTATTTCTGCTGATATGTTCAGAAAAGATGCTAATAGTAGCAATGATTTGTTTCCTATGGATGCCATGAAAACTCTACTAAGACTGCTAGCTAGTTTCTTCTCTTGATTTTACCATGGATTAAGTAAGGGCTCTGGGTTTAAAACTCTGAGGAAAGAAAATGTTTAGATTCTTTCATATACTTTCACTTCCACAGATTTTTCCTGAGAGTGTTCTCTTAGTGAAAATCACAGACAATTTACATCTATTTGAAAATAGACACATCAGTTTCACTTATTTTTCCAAAAAGTACAAACCATAAAAGTACTCCACTAGAAAATCATAGATGATTTAGTCACTTTTGGACAAAATGACAAATTTCCGATACATGGTTTACATATTTCAATATATCTAATTATATATGTGCCAAGCTAGTTCTATGTGGCTCAGTAGATTCCAATTTTTTTTTGGTAAAACTCAAAACACCATATCTTGGGAAAAGAAAATATAAGTCCTAATCTTTCCATTGGACCAGCTAAACATATTGACCTTAGCCAGATCTTAATCATACAGCTTCTTTTTTTTTTTTCCCAGCTTGGTAAATCTGATGCTTATTGGCTTTGAGAACCACAATGAATACCAGAGTAGAATCCTCAGATTTCATAGTTGACTCATGGGGCAGAAAAAGCTTGATGATGGCAGAGTAAGCAAGTTTGTTTCTTCTTGGAGTGCTCTTTTAGGATTCTAGAGTTATCAATAGAGTTATAGCATCCTGGTGTCAAAAGATGATCTATATTTCAATTTTATTCTTTATATGTTTTTTGGACATTCTTCAATATCACCTTTTTTTTTATTTTCAGGGCCGTTAATTTGATTTCTATCTAGCTAGGGTCATAAGTATATGATCTTCAAATTTTTGAGAGACAGTTTCTAAGTAATTAATCATTTTATTAATAATGCAAACATTTTGTTAATAAAGTGGTCAGTGACATTCCTAGATGTCAAAGACTTTTCATGGAACCCACTCAACACTTTTATACACTTGGAAAGGTAGATCTTTCGGAGGAGAACAATAGACTTTGACTATTTAGCAAGTAATGCAAAAGAATGAAAATTATAATGATGTGTGGACCTATTCAAATGAAAGGCTAGGTAGGGAATGTGACTTTGATTTTGTCATTTACTTCCAATTCACCCCTACCATTGCACAATTTAGACAAAGGATCTATTTTCTCCACCCAAATCTGAATAGAATACAATGAACCAAAATTTCATCTTAAATTAAATAACCTTGTAAGGTTAAATGGAGTAGCAATACTGAGATTGAGAAAAATATTAATCCTATCTATTGTCATTAGTCTTGGCCTTCAGAGACTGTCTTGAAATGAGGACTTTAGAAATAAGGGAGAAAAAACTCTGAATCTCCAGAAATCATTGGTTACTAATAATCATTTCTCACCAAAAAAAAAAATCATTATAAGATGTAAAATGATTCAAATATCATCTATTTTAAGGTTTCTTAATCTAGGGCTTGAGAACTTTAAAAATATGTATTTAAAAAAAAAACTTTCAATAAACTTTTGTTTTCTTTTATAATATCATGTATTTTATTTTTTGCATTTCAAAACTTTATTGAATGGCTTTTACCAGACTGCCAAAGAGAGTCTAGATATTTCTAACTACTCCCTCTATTTTGATTCAAGGCTTTCCCAAAAAAATAATCTCAAGGTTGTCAGCTAGGTAGTCCCCATTGCTAATCACCCTTCCACCCTAATCATTTAATAGGATCAATGTTTTCCTTCCTCAGTACCAACTTCCATAATGCATCTTCCTGTTCTAGGAGCAATAAACGCCCCAGTCATTGTCCCAGACTCTTGGAGTTGGTGAGTACCCAAAACCACGCAAGTCACCATATTCTTTGGATCTATTATTCAGAGGAGAAGGAGATAACCTACTGTTATCAAAAGACCCCATATAACTCAGCAGAGTTGTGGGAGGGGGTATAAGCTGTCATTTCCACTGCTTCCCCATTGCTTATATGGAAAAAGTCCAAAGGGTGATGTATCAGCTAGGTGATACATTGGAAAGAGGGCAGAGGTTAGAATCAGAAAGACCTGAGTGCAAATCTAACTCAGATATTTACTAGCTGTATAACCGTAGGCAAGTCACTTAACTCTGTTTGCTTCAGGAATAGTGTTACAACCAATACTCTTTTAGAGTGAGAGAAGAATCCTTTATTCAACAATTCTCTTGAGAGGTAGGCAGAGAGAGACAGCTAAGACACACAGAATACACAAGTGGGAGTGAGCTTTATACTGTTAGTTTAGGTTCCTTAACCCTCTCTTCAAGGTTCAGATCAGTTAACAATTGATTGAATTTACAGTCAGAATTACAATTGGTCAGACTTGTAAATCTCTTTATTTTCCCATTCCTTAAATTAAAAAGTTTGTGCCCTGTCATACATCCATCCTAGCCAATTTAGGTCTGGCCTCCTTTGTCCAGAACTTTGTTGTTTAGCTGGTTCCTTGATTCACATGGTGATTAGTTGGAGATATCTTAAAGAGATTTTTCAGCCCTTCCTTCATCCTGTTTTGACAATATTTGTGTAAGCCTAACTTCTCATACTCCTCACACACCAAAGCTCAAAATAAGTGTCACTGTATTCAGGGACAAAGTAAAACTCCAAAATATCTCATTTGGTCCTAAAATATAGTCTGAACTAAGAATATTCTGATATAAAGCTATGCCTTTTAATATACTACTTAACCAATGTGCTTAAACTTCGAAGTCCCCTTATATGCAAAAAGTCCAAAGGGTAGAAGGGCAGCTGGGTGATACATTGGATAGATGGCAGAGGTTGGAGTCAGGAAGACCTGAGTGCAATTCCAGCTCAGATATTTACTAACTGTATGGCCTTTAGGCAAGTCACTTAACCCTGTTTGCCTCAGTTTATTCATCTGGAAAATGAACTGAAAAAGGAAATAGCAAACCATCATGTACCTGACAAGAAAACCCCAAATGGGGTTGGATATGCTTCAACAACACAAAAGGTGGAAGCATTAGAAAGATAAGAAGTTGTTCAATTTAAGGATTCACCATGAGTCCTGACAAAGAATTTTGCAGAATAAGAAATGTATTTTTAAGTAGCCTTGTGGAAATTTGTTTTCTTGACTATGCTAATATGATATTGTTATGCCACAGTTCTCTTTTATTGTCCTAACTCAGTTTCCCTAATTATCCTAACTCAGTCCTGCCTCTGTTTCCCTACTTCTCAGTTCTGCAAAACCTTCCCTCCCAAAATCAGAATATTTGATAAGGATAAAAGATCTTATGTTTTGGAATATCAGAATGCCTCTCCCCATCCAAAGCTATTAGAATGTCAGATACTGTCTTATGAAGATGCCTCTCCCCATGTCCTGGGTGCCTCCCCCTGATTATGTCACCTCATCTCTGGTGGCTCAGCCCACTCTGTCAGAGTCCCATTCTGCTCTCAGTACTCTGACTCCACCCCTGCCTCAGTCTACCCTCTGCATCTGAGCCATGTGTATATATGTCATTGAGAACTCTGATTGTTTGCTGGATTCTTAGAGATGATAGTCTCATTCAGCCCTGGAACCAAACCATGGATCCATTTGATTCCAGTATATCTCTCCATTTAATAAGTTATTAAATACTCTCTAATCTCTATCTTGCTCAGTTTCTCCGGCATTACAATATGATACAAGGATTCTCTCTGTCTCTGTCTGTCTGTCTGTCTCTTTCTCTCTCTTCCACCCCATTCCTTTCTTCCTTCTTTCCTTCTTTCTGGATTTGGTATAGGAGGAATGAAAGGAAAACTACAGTAAATATTTGATAATTTAAAAAACAAAACAAATCAGTAGTTTGAGTCAAGTTCCATAAGTTTTACTAAATTGTTAAAGGATCATATGACACACAGAAAAAGACAAGAATCGTGGACCAATCTGATGCAGTTAGTGGCAGTACAGCGAGTTGTGGGAACCCCTTCTGATCAATGCAGGTCCAACATGAAAAGAATTCACGAACCCAAAAAGTTTGAATGACAAAGGGAAGTTTTATTGTTGGCCCTGCAGAAGCCAGCTTTGCTAGGAAGACAGACTTCTGAGTGACAAGGTCCTGGCAGAGAAATAACCAAAGGTTTTCACTAAGAAGAGGGTCTCCTACAGCGGGCAGGAGTCCTGGCAGGCAGCTATGCCAAGGAGAGAGATTCCTTGACAAAGCATAATCCTGCTTCACACATTCTGCAAAAATATGAGTTTAAAATTGTGTGTTTTTTATAGGAATTTTGAGACTGAGGTTTCAATTGAATTAGAACCCTTCAATGTTGTCACTACCCCCAGGCCCAGATTTCCAATTGAATGAGACCACTTAAGTTCCAGCTACTAGGAGTGGTCCTGGACTAATTTTTAACTCAATAGAAAATGCAGCTAGTCTCCACCAAGATAACAGAATGAAGCCACTTCATCTTGATTCCCTGAGGCAGGCCTCTCCCAGAGGAGAGTTTCTCAAAATTCACCTCCATGACTTCCTCCACCCCCATAGTCAGAGAAGGCAGTTTCAAGGTTCCCCCTGTCAAATCCAAAGTCTTTATTTTAAAGATGAGGAAACTGACACTGAGAACAGAAAACTGAGATAACTGAGAACTGATTAAGCCAAAGTACCCAAGCTGTAAGTATAAAACCTGAAATGGAATCTAGGTTCTCTGATTAGAAATTAAATGTTTTTCCCCTGTACTACATAGCTTCTATGGGCTTCATGAGTTCTTTTCTTGAATTTGTTTCTGTCCCTGTGGGCCCAGAACAGTCCCCTTATGTGCGTATACACACATGCACATACATATATTAAAATACATATGTATTTATACATATGTATATATACATATATGTCTACATATATTTACAGATATGCATATATAAACATACCTTATATATTTACTTTTATACTTTTACATTTACTTTATTCACTTTTAGATTTACTTTATATTTACTATTATGTGCATTTATATATTATATACATTATATACATATACAATTACATACATTTCATATGCATATACACTTATATATGTATAAATATATATATATGATATACATTTATATAATGTGTTACACACATATATCTTACAGACAATACTTTGTTTTCTGCCAGGATCTGGTTGCCCAACTAGAATCTGTTCAGTAAGTCTAATCAGAAGAGGAAGAAAATTTTAAATCTGGTCATTAGATAGGTCAGATTGTAGTTGACTATGAATGCCCTGGACATAGCTCACATTATTCTATGGATAAGGTTTTTATCCAGAATTTGTATCTGTTTGGGTTGGAGGCTAGAGGGGGTTAATTTGATTTGGTTTTGCAGGTTTTCTCCTCCCAATGCCTCAAGTTCTGTTCCAAGAAACCTAAAATAGGGCTGAGTTGTACTTGTTATACATAATAAAAATGTAAATAGTATTGAAAAATATATCTGTAAGTGGAAAAATAAATAATATTTGCTTAAAAATGTAAATAGTAAAAATGATGACAACGATAATGAGACCAGTTTGCTTCCAACCAAATAAGCCTCAGTGAGCTATAATCTCAAAGATTCTGCCTTAGCCCAGAATGAACCTATTCTCTGTACCCTTGTTGGTTCTGTTGATTTAATTACATCTGAACAGAGAATAATATTCTGATATTGCCATACTATGAATGACTTCACTGGCCACTTCTTACCTGTTTCAAATAAAGTCTGCTATAGCCAAAGAACTACTTCTCCAGCACAATTTGGGAGGCAAACTTTTAAAAGTTTCCTGCAGTATTTTCACACCAATATTGCCTTAATTTGTGATTTCTGCCTCTGGACAAGGATTACAAATGCTGGAGAACACATGGCAGACATGAGGCATGAGTGAGTGTTACACAGACCACTGCCACCTTGCCCCTCAGAGCCAAGTCCCACTGTACCCCAAACAAGGTACTTGTCAAGATTCACATTTCCTTCTCCTTTCCAACAAGAATTTCTTTAGTAACTAGAGAAATTAATGGGTAGAGCTCCAGAGTTAAGGCAAGAAAGACCTAAATTAATATCTTGTCTCCACCTATTTATTAGCTCTATGACTTTTGATAATAGCACTTACTTCACCTGAGCTGGTTTGCCCTTCTCTAGACAACTTGGGGGCTTCTTTTATTGGGGTCTTACCATATTAAGTTAACATCAATTTTAACCCTCAAGTAGCTCAATCAAACTAATCTACCAGTCTCAGTTTCAGAAGGAGAAGACATTACAAGGATGTGTGTCAGCACCACATTCACTATAAATACTAGCCATTAAATACTACTATGGTGATGTAAATTGTTTTCCCTTTAATCTTTGAGGGGGGCCCTGGTGTAAACTGTGTCCCCTTTAAGAGGGAAGGGTTAGAAAGGCCCTGATGTAAACTGGCAGGGAAGGGTGGTCCTGAACCTCAAACCTTCCTGGCATCTAGGAAGGGCCACACCCATTCATGAGGGTATCTCCCAGATAAGTAATCTCATTCAATTGGAAGTCAAATTGTCCCCCAACTCGGGGCCAAGGACAACCCAATAAAATAGAAGGTTTATCAATCCATCTTTGCTAATTCCTAACAGGAGTTTGCCTGCTAAGAAAGTGTTTTCTCAGCGCAAATAAACCCATTCTTTGCCACAAACCTCATGCCTGTATTCATTGGGATTTGCACATTCTTTCACAAAATCTGCTATGGGCCAAGGGGATCTCATTGCTGTTAGGGGATCTCTCAACCCTCAATTTTCACACCTCAACAACAGGACTCAGACTAGGTCAATGGATTTGCACAGATAGTAATTTACATAGATTAGCACACCTAGTCCAACTTTATATCTAACTACAACCCTTAGAATTATTTTAGAACACTATTTCTTTTTTTAGGCCTCGAGAGAAAAAGCTGAACTTTCAGAGTTTTGATTCCTTCTAAATGATTGCTTAGAACTTGTAAAAATTTTCTTAGTTAATTCTTCTCCTTCCATTCTTCTAGTCTTGTGGAGTGGTTTAGTATCTATTGTCAAGTTGATCACACTTTTCTGAAATAAGGACACTCAGATTAAGAATTCTGATGCCTTTCTTAGATGCCTAGATTGCCACAGAATATAGAATTATTAGAATTAGAATTAATTAGAATTAATCAAACTAAGAGCTGTCACCGTTATATATCAGCACCCCCAGAGTTCTGTAATTTTTCTATCTTTAGCAAACTTGTGAACCTGGCTCTGGGCCTGTAGATACTTATTTCAAAGCTCATTAAAAATGTCATGACTAAGTCACATAAGATCCCTAATGCATTTACAAATCAGTACAAGTATGTTTATTGTTATTATTGTTATTTCTCATATAATTCCAAAGCACCTGCTCTTGTACTCATGCTGAGAAGTAGCTTTTGGAGCTCAGAATAGATCTCTTTATGACCAAGCAATAAGCGGTAAAAGCAGGAATTTATTTTGGAATGAAGAACACATCCTTCTGGCTGAAAAAAAAAAAAAAAAAAAACCTTCACAAAGCAGGAAATCCCAATAGTTACTTCAATTCTTTTTTTTGTTTGTTTTGTTTTGTTTTTGTTTTTGTTTTTGTTTTACAGAATAGTTACCTTGGAAAGGGATATTTCAAAACTTTGCATTTGGGAATATGTTGTTAGATGTCTCCTGATTTAAAGTTGCCCTGTATTAAAAATGGCCATTTTTCAGAACTAATACATTCATTTTCTTTTAAACATTTTTTTTCTTTTAAATTTGAGTTGCAGATATGTTCTATACCATTTCCATACTGTCCATGATGGGGAAAAAAACACAAGAATTATAAAGTGGAAAAAAATATATGCTTCAATTTGTATTTAGAGTTCATCTGTTCTCTCTCCAGAAGTGAATAGCATTTTTTTTTTTTTTTTTTACCATGAGTCCTTTGGAATTGTTGATTCACTTTCTTTTTTTTTGAAGAGGTATGATGAGGATATTTTTTAATCCCTATGAAAGTTTTATTTAAATCTTATTTATTAACTATAAACCATGGCATATTTGCCAATTGTAGTCTTAGAAGGTATCATCATGAGCATTTTTTATGTGGAAAAAGAATTATCATTGCTGAATCACACTGTTCACATACTCAGAAAGCTCTTTCCAAACATGGCTCTCTGACCTTGAAATTTTCAATCTGGAAAAACAAAAACAAAACCAACTATAATAACTGAGCCAAGCTGAACTGAACTGCATAGTCATACACAGCAATGCAAAACAACTCATATTGTATCAGCCATCCATGGCTTAATAAAGTGACATGTTTACAACATTAAAGGAAATCAGGTGTTTTCATGTTAAATGAAAAAATAATTTATGTACTGTTATTATAACATTCTTTGCTTGGCCTCTCTCACTCTATCCATCATTTAGAGTTCCTCACTAAATACTTTGGCAACTGCTTGCTGGAATGTTAGGTAGTAATAACTCAGAATCTACCAAAAATAAGTATCTGTGTAAAGTCTTAGAAAGCGGTAAGGTAACAAACATGGGGGAAAAAATATCCCCCAATCATGAAGGGATGAAAAAACAAAGACTCACCAATCTGTCTTTTCCTCATCAGAATGGATTTTGTCAAAAGTATAAATCTTCTCAGCATATTTAAAATGGGTTTCTTAATGTTTTGGTAATTTAAATGTAATTCCTGTGAATATAAGGAATAGGCTGTCCTTTACATAATTTGAGGACCTCCCTTTTTTTAATATGTCTCTTCAGCCTGCTGAAATGCTGTTGAATCTTAGCATTACAGAGGCAATCCTCTGATGAAACAGTTTTATTTCCAATAGAATATAAACTTTTGAGTAAAAAAAAAAGACTGTTTTTCATTTTGTTCTGCAATTAAACCAGTATCTAGCACCACACATATTATAAATGTCTGTTTCATCATTGGAATTGACTCTTACTCCCCCTTTTCCGAAAATGAATATATTCCTGAGACTGATAATACATCACCTGGTCAGTCATTACTGTTGGCATACATCAGTTTTTATACACCTTGGAAAACAAAGAAACAGGATTCTATAGTGTGATTAATGGAAAAAGCCAAGACTCAGGAAGGAACACAATACACAGAAGGGTGATCTAGATTTGATCTGGTTAATCCTAGAAGAAAAATCTGGAAGCAATGAATATAAATTGCAACAAAACAGATTCCAGCTTGATATGAGAAGCAACTTCTTGAAAATAAAGGTGTTCAAAAGTAGAATGGTACTGTTGAGGAAATGGGATACAGTTAGACTCTCCTAATACAGGGCGACCAGAATAAAGAGGTTACCCACCAAAATGATGGGGTACAGGAAGTGATACCCTAAAGTACACTGGGATTATAGGTCAATGCCATGTATTGTTCTCTAAATAATGTGTAGGCTTCACTCTCCAAATCAAGGACAAAAATTTAATTACATTAAGAGCAGAGCTAAATCCATAAAGGTTTTTAGCAAGGAAAAACTGTTTTTTTAGTAATTAAAAAGGAAAAAGAAATTCCCTAGAAGAGTAGACATTAAGGCATTGAAAGTGAGGGATTACTGGGCTAATCCTAAATGTAGTTTAGGGTCCTAATAGGTGTTACTTATTGTCAGCAAGCAGACAAACCCCCAAAAAGAGTTAGTGGGAAAAAGGGATAATTCCATAAACAGGTAGGCTAAAAGGAATTTAGCATTCTAACAAGAGTTGGTAAGGGAATTACAATAGAATAAGTCTATTATAGGGGAAATACAACCAAAGGGGCTTGACATATAACTTGGTTTGAATCTGAAATAGGAACTGTGAAGTTAAAATGGTTTTGTGAGTGCAAAGAATTGAGCTAAGAATTCCACCAGAATCCTCTGCCTAAGGGTGGGGCTGTAATAAAAGGTCACTTGAATAAAGGCTTAATTAAAATCAAAAAGTCTGGAAAGGTATGTATACATAATCTTATCACTATTCCTTCCAGCGTTTCTACCTTCCACTTTCTAAAAAGTAATTCAGACTTCCTCTGTCAAAGCTACCCAGAAAGTGATCCCTTACTCTGGTAGTGAAAAGATCTTCATATCAATCCTGAGTTGTCAGGATGCAGATAGGAAATTGAATAGATCAATGGTTTCAAAGTAAAAAAAAAAAAAAAAAAAAAAAAAAATACATATCTCTGAGAGCTATGTGTTGGCTTAGAAAACCACAAATTAAGATAATCTATGTATGTGTAAGTGTATGTTTATGTGTATATATTTGTTTAACATTCTGTTCAGTATTTCTCCCTTTCATTTTAATCTGGTTGGTATACTAGAGAATTTTGTTAAGAGGCTCTTAAGTTTGACTGCTCTGGAGTAGATGACCTCTGAAGTCTTAGCTGAAATTCTGTGATAATGTGATAGCTGAGGAGAAACCGCACTTCTTAGCTCTCAGTAGGAAGAAAGAAGCATCATAATACTGAGTCAGGAGGTTAGAGGAAACAAAATTTACAAATAAGTATCAAGATGAAGAGGTGAACTAGACAGTTACTGCTCCTGGAGTTACAATTTAGCATCTTCTCAGTATTTAGTGTCCCTGGGTCTGATCCTGTGTGATTGAATCAGTGTCATTTCTGGAAATTCAGAGTTTTTACTTTCAGCATTGTCTCTCTGTTCAGATTACTTTCTATATACTCTGTAAATAATTTTTGTATATACAGATATTTAGATATTGTTTTATTAGAATATATGATCCTTTAGGACAAGGACTGAGATTTGTTTTGCTTTGGTTTGGTTTTCCCTTTCTTTATATCACTAGCACTGACATATGGTAAGTTCCTAATAAATGTCTATTGATTAACTGATTTACTGATGTCAAATCTTCTAGCAAACTTTAAGCTCAGTACCCTATTCTCAAGGCTTACGTGTATTTTTGTTTCCTATTCCAGGGAAGACCATATTTTCTAGAAGGAAATACCAATAAGGACTGTTTTGTGCCTGGTCTTTCTCACTCTATTCATCAGTAAAAGCTTTTCACTAAATACTGTGCAAACTGCCAGCTGGAATGTTGGGAAGGCTTGGGAAGGCTCATGGGAAACTGTCCTCCATCTGAGCAAGGTTGCATTAGCTCCCTAAAGCCAGCTGGGCAAATTTCCACCATACCAATCCCCTTACAGAGTTTCCATGAAAGCTTTTTCCTCCCAACAGAAAAGTATGGGTCTTCTTTGCAGAAGTTCAGAATGACATAATTATGCAGGGGAAAGGGACCTCAGAGACCCTCTAGTTCATTTTGGACCTGAAAAAAGAATTCCCCTCCAATATACTAGACCTATGGTTTGATTGATGATTTCTTTGTCACAGATCACCAGACAAAAGTGTCTGATTATTCTCTGAATCCAATATCCTACTCAATCTAAACCTGGAATCAACTATTAGTTTTGCTTTGTGTTTGTTTCTCTTTTGTAGTTATTGATTGGTTAACATTGTTGAAATTAAACCCATCATAAAATCAGAAGCTTTTTCAATAAAATCATCATCTAATTTAACCTTACAAATAGTATCTTGGATAAGTCATCTGCAACAAGCATAGATGTGACTCTAAATCTGTCTAAATAGTGCCTTCTTCTTTAGGCCCATTCCTACTACTATTGCTACCTATTTCTTCTCATATTCCTAAGCTCAGAGAACTCAGGCATTCATTTAGAATAAATACACTTAAGAGTTTCTAAGTAAACACAGATTCCCAGGGAAAGCAAATTTTAAATGTATGAAAGCCAGTAAAGTAGATTACATTTCTTTTAGGCTCACAGCCCTGCCTGATTTTCATTAAGCCCACCCTGATTTCTTTCAGTGCCCAGGAGTGGAGGCTGATGCTTGTTTTCATGGAAACTTTAGCTAATTTAGAGCAATTGAATATTCCCTTTAGTTTTAACTTGGTCAAGTTGGTACTATGTTTTGGAGAAGAAATGGTAGCTGTGGTTCTACTTAGCTGAATATCAAGGACAAAATGTGTTCTTTTTGTGGAGATGGGAGGGCCTACACAGCAGAGTGCCTAGACTAAAAGCCTCAGAGTTAAGATAGATTTGCCTCTCTGATGCATAATGACTCTGTGATCTTGGACAAGTCCCTCCTCTTCAAGATAATAAATTATAGGATTGTTGCCCTTCTCATTGATAGAAAGAGATCTCTAAACTAATGAAATCACAATCTAGTTTGTTCGTTTGTTTCAGAGGTGGGTGTGTTAAGAGAAGAAGAAAAAGATTTGGGGCACCTTTTCATTTTCTCTTTAACACCTGAGTAAGAATTAAAAAGAAGTGGAGCTCAGTGGCCATCTACCTATTACCAATGAACTACAGGTACTAGCCTAATAGAAAAAATTCCAAATGTACTGCAGTTATGGCTTTAGAAGAAACTTGCAATGCAAAGAGGTCATTCATTTTATAAGAGAATTCACCATTAGGATCCTTCCAAGACAGAGTGCACTCAATTTCCATAAAACCAATATAGTCACAGTGCCCCCTCCCCCAATTTCCTAACTGCTAGCATAGCACTGCCCAGCTCTCTTCTATTCTGTTTAATGAAAATGTTACTATTATTGAGAGTTTATCATTATAAGTCATTACACCATTGAAGCATAAAATGACTTAGAAAGAAAGAATTCTTTCTTGGTCTTTAAATATTGAAAGGTTTATATTTGTCAAAATTTATTCAGTTCACAATGAAAATTTTTTAAAAGAAATATATGTAAGATACTCGCATATCTTTAAAAGAGATTTGACCAAGTAACAACATGGAACTTCTCCAGGATATGACCAAAATAGACTTCACAAGGTGTCCCTGTCTCATCTACAGAATGTTACAATTATCAGTTAGATATGATAATTCTTTGTGCAAACTGCAAATTTGATTGTGTAGGAAAGAAACAAACTATACCATATAGTACAAAATTGGTTGAATTAGTGAGGAATAAAACTGGATAAAGAGTATCATCTGAAGTGGAAGGTCTCTGGGATCTGTACTTGATTCTATGGTTTTTAACACATTTTTGTCAATGATTTGAATAAAGGTATAGATAAAATGATAAACAAGCTAGCAAATTATACCCAAGTTGGAGAGAAAATAAACATATTGGGGCAGCTAGGTGGTACACCTAGCTGCTGAGCCTAGAAGCAGAAAGACTCATCTTCCCAAGTTCAAAACAGGCTTCAGACACTTACCTGCTATGTGATCCTGGCCAAGTCATTTATCCTGCTTGCTTAAGTTTCATCATCTGGAAAATGAACTGAAGTAAGAAATGGCAAAACATTTCAGTATCCTTGCCAAGAAAATCCTAAATGCAGTTATAAAGAGTCATATATAATTGAAAAATGGCTGAACAATAATAAGCAAATCTTTAGACAAAATGAATCTGAATTCATGTGGGAACAAATCTTATAAGAACACTGTAAAAGTGATAAATGTAAATATTTACACAGGTTCAAAAAATTATTTTCACAGGTATGATATAGGGATGTGTGCCAAAATAGAAATTGTTCAGAAAATATTATAAATTTTTTAGTTAAACTATAATTTCAAGACATAGTAGGTAACTAGACAATGTTAATGAGACCTTTAATTTTCAAGTTCTAATACCTTCTTGCTTCTAATTAATTCACCCACCATAATGGAAGAAGGATGCAATCTCTTCAGAATTCATGCTCTAATGATAAAAGTTTAGAATTCACTGTTTCCTATTCTGTGGAGTTGTTCAATATAAAATGGTAGAATTTGGCATATAGAGAGTTCTAAATGAATATTTCTAAGTGATTGTCTGGTTAAACCTTTGTACTCCTTAGAATTATGTTTTCAAATGCATAAAATGAAATACATATATTACGAAGGGAATGAATTATTTGTTGGCATTTGTTCATTTCAATTATGTACAATTCTTTGTGATCCTATCTGGCATCTTCTTGGCAAAGATACTAGAATGCTTTGCCTTTTCATTCTCCAGCTCATTTTACAGATGAAGCAACAAGGTTAAGTGATTTGTCTAAGGTCATACAAGTAGTAAGTGTCTGAGGCCAGTTTTGAACTCAGGTCTTCCTGACTCCAAGATTAGTCATCTGTGCCACCTGACTGCCTACAAACCAAATATATTGGAAATAATTATCAAAATACATTTTTTTAAAGTTCACATATCTCAAGTTAAGAACTCCTTATTCAAGTTATATGTGGTCAACAAGAATTTACTTTAGAGGAAGGCGAGTCTTCAAAGAAGCTTACATTTCTTATAGTGGAAGAGAAGCCATAAAGAGAAGTGCTGGCCAGAAAAGAATTTTTTTGGATTAGGAAATTATAGGAGTGACAGGCACAAGGTATCTTTTATAACATATTATAGCCTATATGCACCAAGGGAATACACTAAGTATCTCAATATGATTTTACCGGAAGATAAGAGGCAATGCGGTATAGTAAAAAAACTGAATTTAGAGTGAGTGAGAGGACCCACGTTCAAATATTTGCTTTGGCATTTAATTACTTGTGTGGTTTTGTTCAAGTTATTTAACATTTTTAGACCTCAGTTTATCTATAAAATGAGACAGTTAAGACTAGATGAACTTTGATGTCCCTTTCACTTTAAAATGTATGGTGGTTAAAAGAAACCAGGTTCAGAAATAAGACTCAAACTACCTTTTACAGGATTTAACAAAAATAGAGTCTACAAAGTGACTTGCCTTCCTCTAAAGTAAATTCTTGTTAACAAGATATAATTTGAAATCCAACATTAACCATCCACTAAGACATAGAGAAGCCATTCAAATGTGCATATATAAGATTTGGATGAAATCTTTAATTTTTCTATGTGGGGGCTTTAGATGTTAGTTTTATTTTGTTTTAAATCATTGGTCATGCTACTAGTAAGCCTGCCACACTGTTAAGATATTTTGCATTCTGAAGTAATTTGTGGTAAGGCAGTATTTGGCTGACTTACAACTGATGGCCAATGCTATATGTGCTTTTAGCCATGGCTGTGGTCCCATCAAGCTGCAGGAATGCTTGCTAATTGAATTTCCAAGCTCAAATGGTGACTTCTCCTCTTCACTGTGTCAACAGAATTCCTGAGTTCTTTGGAATCCTGTGCCATGTTTACATTCTGAAGCAAGACTGTGTAAGGCTAATCCATTCTGTAACTCCTCTAAGCTAGAATCCCTGTATACAATGTATGAAATAAGTAGGTGTCACCCCATTCCCAAGCCCATATAATTTAACTGGTAGAGAAGTATTTATGTATTACATTTTTATTTCAGTGATAGAATAATAGGATTGTGGACTTCGAAAATGCCCAAGAGATGATTTAGTCGAACTGTATTTTGCATATGAAGGAACTAAGGCACCAAGAAATTGTCACACAGATAGTAAATAGCAGAACCAAGATTGGAACTCCAAAAGTTGACTTGTTAATCAATAAATGAACAATTGACTTTAGCTCTACTTGCATGAAGACATTGCTAGCTACTGGAGATGAAGGAAAAACAAAATCCCTTTTTAATGAGTTTGCAGGTTCTATCACTGTATATTGTCTATATCAAGAACTAGGTCAAGAAAGATTTTGTATCATCCTAGTAATCAAACAGATGACTCAAATGTTACACTTCAGGACTTTCTAAAATAATGACAATTGTACATTAGCTTTTGATGAAGATTGAGGAATAAAGGAAAAACCAAAATCTAGTTTAATGACTTATTTTCAACAGTTTCCCAGAGTCAATAGATTCATGTTCAAAAAAGATTCTCTGATATCAGTGTCTCAGAAAAGATGTTTTCAACATTTACAAGACCAGTATCCAGTGGACTTCTCTCAATTCAATTTAAATTTAGATAAAATAGGCAATAGATTGAATGATTGGAGTCAACAAAGAAATTTAAATAGCTACTGTCATTTGACTTAGGAAGATGTTCCTCCTCCACATATATCACTGGACAAATCAATACTCTGCTCATTTAGAATTGGGATCACAATAGGAGTTAATTGAGACCAATTTTCCTCTCTACATGTATTTACTAGCAGTGCACCATCAATAATGGAAAATATTAACACTCTCTTATCAGGGCTCACAAAGAATTATGTCTCTACAAATCTACAATGAGATGGCTAGGGATGGGCTATAACAGAAAGATTGACTAAAAGCTTTTCCTGTGATACTAAAGAAATTTATCTCCTGTACTAAATCCCTAACTTTATGACTAGTGTCATAAAATCGTGTATTTAAGCAAAGATTCTCCTCTAGTTGAGCTACTTTCTTCCATCTTTCTATACTTCTCCTCCTTGTCTATCCTCTCACTCTCTTCCCTCTCCTACTCTACCTTGCTCTACGTCTACTACATCCTCTTCTCTGCTGACTCGTGCTTAAATAAACCTCTCTCTCCTCTCCCTCTCTCCCTCTCTCTCCCTCTCCCTCTCTCTCTCTCCTCTCCTCTCCTCTCCTCTCCTCTCCTCTCCCTCTCCTCTCTCCTCTCCTCTCCCTCTCCTCTCCTCTCCTCTCACCTCTCCTCTCCTCTCCTCTCCTCTCCTCTCCTCTCTCCTCTCCTCTCCTCTCCTCCCTCCCTCTCCTCTCCCCTCTCTCCTCTCCTCTCCTCTCCCTCTCTCCTCTCCTCTCCTCTCCTCTCCTCTCCTCTCCCTCTTCCTCTCCCTCTCCCCTCTCCCTCTCCTCCCTCTCCTCTCCCTCTCCTCTCCTCTCCTCCTCCCCTCCCTCTCACTCTCTCCTCTCCCTCTCCTCTCCTCTTCCTCCTCTCCTCTCTCCTCTCCTCTCCTCTTCCCTCTCTCCTCTCTCCTCCTCCTCCCTCTCCTCTCTCCTCTCCTCTCTCCCTCCTTCTCCTCTCTCTCTCCTCTCCTCTCCTCTCCTCTCTCTCCTCCCTCTTCTCCTCTCCTCTCCCTCTCCTCTCCTCTCACCTCTCCTCTCCTCTCCTCTCCTCCTCTCTCTCTCCCTCCTCTCACCTCTCCTCTCTCTCCTCCTCTCCCTCTCTCCTCTCCTCTCCTCTCCTCCTCTCCTCTCTCCTCTCCTCTCCTCTCCTCTCCTCCTCTCTCTCCCTCTCTCCTCTTCCTCCCTCCCTCTCCTCTCCTCTCCTCTCCTCTCCTCTCCTCTCCTCTCCTCTCCTCTCCTCTCCTCTTACCTCTTCTCTCCTCTCCTCTATTTTGACAGGTTGTGCTTACCCAGAAGAAAATCAGTTGGTATCACTCACTATTTTCAGGGTACTAGAGACCATCTTTGTGTGGATTATTCTTTCCAATAATTCCTAGAGAGTATTTACTTATGCATCAATGTTGTTCAATTAATTTTAACTAATATTGTTTGCCATCCGTATCCAGAGAAAGAACTGATAAACAGAGTTATGTATAGAATAATTTTTAACACATTCACAACATATACATACATAAGTAGATATATGTGTGGACATATATATGTATATGTACATATTTGTGTACACACACTTATTTGTATTTAATTGTAGCCATCTCTAGGAGGTATGGGGAAGAAGAAAAAAAGACATTTACATGATAATTTTGTTGCATATTTGAAAGGAATAACAAGTGGTTCATAGCAGATTTTCAGTTTCATTCAGGGTTACATGTAGTCTCATCATTTTTATTGTACTATGTTATGGAAATGCTTATTTTTTACATAAAGTAAAAATAAAATATTTTTTAAAATCTTAACTGAATCATTTACTCAAAAAAAATACATATATAACATATGCATAATAGTCTATCCATAAACTTCACATTCACCCACCAATATGTCCCTGGGGAGAATAAATACATACTTAAAAGTCCCAAAGAAAATACATATGTATAGAATACACATGTTGAGTCATAAATTGGGAACTATATTTTTCAACATTCCCTTTCTATCTCATCTTTGGGGCAACTAGGTGGCACAGTGGCTATAGGTCAGGCCAGGAGTCAGGAAGCTTCCATTTACTAAGTTTGTCAAGTCTCAGAAACTTCTTAGCTATGTGACCTTGAACAAGTCACTTAACCCTATTTGCTTCAATTTCCTTATCTATAAAAATGAGCTGGAGGGAGAAAATGGCAAACTAATCCAGTATTTTTGCCAAGAAAATCCCAAATAAGGTCAGAGAATCAGACATGATTGAAAAACAGCATTTTGTCCTTAGTGATCCTAGCCCCTGCTGTGATCCTGCTGCCATTGCTAAAATGAGTTGATCCATCCTATTCTGGCCTTAATGACTCATTGGGCATGTACCACATCTTAGAAAGATTAGTCAATTCTGCTTCCTTGATGCTCCTCTCCTCAGCTAGATTTGATCCTCACTAGCACTTCAAGCTTCAGGCTTAGTTAATAGCTTCTGTTTAAGCAGTCATATAGTTTATTTAGGGGAAAAAAAATATGCTAAGATCGTTGAAAACTTCTCCCCCTCTTCTATAGTCAGCAACAACAAATGCAATGGACAATATCTTTTATCTTCTATTGCTCTCAATAGCAAATGGCAGCAGGAGAACTTTTGCCTTTCACCAACCAAATGAGTGACAGTGCATATAAGAGAAGTAATGGCTTGTGATTGAAAAAGTTCTGAAATAAATATGCTTTGAACTTGTTTCATCACTTGAGTCCTCTATGTGAAAAAAACTTATTATTAATAAACAAATTATAATCACTGTCACCATGTCATAATCAGGTAAATTTGTTTCATAATCATAAAACCGTTCTAACATTCATATCTTATCAGTTGTTAATATCAAAGTTGTATAGAATAACCTTAACTGAACAATTAATTACTTTCACTTAAGTATAAAGCATACTTCTGTCCCAAATAAGTGAACATCAGCAATTATCTTCTCAAATTATGCTCAAAGAGCTATCAAATTGTGCTTATCCTTTGGTTCCCCAGTCTCACTGCTGGGTCTGTATCAGAAAGAGATCATAAAAAAAGGGAAAAGAACCCATATGTGCAAAAATGTTTGTAGCAGCATTTTTGTAGTGGTAAGGAACTGGAAACTGAGTGGAATCCCAACATGGCTAGGGAATGGCTAAAAAAGTTATGGTATGTGAATGTAATAGAATATTATTGTTCTATAAGAAACAATAAGCAGAATGATTTCAGAAAGATCTGGAGAGATTAATATGAACCGATGCTGGGTGAAGTAAATGGAATCAAGAGAACATTGTACACAGCAACAACAAGATTATATGATGATCTGCTGTGACAGATTTGGATCTTTTCAACAATGAGGTGATTCAGGTCAACTCCAATAGACTTCTGATGGAGAGAGCCATCTACATCCGAAGAGAGGACTATGAGGACTAAATATGGATCACAACATTGTATTTTTACCTTTTTTGCTGTTGCTTGCTTGCTTGTTTTTTTTTTCTTTCTCATTTGCTCTCCTTTTTGATATGATTTTTCTTATACATCATGACAAATGTAGTAATATATTTAAAAGAATTGCACATGTTTAACCTATATTGAATTACTTGTTCAATTCTATATTGAAGAAGGGAGAGAAGAAGAAAAAATTCGGACACAAGATTTTGCAAGGGTGAATGTTGAAAACTGTCTTTACATATATTTTGGAAAATAAAAGACTATTATTAAAAAATAATAAAATTAACTTAAAAAATAATTACATCCCCAACCCCTACATAATTATATATGTTGTTCATTCATTTTTAACCATGTGTAACTCTTCATGACCCCATTTGGGGTTTTCTTGGCAAAGATACTGGAATAGTTTGACATTTCCTTCTCCAGATCACTTAACAGATGAGGAAACTGAGGTAAATAGGGTTAAGTGACTTGACAGTATATATACAGCTACTGTCTAAGACTAGATTTGAACTTGGGATAATAACAACTCCAGATTTGGCACTTTATTCACTGTGACACCACTTAGCTACCCCTAAAATTACATTGTACTGTCTTTTTAAAAAAAATTTAAAGCCTTTTTATTTTCATACATATGCATAGTTTTTGGCATTCACCCTTGCAAAACCTTTGTGTTCCAATTTTTTTCTCCCTCCCTTTCCCCCACCCCTCCTCAGATGACAAGAAATCCAATATATTAATGTACAATTCTTCTATACATATTTCCAGTTACCATGCTGCACAAGAAAAATCAGATCAAAAAGGAAGAAAATGAGAAAGAAGACAAAATGCAAGCAGACAACAACAATAAAAAAGTGAAAATAGTATGTTATGATTCACACTTAGTACCCATAGGACCCTCTGTCTGGATGCAGACATTATACTGTCTTAAATTAATTACATTAATATGTGAAAAGATGCTTCACAGGATATTACATATCAAAATATAATGGTCCTATGCAAAACCCAACCTATTTGCAAATGGTCTACCTTTGGATGATAGTTTTAATATGTGATTTACTACAAGAGGACTGTCACAAATAAATCCTCTACTTTAGAGATCACATTGCATAATGGATAGAGTTGCAATCAGGAAAACCTGAGTTCAAATACCATCTCTGATATATATATATTAGTGAACAGAGACAAATTACTTTATCTCCCAGTGTCTAAAAATGTAAAATAGTTGCCAATCTGCATTGATAGGAGTTTATTCCAATTAAATTATATATTCAGTATTTCTGTACCCTATTCTCCTCCTCCCCCCCCCCCTCAAAAAAAAACAACTGTCTTTCTATTTCTTCCTAACCTTTCATAAATTCTAGGCTGATTACAGCAAAAGACTATGATGATTTCCAGCTATATTTTCCTTGCTTTAGGATTCTTACTGGAACATGTATAAGTGTAGTAATAAGACATTTTAAAATGAACACTAATATTTACTTCAATAGCAATTTTTTTTTTTAGGTACTTAGGCAATTGAGGTTAAATGGCCAGCCCGGGATCACACAGCTAGGAAGTGTCTAAGGTTACATTTGAACTGAGGTCTTCCTGATTTCAGGGCTGGTGCTCTGTCCACTGTGCCAACAGTTTTTTTTTTGTTTGTTTGCTTGTTTGTTTGTGTGTGTGTGTGTGTGTATGTGTGTGTGTGTTTTGCTATTTATTTACTAAGTATTATATATTTGTTAAAAGTCTTCTGATATGCTTATAATTACTATTAGTAAAGATTGCACCATCTAGGAACACATTATGTATACTTCTATATCATTGTATGTAATATTTTGGCAAACATGACCTTTTTGCTTTGGGATATGATCATTTAATCTTATTTCCATCCACTATTCATAGCCCTCATTCCTACAAAGCAATTTTATGAATTCAAGATGAGGCTGTTATACTGGGGAACTATACAACATGACTTACAGATATTCTTTTCCATTAAAAAAAAATTACACATCATAAATTTTTATTTGACAGGCACTTCAACCATAAAGTTAAATATTTCCACTAACAAACACTATCCCTGCCTGCCTTCCTGAGGGTGAATACCAGATGAGGACCTCTGATATATCAGATTGCAAGACTACATGTCTTCTGGGGTCTTCAAACTAGGATTCACTAAGTAAATGAATAAACATGCATTAGCACAGTCTATTTTCAGCCCACACCTCAAAGAAGGCTGTTGCCAAGGTGCTAGCCTTGGAAGGGGGTAGGTCCCTGGCATAAGGCCTGTAAAAATTATGTCAGGCTCAATGAACTCAAGAAGATTGTGTGGAGATTTGGGTGTGTTCTGGGATTCTTTTTGAATGCTACTTCTTGGCACACCATGGTGTCCATTTGCATTGGGCATGTCTAGTGCATCTCTTTGTGAAATAGTCTTTTTCTTTCCTATAAAACTTCCGTGGTTGAATACTTGCCCAGTATTTTGCAGCTGTGACACTGTGACAGGATAGCTGAACCCAGCTTGGTGCCAGGCACCTAACAAAACGGGGATTACTAAAACCTGTCCCAATGTAGCCAAGGGCTCGACAGCTGCTTCTAGCAATTAGACTTGTCATCATTCTCTCAAGAAACCCCTGCTGATTTTTAAAGCCTAATTGGCAGGAGACACCTGTTTCCCTGATGGGTAAAGGGGTTATAAAATTGAAGCAGGCATGGGAAAGAAAGATAGACAGACAGATAGACAGACAAAGACAGAGAGACAGAAGGAAAAAAAAGAGAGGGAGAAAGAAAAAGACAGAGAGGAAAGAAAGAGAGGAAGAGAGGAAAGAGAGAGGAAAGGAGGGACAGATGAAAGGAATGAAGAGGAAGGAAGGAAGGAAAGAAGGAAGGAAGGAGGAAAGAAAGGAAGAAAGGAAGGAAGGAAGGAAGGGAGGGAGGGAAGGAGGAAGGTAGAAAAGAAGGAAGGCAGAAAGGAAGGAAGGAAGGAAGGAAGGAAGGAAGGAAGGAAGGAAGGAAGGAAAAGATGATAAGGACATAATACCCATGTTGCTCTTGAATGCTGTCATTGAAAATTCCTTTTCTGAATAAGATCATTTTATGCTTAACTGAACTTTTATGGATTGTCAAGACAAAGATACACTTGGCTCTTAAAGTCTTTCTGTGCCAGGATCTTTCTGCTTCTCCCAAAGTGTTCTTCCATAGCACTAAACACTTCTCCCTGGCTCTATTTCTGCCAGCTTTCAGTCAACAAGTAGCTACTAAGTGCTTGCAGGCTGCATGAGCCAATTAAACACTGGCAAACATACAGTTTTAAGAAAAGACATAATTCCTGCCCTCAAGGAGTTTATCATCTTATGAGGAAAATGGTAAGGGGGAAAATAAGATAGTACAGAATATTAAAAAAAATAATAAATTTCACTTTACAGGGTATAATATAGAGTGGGATAGTGGTTAGAAAAATGCAATGACCATCTCACCCACTCCAATGATTTCCTTCTTTTAATTAGAAAATAGGCTACAGATATGGTTTATTCTGGGAATTAAATCTGTTGGTGATTCCAGTGTCTCATTGAAACCTTAAACCATAATCCATTCCAGAGATCCCTTGGGTGATCCAGATGGACAGTCAAGTGAGGTAACAAGTAAGGTGACCATGATTTCATAGTTATATAAGCTTATAGTTTGAAGAAGTCTCAGAGGTCATCTAGTCTTATATATATCTGAACAAGAAACTCTAATAAATATCTTTATTAAATGGCCTTCTAGCCTATACTTGAAGAACTTTGGTGAGGGAGAAACCAATACTTACAGAAACCACACATTCCACTTCCTGATCAACTTTTAGAAAAGGTTTTCTTATATAACTTTTAAATATATGTACCTTCAACTTCTATTGCTTCTAATTCTTTTCTTTGGAGTTGAAAGAATAATTCAAATCAATCTTTCATATGATAACTCATCAAATACTTGAATTATCCTGAATCCCCTTCCTCCCACATCCCATTCATACAACCATGTATTCTCTAGGCTATACCCTGGTTCTTTAAAGTTAAAAATCCTCATGGGCCTGGTGTCTACTTATTTCACCATACTAGTAATCCTAAAATTAGGCACTGTAAACTAACCATAACATTTTAAAGATGCAGGCTGACAAAGTCAGAATACAATGGGATGATAACTTCTCTGGATCAGGATATTTTGCTTCTAATGATATATTTTAATGTCATATTACTTTTTGAGCAGAACCAGAACATTGTACATAGTAACAGCAATATATAATGATGATCTATCTATTAGGAAAGACTTAGCTATTCTGATTAATATCCTGATTTATGACAGTTCTAAAAGACTCATGATGAAAAATGCTATCCACCTATAAGTAGAAAACTGAAGAACACTGAGTATTTTTCACTTTATCTTTTTTGCTCTTTTTTTTTCTTTTTGGCATCACTGTTGATGTGGAAATATGTGTTGTATGACTTCACATGTATATTGAGTTGCTTGTCTTCTTAATGGTTAGGGAGAGGCTAGAAGGAGGGAGAGATTTTGGAACAAAAAAATTTTAAGTGAATGTTAATAAAAATAAAGCATATAACAAATTCTACATATTACTTAAGAAGATCATATTACTTTTTGGCTTCAGTTTCACTTTGTTAACTCATATTGAGCCTAGAGTTCAATAAAAATACCTGATATGTTTTATGAGAACTCTTGTATTCTATACCTCCATTTGTATATTTTTGAACAGTTTATTTCTAGGACCCAATTATAGGATTTTATAGTTATTACAATTGAATTTTATCTTATTTGATATGGCTGATTTAAATATTTTTTTAAATTTTTTTTTGCATACTAACTCTATCATCAAAAATGTTACTATACTTCTTTGCTTTGCATTGTTAGAAACTTATTTTTTCTTCTTTGGTTTCCATAGCCAGATTTTTTTTTTTTGTTTGATTTGTTTTGGGTTTTTTGGTATATTTTTACAAATACATTTTATTGAGGTTTTCTTTTTTTTATATCATATATTTTCTCCTATTTTCCCTTTCCAGAGTGAGTGCCATACTTTATAACAAATACTTTTTAAAAGAAAAAGAAGGAAATAAATTGAGCAAAACATTTTTTAAAATATCTGATATTATGTGAAAATTTTCACAACCGTGTATCCCAGTCTTTATAAGAGAGCAAGGGGAAAATATCTTCTTGTATCTCATCTTTTGTGAGCAAAAACAATTATTCTTTATACTTTTATGCAATCAAGTTAGTTTTTATCATGGAAAGAACTGGAAAGCAAATAAATTTCCATTTATCTGGGAAAGGCTAAATAAATTATGCCACAAAAATATAAAGGACAGCTAGGTGAAACAGCTGGCTAAAACACAGGGCCTGGAATCAGGAAGACTTGAGCTGAACTATAGCCTCAGATAATAGTTATATGTCTCTGATTAAGTCACTTCACTCTGTTTGCCTCATTTTCCTCATTTTGAGCTGAAGAAGGAAATGGCCAACCACTCCAGTATCTCTGGCATGAAAACTATAATATAGGGTCACAAGGAGTTGGAAACAACTAAATGACTGAAAAACAACAGCATTAATATAATGGAATATTGTTGTGCTAAAGAAAATAATTAGTGAATTCAATGCAGAGAAATCTGGAATGTCTTACATGAAGTGATGCAAAACAGAATCGGGAAAAATACAAAATGACTTTGATCCAAAAATCCCACTGCCAGAGATACACACACACACACACAGACAGGTACACACTCAATATAAATGGGAAGAACAATGAAAAAACAATCAAAAACATCTCATGAAATTAAAATTTTTTGTCTGCATTATTATATTTGTGCTTTTTAAAGTAATATACCCTAAATTCAAAGATGATGAAAGCATCAGTTTGTTTATTGTTAGTAGCTAATTGTACTGGAGTGATTTTCAAAGGAAGGAAAAGTATTTCAATTAACAAAGACTGAGAATCTATGATTCTCCTAATGCCAATTCTCCTATTAACCTATAAGATAACTTTGGGTATGTTTCTGATGCCTCTATTTGAAAGAAATAGTGGGTGTTTCTGAAATTTCCATTCATCTTAAATCTTCAAGAAATCTGTTCAAAAATTAGTCTTACTCTTGTGGATCATTTGACTTTCCAAAAACGATTCTGATTTGATTTTTATTGTTCAGTGATTTTAGTCTTTCAGACTCTTCATGACCCCAAGTAAGATTTTCTTAGCAAAGATACTCATTTCCCAGATGAGTAAATGGAGGCATACAGGTTTAAGTGATTTGTCCAAGGGTCTATTGTCTGAGACCAGATTTGAACTCAGAAAAATGAGTCTTCCTGACTCTAGGCATGGCATTTTAATCTACTGTGCCACCTAACTACCCTTCAGAGTTGATATCTCTTTCCATAAAGAGGCTTTCACTCTCTGCATGAGTCAGGGCTTGGGGATGGCCATATAAGGAGCCACTCAGGGAAAGCTTTACTTTTAGAGGCTTAGAACTGAGTGTAAATTCTCTGTGGTGCCTGGCTGCATCTGTGTGTTCATGATGCAAGGAGCACAGAGCATTACAAAGAATTTAGACGAGGCTCTGTGATTCATTCAGGAAGAAATAGCTTGCACCTGTGAGAATGACGAACAAGCCCCTTTGACTCCAGTGCTGATGCTGCATCAGCTAGAAAGTAGGCTTTGTCCCCAAACGAACTAAAAGCTCATAGATATTTAATTCCTAGGTCTTTCAAACTATTAGGTTTAATTTTTGGAGTGTAAGCAATCTTGTGACTCACTTGGGAGCCTAGAAGAGGTATGTGCCAGCAACATTCAGCTTGGCAAGGGAGGCTGAGGCAGCAGCAATGGGGTGCCGTCTAATAAGCACATGTGTTCTTACAGTATGCCTCATAGCCAGGCCACTTTATCTTCAGTAATCCAGATCTATGCCCCAGAATCACATTGTTTGGCCACGGATCAGACTAGATATATTCTTGGCCTAGGGTGTAATGAAATAAGATCTCAAGACAAGATAGGATCATGAGCTGATGAGACATGGATGCAGCTCTCTCCCGCAGCCCCATAACTTCAAATGTAATAGGGCATCTGTTGCTTTAGAGCACTAAACTAAAGCAGAATGTTGGGGAAAACTGGGAAGAGTTCATCTTGCTTTCTGGATCAAGATTTCATGATTGCTTTTCTTTTATGATCTTATATATATTTGGTAAAAATAAAATCAGAGAAGGAAGCTTTTGCCATAAATGAATTATGGTAGTGGTAATTTAATCTTATGGTGTGACACACATTTATATGCCACTCAAAGGTCTTTTGGAAGGGAAAAGGCCATAGGGAGAAAAATAAATTTTCTCATGGTACAACAATCTAAAGAAAAACACCATTATACTTAAGGTTGTCAATATTTAAATATTAAACAATATGTAACTACATCAAAGATAAGTATGTATATTTTACTTTCTTTTCTGCTTGGGGTTTGTTTTTTAGTCCATTTTTCATTTGCGTCTGATTCTTCATGACTTCACTTTTCTTAGCAAAGACACTGAAATGGTTTGCCATTTCCTTCTCCAGCTCACCTTACAGATGAGGAAATTCAGACAAACAGGTTTAAGTGACTTGGCCAGGGTCCCATGGCTAGTGTGTAAAGCCAGATTTGAATTCAGGAAGATTAGTGTTCCTGGCCATAGCTCTGGTACTTTATCCATTGCACCACCTAATTGTCCTGCCCCACTTCCTCCATGTATTATGATGATTTAATTCATACATATATGTGCAACTTGAAGACATATTTTTTTCTCCAAAAAAAATACCATAATGGGGAGGAGAGGGGGAAGGTGCAGGAATGGGAGGAATAAAATCTCCCCATGGTACAACAACCTAAAGAAAAATACATTATATTTACCATTATAGTTAAGGTAGCAATATTTAAATGCTAAACAATATACAAAGATAAGTACATATATTTATTTATCATTTATATTATATGATATCTTAGTATATATGATATATTTATTATAAATATATTTATCAAAGGTAAGTACATGTATTTAACTCTTTTTCCTTTCTTGCTTGGTTATAAGTTGGCATTTATTTCATCCCAAAGAAAATTCAAAAGATACAAAATACTCAGGGGAACCCATAAACATATGCACAAAACACATAAGATTTCTCAATAACTCATTAGCTCCTCTTGAAAAAGACCTGAACTTTCAAGTTGCTGTCAGGGCAGCTCTTTGACATGGAAATAACTGTCTCTTTTGCATGGAGTCCACACATCCAAAACATTCATCTTATTACCATATGATTAAGACTTTCCCCTAGAATCTAATTATATATTGAGAGAAACTAAATAAACCACCACCACCACCACTACCCCCTTTTTTTCCCATAACAATCTCTTCTATGACATTCCCAACTCTCTAATGTAGGTCCTCATCACCTGGCCACCTTTGCCTTGTCTATTGCAAGAGCCTGCTGGCTGACTTTCCTGCTACAAGTCTGTTCACATTCCTATCAATCCTTCAAAGTGAGTTTCCTACAGCATCTACCTATAGCACCCTCTTACTCAGTAAAATCCAAGTAATTTCCTAGTATCTGCAGAATCATTCACAAAGTCTTCATTCAAAAGCCTTCAAAATATAATCCCTTCTTCCCCTTCACTTCTTCCTTTCTAATCTTATACTCTACATCTTTTACTCTTCAATCTAATAAAATGATTTCCCTTTTTAAAGAAAGGGAAGTTTAGCAAAAATTTTCTAAAATATCTGACATTGTATGAATTGTTCCACATCCACATACCCCAACTTTTGCAAAGGAGCAAAAAAGAGTGTCTTCTTATTTCCTGAACAAGACACTTCTTATCTTGATTCCTAGGATTTTTTTTTTTGGTTATCTTTCATGTCTGAAATGCCTTCCCTCTTCATCTCTACCTCCTGGCTCCTCCAACTCCCAACTAAAATACCACCTTCCATAAAGAGCCTTTCCCAAACAGGGGAACAATATGGAACAGTAGCTCAAATATGGAGACCCTGGAGTCTGAATTCCAGGTCAGAAGTTATAACCAGCCCAACAGAGAATCTTTGGGAAAAAAAAACAAAAAACAAAAAACAACTCCAAACCCTCAAGATTTTGGGACATAAATCCAATGAGGTTTTGAATTTAGAACTTCGCGGGACTAATGCTGTGTAGGAATTAAGGTGAACAGTGAACCTCATCCTCCTACCCCACCCCAGAGATGGAGAAAGTTTAGGGAATCTTGTCTCTAGGTGCTAGGGTCACCTTTGAATTTTCATTTGTAAAAGTCAGTTTCACATTTAAATAGTTAAATGGAACTGGGATATTGGAGACTTGGGGCTAGATATTTCCCCAAACCCTTTAAGGGTACCAAGAGAACTTTGCGGGAAGAACAAATTGGAACAGATCTTGTCTGGGAATAGGTGCAGTTATGAAGAAAAGGGTCAAATAATTACTATAACATAAATTATATGTAGAAAAGTCAAAGTAAAGTATTAAGTATTAAAGTTTAAAATTGCCCTGATTATTAAGATACTTATAAATATATGGATTTTGTTCATTTGGACTGATGATTTCCCTGGAGTAGAGAAATCCAGTGAGACAATTCTTCAATTGGTGACCATTTTACAATTAAAAAAAAATTTTTTCTGATCTCTTAAGAGTGAAGTAGTAGTCTGTAGTCTGTCAGTAGCTATGTATTTGAGGCAGAATTTGAACTAGTTATTTATTTGCTCTGAAGCCACTATAGTACACTGTCTCTGATTAGAGAGACAGACAGAAATAGAGACAGAGTGAATATGTGTGTGTATATATATATAAAATATATGTACATATTATATATTTATGTTGTATGTATCTATATGTGTACACATGTTTGCATGTATATATAAGTGTACTCTAGGTATACACACATATATTCTATATGTACACATGTGAAAATATATATACACAAACCTATATATATCCACATTTATACATGAATATCCATAAATAATTTTAATATATAATGACACATTTATCTAGCACTTTAAAGTTTCACAAAGCATTTTTCTTCATTTGTAAAATGAGGTGACTTAGACTTGGTCTGGGGGTTTGACTTTCGCAAAGACAGGGTTCAAGGAGAACCTCTTCTCAAGTGCTTTACCTCATGGCTCACTCCCAAAGTCAGAGAGAGAGAAAGAGAAAGAGTTTCAGGGTTCCCCTCATCATTATTATGGTCTATAGAAAGCACACTTTTTCCCAAATCAGACAACCTAAGTTGCATCCCATTTCCAAGCCTGCCTTATCTTGGGCAAGCCATTATTATCCTTGGTTCTCAGTTTCTATATATGAAAAATAAGTGGGTTGAATAAGATGACATCTATAGTTTTTTTCAGCTCTAGATCTAATTCTATGTAATGAAACAGTTTCTTACACATAGAAAGACCTTGGTTGAGTTGAATGCAATAAAACAATTTTATTAGCTCAGTTTTGTATGCACAATGAAGAGAAGCAGATATAGTGGGACACTGCCATCTCCTGGCCACATTTTCACATCGGCTATAGGGGGCAATTTTGTTCAAAGACGCAGTTAAAAGATGTAACAGAGTTAGGAAAAAATTACTTAAGAGAATAGATATCAGGATATGTGTTTTCTTGGTTATTTTTTTGGCAGCACTGTGAATTTTTTAATTAATGCAAAGTTTTGTGGGAGAAGTTTGTGCTCTACTAAATAGAGTTTTAATTTCATTGGCTAACATATGTTTTCCTTGGCCATGAATAATTGAAAGTTGGATTGTTATTAGTTAAGCAAAAACGTTAATTGATCACATGCTCTATAAACCCTGTGGGAAGATGTTTATAACTTGGCCTGCTTTTAAAATGTTTCACTAAAAATAATGAATGTCCTTTAAAAATATGAACATCAGGGCAAGATGAGCTAAAAGGGAGGATGAGGCAAAATTCATTAGTTCTCAAAGTACATTGTCACATGTTGGCTTCAGTAGCACTGACTGAATCTGAATGATTAAAATAGGATTGAAATCCCCTACAACAGAGTGTTTATGAAATGAGTTGGAACTAGAAAATGCTCATATATAATACTATTCCCATCAAGCTAAAGAGATGTGATTCTCTTCCTTGAAGATCTGGGCAGGCACCCAATTTTGCTGCCTTCTCTTTCACATGCCACATGTTAATTTTCCCTCAAGATGTAGCTTATCCAACAAAGCAGATGACTTGGGGTGTGAAAACATGGTGGAATTAAGCACTATCATCATTGTCATCACTGCATTTTTCAGTAAGGACTGGAGCCTGGACTGATTAAGTCCCTAATTTAACATAACTGCTTTTGAACTTAAGAAGTTGGCGAGAAGAGGTGTGCAACAATGACTTTTCATGATTTGTTCTTATATTTGCTGTAACATCACCTGAAGCATATTAGAATGAAACCAAACCTCTTATTGGTCTGAACCAATTTTAGATCTTATAGGGGGTCAAGAAGCAAAACAGTCATTCTTAACAAATTTATTAACAGTGCTAAAATACAAACAGAAAAAATGAAGTTCATATGTTTCCCTTCTATCCTTGCCTCTTCTCCCCTGTCCTCTTCTTTCCTCTTTTTCTCCATTCCCCACTTCGCTCTATCCTTCCTCCATTCTATCCTCTCTCTTATATACTCTCTTTTCACTCTGTTTTGTTTTCCCCTTTCTTTCTCTCCTTTTTTCTAGTGTTTCCTTTTTCTTGCATCTTTCATTATCCATTCCATCTTTCTACTTCTCTTTCCCTCCTTTTCTCCAATTTCAGCTCTGTGTGTTTTCTCGCTCTCTTTCCTTTCCCTTCATTTTCTTCCTCTCTTCCCTCTCTCTCCCTTTTTCTCTCTCTTTCCCCACTCTTTCCTCTCCTCTCTATCCCCTTCTCTACTCCTCTCTCCTTTTTCTTTTTTCTTCCTCCATTCTCTTTATACTTTCTCTCTTTCCCAACATCTCACTCCACTCTCTTCACCTTTTCTCTCTTTTCCTGTATTGTCATTTTGAAGAATTTTTCTCAAATACAGATTCATTATGATTTGTATACAGACTTTTCCCCAGAAAATAATTCTAGTAACAACTTCTAGGGGATACCTTCTCTATGTATTTGATAATGACAGCCTTACCTGACTTTTAAATGAAAGAATTTAACTGAATTTTTCCCATATTTAAAATCTGATGTAATATTTAGGCTCTGAGAGAATAATGAATTTTTTAATCATCTATTATATATTTGCATATGGGTAAAAAAGCAAAAAGACAAAAACTTATATCCAGCATCCTAGAAACAGTGGGAAGCTGCAGAATTTAATTGAGGAATACTACAATATCAACTAGGATATAATTTATATTTTAAAGTAAATCATTGTAAAACACATTTAACTAAAGCTTATGTATAGGGTTTCCTTAAGGGACCAATAGAGCTTTCCCAGGGGATGGAATACTTTCCCTCTCTTAATCTTAATTTAAGACTTTCCTAGTAAAAGACACTTTTTAAAAAAGTATTGAAAATGTATTTACACATGTGACTTCAATTTGTGGGATTGAAATTGGATGAAAGTGCATCCCTAAAGAAAATATTTTGCAATTAGTTTTCTAGAAACTTCTTTTACAGCAAACAATGAGTATACTTGTTATTTATCTTATATTATGTAACCTGAAGTGAATATTATAGAGTAAAAATATTCAGAATTTTAAAAACAGGAAAATAATGGGGATGGGGGAAAGTGAATAAATTATGGAGAAAATGTAAATTTTATTTGTTTAAATATAAATGGAATCCTATCAGGCATGACGTGATGTGATATAATTCCTCTCACTGGGGAAGCTGAAGCTGATGGATCATTTGAATTCAGGTTGTCCATACACAAAGATCATTTTGTGTGTGTGTGTGTGTGTGTGTGTTTGTGTGTGTGTGTGCATGTAGGGTAAGATGGGGGAGAAAAGGGTTCCCTAATCAGGAGTTGTTGTTGTTTTCATCATTCAGTGACATCCAACTCTTCATGACCCCATGGACCGTAATGTCCAAGAGGTAATACATTGAAAGAGGTAATACCTTGAAAACCTCTCATGCTGATCAGTAGTGGGTTCCACCTGTTAGAGAGCACTAAATTTTTGCCTAGGCAAGATAATAAAATCTTGTAGCAAAACAAAAAGGAACAAAATGTAGTGAGCAGTTCACTCTTGGTTGATGCAGTCTTCATGTAGAAGAGGTTCCCTATTTCTGAAAAAGCATGATGATGAGTTAGGAGTTTGGAATGTGCACCAATATTCTGTAAATGATTTTAACCAACCAGCTACACAATGAAGTGCCAATAGCAGGGTATAATCAAAAGGCACTAAATCACTAAAGTATTTCATCAATAAATCAATATTTATAAAAAAATTATGTTTCAGGTGTTATGCTAAGTGCATTTTTCTTTAATCTCTGGCTGTGTTAGAGGATAAATATTCTATAAACCTCTCGATGAGAAAAAGCCTCAGAATGAATTCAAGACCAACATATAGAATGTAAACCCAGATATCTGTTCTTTGCCTCTTTACATTTGTTTGTTCATGTTTTTTGCTGAAAGAATATTAAAACATCTGAGCCCTTGTGAGCCTTGAAAAGTTGAAATGGTGAGCCCTCAGAGATTCATAAGTTAGAGTCTTTACCAGGCATTGCAACCTGCCCAGCTCATCAGTGAGGCCTTAAGTATTCAACCTAATAGCATCCTGGGCCATCACCAGTAATCTTGACATTTTCTTAGTATTAGACTTTTGTGAGTGGAGGAGAGAATGAGGCTGATAGCTTTATACAGCTCTTAGATACATTTCATGCTCAAATCAAGACATCACCTCACCTCTGATGTCATTGGTCCTCTTTGTATTGAAGAAAAAACAATAATAACAAGGTCCCCGAGGAAATATTTAACCAACATAGCCTATTGATAATAGAGACAACAACTGATTCAGAGGCTATGCTGCATCTGAAAGTAAACGTGTTGGGATTGATGTTATGTAGAATTTGATTTAAATTCAATTCTACTCTCCTCCCAGACTGAGGTGGTATAGGATACAATCAGCCCCAAAGCTTTACAGCATATATCTTTCCTTAAACACCATTAGGGAAGAAAAAATAAGAACAAGAGACTCCCATTGACTGGTTACTACTTTTTTAAAAATGAAGTTCTTGCTCCACAATCCACCCAAAAAGCTCCTCTTTCCTATGAATTTAATGAGTCAGAATCAGTTTAAAAAAATCAAATAAGCTCCAAATTGGCAGCAGGACTCTCCATTGCACATCATCATTTTTTTTGGAAGCAGATTTCCAATTTCTTCCGCACCAAGACAACATCAGCTGGGCATGTTGTATCTTCTTGCAAATAGCCTCTCATTCCCCTCCCAGCTTTCTGGACTTTAAAATAAGGCTTTGGCAGCAACCTTGTATTAGAACTTGCTCTTTACCCTGGAATATATAACCATCAATGTGGCTTTTTGATCCTGGACTAACCCTCTCCCAGACTGTCTCCTTCATTCCATTAATGAGTTCTTCCTGAGGCCTTCAATCTGTAGAGGGGTACATATCAGCCAAATTCCACTCTTTTTCCAATTCTGTTCCTAACTTCCCGTATTTCAACACCATGCCCCATAGCTGAGTACTTTCCTTACCCCTTCCTAGTTCTTTCCACATTTTTTTCAGTTCTCTTTTGAATGGAAACTTCCACATGTAAGCTCCTTCAGGGCAGGAACTATTTTTCTTCTTCTTTATATTTGTATCTCGAGAAGTTCATATAGTCTCTAGCATTTATTTATTGCCTGTTTTTTCCTGTTACATTAATAGGAACTTTCCTTGTAATATATGTCTATCATACTGGACTCAAAAAATACCATACTCATTTATAGGAATTCATAGAAACAGAAAAATTGTTTATATTACCTTTTGTTCAAATATCAATATTTTCATTTTTTACTTTTATTCCTGTTACATATTTGAAACTTTGAAATTTATGTGAGCATTCCCTAGTTGGACAAATATCTATAAATGTATTTCTGATCTAAATGATTATAGATGGTGACTCTTTCAGATATAAAATAATCAATATTACTCCTCATGGCTCCCTTGCCTATATGCTTATTCAGGGTTTTAAAAATAAAAATGAATAGTGTTGGTAGCTAGTCCATGCTAGGCATGAAAAATTCATTAGTCCACTAGTGTTTTTATTATCTCTTTTCTGCCAATTAGTTAAGAACTAGAATAATTTGTGGAAAAGAAATAATTGAAAGCTTAATAGAGGCCTCAGGATTTAAATAGGGAAAAAAAATTGTGACTTAGCAAAGGTTCCAATATTGGGAGAATAGTGTCATGAAAGTGAACCATGATGGATCCTATTGCATAGGGAGCCCTTTAACTTTCAAATATTATAGAAATTAGATGTCAGTCAGAGAATTGGGGAAAGAAACTAAACTTCATACAAAAGGCAAAGTCAACCATCTTAAGCCACTACAACATATGTTAGAACAAAGAATATAGAAAAAATATCAAAAGCAAATCAGAACTTGTCAGGTCTAGTACAATAGAAGTCTCTAGCAGAGGGGAATAGGAGAGAAAAATTTTGGAATTCAAAAAGGGAAAGGTCTTTCCTTACAGAGGAACAGAATAAATAAAAGGGTTCAAAAGAACAAAAAAATTATAAAAGCTTTGTAGTCAGAAGGAAGATGAAGAATGAAAAGTCTGTAAAACCATGCAAGAAACCTTTTAAAAATGATAGATATCTGAGATAATCTTGAAAATTTGTTTCTAGAGATTCTAAAAAAGATGTCAGTCTGATCCAGTATCCAACTCAAATGAGATTCACTGTGAGGTCATGCCCTAGATGAAGGGACTTAGGCCAGGAACTAAGAAAAATTCAGGTTACTTCCTTATATACTGATCTGAAAGATGTAGGACACTTGGCCCAAAATTATAAATATCCTTAGTCCTCATAAGACTTTGTGATATTTGGAAAGAACATTAGCTTTCAAGTCAAACTACTTGAGTTCAAATTCTCTTACTAAATGTATATATTTATGCAAATTACTTAAAAACCTTATGTCTCCTTGAAACTCAGTTCTATATCTATCTGTTAAGTGAGGGAATTAGACAAGATGCCATCATTCCTCTCCCCATACACACATATACACATACACACACACTTCCGGCTTGTATAAACTCTATACTATGGAATCAATGTGAGGTTTGTAATGTTAGTTTAAGTGCTTTGATGCTTACTTTTAATAACTAGTAGACAAAACTCTTAATTTTGACAAAAAGTTAAAAAAGAACTATGTGCTTTTCCAAAGAGACAGATAAAAGAGAAATAAAAACATGGTTGGCCTTTCTACAGAATGTTAGGTGAGAGTACAGAATGAAAAAAAAAAAAAAATGTGTTAACAATAAACCAGTAGAGGGAACCAGCCAACCAAGGTCTTATGGTTTGATGATTAAAAAAGAAGTGATGGCTGGGGTTGATGGAGCAGATCTCTGCTAAAACAAGTACATTTCCTAGGAAACATATTTGAGTTTCCACAGAGGTCTTCTATAGATGATACTTAATTCAAAGATGCCAATCTGATAATAGATATTTCAAGCCTCACAGTAAGCCTCTAAAGAAAGTACTGAGGACCATGGGGAGTATGCAGCCTAATATTTGGAAAAAGAACTAGATTAAATATGAGAAGACACAGGTTTGAATCCTGTGCAGCTTCAGTTACTTGTTAACCTCTATGAGTTTGGAAACAGTCCTTCACTTTTGTGTGTGTTAGTTTACTCACTTATAAAAACCAGTAAATCAACAAGTATTTATTAAGTATGAATATGTGCCAGGCATTCTGTTAAAGGGCTGAACAAAATGATTTCTTGAGTACAGTTACCAAAGGAAAAATAAATAAGGAAATAAATTAGTCCATGTTTAGAGATTTTTATTATGTTTTTAAAAGATGAAGCCTAAACTATGAGTAACAAAACAAGCAAAACACACACACACACACACACACACACACACACACACACAACCAAAGAGGAATGATGGGACAAAAAATGTAAATGGAATTGAAAGAATTAGGAAAAATTATATGGAGGAGCATTTCCCACTATGCAAGCTCCCTGTAGGTGACTCAAGGTATTTTATGGGACAAAATGGCAGAGTGAGAGAGGATGTAAATGTAGAAAGAAGTGGATAATAGAAGGGAATAAATACCTTTATCAAATTCCTATAGAATCATTCTATCAATCCTATTGAAAGAAATTGTAGAAGGTAGAAAAAGTGGAAGGGAGAAATTGAAATTAGGGGAATGAAAGAAAAAGATCTCACTCCAGTAGGGATTGAGATGGAAGTATCTAAATGTCTCCTAAAAAATGACTCCATTGAGGAAGAGGGGAATGTTTCCCAAGGAAGATGGGAACTTCATGAGAGCCTTAATCTAGGAGGAGGTAGAGCACTAGGATACTGCTTTCTCTGACAGTGTTGAAACCCTATGATAATATCATGATCCAAAAGAAGGATATATGAAGTCCTGGGGATGACATTTGAGGGAAATATATACTCTAGGAAATGAAATGCCATGGGAAGGTGGAAGAAAAAGAAATATTTAAGTAGTACCTACTATGTGCCAGGCATTGGCACTTTTTTAATACATTATTTGATATGATCCTCACAATAATACTATGAAGAAGATACTATTAATATTCCAATTTTACAGTTGAAAGAATTGAGACAAACACAGTTAAGTGACTTGCCCCAGTGCCATATAGCTAGTAAATAAGTATCTGAGGTCAGATTTGAACTCAGGTCTTTTTCATTTGAGACCTAGTGATCTATTTATTCACTGAACCACCATGGCAAATGGAAAAGAGAATGATTATAGGGTTGTTGGGGACTATTTGGACCCCAAAATGAACAATTTGGAAAAGAGTGAAATTTATCCATAAAGTTTATTTTCTATCATGAAGTAATACTTCTAAGAGAGAATCACAGGAACAGTGGTGCAAGATCTATAAAGGCAATAATATAGAATTTGGTTAGAAGAAGAAATTCAAACTAAGTATTTCAGAAGCTGGAACTGCACCAGGAATATAGGTAAAAGAAAGAAGAAATAAAGAAGGAAATATGTAAGGAATTAGAGGAACATTTTTTTTTCATAATAGAAGAGAAAAGACAATTAACAAAGAGAATAAAGGAAAGAATCTCTGTTTAGAGAAAGGACTAGGGGGAAAACAACTACTATACCAAAGAAGTTGGAATAGAGAAGAAAAAGTGGGTTTTAAAGTAATCATTTTAAATGAGAAAGGGAAAATGAGGTGGCAAATGGGAAGGAAAAAATAAGTAAATAAATAAATAAAAGAAACATAATTAATAATTATTATATAATATAATAAGTAAAACTCCAAAACTAGAGAGAGAGTTGGCAAAGTTAGGGAAGAAGGAAGAAGAAATACTGTGGGAAGAAGATTGAATCAAAATCATTTCAACAAAATAATTTATAAGGACAAACTATTGACTTATAAGAGAAAGGGATACAAAATCTTAAAATAATAATAATAGAGAAACAAATAAACCTACCTAATAAATATGAATAGATTAAACAATCTAATAAAATGAAAAGATTAGCAGATAGAGATTTGAATTCAATTTCCTAGGTATCAAATAGTTCCAGAAAAGCAAGTTACAATAATGGTAACAGAAAAATATTAAATTACATAAATGAGAAAATTACTTTATGCCTAAGGGAACCATAGACCATGAAACAATATAAGTTTGTGCATAAATGAAATAGCATTTACATTCTTACATGAAAAATTAAATGAATTTGAATAAGACTTAGATAATAACATAATAATAGGAGACTTTAATGTTTTTCTGTGTGAACTAGACAAATTTAACATATCAACAAACAAAATATAGAACCAAATTGTTGGTGAATTAAGATTACAGAGATTTGTAAAAGAAATACACATTTTTCATTACCACAGGATGCTGTTTTGAAAACAGGCCATGTATTAGGGCACAGAAAATAAGTAATATAAAATTAACAAATACTAATCAACTTAAAGAGTAAAACAAAAGAAGAAAACCTAAATGATCTTAATAATAAAATTATTTTAAAATTCAGTCAAAAAACTGCAATACATTACCAAACAATTAATAAATATGTGAAAGACTATGATAATGAAGAAATAGGATAGTAAAATTTATGGGCAAAAATTTATGGACTGCAAGAGCAGTCCTTAGAGGAAAGTTTATATCCCTAAAAATGAAAATTAATAAATAGAAAAAGAGATAATCAATGAAATATGTACATACATTTAATTTTAAACCTAGAAAGCTAGCAAATTAAGAGACTCATGCATAAAAAAAATTAAAGATTAAAATAGAAATTGGTAAATTAGAATCCAGAGACTGGTAAACAAAATTAAAATCAAATTATTTGAAAAAACTAAGAAAATAAATCAGATTTTTGCCAATATTATTAAAAAGTAGAGAAAACTTATAAAAATATTTAAAGAATAAGAGGAAATTAACAATTATTAAAATTTACTATGCATATTTGTCAATAATACTGATGATTCAAAATAAAGAGATTTACCTATTTTTAAAGAATCATTTGCTATGATCACCTTTGGGAATGCAAAGTTTCAAAGTTAGAAAAATAATTAACATAACTAATCTAATAAAAAACAAGAACTTTAAAAAATGGCATCAGTTAATATATTTAAAAATTCTCTGTAAAGTGCCATACTCATAAAGTAACCAGATTTTGCAGAATATTTAATGGATATCTTATAAAAATCTCATCTCTGGAAATGCAATTCAACTAGATACAAAGAACTACAAAAGGAAAATTCCATAGTTCAACTAGATTAATAGGAAAATTCTTTCAAAATTTTAAGAGTAAATGTAAATTTTATTCATAAAAATTGAAGAAAAAATACACTATCACATTTCCTTTATGAAAAAATACACAATAGAATATACAGAGAGCAAAGCAAAGGAAAAGAACTATAGACTTTATAATTAACATATATCAATACATTTTTAAAAATAAAATCTTGAAAACTTTAAATAAAATCCAAGCATTACAATAATTTACTTCACTCATTCACTATGATCAAATTAGACAGAGAGTAGGGATGTGAAAAGATAATCACATCAAAAAGAAAGATGTCATGAACCATCTAATTCTATCAATGGATCCTACCAAAGTCTTTGACAAAGTACCACATTTGTTTAATTTTTGTTTAATATAATAAACAGAAGCTCTCTAAAATGAAAAGTTAGCATTATATGAAATGAGAAAGTACTGAGAGTTTTCCCAATAAATAAATGAATAAAGCAAGGATACCTTCTCTTCCAAAACTTTAACATAGTTTTATAAATGTTAGCAACATTTATAGAAAAGAGAAATTTAAGTCATAAAGGTAGACCAAGAAGAAATAATGTATCATGGATGACATGAAGTTTTACTTTAAAAATACTGGAGAATCAGCTAAGAGGCTAAAAGAGATAATTATTAAATGATAGGTTAAAGATAATAAATCAAAATAATAAAATCAAGGTCAGTTCTAGGGACCAATAATAAAGTCATACAAAGAGAATAAGCACTTAAAACATGAATACTCAACCTACAATTTCATTGGCATTGAAAACTTCTGAGTAAGGAAACTTCCTCTATCAATACAAGTTAGCACCTTCTAGACTTAGGGAGTTACTTAGATGACTAAGAGATCAGTAGCATATCCATTATCACACAATCATTATGTGTCAGAGATAGGACTTTAACCCAGATTTCCTAATTCAAAAGATAACTCTCTATTCCCTCACCAGGCTTCTTTATTCCCTTTCAAAAAAATTACAAAATGAATAAAGCATTCGGTAGTCAATCTACCAAAATAAATTTTGTAGTTGAATGTATTTAATTATAAAATATTCACAAAAAACAAACAAATAAACAAACAATCAAACAAACAAACAAAAAACCAAAACAAATTAACTGGGAGGAATAGTCAATGTTAATGCCTGGATTGTGTCAACTTAATAAAACTGACAAAGTAATTTTAATAAGTATTTAAATTTTAAAGATATTAAAAGTATCTAAATTTAAAAGGTATTAAAAATTTTAAAAGGTAATTTACAGATTTAGTCCTATACCAATTAAACCAACAAAGGGATACCTCAGAAATTCAGACAAAATAATAGCATAAGTTCGTTTGGAGGAATAAAATATATATATACTATCAAGAGAAATGATGGGGGAGGTGGGAAAGGGTAGAAATTGACCTAGGAGACAAATTTCAAACTCAACTATATTATAAAACAGTCATCAAAATCATCATTATTTTAATTATTATTATTATTATTAGAAAAACATGCCAAAAAAATAGTCTACATAAGTAAGAATAAGAAATCATTGAATACAATAGCCCCAATATTTGACAAAATTGAAAACAAAAACAACTTACAATGAAGCTCCCTATTTAATATTTTTCTGAGACAACTGCAAAACAATCTGGCAGAATTTTTTGGTGAGGACTGGGGGTTGGAGGAGAAGCTCTTGTGCAGGGAAGTGTTTTGTTTTTTGTTTTTTTCTGTCATGAAACTTTTGGCAGTCTGGTAAAATTTGTGAACCCCTTCACAGAATATAAAATCAGTGAATAAATATTTATTAACCACTTAGTATATGTCAGACACTGTAATAAGCACTAAGAATACAAAACAACTACTACAACAAAACTGTAGTCTCTGCCCTCAAGGAATTTATAATTTAATGGATGTCTTTAAGCACATAAATTAAAATACATAGATTACAAATAAAACTCATCATACTGAAGCAAAGTTATCAAAATAGGTTCAAAAAAGAAGTGCATGACCTCAAGTTTAAGATTAACATTAATGCTCTTCTTTTGATCATACCCACTATTAATATCGATCAATAATTATTTGAACTCTGCCTAGGGAAGAAAGGGATACTAGTCTTTAGACTCTCTCTCTTTCTCTCTCTCTCTCTCTCTCTCTCTCTCTCTCACACGCACACACACACACGACAAAGCAATTCTTCATATCAAATATCTTTATAATTTCAGAACTTTTGTTGGGGTTGGGCATGAGAATGAGGGTAGAGATGATTTGTGGAAACCTAATTACTAATTTATCATGTTTTGGAAAAGCCATAGCCAAACAAAGCTTTCTACTTTCCTCTTACCCTCCTCTCCCACCAAAAAAAGCTACAATGTAGATGAAAGAGAAATAGATTCAGGAGACCAAGGTTTGGGGCTGGATTTATGACCAATTGGATTGTAAACTTTCTTGGCCTTATTTTTTTTTTTTTTATTCATAAAATGGGATCTGGAGATGGAGTAGATCAGTAATGTTATACACAAGTAAAAATGAGGGCCACTAAACCATAAGGATTTTATTAGATTACATAATAACTTAGAAAATCACATAACAATATTGTTTATGTTCTATTATATTTTTTATATATTTTGTTAAATATTTCCAAGTTATATTTTAATTTGGTTCAGTCCACATTTTATCTCTGATGAATTATCCCTGTGAATTATAAAGTCCTTTAACAAATTCTGAATCTTATAATTCATATAAAGCATTGATGATTTGCCCTTTGAAAAACATTACAGGCCAAGATGGTAGAGAGGACACACACTTCATTCTGAGCACCCTTCTACCTTCACTACTAATTACCAAATTAAGCCTCTGAAATAGTGCTTGACTGGTAGAATCCATAAATATTGGGAGTACAACAAATTACCAGCAGAAGATAATTTGGAAGACTGCCAGAAAAGGTCTGTCTTGATCGGATGGGAGGAGGCCAGTGCAGGCAGGGAGGCAGAACACTGAGGCTAGTGCATGCTGAATGGACCGGGGTTGAAGTGTGGTCTCTGCAGATGGAGAATTTGCAAGTAGGACTCTACCACAGGTTGGCTGCTCTGCTTTGGTTGCAAAGCAGTAGATCAGAAGAGAAGTTACACAAATGTCAAAGATAGAGTGTACCCCAAAATGCCAGAGTTTCACAGGACCTGGCCACACCCATCCAGCACCAGGAATGACTCAGCATGGACCACAGCGCAGCTACACAGGCACATTTCTCAGCACTGGACTCTACCCAGGGCAGTCACACTTGCCCACACTTCCCCAGCCTCAGGGCAGTCACACTTCTGCAGCTCAGTTACTCTTCCCAGCCCATTCACAGCATAGCTACTGTCCATATTTCCCTGTTCTGTAGAGGAAGCTGGGAAACTCCTTGCCCTGAAGGCAGACCCCAAGGGCTTTTAAATGAGAAAAAAAAGGAAAGTCAGCTCTAACTATAGATAGCTTTTATACAGAAAGAGAGCAGATTTTCAACCAGGAGGAGACTAATAGTAGACTGTCTCAGACAAAACCCCAAAGGGGAATATAACCTGATCGCCATTATACAAAGCACTCCTAGAAGAAATTATAAAATATCTTAAAAGAGAGCTAGAAGAAAAATGGGGAAAGGAAAGAGAAGCTCTGCAAGAGAGTATGGAAAAGACATATAACTTATTAAAAGAAAGATTTGATGAAGTAGAAAAAGAAAACAATTTCCTGAAATGTGAATTGAAAAAGGTAAAGAATTCCCAGGGAAACAGAATTTGTGAATTAGAAAAAATAGAGAACTCCCAGAAAAGTAGGATTTGTGAATTAGAAAAAGAAAATAACTCATTAAAAAAATTAGTGAAATGGAAAAAAATTCCACAGAGCAAAACAACTCATTTAAAAACTCAATTGGACATATACAAAAAGAAGTAAAAACAAAAAATTAATGAAGAAAATAACTCATTAAAAATCAGAACTGAACAAATAGAAATGAATGGTTCATTGAGATATCAAGAATCAGTCAAGCAAAACTAAAAAAATGAAAAAAATAGGAAAAAATGTTAAATATCTATTTGAAAAACAACAGACCTGAAATAGATATCGTAAAGACAATCTAAGGATTATTGGTCTCCCTGAAAACCATGATGAAAAAAAGAGCCTAGACACTATTTTTTAGGAAATCATCAAAGAGAATTGGGCATTGAAAGAATTCATCAAATACCTTCTGAAAGAGACCCCAAAATAAAAACTCCAAGGAATATTGTGGCTAAATTTTAGAGCTATCAGACTAAGGAAAAAAATATTATAAGCAGTCAGAAAAAAAATTCAAATACCAAGGATCCACAATAAGGATCACTCAAGATCTAGCAGCTTCTACATTAAAGGACAGAAGGGCCTGGAATCTGATATTCCAAAAGGCAAAAGAAATTGGAATGCAGCCAAGAATAAATTACCCAGCTAAGCTGAGCATTTTCTTCCAGGGAAAAAGATAGACATTCAATGAAACAGATGAATTCCATTTATTCCTAATGAAAAAACCAGAGCAAAACAAAAAATTAGACCTCCAAATATAGGGCTCAGGAGAAGCATAAAAAGATAAAAAGAACTCTTGAGCACTATATTTCTGTTACAAGCAAACATAAAGAGCGCATGTATAATTTGATTTTACTGTTATAATATTCAAAAAAAGGGAATAAGGGAATTGGAAGTGGAAAGGGGGTTGTATCAGAAAAAGGGAAAAGTGAAGTTAAAAAAAGTGAAATTAAATCTCATGAAGAAGCAGAGGAAACCTATTATATCTGAGGGAATTAAGGGATGGGGAGGAACATTGTGTGAATCTTACTCTCATCAGATTTGGCTCAAAGAGAAAATATTAGACATATTTGGTTTACAGAGAAGGTTCTCTCAGGGAATACAGAAAAAAATAAGAAAAAGGTATAAGAAAGGGGGAGAGACTCAAAGGGGGTGGGAGGGATTCTAAAGAGGGAGAGCTGCATGAGGCAAGTGGTGCCCATAAGTTTAATATTGGGGAGGGGAGTAAGGGGGAAAAAAAAAAAAGAAAAGTATAATCTGGGGGTAATAAGATGGCAGGAAATACAGAATTAGTAATTTTAACCATAAATGTGAATGGGATGAACTCTCCTATAAAGCAAAGGCAAATGCAGACTGGATCAAAAGACAGAATCCTACAATATGCTGTTTACAGGAAACACATTTAAAACAGGGTGATACAGTAAAGGTAAAAAGCTGGAGCAGAATCTATTATGCTTCAGGTGAAGTCAAAAAAGCAGGGGTAGCCATTCTTATCTCAGATCAAGCAAAAACAAAAATTGATCTAATTAAAAAAGGAAGGAAACTTCTTGCTAAAGGGTAGCATAAACATTGAAACAATATCAATGCTTAACATATATGCACCAAGTGGAGGAGAAGTTAAGAGAGTTGCAAGAAGAAATAGATGGCAAAACTATAATAGTGGGAGATCTCAACCTTGCACTCTCAAAATTAGATAAATCAAAACACAAAACAAATAAAAAAGAAGTTAAAGAGGTAAATAGAACATTAGAAAAATTAGGTATGATAGATCTTTGAAGAAAACTGGAGACAGAAAGGACTACACTTCTCAGCAGTTCATGGAACCTATATAAAAACTGACCATATATTAGGACATAAATACCTCAAAATTAAATTCAGAAAGGCAGAAATAGTAAATGCATTCTTTTCAGATCACTATGCAATAAAAATTACATTCAACAAAAAGCTAGCAGTAAATAGACCAAAAAGTAATTGGAAACAAAGTAATCTCATCCTAAATAATGAATGGGTGAAAGAGCAAATCATAGAAACAATAATTTCACTCAAGAGAATGACAACATACATTGTTGTATGAGACAACATGCCAAAATTTGTGGGATCCAGCCAAAGTGATAAGAAGGGGAAATTTTATATCTCTAGAGGCTTACTAGAGAAAGAGAAGATCAATAAATTGGGCTTGCAACTTAAAAAGCTAGAAAAAGACCAAATCTAAAACCCCCAATCAAATACTAAACTTGAAATGCTAAAATTAAAAGGAGAAATTAATAATATTGAAAGTAAAAAAAAACTATTGAATTAATAAATAAAACTAAGAGTTGGTTTTATGAAAAAAAATAGATAAACCTTTGGTAAATTTGATTAGAAAAAGGAAGGAGGAAAATCAACTTGTTAGTCTTAAAAATGAAAAAGGAGAACTTTACACCAATGAAGAGTTAATTTTCCCAACTTTATGCCAGTAAATTTAATAACCTAAGTGAAATAGATGACTACCTTCAAAAATATAGGCTGCCCAGATTAACAGAGGAGGAAGTAAATTGCTTAAATAGTCCCATTTTAGAAAAAGAAATAGAACAAACTACTAATCAATTCCCTAAGAAAAATCCCCAGGACCAGATGGATTTACATGTGAATTCTACGAAACAATTAACTCCAATGTTATTTGAAAAAATAGGGAATGAAGGAGCCCTACCAAATTCCTTTTATGAAATAGACGTACTAATACCTAAACCAGGTAGGTTAAAAACAGAGAAAGAAAATTATAGACCAATTTCCCTAATGAATATTGATTCAAAAATCTTCAATAAAAGATTACAGAAAATCAACCCCAGGATAATACACCATGACCAAGTAGGATTTATACCAGGAATGCAGGGCTGGTTCAATATTAGGAAAACTATTAGCATAATTGACTATATCAATAACTGAATTAACAAAAACCATATGCTCATCTCAATAGGTGCAGAAAATTTATTTCATAAAATCCAAACATCTATTCCTATTAAAAACACTTGAGAGTATAGGAATAAATAGACTTTTCCTTAAAGTAGGATCATCTATTTAAAACCATCAGTAAGCATCATATGTAATGGGGATAAACTGGAACCATTCCCAGTAAGATCAGGAGTGAAACAAGGTTGCCCACTATCACTATTACTATTCAATATTGTATTAGAAATGCTAGCTTCGGCAATAAAAGTTGAGAAACAGAATAAAGGAATTAGAGTAGGTAATGAGGAAACCAAATTATCATTCTTTGCTGATGATATGATGTTATACTTAGAAAACCCCAGAGATTCTACTAAAAAGTTATCCACAAATAATCCACAACTTTAGCAAAGTTGCAGGATATAAAATAAATCCACATAAATCATCAGCATTCTTATACATCATTAATAAAATGCAACAGTTAGAGACACACAAAGAGAAATCCCTTTTAAAGTAACTGCCGATAGTATAAAATATTTGGGAATCTATCTGCCAAGGGAAAGTCTGGAATTATATGAGCAAAACTACAAAAATACTTTCCATAAAGTCAGATCTAACCAACTGGAAAAATATTAAATGCTCTTGGATAAGTTGAGCGCATATAATAAAGATGGCAATACCACCTAAATTAATCTATTTTATTTAGTACTATACCAATCAGACTCCCAAAAAACTATTTTAATTACCTAGAAAAAATAAAAACAAAATTCATCTGGAAGAATGAAAGGTCAAGACTTTCAAGGGAACTAATGAAAAAAAAATTAAATGAAGGTGGCCTAGCTGTACCAGATCTAAAACTATAATATAAAGCAGCAGTCACCAAAACCATTTGGTATTGGCCAAGAAATAGACTAGTTGATCAATGGAAAAGGTTATGTTCACAGAAAAAAGTAGTCAATGGCTGTAGCAATCTAGTATTTGACAAAGCCAAAGAGCCCAGTTTTGGGGATAAGAATTCACTGTTTGACAAAAACTGCTGTGAAAATTGGAAATTAATATGGCAGAAACTCGCATTGACCCACACTTAACACCATACACCAAGATAAGGTCAAAATGGGTTCATGATCTAGGCATAAAGAATGAGATTATAAATAAATTAGAAGAACATAGGATAGTTTATCTCTCAGACCTGTGGAGGAGGAAGGAATTTGTGACCAAAGAAGAATTAGAGATCATTATTGATCACAAAATAGAAAATTTTGATTATATCAAATTGAAAGGTTTTTGTACAAACAAAACTAATACAGACAAGATTGAAAGGGAAGGAATAAACTTGGAAAACATTTTTACAGTCAAAGGTTCTGATAAAGGCCTCATTTCCAAAATATATAAAGAATTGATTCTAATTTATAAGAAATCAAGCCATTCTCCAACTGATAAATGGTCAAAGGATATGAACAGACAATTTTCAGATGATGAAATTGAAACTATTTCTAGCCATATGAAAACATACTCCAAATCATTATTAATCAGAGAAATGCAAATTAAGACAATGCTGAGATATCACTAAACACTTCTCAGATTGGCTAGGATGAGAGGAAAAGATAATGCTGGAGAGGATGTAGGAAAACTGGGACTCTGTTACATTGTTGGTGGAATTGTGAATACATCCAGCCATTCTGGAAAGCAATTTGGAACTATGCTCAAAAAATTATCAAACTGTACATACCTTTTGATCCAGTAGTGTTACTACTGGGCTTGTATCTCAAAGAGATCTTAAAGAAGGGAAAGGACAAAAATGCAAAAATGTTTGTGACAGTCCTTTTTGTAGTGACTAGAAGCTGGAAACTGAGTGAATGCCCATCAATTGGAGAATGGCTGAATAAATTGTGGTATATGAATGTTATGGAATATTATTATTCTGTAAGAAATGACCAGCAGAATGATTTCAGAAAGGCCTGGAGAGACTTACATGAATTGATGCTGAGTGATCTGAGCAGAACCAGGGAATCATTATACACTTCAACAACAATATTATATCAAGATCAATTCTGATGGACATGCCTCTCTTCAACAATGAGATGAACCAAATCAGTTCTATTTGTTCAATAATGAAGAGAACCAGCTATACCCAGCGAAAGAACTATGGGAAATGAGTGTAAACTACAACATAACATTTCCACTCCTGTTTTTGTCTGCTTACATTTTTGATTTCCTTCTCAGGTTATTTTTACCTTATTTATAAGTCCGATTTTTCTTGTGCAGCAAAATAACTGTATGGATATATATATATATATATATATATATATATATTGTGTTTAATATATACTTTAACATATTTAACATGTATTGATCTACCTGCCATCTAGGGGAGGGAGTGGGGGGAAGAAGAGGAAAAGTTGGAACAGAAGGTTTTGCAAGGGTCAATGCTGAAAAATTACCCATGCATATATCTTGTAAATAAAAAGCTATATTAAAAAATTACATTCAGATGATTCATATATGGATTCTATTTATCATGGATATGTTTTTAGAAGAAGGCAAAAATATTAGTAAAATTCAAGATAAAAACTTCAGATGTTAGAGAAATGATTATTAAATAACCAACAGTTAATATTGGAGAGAGCTAGGAATTTTTCCCTTCCTCATTTAAAGATTAGGTCAAAGTTTAGTTCTACATCAAGGTTGCCTGAGGATAGGGATGATCTAGGCTCAGAGTAATCCCTCAGACCTTCATTAGAATGGGACCACCTCTCATTATAATATTCATTCTTCTCATTGTTAACCAATCAGAATTTATTGCCATCCTCAGAAACACCCAGTATTTTAAGGACATATAAGCTTTGAATGGATTCCATGAAAGGTCTTTGGTATTTAGGAGTACCACTGATCCTTTTTATTAATTATTGGGTAGCATGATTAATAAAATGATTCCTTACTCAGACATTATGTCTCTTGAACTTTTTATACATCACACTTATGAGAATAGAAATGCATAACTATCTCTGGTAAGGGATTAACTACAAAATAGACAGGAGCTTTTTTATACACGGTTTGCCCCAGTACTACAAGGGCATCTCTTATTTGTCTTTACCTCATGTTCTTTACAAAGGAAAATTTCAAAACACACTATTTTTTTTTTTCTTTTTAAAAAATTTATATGTGCTCTGGTTGGATTGCAAATGGCAAGACCTCAGAAGAACACCAGAGGGCATACCATTTTAGCTATTCCAAGGTCCTATTTCTTAAAATCTACAATTCAAAACTTTTCCTCAAGTTTTGAATCTCCTGTGACTAAGTGTAGGACTGCTTCATGAAATAAATTTGGAAAAAGCTTTGCTTTGATGATTGGCCACTCTGTGATTTATTACTCTTCAGTATAAAAATGTATATATTTTATACAGAACATGTACAAAGTACATATGTACAGCTGGTTATTCTTGGTAAAAAATGCTGCAGTAGGTCTTGATCACACAAGGTTAAGGAGTGTTTAAAGTCTGAAAAAAGCTGCGATTTCCTTAGTCTGATGGCAGCTTTTCTACTGATTTTTTTTTTTCCCTTTAACCTTACTGACTTGATGAGAGTAGTTTGGAGAAAAGGTCCAAAAGGAGAAAAAACACAGTTTGAATATGTAAATTATAGTAACCAGATTAATGATTGTCCATTGACATGTATAAAGCAGATTTTTTATATGTCCTTCCATATGATTTGTTTTCTTATACTTTACTTACTCCCAAGAACTCCACTATCTAGTAACACCGGTCTTTTTGCTATTCTCATGCAATACTCTATACCCCACCTTAGAGGATTTTTAGTGACTGTCCTTTCATGACTAAAGCTTTCCTGATTCCACAAAAAAAAAAAAAAAAAAAAAAAAAAACTTTTCCTAGGCCTTCTTACTAGTAGTACCTTTCTTCTAAGAATGTCCCCAATGTATACTATATATATCTTGTTTGTACAAAGTTGCTTTTTGTCTCCTCTCTGTGAACTACTTGAGAGCAACAACTGCAATAAATAAAAAGAATTTATGCAATAAATAAAAATAATTCAAATAAATAATTATTTATAATAATTTATCATTAAATTATGGTAAATTATTTATACATATTAATAAACTTATGAATTAAATTTTTATTGTGAGCATCAAATTTATGCCTCTTTATGGAGTGTTATTAATAAATATAGTAACATATTATTATAGTAAATTTTTATTAAGTTGTTAATTAAATAAAAGAATTTAAAAGAAAACAAAGAAAACAAAACAGGTCTGTAGATTCTATTGTCTTAGAGATTCTACTTAACTAAACTCACTTAAAGTTCTGTGTTTAATGATTCTTCAAAAGAAATAATATTGTGCCAACAGAAGGAGTATGCTTTTTAATATTTGACAATTCACAAAAAAGAAAGAGAGAGAAAGAGAGAGAGGAGAGAGAGAGGAGGAAGAAGAAGAAGAAGAAGAAGAAGAAGAAGAAGAAGAAGAAGAAGAGACGGTAGGAAAAGTTTGATAAAACTTAAGATTTAATTGACAAAATCCAAAAGTTTAATTGACATTATTACCATTTCTCCCACTACTTTCCTAAGTTTAGTAATTAATAAAATAATAAATTTAGGTCTGCTGTGTAGCATTTGCCAGTTTCTGAAGGGTAAATTTTCACACTGAAAATTTAGCAATTTCCTTTTGAGAGCTGGTTCTAGTTAACTCTAGAACAGCAATGGCAAAACTAAAGCTTAAAAAAAATGATTTTTAAGAACCACTGGTCTAGAGCATAGGCCTTCCAGGAATCAGCGTAGTCAAAAGTTTCTAAAAGCCTATTATCAAGTAAGTAGACACTAAGAGAAGAGGGTTTTTTTTTGTTTGTTTTTTTTTTTTTTTTGGGGGGTGTTTGGTTGTGGCAATTTTTAAAATGTAGAACGGTTGCAATCTATACAAATGGAGTGCCTCACCAATGAAACCACATATCATTCAATGTTCAAAAACTAGCAAACAGCATGCTTTTCCCTATTTCCCACACACACATCCTAACATTCTGTCATAAGGAAGGATGACTTCAAGTCCAGTAAAATGCTAACTCATCATTGTCTCCTTTTGCTTAAGACACATTTTTGGATAACTGATAAAATACAGTCTATTATATCATGAGAATTCTATCCACTGGGAAAACATACTTCAGGAATTGCATCTATTGGGCAAGTCATCTCACTTAATTTCTTCACAAGGACTGAATGTTACCCAAAGTAAAGCCTCAGCATTAATACTGACCAGTCCCCTTAATGTCACTAGCAATAAGCCAAGAAAACATCTATTTTGTAGTGGTCCTGTGGCACATCTATTATCTCATCTGTGATTAAGTGTTTGGTATACAACTTCTCTACGCAACTCTTTTATCTCATTGGGTGTTGTCATACTTAGCAAGATCATACTTTATACTTAGGACACTCTCACCTTAACTTCATAGTTCATCAGGTTTTCTTACTCGTATCATTCAAAAAGCAGCTGAAAAGAAAGTCTGTTTTTCAATCTTCCATTGACTAGACAGGAAACAGGATTTTGCCTCTGTACTCTATAGAATTGGAGATTATTCATTGGAAATGACTAGAATGGCCAGCTATGTCTCATTTTATCCAGAAGGAAATTGGATCCTAGCAAAATATTGTGACTTGATAACATTCACATACCAATGTCCAGAGTTGGGGTTTGAATTTAAAATCACTTTTTTCATTATACTACATATTACCTCCTGTACTTAACTCCTTTACAATTCACGAAGATGAGTCTTTCTGGTTTTAAATTCTTTATACTGTGCCACCTAGCTGCCCCTTACTTCAAATCTGGCCTCAGACTATTATTATCTCTGTAACCCTGGGAAAATCATTTAATCCTGTCTGCCTCAGTTTACTCATCTATAGAATGAGCTGAAGAATGAATAGCAAGTTATTCCATTATCTCTGCCAAGTAAACCCCAAATGGGGTCACATAGAGTCAGACATGACTGAAATGCCTAAATATGAACACATACAAATATGAAGCATTATAGAAATGCTTAAGAAAAAATTTACATTTACTTGCTTTTTTTTTCAGTTGTCTTTAAATTAGAAGCTTCAAATAAAGACTTTAAAGCCTAAAACTTGAAGTCCTGTACAATGTCTCTAAATTTATTTCATAATGGTTCCATTCATGAACTCTATTCCATCTAAACTAGGTAATTAAATTATTCTACCTTGAGCATGTTGTATACATTCCTATTTCTGTGATACTGCACATACTATTATCTATTTGGAAGACCCTTCTTCTGAACCAATGCCATCTGTTGTAACTATCTATCCATAAAGATAGTGATCAAATTCAGGCCAATTAAGTAATTATTTGTATGTGTGCCTCCTCTTTACTAAATTATAAGCTCATTGGAGGCCAGGAAAATATCTTATTTATTTTTCTGTGATCTAGAAGAATGCTTTGCATAAATAGACAAAAATGTGTATTTGAAATCTAGGATTTGTGCATGGTGTACAAAGAAAACATTAAGTGCTTGTTCAGTGGTTGATTGATTAAAGAAATGAGACTTATTTGTTTTATAAAAGGTATAAATATAAATACATTAAATTTGTGACATTTTCTTAAATGGCAAAACATACATTCCAGTAATGCGGAAATGAATGAAAAAAAATTTTATAAGTCCTCCTTTGAAATGACCTTTGAATTCAGTGAGTAGGACAGCACAGACTAGCTAACTCAATTTAATTCAATAAGCATTTAAGTACCAATGATATGCAAAGTACTGTACTGGAAACTGAAGAAACAAGGTAAGAAAATGGCATAATCTCTACTCAAAAGGAGTTAAAATTTGACTTGATAAGACACAGCATATACAAAGATTAGTACAATTCAATTTCAACTTGCTTTATTTTGCCATTTTTTGACACCTACTTTGTATATACTAGATTCTAGAGCTACAAAGACATGGGGTGGGGGGGAAGCCCCTGTCCTCGAGTACTTACCTCCACAATAGGACTAGGGTGGAAATTATATATATATATATATATATATATATATATATATATATAAACCACATACTGAAAATTAGAGTTGGAGAAGATGCAAATAATGGAGATGGGAAGGGCTATCATAGAAATTTTCAATAAAACATGTAGCACCTACTTGGAGCCTTGAACTAAGAAATGAATTCTAAAAAGCAATGATGGCCAAAGAGTATATTCTATATATAAGGTATAGCACATTCAAATATATGGAGGTGGGAAGTGAAGGGCTGCATTCACTGAAAAATTACTTTAGAGGAGTAGTTTCACTGAAACTTTTTTTTAAAAGAGTTTTTGAAGAGGAACATGATAGAAGGAAGCTATAAAAGTAAGTAGGAGTTAGATTATGGAAAACAAATAAATGAGTTTGCCTTTTAGATTATGGAGAACAGATAAAGGAATTTGTATTTTATTGTAATGCAGTGATAAGAAAAGCTGAAGATTTTTTGAGTAGGTAATGACAAGTTCCCTTCTGGGCCTTGCAAAGTTTCCTTTTTTTGGGCAGTCTAGTGGAGGAAAATGGGAAAACAATTTATAAGCTATTACAATAGTAGCCCAAGTGAGAGGTTATGAAGGACTGAAGACTGGTATTGGAGAGAAGACAGATGCAAGAAATATTGTGGAAATGGAATTGACAAGTTTGTTCAGGTGTTTGCGGGGTAGACTGAAAAAGAGAGAAAAATTCATAATGAATCCAAGTTCATGAACTTGAATGAGATGATATTATTATCCACATTTTATAGATGAGAAATAAAGCACACAGAATTTAAACAATTGGCACAGGATCACAGAGATGATTTAAGTGTTTGAATTCAAGTCTTTAGGACACTAGATCCAGCACTCTTCTTACAAAGGGCAAACAACAACTGCTTCACCTGACTATTTCAAGAAGGTAGATCTAGATTAGTTGATTAATCCTTTGCAGGGAAGGGAGAGAACAAATATGACTATTGTAATTTGAGTTTTAAATGTAAACCAAATGTGGATTCATCTATGGCATCAATATCTTTGTTCTCTTTTTATTTCTTTCTCACTAGGTTTTGGTTCACTCACTACAATCTCTACTCATGCTGGCAAGTTTTTGACAGGAAATGGGAGAGAATGCGGTTGGGAAGAGTACCCAAACTGGAGAAAAAGTCCCCAAACATATACTACACATTTATTACCCACTTTTCTCAGGGTCTTGGGATAAATATAGTGTGGGAAAGATATGTGTACTATTTACAATTGTAGCTTCTGAGCCCCAATTTATGTGCTTCCCATTTAAACAAACCAACAGTTGATGATGCTACAAATTCATAAACATGAAATATATTTATAATTGAAATATTTATATTATATTTATTATTAACGACACAATCACTCACAAATTATATTTATTAACAGAAGGCAAAGCATATATCATATATGATATAGTGACATGTATTATATAATCATCATGAAATGATAGTTCACTTATAAACTTGAATTATATTCCCCATGAACTCCATGGTGAAGAATGGGCATAAACTTATAAGAATATAGCAATAAAGCACATGAATAGAAAACTCATATGGTCCAGGAGAACTCACAGTTTTGGTCTTGCTCTCCTTCACCATGACAGGCAAAACTTTTCCTTCTGGACGTCTACATTTTTTTTTTCTAATGGGTAAAGCCATTTCTTTGTCACTCAAACAGCATGACAAAACTTTTTTTTTTTTTTTTTTTCAAACAGAAGTACTACAGTTTTTCAGAGATGTAATAGCCTTAAGTCTGGGATCATCTGGTTTGCATGTCAGGTCCCTTGACTAAACTTTAAAATTGTAGTAAACTCTTTTGGTAAAAAGCAGTTTTATCAAGCCATAAAACTATAAATTACTCAAATTTGCTGTTTGGAATTTGAAGTTTCCTTCTCTCAAGCCAGAGAAGATTGTAGAAGACAATATAAACTTTGAAGGGTTTTCTTCTCTCTCTAACTGTAGATGGTGCTACAGAGCAATGTAAGCAAGTCCAGCCAACTCTTCACACACCAGGAGGATTCTACTGTCTTTAATTAGTTTTCAGTAGCTGAAAGATCCTTCAATGAGTTCTCAAGAGCAATTACAAAGTATATCTGGCTACAACTGGTTCTCTCACCTAGGGGCTTCAATAGCTACTCCACTTTCTGTTTCTTCTACACTCTGCTTCTTTCAGGTAACACGTCTTCTATCTCTGTCATTAGCATCTTTCTTTTGCCATTTTCTGTGTATTTTCTTCCCTAGGTATCTGGCTTCTTGTGCATCAAATCAGGCCCTCATGTGTGGTGCTCTATTTATACTTTGGGTTGAAAAACCACAGATCCCAAATTTTTGTTAGGTATGACACAGACAATATATAATTCTTGCATAATCCCCAAACTGTTCTTTCAATTTACAGTTTCTCAGTTAGAATCTTAAATGCCTTGGAAACTGTAAGGCATAAACAAGCTGATAGAAATTAATGCATTGAAATCATCCTTACCTTCAACTGGTACATGCTTTCAACCAGGTTCTCTCAACTAGTCTCTATCTCCCCTGAAATACTTTTATCTGAAGGGCTACTCTTCTCATCAAGCTATTTTTTTTCTTGACCTTTACACAATTGTTCTTTTCTGATCTGTTCAGTAAACAAAATATCCACATTTAAAATGGGTACTACCTTACATCCAAAATCCAGTATCTAAAATATTTATTCAGATTAGGCAGGTAATTGGTGAAATTCTATATAATATACAATTGATGAAAGTTCAAGTTTATAAAACATTAGCATAAGACAAGTTTTCCAGCTGCTTCTATGTGACTAAAATTCAGTGACACAAACCCTTAAGTAAAAAAGGACTGACATAAAAGTTACAAAGTGAACCCCTTGAGAATTAGGACACCTGGAAGAAATGCCAATCCCCAACAACTGGGATATAAGCAAACAGAAATAGCAATAGCACAAACAATAACAACTGACATAGCACTTCAAATTTTGAAAAAAAAAAACTTTGCACATATTGTCTCATTCGATCCTCAGAAGAACTGTATTACAATTTTTTAAAAATCTCAATTATTAAAAATCAGTTTGTCAAAATCCAAATGGAGAGATATAAGCATGGGGATGCTTATAGACCATCTGCTTAAGGTTATGATTGAAGCCAGGCTCTGTTATAGGGCTATGTTTCCATGTGGAGCCTGAGTAGGTCCATCTGCCAGAATTAGAGGGATTCAGAGACAGAGCCAAGCAGACCATTATACTGAGCCTATGGAACATTCTTTTTAAATACTCAATGGCAAATCTGTGTTCTATGAGGATGCATTTCATTCTGGTAATAGCCTAAAGTCATTCAAAAACAAGCCTTGAGCCAAAAGTGTACACACACACACACACACACACACACACACAAACACAATATATGTTTTGAGCGAAAAAAGTCAAAGGAAAAAATGAGAGTACAAAGGGACTATTTTCTTTTTAAGCTCTAATACATATTACTTTCATATTGTTTTACAAATAATGTATACTTTTTGTTATAATTATATTTTAATAATTTACCAAGAAATATAAAATTAAATTCAGTATTTACTACATATTGACTTATATAGTGGAAATGCCACACTGACTGAAGTCTAAAAACAAAGGTTCATATTCTCACTTTGCTATTTATAGTTTGTGTGACTGAGAAAATCACTGTTTCTCTAGATCTTCTTGAATTTTCTTATTTGCTAGTTGATTTGTTCAATAAATATTTATTGAAATACTAATGCCCTCAAGAAAATTGCATTTTATTTAAGAAAAACTACATTAACAGGTAGAGGTAAATACAAATTATGTGTGTGTATATGTATATATATATATATATAAAGTAATTTCATTGAGGACGCCACTAATAATTTGGGAGTAATTAGGAAAGGCCTCACATAGGAGATGACTCAAGTTTAACCTTTAAAGAAGGTAGGGAATCTGAGAGGTAAAAGTAAAAGTATTTTCAAGCATAAGAGATAGTCTAGCTAAAACACAGAAGTGAGAGATGTCAGGTATGGAGAAAAGAAAATCAGAAAGCTTGTATTCAATGTCAAATCTGAAAACATGAGATATGAGTCAACTGTAAATGGCTTTAAATGCAAAGAAAATTTGTATTTTCTCTAAGAGAGAAGAGAAAGCCATTGGAGATTTTTAGGGGTAAGGGTGATATAGCCTGATACTTTAGAAACATAAATTTGGTGACTGTGTGGAAAGTGTAGAGGGAAGGAAATAGAGGGAGGAAGATGAATTTAGAGATATTGTTAAAACACTATGGGAGAAAAATGTCAATGGAAATTGTAGAGGGAAGGAAATAGAGGGAGGAAGATGAATTTAGAGGATATTAAAACACTATGGGAGAAAAATGTCAAAGTTAGTGGAGAGAAGAGGATACACATAAAAAAGTTTATGCAGGTAGAAAGAAGACTTGTCTGTTGATTCTATGTAGTAGATGAGAGAATGAAGAATCAATGATTATTCTTAAATTACAAAACTGAGGTCAGAAGTGTCTTCAAAAGAAATAGGAAGTTTAGGGAAAAGGTGAACTTGGGAAAAAATGAAAAGGTCTTCATTTTTTAAAAAATAAACATTTATTTATTTTAACATTTTTTATTTTGAAATCTAATTTTTTCCTTACTCCATTCATTGAGAAAGCAAGCAATATAATATAAATTATACATGTAAGGTCATGCAAAACAGAAATCCATCTTACAAAAAAGCGTGAAAAATAAAGTAAATAAATAAGTATGCCTCAATTTGCACTCAGAGTTCATCATTTCCCAGAGATGGTAATCCACTATTTTTAATCATAGGTCCTTCAGGATTATTGTAGATGGTTGTACTTGTGAGAGTAGCTAAGCTTTTCATAGCTAATCAATATAATGTTGCTATCACTGTGTATAATGTTCTACTTGTTCTGCTCCTTTCATTTCATTTCATTCATATAACTTTTACCTGGTTTTTCTGAAATCATTTCCATTACCATTCCTTAAAGCACAATTATATTCCATTACATTTAGGCATTATAACTTATTCAACCATTCCCTAATTAAAAGGCATCACTTCAATTTCCAATTCTTTGTCACCAGAAAAAAAAAAAAAAAACTACTATAAATATTTTTTGGACATATAGGTCCTTTTCCTTTTTACTTACTCTCTCTGGCATATAAACTTAGGGATAGTGTTATTGGACCAAATGATATGAAGTAGTTTTATAACTTTTTGCAGATAGTTCCAAATTTTTCTCCAGCATGGTTGGACCAATTCACAACTCCACAAGCAGTGAATCAGTGTACCTATTTTTCCACTTCCCTTCCAGCACTTTTCATTTTTCTTTTGTGTCATGTTAGCCAATCTGATGAGTATGAGGAACATCTTGTAGTTGTTTTAATTTGCATTTCTTTAATCAATAGTGATTCACTGCATTTTATATGCTTTTAAAATATTGATTTCTTCTTCTGAAAAATACCTATTCACATCATTTGATCATTTATCAGTTGAGGAATGGCTCTTATTTTTATGAATTTTACTCACTTTCCAAATATTTGAGAAATGGGAACTTTGTAAGAGAAACTTACTGTTAAACTTATCACCCTTCTCTCTGTTTTCCTTTTAATTTTACTTGCACTGATTTATGTAAAAAAAATTAACTTCATGTAATCAAAAGTAAACCTTATACTTCCTGTGATCCTCTCTATCTCTTATTTCACCATAAACTTTTATTTATATATCTAACCAATAACTTTCTCTATACTCTTCTAGTTTGCTTATGTTACCATTTTTTAGGTCTAACTCATTTTGGATACTTTGTGCTTGAGATGCTTTTGGACATATAATTGAAGCTGTTCAATGGACAATTGATTGTATAGGACTGGAACTCAAAAGAGACATTAGTAATAGATATGAAGATTAGAGATATCATATGATATGATAGAGATAATATTTGTAAGCTTCTTTTCAAACCTTAGGGCATACATAAATATTATCTGTGTATATGATTAAATTAGAGAATAATACATATTGAATAATACACATCAACATAATTGAGTGCCAAATTGTGCTTTATAGATATAGAAGTCAGGAAGAGGATAACATGACGTTGCTATTAAGTAGAGGAGAACCTTTTGGAACTATAAGTCAAGGAATCTTAGAATTTAAAATGACCTCAAAGGTCTTATATTATAACACATACTGACTTTCTTCTAAATATAACTAACAAGTGATTACATAGTTATTGTTTTAAAACCTCCAGTTAGGCGAAAGCCATGCCTCCTAAAAAGGACCATTCTGCATTTGAATAGCTCTAATTATTAGATGATTCTTTATTAGATTAAATATGTTTGCCTCTGCAATGGCCATTTACTGTTCCCATTTTTACCTTCTGAGGTCAAAAATAAGTTTAATCTTTCTTCCAGATGAGGACCCTTCAAATGTAGACAGTGATTATAATAATATAGACAGTAAGTATAATAATGTAAACAAAAATAAAACTTTAAATTAGCTAAACTCAATGAATCTTAGACTTAAACATAAAAAAAAAAAACACAACAGTCTTCTTGGTACAGAGATGGAGGATCATGGCGGGGGGTGAAATATTACATATGTCTTTGTTTGGGGGAATTTTGCCAAATATTTTTGCTTTGTTAAAAGTGTTTTCAGATGGAGAATAAAATATAACTGTTGTAAACAAAAAAGCATTGAGGCAACTGTTTTTTTTTTTTCTTTTAAACAGAAAGTAATCATCATACAGCTCTTTTCTTTTTTTTTTTTAAATAATAGCTTTCTGTTTTCAAAATATATGCAAAGATGGTTTTCTACCTTCACCCATGAAAAAACTTGTGTTCTAAATGTTTCTCCCTCCCTTCCTCCATTCCCTCCCCTAGACAGCAAGTAATCCAATATATATTAAACCTGTGCAATTTAAAGACTCTCTTTTTATCAACTGTTTGCCATGCATTTACTAAAACCATTCAAGATTCCTTGAAATATTTTGAACAATTATGTTGCTATTTTGTTAAATTTAATATGTAGGTGAACATGTGTATGTATTATATATTTTATGTGTATATATATTTTATATACACATATATTTATATATGTTCATTATATGTGTATATGCATATACATACATACATACATATGTATTCTTCTCAAAACCAAATTTTACATACCAGAAGTTTCTTCACAATCCTCCTTCTTGTGTTTCTTTGCATAATAAAAATTAACTTGTTGATGATTACTAACTTCATAATTTCCATTTTAAAAGAAATATGTAACAACAAAGAAAACTAATAGCCATGAGTGGGATACATATGCACACTAAAGGTGTTTGCAGCTACTATGGAAAATGCCCAGTACAGAGTACAAATTGAAGTGATATTCCTTTATATATGGTGAAGGCCTCTAAATGTTGCTGTTAATGAATAGAATTGTGCTCATTGCCTCATCCAAGAACATTTCAGATCTTCCTGAATGAGATCTATAGCCTCTGAAAAAAGAGTACACCTTAATATCCTTGTCAGATGGATTATGATATGGAGGTTAGCAGGCAATTACAGATCTAGTCCATCAGTACATATTGTGGAGGCAAACAAATAGGTAACCTGTATCTTCCCTGTCTTGAAATGAGTAACTCCATCTTTTGGTTAACCTCCATTTCAGCATAAAAAAGACAATGTATCTATTCCTTTGTGTTTGATTTCTTTTTTCTTTCATTCTTGTTGTCTAGAACAGTTCATGAGAGAGAAATATAATTGTCCCTCAGAGTGAGTGAAAGATTATTAGTGTATTTCTTCTGCCTTACTTGTAAGGCTTAAAACAAACATTTTGCATATCTCAAACTCTACAAGTTCAAAAGAGAACAGACTGAGGGTTTAATATCTGAAAATCAATATAGTTCAAGGATTAGAGAAGCTTAGCAATAGAAAGGTTGCCAACATGTATAGATTATTTTAAAAGGAAGGTACTGGCATCACAAAGTCAGAGAGATTATTATTACTAAGACATGAAGTTATCATCTGTATCAATAGAAACAGTAATCATAACAACAAAACTATAACTATTTTGAAATATTGAGTAATGCTGTTTTAGCATCCATTTAGCATTGTAAAAAAAAAATGCTCAACTTATAATTGAGATTGAGATTCCAATGCTATCTCAAAAACTTTTTGATAGAGAACCATGGACAAAGCATTTACCATTTCAGTGCCCCAGGCAAAAGATAAAGATCAAAATAAGTGGAAGGATTTTTATCTTGGAAGAATTCACATTGATAAAATCAAAGATCTATGCCTCCTCAAAATTATTATCTTTGTTCTTCATTTCTCTAAACAGATAATCCTCCTTTTTATTCATGACAATTAGTACTATGGATATTTGCAGATGCCAATAAGTCTTTATGATTTATGATGCATTGCAACTTAGTGAATTTTTTGTTTTTGTTTAAAGGGTTATTTTATGGACCCAGGCAAATTGGTTATGATTCTGGCTTTGTGTGTTTAAAAGAAGTACATATGATAGATTGAAAAAGTAACCCAGCAAATTATAGGAGTTATGGAAGCTTAGCCAAAAGAAGGGAAATTGTTGGAAACAATGCAATTTAACGTTTTGTTTTTTTTTCTTTTCTTTCCTTTTTTTTTTTCTTTTTAGCTCTGAGTATTATTGGGGATGATGTCAAATTAACTTCTGTGGTTATCATAAGTAAGACTATAGGCTGAGTTCCAGTTTGGGAAAAAAGGAAGATTGTTTGTAAACACACGATTAAAAATTAAACAATTTGGTGGTTGAAATACATGCAAAATAATCTCCTGTTGAAACTCTGAAAGATTTTTTTGAAGTTTTCTCCCCACTTTCAGAAGAAAGAGGAGAAGGAAGAGGAGAACAACAAGAAGAAGAACAACTCAAGCAGAACAAGAATAAGAAAAGGAGAAGAAGAGGAGGAAGAGGAGAAAAAAGAAGAGCAAGAAAAAAAAGGAAAAAAGAAAGAAGAAAGAAAAAGAAGGAGAAAGAAGCAGAAGAGGGGGAGGAAGAGGAGGAGGAAGAGGAGGAGGAAGATAATCCAGTTGTTGATTGCACTATGATAAACATTGGAAATTATTTTGAATGGAATGGAAAGCATGGTGAGCATTCATGTGATAGTCAAGTACTGTTATTGAATATAACATGTTTAAATAAACTATTCTTGCTGTGTTTAGATTATGTAGGAGAAACTGTATTTTTAAATATGGGTCAACTAAGTCACACAAAGAGAGGAAATTGAGAGAATCCCTTCAAGTGTAGTAATCAGATTTCACAACAGGAGCCATAGATATATAGAAGATATATATGTATGTATGTGTATATATATATATATTCTTCCCAAGAGACTTTTCAAAGTCTCTTAGATACCTTTTGTTCAGCTCCTTTCTTACTCTGAGACCCCAATTCTTCTTACACTGGTTGTGTCTATATATATTAAAGAGGCCTGAGGATATATATTTTTTTATTTATAACTTTTTATTTAAAAGATATATGTATATATCTATGTATATAGATATATCTATGTACATCTATAAATATATATATATAAAAGATATATATAAAAGAAATATGCATTTCAGCATCAATAGTTGCAAAACCTTTTGTTCCAATTTTCCCCCTCTTCCCCACATCCCCTCCCCCAAATGGCAGGTAGACGAATACATGTTGAATATGTTAAATATAAAATACTTATACATGTCCATACAGTTATTTTGCTACACAAAAAGAATCGGACTTCAAAATAGTGTACAATTAACCTGTGAAGGAAATCAAAAATGTGGGTGGACAAAAATAGAGGGATTGGGAATTCTATGTAGTTGGTTTATACTCATTTTCCAGAGTTCTTTCACTGGATGTAGCTGGTTCGATTCATTACTTCTCTATTGGAACTGATTTGGTTCATCTCATTATTGAAGAGGGCCATGTCCATCAGAATTGATCATCATATAGTATTATTGTTGAAGTATATAATGATCTCCTGGTCCTGCTCATTTCACTCAGGATCAGTTCTTGTAAGTCTCTCCAGGGCTTTCTGAAATCATCCTGCTGGTCATTTCTTACAGAACAATAATATTCCATAGCATTCATATACCACAATTTATTTAGCCATTCTCCAATTGATGGGCATCCACTCAAGTTTCAAGTTTCTAGCAACTACAAAGAGGGCTGCCACAAACATTCTTGCACATACAGGTTCCTTTCCCTTCTTTAAGATCTTTCTGGGATATAAGCCCAGTAGTAGCACTGCTAGATCAAGGGGTATGCACAGTTTGATAACTTTTTGAGCATAGTTCCAAGACGCTTTTCAGAATGGCTGGATGTGTTCACAATTCCACCAATAATGTATCAGTGTCCCAGTTTTCCCACATCCCCTCCAACATTTGTCATTATCTTTCACTGTCATTCTAGCCAATCTGACAGGTGTGTAGTGGTATCTAAGAGATGTCTTAATTTGCATTTCTCTGATTAATAATGACTTGGAGCATCTTTTTATATGGCTAGAAATAAGTTTAATTTCTTCATCTAGGAATTGTCTGTTCATATTCTTTGACCATTTATCAATTGGAGAATGGCTTGATTTCTTATAAAGTAGAATCAATTCTCTATTTATTTTGGAAATAAGGCCTTTATCAGAACCTTTAAATGTAAAAATGTTTTCCCAGTTTATTGCTTCCCTTCTAATCTTGCCTGCATTAGTTTTGTTTGTATAAAAACTTTTCAATTTGATATAATCAAAATTTTCTATTTTGTGATCAATAGTGATCTCTAATTCTTCTTTTGTCATAAATTCCTTCCTCCTCCACAGGTCTGAGAGGTAAACTATCCTATGTTCTTCTAATTTATTTGTAATCTCATTCTTTATGCCTAGGTCATGAACTCATTTTGACCTTATCTTGGTATACAGTGTTAAGTGTGGGTCAATGCCAAGTTTCTGCCATACTAATTTCCAATTTTCCCAGCAGTTTTTGTCAAACAGTGAATTCTTATCCTAGAAGCTGGGGTCTTGGGTTTGTCAAACACTATATTATTAAAGTTATTGGCTATTTTGTCCTTTGAACCTAACCTATTCCACTGATGAACTAGTCTATTTCTTAGCCAATACCAAATGGTTTTGCTGATTGATGCTTTATAATATAATTTTAGATCTGATACAGTTAGGCCACCTTCATTTGATATATTTTTTTCATTTCCCTTGAAATTCTTGACCTTTTGTTTTTCCATATGAATTTTGTTGTTATTTTTTCTTGTTCATTAAAATAGTTTTTTGGGAGTTTGATTGGTATAGCACTAAATAAATAGATTCGTTTAGGTAGTATTGTCATTTTTATTATATTTGCTCGCCTTATACACAAGCATTTAATATTTTTCCAGTTGGTTAGATCTGACTTTGTGTGGAAAGTATTTCGTAGTTTTGCTCATATTTCTAGACTTTCCCTTGGCAGATAGATTCCCAAATATTTTATACTATCGGCAGTTACTTTAAAAGGAATTTTTCTTTGTGTCTCTAGCTGTTGGATTTTGTTAATGATGTATAAGAATGGTGATGATTTATGTGGATTTATTTTGTATCCTGCAATTTTGCTAAGGGTGTGGATTATTTCTAATAGCTTTTTAGTAGAATCTCTAGGGTTCTCTAAGTATACCATCATATCATCAGCAAAGAATGATAATTTGGTTTCCTCGTTACCTACTTTAATTTCTTTAATCTCTTTTGGCTGAGGGTATATTACAAAAATCTCTGAACTTGGCATCAGAAAACTTGAATTAAGTCCCATCCCACCACTTATACTATAACCCTAGGCCAATGACTTATCTTGCATCTCAGTTTCTTTGTCTGTCAAATAGGAATGATATTTGCACTGCCTGAGTCAGAGGATGGTTATGAGAACCAAATAAGATTATACATGTGAAGTGAATTCAAAGTATTAAATAAATGGAACTTTAATTTAGAGGGATCAGATTTACTATTCCTTTGGCATGGGAACTCCTGAAGAGGATCTTCCTTCCACTAATTCAGGTTTGCAAATACTACAGCTTGAAGAATTGTCAGGAGTACTGAGAGGACCACTGAGTTATCAAAAGGTTAGAATGTATCAGATGGAAGACTGAGACTCAGTTCTTCCTGAATCTGAGGCAGGCTCACTATATGTGCTTCCTCTCAAATATGCTTTATTATTATTAACTGTTAACAACAAATTAACTGATCACTTCTGTGCTTTTTAAAAATAACTTGATTATAACAAGCAATCTGACTAATTTTTCCTCACTAATTTGGCCAATTGTTTTTGGAGTTATGTTAACATACTCTGCAACAAGAACAGTGTTTGCTTTATCAACCTCAGAGTGATGTTTTAGGGAAAATAGTAGACCATAAAATGGGCTACAACTAAAGTTGTGAGAGTTGGAGATGATCTCCACAAAAAATTGAACAAACAATGCAAAAAAGTTTATTGATTTTTTAATAACTTGTTTTAATTCTTTATACATGAGTCTAAATACTATAAATGAAATTCCTGAAGGGAGAATATAGAGGGCGCAAGCACCATCCAAGAATAAGGATTTTGGAGGCAAAGGGTACAGCTGTATCTGAGACAATATAAGCATCTATAAGCATCTACTCTCCAGGAATTGGGTTCATTGGTCTTCAGACCATATCAGGAGGAGGAAACAGGGCAGTGATCATCCTTCAGAGAAATTGTCCTTGGATTTGGCCCACTTAGCTCTTCCAATCTTTGTCATTCCTAGTTCATGCTAGAGACATCTGGTTTACACTTACTTTCACACCAGAGAAAATCAAGGAGGCTAAGGAAAAGAATAGATTTTATAGGAGAATAACGGATTCTCACTCAGCTTCCTATATTTAATTTGCTTATTCCTGATATCAGATGTAGAGAGAAGCTAGGGATTGTCTAACACTTAAATGATTACTTCAATAGGGAATTAGAATTCTATGGAGAAAAAAAAAGATTCTGGAAAATATCACCATGGGCTGTTGGATAAAGAGCATTTAGAAGGAATGTATTTAGTGTCCAGGGAAGAGATAATCTGCCACAAGTTCACTTTATGGGTATCAGATCCAGTTCTTAAAAAATATCACAGAATGTTTTGACATCTAAAAAAAACTGTTTTTGTACATATGCTTTTTCACCAGAGGTCTTAACCTATTGTTCAAAGATCTTTTAAGGGCCTATGGGTAAATTTCAGGAGATCTATGGACTTATCTAAGAAAAATATACATTATTGTTTCAATATAACTGGTTTCTTTTTTTAAAAAAAATAACATTTCTTTTGCAATTCTTTCTATTTTATTTTATGCATAAAATTATTCCGAGAAAAGTTCCATAGGATTAATTAGATCACCAGAGGGGTGGAACACAGAGGAAAAAGTTAAAAACCCTTCCTTTACACAGCCAATCCAATTCTGGTCTTGTTTGGGGAGCTTGTTACCTCTTTCTGACCAATAGGTTAATAGCCAGTGCACTAATAGGAGAAACTGAGTCAATATTTCTGTTGTCCTTAGAAGTACTCCTCATATCATAATCTCTTTTGTTTGCCCTCCACCCCATTCCATAATTTCAACAATAGTCTGACTAGTCGTAGTATCATAGATTCAGAGATGGAAAGGACCTCAGAGACCTTTTAAATCAACTCCCTTTTACAGAAGACACAATTGAAATACAGAATGTTGAATATTTTATTTAAGGTCATATAGCTACTCAATGTCTGAGGCAAAATTTCAACCCCAGGTCTTCCAAACGCCAACTCTAGTGTCCTATCCACTATACAATGATGCCTCTGGGTGTTTGGTATTTACTTAAATTGAAAATAATTTTTTACATTCCTGTAATGAACAAATACCAGATAACAATCTGCAGGATAAAGATGGCAAAATCAAATAGAAAGGCAGAAATTATGGAAAAGATTATCTCAATTTTTTTTTAAAAAGAGGTGTTTAAATGTATAAATGAGTAAAAATCATCATGTGCAATTGACAGTGTACTAGATATCATGAAAAAAAATTGATGTGATGTAATTAGAGGTGATGAATCATAAATACACTGAGCATTAAAAGCTAAACAGTAGTGTAAGTTGAATAATAGTACAAGATAAGGCATCAAAATGACACAGCAGAGCCTACAATCAGGAAGAACTGAATTCAAATCCAATCTTAGGCGCTTACTAGTTATGTAGCAAGTCATTTAAACTGGTTTGCCTCTGTTTTCTCATCTGTAAAATGAATTAGAGAAGAAAACAGCAAACCATTCTAGTATCTTTGCCAGGACATCTCCAAATGGAGTCATTAAAACTTAGACACAACTGAAAATGACTGAACACCAACAACAAGGCAGAAGAAAGTATCAAATTGCTCTCTTATGAGTAGGAGAGACAACAGATATTGAATTCAAAGGAAGGCCAAAATATTTGAATTGGTGTGATCTGGGAAGATGCCAGTTGAGTTGAACACTGAAGTATGAGGAAGATTCATATAGGTAAGGAGAAGGCTATTCTAAGTAGGTAAGACAGCAAGAACAAAGACATGTAGGCAAGGAAGTATATAGGAAATAACTCATTCTGGCTATTATTGTAAGATAAATTTTAAAATAATCATAAGAAAAAAGGGTAAGTTGGAAGTATATTAGAAGGGTTTAGAATACAGATTTAGACTGTAACCTACAGTAAATCAAATGATTAAATTATAGAGGGAATGATGAGAAATGTCTAAGTCATCACCACTGGAGTGATTTAAATTGATATTTTAAGCAAATGTAACCTGATGATACTGTGTGAAATTAAATGTAATGGAAGATAATGCAGACAAGGAGATTAATTTGGTAACTACAGAAGTAGATGGCATCATGGATAGAGCACTGGGCCTAGAGCCTGAAGACTCATCTTTATGAGTTCAACTATGGCCTCAGACACTTACTAGCTATGTGACTCTAGGCAAGTCATTTAACCCTGTTTGCCTCAGTTTTCTCATCTGTAAAATGAGCTGGAGAAGAGAATAGAAAACTGTTTCATCATCTTTGTGAAGAAAACCCCAAACAGGGATATAGTGTCAGTCACAAGTGAGATTGACACAAAACAACAAACTGGAAGGATGGAGGTAATAGAACATAACAAAGTCAGCTGAATAAATCAGTTTATGAAGGTTTTTTTTTTAAGAAGTATTGACGTTTTTGGGTACTGCTCAAGTAGTAATATATAAAAGGGAAAATGAAAATATTATTCTACACCTTGTCAGGGAGAATCACTAGATTTATCTAAACTGGATCATCTAAACTGGAATGAATGAGGTTTCTGTATATGATACAGAGAAAGATCAGGTGGATGAGGACTGAATCTTGGTAATGCATTACATTTGATTGATGGAAGGGGAAAGAAAAACTAGAAAAGTCATCAGATAAGTAAGAAAACAATTGTATGATATATTTAGTATCTAGAATACAGTAAACATTCATTTGAATTAAAATATTAATGCCAACATTAATATTAATGGTACATATTAATATATTAATTTGAATTGAATATATTTTAAAATCATGAATGAGTAGAATAACAGTTAATGAGCTAAAAATGACTGATAAAAGAAAGGGGAATGTGATTATATAAATATATTATATATATATATGCATATATTGATCCAGGCATGTAATTTTATTGATGTAATGAATGCCAAAGCTATAAACTCCCTTTACCAATGCAAATTTGTAACATATTTGTAAATTAATAAATAGTATATTCTGAGACTGGTCTTCATTTCCTTTCTTCTTAAATTCAGGCTTCGTCTTCTCTTTGTTTCACTATACTGTCTCTATGATAATATAACAAATTTATTAATGCATATATTTTATGTTCATGTAAATAAAAATATATTAATATAAGTTGAATTGAACAAGTGAAATTTAACAGTTAGCATTATGAGGTTAGAGAAGATTTGTAAAGGTTAGAATCTCAAAATTATCTCTTGTTATTGAAAAGAGGCCATTCAACTTGCACCCCAAAACTTCAATGATAGAGAACTCATTATTTCATAATGCAACATATTCTATTTTGGATAGTTTTAATTGTTAGCACGTATATATCTTAATAATTCTCACCTAGTAGTCTTCTTTCTATCCTCTGGAACCAAATAAAGCAAATATAATCTCTAATATAATCCCAAATATAATACCTATTCCATAAAACCGAAAAAGTCTTTAAATACTTGAAAAAAGCTATCAAGTCTCCTCTAAGTTTTCACTTCTGTAGGCTAAACATTCCTAGTTCCTTTAACTAGTTCTAATACAACAATGACTAATTTTAAGTATCAACATATAATCCTTTAAAAATGACATATTCTATTTGTCTGTTATACATAGTCTTATTTTGTGGTTTGTTATCCTAAAATACATACACAGATAGCCTCTTAATACCCTTCTTCAACTCTACCACCCTTTTAAGATATTATTATCTCTCTTCTCTACTTTACTGACAAATTCTTAGAAAGAAATCTACATTCATTGCCTCCACTTACTCACCACCCACTCCCTATTCAAGCCCTTACAGTCTGACATCATTCACCACCATTGTCCTAAAATATCTTTCTTTAATGTTATTAAGGAATGTCTTAGTATCACATCCCTTGGTCTTTTCCCCCTTGTTCTCATAATCATTGTCTTCTCTGTTTAATTTGACATTGTAGATGATCCTCTGTTTCTTGGTGCTCTCTATTCTTTTGGCTTCCATAAAACTGTACTTTCACATTTCTCCTTGTATCATTCTGACTAATCAATGCTTCTTTATCTCTTACTTAATCTTCATCTTTTTTCAGTGTACTAAAATGTTACTTCAACTCCCTTTTTTTCTACTCATGTACTATCCCTGGGTAATATATTGCAACAACCTTAATTTATCTCTCCTATATAAATCATTCTGAAGCACTTTTTCCTATCCTCAGAACTCCATTTTGTCTCATATCTCTGAGGATGTTATTGAATTTCTCCACCTGGTCATCCTTCTGGTGCTTCAAAACTAATGTTTAAAACTGAATGCAACCTGTATAAAACTAAACCTGTCTCTTACTCTTATAATATTTCTGTTCATGACAGCACCATCTTCTTCATTCAACAGTAACATTGTTCATCTTTGATTCTTCCATCTTTCTCAATTTTACATTCTAGCCATTGCCAAGTCCTTATTTATTAGAGTTCTATCTCAGTAATATCTTCCGCATTTGTTATTATCTCTTCTCTCAAAGTATAACTTTCCTATTACATACAGACTCTCATCTATTCCTAAGTTGCATGTCACTTTTGCAATGTACCTCCTATATTGCTTTCTTAGGAATCTTCCTAGCACATTTGTATGATCATTTAACATTTCTACCCTACAACCTTTAGCAAACATTAGATAAAATGGTACATGTACAGAAAGCCTTTCTTTAACATGATCCAAAAGATGTAACTAAAACCAAAATCAAATACTATATACAAATACTAAATACAATGATGAAAAAAGGGAACTTTTCTAATAATTATGGGTAGAAAGCAAGGGTGGTCCTTCTCTCCAACACAAGTTGATTTAGTTTTAAGAATGCTAATATAGTATTAAGGCAAAAGAGATAAGTTAAAGAAACAAATTATCAACAGAGTGAAGATAAAATTATCCATTTGAAATTACAATTTATTTAGGAAAACTTAAGAGTTAAAACAATGGATATGGGATCAGCTGGATTAAGGAAGTCTTGTGTCTCTTCACTGCCTGACAACAATAAGGACATCAATAATAATAACAAATCATTAATAATAAGAGAAACTTAAATTATGAGAACTATGAGGTTTCATCCTTCACAGTAGCAAAGATGATAAAAATGACAATACATAATTTTGGAGATATTGTGGGATAATAGGTACACTAAAACTGTTGGTGGATCTATGAATTGGTTTGACATTTCTGAAAAAAAATTAGAATGGTGAAAAATCACTAAACTTCATATCTTTTGACCCACTTATCACACTACTATCTAGAAACTCCAAGAATGTCAAGGACAGAAGTAAAAGTCCCATACATTTAAATATATTTAAAATAGCACTTTTTTGTGGTGACCAAAAAATAAGCCAACTAGAAATGAAGAGTGTCCATGATTAAATAAATTACAATATTGTTTCAGAATATTGGAATATTGTTACAGAATTACAAAACCAGCAATTACAGGGAAGAAATGGAGCTCAGCAGACAAGTTCAACTTACGCTCAAAGAATTTTACTTTTTAAAAGATTAGACAAATGAGCTTTCATTATTAGCTTGAAAATTTTCAATGAAGGAGAAATCATTAACTCTTGAAGCAGCTCAGTTTACTTTTGGGTAGGTTAAATTGGGTAGCTAAGTTGTAAAGTAGATAGATCACTGGACCTGGAATCAGGAAGATCTGAGTTCAAATCTGGTTTCAAATATGTATCAGCTGCGTGACCCTGGTCAAGTCATTTAATCTCTATTCACTTCATTTCTAGATTTATAAAATGGGGACACACTGGAAAAGAAAATGGAAAACCTCTCTAGTATTTTTGCCAAGAAAACCCCATGGGAAAGTTTATGGCATCACAAACAGTCGGATATGACAAAACAACTTAACAACAATAAAAGTCACTGCATAATGACTACGATTTTGCACTATGATGACATTTTTGCACAATGACTAATTTATAGGTTATGACTTGATTGCTCTGATTTAAAGTAAGTATAACCAAAAGAACAATATGTACAATGGCTATATTATTTTAAATGAAAACAATAGACAGTTAAACTCTGATTATAAAAAACAAATTTCGTCCCAAAGCACTAAGCAGCATAGTGACTAGAACACTGGGCTTGGAGAGAGAAAGAGCTGAGTTCAAATTCAATATTAGATACTTACTAGCTCTGGGATCCAGGGCAAAATGCAATCTTTGTTGATATCAATTTCCTCAACTATAAAATTAATAACTTACCATTCAAAGTTGCGTAAAGTTCTTAACACAGTACCTGACACATGGTAGATTCTGTATAAATGTTTATTTCTCCCTCTTCTCCTATCATCCTAATGAAAAAACATACCTTGCTTCTCTCAATAGAAAGGTGACATACCACACACACACACACACACACATACACACACACACACACACACATTACTGAATGAGGCAGTATGGTACATTGAAAAGAAAGTTAGTTTAGAGTTCAAGTTTCAGCTTACCTACTTATTACCTGTATGGTCTTATGCAAGTCATCAAACTCAATTTCCTCATCTGTAAATTAAAGAAATGGGATGCAATGACCTATAAGGTCCCATACAACCCTGAAACTATAATTAATTCTGTGAATACAGCTTACACATATTATATATGCATATATATATACACAATTTACATATATATATCATCAGATGTAGCCTTAGAATTGTTTTACTTAAATGCTTTTTCTTTAATGTGGGAAGTGATATATATGAAGAGCCCTATATTCTTGGATGAGTTGGAGCCTGCTCATGTAGAAGAGCTGATTTAATTTCCACATGAACATTTCCATTTCAGAATTCACCAATGCTACAAATAAGGACTTGGTTTATTGTTTTGTTGATTGCAAGTAGTGGAGAAAATATTAGTGGTGGAGATATAATTTTAAAACGTTTCTTATGTCCTATTTTTCCAGAGAACTAGTACCAACCTGCCTCTGCCTGTAACAACAAAAAGCATCAATATAACTTAAACAAAGATAAAAATGCTTTAATACATTGCTTACTGAACCATATGTGAATTTCTTGTTCTGGAATTTGAGGCCTTCCATAGTTCAATCTATTAACTAATCTGATATCATATTGTTTTTCTTCAAATATTCTGTGCTTTAGTTTACAAATATTCTATAGTTTAATTCATATATTCTGCCTTTCATCCTACTGCTCTCTCCCATCCTCATGTTTTTTTTTTTTCACACTATCATTGAATTATGGAATAGTCCCCTCCTCCTTTTAACCCACCCCCTCCAACTCTTTTCATTAATGTGCCATTAAATTCCATGAAAATGCATCTGAGTACCCATCCCAAATACAAATTCCTCCCCTTCCCTAAAAACCTTCTTCCACTCCCCATTCCCGGGTGATAGTGATCCTTTCTTGTTCAAATATCCCATAAATTGCCTGGATCTCTTCATTGTATTTATTCTTTGTTCATGCCTTCATTTAGTTATAAGCTCCTAGAAAATACAGATAATATTGTCTCTTTGTGGTCCTAGCATAGGGCCTTGCACATAGTAGGCATTTAATAAATGTTTATTGAACAATGATTGTTATATTTGATATTACTATACATACTCTTCTTTTTCAAAACTAAAGATTTCCTTCATTTCCTCAGATTACTGTCATTTCTACTGAATATCCACTCAGACCATTCAAACAGATTTGTTATTAATGTATAAAGCAGATTTGTTTTTTTAACCCCCCAGAAGACCACTATTAGCAGGTCTTACATGTTGTCTCCCATGTCAGAATATAAGCTGTCTGAGGGCAAAAACTATTTCACTTTCGTTTTTGTTTCCCCAGTGCTTATCACAATGCCTGATCTGTGATAAGTTACTTACTGTGTTTCTTGCTTTTCACCTTTTAGAAGTCAACGAAAAAAAGGCTCAGAGTAATGAAGAGGACAGAAAGCAACCTTAGAGTTTACTGGATTAAGTCACTTTGTGATTCTGGACAAATCATTTAATTTCAGACTACCCCCCAAAATTACTCTTAATTCCAGAGCAGTTGTGGATAATTCCAGAGCAGTTCCATTAGTAGATGGAATTTTCTCATCAGCTAGTTCTCTATATCTTTGAGAGTCTAAGTTCCCACATGTATACAAATATACAAATCAAATTGATGATGTTCTAGAATTTTATATATCTGGATATGAAAAGTTCTATTAGGATGATAGAACCTCCTGTGTCACCTCTACCATTTCACAAATAGTACACTGAGAATTATTATTGCCTCAGATCTTCATCTTCACTATCTTGATCATACTTGGGGTTGGGTCCCAGGAAATTACCTTACTGCCTCATATTCAAAATCAACAGCATAATTTGTTTGGCCTTGCTCTAAACTACACTACCGCATTTTAAATCTTTCCTTGTGAGCATTGTTAACCTTACCTAGCAAGGGAACTCTGCCAGGTACAGCAAAAACACCCTGAATAATAGAAGCATCTCTGTGTGTTTATTCTGATTCATTCTTTTTTCCATAGTATCCAATCAGGTCTTGTGGCAAGTAACAGATGTTGTTAATAACACAGCATGGGCCACCATTATGCCCATTTTCTCAAGAGTGCAATTGAAGGATTTTCTGTAAATGTAGTAACAAATGACAAATTGTTCGTGTCTATTTTCATGAAATGTTTTGACTGCTGAAGTTGTTCTATAGCAGTTCATTAAAGGACTCATAAAATATGTAAGTTTACATTTTATAAAAAGATCATCAGGAATTCCTTGGCTGATAGTTTTCTTTCTATTGAGCATCTGTTTCCTATTTTCCAAAGACTTACAACAGTGGATGTCGAGTTGTATTTTAAGAATAGTTGATCTAAGTGGGATGAAAAACATTGCAATTTCTTATTAAAGTTTAGTGTCCTACAAATACAATGTCCTTTCTCTCAGATTGCAACCAGCAATGTGTATGTATACATCTGCACTCAAAATATTAAAAAATGATAAACACTTGCCGATATAATCCATCTGGTCTTCCATCTGCATAATTATGTCTTATTTTTAAAATTGGAGCATGGATTCAGCTCAACCTCATACTTAGTGGGAAAATGTGCTCCTCTTGTGAATAGGCAATGATGAATGGCTGACTTCCTTGTCATTGGAATATAATAATCCTGTCCCATTGTCCCTTAAAGGTACAGGTCCTGGGTAACCATCAAAAATGGTATTTCATAATAAAGTACAATAGACTTAATCTGCAATTGTAGTTAAATTAAACTTGCTGAAACTCTGAGAGTTAGACTAAATATTTGGCCAAAGATCACCAAGAATTTAATTCTATTAAACTGTTAAAGTATTTTGGTTGCATTTTCCCATTTCCTTCTATGGTTTTTACCACTGAAGGTATTTAACCTTCAATTCTAACTTACACCCAACAGTATACTGGCACCAAGCATGTCATAGTATTACAGGACTATAGATAGCTGGTTGATATGATCTGAAAAAGATCTCAAAAACCAGCTAGTCCAAACTTTTTCTTTTACAGATGAGGAAATTGAGGTCTACAAAAATAAGTGGCTTCCCCATAGTTATATAGAGTTGGTATTTCAACTGAAGCTTTCTGAGCCCAGAGTTAGCTTCCTCGATATATTGCATCAAAATAGATATAATCCCATTTTAATTGAGTGGTGCCACTGAACTGAATTCTTGCCCAAATATGCTACTTCTACTAAGGGTGGGGTTTGGGGTTTTGCATCTCTTTCTCCTTCCCTTTTACTTAACTCATTTCAGGAATTGTAACCTACCTCTAAAGCAATTGCTTCCCAATTTAACCTCCCTCTTAGATTTCTTGATGATGATTGTTTGCCTATCTGAACTTCTGACTATAATCTATTATCAGTATATATCCAATATATTTCAATGTTATGTGATAACTGCCTCATTGTCTCATATGGCATGTCAGAATAGACAAAATGCTGGAATTAGAGCCCAGAGAAGACCAGATTTGAAACCTATCACCATTAATTATATTTTCTGTATTGTCCTGAGCAGTCAAAGAATCATGGGATTTGAGTTAGAATAAAATCTATAGGTCTTAAGGTCCAGGATGTAATAAATACTTATGCACTATGTCTAGGCAAGAATGTTCACTAGAATTCCTTGGTGATCAAGCTTTTATTTGGAGACTACTAGAAAAAGGAACCTAATGTCTCCCAAAAAAGCCCATTCCATTTTTCAAACAGTAAGTAAATAAACTTATATTAACTAATTACTATATACCAGGCAATGTGCTAAGCAATGGTAACAAAAAGACAAGAAGAAAGTAAAACAAACCAGTGGGTACCCTCAAAATAAGAATAGCTTGTTGTTTGTCTTTATTTTCAAAGAATACCAGTGACATCAAAAGGATGATGTCCTGATTCATCATTTAATAAGGCAGTATTACACAAAATTGTCAGCCTCATTCTCTCTTCCAAGATCATTGAAGCCTATTGGCAAGACAAATGTTAAGATAACTAGCAATGACCCTGAATGCAACATAAACCTTGGTTTTTCCACATCAACATCTTTTCCCAGGCCTCAGTTTGTCTAAGGCAAGGTCCAGTGACTAAGGGTTGGGAAAGAATTGAGACAAAAGATGTCCCAATTTGCCATCATGAAAATTTCCATTTGTGAGGGGTAGATCCTCCAAATTTTACAGAAAAAAATATCTTCCAGTGAAGAGGGCAACACATAAAGGAAACTGAAAAAGGAAAGGAAAGAAGGATGAAGGTACTCAGCCTGGGGGATTATAGAGAAAGTTCAAGAAGAGAGTCAGAAGTATAATTGAGAAAGGAATAAATACTTAGGTGACCTGGTAGTCCACTTTAAATCAGAGATTCTGTGAGGAAACAACCAATCAAAAAGTAGGGACATTTAAGAGTGGAGATTACTTCCATTGTGTGAAATAAAAGACTGGATTAAGGGACATTGTATAGATAATCCAGAAGGGAAATAAAACGTGTAGCAAAGAAAGAAATGAAAAGTAATAATTCTGGACAATTTTAATTATAAGAGAATTGGTCTTTATATTAAAACCAAAGCTGTCACTCAGTAGCTTCCACCCATCACTGGTAGTTTATGTCCAAGCAGAGCAAGTTTAACCTCTTTTTCACATAATTGTATTCTAAATACTTGATAACATTTGTCAAATTGTCTCTGAGTCTTCTTTTCTAAATACAACATTACTTTCTCCAACAAAAGTCTGCACAACATTTTTTTCCCTACCCTTGGTTACCTTGCTTTTAATACTCTGAAGGTAATCAACATGTGATTTAAAATGTATTATCCTAAACTGAGCATCATAAATCCAGATGTGGTCTGTCCAGAGCAGAGTAAAGCAAGACTATTATCTGCCTCATTCTCTATATTATGCTACTCTATATTATACTACTGCCATATCACAGGATTGATTTATATGGGGCTTATTTGTCATTAAAACATAGTTACTTTTCAAACAAACTGCTAACTATTCATCCTTCTCCCACATATACTTATAAAGTTGATTTTTAAAAACTCAAATAATGATTAAATGTTTTACATGTTTCCCTATTAAATTTAATCTTAGAATAGGCCCAATATCTCCACCTTTCAAGACAGTTTGAATCCTTATTCAGGCTTCCAAAAAGATATCAATACCTCACAACATTTATTCATCTTGGCATTTGATAAATATACCATATATGATTTCCTCCAGTTCATTAATAAAAGTGATAAATAGCACAAATCAAGGATAGATCATCAGGACAGAAAGATGACATGAGAGATTATTTGTTAAACACTTTGCTGAAAAGTTATATCTCTCTGAGTTTCCTTTTCTTCACTTATAGAATAATGCTATTCTTATTAAATACCTCAAGGGGTTAAAAAGGAAATACCTTTCTGTAACCTTTAACATCTTATAGAAATGTGAGCTATTAGTAATAAATGTGCTTCATCTACTTAATGGAATATTTATTTACCTGTTGCTTATTTCTAGGACATTGATTTCTTATCTGTACTTTATATTGCTTACTTACATGATTCTATCTTATCCCTAATCCTTGACCAAGATCCTTATCATCTGCTACAATCTCTATGTACTTACTATAATTCAGTAATTCTCATGCTTGTATCTTTAGATATCCCACAAAGAAACTTCTTAAGTAATTTCAGTGTACATTTAGTAAGAAGTTATCTTTCCAGGCAAGTTTACTCGTTCCTTTCTTCAATACACCAAGGATCCATAATTTAATCACCATAGGCACCTCTCCATTGTTTCAACTCAAAAATTATTGTGGAAAAATGTTGATGAAAAATTGCATTCATCATTTGCTTGTACCTTGCTATAATAATCTTTCTAGAATTAGTAAATTGGTCATCAGATGAGAGACATAAAATCCATCATTGAACTTTAAAAATTATCCAAATTGATACAACTTGTACTTGATGTATGTACCATTATGAGTTCAGGTTACTTTTATATCAAAGACTCTGATATGGTGACTCAGACATTGGGAGCTTTCAAATACAGCTTTTTCAATACAATACTAAAGATGCAAGCATTTATGGCATTTTCATTGATAGTTACCAGGTTTCTGGTATCTTGAGATGAAAGCATAGAGTGCGAGCTACAAAATAACATTAAGAATATAAGACTTGTATCCAATCAAATGTATTTACTTGTGCTTTTACCAAGAACTTTGTTGAAAGGTCTTGCTTCCAAGAGGCAGTCCACAAATGTATTTTATAACTTTGGTACTGTACCTTATCATAGTTTGTGGAGATGATACTGACAATTAACTATAATCATAAGACCAATTTGAAACTCTAGAGGAGGTACAGACTATTTTACAACCTATTTATGTCTGGTGACACAAAGAAATATAATTAGTCCAATCAATGTTATATGAATCTGCTATTGAAAGTCTAGGGAATTATTCAGAATCTATTTGAAATTTATGTTCCTATCATTTTCAAAAGAAATTTGAATTCATTATTATCATAGTCATTATAGGAATAAAGTATATCTAAAACTTATGTTTCTTAATTCCAGAGTTGGTGAAAAATTAACTATATTTATTTATATTTAAATATTTTTAATTATAAAAACACTCTTACTTTGAATTTATCCCCTCCCTCCCTCTTTTGCTTCTTTCTCTCCCCTTCTCTCTTCTAAATTCTCTCTGCCAGTAGCACAAGATTTTGCTAAAAAATATTCACACAAATGTCATAGCATCCATTTTATAACCTACTTTCTGTGTCTCCTAAATGCATACAGCATCTATGGAAAGAGTGGACCCAAACAAAGATATTGTGAGTGAATTATAGGATGCATATTTGGATTTTTTAATTATAATAGCTTTTTATTTTTCAAAATACATGCAAATATAGTTTTCAACATTTACCTCTGCAAAACATTGTATTTCAATTTTTTCCTCCCTCCTTTCCCCTCCCCTAGACAGCACATAATCCGATATAGGTTAAACTATCTTCCAAACATATTTCTTCATTTTTTATACTGAAAAAAAAATTAGATCAAATGGGAAAAAATGAGAGAAAAAGAAAATAAACAAACAACAACCACAACAAATATAAAAATAATATGTTGTGATCCACATTCAGTCTCCATAGTTTTTTTCTCTCTTTCTCTCTCTGGATACAAAAGACTTTTTTCATCACAAGTAGTTTCATCACAAGAATTGCCTTAAATTTTCTCATTGTTAAAAAGAGCCAAATCTATCACAGTTGACCATCACATAATTTATTGTTGCTGTGTACAATGTTCTCTTGATTCTATTCAGTTCACTTAGAATCAATACATTTAAATCTTTCCAGGCTTTTCTGAAATCAGCCTGTACATCATTTCTTACTGAATAATAATATTCCATTGCATGCATATACCATAACTTATTCAGCCAGTCCCCAACTAATGGGTATTCACTTAGTTTTCAGTTCCTTGTCACTACAAAAAGAGATGCCTTGCATATGTGGATTCTTTTCCTTTTTTATGATCTCTTTGGGATATAGACCCACTAGAGACACTGCTGAACCAAAGAATATACATAGTTTGAAAGCCCTTTCAGCATAGTTCCAAATTTCTCTCCAGAAAGGTTGGATTAGTTCATAACTCCACCAACAAGTTATTAGTATCCCAGTTTTCCCACATCCTCTCCTGCATTTATCATTATCTTTCCCTATCATCTCAGACAATCTGCGAGGTATGAAGTGTTATCTCAAAGTTATCTTAACTTGCATTTCTCTAATCAATATTTAGACCATTTTTTCATGTACCAGAACAGGCTTTAATTTCTTCATTTGAAAATTGTCTAGTCATACCCTTTGACCATTCATCAACTGGAGAATAGCTTGTATTCTTATATATTTGATTTAACTTTCTATATATTTTATAAATGAAACCTTTATCATGTGTTCTATGGTTTTTCTCCTCTCCCTAATTTGCTTCTATTTTTGGTTTCTCAGGTTCCTTCCTAAACTTGTTTCTTCCACTGAATGAGTTTCTCCGTCTGTCTGTCTGTCTAGATTATGTTTCTGCTTTCTCCCAAATGCAGTTTCTCCTATTGGTCAAGTAATTTCCCCATTAAAGCTATACGATTCATAACTGGGATTCCTTCATCTCCCACTTCTCATTTGCAAGGATCTCTTACACAGGCATCACCTGGCTTGAAATCACTCTTACTCTCAAATTCTTGAAATTCATATAGGGCTCAGCTATTTAAAGTTACTTGAAAAAATCAAAAAGGAATTCATAACTCATGAATGGATGACTAATCATGTGACTCTGAGATGTAAGTATATCAACTTAACTACAAAGAGGAGAATCACATCATATTCATTTATGTGAATACATGTGCATGTATATATGAATGTATATGTATGTATATATAGTTACTAAGTACTGCACAATGGCAGTCGGTGTTATACCCAGGGAGTCTCTAGAAGTTCAGTACTCTGACATGACCAATCAGTCAGGAAGCAACCTGATGGGAGAAACTATTGAGATATCCCCATGGAGTAATGTAATCTGTTCCTTTTTGGCCTATGGATTCCTTGCCTCCAGGCATAGTAGGCTTGACCATTTCACCTCCTAAGAGTGTTTATAAAACAGTCTTTATATATACACTGATGTGGGAAACTGAGGAATGCGTAGATAATATCCCAGTCACTAATACAGGTAGACAATGTGTGACTTATCAACCAGGAGAAGTAGTAGCATCAGGTTTACAGACTCCTAATAGGTAATCTGGTGATATTTGCCCAGATTTTGACTCCCAGCAACAGAATCCAGGAATATTCTGGACTGCAGCTGTTACAGTTGACCGACCTAGGCTCACTATCTATATAAGTGGCATACCAGTAGAAGGGTTGGTAGACACAGGTGCAGATTATACAATCATTAGAGGTGCCAGCTGGCCCAGTCATTGGACAAAGATTAAGGCAGACACCTATATCTTATGTAGGAAGATCAATAGCAGCTGAAGTTAGTACTGCCCCTTTGAGATGGACATTTGAAGGTGAAACAGGTGTTTTTACTCATTGAAAAAAATCCCCATCAATCTGTGGGGAAAAGGAATCTTACAAGAATTAGGATTACAAATGTGTACTTCAGTTTTTTAGGCAGGGCTGCTGTTGAAGGCCTGCCAACACTCTCACCTGTTCCTATTCAATGGAAAACTGACACATCAGTGTGGATAGAACAGCGGCCCTTGCAAAGTGAAAAAATTCAGGCCTTATTAGATATAGTATAGGAGCAACTTGACCAAAGACACTTACAACCTTCTCTAAGTCCTTGGAATTCCCCTGTATTTGTTGTAAAAACAAAATCTGGGAAATGGAGGGTGTTGGCTGATTTAAGAAAAGTAAATGAACAGATAGAAACTATGGGAACTCTTCAGCCTAGACTTCTATCTCCTACTCAAATGCCTAGAGAATGGCCTCTTTGGGTTATAAGAATTGTTTCTATTCTATCCCTCTAGATAAAGAGGATATGGAAAGATTTGCCTTTTCAGTGCCCAGCGTTAACTTAGCTGAGCCTTATAAAAAGATATGAATGGTAATTTTGCCACAGGGAATGAAAAATAACCCTACTATGTGCCAAATGTATGTTGCTGCTGCTCTTACTCCAGTAAGAAAAACATTTCCAAAAGTTATGTTGCTACATTACATGGATGATATCTTGGGGTGTGCCCCTGAGGAACAAATATCTTCTAATATTTGTCTACATAGGACCATAGAAACACTAGGGAACTACAAATTGCATATAGCTTCAGAAAAAAAATTCAAAGGCATGCTCCTTTTCAATATTTAGGATATAAAGTGTATCCTAAGATTTACAGTACAAAAACTTTCCTTAAGAACAGAGAAGTTGAACACCTTAAATGAGTTTCAGAAACTGATAGGAGATATACAATGGATGTGTCCAGTGTTAGGCTTAACTACCTAAAAATTGCAACCATTATATGACATCTTAATGGGAGACAGTGCTTTAAGCTCACCATGGCAGCTTACAAAAGAAGCTCAAGAGGCTTTGAGAGAAGTTGAACTGGCTTTATCCAATGTGGTTGAAAGAGTCACTCAAAAACCCTGGGAAATATCAGTTTTTGCTATAAAAGAGGCACCTACACTGTCATCAAGGAGACAGTGTGATAGAGTGCATGAACCTCCCAGCACAACCAGAACAAAGTCTTACTCCTTACCCAGTGCTAGAATTTTAATAAAGGACATTAAGAAAGTAGTGCAATTATCTGGGATAAGATTTGACAAAATAAACACCTTTTATATCAATGCACACATTAATATATGCTGTGAAACCATCCCAGAAGGGCAAATTTTACACATGGATTTCCATTAAAGATAACCCAACTATTATATAATTAATGGATTCTTGAAGAAAAGGTTTCTAAGGTTCCTCTTGAAGGACCAACTATCTTTACAGATGTAAACATAACATTTGTGCTGTATATTCTCATGACTTAACTATAGAATAGTCAGAACTCTTTTTCAATCCACTCAACAGAATGAATTGTATGTAATCATTCTAGTTCTTACTTATTATCCAGGAGATATAAATACAATATCTAATTCAGCCTATTCAGTAGGTGTTGTACAAAGAATTGCCACAGCCCAAATAAAATTTGTAGCTTCTAATATGTATCAGCTGTTTAAGGAACATCAAGAGCGAGTGAGAAAGCATTCAGTAAGATTTATATGTTGTATGTCCACTCACATAATGGACTCCCAGGTCCTATTTTTGATGGAAATTCAAAGGCAGATAACCTTCTAACCATGTTAGCCAATACTCCTTTATTTCAGGCTGCCCAAGAATCTCATTCTAAATATCATCAGGCTGCTGGAGGTTTATGTCTGCAATTTGGGATAACAAAAGAGGAAGCTAGCAACATAGTAAAAGGCTGTACAGCTTGCCTTCCTTTTCACGCTCCTACCCTCCTGCCAGGAAAGAACCCTCATAGTTTGAGACCCAATGAAATATGGCAAATGGATGTGACCCACCATAAAGCTTTTGATCATCTGTCTTTTATCCATGTTATAGTAAATCCCTTTTCAGCATTTATTTTTGCAATGCTAGCAGCAAAAGAGACAGCCTGAGTGGTCACTGAATTCCTTATACAAGCTTTTGCAATCATGGGTGTACCACAAGCAATAAAAACAGATAATGGACCTATAAATACTTCTAAACATTTTGCACACTTTTGTGCATAGTATAAGATTTTACACACCACTGGCATACCTTTTAATCCTCAAGGACAGGCAATAGAAACAGAGACATCAAGACTCTCCTCCAAAAATGAAAGGGGGAGCCACAGGTAACCCTAGAGAACTTCTAAATTTAGTTCTTTATACAATTAACTTCTTGTCTGCTCCGGCAGACAGGTTTTGTAACCCACAGGAAGGACAGTGTCCAGTGTGAGCAGCTCCACTATCTTTAGATAATCACCAGGTGCTGTGGAGAGATCCAGAAAGTGGTGAATGGAAAGGACCAGAAAGGTTAGCTGCTTGAGGGAGACGGTTTGCTTGTATCTCTACAGATGGAGAAGGAATTAGATGGGTGCCAACGAGCCATATTTGCCTTCTTCATCAGAGAGAGATGGAACAGACTCTTGAAACGAAGGAGAAGACCCACAGCATCGGGTGGTTCCTTTGCTGACTGTCCCTACCACTGAAAGAGCATGGCAGTTATGGCAATTGACTCATGGACATCAAAAATTGTTAATGAGACTGATGCAGGACTTTAAAACCCTCAGGAATCATTAGAATCCCTGAGACATGATAAGATTGTTGTAGGACTTGAAAACCCTCACAAATCATGGATTCCCCGAGACATGATAAGACTGTTGCAGGACTTCAAAATCTTCAGAAATCATTGGATTCCCTGACACATGATGAGTCTGTCGCAGGACTTCAAAATCTGCAGGAATCATTGGATTTCCTAACACATAATAAGATTGTTGCAGGACTTCAAAAACTTGCAGGGATCATTGGATTCCCTGGCACATGAAGTAATGGGACAATGGATTGGTTTTGGACTATCTCTTGGTTGCTGAAGGAGGTATATGTGTGATTGTTATATATATACCCTGCTTCTAAGACTTCTGGAAATATTGTATAATACCATGTTTATTCATATTGTTTGTTATATCACTACTTGCATGTACAATTCATGTTTGTTTTACCACATTGAGCCTGCACTGGGTATAGGGAGAGTCATCAATACTAGCTTTTGCTCTATTGCTATGTCTTATGTAAAACCTCCCATGCTGATGGATTTATGTATACTTGTTTCTAGTAAGACCCTTCAGTCCAGAAACCCACTAACAATATCTGATTTGACTCCTGATTGGCCTTTTTCATCTCTTTTCCTGAGAAGTCAGAAAGGGCTTGATCACTTCCTTGTTGTTGTTTTTACCCCTTTCCTGAGAAGTCAGGAATGGTGTGATCACCTGTTCTAAAACAAAAGAAAGTGGGAAATGTAGAGAGCTAAAACTCTGTAAAGTATATACAATGTATTTTATTCAGTATATTTCTCTAGCAAAACAAGTCAATTTATTGGCCATATCAAAATATAACTCATTCTGCAACTCTAGTCTATTATTTTTCCATCTAGAAGATATGCTGTCATTATTAGTCTCTTCAAGTTGCCATTAGTCATTACTTGGATCAGACACCTAAGGTCTTTCAAGTTTATTTTTCTTTATATTATTGATATCATCACATATATTTTTCTGGATCTGCTTATTTCACACTGCATCAATTGATCATATTTTTCCATTTTTTCCCTGAATCCATGTTTAGCATTACTTATTTTTTAAGGTCTTCAGGTCTAAGAGGAAAAATTGTAATTTAATCTATGTACATAATACTTAGCCATGGATACTTTGAAGAGACAGACTAAATGCATGAAGACTCACCTTTTTAGTAAGTCTTATATAAAATAATGTCCAGAAGTCAGTGTAGTTCTTCATATATGATGGATAATTATTCTTGTAAAGGCAATTTTTGTCTTTGACTCTTAATTAGTAGGAGAACTACACTTATCAATGTATATCTTTGCTAAATGTATTTAACAAAAGGTATTTTTTTTAAAAAATGTCTCATGGATTCCATCTCCAGATCTAAACTTGTTTTGGGGGCCAATGTTCCCCTAAACACTTATATTTCTCATTTCTTATGGAACAATAATCTGTTGTAGTCTTACACCTATTTTTTTAATCATTCCCCAATTTATGGGCATTTATTTATAATATTTTGTAACCATAAAAACACTGGTTTAAGTATTTTTGTATGTAAATATATTTTCCCTCTGTCTTTGATCTTACTTTTTATCATATATGCTTAATAGTAATATTCCTAGGTCAAAGAGTATGACTATACAGAGTTTGTATAGACTTTATACAGGTTTAATGGGATACAGACTTTAAGAATATATTTCCAAATATTTCTATATATGCTCCAAATATAATGGTTGGAGCAATTCATGTCTCTACCAATAGCACTGTTCTTTCACAACAATTTCGATTTTTTTCTTATCATCTTTGTAATCTGATGGATCTGAAATAAAGCTGCAGGGCTGTTGTAATTTGCATTAATTTAATCATTTATGATTTTGGAATATTTTCTAACATAGCTGTTAATACTGTGTGATCCTTCACTTTTTAAAAATCACTTTTGTTTTCAAATAACAACTCTCTTTCTTGTATATTTAAAGTCATTATAGATCCTATTATTGAATTTAATAGAAGAATGTTGTGTGAAGATTTTTCCAAATAATTTCTTCCCTTTTCATTTTAACTATACTTATTTGCTTGTTTAAAATATTTTTTCAATTTTCTGAACTGAAATTATCCATAATTTTTAAATTTTTTCTCTGTCATTTTAGTTGAGAATTCTTCCTGTTCATGGTTGTAGAATATATCTCCTTTCTTTTTCTTTTCTATTAATGTTTTTGTAATATGATCTTTTAAAGTCTGTCTTGTATGAGTTTTGAGTTTATTATGGTATTGGTGTAAGATGTTTTAAATCTAACTCCAACAGGAAAAGCAATTGGGAGAATTGAATGTCAACTCATTGAACTAATCCTTGAAGCATAGTTAGATCTTATAAGCAGTTATAGATAATCATAGAATCATAGATTTTAATACTGAAAGAGACCTGAAAAGTGCATCTAGATCAGTGCCCTCAATTTGCAAATAATAAAATCAAGACTCCAAAAAGTTAAATAAATTCTTCAAGATCATATAGGGAATAAGTGGCAGAATCAGGACAAAATTGCCTGACTCCAAATCCACTCTTCTTTCTTGTATTCCAAAGAAGAGAAAGAATTGGAAGTTGGGAGAATAGATTTAGGAAACATTTTCAAAGAAATGATTATTGGAGCTAAAGAAGTGAGTGAAATACATTGTTGGTGGAATTATGAATACATCCAGCCATTCTGGAACTATGCTCAAAATATTATCAAACTGTGCATACCCTTTGATCCAGCAGTGTTTTTACTGGGCTTATACCCCAAAGAGATACTAAAGAAGGGAAAGGGACATGTATGTGCCAAAATATTTGTGGCAGCCCTGTTTGTAGTGGGTAGAAACTGGAAAATGAATGGATGCCCGTCAATTGGACAATGGTTGGGTAAATTGTGGTATATGAATGTTATGGAATATTATTGTTGTTCTGTAAGAAATGACCAGCAGGATGAAAACAAAGAGGCTTGGAGAGACTTACATGAACTGATGCTAAGTGAAATGAACAGAACCAGGAGATCATTATATACCTCAACAACGATACTGTATGACAATGTATTCTGATGGAAGTGGATTTCTTTGACAAAGAGATCTAACTCAGTTTCAATTGATCAAGGATGGACAGAAGCAGCTACACCCAAAGAAAGAACACTGGGAAATGAATGTTAACTTCTTGCATTTTTGTTTTTCTTCTTGGGTTATTTATACCTTCTGAATCCAATTCTCCCTGTACAACAAGAAAACTGTTTGTTTCTGCACACATATATTATAATAGTATATACTGTAACCTATTTAGCATGTATAGGACTGCTTGCCATCTGGGGGAGGGGGTGAAGGGAGGGAAGGGAAAAGTTGGAACAGAAGTGAGTGCAAGGGATAATGTTGTAAAAAAAATTACCCAGGCATGGGTTCTGTCAATAAAAAGTTATAATAAAAAAGTATTTAAAAAAAGAAGTGAGTGAGATTGCCAGGGACATACATATTAAAAGTTCAGAGAATAATGGTTAGCAATGTATGTGAATATAGAAGATAAGAAGCTATGGGAATAGTTATGGTCAAATATAGCAGAAAGGTCAAGAGAAAAAATGAAAGTGATCATTTTCAACTGTAGGAGAATGTAAGCTTGGTGAGCTTGGAATCATTAACGCCAATCATACTACTCCTTGGGGGGGGAGGCCATCTCTTAAAAACAAAATTATATCCTAATGATCATATCTAACTGTGAGCCATGAAACACCCAAAAGCCAGTGGATAGATATGTAAACAGGCTACCATTGATTAAAAAATGAGAGATTATATTAGAAAAGTGGTTTAATGTGTATTATTAGATAAATGAATGGCATGAAAAAGGGATGTAGTTATGCTATAATAAAATCATAAAACAGCTAGACAACCAGTGTTTTCTCTTTGAATCTGTGAAATGAGAAGTCCAAAGTAGTAGGTAGACTCATCTTTTGCAAATTGATGAAAGAACATAGTTTGACTTACCTGAATTTGCCGCAACCTACCTGATTGGAGGATATTGATAAGCTTACAAACCCATTGGAATTTTGGAATAGATAGCTATTTGAATCCCTGGTAATTGGTTTCTGGTTTAGCACATTTAAGAAATAAAGAACTATTATTAATATTATTATTATTATTATTATTATTATTATTATATAAAGAATGACCATCTTTCAGTTTTTCTGAATTAAAATTTCAGTTTAAATAAATATCAATTGATTCCTCAAATAGGAACTACAAATATTTGTTTTTTAGACAAATAACACATTTAATAGTAAGCAATCCTAATTCTTTGGCATTTAATGTTGATTAATAGCTAGGTTGACTAGAAAAACATTCTCTCCTTCCTAGCATTATCTTTAATGCTCTCAAGAAAGCTTCATTGGTAATTAAAAACAGGAAAAGGAAACTAAGGAGGTTTTCTTTGTTGGTTGGAAGATTTAAGAGCTCTACAAAAAGATTTTGATTTCAAGTATTAAATAGGTCACTCATAAGTTCATACATTTAAGCTGGAATGGAACTTAGAGTCATCTCATTCAAACTCCCCTCCCCCTTTATTCACATGAGAAAATTAAGGCCAGAGTGATTAAATGTCTTTGCTAAATTTCTTTTCTCTCTTTCTAAAACAGTAATTACATTTTAAATATGTGTAAAATCTATGAAACATTGCTTTGCAGAAATATCTTTCATAACACATCTAACCCCCCCAGGAAGTTACAGATTGATAGCAAGTTTGATAAAGATTTCTAACCAGAGAAAAGAGACATAGATTTTCTAACTCATGTGTCAGCCCAAGTTAGATTTTATTAAATCCTTTCCCACATATTATCTAAATAAATGCTTAGAGATTTTGTGAAATTCCAAATGATTTAGCATATATATCAAAAATGCATGACTGTCATATATCCAAAGTAAAAACCACAGACGCTATGGAACATTCCTTGGCTCATATATTATTCTAGAAATGTGCTGAGTCTTGTGCCCCCATTCTTCATTCTATAAAATAGCTATGGATACTGATGTTAAACAAACAATAAATACTAAAAAAAAATTTTTTTGACTGAGGGTGTACAATACACAAGATTTGTGAGATGTTTATAAGAATACAAGACTTTGTGATACTATAAAAGATTATTGGATTTGGGCGCAAGAGAGCTGAGCTCACATCCCCACCTCTGAAATTTAGCATCCAGAGAATAAATATATGTTTTAACCTCAGTTTTTCTCATTTTTTAAAAAAGGCTTTTATTTTCAAAACATAAGCATAGAAATATTTTAACATTCACCTTTGCAAAAGCTTGTGTTTCAAAGTTTTTCTCCCTTCCTTTCCCACACCTACTCCCCTAGACACTAAATAATCAAATACATGTTGAACATGTGCAATTTTTCTATACTATTTCCATAATTATGGAAAAAATCAGATCAAAAAGGGGAAAAAAGAGAAAGTAAATAAAATGCAAGGAAACAACAAAAAAGTAAAAAACTATGTTTTGATCCACACTCAGTTCTCACAGTCCTCTCTCTGAGTGCAGATGACTCTCCATCACAAGACCATTGGAAATGGTCTGATTCACCTCACTATTGAAAAGAGCCACGTCCATCAATTCTGATCATCTTATAGTCTTGTTTTTGCTGTGTACAATATTTTCTTGGTTCTACTCACTTCACTTTGACTACTTGTAAGTCTCTCCAGGCCTTTCTGAAATCATCCTGCTGATCATTTCTTTTTTCATTTTTATAGCTTTTTATTTACAATATATATGCATGAGTAATTTTTCAGCACTGACAATTGCAAAACCTTTTTTTCCAACTTTTCCCCTCCTTCCTCCAACCCCTTCCCCCAGATAGCAGGTTGACCAATATGTATTGTTCGAACTGTGAAATAGTGTACAATTAGCCTGTGAAGGAAATCAAAAATGCAGGCAGACAAAAATAGAGGGATTGTGAATTCTATGTAGTGGTTCATAGTCATCTCCCAGAGTTCTTTCACTGGGTGTAGCAGGTTCAATTCATTATTTCTCTATTGTAACTGATTTGGTTCATCTCATTGTTGAAGAGGGCCACGTCCATCAGAATTGATCATCATATAGTATTGTTGTTGAAGTATATAATGATCTCCTGGTCCTGCTCATTTCACTCAGCATCAGTTATGTAAGTCTCTCCAGGCTTTTCTGAAATCATCCTGTTGGTCATTTCTTATAGAACAATAATATTCCATAATATTAATATACCACAATTTATTCAGCCATTCTCCAATTGATGGGCATCCACTCAGTTTCCAGTTTTTGGCCACTACAAAACGGGCTTCCACAAACATTCTTGCACATACACGTCCCTTTCCCTTCTTTAAAATCTCTTTGGGATATAAGCCCAGTAATAACATCTTCTGATCATTTCTTATAGAAAAATATTATTCCATAACATTCATATACCATATCAGTTTTCTCACCTTAAAAATAGGGATAATTATATCTATGTCTTCTGCTTCATAGAGTTTTGGTAAAGGACTTATGGGGTGACATATATAAATTATATCCAATAGAAATGTTAGAGGCCATCTAGTCCAATTCATGTGTATGTATATGTGTGTGTGTGTCACACACACACACACACACACACACACCTTTCAGTTGAGGAAACTGAGGTTCAAGTTACTCAGGTATAAAGTGTTAGAAGCAGAGTGTGAGTCCAAATCCTTTGACTTCTAATTCAGTGTGCCCTTTTAGATTATTTTGTAAATCTTAAAGCATTATAAAGATATGAGTGATTATCCTTATGCAATGAAAAACAAAGTCATGGCCACAGGTCTCACAGAGCTTAAAATCTAGTGGGTGGTAAACCTGATTTTCTTCTTATTCATACATAAGGAGAATATTTTCTTAAAGATTGTCAGATATGTCTTTGGAGAGGGGAGAAGGGGAAGATAGACTTGTAATTTCATTAGTTGTGTGGAAACTCCTTAATCCAATGAAAATCAATAATAAATCCATAACATATAGGCATAGAAAAATGCCTATTTTGAATAGAGGTCTTTTTGATTCTAATAGTTGTCCCTCTATCTATTATGCTACTTCAGCTACCAAATAAACATGTCTTATGCAACACAAATGGTTTTAGTTACATCAATTACTGCCTCATAGTCACAGTTTTTCCACCAGGTCTGAAGGTGTAGTAGGAAAGCACTTTTACTGTCATCAGCATTGCTTTTCCTTTGTCATAGCATCATACCCTGAACATAAGAGGTTCTCAAAAAATGTTTGTTTAGTGAATAAATGAATAAATTAATAACATCCCCAATGTGTAAACACAACTTACTGCTTCCTTTTCCAAATGTTCTTCTTGACAGTCAGGAAGAAGGAAGAAGAATCCTTCTTCCCATTTTTAGAACTTTTCATTTCCCTATTTTAAGAAGGAAACTTGATTAGTGGCATGCCTTACATGAATGGAGAGGACAACATCACCATAATCTTCTGGGAGTGGGAGTGGTTTTTGAATTCTGTATTTGAGAAAAAGAAAACCAATTCTTTCCAATATTTGGATATTGATCCTTTGGTGTTTTTTCCCCAACTCCATGATTCTATGAAAACATTGTAAAATGTCTAATTTTAAAAAGAATGTAATTATTGATCACAATGTTAAATTTGAAAGGAAATCAGAGTCCATCTAGTCTATATTTCTTATTTGATAGAAGATAATAATTACTAAGGCTTGTGTCTATGAGATCACTTGCCCAAGATCACTCTACAAGTGGTAGATATAGAATTCAAATCCAGTTTATCTTTGAAAAATTTATGATTCTTTTTCACTGTTTAATGCTTTTTCCTGGGTCTATTATTTGTTTGCAACAATGGATATGTTATATTATGCAATTTGACTTTCTGCTCTGTGACCTTCCAAATCCCCCGATTTCTTAATATTACAAAGCAGTTAGTCTATTCACTTGAAGAGATGAAAAAATTATCTAATGGAGAAATATAGTCTTTCCAACTGTTTTACAGTATTCTAATTCTAAAGACATGGAACATATAAATTGTGGTTCAATGACTGAACTAAATCATCAAATTTAGGAAATGTACCAATGTGTTTATCTCAAGATAATTTTGTTGAGAAGGCTTATATTTCTATCACTTGCTTTACTGGATCTTTAAGTCTATATTTTTGTTTTTTTCTTTTGACTATTCATTTTAAATGTAGCACTCTTTCTTGTAAAATTATCCTTGAAGAAGCATTTTCTGTCTGTTCAACCTCACTTTAAAGAATCATCCATCCTTTTGCTATGAGTCCAAAGGCCACCTTTTGTCATTAGAAAGAACACAGTTTTAATCCTCTGGATACATAGGTTGTAATTTGAACTTGACCTGAAGAAATCAAGTTCACAAGTAGCCTAGTTATTCCACATAAAATAATCTTGGGAAGACACAAGTCCAATTTGCCTTTTGTGACTTGGTGCTCAGGCAAATTTTATGGAATCTCTAAAAGGTGACTCAAAGTTTGCCATGTCGGCCAATGCTTGCTTCAACTTTCAGACTTTGCTCTCCATTAAGTAAGAGTTAAACAAAATGTTTGAATGGAACATTTAATAACAAAAGACATTTATGATGTTTACTTAATGTTTTGGACCATTAAGCATCAATGACATGAGTTATTGTAAGTAATATCTGGCCAAAAATCTTTTGACCAATCTTTATTTTACAGCTCCATGGCCTGCCAGGATCCCAATTCAAAAAAATCTATGGTCAAATCCGAGTTTTCTCAGAGGACTTTGGATTTGAAAGTAACCCATCTTGCCAGAAAGTACCTTTTGAAGTTTACATTAACATGGATATTTATTTATTTTTTCCCTGTAACAATGACAGTGGTTGAGATAAACTGTTTAATTCTAAATAGAAAACACATCTGCTGTTTCTGCATTGTTTGTGGTTGCTGGAGGAGTGACAATTTAAACCAAGTAGCACACATGACATTTTAAGTGAGATGTTGTATGAGGGTTTGCAGCTGCTGACATTGTCTTTCTTTCCCCTTTCAGCTGGGTTTAGTGGGGTTGCTCTAGCCAAAGCACCAGCTCACATTTCTACCATGAATACCACTTCAGAGAGGATGCTTCTTTTGGCCTTCATTCCTCAGTGAACAGAAACAGGTAGAAATGTTGTTTCTTGAATTGGCCAGAAGGTAGAATTAATTTTATATTTCTTTGGTTGGAGATGAGATAATAAACTAAAAGATGATTCAGTTCTATGAAAGCATCATAGGGATTTAAGCTGTGAAGGATAGATCTATGATTACAATCTCCATTATTATCTGATGAATTCAACCTGTAGGAAAAGTGTAGATTTGGGAGTGATGAATTATATCTACATAAGTAAAATTCACTAGATATTCACCATTAATTTTTGTGTTCTATTATGATCTATGTTGCAGAAAATTGATCATTTGCAGACTACTTTCATTTGACTGTTGAATGCTTATTCAAAAATTATACTTTTGTTAATGCAGGATTTAAGGCAAGATTTTATCTGGTTAGTTTGAAGTCTCTTTCACTTCATCCTCTGTTTATCCATGTTTTCGTTTTTTTTCATTTTTAATTTATGAAATAAAACAAGCATTTCCATCACCTAGTACAATAAAAAGATGATTCTACAGGAAACAGTAAATCTATTAAGTACAACTGTTCCTTTAAAATATAGGATTATTATGTAAATTTCTTTTTTCTCTTCTCTCAGTCTCACCCCCTCCGTCCTAGAAATGGCTCCCAGTGTATATCTATCTATCTATCTATCCATCTATCTATCTATATATGTGTATGTATGTATATATGTATGTATACATACATACACACATATATACATGAAAAATTATTCTCAATTTTATCAATTCTTTCTCTGATAAGATCTTTCTTTATATGTCCTTTATAGTTAATTTGGATATTTATAAAAATAATAATACAATTATTTTATTCACTCAAAGTTGCTCTTAAAACAATATTGCTTTTTATCCATATTTTCAAATGGTTATACTGAGATATGAGGAGAAATTATTGACCAGTTGTTTTAAAAGTTATCCCTCTTCCTTAAATGTAATAGTGACTCCTATTCATAGTGAAATAAAGTTTGCAAAGTATTTCATATAAATTATCTCATTTGAACTTCACAACAACACTACGGTGGAAATGCTATTTTGTTTGTGTCAGACAAATGGTCAAGTAACATAATGGCTTGGTGTTCTTGGAAACTCTGAGATAGTTTAAAAAGTTGCACTGGATTTCATAAATGAAGGAAATTTCCTTACCTGGGAGTTACCAATGAAATCACAAGTTTAGTCCCCATCCCTAACCTCATACTTATGCCTATCCATTTACAAAAGAGTAAAGTGAGGCTAAGAGAAAGAGATGTGCCCAGAACCACATAACTAGTTTATGTATGAATCAGGATTCAAATTTACATTTCATTGGCTACAGGTCTATATACTACAGCAGATTGCTTCTTTCCATCATCATTTATCATTTTATCATTTATCATTTATTTATCAAACATTTGTTGGGACTAAAGTATTATAAAGAAAAATTTATTAAAAATATATGGTAAAAAATCAATAAAATTTATTTTTTAAAAGATCTACAGAAAAGATTTAAGATGAGTATAGGGTCAAGATGGCAGAGTAAAGGCAGACACAACCAGCTGAATTCTTCTGACTTTCCCCTCCAACTTAAAAAAATTCCTCAAACAATATTTTGTAGTGGCATAAACAACAAAAGATCAGAGTGAGACATTTTTTCCAGTCTCAGACAACTTAGGAGGTTGACAAGACAGGCCAGTGACAATGGGGTGGGAGTCACCTGTACTGCAACAGCAGTACCAGGAATGAACTGTGAAGGTGACTGTGACTAAAGCAGCAGCAGCAACTTCAAGAGCTCTCAGCTCAGAAACAATGAGGAGGTTCAGACAAATGGACAGAAAAGATACTTTACTGGCATTGTACAATGGGAAAACAAGTACAAAAGTGAATTAAGGAAAGCAACTCCTTAAAAGTTAGAATTGGGCAAATGGAAGCTACTAACTCTATGGACCATCAAGAATCAAACAAATTCAAAAGAATGGTTTTAAAAAGGAGACAATGCAAAATATCTCATTGTAAAAACAACTGATCTAGAAAATAGATCTGACAATATCAGAGAAGAGATAATATCAGAATCATTGGAGTACCTGAAAGGCAAAATCAAAAGAAGGACTGGACAGCATCTTTAAAGAAATTATAAGAAAAAAACTGCTCTGATATTTTCAAATCAGAGATCAAAATAGGCATTGAAAGAATCCAGTAATCAACTTAGGAAAGAGATCCCCAAATAAAACACTCCCGTAAACATTATAACCAAAGTACAGAACTATCAGGTCAAGGAAAAAGTAATGCAAGTGACAAGAAAGAAAAAATTCAAATATCAGGGAACCACAATCAGGATCACACAGGACCTAGTAGCTGCAACATTAAAGGATCAAAGGTCATAGAACATGATATTCTGCAAGATAAAGGAACTAGAGGGAAAGGAAAAGCAAGGTGGAATACATTATTTTACATAAAAAGGCAAGAAAAAACTATTATAGTGAAAGGAAAGATGAAAGGATGGATGATGAATTTCACTTGAACTGTCTTCTCATCAGTGTTAGCTCAAAGAGGGAATAACATCCAATTACCTGACAGAAAAATAGAAGAGAAAATATTAAGTACAAAGGAGATGACAGAAGAGAGGGCAAACTAGGAGAGGTAGTAGACAAAAACAAAACACTGTCAAAGAGAGAAAGGGTAAAAGGAGAGAGAGGACAATTAGTAGGAAAAATGGGATGGAATGAAATACATATTTAGTAATCCTAATTGTGAATGTATTAACTCTCCCATAACACAGAAGTAGATAGCAGAGTGGATCAAAAAGCATAATCCTACAAAAAAAAAAGTTGTTTACAAGAAACATACTTGAACCAAAGACACATAGAGAGTAAAGGTAAGAGGCTAGAGCAGAATCTACTATACTTCAATTGAAGTAAAAAAAAAAAGAAAAGAAAAGAAAAAAGAATGTATCCTGATCTCAGACAAAGCAAAAATAATAACAGACCTAATTAAAAGAGATAAGGAAGGAAACTACATCCTACTAAAAGGTGCCATAGTCAATGAAGTAATACTAACACACACACACACACAGACACACACACCTCACACACACACAACATATGAAACTTATTTTAGTGTGCACTTAGATTTAATGAGTTCTCTTTCTATGGCAGTAAATAGCCCTTTGAATTTATTTTTATTTTGTTTTTATTTTTACTGAGGCAATTGGGGTTAAGTGACTTACCCAAAGGTCACACAGTTAGGAAGCATTAAATGTCTGAGGCTGGATTTGAATTCAGATCTTCCTGATTTCAGGGCCAGAACTCTATCCACTTTGCCATCTAGCTGCCCCTGTAAATAATCTTTTTTTTAATTGTAAATCCTTTGGAATTATCTTGGCTTATTTTATTTATTTATTTATTTATTTAATTTGATATCATTCCTTTCAATTCACTTTTTATCTGTATCCTTTATGTATATTCCTTCTAGCTCACTATTAATGATACTTTTAAAAATAATTGCAAGTATCATCTTTCTATATACTGAAACAAACAGTTCAATTCTTTGAATCACTTATGTTTTCTTTTCCCTTTTTTCCTTTTTAGGTTTTTTTTAGGTCTTAATATTGGATATCAATTTTTTTGTTCAGTTCGGTCTTCTCTTTATAAAAGCCTGAAATTCTTCTAACTTGTTTCCATCAGAGAAGACAAATCTTTCATAGTTGATCATTACAATATTGATGTTACTGTGCACAATGGTCTCTCAGTTCTTTTCACTTTACTTTGCATCAGTTCATATAGTTAATTTTAAATTTTCTTTATTAATGTTTTTTCTGGTTATACATGCATATTAGTTTTTTAATAATCATATCTTTATGAATTATGTTGATAAAAAACATCAGAAAATAGGAGAGGAAAAAACAGAAAAAAAAGAGAATATATCAAGTGTGGTTCATATAGTTCTTGACTTTTTTTCTGAAACCATTCTAATCGTCAATTCTTATAGCAGAATAGTACTTCATCACAATCATCTGCCATAACTGTTAAGTCAAGACCTAATTGATAAGTATCCCCTTGATTTTCAATCATCACAAAAAAGAGATGCTATAAATAAATTATACTTACAGGTGTTTTTATTTTTCTTTTCATCTTTTTGGGATACAGGGCTAGTAGTACTATTGCTGGGTACAAGGATATGCATAGTTCTATACTTTGGGCATACTGACAAAAAAGCAGTTCACAATTCCATCAACAATGCATTAATATGCATATTTTCCCTCATTTCTTCAAGCATTTTTCATTTTTGGTAGATGTGAGGTGATACTTCAGAAATGTTTTTAATTCTTATTTCTCTAATCAATAATGATTTAGAGAATTTTTTCATATGACAATAAATACTTTTGACTTCTGAAAGCTATTTATTTATATACTTTGGCTATTTATCAATTGGGAAAAAGTTCTTATTTTTATTAATTTGACTCAGTTCCCTACATGTGTGACATATGAGATGTTTGAGATATGAGATCTTTATCAGAGAATTTGATGTCATCCGTTATATTATTTCATTTTCTACAATATGTTTTTTTTTAAGCGAAATGTAGTTTTCCTGGTTATCTCTTTTAATCAGGTCTATTTTGCTTTTGTTTTATCTGAGATCATGATTATTACCACTACCAACTTGACCTCTTCTGCATTTCAAGAAGTGTTTTTCTTTTCTTCATGGACTTTTTTGGGGTCTATTTACCATTTGTTTAATTTTGTTGTTTAAGGTGTTTTCTTCAGTATTATTTTTGTGTGCCTCTTTTGGCAATTATATTATTCTCATTTTCTCCCCAATTTTTCTTCTTCTGCCTTTATCTCTTTCGTTAATGTTTAATTGAATACTGATTCATACATAAACTAGTTATGTGGTTCTGGGCACATCTTTTTCTCTTAGCCTCATTTTACTCTTCTGTAAATGGATAAGTATGAGGTTAGGGATGGGGACTCAACTTGCGATTTCATTGGTATCTCCCAGGTAAGGTAACTTCCTTCATCTATGAAATTCAGTGCATCTTTTTTTTTTAAACTATCTCAGAGTTTCCAAGAACACCAAGCCATTATGTTACTCGACCTTTTGTCTGACACAACCAAAATAGCACTTCCAAAGCACTTATACATTGTACTTGTTTTCCCATTTTGTCAATTATACTTTTTGAGTTGTTTTCTTCAGTGGATTTTTTTATCTCCTTTTCCATTTATCCAGTTCTACTTTTTTAAGCAGTTCTTTTTTTTCAAGATGTTCTCTTGCATAGTTGCATAATTCTCTTGCAACACATTTCTTTTTCCAAATTTTTTTCTAGCTCTCTTACATGATTTTTAAGCTCCTTCTTGAGGTCTTCCATAAGTTTTTCTGGCCTTGAAACCACTTTTTATTTATTTTGGGAGTTTTACCCACAGGTCTTTTGACATTGTTATCTTCTTCTGAATTTGTATCTTGACCTTCTGCATCACCACAATAACTTTCTACAATCAGTTTCTTTTTTGTAGTCTTTTGTTCACTTGGACTTTTTCCTTCTTTTGAATTTGAGTTTTGCTCCTGGAAAAAGGGGCACTATTTTAAGCTTTTTATGACAGGGGCTTCAGGTTCTGTGTGTTCACCTAGTGACACACTGATGTTGTCCTGAGGCCCACAGAGGACCCTCATGTCTAGTGATGCTATGATAGGGTGTAGTAGAGAGCAGCTGTTACCATTAGAAACAAGAGGGGTCTGGGAGCTTACTGATTCTGACTTGGGGTTCTGGTATCTGATGTGTGTTGAGGCCAGAGGAGGGAATTTCCCAGGACTACACTGAATCACATGGTGATCTGGCCACTGGCAGCTGCTTGTTTGCTTGGGTACCTATAGAGTTAGCATATACCTGTTTTGCCTGGGGATATGATGAGGAATGTGAAGGTCTGGATGTTAGAAGATGCCTCTTTGTCTAAGGATTTGCTGAAGCATGTGGTGGTTCTCCAAGCTGAAATTTGCCCATTTCTGTGACTATGTTGAGATATTGGGAGTGGGAGAATTCCTCGTATTGGTATTTGCCTATTCCACCACACTGAGGCTTTAGGATCTTTCACGTCTGTTGAAGCAGGATTTGCTCCTGGCTTGCTGGGATGTTTCCTGTCTTGAACTTCATTCCTCCTTTATCTCTAGTGAGACAGACCTTTCTTGCCAATCTTCCAAGTTTCTTGGGATCAAAGATATTTTTATCCCTTCTTTTTGCTTGTTCTGCTATTTCAGAATATGATTTTTGGGTGCTTTATATGGTTCTTTGGAGGTGAATATGGGAGAGTTATGGCAATTTATTACTTACTCCACCATCTTGGCTTTTGGAAGCATGATTAAACATTTTGCTTTGAACTAATGTGTAATATGACTTTTAAATAGGAAGTACATATGTATATGTAGTTACATATCCATATTTAAATTTTATGAAGCATTTTTACAAATATCTCATTTTATCATCATAGCTACACTGAGACATAGGTTTTATTGTTTCCATTTTACAGAGGAGGAAATTGAGACAGAGTGATTTCTTGTAGATCACATAACTTCTAAGTGCTTGAGTTCAGATTTAATCTCATGTCTTCCTAACTCTAGGTATACCACTCTACCCACTGGCCTACCAGGCTACCTACATCAGTGTCAGGCTTGTGAATTAAAGTTTTAAATTGATACTGATTCCCAAAGTAGCTCAAACTTGGGGTAGCTTTCTAAAGGCTACAAAGATCTAGGACAGTTGTGAAGGCTGTTTTTGAAGAGTTTTATTGAAAATGCAAAGGAGGCAAAGAGTATATCATAGCAAGGTACACTATCAAGAAAGTCAGAGATGCCACCTCCTTCCTACATGTGAATACATGAAAACTGAGCTATTCCTTTCCTTTAAGAAAAAAGCTATGTCAAAGGGCCCATTTGATAAACTCATTTCTGGGTAGAGTAAGGTAGAATCATATTCTTTGTTCTCTTCCATTTTAGGTCTCTGTGGATTCTTCATATCCACAGCTCATAGTGAAATGATATTTTTAAAAACACTCCAAACTGTTTCTGACTTCTTAGACTTTAACATCATGCTTTAGTTGAAGTCTCAACTTGGACCTTCCACTTAGTATAGAGTACCTCCCTGATTCTGTTTGAAATTCATGATACTGAAGGCTATTATAAAATTGTACTTAAGTATCTATCAGAAAATATTCTAGTAATTTCTGTAAGAATAAAATGAATTAATGTGTGAATACCATTTTACAAACCTAAAATTGTTATGTAATTGTTAATAATAATAATATTAAGTACTAATAGTAGCAGCTGCAGCAGGAGGAGGATAAGTAGTTGTTATAGTCATAGCCATAGTAGTAATTGTTGTAGTTATACTAATAGTAGTTAAAATCATATTTGTAGTAGTAATAGTGGTTCAGGAAGGTGGCACAATAAATAGAATACCAGGTCTGAAGTCAGGAAAACTCATCTTCCAAGTTTAAATCCACCTTCAGTTTTGTGCAACTCTAGGCAAATCACTTAGCCCTGTTTGGCTCAGTTTCCTTATCTGTGAAATGAGCTAGAGAAGGAAAGGGGAAACCTTTCCAGGATCTTTTCCAAGGAAAATCTAAATGAGATTACAAAGAGTCAAACATGACTGAAGGCAACTGAATAAAAAACAAAGTAGTGGTAGTAGTAGTAGTCTTCATAATTAGAGGAGGAAGAGACAGAAGGAAGAGGAGGAGGAAGAAAAGGAGGAGTAGCAGTAACAGTAATAGTAGTTGACCTGAAGAGGGTAAAAAACTAATAAAAATAGTAAACCAATTTCCTCCCACTCTATCACTAGGAGGAAAGGAAGGGTTGCTAATAAAAGAGAGAAGGTCCTGTTACTGCTGGACAAATGCTATCAGCTAAAACCATAATACACATATGTTGGGCAAACACTCTAATGTTTTTTCATGAATGAACATTTTATCAGGAAAAAGATATCTGTTTATAAATTTGACTTAGAAAAACCTTCCTCTTTAGTCTCCTAAGCTCACAAGCCACTGCCCTATATTTCTTTACCTTTTCAAAAATAACCTTAGCTTTATTTGCATTTAATTCCTCCACATCCCCACTGTCCATTTTTCTTTTTTTTTTTATTTCTTTTTGCTAAGCAATTGAGATTAAGTTACTTGCTCAGGGTTACACAACTAGGAAGTGTTAGTGTCTGAGACCAGATTTGAACTCAGGTCTTCCTGATTCCAGGGCCAGTGCTCTATTCACTGAGCCATCTAGCTATCCCTCATTATTTATTTTTCATCTCTTTTATTATGGCTTCCATTCCCATCCTGCCAATGAAACTGTTCTTTCAATTACTTCCTCTGCCTTCTCTATATTGATATATAAGCCTTCAAAGTCTGAGTATGCCTAAGCAGGACAGCTTATGCCAGATAAAATGCCAGGATTAATGTTATACAGAGTATCCTGTCACACCTAGATCATGCTTACAAGATTCTTATGAATATTTATTGTTAAATCTAATGGCCTTTTCTCATCATTTACCTTAATTCCCAACTTTAGGCAGTTTTTACAATTGCAAACTTACCCTGCCTCTAAAATACTCTCTTCTCCCTTGACTTCCTTTCCTCTCATAAAGTGAGAAGAATGGCAGATTTGATGCCTTGGGGAACTGAAATCAAAGCCTAGCTCTGCAACTCAGTACATTCAAGATGCTGGGGAAGTAGTTTAATTTCTGAAGATCTTAGTTTCTTTATCTGTGAAAGAAAGAGTTTAGAGTAATTGTTACTAAAGAACCCCTCCAGTTATAGATAAATCAAAAATCTTTGCTTTTTTCTTAAACTTTTACATTTAAAATTCTACTAGTTTTATTCTATCTGATCCTTATTTCTGTCTTTTTTATTGACTCATCATCATTTGTGTCACTAAAGCTTTGTTTTGAACTTTCCTGTTGTTCTATTCTGTGGTAATCTTATCTACTCCTAAGAGTTCAATTTTCTCTTTTATGTGGATTGCTTTAAAAATATACACAAATGTATGTGTATGTATGTGTAGTAAGTTTGTAGGCTACTTAAAAGTTCATATCTTTTTCAAATCAATTACTTCCTAGCCAAGCCTTCTCCCTGTAAAGTTTTGAAGTTGATATTTTGAACTCACAGTAGATGTTACATTTATTCATACTGAATTTATTTTATTAGATTTCACTCAATGTTTTAGCTAGTAAAGATCTTTTTGAATTTTAATTCTGCCTTCTAACACATGAGTTCCTTCCACTTTTGTGATAGATGCAGTTCTTTAAAATGTCATTTATGTCTGTATCCAAGTGATACAAATTCCAAACATCAAGGAGAAAAACACAGGTCTCTGAAACACTCCTTGAAAAACTTTCCAAGTAGGCTTAGAAATAATATATCTCCACATTTAAACAGTCTTAACCCTCCCAAACTAGTATTTTCTAGACTATATTTCCAAAGTAATGGGAGACTTTGTCAAACATTTTACTAAAATATAGATAAATTATACCTATAATTCTCTACTGCTGTACCAGTAAAATAAGATTTATTTAAAAGAAATGAAAATTAAGCTTATCTAGCATGAACATTCTTGATAAACTTCTATTAGCTTTATGTAACCAATGTTTGTTTGTTTTTTGGTTGGTTGGTTTTAATTTTGTTTTTTCCCCCAGATATTCAGTGATAATACCATTAATTTTATAATGTGCAATTTTTGCCAAGAATTTCAACGAGGTTCAACGGCCCAAAGTTTGATGATTCAATTGTCTCTCTTCTTTTAATTGGAATAACATTTCCCTTTCTTTTACAATCTTTTAAAGATAATTGACAGTGACAAAACAATAGCAGCTAACAATTTTCTTTGTGCCCTAGGATGTAGTTTGTTTAGGCTTAGTTTTTTGAACAAACCAAGCGCTCCTAAGTACTCAATCTCACACTACTCCTCTTGGATATCAACTCCCAATCGTTTATTTTTGTTTTATTCTTTACAGTTCTGAAGATCATTCTTAGAAAAAAAGGAACAGGAGGAAGAAAACAAGAACAAGAAGAAGTACAAAAGCACAAGAAGAACAAAAATAAAAACAAGAAGAAGAACAAATACAAGAACAAGAAAAAGAACTAAATGAAAACAAACAATTCTTCATCCTATCTATTACCTATTATTAGTATACTGTGTCAACTAAGATGGTGGAGTAAAGTCAGGAAGCTGCTAGTGATCACCCACTTTCCCTTGAAAACCACATGAAATCAATCTTCTGAACAAAGTCTGATGGGATTTTCCAGTTCAAGATAGACTGAAAAAACTTCAAGAAAGGTCAATCTCACTGGGGTGTAAATAGTGTTCAGCTCAGGTCAGAAAGACTCTGGAAAAGCTGGTGAGAAGGTCTTAATCATAGCAAATCAGTAACTAAGACCTTCATTTCTGACTCAGTAGAGGAGCAAATCAATGGGACAGCTTCTGGTCCCAGTTCAGAAAGCAAACTCTGGGAAACTCTATTTCCTGAAGAGAGAAGGCAAAACTACCTCCCACAAACACAAGGAGTTATCATGCTCAAAGACAAGGCTCAAAGCTTCACAGGAAGCTTAAAACAGCACCCCTTTACTACAGAAGCAGAAGCCCACCTTAAAACTTAAAAAGAGAAAGTACTTAAAGGAAAGAAAAGAAGCAAGAAATAGAAACGAATCTTGACCGAAGAAAGCCACTATGGTAACAGGGCAGGCCAAAACACAAACTCAGAAGAGTACAGAATATCCACAGAAGAAATGTTAAAGAACTATAAATTGATCTCAAATCTAAAGAGTCTTCTTGGATATGCTCATAAAAGACCTCAAAAAGCAAATAAGAGAGGTAGAAGAAAATATGAGAAAAGAAATGAAAGGTATGCATGAGAGAGTAAACAGTTTGGAAAAAGAAGGGAAAAATTGTCTCAAGAAATCTCCTTAAACAGTAAAATAAATCAAATTGGAAAAAAGATAACTGAAGAAAATCACACATTAAAAACTAGAACAGGGCAAATGGAAGCTAAAGATTTTGTGAGGCAGCAAGAATAAATCAAACTAAAAAAGAATGAAAAAATGGATGAAAATGTGAAATGCCTTATTGGCAAAATAGCCAGCAAAATAGGCAATCTAGAAAATAAACCCAAAAGAAACAATTTTAAAATTACTGGCTTACCTGAAGGCCATAACCAAAAAAGGAGGGTTGGATAGCATTCTACAAGAGCTCACTGGGGACTTCTGGCCAAGATGGCAGAGAGGACACATGCATCTATTCCTTTCTTGCCTTCTATTTTTTTTTTTCATGACATAGCCTTTGAATTAGTGCTTGACTGAAAAAACCCATGAATACATTATCAACAGAAGATATTCTCGAAATTTGTCAGAAAAGGTCTGTTTTTGCTCATGGGCAAGGATGGTTAGATCAGGCAGAGACTGCAGGCAGGCAGTGAGGGCATGGAAGGCAGCTAACATTGAGCAGACTGGATTGGAGCAGGGTGTGATCTCAAATATGGGAAAATTTGCAGGAAAAATTTTACCCAGTGTGAGCTACTGTGCTCTGGCAGCAAGACAGTAGATCAGCAGAGAAGCTATAAACACAGGGGGTAAAGACTTCAATGTCAAAATACTGGGGTCTCTCAGGACCTGACCACACCCACCCAATCCCCAGAGTAACTCAGCACACTCTCAGAGTCTCAGAGAGTTGCCAATGTGCAGGCATTACTGTTCCACTGTTGCCTCACTTTTACCTCCTGTAGTCTGTAGAAGAAGCCTGGTAATATCACACTGCCCAAAAAGTAGACCACATTTGCTTTTTTTTTTGTTTGTTTCTTTGTTTTCTTTGCTTCTTTTTTGTCAAAATGAGTAAAAAATTAAAGCGTTCTCTAACTATTGATAGCTTCTATATGGATAGAGAACAGACTTCAAACCCTGAGGAGACTAAAAACAGATTGTCTCCAGATGAATCCCCAAAGGGGGATATGATCTGATCCCCAACACACCAGGCTCTCACAGGAGAAATTAAAAAGGCTCTTACAAGAAAGCTAGAGAAAAATGGGGAAAGGAAAGGGAAGCTTGGCAAGAGAGTCTGGATAAGTCATTCCACTCATTTAAAGATAGAGTGGATAAAGAAATCAAATCCCTGAAAAACAGAATTAGTGAATTGGAAAAAGAAACTAGCTCTCTAAAAAATAAAAATAAAATTGGCGAAATGGGAAAAAAATCCCATAGAACAAAACAACTCATTTCAAAATTCAATTGGACAATTGCAAAAAGAAATTTAAAAAAGTAAATGAATAAAATAATTTATTAAAAATCAGAATTGAACAAATGGAAATGAATGACTCAAGGAGACACCAAGAATCATTCAAGCAAAACCAAATAAATGAAACAATGGAAAAATGTTAAATACCTACTTGGGAAAACAACAGACCTGGAAAAAATAATTCAGATATAGAGAAGCCACAATAAGGATTATTCAAGATCTAGCAGTGTCCACATTAAAGAAACAAAGGGCCTGGAATATGATATTCTGAAGGGCAAAGAAACTTGGTATGCAGCCAAGAAAAACCTACTCAGCCAAAATGAGCATTTTTTCCCAAGGAAAAAGATGGATATTCAATGAAATAGATGAATCTATTTCTTCTGACTAAAAAACCAGAACTAAACAAAAAGTTTGATCTCCAAATATAGGACTGAAGAAAAAGATAAAAAGAAATTTTGGGAACTATATTTCTGTTATGAATATACATAAAGAACACATGTATAATTTGGTTTTACAGTCATAATATAAAAAAGAAATTAGAGGTGGAAAAGAAACCCATAAAGCAGAGGTGGATAGCAGGATAGATTAAAAGCCAGAATCCTACAATATATTGCTTACAGGAAACACACTTGAAGCAGGGTGATACATACAGAGTAAAGGTAAAAGACCAGAGCAGAATCTACTATGCTTCAGGTGAAATCAACAAAGCAGGGGTAGCCATCCTTATCTCAGATCAAGCAAAAGCAAAAATTGATCTAATTAAAAGAGATAAGGAAGGGCACAATATCTTGCTAAAAGGTAGCATAAATAATGAAACAATATCAATAATAAACATATATGCACCAAGTGGTGTAGCATCTAAATTCCTAAAGGAAAAGTAAAGAGAACTGCAAGAAGAAATAGACAGCAAAACTATAATAATGGGAGATCTCAACCTTGCACTTTCAGAATTAGATAAATCAAACCACAAAATAAATAAGAAAGAAGTTAAAGAGGTAAATAAAATAGAATACTAGAAAAGTTACATATGATAGGTGTTTAGAGAAAACTAAATGGAGACAGAAAGGAGTACACTTTCTTCTCAGCAATTCATGAAACCTATACAAAAATTGACCATATATTAGGACATTAAAAACCTCACATTCAAATGTAGAAAGGCAGAAATAGTAAATGCATCCTTTTCAGATCACAATGCAAAGAAAATTACATTTAATAAAAAGCCAGGGGAAAATAGATCAAAAAATAATTGGAAACTAAATAATACCATCCTAAAGAATGATTGAGTGAACAGCAAATCATAGACATAATTAATAATTTCATCTAAGAAAATGACAATAATGAGACATCATACCAAAATGTGTGGGATGCAGCCAAAGCTGCAGTAAGGGGAAATTTTATATCTCTAGAGGCCTACTTGCATAAAATAGAGAAAGAGAAGATCAGTGAATTGGCTTGCAACTAAAAAAGCTAGAAAAGGAACAAATTAAACCCCCCCAGTCAAACACTAAACTTGAAATTCTAAAAATAAAAGGAGAGATTAATAAAATTGAAAGGTAAAAAAGCCAACTATTGAATTAATAACTAAAACTAAGAGTTGGTTTTATGAAAAAAACAACAAAATAGATAAACTCTTAGTAAATTTGATTAAAAAAAGGAAAGAGGAAAACCAAATTGTTAGTCTTAAAAATGAAAAAGGAGAACTTGCCATTAATGAAGAGGAAATTAGCAAGGATCCTCAAACTTTTTAAATAGGGGGCCAGTTCAGTGTCTGTCAGACTGTTGTAGGGCCAGACTATAGTAAAAACAAGAACTTTGTTTTCTGGGCCTTTAAATAAATAAATTTCATAGCCCTGGGTGAGGGGGATAAATGTCTTCAACTACTGCATCTGGCCCGTGGGCCGTATTTTGAGGATCCCTGAATTAGAGCAATAATTAGGAGTTACTTTGCCCAACTTTATGCCAATAAATTTGATAACTTAAAAGAAATGGAAGAATACCTTCAAAAATATAGCTTGTCCAGATTAACAGCAGAAGAAACAAATTGGTTACACAGTCCCATTTTAGAAAAAGAAATAGAACAAGCTATTAATCAACTCCCTAAGAAAAAATCCCCAGGACCAGATGAATTTACATGTGAATTCTACCAAACATTTAAAAAACAATTAATTCCAAAGCTATATAAGCCATTTGAAAAATTGGGGATTGAAGGAATCCTACCAAATTTCTTTTATGACACAGACATGGTATTGATACCTAAACCAGGTAGGCTAAAAACAGAGAAAGAAAATTATAGACCAATCTCCCTAATGAATATTGATGCAAAAATCTTAAATAAAATATTAACAAAAAGACTACAGAAAATCATCCCCAGGATAATACACCATGATCAAATAGGATTCATACCAGGAACACAGGACTAGTTCAATATTAGGAAAACCATTAGTATAATTGACTATATTAATAACCAAATTAACAAAAACCATATTGTTGGTGTTTCTTTTCCAAAACACAGCCAGGTGACAAAAGAGTTCAGATCTTTTATTGTGTCTTCAATATAGCCCAGTTAGCTCAGAGGCCTATCTCTCTGCTTGGTTCCAAGAGGTCTTGCAGCTTTGTCTTTTATCTCTTCCAGCTCAACTCCGACTCATGGCTTCTCAATCTCCAACTGAGTAGGCTTCTGTATCTCCCAGAGTGCTCTGTCTCCGACCCCAGTCGATGTTCCCCAGAAAAACTCTCTCAAGCTCTAAGAACTTCCTGTATATATATGATCTCCCAAAAATTAACTCCTCCTTCTAGAGAGAGAGGGATTCTAGGTTATCTCCCAGAGTGCTCTCTGGTCCTAAGGGAGGTGTGAATTCGGATATCTCATACTAAGCCATACTAAGCCCTGAAATCTCCCAAACGTATGAACTCCAAAGATGTGAACACAAGCATCCTTTCTATCAGTTGTACTTAGTAACTTTTTTCAAGTTCTGGCCCAAAATATCTCCTTCTAAGATCAAATCAATCATATTGAACCATGCCAAATTAGATAATTATTGTCTCTTGTGAAGACCGTGTATTTTTAAATCAGCAGGAGTCAGGAATTCAGATTGGGGAAAATTGTCAGTCTTTTTCTCAGTGAAGAAGGATCAGAGGTGGAAGATAATCAGCGATAGCAATGTGTGCAGCTGAGTCAAGAAGCTAGCTAGATCAGCAGCCACACGACCAGCAACTAGGAGAATGGAACCCAGGCCCAATCTCTCTCAGCTTTTCTTCCTGTCTCTCTATCTCCACCCACCAAAATCGTCATTTCCTATACAACACATCAGGACTTGCACAGAGAGTGGGCAGGGACCATTCTTTATCCAATCATGTATATTAATAGAGTATAGCCCAATTACTATTTAGCCTCACGTACTTGGGACCTCAGTGCATCAACTCAAACCTCAGCCCATTACAGTCTCTATCAACTCCAATGTCTTAACACTTTGTAAAGATTCCAATACCATATGATCATCTCAATAGATGCAGAAAAAGCATTTAATAAAATACAACATCCATTCCTAATAAAAACACTTGAGAATATAGGAATAAATTGACTTTTCCTTTAAATAGTCAGGAGCATATATTTAAAACCATCAGTAAGCATCATATGTAATGGGGATAAACTGGAACCATTCCCAGTAAGGTTAGGAGTGAAACAAAGTTGCCCACTATCACCATTATTATTCAATATTGTATTATAAACGCTAGCCTCAGCAATAAGAGTTGAGAAAGAGATTAAAGGAATTAGAGTAGGTAATGAGGAAACCAAATTATCACTCTTTGCAGATGATATGATGGTATACTTCGAGAACCCCAGAGATTCTACTAAAAAGCTATTAGAAATAATTCACAGCTTTAGTAAAGTTGCAGGATACAAAATAAATCCACATAAATCCTCAGCATTTTTATACATCACCAACAAAATCAAGCATCAAGAGATACAAAGATAAATTCCATTCAGAATAATTACCGATAACATAAAATATTTGGGAATCTATCTACCAAATGAAAGTCAGGAATTATATGAGCAAAATTACAAAACACTTTCCACACAAATAAAGTCAGATTTAAATAATTGGAAAAATCTTAAGTGCTCTTGGATAGACTGAGCGAATATAATATAGATGACAATACTACCTAAATTAATCTGTTTATATATTGCTATACTAATTAGATTCCCAAGAAACTATTTTAATGACCTAGAAAACATAGCAACAAAATTCATTTGGAAGAACAAAAAGTCAAGAATTTGAAGGGAACTTATGAAAAATAAATCAAATGACAGTGGCCTAGCTGTACCAGATCTAAAACTATATTATAAAGCAGTGGTCATCAAAACCATTTGGTAGTGGCTAAAAAATCGACTACTTAATCAATGAAATAGGTTAGGTTCACAAGACAAAATAGTCAATAACTATAGCAATCTAGTGTTTGACAAACCCAAAGATTCCAACTTTTGGGATAAGAATTCACTATTTGACAAAAACTACTGGGAAAATCAAATGACAGTGGCCTAGCTGTACCAGATCTAAAACTATATTATAAAGCAATGTTCATCAAAACCATTTGGTAGTGGCTAAAAAATCGACTACTTGATCAATGAAATAGGTTAGGTTCACAAGACAAAATAGTCAATAACTATAGCAATCTAGTGTTTGACAAACCCAAAGATTCCAACTTTTGGGATAAGAATTCACTATTTGACAAAAACTACTGGGAAAACTGGAAATTAGTATGGCAGAAACTAGGCATTGACCCACACTTAACACCATATACCAATATAAGATCAAAATGGATTCATGATTTAGGCATAAAGAATGAGATTATAAATAAATTAGAGGAACATAGGATAATTTACTTCTCAGACTTGTGGAAGAGGAAGGAATTTGTGACCAAAGAAGAACTAGAAGTCATTATTGATCACAAAATAGAAAATTTTTATTATATCAAGTTAAAAAGCTTTCGTGCAAACAAAACTAATGCAAACAAGATTAAAAGGGAAGCAATAAACTGGGAAAACATTTTTACAGTTAAAGGTTCAGATAAAGGCTTCGTTTCCAAAATATATAGAGAATTGACTCTAATTTATTTTTTTTATTTTTTTATTTTTATTTTTTTATTTAATAGCCTTTTATTTACAGGATATATGCATGGGTAACTTTACAGCATTAACAATTGCCAAACCTCTTATTCCAATTTTTCACCTCTTACCCCCCACCCCCTCCCCCAGATGGCAGGATGACCAGTAGATGTTAAGTACATTAAAATATAAATTAGATACACAATAAATATACATGACCAAAACGTTATTTTGCTGTACAAAAAAAAATCAGACTCTGAAATATTGTACAATTTAGCTTGTGAAGGAAATCAAAAATGCAGATGGACATAAATATAGGGATTGGGAATTCAATGTAATGGTTTTTAGTCATCTCCCAGAGTTCTTTCTCTGGGCATAGCTGGTTCAGTTCATTACTGCTCCATTGGAAATGATTTGGTTGATCTTGTTGCTGAGGATAGCCAGGTCCATCAGAACTGGTCATCATATAGTATTATTGTTGAAGTATATAATGATCTCCTGGTCCTCCTCATTTCACTCAGCATCAGTTCGTGTAAGTCTCTCCAGGCCTTTCTGAAATCATCCTGTTGGATTGACTCTAATTTATAAGAAATCAAGCCATTCTCCAATTGATAAATGGTCAAGGATATGAACAGACAATTTTCAAATGATGAAATTGAAACTATTTCTACTCATATGAAAGGGTGTTCCAAATCACTTTGATAAGAGAAGTGCAACTTAAGACATCTCTGAGATACCATTACACACCTGTCAGATTGGCTAATATGACAGGAAAAGATATGATGAATGTTGGAGGGGATGTGGGAAAACTGGGACACTGATACATTGTTGGTGGAGTTGTGAATGGATCCAATGGAAAACAATTTGGAATTATGCTCAAAATGTTACCCTTTGATCCAGCAGTGTTACTGCTGCTTATTAAAAGCCCAGTCTTACTTATTTAAAATATATTAAAGAAGGGAAAGGGACCTCTATGTGCCAAAATGTTTGTGGCAGCCTTTTTTTGTAGTGGCTAGAAACTGGAAATTGAATGGATGCCCATCAATTGGAGAATGGTTGAGTAAATTGTGGTATATGAATATTATGGAATATTATTCTTCTGTAAGAAATGACTAGCAGGATGAATACAGAGAGGCTTGGCAAGACTTACACAAACTGATGCTAAGTGAAATGATCAGAACCAGGAGATCATTATACACTTCCACAACAATACTATAAGAGGATGTATTCTAATGGGAGTGTATGTCTTTGACTAAGAGAAGATCCAATTCAGTTCCAGTTGATCAATGATGGAGAGAATCAGCTACACCCAGAGAAGGAACACTGGGAAATTAATGTGGATTACTTGCATTTTTTTAACCAGGTTATTTTTACCTCATGAATCCAATTGTTCTTGTGCAACAAGGGAACTGTATAAATATGCACACATATATTGTATTTAAAATATACTTTAACATGTTTAACATATATGAGACTGCCTGCCATCTAGGGAAGGGAGTAGAGAGTAGGAAGGGAAAAGTTGGAACAGAAGTGAGTGCAAAGGACAATGTTGAAAAATTACCCATGAATATAGTTTGTCAATAAAAAGCTATAATAATAATAAAAAAGAAGAAAATAGCTACCGATCTTCATAAAGAAAAAAAATAAATGTTACATCACATAAATAAAATGTGTCATTGCAATAAAAAGAGCTTTTTAAGGAAAAGTACCCAATATTCTAGAAACAAAGGGGAAAATACTCATTGAAAGAATCCATCTATCACCTTTGGAAAGAAATCCCGCAAGGAAATCCCCAAGGAATGTTGTTTCTTGAGGGAATAATTTAATCATTCAGTTTGGTATAGAAATTCATCTGACCCTATAAAGAAGTAGGAGGAGAAAGAGGAAAAGAAAAGGGAGGGACAGGATAGAAGTGAGGGCAGAAACAGTAGAGGAGAATGTAAGAGAAGAGGGGGAAGAGTTTCTAGAAGATAAGGTAGTGGGTAGAGTAGGGTAAAAAAAACACTAAGAAAAGGAGAAGGTGTGATAGGAGATAAGGTAGTGGGTGGATGGGTAAAAAAAACCATGACAAAGGACACGATGGAAAGACAGAATAAAAGTATATACAGAGGAGAAAATAGGAGGGAGGGAAATAAAGAGAGCTAGTAATAATAATTGCTAATGTGAATGGGATGAACTCTCCCATAAAATGGAAGCAAATGGCAGAGTGGATTAAAAAACAGTACTACAATATGTTGTTTATATGAAACTTATTTGATACAGAAAGATAGGACAGAATTTATTACACTTTAGCTGAAGTAAAACAAAAGTAGAGGCAGCAATTCTGATCTCAGATAAAGCAAAAGTAAAAATGGATCTTATTAAAACAGATAAGGAGAGAATGTACATCTTGATAAAGGATATCATGAATAATGAAGTAATAACTATACTAAATGTGTATTGTCAAGTAGTATGGCAAGAAAATTTCTAGAGAAGATTTAGAAAACTTACAGGTATTCTAGTAGGAGACTTTAACCTTTCCCTCTCAGAATCAGAAAAATCTAACCACAGAATAAACAAAAAGAAACTAGGAAGATTAATAGGATCTTAGAAAAACTAGGTATGATAGACATGAGAAAACTGAATAAAGACAGAAAGGAAAACTTTTCTTGGCAGTGCATGGCACCTCCAAACACTGACCATGTATTAGAGCATTAAAAACTTCACAATAAAATGTAAAATGGTAAAAATAGTTTATACCTCCTTTTCAGATCACAATGCAATAAAATTATATTCACTAAAGGGCTAGGGAAAGATAAACTAAAAATCAATTGGAAATTAAATAATCTAATTCTAAAGAATGAGTGGGTCAAACAACAAATCACAAACAATTCCATAATTTTATCCCAAAAATTATAATTATGAAACAACATGCCACAATCTATGGGATGTAGCTAAAGTAGTTCTTAAAGGAAAGGTTATATCTCTAAATACCTAGAGAATAAATAGAGAAAGAGGAGATCATTGAATTAGGCATGCAAGTAAAAAAACTAGAAAAAGAACAAATTAAAAGTCTACAATTAAATATCAACCTAGAAATCTTGAAATTAAAAAAGAGATTAATAAAACAGAAATTAAGAAACTTATTGAACTAATAAAGAAAAATAATAATTGGTTTTATGAAAAAAAACTAGCAAAATAGATAAACCTTTGATTAATTTAATCAGAAAAAAGGAAAGAAAAAGCCCAAATCATCAGCATCAAAAATGAAAGGGGTGAACTTACCACCAATGAAAAATAAATTAAAGCAATAATTAGGAGCTATTTTGTACAACTCTATGGCAGCAAGTCTGACAATCTAACTGAAATGAATGAATATTTACAAAAATATAAATTGCCCAGGTTAACAGAAGAGGAAATTAACAACTTAAATAGTCCCATTTTAGAAAAAAAAAATTGAACAAGTCATTAATGAACTCCATAAGAAAAAAATCTCACTTGTGAATTCTACCAAACACTTAAACAATTATTTCTGATACTATGTAAACTATTTTGAAAAATAAGTAAAGGAGTACTGTCAAATTTCTTCTATGACACAAATATGGTACTGATACCTAAACTAGCAAGGGCCAAAACAGAGAAAGAAAATTCTATATCACTCTCCCTAATGAATATTGATACAAAAATTTTAAATAAAATATTAGCAAAGAGATCACAGCAATTTATCAGCAGGATAATACACTATGACTAAGTTGAATTTCTATCAGGAAAGCAGGGCTCATTCAATATCAGGAAAATTATTACTGTAATCTACCATATCTATAACAAAACCAATCATAAGATGATCTTAATAGATGTAGAAAAATTTTTGCCAAAATACAGTACCCATTCCTATTAAAAACTCTAGAGGGGGGGCAGCTAGGTGTACAGTACAGAGAGCACTATCCCTGAAGTCAGGAGAACCTGAGTTCAAATCTGGCCTCAGACACTTAACACTTCCTAGCTGTGTGATCCTGGGTGAGTAATTTAACCCCAATTGCCTCAGGAAAAAGGAAAACAAAAAACAAACACTAGAGCACATAAGAATAAATGGAGCAGCTACCCCCAAAGAAAGAACACTGGGAAATGAATGTAAACTGTTTGCATTTTTGTTTTTCTTCCCAGGTTATTTTTACCTTCTGAATCCAATTCTTCCTGTGCAACAAGAGAACTGTTCAGTTCTACACACACATATATATCATATATATTGTATCTAGGATATACTGTGACATATTTAACATGTATAGGACTGTTTGCCATCTGGGGGAGGGGGTGGAGGGAGAAAGGGGAAAAATCGGAACAGAAGTGAGTGCAAGGGATAATGTAAAATATTACCCTGGCATGGGTTCTATCGATAAAAAGTTATAATTATTTTTTTAAAAAATTTTTTAAAAGAATAAATAGAGCTTACACCCAGGGAAAGAACTTTGGGAGATGACTATGAACCATTACATAGAATTCTCAATCCCTCTATTTTTGTGCATCTGCGTTTTTGATTTCCTTCACAGCCTAATTGTATACTATTTCAAAGTCTGACTCTTTTTGTACAGCAAAATAACTGTTTGGATATGCATACATATATTGTATTTAACTTATGCTTTAACATATTTAACATGTATTGGTCAACCTGCCATATGGGAGAAAGGGTGGGCGGAAGGAAGGAAAAAGTTGCAACAAAAGGATTTGCAACTGTCAATTTTGAAAAATTACCTATCCATATATCTTGTAAATAAAAAGCTACAATAATTTAAAAAAAAGAATAAATGGAGCTTTACTTAAAATAATAAGCAGTATCTGTCTAAAACCTACAGCAAGCATTATTTGTAATGGAGAGAATCTGGGTATATTCCCAATAAGATCAGGGATGAAACAAGGATGTCCATTATCACCAGTATTATTCAGCATTGTCCTAGAAATGTTGGCTTTAGCAATAAGAAAAAATAAATTAATTAAAGGAATTAGAATAGGCAATAAGGAAATAAAACTATCATTCTTTGCAGATGATATAATGATATACTTAGAGAATACATTCCCCAAACTTACTGGAAACAATTCACAGCTTTAGCAATGTTGCAGGATATAAAATAAACCTATATAAATCATAAGCATTTCTATATATTACTGACAAAGCTCATCAGCAAGAGATAGAAAGGGAAATCCCATTTAAAATTACTGTAGACAAAATAAAATATTTGAGGATCTACCTGTCAGGACAAACTCAAGAACTATAATAACACAATTACAAAACACTTCTCACACAAAGTCAGATTTAAACAATTGGAAAAGTATCAATTGTACATGTCTAGGCTAAGCTAATATAATAAAAATGACAATTCTGCCTAAATTGGTCTTCTTGTTTATTGTCATACCAATCAAACTGCCAAAACATTATTTTATAGAACTATAAAAAATAATACTGAAATTCATCTGAAAGAACAAAAGGTCAAGAATATCAAAGGAATTAATGAAAAAAATACAAAAGATAGTAGCTTAGTAGTACCAAACCTAAACCTATATTATAAAATAGCAGTAATCAAAACCATTTGGTGTTGACTAAGAAATAGAGTTGTGGATCAATGGAATAGATTAGATAGACACAACACAATAATCAAGACTATACCAATCTAGTTTTTGATAACTCCAAACTCCAGCTTCTGGAATAAGAACTCACTATTTGACATAAATTTCTGGGAAAACTGGAAAATAATATGTCAGAAACTTGGCATAGACTTGTATCTCACATCCCATACCAAAATAAGGTTGAAATGGATACATGATTTAGGCACAAAAGATGATACCATAAACAAATTAGGAGTAAAAGCGATAATTTATCTATTAAATCTTTGGAAAAGGGAGGAATATATGATCAAAGAAGAATTAGAGAACATTATGAAATGCCAAATGGACAACTTTGATTACATTAAATTAAAAAGGTTTTGCACTAATAAAACCAATAGAAACGAGATTAAAAAGGAAGCACAAAGTTGGAAAAGCATCTTTATAGGCAGTATTTCTTATAAAGGTCTCATTTCTAAAATTTATTAAACTGTGTTAAATTTTTGAGGATACAAGTCATTCCCCAACTGATAAATGGTCATATGAGTAGAAAATTTTCAGATGACAAATTTAAAGTCATTTATAGTTATGTGAAAAAGTGCTCTATATAACTATTGATTAGAAAAATGCAAATTAAAACAACTCTGAAGTACCACCTCACACCTCTCAGATTGGCTGCAATGCCAGGAAAAGATAATGATAATCATTGGAAGGGATGTTGGAAAACTGGAACACTAATACATTGTTGGTGAAATTGTGAAATGATCTAAACATTCTAGAGAGCAATCTAGAATTATATCCCAAGGGCTAGAAAACTATGCATACCTTTTGACCCAGCAATGTCATTATTGAGTCTATAACCCAAGCAAATCATAAAGAAGGGCAAAGAACCCACATGTGCAAAAGTATTTGTAGCAGATCTTTTTGTGGTAGCAAAGAATTGGAAATGAGTACATGCCCCTCAATTGGGGAATGGCTAAACCAGTCGCAGTATTGAAGGTGATAGAATATCATTGTTCTATAAAAAATGATGAACAAGCTGATTATAGATGACCTGAAAAGATTTATATGAACTGATACTGAGCAAAGCAAACAGAACCAGGAATACATTGTACACAATATAGCAAGAATGTGTGATCAACTATGAAAGGCTTAGTTATTTTCACTAGTTCAGTGATCCAAAGCAATCCCAATGGACTTTGGACTGAAAATGCCATCTGCATCTAGAAAAAGAACTGAGAAAACTGAATGTAAATCAGTACATCCTATCTTCACTTATTTTTTTCTGTTTTTTTAATCTCTCTCATGGTTTTCTCCTTTTGCTCTGATTTTTCTTTCCCAATATGATTCATAAAGCAATGTGTATTAAAAATAAATAAATTTACTACAATAAAAAACATGAAAAAATCATTATGCTATTTCTTCTGTCAGCTCTATTCCCTCAAGGATTTTCTTCCCTCACAATGTAGCTTTGAAAACAAACAACAGTAAACTCTTGCCAACTGTATCTCATGTTGTGGTGTTCTTTTATTTTTTCCTAATATATAATGGTTCTCTGGGAGCAGATTTCTTGGGGAGGTTTTCTAGAGGCAGCCTTAGTTTCAGTTCTGAGTAATAATCACTTTAAAACGCAGCCAGCTGATAAAAATCCAAACGTTTATTTTCTCCTTCCAAGTCTTGTCTCTTTCCTTGGGCCCAGTCAGCTTTCTTAGAGGCCTCTCTCTCTCCTTGGTTCCAGGAGCTCTTGCAACTTGTCTTTTGGCTCTTCCAGCTTCTGCCTCTAGCTCAACTCCAATTCATGGCTTCTCAATCTCCAAATGACGCTCCCCTCTCACTCTTTTTAACTGATTCTCCTGACTGAGCTCAGCTGTTTTTATGCTCTTTTAGAGGTAAACTCCAAGGTTGACTCCTCCTCTGAGAGTGGGATTATGGGAGGTGTGAATTTGGATATCTCATACTGAACCCCAAAATCTCCCAAACGTGTGAACTAATGTGTAAGCTGTGTGAACTCTCAAAGGTGTGAGCTCTAATGTGTGATCTTTAATGTGTAAAATCTTAAAGGTGCAAACCCAAGCACACAAGCATTGCTTCTATCAATTCCATTATCACCTTGTTTCAAGTTCTGGCTCATAACATCATGCTAAGCACTTTTGCACTTTTAACATTATTCTCATATGACTGGTTATGTCTTTCTGGTTCCCTCCCTCATGTGTCCTTGCTACCAGCTACTGAACATATTTAAAAATCTACTCTGATTAATGAATTACCAATGTGTCCATATAAGTTTCAGGGCTTTCTTGGCAGAAATATGGGAGTGGTTTTCCATTTCTTTCTCTAGCTCATTTTACAGATGAGAAAACAAACAGGATTAAGTAACTTTTTCAGAGTCACACAGCCACACAGGAAGATGACTCTTCCTGAGTCCAGGACTGGCATTTTATATACTGTGTCACTATTTAGCTGGTATTTCCCAAATATTTCTTTCCTTTGAATACCTTGCCTTCCATTGGCAGAAATGTCAAAAATATTACTTGTACTTATAAAATCTTCAGTTTTTTACCCAAGACTTTATAAACCTTAGCCATATTTCTAGGCACATTCTAATAATATTGTTTATATTCACATGAATCAATAGAAGTAGTTAGTTACTACCTGTCTGACATGTCTTAACAGGTCTTCTACCCCATGTTGTATGCGATAGAAATCTCCCTTGTTTTAAAGTCAACAAATAACCATTTTTGTGCCCTTCAAAGAGTCACTGACATTTACTATATGGCTCTGACTCCTAATTAGAGCTAATAGCAACTCTGGATTTCCATCATAATGTCTTGGAAGATCAGTGTCTGTTTTTTTTTTCTTCAAGGTCTAGTTCCCTCTCTTCCAGAATAGCTTCATATTTGCTATTTACTTCCAATTGCTAAGGAAACTTTGTTCCCTTCGTCTTCTGTATTTTATTCTTTTAACCTCCACCCTCCAAATATTGGTCAAATATCCTCTGTCTTTCCTCATTGCATTCCAGATTTTTGGTTTAATACTAAATTATGTCAATTTTTTTTAAAAAAGGGTCATCATTCTTTTTGATAATCTGGAGAATGTAAAGATGTTCTCTAAGGCCCTCAATCTTTTCTTCCAGTAGGAAGTATGATATGCACTTTGAAGGGAGATAACAATCACTAGGCCACCATAGAAAGAAAAAAAGTCACCTACTAGTTATGAGGAATTGCAAAGTTCTCCTTACTCTCCTTGCTTTTTGAAAGCAAGATCTTCAATTCTTCATTCTTGCTAATGATATGTGTGTCCATCACTAGCAAACTACCATCTAGATAATATTTCCTTGTTGTCCCAATTGTAAAAGGAGATATAGAATTTAGGCATAATTTCATTTTGTCTAAGTGAGAATGAAGAAGTAAGGAAAGATTCCATTAATCACCAGGTCAACAACCATGACAGCCAATGGAAGATAGTGGTGGGGAAAAAGCCAGGAAGGTAAAGAAAAAGGAGGTAGGGTTCATTAAGAACATTTAATTGTTTCACTCACAAATTCCCAAATGAGCCAGAAATCATCTATTCCAATGGCAGGAAATATGAGAAGGGCATGAGAGGTAAGGAAGAGGCAGCGGGGACAGAGTTGGGAAGGAGGTAGGTTGAAGCAAAAATAGAACCCAAAAGAGTTAAAACTTAGAATATCCAAAGATACTCATCTCTGAATATCACATCTGAATAGTAGTTAAATCTCAAATATATATATATATAATAACATAATTAGCATTAAAAAGGAGAAACACAAAATGAAAAAAGTGGTCACTATTTGCCTTTTTTTCTTGGTATTTGAGCTTAAATAGGAGAAATGTTAATGTTACATTACTATTATAGTTTTGGATCTTATTTTGGCTATTTAACATTTATTATGTGAAAACTATATACTTGACTTTAAACAAAATGTAAAGATACAGAGAATACTAGAATTAAAAAGACACCAGAGGGAAGCTAATAATGGAACTTAAAGTGCAGTGGTACTGCTGACATAGATTTGGCAGAAGGTATTTAAATGGGCTGAGATCAGTGACAGATTTACTGCATGGACACCTAAAAAATAGACATTTATGGAGCCCAGACTAAGCCCTTTAGGCCTTAGTAAGCTAATGACAAGAAAGAAAAAATCTGGAGATTTTAGACTGATTGCACTTCCACAAGATTACTAGAAAAGAAATACTCAGTGCTCTAAGTGATGTCTGTTGCTAACTTGATGCTAATAGAACCTCGATTTTCAACTAGTAATAATACCTGGAATATACATAACATGAGATCATCATAAGAAAAATGCTTCATAAACCATAAAGCAATATATCAAAGTGAAATGAGTGAAATAAAAAAAAATGCAACTTATCCTTCAGTCCTGTGTTCCCAATAGTAATAACTTTAGAAGAAAGAAAAGATAGATGATTCACACCTTTTCATTTTTTAATTTTTAAAATAATTATACTTTATTTTATGTATGATTTTAAAAATTTGGATTGCCAAATAATCTTCCTCCCTTTAGCACCAAACCCATTTATTGAGGAGGTGAACATATCAATTTATTTCACATGAAACATATTTTTATAATTAACCACATTGTTAAAAAAGAAAGAAAGAAATGGGAAAATTGTTTTTCAGTCTGTACTCAAAATTCATCAGTTCTCTTTCTGGAGGTAGAAATCATTTTTCATCTTGGGTCCTTTTGAATTAATTGGATCACTGTTTTAAATAGAATAGCTAAGTCTTTCATAGTTGATCTTTACAATATTTCTGTTACTATGTGCAGTGTTGATTTGGCTCTGCACACTTTACTCTGCATCAGTTCATATATAATCTTCCTAGATTTTTCTTAAACCATGTTGCTCATAATTTTTGCAACTTATTTATTTATTCATTTATTTCTTTTATTTATGATAGTATTACATCAAAATTATATACTGGATTTGGTTAGCCATTCCCCAATTAATATACATACCCTCCATTTCCAAGTTTTTTCCATAACAAAAAGAGGTATTAGAAGTATTATTGGAAGTATTATTTTAATCACACATTTATTTTTTAAAATATCATCAATAAGCATTAACATAACTAGTATTTTAAGTTGAAGTCTTTTCCCAGTGACCACCATATTTCTGATAGCAACATGGTACTGTATAAAGAATATTGAATTAAAAATCAAATCATTCAAATTTTAGTTCTGTTGCTACCTATGTAGTAAGACTTTATTTCTCAGTCTTCAGTTTCTATATTTGCCATGTGAATGTGTAGAACTAGGTGATCTCTGAAATACCACCTACCATAAGATCTGTTATGAAATTTTGTCTTCCTTATTTATAAATGAAATGAGAAGATATGAAGAAGTGATAGCTAAATGGATGTTTTACTCACAGGTACTCCTTGGAGATGTAAATAAAGAGTTAATAGATCTGGTTTTTATTAAGAACCCAAGTGCAGGGGTAGCTAGGTGGCACAGTGGATAGAGCACTGACCCTGAAGTCAGAAGGACCTGAGTTCAAATCCAGCCTCAAACACTTAATACTTTCTAGCTGTGTGACCCTGGACAAGTCACTTAACCCCAATTGCCTCAGCAAAAATAAATTAAAAATAAAAATAAAAGATTCTAAGCACAAGAAATATCCTTTCCTATAAAAGGTAGTCACTTCATCTTGAAAAGCTCATAAGGAAGATAAACAAAAATAACACTATAAAGATATTTCCATTGATCAATAAACATTGTATGCCTTTTATGTTTTATGCATTGAGCTAATTCAAAAGATAAGAAGAAAGGAAAGAAAATCCCTCCCCTCTAGAGGCTTACAATCTAAGGACAGAGACAACATAAAAACAAATATATACAAAGCAATTTTTATATATTTAGGATAAGAAATTAACAAAGAGAAGGCATTAGAGGTTTGGGGAAAGCATCCTATAGAAGATAGGATTTTAGAACCAGCTATGCCCAGCAAAAGAACTCTGGGAGATGACTAAGAACCATTACATAGAATTCCCAATCCTTATATTTTTGTCCACCTGCATTTTTTATTTCCTTCACAGGCTAATTGTACACTATTTCAGGTCCAATTTTTTTTGTATGGCAAAATAACGGTTTGGACATGTATACTTATTTTGTATTTAATTTATACTTTAACATATTTAACATGTATTGGTCATCCTGCCATCTGGGGGGGGGTGGGGAGAAGGAAGGGAAAAATTGGAACAAAAGGTTTGGCAATTGTCAAAGCTGTAAAATTACCCATGCATATAACTTGTAAATAAAAAGCTATTAATAAAACAAAAACAAACAAAAAAGATGAAGATAGGATTTTAGTTGGGAATTAAAGATAGTCAAGAAAGTCAATAGAGAAGAGAGAGGTTATGCCAGCCATATGGAAAGAAAGAGAAAACATCCAGTGCAAAGAGATGGAATGTCTTGTTCCAGGCAGTCAGTGTCATGTGATCAAAAAATACATGTTAGAAATAAGGTGTACAAAGATTGTAAAGGTAAGACAGGGTTGGTTATGAAGGACTTTCCAGTACCAGCACATTAAACAAGTTGCTGAGGGGGGAGGTAAAGGAATTTTATAAATCCATAAGATTCTCCAAATTAAATCAATGTTTATTTTGGTATTTGGTTACTTCAGTACAAAGTATATGGGAATTTTTTTAATGTTATAAAATATGGTTCAAGATCAAGAGAGAAAGAACATAAAAGCTTGGATATACAGAAAACTATTGCCTTAAGACTATGAATATGGAATCTGATATTCCAAAAGGCAAAAGAACTTGGAATGCAGCCAAGAATAAATTACCCTGCTTTACCATGAATTTTCTTTCAGGGAAGAAGATGGACATTCAATGAAACAGGTGAATTTCATTTGCTTCTGATGAAAAGACCAGAACTAAACAAAAAAAATTGATCTCAAAATATAAAAATCAAGAGAAGCATAAAAAGGCAAAAAGAAAAGAACTCTTGAGAACTGTATTTCTGTTATGGTTATACATAGAGAGTGCATGGAAAATCTGATTTTACTGTTATAATATAAAAAAGAAACTAGAAATGGAAAGGGGATTATACTGGAAAAAAGGAGAAAATGGAGGTAAAATAAGGGAAATTACATCTCAGGAAGAGGCAAAGAAAACCTATTATAATTGAGGAAAAGAAGGAAGGGTGATGAATATTGTGTGAATATTACTTTCATCAGATTTGGCACAACAAAAGAATATTAAGACATATTTTGTTTCACAGAGAAACTTCTCTCACCTTACAGAAAAATGGGAGGTGAAGGGGGAAAAGGGAAAGAGCAGGCTAAACAGAAAGGAAAACAGAAATAGTAGGGGAAGAATATAAAAAAGGGGAAGGGTCTCTCTAAAGGGGGAGAACTGCTTGAGGCAAGTAGTGCTCAAGTAAAATATTGGGGAGGTGAGAAAGGGGAAAAAAAGAAAGAGAAAATTATAATTTGGATTTAATAAGATGGCAGGAAACACATAATAAGTAGTTTTAGCCATAAATGTGAATGGGATAAACACTCCCATAAAGTATAAGTGGATAGCAGACTGGATTAAAAGCCAGAAAAAGGAAAGAGGAAAATGAAATTGTTAAGTCTCAAAAATGAAAAGGGAGAAGTTTCCACCAACGAAAAGGAAATTACAGCAATAATTATGAGTTACTTTGCACAACTTTATGCCAATAAATTTGACAATCTAAGTGAAATGGAGAAATAGCTACAAAATATAGATTGCTCAGATTTACCGAATAGGAAATAAATTACTTTAGAAAAAGAAATAGAACAAGCTATTAATCAACTCCCTAAAAAATAATCCCCAGGATCAGATGGATTTACATGTGAATTCTACCAAATATTTAAAGAACAATTAACTCCAATACTATATAAACTATTTGAAAAAATAGGGAATGAAGTGCACATAGTACTGATACCTAAATCATGTAGATGAAAAACAGAGAAAGAAAATTATAGGCCAATCTCCCTAATGAATATTGATGCAAAAATCTTAAATAAAATATTAACAAAGAGATTACAGAAAATCATCCTAAGGACAATACACAACTAAGCAGGATTTATACCAATAATTCAAGGCTGGTTCAATACTAGAAAAATTGGTAGGATGATTGACTATACCAATAACCAAATTAATAAAAACCATATGATTATCTAAATAGATAAAGAAAAAGCATTTGATAAAATCCAACTCATATTTCTATTAAAAAATACTAGAGAGTATAGGAATAAATGGAATTTTCCTTAAAACAATCAGTAGCATCTATTTAAAACCACCAATAAGCATCATATGCAATGGGGAAAAACTAGAACCATTCCCAATAAGATCAAGGGTGAAACAAGGTTGCCCACTATCACCATTTTTATTGAATATTGTATTAGAAATGTTAGCTTTGGCAATAAGAGAAAAAAAACGAGATTAAAGGAATTAGAATAGGTAATAAGGAAACCAAATTACCACTCTTTGCAGATGATATGATGGTATACTTAGAGAACCTTAGAGAATCAACTAAAAAACTATTAGAAGTAATCCACAACTTTAGTAAAGTTGCAGGATACAAAACAAATCCACATAATGATCAGCATTTTTATACATCACTAACAAAATTCAACAGCAAGTGATACAAAAAGAAATTCCATTTAAAATAACTGTTCATAAGATAAAATATTTGATCATCAATCTGTCCAGGGAGGATCAGGAATTATATAAGCATATCTATAAAACACTTTCTTCACTAATAAAGTCAGATCTAGCAATTGGAAAAATATCAAGCACTCTTGGATAGGTCTAGTGAATAAAATAAAGATGACAATACTAACTAAACTAATTTATTTATTTAGGGCTATACCAATCAAACTCCCAAGAAACTATTTTATTGACCTAGAAAAAATAATAAAATTAATCTGGAAGAATGAAAGGTCAAGAATTTCAAGGGAATTAATGAAAAGAAAAGCAAATGAAGGTGGACTATCTATACCAGATCTAAAACTATATTATAAGGTAATAGTCATCAAAACCATTTGGTACTGGTTAAGAAATAGAGCAGTTGATCACTGGAACAGGTTAGGTTCAAGAAAAAAAAATATTCAATGACTATAGCAATCTAGTATTTAACAAACCCAAAGACCCCAGCTTTTGGGATAAGAAGTCACTATTTGATAAAACTGCAGGGAAATTTGGAAACTAGTATGGCAAAAATTAGGCACTGACCCACACATAACACTGTTTACCAAAATAAGGTTGAAATGGGTTCATGATCTAAACATAAAAAATGATGTTATAAACAAATTAGAAGAGCATAGGATAGGTTGCCTCTCACATCTGTGGAGGAGGAAAAAATTTGCAACCAAAGAACTAGAGATCATTATTAATCACAAAATAGATAATTTTAGTTATATTAAGTTTAAAAGTTTTTGTATAAACAAAGCTAATGCAGACAAGATTAGAAGGGAAATAACAAACTGGGAAAACATTTTTACATTCAAAGGCTCTGATAAAGGCCTCCTTTGTAAAATATACAGAGAATTGATTCAAATTTATAACAGTTCAAGTCACTCTCCAATTGATAAATGGTAAAAGGATATGAACAGACAATTTTCAGATGAAGAAATTGAAATTATTTGTGTCATATGAAAAGGTGCTCCAAATCACTATTGATCAGAGAAATGTAAATTAAGACAATTCTAAGATACCACTACACACCTGTCAGATTGACTAAGATGACAGAAAATAATAATAACCAATGTTGGAAAGGATGTGAGAAAACTGGGACACTGAGAAATTGTTGGTAGAATTGTAAACAGATCTAATGATCCTAGAGAGCAATTTGGAACTATGCTTAAAAAGTTTTCAAAGTGTGCATATCCTTTGATCCAGCAGTGTTTCTCCTGGGATTATATCCCAAAGAGATCTTAAAGGAGTGAAGGGACCCATATATGCAAAAATGTTTGGGGAAGTCTTTTTGAAATGACTAGAAACTGGAAAATGAATGGATGCCCATCAATTGGAGAATGGCTGAATAAATTACGCTTTATTAATGTTATGGAATATTATTGTTCTATAAGAAACAACCAGCAGGATGATTTCATAAAAGCTTGGAGATTCTTACATGAACTGATGCTAAATGAAATGAGCAGAACCAGGAGATCATTATACATGGCAACAATAAGACTATATGATGATCAATTCTGATGCACATGGCTCTCTTCAACAATGAGAGGATTCAAACCAGTTCCACTTTTTCAGTGATGAAGAGAGCCATCACCATCCAGAGGGAGAGCCATGGGTAACTGAGTATGGACCACAACATAGCATTCTCATTCTCTGTTGTTGTTTCTTTGCATTTTGTTTTCTTTCTTCATTTTTTCCTTTTTTCTTGATTTTTCTTATGCAGAAAAATAACTTTATAAATAGGTATACATATATTGGATTTAACATATATTTTAACATATGTAACATGTATTGAACTACCTGCTGGGTAGGGGATGAGGTGGAGGAATTGAGTGGAAAATCTGGAACAAAAGGTTTTGCAAGGGTCAGTGTTGAAAAATTACATATGCATATATTGTGTAAATATAACACTTTAATAAAAAAATGAAATGTCAATAAAAAGACTATGAATAGTTGTTTTTTTCAGAAAATAATCTGGTATCATTAGAGACATTTAACTTCAAATATCACAAACATCAAATTGACTATCTCATATATTTGGAATATTAGACACCATTACCTTAATGATTACAGAGGTCTCAGTCATCTCAGATGAATCAATCAATCAGGTTTTGAGGTGTGAATAAGACCAAAAAATCATTTCTGATTCAATCAATAAATTAAATGGATTGAATTAAGTATGACAAATAAAATTAACCAAGTGGGGAAGAAGTGAAATGCTTCCAGCAATTGTAGGAAATGAAATGTTACTACACAAGAAGTGTATCAAATTGGAATAGGAAGAAGTTATCAACTTATGCTCTGTAATTTTGTGTAAAATTCAAGCCATATGTGAAATCTGAAGGTAAGAAGATATTAGGTTTTTCCTGAACATTCAAACAAGGTTCCAAGACCACAATGCCTACATCTAAACCCAAGGACAAATTAAGACATACTAAGGAAGATTAGGTCCAGAATTATAAAAGAATTTACTAAAAAGCTATAGCATGTTAAAGGGGAACTATGAGAATTCTACAAAGAAAAAAAATGGATTTTCATCAGCTATGACATCACTTTTTTGCCAAATCATATATTCTAAACTTATGGGCAACTAGATATCATATATAGATGATAGATAGATAAATAGCTCAAAAGAAAAAATGCAGGGTGACCTCAAACACTTATTAACTATATGACCCAGGTGAAGTCATTTAACTCTATTAGTCTTGATTTTTTCATCTATAAAATGAATTAGAGAAGAAAACAGAAATGCCCTCATGATCTCTGCCAAGAAAATTCCAAATAAGATCATGGAGAGTCAGACACAACTGAAAAATAACCGAACAACATATTCTAAACTTGACTTTGCTTTCCCCTAGACTCTATAAGTAAACCTTAAGTTTTGAAGAATACTTTGTTCCAGCTGTTCTTATTATATTACTTTAAGAAACTTGCTCCTAAGCTTATTTTGGAAAAGACTGAAAAGACATACATGAATTGATGCTAAATAAAGTGAATAAAACCAGGAAAACATTGTACCCACCAGCAGCATGCAATGATCAACTATGATAAATTTGTCTCTTCTCAGCAATGCTGTGATTCAAAACAATTCCAAAAGCCATGGGATGGAAAATGCCAACCTAGTCCAGAGGGAAAACTATGAAGACTGAATATGGATCAAAGCATACTATTTTCACCATTGTTTGTTGTTGTTTGCTTGTTTTTTCTTTTCCCTTTTGTTTTGATTTTTCTTGCACAACATAACAAATATGAAATTCATTTAAAATGAATGTACATGTATAATCTATATTAGATTTTTGCACTGCCTTGGAGAGGGGTGTGTAAAGAAAGAAGAGAGAAAATATTTGGAACTTAAAATCTCACAAAAATGATTATCGAAATATTTCTTTACATGTAATTGGAAAAATACAATATTATTGAGGAAGAAAAAGAAATTTGTTCTTAAAGGTTAAGTCTAGTGAATTAATTTTGTTGTCATTCAGTTGTTTTGAGTTGTGTCTGACAATATTTTAGGACAGATCATTAATTGACATCAATATTAAATAAACAGAAAATGGAAGATACTGTCTCAGAGAATACCAAGGAATGATAAGAGAAATAGAAACAAGAGTAATATTATATGTCAAAGAATCAGGATCTATCAAATAGGATGAGCTAATTCACAGTCTGAAAAATTGTAGACAATCAATTAGAATGAGGAAAGTTCAGTAGTAGGAATGGAAAGCAGATTGAAATGGGTTGAAAAGTCAGTGAGAGGAGGGAAAAGTTATGTAAATAACTCTGCCTAAAAGTATTTCTGTAAAAGAAAGTATATATAAACATAGTTAAAAAGAACTTTTTGGAAGCATGAGTTAACAAACATTTGCAGGCACCAGAAAAAAATCATAATAAAAAAAGAAATAATAATAAAAATAAAAATTAAGTATGAGAATGAAAGGGAATGATTAAGGAGGGAACTTCCTAGCAAAGAGAGGAGAAAAGGTATGATAAAGTATATAAATAGAGAAGATGGACTTGACAAGAAAAAGGACTGCATTTGTATCAGAGAAAAAAATTAAAGGTGAAGAGAATGGGAGAATTTCTCTAATGAAAGTGAATTAAAGATAGTGATGTGTGAGAATGAGAAGAGAAAAAGAAAGAATAAGAAGAGAAAAAAAGAGATTAGAATAGCCACAGTTAAGAGAATAAAAGATACATGATACAATAATTTCCATATATCAACAAGTACCTAGTTCATATTAAATAATACATTTGTAATTTCTTTGGTTAGTATAATTACATGCCTTCTTCCAGCTGAATTTTGAAAAAAACATGAATAGGAACAACAAAGGAGAATAATATGAATAACAATGGTGGGGAAAACCAAAGAATTGGGTTTGCCAAGTAATGACAAAAGGGAATGCAAATCATGGATATAAAAGTGGCTTCAGGTTAACTGGCTAACCATATAGTCAAGACTGAAGGAAAGAAAGTGAAACTAGACCAATAATGTTGGACTGCTCAAACAGCTTGGGGTGGAAAGATTGGAAGTAATAGTTAGTGAAGCATAGATTTTGAAAAAGTGAGGCAGGGAAGACATGGAAGGAGAGTAAGATTAAACAGGAAGAGGAATTTTAGATTGTCATTCATGAGAATAGCACAATTATATATTATGGCAAGATCTAGCTATGACTATTCCCAGGGAAATTGAGATATGGAGATGTTTGTGCTTATATGAATTGATGCAGAGACAAGAAAGCAAAATTAAGAACATACATATGTGCATAGGTATATATACATATGTGTATAAATTCACACACATATATATGTATATATATATATATATATATATATGCAGAATGTCCACAATGATATAAAGAAGAACAATGCTAAGACAGATAATCTTCAGAATGAAGAGTGATAATTATGATCCATCTTGATTCCAAAGGATTAATGATTAAACATATTTCCTCCCACTTGATAGATCAGTGATGGATTCCCAGTATGAAATGCTACATATACTGTCAGACATAGTTATTTCAAGTAATTTAATTTTGTTTTAAAACATTTTTATATAAGGGAGAGGTTTTAGTTGATAGTGCTTTTGAAAATTGATTATAATGTCAAAAATCATTAAAACATTCCTTAAAAATATACTTTTAAAAAATTTACATCGTATGAATTGAGATTCATGAAATTGAAGACCAGAAAGTTTGAAGTGCTATCAACATCTATACTGAAGTTGCAAAGTAGGAGAGTGTTGGGATTGAGATAAAGACTGTTTGAAAAAAGGAGGAACAATAACATAGTGATCATCAGAGCACTGTGATAAATCATTGAATTAAGCCATGAAAATGAATAGAGCAAACCATAAGAGAAAAATTCCTAAATAATAGTGGCCAAAAGGCACCTTATTATTTTTTTATTTTTATTTTTTTAGTATTTATTATATAGCTTTCTTTTTTATTGTAGCTTTTTTATTTACAAATATATGCATGGGTAATTTTTCAGCACTGACAATTGCAAAACCTTTTGTCCCAATTTTTCCCCTCCTTCCCCCCCATCCCCTCCCCCAGATGGCAAATTGACCAATACATATTAAATATGATAAGGTATATGTTAAATATAATATGTGTATACATGTCCATATAATTATTTTGCTGTACAAAAAGAATCAGACTTTGAAATAGTGTATAATTAACCTGTGAAGGAAATAAAAAATGCAGGCGAACAAAAATAGAGGGACTGGGAATTCTATGTAGTGGTTCATACTCATTTCCCACAGTTCTTTTGCTGAATGTAGCTGGTTCAATTCATTACTGCTGTATTGGAACTGATTTGGTTCATCTCATTGTTGAAGAGGGCCACGTCCATCAGAACTGATCATTATATAGTATTGTTACTGACGTGTATAATGATCTCCTGGTCCTGCTCATTTCACTCAGCATCAGTTCATGTAAGTCTCTCTAGGCCTTTCTGAAATCATCCTGCTGGTCATTTCTTATAGAACGATAATATTCCATAACATTCATATACCACAATTTATTCAGCCATTCTCCAATTAAGGGCATCCACTCAGTTTCCAGTTTCTGGCCACTACAAACATTCTTGCACATACAGGTCCCTTTCCCTTCTTTAAGATCTCTTTGGGATATAAAACCAGTAGTAACACTGCTAGATCTATAGGTATGCAGTTTGGTAACTTTTTGAGCATAGTTCCAAATCACTCTCCAGAATGGTTGGATATATTCACAATTCCACCAACAATGTATCAGTGTCCCAGTTTTCCCACATCCCTTTCACATCCCACATTATCTTTCCCTGGTATCTGATAGGTATGTAGTAGTATCTTAGAATTGTCTTAATTTACATTTCTCTGATCAATAGTGATTTGGAGCATCTTTTCATATGGCTAGAAATAGTTTCAATTTCTTTGTCTGAGATTTGTCTATTCATATCCTTTAACCATTTATCAATTGGAGAATGGCTTGATTATTTATACATTAGAGTCAATTCTCTATATATTTTGGAAATGAGGCCTTTATCAGAAGCTTTGACTATAAAAATGTTTTCCTAGTTTATTGCTTCCCTTCTAATCTTGTCTTCATTAGTTTTGTTTGTACAAAAACTTTTCAATTTGATATAATCAAATTTTTCTATTTTTTGATCAATAATGATCTCTAGTTCTTCTTTTGTCATAAATTCCTTCCTCCTCCACAGGTCTGAGAGGTATATTATCCTATGTTCTTCTATTTATTTATAATCTCATTCTTTATGTTTAGATCATGAATTCATTTTGACCTTATCTTGGTGTACGTTGTTTCTTGCCATCTTATTATCCCTAGATAATGCTTGTCTTTTTCTTGACACCCCCCCCTTACCCTCTTTCCTAGTATTAAATTTATGGATACCATTTGCCTCACGCATCTCTCCCTCTTTAGAATTCCTCCCACCCCCTTTGAATCTCTTCCCCTTTCTTGTACCTTTCCATTATTACTCTTTTCCTTTTCCCTTTTCCTCTCCCACTTTTTAATGAGGTGAGAGAAGTTTCTCTGTAAACCAAATATGTCAATTATTTTCTCTTTGAGCGAACTCTGATGAGGGTAAGATTCACACAATGTTCCTCCCCCCTCTCTAAATTCCCTCAGATATGATAGGTTTCCTTTGCCTTTTCATGAGATGTAGTTTCCTTCTTTTTATCTCCCCCTTTTCCTTTTTCTGATAATATCCCCTTTCCATTTCTACTTCCCTTTTTATGTTATGTCAGTAAAATCAAATTATACATGTACTCTTTATGTATATCCATAACAGAAATACAGTTCTCAAGAGTTCTTTTTACCTTTTTCTGCTTCTCATGAGTCCTATGGTTGGAAGTCAAATTTTTTGTTTAATTCTGGTTTTTTCCTTAGAAACAAATGGAATTCATCTGTTTCATTAAATGTCCATCTTCTTCCCTGGAAGAAAATACTCAGCTTAGCCGGGTAGTTTATTTTTGGCTCCATTCCAAGTTCTTTTGCCTTTTGGAAAATCAGATTCCAGGCTCTTCGATCTTGTAATGTGGAAGCAGCTAGGTCTTGAGTGATCCTCATTGTGGCTCCTTGGTATTGGAATTATTTTTTTCTGGCTGCTTTTAATATTTTTTCCTTAGTCTGATAGTTCTGAAATTTAGCCCCAATATTCCTTGGAGCTTTTATTTTAGGGTCTTTTTTAGAAGGTGTTCAATAAATTCTTTCAATGCCTATTTTACCTTCTGATTCTATTACATCTGGGCAGTTGTCTTTGATGATTTCCTGTAAAATAGTATCTAGGCTCTTTTTTCATCATAATTTTCAGGAAGTTCAATAATCCTCAGATTATCTCTCCTAGATCTATTTTCTGAGTCTGCTGTTTTTCCAAGTAGATATTTAACCTTTTTTTCTAATTTTTTCTTTCTTTCTTTCTTTTTTTTTTTTTTTTTTTTTTTTTTTTTTTTTTTTTTTTTTTTTTTGGTTTTGCTTGACTGATTCTTGATGTCTCAATTCAGTTCTGATTTTTAGCGAGTTATTTTCTTCATTAGTTTTTTTTTTTTTACTTCTTTTTGTGTATGTCCAATTGAATTTTAAATGAGTTGTTTTGTTCTATGGAATTTTTTTGCATTTCACTATTTTTTTTACTGAGTTATTTTCTTTTTCTAATTCACAAATCCTACTTTCCTAGGGGGTTCTTTATCTTTTCCAGTTCATAAATTCTGTTTCCCTGGGAGTTCTTTACCTTTTCCAATTCATCTTTCAGGAAGTTGTTTTCTTTTTCTACTTTATCAAAATTTTGTTTAAATGAGTTATAAGCCTTTTCTGTACTCTCTTGCATAGCTTCTCTTTCCTTACCCCATTTTTCTTCTAGCTCTCTTTTAAGATTTGTTATAGTTTCTTCTAGGAGAGCCTTGTGTGATGGGGATCAGGTTACATCCCCCTTTGGGGTTTTGTCTGGAGACTTTCTGCTATTAATCTCCTTGATGTTGAAAACCTGCTCTCTTTCTGTATAGAAGCTATCAATGATCCATTTGGCTTTTTAACTTAATTTTTAAAAAACCCTTAGGGTTTGCCTTCAGGTCAAGGAAATTACCAGCTTCCTCTGCAGAACAGGGATAGGTATATGGACAATAGCTATCCTGCCAAAGGACTGCAATGAGTGGCCGAGCTGCGGAAGTGCTCTGGGAAAAGCTCCTGCACCAGAAGTGTCTCTGCCCTAAGTAGCACCTGCTGAGCTTGGGAAGTATCCTGCTAAAAGCCCTGTTGTGTTGATTAGTGACTGCCCTGGGGCTAGAGGCTGAGCAGCGAAAGTGTCACTATTCCAGGTAGAAGCCAGCCTGTGAATATCCCTGCACTACATTGTAAGTGTCTCTGCCCTGGGGAGCATAGTCATGCCATGGAAATTCTATTGCCCCAGGCCACACCCCACACTGTGCAGATTAAAGGTTGCCCTGGGCTGAGCCTCCCTTGCTGTGGAGATTTGTGACTGCCCTGGGCAAAAGTCCCATGGTGCAGAATGTGGCTTCACAACTGTTCTGTGGTCTGTGCTCAGTCACTCACTTCCAGTTTTGGAGAGGTGTAGCCAGATCCTGTAAGATTCTGGCAGTTTTTGGAGTACACTCTACCTTTGGCTTTAATTTCTTTGCTGATCTACTGCTTTGCAACCAAAGCAGAGCAGCCAACTTATGATAGAGTCCTCCCTGTAAATTTTCCAGCCACAGAGATCACCCCCTGCCCAGGTCCTCTAAGTATGCTAGTCTCTCCTATCTCCCTGCTTGCACTGGCCTGTTCCTGCCGCTCAGAAAAAAACCTTTTCTGGCAATCTTTCAGATTACCTTTGGCTGGTAAGTTGTTGTACTTCCAATCTTTGTGAATTTTACCAGTCAAGCGCTATTTTTGAGGCTGAATTTGATAATTAGTAGTGAGGGTATGAGAGGAGCTTAGCATGTTGCATGTGCCTTCTCCACCATCTTGGGTCCACCCCCACCAAAAGGCACTTTAACATCAATTATTTTCTTCTTCTTCTTTTTCCTAGCAAATGTGTTGTATTGAAACAGGTTGGAATACAAGATAAGAGAAGTATTCAGGTACTGAAGGGGTTAACTAGGGATCTCTTCTCTTTTAGAAATAACTGAATTTGCATAGGTAGACAAAAGTAGGATCAATGCAATAGCCAATCCCAGAAGATTGGTAATGAAGTGTGCTATACAATTTCAAAAATAGGGAAATGACCAACTTAAGATTCATAATGAGATATTAGCTTTTTTTTCATAACCAATATGGAAATTTGCTTAGCTTGAATATGGCTATTGTTAGAAAGGTTTTCACCCTTATTAGAAGGGAGAAGGGATGATTTAATAAGTAGATAAATTTCAAATCTCCAACAAAAAAAGAAAGAAAATGAGTGGAGAATAAAGGGAAGTCCAGAAGAAATGATATAGATAAGTAAAACACCTAAATTTTGCATTTTAAAGTTATTTTGTACTGAAAAGAAGACAAAGCTCTAAAAAGTAAAGATGCATAATTTCATGTACAATATTCTCTTGTATGTGAGAATGTTTATTTTAGAACTTTATTAAGTTTATAATAAAAATATCTCCCTAATGTGTTACTTAAGTATCACATCTATAAAAAAATCACTAAAACACATTAAATACTAGGTTTTTCCTTCTTTAAAAAATTGAATTGATGTATAATTAGTGATTTAACCTTCATCTTAATCCTCAGCTTAAAAAAACACAAATAATCATGTAGTCAGAGTCTTTATAAGTTTAATGAATAATTTTCTTCATTTCATCTCTTTCTAAAAATGACATTTAGGATGAAAGAGATAATATGAAGGGATGAGAAAGGGTGACTATGCTAAATATGCAAAACTGCCTTGCAGAAAATTATTTTTTTAAATACTTACTAAACATATGCCTGAAATACAATTTAAGAAAAGATGACACCAGCCTATATCTCCAAATCTCAAGGGTTCCAAACCTTCCCAAACAGTGTATTATATAAAACAATACAAAAGATGAAGCAATTGACTCTGAGAGTACTCTAAAGTTAGACCTGTGATGGGTCAGAAAGTGAAGTTCTAGTACTATCTGTTGGAAAGTACTCATGGAAAATTGCTTCAGTCCTAATTTTCAAAAACAAACAAACAAAACTATTGAACTGAGTAAAAAGAAGTGAGAATTCTAAAATGAACCAGACTATCAAGAAAGTTCTTCAGAACTTTTATAGACTTAAAATTTTGAGATGACGCAGTTATTGTCTCTTTATTTTAATCCAACTTTCTCCCTTGCAACAAACTTTGAACAAATAGAGCAATCTACTCATGGAAGCCAGGGATTCCCTATCACAATCTTATTTTCATTAGCATGAGCAACTTGTCTCTTGCATCCCATAGTATCCTGGCACATCAAAAGTATTTTTAATTGCTCTTTGCATAAGCCAACACTATTAAGGTATCTTGCCATTCTAGCCAAAAAACTTCAGAACACAGTAAACTTGTTTGATATTGATGTGGCAAAATGAATGGTGGCTATCTTGGTAAAGGGATTCTGGAAAAATTTTCCTAAGTCAATAAGCTACAAGACCATGCAAGCATCCATCTGGGATCTTTGGTATATCATTCCCAAATTAAAAAATTTAGCAAGCAAAAATGGTAGGATGAGAACTTGGGCAAGATAATACACATCTCAGGAAAGACCATTAGCTAAATGATGATTTATTTCAACATGTCACTAACAAGGTAGAAAAAGTCACTTCAGAATAAGATTGAAAACAAATGTATTTTTTTCTGGTGCAAATGGTAAGTAATTGTAGATCTAATAGCAGTCAGAGTGAAGTAATTATTTGCTTCGTCCTAAATGCCATATGCCAGGCAAAACAAGATGTACTTGAGATGATTTTTAAAAAATGGGGAAACTAATATGAGCTAATGCAATGTGAAATTAATAGAACCAGAAAAAATTATCATATAGTATCAATATTATAAAAATGAATCATTATGAAGTCTTTTAAAACTAACGAAAAATAAAACGAGAAGAACCAAGAGAGTAATTTATACAAAGGCAGCACTGTAAAAACACCACTAAAAGCTATAAGAACTGTGATCAATATGACAATCATGACTGCTCATAATTCCAGAAGACTGGTGATGAATGCTATCCATTACAACAGGTAATGGATTTAGGATATAGAATGAGACATATACACACACATGTGCATGCTCTCTGGAAAGATAATATGTACATATGTATATACACACATGTGTATGTTTATGTATGCATGTTTGTATATGCATATGTGTATATGTGATTATTGGTAGAATTTGTTTTTTTATTATGCATATTTGTACCAAGAATATTTTTTCTTTTAAATGGAGTAAAAAGTAAGGAGAAAAGGTTGATTTTTTTTATTATTAATTGAGTATTTCACAAATTTGAAATGTTGCATTACTTTTCAGATGAAGTTATTCAAATACAAAATTTATTTAATATTTTACTTGTTACAAGTGACTACTCATGAAGTGGGAGTTATTTGTACATATATAATGTTAAAATAATGCACGTCAATAAAATTCAAAGTGACAAAATGATCACAACCCTATAAGGTAAATAATATAAATATCATTATTTTATCAGTGGAGAAACTGAACTTCAAAGAGGTTGGGCAACTTATGTTTGTTCAACCATGAATAAAAGGTATGGATTTGAAGCCAGAGGACTTGAATTCCAATCCTGCTCTGATATTTTCAACTCTATGGAGCTGGGATTCTTGATCTGCAAAATACTAGAGTTGGATCAAGTTATTTCTATGGTCTTTTCTAGATCCAACATTGTGTTCCTTTTATCTCTATTCTTTCTGCATTTTTATTCAGTGTAATTCAATAAACATTTATTAATTTCCTACAATGTGTCAAGCACTGTTGTCAGTTTTGGGGATATGAAAAGAAGCAAAAGACACTTCTTGCCATCAAGATGCTTACACTATAAAGAGGGAATTGCATGCAAACATGCAAATGAATATAGACAAAAATAATATATACAGAAAAAACAATAATTAAAAGAGGAGAATATTAAGAGGTTTTAGAGAAAGCTTTCCTGGAGAGGATAGGATTTTAGTATAACTTAAAGCAAGGGAGATCAATAATTGGAGAAGGAGAAGAGAATTACAGACATGGAGAATAGTCAGAGAACATTCCCAGAATGAAGAAATAGAATGCTTTATTCATAGAAAAGCCTGGAGGCCACTGTCACTATGTATGTTTTTTTCATTGTTTATCAAGGCAGTACAAATATTTTTGTGAATGTATTCTTTTGTCTTTTTCACTTGTGTTCATTTGTCTTCACCATCTGGATTATAAGTTCATAGAAGGAATGAACTATATTTTCTGTTTATTTTTGGATTTTCTCCCATCATGCATATTGAATACAAAGTTCTGTCTCTCACTTCCTGGCTGCCTGTCACACATATGCCCCAACTAGTACAGAGTTCTGCTGCTACCTACTAATTGTATTCAAAAGTACTAACATTTCTTCCTTAGCACAAAATCTGGAAGCTGAGAGAGATGCCCTTCTTCTGCCTTTCTCTCTGTGGTGCAAAGGATTTCTATCCAGAACACTTCAACAAATTCAGAATATGAATCAGAATTAACCAGAGTCAGGAGTGTAGGAAACTGGGTCAGGAAATGTAGTGGGAATTGAAGAGTATACATTGAAAGATATCATTAGATCCCATTGGCTGCTAGATACAGTGGGTAAAGACACAAAGTTTATGTAGACTTACAACTGTCAAATATAAATACTAAAAACATAAAGGACTATGGCAAGATCTAAAAATCTATCAAGATGTGCCCAGGAAATACCAGTCCATTTACACAGTAACTCCTCATCTTCACCCTGAAACTCATGTGAGCAGCTGTGCATTTTCTCCTTCCCCCCCTCCAAAACTCTGGCCAACTCCTTTTTGACTCAATATGTAGAGTTTAAGTTCTCCTTTACATTCTGATTCACTCCTCTATGAAAAGACCTGGTTGAGAAGAACAGGAAGAGGAGGCAGTCTGGGATAATTTTACTCCTGGTCAAGTCATCAGCAGCCTCTCTCTGGAAATGAGCAACTTTGTGCATGGCCCATGTATATCAGTTTCTGTCTTTCTTAGAATCTCTCAGTCTTTCCAAGAAATTCTTTTCTTTAGTACCCACTAAAAGTGTTTGCCTGTACTTATTTAGCTTTTTAATTCCATATCCCTAAATGTCTCATTAGTACAATGTTCTTCCATTGTGCAATTATTTAATCTCTTTTAGTCATAATTGCCAGAGAAAGGCAATATCTACAAAGAATTAGCCTGATAAATTATGTCAAAGAAAATCATCACTTTCTAAGTACGTGCGCTACAGAAGTCATTAATTTTTTTTCAGGAATAATGCCAAACATCTCATGGATTTTAGTACAATTTTATTCATGAATGGTAGAGTCCTCTAGTTATTTCAGCCACTCTGAATATCTATGACTAAGAAACTACTGGGGAGGAAAAAATACTAATAATTGAAATAGTAATCTAAGATTTCATAAAACACTTTATATATGTGATCACATTTGAAATTCATTGTAATGTCCAGAGTAGCTTTCTGGAGAATCTCTGGATGAGCCTTGGTCTTAGATGGAGGAGTGATGAAGACAGAAGAGCCACCCGGAGAATCTCTGTTTTTGTCTCCATCTTCTGTGTCTCCTGTGTGTCTGAGTCTTTCCTCTCTGTGTCCGAGTTTGAGAGTTTGAGTCTGAGATTGAGCTTGAGCTGTCTCCAGTCCTCTTAGACCTTAAATACCTCAGTATGATTGCATCATTACATCATACTAAGTATCAATCACACTGAGTAAGCACCCTACTGTAAGTATCCTTGCTTCAAGTAGAACAAAGGTGGTCACTCTCTCCCTGACTTCTCAGGGAGGGAGGTGAAAAATCCCATAGGGAAAATGGGAACCAGATATTTTTAGCAGGTTTCTTCTGGGCTGAAAGGTCTTATAACTCACAGAGAGTTCTCCACTATCAGGGGCCCTCTATACTTCACAATAAATCTGGGATTTAGATACTTATTATCTCCTTTTTCCATTTAAAAGATCAGAGATTTAGAATGATTGAGTGACTTCTTAGAGGCACTTAAGCTCATTTGCATAAGATTTGAAGCTCTTTCTTCCTTTCTTCAAGCCCAACTTTTTATTCCTTGTATAACAAGGAATGATAGGAGAAAAAAAATGATGGATAGCTTCTACTCATACTCAAATGTGAGATCTCCAGTTGTAAAAAGGAAAATGAAGCCCAGTGCTCACAGTGTAGCTGGAGATCATTTAATGTTCCCCCCATGTAGTGTAGCCAGTCAGTTAAATACTTTAAGGCCGGTAGGGATAGAAATGATTATTGTAGCTGATGTGAAATATGCCGTGTGTCTAGAGTTAAGTAAAACTCAAAATGTTGCCCTCCTTATGTTATCTTAGGAGATAGGAATTCATCCATGTGCCAGTGAAAAACCTACTTCTGAAAATTCAAAAACAGGTCAACTTTTTTTTTTATTATAATAACTTTTTATTGACAGAACCCATTCCAGGGTAATTTTTTTACAACATTATCCCTTGTACTCACTTCTGTTCCGATTTTTCCCTCCCACCCTCCATCCCCTGCCCTAGATGGCAAGCAGTCCTATATATGTTGAATATGTCACAGTATATCCTAGATACAATATATGTGTGCAGAACCAAACAGTTCTCTTGTTGCACAGGGAGAAATGGATTCAGAAGGTAAAAATAACCCGGGAAGAAAAACAAAAATGCAAACAGTTTACATTCATTTCCCAGTGTTTTTTCTTTGGGTGTAGCTGCTTCTGTCCATCATTGATCAATTGAAACTGAACTAGGTCTCTTTGTCAAAGAAATCCACTTCCATCAGAGTACATCTTCATACAGTATCGTTGTTGATATATCTAATGATCTCTTGGTTCTGCTCATTTCACTTAGCATCAGTTCATGTAAGTCTCTCCAAGCCTCTTTGTTTTCATCCTGCTGGTCATTTCTTACAGAACAACAATAATATTCCATAACATTCATATACCACAATTTACCCAACCATTCTCCAATTGATGGGCATCCATTCATTTTCCAGGTTCTAGCCACTACAAACAGGGCTGCCACAAACATTTTGGCACATACAGGTCCCTTTCCCCTCTTTAGTATCTCCTTGGGGTATGAGCCCAGGAGTAGCACTGCTGGATCAAAGGGTATGCAGAGTTTGATAATTTTTTGGGCATAATTCCAGATTGTTCTCCAGAATTGTTGGATTCGTTCACAACTCCACCAACAATGTATGTGTCCCATTTTTCCCCGCATCCCCTCCAACAATCATCATTACTTTTTCCTGTCATCTTAGCCAATCTGACAGGTGTATAGTGGTATCTCAGAGTTGTCTTAATTTGCATTTCTCTGATTAATAATGATTTAGAACACTCTTTCATAAGAGTAGAAATAGTTTCAATTTCATTGTCTGAAAATTGTCTGTTCATATCCTTTGACCATTTGTCAGTTGGAGAATGGCTTGTTTTCTTATAAATTAGAGTCAGTTCTCTATATATTTTGGAAATGAGGCCTTTATCAGAACCTTTAACTGTGAAGATGTTTTCCCAGTTTGTTGCTTCCCTTCTAATCTTGTTTGCATTAGTTATGTTTGTACAGAAGCTTTTCAATTTGTTGTAATCAAAATTTTCTATTTTGTGATCAATAATGGTCTCTAGTTTGTCTTTGGTCACAAATTTCTTCCTCCTCCACAAGTCTGAGAGATAAACTATCCTATGTTCCTCCAATTTATTTATAATCTCGTTCTTTATGTCTAAATCGTGGACCCATTTTGATCTTATCTTGGTATACGGTGTTAAGTGTAGGTCCATGCCTAATTTCTGCCATACTAATTTCCAGTTATCCCAGCAGTTTTTGTCAAATAATGAATTCTTATCCCAAAAGTTAGGATCTTTGGGTTTGTCAAACACTAGATTGCTATAGTTGACTATTCTGTCTTGTGAACTTAACCTGTACCACTAATCAACTAATCTATTTCTTAGCCAATACCAAATGGTTTTGGTGACTGCTGCTTTATAATATAATTTTAGATCAGGTACAGCTAGGCCACCTTCATTTGATTTTTTTTTCATTAATTCTTTTGAGATTCTCGACCTTTTATTATTCCATATTAATTTTGTTGTTATTTTTTCTAGATCATTAAAATATTTTCTTGGAAGTCTGATTGGTATAGCACTAAATAAATAGATTAGTTTAGGGAATATTGTCTTCTTTATTATATTCGCTCGGCCTATCTAGGAGCACTTAATATTTTTCCAATTATTTAAGTCTGACTTTATTTGTGTGGAAACTTTTTTTGTAATTTTACTCATATAATTCCTGACTTTCCTTTGGAAGATAGATTCCCAAATATTTTATGCTGTCGGCAGTTATTTTGAATGGAATTTCTCTTTGTAAAAACAGATCAACTTTTGACTTTGTGTGTGTTATCTCTGCAAAAGTATATCAAACATCAGGGATACTAAATACACACCTGTATATATGTATACTTGTGTAAATATATATATATATGAGCATGTGAATATGTGTATATATATGTGTGTGTGTATATGTATATACATGCATATAAGTACTATGCTTATATATGTATATATAAATATAAAACACATAAATATGTAGCATCTATAAATATAGACATCTATATAGAGTATATGTGTATATACATAGCTTTATTTTCAATATATTTACCATATGTGTAGTAGTTTGAGAAGAGAGACACTGGCATAATGTTCTCAACATAGGTTTCATGTAATGCTTAAGCTGCACGTCCAAGAAAGGCCTTTGAATGAAACTCCCCTCTATGTATCACTCCTTTAGGGATGCATAAAAAGGAGTCCTTCTCCCACCCTCCTAACTTCCCCATCCCATTCATTTCATAATAGGCACAGAAATCCTCTGAATGCTTCCTGTTGGCCATGATGACACTGGTAACTGTGAAATGGGCAGCTGAACTAGAAGTCTGACAATATTAAAGGGGAAAGTCCTGCTAATCAGGCATTTATATCAAGCCATATTCGAGGGAAGTGAGATATAAAGTATAATAGATCTATTGTAAATGTCTCTACAAGGTTTCCTTACCAACTTTTCAAATAATTTTAATCATACTGTTACTGCTTAACACTTTATTTTCTGCAAATGAGAATAAAGCTGTTTCCCTATTCTGGGTGTACTTTTTACTTTCTCCTTCCCTCCTGGTGAAGGACTCTTTAGACCAGAGTCAAGAATAATATTGTTCTTCAGAATCTGAAGTGGGGTTATAACTGAAACATTGAGAGCTTAGTTTTCCTGTAGCGAAAGAGATTGCTCAAGAATCATGAACAGAGATAAAAACATGAGGGAAAATAAAAGACAACAAATGGCTGTTAGTAGTCCCTGAGATTTCTACTGATGTTCAGCCAGTCATTTATAATTCTCTTATATGTATGTAACACCCACTGCTATCTAAGCAAGGTAAGTAGTTTTCCTAAGAGACACCTTCATGACCTCTGCTGTGTTGTGTGTAAAAGATTGCAATTTCTGATTGCCTAAAAGAATTCTGAGCTGGTGAGAAAGGATTTACTTCAGTGAATTGGACATAGGCTTGGAGAGTGAGCTGAAAAGAAAAATACATTGAGAGAGAAAAGAGATGAGATTTGGGATTTTGAATGGTGGTCTAGAATATTGGAGCTACAGATATGTAAAAGAGAAGTTCCCCCTTTAACTTTTCTTGTCTTATCCATTGAATTCTAGTGCTTGCAGCCTTAGATTGCTGAAAATGAATTTTCCCCAAGTGAGAGCTTCCACTTCTTTGGTTTAAATTGTGATTAAGTTGTTCCCAATATAATTATTGCTGGGTTTTTTTTTTTTTGGCATATTCTAATCTGCATAATTTCTTTGATTTCAATTCATTATATTTTTTTTGTTGTTTTATGTTTATTTTATTTAAAAAAAGAGAAAGAAAAAAGAAAAAACAGAAACTATATAGAAAACAAAATAAAACAAAACAAAAAAGAACATTGTCATGTGCCTAGCAGAACATCAGTGAGGATTCAACAAATTACCAGTTCAAGAAAGTTTTGTATGTGTTTGTGTGTGTATGTGTGTGTGTAATATTCAAGAGAAGTATAGAAAGGTAAACAGGGAGAAAATTTTTATTATTTAAAGGTTAAACTGTTTACATTTCTAAAGGTTAAACAGTTTACATTCCTAAATGGGAAAATGGCATCTGTGACTCTTGAGAACTCTATCTGTTACTGGGGCAGACAGAGGGAAGCATCATATGGATGGAAGATGTGATTATAAATGTACTCCATGTGATGATAGCAAAGAAAAAGGCATTGAGGGGTGGGACAACTTTCTTGGATTATTTCTTGCACTATTGTGTCAAGTTTCTTTTTTTGTCACAATTTTCAGGTAGTCCAATTATTTATATTTCCTCTTCTTTATCTGTTTTCTAGATCTGTCATTTTTCTTGTTTCACATTTTGTTCTATTTTCTTATTCATTATAATCTGTTTTATTATTTCTTAGTCTCTCATAGCTTCATTGGCTTCCTTTTGCCCAATTCTAATTTTCAATGGGTTATTTTCATTTTTGAGACTCTGTATCTCCTTTTTTAGTTGGTTAATTTTTTTCATAATCTTTTCATTTTTCTTGGATGGTTTTAATTTTTTTTAGATTTTTAATTTTTCCTCAATGAATCTCATTTGATTTTTAAATTCTTTTTTGCATTCTTTTATAAATTCTCTCTGAGTAGGAAGTTATTTCTCCTTACTCTGTGAGGTAGAAGCTTTTTAAACTTCAGTGTCCTTCTCTGAAGTTGAACCTTAGTCTTCCCTGTTCCCATAGTAAGTTTCTATGGTGTTTTTTTCTTTGCCGGTTCTTTTTTTTAAAATAAGAGTTATTAGTATAAACACTCTAATTGTGTTTTGTGGGGAATTCTAATTGTGGGGAAAGGGATGGTGCCTCTGGCTTTCCTTGAGCTCTCCCCTCTGATCTGGAATACACCCTCAGCAAGTGCCACAGCCAGAAGTGTCCCTGCCTCTCTGCCTCTGCACTCATTGTTGTGCTGCTTCCTTATCACCCATAGACAGCTCAGCAATGGGCCTGGTTTTTCTAATCAGCTGGGGTTCACTTAGTTTTCCCAGACTCAAACCCAATTCCACCAACAGTCCAAGAGGTAAAAGTTTGTGGGTTCCTGCTGAGGCTCCAGTCAAACTCAGGTCTCCCCAGAGATTCCCTTTTGATATTTCTGATGTATTTGCACTTTACAAGGATTAATCCTCAGCCTGGGGTCTTTCTTCAGATTTTCCTGGGTTGTACACCAAGGACCCCAGTTCTATCCCAACTTTTCTTGATTTTTTTCACCTATCTATGTTCACCCTGAGGCATGTTTGTTCTATTTGTGGGGAAAATCTACAGAGCTTGAAATTTGCTGACCAACTCCACCTCTTCCCAGAATCTTCTATTTGCTACTTTTTAATAAAGAATTTTTACTGTTTGTGATAGTCCCTTCTCTACCCAGCAAGACTAATCTAAGCTGTAAACCGAGGGCTGCTCTCCATCTTGAGAGTGTTCAGGGGAGTGCTTTTTGTTCTGAACTTCTTTAAATAACATCTCTGTCCTAGAAATATTGGAGAGGTGACAAATAAATATAATTCTAGCTTGATATCATTCCTTGGAGACTGAAGAAGAGCAAAATGGTGATTCTGTATTTAGTCTGACCCTCTTTCCCATTCCCTGATAGGCTTCTTGTGAGACCATACCATATCTCAGATCACTTCTATCAATTCCACCCACAAGCCTCACATACACACACACACACACACACACACACACACACACACGTATCTAGAAATTATATCTCTAGATTTATAAACATATATAGAGACAAACTATATCCATAGACACACACATGCAAATGTGTATACACATGCTGTGTATACACAGCATCTGTGTAATGCTATACATATACCCTATATTTAGGTTGTATTGATTCTGTCTATCTTTATATATGTATAAGTACACTTTCTAAGAACAAGGAATTTTTTGTTTTTTGTATTCCTAGCACTAGAACAGTACCTAGGATATGGTAGGTGCTTCATAATGTCTTAATGACTGATTAAGCATTAATTTTAAAGAAATATGCATGCCTGTGTCTATATTTCACATTCAAACATGATTTTACAGATGCTCTCATAAGTCATTTGAATCTTAATCAGTTAATCAACAAACATTTACTTAGGACTTTTTTATGACACACTGCGCTAGTACTGGAGGTGTAAAGTTAAAATTGAGCAATTCCCTGCTTTCAAATCTATTTGAGGCATGTCTGAAAATACCAGCATGTAAACAAATGTCTTTCTTAAAATAGAAACAACAATAAGGATGCTGGTTCAAAATTATACAGTGATTTGTAGTTCCCAGAGGCTTTTCTCAGAGTCATAACTAAAACAGAGAAAACAGTACTTAGTCCCAAGGTGATGATATCCAAAGACACTATGCTTTCTTCCCAGGGATTATTACTCTTTCCTTTTTCCTAATGATTCCATGAGATAAGTAAAATAATTAGTATTAGTTCCTCTTAACAAATAATTTTAATTTTTAATCAAAGCACTTTTATATCCCATCTATAATAAAGGACTTGTGGTACTCCCTATTGCAAAATCTCCATATTTGATATGTATTGTAACATGAGAGATGAGTCACTAAAGATTAGGAATTTCGTTTTCCATCTTCTCCCCAAAAGGATAAACCAAGCCAAACAAACAAAAACTGAAGCTAGCAACAGAAAATGAGAAGCTTGAAGATGTCTCATACAAAAAAAGAAAATGACAAATACTGAAGGGGATATAGAAAAATAGGTATACTAAAGCATTGTTTTTAGAGTTGTAAACTGGTACAAGCATTTTGGAGAACAATTTGGAACTGTACCCAAATAGCTCTAAAATTGTGTATACCCTTTGAACCATCAATACTACAACTAGGACTGGATCCTGAAGAAGCCCAAAGAGAAATTTTGGATACTGTGTATAAGTTCACTTACTTTACAATCTCTGGCATGTATACATAGCCTTTGATGTATGCATCACTAGAATTAGCTCAATGCATGGAAAACTCTGAAGAAAAGTCTGGGAGATAAGAGATATTAGACTGCCTATCAAATTGAAGATCTATAAAACCATTTTGCTAACATCATTGTTGTATGCCTATGAAACCTGGCAGTATACCAGTTCCATGCCAATAACTTGAATGACTTCAACTGAATTTTCTCAGGAAGATCCTGAAAATCATTTGACAACATAAAGTACCAGACACTGAAATCTTTTTTTTGAGCTAAAATTGCAAACATTCAAACTCTACTGCAGAGAGCACAATCCCCATGGCCTGGTCATGTTGTTCAAATGCTAAATGTATATTTGACCAAAGGAGTATTTTATAGAGAACTCACACAAGGAAGGTGTTTCTGTGGTAATCAGAGGTAATACAAGGACATTTTTAAGGTCTTTCTGAAGAGTTTTGAAATTGATTATCTGACATGGTAGATACTCGTAAAGGACCACCCAGCATAGCTTGTCCACATCAGAAAAAAAAAGGCGCTGTGTTCTATGAATCAAGCAGAATTGAAATAACTCAAAAAAAAAAAATAAGATGGAGAAATTTAGAGACATCTCCACTCCAAATGTTCCCATGGACTATTTGTGCCTGATCTATGGTTGAGCATTTCAAGCTTATATCAATCTGAACAATCACAGTTGGACTTTGACTCCAACATAAGGATTTCATTTTGAACCTCTTAAAGAATTAAGAATAGCAACCAGCCATCACAAAGAGATCAAAGAAATAAGTACATGTGTGTGTGTGTGTGTGTGTGTGTGTGTGTGTGTGTGTATAAATATTTCCAGCATCTCTTTTTGTGGTAACAAAAACTGGAAACTGAGGGGATGTCCATCAACTGGGGAATGGCTGAATTACTTGTGGCATATGAATCCAATGGAATATTATTGTTTTATAAGAAATGACAAAATGACTTCAGAAAAACCTAGGAAAACTTACACAAACTGATACAACATGAAATCTGTAGAATCAGTAAAATGCTGTACACAATAATAGCAATCTTGGCAAAATAATCATCTGTGAAAGACTTAGCTACTTTGATCAATGCAATGATTCATGACAATTCCAAAGGATTCATGATGAAAAATGCTATCCCCCTCCAGAGAAAGAAGTAATGAACTATGAATGCAGAATGAAGCACACTTTTACCATTTTACTTTTTTTTGCTTTTTTCTTTTAACATGCCTAACGTGGAAATAAGTTTTTCATTATATATAATTGTATCATACTGCTTGTCTCAATGTGTGGAAAAGAGGCCAAAAGGAGAAGGGAATTTAGAATTCAAAATTTAAAAAAGTTTTTAAAAATTGTCCTATATAGTAGAAAATAACATCCTAAGAACCAGTTCTTTACATTGTAACTCTAAGCAAGTTATTTGAACTTTATTTTCTCATTTATAAAATGAGGAAACTGGACTTGATAATTCATGAGACCCTTCATATTGTCTAGCTCTAAATTTCTATTATGTTATGAAAAGACAACAACAGGAAAACAATATGATCAGAATACCTACCTACAGAATAAAGTCTACAGAATAAAGGCAGAGGAGTAGATTAGAAAATTTCAATGGAAGCCCAGAGGAGAGTTTGGAATCTGATCTATTAGAATTAGACTTGGGATTAAAAGTGCCATTCACATCCAGAGAAAGATCTATGGAGACTGAATATATATCAAAGCATAGTATTTTTAGCTTTTTGTTGTTATTGTTATTTGCTTGCTTTTTTTCTTCCTCATTTTTCTCCTTTTGATCTGATTTTTCTTGCACAATATGATAAATATAGAAATGTGTTTAAAAGAATGGCATATATTTAACCTATATCAGATTTCTTGCTGTCTTGGGGAGGAGGGAGGTAAGAGAGGGAAAAGAAAATTTGGAATACAAAGTCTTACAAAAATGAATGTTGACAACTATCTTTACGTGTATTTGGAAAAATAAAATACTACTGAAAAAAAGGATCTGGTGTAATCAACATTCTGGGATCTCTTCCCAGTTCCTTGGTTTGACCTAGTGACTTACTCAGGACTGAAATTTGGCAAGATTTCACATATGATGATTTAGCTTCTATTTAAGGGTAAGGTGGTTAGCATCTTCAAGCAAATAGCTTCCTTTTCTACAATGGAAGCATTTAAACTATGAGAAATATTTGCTTGTTGATCTTATTGACCTTTTGGTTTTATAATAGGATGAGGAAATGTGGGGGTCCTCTCAACAGCTTCTAAATCAGCAATGGAGTGGATTCCTAGTAATATATTATTCTTGCCTTGAACTTTAATCTTGTTTTATATTGTCCATTCCTCCCTCTCAAAGTGAGACCAATAGTATCAGAGCCAATAATAAAAAAAATTTCTCCTCTATTATCTGCCATAGTAGTCAGCATCTAGGAGCACCATCTATCAATCTATCTATCTATGTGTGTGTGTATTTATATATAGATATGTATGTATCTATATATGTATATATGTGTATATACATATGTATATAAGTGTAAATATATATATATATATATATATATATATATATATATATATATATAAAATATTCCTCCTGAAACATTTTAATATCCTAACTTTTTTATAAGGGGCACAAATAATTTTAATGATTGAATGGAAAGTCATTTATTAAGAACTTGCTATGTGCCAGGCATGACACATACCAGGAGATAGCACACATTAAGTGCTAGGAATTCAATTTAAAAAGTAAGGGAGTACCTGCTTTTAAATGGGTTCCATTTTAATAGGGGAGATAATACATATAGTATATTGTTGCCCAGAGAAGGATGTTTTGTCTGCAGAGTCACAGTAATTGTGAATGGAGAAGTAGAGCAATTTATTTTTATGCCCTTGAGGAAACAATGATAGTATTGAAGAATGGCTGAAAAAAATTATGCTATATGAATGTGAAGAATTTATTAGACTGTAAGAAATGAATGAGAGAGTTTTAGAGAAATCTGGGAAGACTTCCACTAACTGATATAGAATGAAGTGACCAGAAACAGGGGAACAATTTATACAATAACTATTATTTTAGGGAAAAAAACACTTTTAGAGATTGTTGAGAACTCTAATAAACACAATGACCAATCACAATTCCAAAGTACTCATAATGAACATACTGTCTTACCTTCAGATAGAGAGCTAATGAACTCAGAATACAGAATGAGGTCTATGAACATACTTACGAATGTGTATACATGTAGACATACATATACAAAGACATATATGTGCTTCATGTATGTGTGTATATATATATATATGTAAATTTGTGGGCCTCATACATCAAGATATAAATTATATTTATATATATGCATGTATATATATATATCAGTAAAGTATAAATAGATAGACAAATGGATAATATATACCTCATATATAGGAAGTCTAAATAGGACACATAGATGGTGATGTATATCATGTATAAATATCACCATCTATCACCATGTATAAATCTATCACCATCTATCATGTATAAATACATCATGTATAAATACATGTATAAATATCATGTAGCATGTATAAATACATGATATCATGTATATCATGTATATGATGTATATCATATCATGTATCATGTATAAATCATGTATAAATACATACCAATCATGTATAAATACATAGCAATCATATATAAATCATGTATAAATACATCATGTATAAATGTATCATGTATAAATACATACCAATCATGGTATCATGTATAAATACAGATCATGTATATCGTGTATAAATCATGTATAAATACATGTATAAATACATACCAATATATAAAGCACATATATCATATGTATATGATCTATACGATATGATATATATATCATACACACAGTATGTACATTTTGCTCATGCATTTGTGTTTTACATAAGACATATATGCATATTTGTGTATGTGCACATACGACAATTTAGAAAATTGTTTTGCTTGATTATACATAAATTTGAAGCTAAAAATAAAATTGGATAGATTTTAACAAAATAAACAATAATAGCACCATTTTTGTAACAGTTCCCAGATAAAGATCGGGGGGATGGGTAGCCATAGTTTGTACATACAGAAAGAAGAAAGCTGGAAAAATGTCCCAAGAGATCTGAATAGATAGTTGTCAAGTACTGTCAAGGGCCAGTTAGATCTAATCAGCTAGTGAATTTTCTCTCATTCATTTGCCTATCAAGCTCAGTGCTAGGGCAGATTTTCAAAGCCAAATTCCTTCTTAAGGGTTGCTAGGGACTTAGATTTGTACAAGACAAGTAGATATATTGCAGATTGTTTGCTTATGGTGACACGTATACCTATAAATTTAAATAAATCTATCGATAATTTGGAAGAGGATAGAAAAGGTATCATTTGAAACTGTGATATAATTGATACGGGGAATTTCTGGTAAGTAAACTCCCCGCACAGATGCAGTGTACTGACAACTTATATGTACTTTATAGTCTTGGAAAGCTGGTTGAGGTACTAAAAAGTTGAGTAACATTCCTATGATCACATGACAGTATGTGTTTGGGACAAAATTTAAATCACAGTCTTTTTTATTCCAAAGCTTGCCTTTGTACTACTTTACCACATTGCCTTTCAATTAGTTGTAATAATTACTTAATGCTGCAATATTTTAAATCATTTGGTACTGGCTAAGAAATAGAGTGATGGATCAGTGGAATAAGCTAGATACACATGACACAATAATCAATGAATATAATAATCTAGTATTTGATAAACCCCCAAACTCTAGCTTCTGGGATAAGAACTCACTATTTCACAAAAATTGCTAAGAAAACTGAAAAATAATATCAGAAACTCAGCCTAGACCTTCATGTATCTTAAGGGATAGTTTACCAACAGATCTTTGAAGAAAGGAGGAATTTATGACCAAAGGAGAACTAGAAAATATTATAAAATACAAAATGGACTACTTTGAGTACATTAAATTAAAAAGTTTTTGCATCAACAAAAGATTAAAAAAGAAGTACAAAACTGAGAGAAATTTTTATAGTCAGTGTTTCTGATAAAGGTTCATTTCTAAAATATATAAAGAATTGTGTCAAATTTATAAGAATACAAGTCATTTTCCCCAATTGATAAATGGTCAAAGTATATTAACAGGCAATTCCCAGATAATGAAATTGAAGCCATTTATTGTCATATGAAAAAATGATCCAAATCACTATTGATTAGAGATATGCAAACTAAAACAACTCTAAGGTACCACTTCATTCTTCTAATATTGACTTACATGACAAGAAAAGATAATGACAAATGTTGGAGGGGACATGGGAAAACTGGGATGCTAATGCATTGTTGGTGGAATTGTAAAATGATCTAATCATTCTGGAGAACAATTTGAAACTATGCCCAAAAGGCTATAAAACTATGTATACCCTTTGACTCAGCAATGCCACTACTAGATCTGAATCCCAAGGAAATCAAAAAGGAGAGGAAAGGACCCACATGTGCAAAAATGTTTTTAGCAGCTCTTTTTTTGTGGTGGCAAATAATTGGAAAATTAAGAGAAGCCCATCAATTGGGGAATGGCTGAATAAGTTATGGTATACATGAAAATAAGGGAATATTATTGTTCTATAAAAATGATGAACATGCTGATTTAAGAATGGACTAGAACTGAGGTTGAACAATCAGGCAGAACCAGTGATACATTATACACACTAACAACAAGATTATACCATGATCAATTATGAAAGACTTGGTTCTTCTCAACAATTCAGTGATCCAAGGCAATTCCCAATAAACTTTGCATAGAAAATACCATCTGCATCCAGAAAGAGAATTATGGAGATATGTTTACTTTTTTCCATTTTTTTCTTCTGTAATGGCTTTTCCCTTTTGTTCAGATTTTTCTCTCACAATATGATTCATAAAGAAATGTATGTTAAAAAGTTAATATACATGTAAAATTAAAATAAAATACATATATAAAAGAGAAACAAAGAAGACATCAAAAATATTGAAGAAAATAACAACATAAAAAAGACTAGGCTAAATGGTAAAAGAGATATAAAAAAACCAATGAGGAGAAAATTTTCACAAAAAGCAAAACTGGCCAAATGGGAAATGTGGTATAAAAGGAAAATTATTCCTAAAAAAGTAAAATTGAACAACAAGCTAATGACTTTATGAGAAATCAAAAAACAATAAAACAAAAACAAAAAGAATGAAAACTAAGTAGGATTCATTAAAAAAGTGACCTATATTTTTGTACATTAATATATGTATATATAATATATATTTAATTGAATTGAACTTAATATATGTATTCAATTTTTTATATATCCAGGAAAATAATTTCAAAATTATTAAACTACTGGAAAGTAATAATCAAAAAAGAGGCTAGACATCTTTCAAGAAATTATCAAGGCAAACTGTCCTGATATATTAAAACCAAAGGGTAATATAGAAATTGAAAGTACCCACCCATTACTTCTTGTATTTCAGGATCCCAAAATGAAAGCTCCAAAGAATATGATAACCACATTCCAAAACTTTCAATCAAGGAGAAAAATTTCAAGCAGCCAGAAAGAAACAATTCAAGTAATGTGAGCTATAGTCAGGACAGAGTAAGAATTAGCAGCTTCTATATTAAAGTATTTGAAGGCTTGGAATATGATATTATGGATGACAAAGAAGCTAGGATTACAAATGTGAACCATTTGCTCAGAAAACTGAGTATAATCCTTCAGGAGGGAAATGAATATTCAACAAAATCTAGTATTTTCATGCATTCTTGATATAGCTGAATAGAAAATTTCATTTTCAAATAAAAGAATCAATAGGAGCATACTTTTTTTTAACTTTATTTTTCTTGAGGTTGGTTTGTTTGGTCTATGTCTTCCTTAACTGCATGACTACATGGGTATTTCCCTTTTTAATAAAATAGAAAGAGAGAGAATCTGGAATTCACAGTCATTTTTAAAAATAGTAATAGTTTTCCAAATACATGCAAAGATAGTTTTCAATATCCATTTCTGCAAAACCTTACATTCCAATTTTTCCTCCCTTTCTCCTTTCCTCCTCCCCAGGGCAACAAGCAATTTGATATAGGTTAAATTTGTGTAATTCTTCTAAGTAATTTCTATTTTCATCATGCTGCACAAGAAACCTTGAATCAAAAGGGGAAAATGTGATAAGAAAGAGAAAAATAAGTAAACAAGTAGCAGTAACAACAAAAAAGGTGAAAATACTATGTTTTGATCCACATTCAATCTCCATAGTTCTCTCACTTGATGCACAACGCACTTTCCATCCCAAATCTGTTGAAATTGCTTTGAATCACTTTATTGAAAAGAGCCATGTACATCAAAATTAATCAACAAATAATCTTTTTCTTACTGTATATAAGGTTCTCTTGATTCTTCTGACTTCACTCAGCATCAGTTCATAGAAGTTTTTCCAGGCTTTTCTGAGATCAGCCTGCTCATCATTTCTTACAGAACAATAATATTCCATTACATTCATATATTGTAACTTATTCCTTCATTATCCACCTGATAGGCATCCACTTAGTTTCCTTCCTCATCACTATAAAAAAGGACTACTTCAAACTACTTTCCCCTCTTTTATGATCCTTTTGAAATACAGACCCGGTGGAGACACTGCTGGATCAAAGAGTTTGTACAGCTTTATAATCTTTTGGGTATAGTGGACCTCAAAATTTTAAAAATAAATGTTGAAGATTGTTTTTGCATGTAACTCAGGAAAAATAAAACACTAAACAAATGGAAAAGAAGAATGTAGAAAATGAATTTTTTCAACTACTTTTGATAATGATGATAATGAACCATAGTAACTGATATATACAGCTTTAAGTTTACAAAGCACTAGTATACATTATTTATTCCTCACAAACACCAGGTGCTATTAGTATCTCCATTTTACAAATTCATAAATTGAGTGGGTAAAGTTAAATGACTTGTCTAGTGCCATATGTCTAGAATATTTCTGAGGTCAAATTCAAACTAAGGTCTTCTTGAATTTACAGACATAACATTGTTCTGCATTTAGAAGTCACAAATTAGAATTTGTTTCTTATTGACTATGCCTTTTGAAAAAAAAAAAAAACAGCGAAGGCTGTTATCAACTTGAAGGGGAAGGAAAAAAAAATATCATCTTTCCCACTCATTATGGTTCCAAGCATAAAGATTCTGCAGAAAAGTCTCTTTCTCTGTCCAGGACATATAGAGGTCCCTGAGGACATTAGCAGAATTCTAATTATGAAAGACAAAATTATAATTCCAAGGAAGAAAATGATGTGAATCATGAAAAAGTGGGAATGAATCAGAGTGGGAAGCTTATCAGTTCAGATTATATCAAAAACTTATATTCCTTTGAGACAAACAGTCTATTATTAATGTAGTTCTCTTTTTGCATGCCTTTCTTTTTGCTTCATTTCTTCTGCATCAAGCAAAAGTTGGATATGAAATTTGGATCATCTTTCCCTGACTAGGAAGCTTTGAAATCCCACCCACAAGTTGTTTGATCAGCATTATCAAGAAAATGACTCCTTTTGCAAGGAAGACATCAAACTAAAAACACATTCCTCATAAAATTTCTATAGGACACCAGGGTACAACACAGCATTTTTTAAAAGTTTAGTATTATTAATTGTTGCTATTATTATTATTGAAATAGACCCAAAAGATTGTGATATGATTACTACCAGGAGAACTAAGATTTGAGAAAATTATTGGCTGCTTAAAGCATAAACTATTATCCTGCAGCCAATTTCTTGTTATAAACCCAGTTATGCAATATTATACAAGTTCTCCCATATGGGACATGGACCCACTCTATCTTTTTGGATAGAGCTACAGCATCTTTCAAATGATTTTTGGTATGTCTGCTACTTTATCTTCATTATGAAGAAAACAGGCTTGCTTGTGAGCTTTGAAGAAAGTCTGTGGCCTCCTCAAGACACAGAAATTAGTAATGGACCTTTAAAATGTCAGTTTAATTTAGATACTTTTATTTTTTAAATTAATTCAATATGTCCATTCATCTTCATTTTACAATTTCTTTATGTTAACAATTTAATTAAAAATATCCTACCCTATTTGGTAATTAACTTTTGAAAAGTCTCAAGATTCCTATTTAAGCTATTCTCAATATGGTTTAATTTTCTTCACTCTTTTTCTCACACTTTCACAATGTCACTGTAAAACACTAACCACATCAAAAGCACCTATTAAATGGCAGCATGTTCAATGTCCAGACAAATGAAAGAAGATTGTGACAGTCAATTGTTCCCATTTGTTGGAAATCATGTTAAGGCTGTTCTTGCAATGGGATTTCTGGTTTCCACATGTAGCCATGGAAATGAGCTAACGTTAACTGGACAATTTAAATTTGTGTGTGTGTGTGTGTGTGTGTGTGTGTGTGTGTTTTGGTGTTTTGAGTCTTATCTGAATTAACTATTATTTCAGAGAAACAGACTATGTATCAAACCATGTCCACATAGTGCCAAAACTTTGTTTCAAAATTGGAAATAGGAATGTTTGTTACTTAAACCCATCTCTTTCTTCACTGAATGAATGTTTATTACATATCTATCAGGTGAATCCATTCTATGTGGATAATTTGTGAAATTATATGGAGGCATTGAAACCTGTACTCCTGATGGGACTAACCACACTTATAAAAGTATGGATTCTTTTGAATTTCAAAATAAACAATAATTTTCCTCATAAAAGAATAAAGGAAGCAAAAGAAGTATCAACCAGACTCCTTAGTTTCAATATGGGTTTTCTTTTTCTTAATTTCTTTTTAAAATTACAATGCAAAAAATATTTTCCCTAAAATAAAAGGAAACCTTTTCATCTTCTCTTTGATATTGATCTTTGGTATTAAAGGCCTGATCCTACCCATGAAAATGAAATAAAATTGCTCGGGTTATAGAAATATGTTAATTTTCAGGCCCAATAAAGTCCAATTTGTAGCTTTCCTTATTCAATGCACTAATTGATGACATAATATAGATTTGAAAATACTTTCAACTATTTTAAAACAGATAGTATTTTAGATACAGCTTACAAAATTTGAAATAATTCCTCCCTTTTCCCAGCTTCTCTGCTTTTCATAAATAACACTTTTCTAATTTTCTTTTTTTCTTTTCATTTAAAAAAATTTTCTCATACTATCCACCCAAATACTTACTTTTTAATCTCTGTAAAATCTTTGTGATAATGAAGCATGAACATAACAAAGGTAATCAATTAAATTATGAGAAGAGAGTAGGCAGGCTTTTGCAGTCGATGATTATCTATGATAGACAATACATCACAATCCCACAATTGATTGAGAGCCATAGAGAGTTTAGGATGCCTCTGTGCTTATTAGTTGTTTATTACAGAAATACTAAATTTGTGTTGAAAAGTGCCACATTTACAACTTGTCTCCAATATTGTGGTTACAATTTATGTATTAAAATCATATCATATTTTAGTAGATTGATAACTTTGTATGATGATTCTCTGGTTATCAAGATCAAAGATTGTTGGACATTCTCAAAAAACACATGCACTATATGAAGACAAGATGGAAAAAGTGGTCATTAAAACAGGGGAGTTCTTCAAAAGCTCTTATTTGTGAATGATGTTATGCTATTTCCTGATTGGATGGAAAATTACAAGATTTACAAATTAAGATCTGCAGATTTTAAAAGAGAATATCTGGTAGAATGTAAATTATTAGGCAGAGATTCTTCCAGTATGGCTACATCAAAATATGAGCAAGACAGTAATATGTAAGAAAATTGGAAATGTAGGAAGCATATGGAAATGTTTAAAAGGACAGCATGCATACTATGTGGTAGCTCACTTCCACTACGTGCTATCTATAGGTGCCATCTTTGCAGTTATAGGAGGCTTCATCTATTGATTTCCACTCTTCACAGGCTATATACTAAATGACATATGAGCAAAAATCCACTTTTCTATCATATTCGTAGGCGTCAATTCTATATCAGATTGCTTTCTTTCTTGGGGAGGGAGGGAGATAAAAAAGGGAGGAAGAAAAATTTAGAACACAGTCTTACAAAATTAAACATTGAAAACTACCTTTACATGTATTTGGAAAAATATACTATTTTAAAAAGGCAAAAAGGGGACAGGTTGTGAAGTTATTTAATTATCAAACGGAAGAATTTATATTTGATCCTAATGGTGATAGGTAACCTGTTAATCAGATTTGTTATTTGCATAAATCATTTTTGCAGATATAGTTTGAAGTGGGAAATAACTTGAGGTAGGAGGAATAAGTGGGAATTTATTTCAATAGTCCAGTTAAGAGGAATAAAACCTAAATTAAGCTGATTGCTGTGTGAGGAGGCCATGTGTTAAGAGGTGTCATGGAGTTAGAAATAACAAGATTTAACAACTGATTGGCTGAGTGGCATAAATGAGAGTGGATAATCTTTATTGATACTGAGATTAAAAACTTGAGTGCCCCAAAAGTGATATAAAGCTTAAATCCATTAATGTGATTATTTATTTATCATTCTGCCACATGGAACCAAAAGAAATTTAAAATCTCTTCCACTTTATAGCCTTTCAGATACCTGAAGACAGCTAATCATGCACCCTTTAAGACTAAATATCCAAAGCTAACATCTATAGTTCCTCTAATGAATCTGCATATTTTATTTTTAGATTATCCATAAAAATTAACTGTTGAGATTCTTAATGTGAAATCTTTTTCCCATGCTTAGCTCAATTACTGGCCCACAGAAGTGTTTAATAAATGTCCATTGAATTTGACTCTTTTCAACAATGAGGTGATTCAAAGCAATTCCAAAAGACTTATGATGGAAAGAGCCATCTGCATACAGAGAGAGGAATATAGAAAGTGAATATGGGTCACAGCATAATAGTTTAGCCTTTTGTGTAGTTGATGTTTGTTTGCTTTTTTCTTCTCATTTTTTTCCTTTTGATCTGATTTTTTTGCGCAGTATTATAAAGGAGGAAATATGTTTAGAAGAATTGTACATATTTAATATATATTGAATTACTTGCTGTCTAGGGGAGGGGGGAGAGGGGAGAGATGAATAAAAATTTGGAACACAAGGTTTGGCAAGAGTGAATATTTAAAACTGTTTTGCATGTATTTGAAAAGTAAAAAGTTATTATTATTTTAAAATAAAATTAAAATTTCCTTAAAAAAATAAATAAATGTCCATTGATATGACTTGTTTTAGCATAGGAGGCTATTTCAGTAGTTCAGTTGTTAAGAGGTAATGAAACCTGAATTAGACCAATGGTGGTATGAGTAGAGAGGAGGCTGGATGTTAAGAGATAGCATAGTTAATGGTACATAGAAGGTGCTCCATTGATATGACTTGTCTGATAACCAATGATTTTAAACATCCCAATAGATAAACTTAATCATACTAATCTTCCTTTGATTAATTTCTTTTTAAAATTTTTCAGTAGTATTTTATTTTCCAAATACATGTAAAGATAATTTCCAACAGTCATTTTTGCAAGACTTTATGTCTCTGTCCCTACCTTACCTCTCCTTCCCAAGACAGCAAGCATGCTGATATATATTAAATATGTGCAATTCTTTTAAACATATTTTCATACTTATCAATCACATTAATCTAAACATTTTCAATATACATGAAAAAATACTAAAGGAAATTTATAGTTAAAGAAACTAAAAACAATTGAATGTTTTTTATTATGCCTTAAGATTACTAAATTCATACTGTCATTTGATCCTAACAACAACCTTCTGAGGTAGATACAACAAGGATTGCTATCTTCATTTCATAGGTGAGTAATCTGATGTTCAGAGAGATCAAAAGACTCTCCTAGAGTCACATAGTTTAACAAGCACCTAAATTGAGATTAAAACCTAAGTTCTCCTAACTCCATGTCTAGCACTCTATTTGCTAGGCTATGTTGGATCCCATATATTCCTCGAAGTGACAGATAAATGACAGAATTGATTTTATTGTGTGTCCAGACAACAAGAACCTTAATTTCAGGATCCATTTAATCATTCAAATGTATAATTATCTATCTGTCTATCTATCTATCTATATATTACAAATACCACATTTGATCTTCAGTATGTGTTACTATTTTTCCCAATTTATAGATGAAGAAACTGAGGCAAACTGGGATTAAATGACTTGACAAAGGCTACACATCTGGCAAATGGCCAAGTTGAGATTTGTGCTTGTCTTCTTCACTCCAGAACAGGTAGCCTAAAATGCTCTGTTCCCTACATGTTGGAAATGAAAAAAGTCAAAGGTTTATAAAGTACAGATGAGCCTCACACCAACACATAAATAATATTCTTCAAAAAAAAGGGTTTGCCCTGTAAGAGAGAGAGAAACAGAGACACAGAGAGGCAGACAGACAGACAGAGACAAGAGATAGAGGCAGAGACAGAAAGAGACACACACAGAGACAGAGACATACAGAGACAGAGAGAGATAGAGAAACAGGGACAGAGAGAGACAGAGAGAGGGAGAGGAAGGGAAAGAAGAAAGAAGAAAAGAAAGAAGGAAAGAAGAAACAAATGAAAGAAAGAAGGAAGAAAAGAAGGAAGCAAGGAAGGAACAGAAAAACAAAGGAAGAAATTTTTTATATTCTAACATAGGAAGTAGTTGATTATCAGTAGTAGATTGTTTCTGTTAACTGTCTATACAAACGAGTCACGTTAGAGCAATGGTAGAAATCAATACCAAACTGGGAAAAATATAATCCTAACCCAATCTTTGTAAACAAGCTTTGGGGGTTTAAAAAAAGGAGGGAAGACTTAAGAGAACATCAGTTCACTTGTGTAGTTTTCCATAACTGTATTTGGAGTTTTCTTGGCCAAGGTGAAGTTTTTTGTCATTTTCTTATTCAACTCATTTCATAACTGAGGTTAACAGGGTTAAGTGGCTTTCCCAGAGTCACACACCTAGGAAATGTCTGAAAGCAGATTTGAACTAAAGAAGATGACTCTTCCTGACTCTAAGGCTAGTGCTCTATTCTTCATGTCACCTAGCTGCCCTACATAAATTATCACTATTTCTTAAGGAAGTTTAACTGTCCTAAATAAGTCAATACAACAAAGAGATAAACAAACAAAAACAAACAAACAAAGCTTAGAAAACACTTGACCAGGAAGCAAATTATCTCCTGGTCAAGATGTCAGCCAAGGACAATAGCAGTTTGGAATATTAACTTGGTAAATCAGAAAGATGGTGAGAGATTATGAGCAATGTCTCTTCATGAAACATCTCTCCATTCATTAAAGAGAAAAAACAGATTTGTAAAAAATTCGGGAAGATATCCAATTAAAGCAAATCATATTGATAACATTCAAAGATGAAACTGGTAGCATGAAAACCAACACAAAAAATAATAAAACCCCGAAAACAAAAACAGGAAAAGTTTGTGAAGAGCTATTTGCTAAATTCTTCTCTCCATCAGTGACAATGTGAGCCACCACATTTGAATTCTAATCTCAGTCCCCAGGGTGCTCCATAAGAAAATAGAAATGGTCTTAAAGAAAACAAAGATAAGATGAAATAACAGACTATTCAAGAGATATGCAAAGATGCTCCAGGATAATGGCAGCCCAATTTTGAGTATACTGAGAGTTTGGTTTGGAGATATCAAAAGAAAAAATAAAGAATATTAAAACAACGTAGGGAAAATATAATGAACTTCTGCCTTCCCCAAAGCAACCCAAAACATTAAAAAATTACAGATCCACATTCTTGTTTTTCCCCTCTCTATTAAATCTTCATTAAAATAATCTATATGTACATTAAGGATCTCCTTGATAAAAGTATGGAAAGTAAAGAAGCAGCCTTTCAGAACTGACTAAATCTTAAAAGTAAAGAGAATATGAGGCCTATATGTATATATATATATATATATATATATATATATATATACACATATATATTGCTTTCTGACTATGAAAAAGCATTTTATTTAGCAGAACAAAATTCCACCTTAAGTGCTGTATTCAGATAAAGTTTCTCATAAATCTATTAAATTTATACAAGATTCCTTGAAAGAACTAAAATGGAGAAAAGATTTTTCTACTCTATTTGACTGTTAATAAAAAGGAGGGAAAGGGGAAAAGAAGAGAACACACACACACACACACACACACACACATACACACACACACACACACACACATATACACAGAGAGAAAGAGAGAGAGAGAGAGAACTTACTATGTGTCAAACTACTTGTTTAAAGCCTTTTACAAATATCATCTCATTGACTTTCATAACAATCCGGTGATGTTATTATCTACTAATAAGGAAACTGAGGGAAATAGAGTTAAATAGGTTAAATTACTTGCCCAAGATCACACAACTAATAAGTGTATGAAATTAGATTTTCCCAACTCCAGGCCTAACACTCTACTCAATCCTTATCCTAGCTTGTATATTTACTAATGTACTCACCATTTTTGTGGAGGCTCTCCAGTAGAGTCCAAATGGAAGAAGCATCCTTATAGAAGATAAGATCTTCTGGATATTGCTTTTTGTGCATGGTATTGTATGGAATGTATTAAGACACAGGATATTTTGGGAATTACTTAATGGAATGTATATTTTCCCAAAAGAGTTTGTCCAAGAAGTCATTGTTTTATAAAAACTTTTGAGAAAATTGGAAAATAGTATGGCAGAAACGAGGCATTGACCATCCTCTCACACTGTATACCAAAATAAGGTCAAAACAGGTAAACAATTTAGAGATAAAAAGTAATACTGTAAAAAAATTTGGATAGCAAGGAATAGTTTATCTATCAGATCTATGGAGAAGGAAAGAATTTATGACCAAACAGTAGAAAAAAAAATTATGAAATGCATGGGGGAGGTTAATTTTGATTATATTAAGTTTTAAAAAACCACTGCAGTCAAGATTAGAAGGGAAGAAGAAACCGGGGAAACAACTTTTACTGCAAATATTTCTGATAAAGGCTTCATTTCTAAAATTTCTCATTCAAAAGCAAGGAGAAAAATAATTTGAAATAGGCAGATTCCTGATATAGAACCTAAATGATTCATTAACATGACTAGATCAAAAGGAAAATGGAGATTGGGGCAATAAACCAAAGAGAGTTTTTAAAGTCTGAGAGCAATAGGGGAAGCAGGTCCATCAATAGGGACTCCATGTCATAAGGTTTACATTTTGGGGAGCCAGATCCCATGATCTTATAAACTGTCTGGAATCACCCCATAAATATTAAACCATGAGCCAAGATGATGTGTATAACATATGGCAGCCAGGTAGTACAGTAGGTAGGGTACTGGACCAAAATTCAGGAAGACCTGAATTCAAGTCCAAATTACTCTAGCTGTGTGACGTTGAGCAAGTCAGTAAAATCCTGTCTTGCTTCAATTTCCTCATTTATAAAATGAAGATGATATTAATACCTACCTAGCAAGATTGTGGTGTGAATAAAATGAAATATATGTAATTTTTTTTTACTCTGGTAAGTGCCTAGCTATTAATAAAGTTGGATGCTGCCACCAGATTTGGAGAATAATAGTGATCAACTATGAATTCATAAGGTACTTCTGTCCAGTGAAGTCTAATTTGGATGCCAATATCTTATCATATAGATCTCCTGAGTCCAAAGCTAAGGTGATATCTACAAAAATGGTGAAAGTAATCCATAGGATGCAAGAATCTAAGTCCTTATTATATGAATGTTCTTTGATAGTCTGAGATTTGTACCAGAGTCAGTCATCAGTGGATGAGAACATTGTCATTTTACACCAGTCCTCCTTGCTTTATATTTATCTTTAGATAACCAGTGACAGAAATGATTATGTGATGAAGATCTATGGATTTTTCCCTATAAGTCAAGAAACAAGAACATGATCAAAGGAAGGGACCACTAACCTGTATTGCATTCTTAGATAACTTAAATAACAGAAAAAAGCAAGAATCCTGTATTTACACACACACACACACACATACACACACACACATGTATGTATGTATATATACATTTTTGTGCCTGAAAGAAAATAGGAAGAATTTGAACAACATTCAAGAGGTGACAGACTTTTAAAATGAACTGCTCAAAAGGGTATTGGTTTTTGCAAAAATCAAACTGTCTAAAGGGACCTTTAACTCAAGTGTTTTAATCACACACAAATTAACATTTTAGAATTACTGAGGCCTGAGCTGAGAATTCATACTTTCAGTTCATAGGATATTAGTTTGAGACTAGGAAGAGATCTCTGAGATCATATAGTCTAACCATCTCATTTTATTGATAAGAAAACTGACACCCAGAGAGTTTAAGAAATTTTTCTAAGATCCCAGAGATAATTTTTTCCACTCCTTTCCCCCACCCCCTGCCCTAGCTGGCAAGTAGTCCAATACATGTTACATATGTTGAAATACATGTTAAATCCAACATATATTTACATATTTATAGAGTTAACTTGCTGCACAAGAAAAAATCAGATCAAGAAGGAAATAAAAGAAAAAGTGAGAAAGAAAACAAAATGCAAGTAAATAACAGAGAGAATGAGAATGCCATGTTGTGTCCCACACTCTGTTCCCACAGTTCTCTCTGTGGACATAGATGACTCTCTTCATCACTGAACAAATAGAATTGGTTTGAATCATCTTATTGTTGAAGAGAGCCACATTCATCAGAATTGATCATCATATAGTGTTGTTGTTGCCGTGTAAAATGATCTCCTGGTTCTGCTCATTTCACTTAGCATCAGTTCATGTAGACCTCTCCAAACCTTTCTAAAACCATCCTGATGGTCATTTCTTACAGAACAATAATATTCCATAGCATTCATATATCATAATTTATTAATCCATCACCAAATGATGGGCATCCACTCAGTTTCCAGTTTCTTGCCACTACAAAAAAGGCTGCCACAAACATTTTTGCATATGTGGGTCCCTTTCCCTTTTTTAAGATCTCTTAATAATCCCAATAGAAACACTTCTGGATCAAAGGGTATGAACAGTTTGATAACTTTTTGAGCATAGTTCCAAACTGCTCTCCAGAATGGTTGGATCCGTTTACAATTCCATCCACAATGTATCAGTGTCCCAGTTTTCCTACATCCCCCCCCCAATATTTGTTGTTATCCATTCCTGTCATCTTAGCCAATCTGACAGGTATGTAGTGGTATCTCAGAGTTGTCTTAATTTGCATTGATCAATCATAATTTGGAGTACCTTTTCATGTGACTACATATAGTTTTAATTTCTTCATACAAAAATTGTCTGTTCATATCTTTTGACCATTTTTCAATTGAAGAATGGCTTGAACTATTATAAATTTGAGTCAATGCTCTTTATATTTTAGAGATGAGGACTTTATCAGATTCTTTGTGTGTAAAAGTGTTTTCCCAGTTTATTGCTTCCATTCTAATCTTGTCTGCATTAGTTTTGTTTGTACAAAAACTTTTAAACTTCATATAATAATCAACAAATCATATAATCAGATAATAATAATTATCTATTTTTCAATCAATAATAATCTCTAATTCTTCTTTGGTCACAAATTCCTCCTCTCCCACAAATCTGAGAGGTAAAATATCCTATGTTGTTCTAATTTGCTTATAATATCATTTTTTATGTCTAGATAATGAATCCATTTTGATCTTGGTATATGGTGGTAGGTGTGAGTCTATACCTAGTTTCTGCCATACTAGTTCCCACAAGGTAATTTTAGAAGCATGATTTGAACTGAGGTCATCTGTTGCCAAATAGAGTGCTCTTTCCATTGTATCACATTCCCAATACATGCATTTAATGCTCCCCAAAAAGATGTAATTTGAACAATTAGTTTATAATACATGTTTACAGATATCTTTTTATAATCTAAATAATGTGGCTTGTCATTTTCTTCTCCAGCTCATTTTACATATTAAGAAACTGAGGAAAATGTGTTAAATAGCTTGTCCAGGATCAAATAGCTATCTGTATCTGCAATCAGATTTAAACTCAGGAATCCTAACTCCAGACCCAACACTTGAACCACATAGGTGTTTGACCTTATCATCAGTCTCAAGTCTATACACTGGGACAACTATTATTCGATATAAATCACGGCAGCACCACAGTACAAATATTTGGTAAGCGAATTGATGACTTTGTCTCTCTATAGTATTCATTTTTTTTCAAATGAAAATTAATAATTTAGGTGAAGAGTTACAGCAAATTTTGTATGAAATAGAAAATAAAACAAGGAAATTTAATGTGAACAAATAGAGAAGCTGGGGCACAGTTGCCTTTTGAATGAATCTTGCATTCATTTTTCTCTTTTTGTAGAATTGGAGATAAAATCAAACAGAGAAAAGATAAATTAAGATGTAATTTAATGAACTTAAAAATTGATCTTAAGTTCCTGGTTAGAATTGCTTTTTCAGAATAAAAGCTGCCTTAGCTCTGATATTTTTCTTTTTTTTATATAACTTTTTATTTACAAGTTATATGCATGGGTAATTTTACAGCATTGACAAATGCCAAACCTTTTGTTCTAATTTTTCCCCTCCTTCCCCCCCATCCCCTTCCCCAGATGGCAGGTTATATAATACATGTTAAATATGTATTTAACATGTATTTAATATTTAAGTATAAATTAAGTACAAGTATACATATCCAAACAGTTATTTTGCTGTACAAAAAGAATCAGACTTTGAAAAAGTGTACTATTAGCCTGTGAAGGAAATAAAAAATGAAGGCAGACAAAAATAGAGGGATTGGGAATCCTATGTAGTGGTTCATAGTCATCTCCCAGAGTTCTTTCGCTGGGTGTAGCTGGTTCAATTCATTCCTGCTGCATTGGAACTGGTTTAGTTCATCTCATTGCTGAAGATGGCCAGGTCCATCAGAATTGATCATCATATAGTATTATTGTTTAAATATATAATGATCTCCTGGTCCTGCTCGTTTCACTCAGCATCAGTTCATGTAAGTCTCTCCAGGCCTTTCTGAAATCATCCTGCTGGTCATTTCTTATAGAAAAATAATATTCCATAATATTAATATGCCACAATTTATTCAGCCATTCTCTGATTGATGGGCATCCACTCAGTTTCCAGTTTTTGGCCACTACAAAGAGACCTGCCACAAACATTCTTGCACATACAGATCCCTTTCCCTTTTAAAAGATCTCTTTGGGGTATAAGCCCAGGAGAAACACTGCTGGATCAAAGGGTATGCACAGTTTGATTACTTTTTGAGCATAGTTCCAAATTGCTCTCCAGAATGGCTGCATGTATTCACAATTCCACCAACAACGTATTAGTGTCCCTGTTTTCCCACATCCCCTCCAACATTCCACATTATCTTTTCCTGTCATTCTAGCCAATCTGACAGGTGTGTAATGGTATCTCAGAATTGTCTTAATTTGCATTTCTCTGATTAATAATGACTTGGAGCATCTTTTCATGTAGCTAGAAATAGTTTCAATTTCTTCATCTGAGAATTGTCTATTCATATCCTTTGACCATTTATCAAATGCAGAATGGCTTGATTTTTTATAAATTAGAGTCAATTTTCTATATATTTTAGAAATGGGGACTTTATCAGAACCTTTGACTGTAAAGCTGTTTTCCCAGTTTATTGCTTCCCTTCTAATCTTGTCTGCATTAGTTTTGTTTGTACAAAAACTTGTCAATTTGATATAATCAAAATTTTCGATTTTGTGATCGAAAATGATCTCTAGTTCTTCTTTGGTCATAAATTCCTTTCTCCTCCACAGGTCTGAGAGGTAAACTATCCTATGCTTTTCCAATTTATTTATAATCTCATTCTTTATGCCTAGGTCATGAACCCATTTTGACCTTATCTTGGTGTACCAAAAAGATTTGATGTACAAATCTTTGGGTTTGTCAAACACTAGATTATTAAAGTTATTGGCTGTTTTGCCCTTTGAACCTAATGTATTCCATTGATCAACTAGTCTTTTTTCTTAGCCAATACCAAATGATTTGGGTAACTGCTGCTTTATAATATAATTTTAGATCTGGTAGCTCTGATATTTTTCAATGAGAATTCTCATTCTTTGACAAACTAGGGTAGCATAACCAAGACTTTTCTTTTTCTTTCTTTAATTTAATTATTTTTTTAAAATATTTGAGGTCAGTGCTGTTTCCCTCCCTTTCTTCTCCACATTAGATAACTCCAATATTTGACATGCATGTGTTATACAGTTATATATGTATACATATGTGTGTACATATTATATGTGCACATACATATAATAAATATATACTGTATGTGTCAAAACTTGTACTTGTCCAGCATAGGATTAAGAATGAGGGATAAAAACAGCTTGGAGCTCAAGCTTATAAAAATATTCTATACACGTATTTTTGTATACATATACACATATGAAAATATACAATATATAGTTCTATATAGTTCTTTCTCTGGATATTAATAGCATCTTCTTTCATAGGTTCTTTGTTGAATCAAGTTTTTTTAAACAAGTTTTATAACTCTCTAATAAATAATGATGTAGAATATTTTTTCACATGAGTATAGGTAGTTTTATATATAATATGTAACTTTTAGAACTCTTTAACTTTTATGACTTTATAATGGAACATAATTCCAGATTGCTCTCCAAAATAGTTTGATCAGTTCACATTTCCACTAATAGTTTATTAGTGTCCCAATTTTTCCACATCCTTCCAACATTTGTCATTTTCTATCATTTTAGCCAATCTCATGAATATGAGGTAGTATCTCAAAATTGTTTCAATCTTCATTTCTCTAATCAATAATGATTTAGAGCATTTCACATGACTATGTATAGCTTTAATTTCTGTCTCCAAAAATTGCCTGTTCAGATCCTTTGATCACTTCTCAATTGAGCAATTATTCATATTCTTATAAATTTGACAAAGTTTTCCATATGTCTGAGATATGAGTTCTTTATCCAAGAAATAATATTTCCCTCCAATTTTCTGCTTTTCTTCTAATCTTGGCTACATTGGTTTTCTTTGTACAAATCCATTTTAATTTAATGTAATCAAAATTATCCAATTTACATCTCACAATGTTTTCTATCTCTTAATTATTCATGAGTTCTTCTATTTATAAATTTGATAGTTAAGATGTTCCATATTTTTTAAATTTACTTATGACATTTCTCTTTATGTTTAGTTCATGTATCCAAATGGACCTTACCTTTGCAAATGGTAGAAAACATTAGTCTATGTCAAATTTCTGCTATATTGTTTTCCAATTTTCCAAACAATTTTTACAAATAGAGATTTATCATTCAAAATATCCATTAGATATTTTACATTTATCAAACCATGATTATTATAATCATTTATTACTTCATTCAGTATATATACTTTATTCCACTAACATACCATTCTATTATTTAATAAGTACCATATAGTTTTGACAATTACTGCCTCATTACACATTTTAAGTCTGGTACTGCTAGCCTTCTTTCCTTTACAATTTCTGATAAACTTGACATTTTTATATTATTTTTTCTAGCTGAAAAATATATTTTGGTAATTTACTTGAGATCTTACTGAATAACTAGATTAATTCTGGTGGATTTATAATTTTATTATATTGGCCAACACCACCCATGCCCAATTAATATTTCTCCAACTATTTAAATATGACTTTAGATGTATAAAAATGTTTTATAATTATGTTCACATGATTTCTGGATTTGTCTTACAAATTATAAAACATTTTTATACATTTAAAGTTATATTTAAGTAATTAATAAAATAATTCTCACTTTGTCATAACACATAATCTTTATGATATATTTTTGTAATAACCTAGCTAGTATTCTAAGATTTTTGCATCATCATATAAAAGTGAAATTTGTCTATGGTTTTCTTTGTCTGTTCTTGCTCTTCCTGTCTAGGTAACAGCACCATATTTGTTTAATGAAAGGAATTTGGTAGGATTCCTTATTTGTCTATTATTCTAAATAATTTCTTTAAATTGGAATTAGTTGATCTTCAAATGTTGGTAGAATTCAATGGTAAGTCAATTCAGTACTGAAATTTTTTTTCTTAGGAAGTTTGTTTAGGGTTTATGCAATCAAACAGTTTTATTTATATTTTCCTTTTCTGTTAATCTTGGCAATTTGTGTTTTTGTAAATATCATTCAATTTCACTTAAATTGTTAAATTTATTGGTATTTATTTGGGCAACATAACTCCTAATAATTGCTTTATTTTCATCATTATTAGTGATATATTAACCCTTTTTCACTTTTTACATTGAACAACTGATTTTCTCTTATTAACCAATAGTTTATACATTTTATGAATTTTCCATAAAATCAACTTCTAATGTTATTTATTAATTCAATGGTTTTCTTATATTCAATTTTATTAATCTTATTTTTAATTTTCAGGATTTTCAATTTGGTTTAATTAAGGTTTTAATTTTTTTATTTTTTAGTTTTTTTTTTTTTTTCACTTGGAAACTACTAAGGCTTATCTATAGAATCTTCCCTCTTGGAAGAAAGAGGAAGTCACAGTCTTCCATTCTCCCAGAGGTCAGGTACTATTTTTCCCTAGAATGAGGATTAGGAAGCAAGGGCTTCCTTCATGTGGCAAATATCAGATAAGACAATATATGCAAGCATTTTGCACATATTTAAAAATATGTTTATTGCTATTATTTCCAATGTGATCCAGAGGTCAATATACCTGTTCATTATACTTTACCCATCATAAGATGGTAACTGGAAACTATCATCTCATGGTCCATATCACATTAGAAGACATTAAGGATGCAGTGTCACAGGTGACTGAAAGTCATGGAAGAGAATGGTCTATCCCCTTAACCCATTGGCAAGAATTTCTTCTCTTCTATGACTACATACTCTTTGATTGGGGCACCATCTTCTTCTTTCACCTGGTTTTGTTCTGGGTGAAAAAATTCCAAGTTTGTCCTTGTGTTATGACCAAACTCAAATTGCAGCAAATATTTACCATCTCTCCCTGCTGAAATCTTCCTGGCTAGTTAGCTAGTTTTTTAATTAACCTTCTTAAAGGAAATGATCCAGCTATTTTTGTTTTGTAGTTCTAGAACTTAAAATGAAACTTTGCATATAATAGACATTTAATAAATATTGTTTGAGTTTAATTAGGCTTATCTTTGTCAATTATACATATACCTTAACTTGCCTCTAAGAAGTTACAATACAAACACAATACAAAATACAGATTTGCTGTATTTTGAAAAATAATCAATACTACTTATAGATTCCCCACAGAATTTGCTTTCTGAAGTTCCATAATATTAGTCATTCTAAATGGTTAAGATTTATGTAGCCATAAGTGAGACTGTTCTGGAATGAATGAGATCTTAAAGTTTAGAAATCCTCAAGCTATTCTCTAAACAAAGATGTGGGAAACTATTAATGTTTATATTGAAGATTCCCAAGAGGGTAGCAGGGTGGGTTTTTGTTTTTTTTTTTTTGCTTCATTGCAGAATATGAATGGTAATATCATGTGAAATCCCTACAGAAGTCCTCATGTAACTACATGGAGTATAACAGCTGTGAACCCAGACTGCTGAAGGTTTGGAAAACAATGAAGTGGTGAGGAAGTAGGAAGCAATCTTTCCTGTTCTTTCTGCTACTCCTAAAAGCCATCCATGGAATAAAAAAAAAATATGAAAAAAATAAAAATTTTAATTATGCTAAAGCAGTAATTTTGAAAACAAGCCTAGCATATTTAAAACTTAAATTATCTTAATTCCCCATACTTGTTCTTTCTCTTTCATCCTTATCTAGTCTCTTTCCTTGCTCTCATTTTCTTCCCATCACCCAAGTCCACTATTTCTTTTATCTTTTGTCCCACCCTCTTTCTTTCCCCTCACATTTGATCAGCTATTAGTATGAATCTAACTTTCTTGCCATCTCTTCCTTCTTTCCTTTCTATCTGCCACAATACCTTGCCAGAAATGCATTACATCTTACATGGACTCAGCCAGCTTTTCTCATCACCCTTCATTTTGCTCCTAAACATCCTTTTGATCCACAAATAGATTTATAACACTGCTACCCAAATGTCATTCTATTGATTGCTAAATAAAATCCCCAAACCTTAGTTTTTAGAGCTTTTCAAATCTAGCATTTCTCTCCCTTGTCAGCCTTATCTTACATTATTATTCTTCACATATTTTGTTTTCCAGTTAAACTGAACTTTTCACCATCACCCAGTTGTCCTTCTCTCCTCTTTAAACACATGTCCTATCCCATGTTTGGAACATTGTCCAATTGTTCTTTCCACATTCCTACCCATTTCTCAATACTTCTCTATGAAACCGTCTCTGATTTCCCCTAAGAGATGGGATTTTTTTATTTGAATTTTGTAATCATGTCATTAAGTGTAACCTTCTAATTTCTATTATATCTGCATTTCATTGCAGACATGAAATATATCTATGTCATTGCATTTTTATGATTCTTGTCCATGTTTTTAATAATACCCTGGCTAACATATACATTCTTCAAAGATGGTAATCATGTCTTCCTTATCTTCTTTATCTTTTCTAGCACCTAGCACAGTAAATAGCACATAGTAGATAGTTATTAATTTTTAAAATACATTGATAAATGAATGAAAAAGCTCCAGTACAGAGGAGGAAATGGTTATGTTATAAATCAGATGTTCTGTTACCTATGGCCAATCATCTATATTTAAATATATATTTTCTTCATGAGATTATATATTTATTTGATCAGTTTAAAAACATTACTCTGAGAGGTTTATATTATCCAAAATGTTAAGAATCCTGATTATAAAGATATACATATTATCCAGAAACATGAATTTCACTGTGGCACTAGGAAAGAAGTGTTTAATAACATTCATATCTTCTACCACAGTTTGGGAAATATTCTTCACATTCAATAAGATTTTTTAATCACTTATATTGGATACTTTTAATCAGTACTTTGAGTCATGTTACTTTTTTTTTTAGCAATAAGTAACAAATTATACAGGAACCCAATGATTTGTTACTAGCTATAGTACATGATGAAGAATGTGGCACAAAGGAAACAGTACTTTCAGTCTTTTTCCAAATTGATGTACAAAGAAGTGAAGGACATGAAAAAAATTTGGAAAATAGTCTTATTTCTCAACACTGTTCTTTATCCTGGATCCTTGATATGTTTTGAAATGATACAACTTAATAAGCAGGATCTTGACAAGAATTGAAAGAAATTAGCTCACCCCAAATCACTTAGAAACTATTAAGAGGACCCAAGCCCAACAACAAAAGACAGACTACAACAACAAATCTTATCATTGCAGACATGAAATATATCTATGTCATTGCATTTTTATGATTCTTGTCCATGTTTTTAATAAGTTTTATATAAAACTTATATATAGTTCTAACTTGAGATTGATTTACAAAAATAAATAGTATCAGTTTGATAAATACACATGTGTGTGTGTGTAGAGTCAGAGGGAAGGGAGGAAGGAAGAAACAGAGAGGGGGGGAGAAAGAGAGAGATAGAGAGTGCTGTCTTCCATGTGTAGCATAGGAATGGAATTGTTTAAATCAAAATAATACAGAATAGACAACTCTATCCTCTTTTCTCCTTTATCCAAGGAAGGCCATCTCCTGTCAGGAGGGGAAGTAGAAAGCTAAGGAAAAAATCTGACCACTCTTCCCTCCTCAGAGGGATAGATACTGGGCTAGATTATATCAATCTATATCTTAATTAATTTAGGAGATTTTATTTTCAATTATAAGATATTATCTGGTCACTGATTCATTAACAGGTGAAAAAGAGACCTTAAGCTTTATATTTAAAGCCTAACTTCATTGTCACAAAATAGTGATTTTACAATAAGTACACATAAAATATAACAAAGAAACATATTTATCCAAATTAGAACAGAACAAAAATCAGAGATAGTATAGAAAGGAGAATGTCAGATGACATAGTGAAGGAACTATCTTATTGAAAGTGAGGTAACAGCTCAACCAAGATAGAGTCTGAAATGTAATTCAAGGGGAATACCCCCAAAGTATCTAGTGTGGTATAGAAGTTGGAAATAAAGACATGATGGAGACTGTTAGATCCACTCATAAGTTAGAGTATTTTCCCTTAGCAACCTGAAGTGGAGTGAGTATCACCATCTTCTCCCTTGAAGTTGAAAACCAGAAGCACTTGATATGGTCACAGAACCTGAAATGATTCAAGTGACTCCCCCAGCACAAAGATAGCAAAGTTCTTTCTCTTGCTCAAACCAGCTTCATTCTCCTCCCTTCCCCCCTAATACAGATACAGGTCATTGATCACCAGTAACGAAAGGTGAGTTTCATACCACTGAGTTTTGGGATTTGGATTACATATACATGCTTGAATTCAGTTATTTACATTTTACCCCCCCCCCCCCGTTATAATATGAAGAGAAGGAGTGCTTTTCACTTTGTATCTCTGATGTTTAGTATAATGGTCACAGCATAGTAATTGCTTATTAAATACTTATTGATTTTACATTTAAGTCAAAGGAAAACTTATTCAATGATTGTGTTAACCATTAAACTGATATTATGTAGCTACTTACTACTGCACTACACTTAATAAATGATCTTTTAATTAGGGATTTTTCTATTGGCATTTAAGTTCATTAAAAACTAAACTCTGGGCTTAATGTATGTTTTGCAATTTAGCATCTGGCTTTCGTCCCATCCCCACACCCCTTTCTCTTTGTTTTAAACATACTCAAATCACTTTATTTTCCAAGAAATTTCTACAGTTTTATTCTTACAGTTTTATATTCTAGATGAAATCCTCTACAGGATCCTGAAATGACAAAGTTTGCCCATCACCATCCCATCGTCTTTATGCCATATTTACTTATATTACATTTAAACATGTCACCGTATGACATCTTCAAGCTTTTAACATGTCATTTAGATGAAAGTCTCATATAGTTTGTTATTACCTGGAGCATGGTCTTATTAATGTAAACATTACCTATATTAACAAAAGTCCTTTGGAACTGGATTATATCTGTCATCATGTAGATATATTAAGAAATATTGTATGGTAAAAATGTAGCAGTTGACTATTAGCATTTTTAATTCTTTGGGATTTAGACGTAAAATTTTATCATTTGTAATCTGGATAATATATATACACAAATGGATCATAGCTGTTCTATGGTTCAGAGCAAGGTTTAGACAACTAGGTTAGAGATGTGGGGAAAAGCATACCCTTCTTCTTTTCAGGTTCTTCCTAGTATTTCTTAGTGGAGTAATGTTGGTTTAAAGGAAAATTAGAAATGCCTTTTATGTATTTCACATATTTGCCATTTACACAACAAACTATATTCTTTGGTTAAGATATGACAAGCTTGAGAAACAGAACATATTTCCAAACAATTAGTTGTTACTTTGGTTTATCATGATAAAATCATGATCATAGGATCATAGATTTAGAAGGGGGAAAATTGGATTACAATCCAAATTACTCAACTTCTGCAGCTGAAGATATTGAGAAGCTGAGCAATTTGCTGAAAGTCACATATGTAGCAGCAAAGGTGAATTTTGAACCCAGGTCCTTTGAATCCAGAGCCAGGAAACTTTTCTACTATATCATAGACACCACTCTATTCTTATTGAAATTACATACAACATCAATTAAATTAAATTTAAATAACATTTATTTAATGCCCACTAGACAGGACATAGGGGATTGAAAACAAAAATAGAGCAGTTCCTTCTCTCAAGGAAGTTACAGGATAATGGGAGAACATAACATATACATGTGTAAGCAAATTAAAATATATAATTTCATTACAAAGAGAAAACTAACAACTGAGAATGATTTTAAAAAGCTTTAAGTAGGAGGTAACATTTGACTAATACTTTGAATTCCTTTCTACTCTTATTTTCCTTGCCCAGATGCAGATTATACATATTTCCCTTTTTTGTGCTGTTATTTTTCTGTTTCTGTTTCTTTTTTTCTTTTTAGTTTTTTTATATATAAACATTTATACAATTCTATTGCTGCACAAAAAATCAAATAAAAAAAAAGCAAGTAAATGAGTAAGAAAACATAATGCAAGAGAATAATAACAAAAAAAAAAAAAGAATGTTATATTGTGATCTACATTCAGTTCCTACAATCCTCTCTCTCTGGGTGTAGATGGCTCTCTATCACAAGATCATTGGAACTGGCTTCAATCATCTTATTGCCAGAAAGAGTCACATTCAACAGAATTGATTGTTGTATAATATTGATATTGCTGTGTACAGTGATCTCCTAGTTTTGATCATTTCACTTTGCATCAGTTCATGTAAGAGTCTCCAGGTCTTTCTAAAATCATCCTCCTGATCATTTCTTGTAGAACAATAATATTCCATAACATTCACATACCATATCTTATTCAGCCATTCTTCAATTGATGGGCATCCACTTAGTTTTCAGTTTCTTGCCACTATGAAAAGGGCTGCCACAAACATTTATTGCACATGTGGGTACTTTTCCTTCCTTTAAGATCTCTTTTGGATATAGGTTCAATAGACACACTGCTATGTCAAAGGGTATGCACAGTTTGATAACTGTTTGAATATAGTTCCAAATTGCTCTCCAGAACGGCTGGATCCATTCTGAAAATTGTCTGTTCATATCTTTGACCAATTTATCAATTGAAGAATGTCTTGAATTTTTATAAATTTGAGTCAATTCTTTATATATTTTAGAAATGAGGCCTTTATCAAAACCCTTAAATATAAAATGATTTCTCAATTTATTGCTTCCTTTCTGATCTTTTATGCATTAGTTTTGTTTGTACAAAAACTTTTTAATTTAATATAATCAAAATTATCTATCTGGTCTTCAATTATGAGCTCCAGTTCTCTTTTGGACACAAATTCTTCCTTCTCCATAGATCTGAAAAGTAAACTAGCCTATGTTCCTCTAATTTGCATATAATATCACTCTTTATGTCTTAATCACGAAACCATTTATCTTGGTATATGGTGTTAGGTGTGGGTGGAGCCCTAATTTCTTCCATAGTTGTTTCCAATTTTCCCAGCAGTTTTTGCCAAATAGTAAGTTCTTTTTGCAAAAGCTGGGTTTGTCAAACACTAGATTGCTATAGTTATTGACTCCTGTGTTTCCTGTGAGGACTATTTGTCCTATTCCACTGATCAACTACTCTATTTCTTAGCTAGTACCAAATGATTTTGATGACCACTGCTTTATAATATAGTTTTAGGTTTGGCACAGCTAGGCCACCTTCATTAGCATTTTTTTCATTAATTCCCTTGAAATTCTTAACCTTTTGTTATTCTAGATAGACTTTGTTACTATTTTTTCTACATCTGTAAAATAATTTCTTGGGAGTTTGATTGGTATGGCACTAAGTAAGCATTAATTTAGGTAGTATTGTCATTTTTATTATATTCACTTAGTCTACCCATGATCACTTGATATTTTTCCAACTGATTAGATCTGACTTTATTTGTGTGGAAAGTGTTTTGTAGTTGTGTTTGTATACTTCCTGACTTTACCTTGGTAGATAAATTTCCGAATATTTATGCTATCAACTTTTACTTTGAATGGAATTTTTTTTGGGTATCTCTTGCTGATGGACTTTGTTGGTAATATATAAAAATCAGCATGATTTGTGTGGATTTATTTTGTATCCTGTGTTGTTTTCCATTTCAAGATTAGAGTTTGTTTTGCTTGTGATTCTTCTGTAATTCCACACACACATGTTCTTTAAATCTCACCTACTCACTTCATGTTTCTCTTTTGGTTTCCCCATTATTCCATATTTTGTCTACAAAAAAATACTTTCTATGTACTCAATTTCATTTTGTCCTGTTCAAATGAAAATGAGATTTATGTGGGATCCACTTTTCTTATCTATTCTTCCGCCTTGTGTTGACTTTTCTTGATCTACTATGATGATATGAAATAGAAAGTAGCATTTCATTTTTTCTTTCTTTTCCAAAATATTTCTTCTTCCCTTTTTTTTCTTCTTCATTTAAAATCATTAAAAAAACCAAAAATGCAGAAAAATACAACTTTCCAACTCCTCTCATTTGACTTCTTCTATGACATGAAACATTAAGGTTCTAGGGGAAACATTTGTTCTTTTTCTTTCTTCTTCCTCTATCATAAACTCTCTTTCATCTCCTCTTCTTGTTATTTCAATGTATTTATTTTTTTCATTTCTCTCAATTCATATACCTGGATTTCAAAATTCATCCTTAACTATGATTTTTTTTCATAAAAATGTTTGGAAGTTGCCATTTATTAAAGACCCATTTCCCCTGCATTATTACATTCACTTTTCTGAAATACATTGATCTTGATGGCCTTTAAAACTTTTTATTTTCTTTTATTTCATAATATCAAATTATCATTTCTCCAGGGCCTTGTAGAAGTAGCTGCCAAGACCAATGGTACTTGAACAGTTTCTTTCTTACTATTCATGTTATTGTTTTCCTTTAATGTATAAGCTCTGGAATTTGGTTATAGCATTCCTAGCAGTTTCTTTCAGAAAGTATCCAGTAGAATAATTCTTTTTCTATTTGTCTTCTCTGTCTCATAAATCTTGACAGTATTTTGTGATTCCTTGAAATATAGTGCCAATTTTTGTTTTCTTGTTTTTTGGTTATGATTTTCAGAGGGATTATTCTTTCATTACTTCAAAACTTGTTTTCTAGGTCAAATATTTTCATAGAGATGCCTTAACTTTTTTTTCTTTTCTGTTTTTTAGTCTTTTCACTTTATGCTTACATTTCTTGTCACATAAAATTATTTATTTCTGTTTGGCATCTTATTATTTTCTGGATGGCTATTACTTATACAGGATTTTGCAATCTCTGTGCTAAATGTTTTAGTCTCTTTCATCTAGAGCTCTCACTTCATTTATAATATCCCCTTTTATATCTTGTTTCATCTCTTTCCAGAAAGGTTTGCATGGAAAGTTTCAGAATTTGTCCAGTTCATGAAGACCCCAGATTTTTAGTCTAATGTTATCAAATATTATTTTATTGCCATTCCTTTTACAAAGCTTAGACTATTTTTTTCTTATGAAACAAATGTATAATCATCTCCTATCTACTCAGAAGAGAGTGAATGTTAGGATGTGAATAAACAAAAGGTTATCTTACATAGGAGAGGAAATGGCAGTCATTCTCACCTGACACATGGATGAGAATAGATATTTTGCCCATACTTGGCTCTGAGTTGATAGTTCCTAATATATAATTTTAAGGAGACTGAATATAATATATGTAGCTGGAAGTGCTGTAGTAGTAGTATCAATCGACATTGTTTTGTGAGTTTGTCCTAGAAAAAATGACACTTTTGATTAAACTTTTCTATTGATATCCACATTAGGATGTGTTTTTTCTTTAGATCAATCATAAGTCTGGGTATTTCCTGAGCTGGCCCTTTAAAAGAATAGGCTCTCATTTGACTCTATGCACTAGAGTTCATTTCTTTATTTGCACTACAAACTGACTTGCATTCATTCTTTCTTCCAGAAATTCCCCACCCAGAATACACCAGAAGATGAGTTGTTGGATCTCTAAGTGAACATAAAGTAGAGAAATAAATCCACTAAATTGGTACTTCTTTTCTGCTTTCTTTTTTAAAGATTATTTTCTCCTTTTTTAGAAGCTATCATTTTAAAGTAATCCAGCAGAAAACTATCTCTGATTTAAATCCAAGACATTTCCTCTGCACCTTTCTATTGTTTCCAAATTGAAGAGGACCTCATCTTTTTTGAGATTCAGCTTTCTCATTTGTGAAACAGGAATTTTGGATTAGATAATTTGAGAGTATCTTTTCTGTTTCATATCTATAGTTCTCTGATTCTTTGAGTAGTGACTGGAAAGTTACCCATTATTTTTTTTTCTATTTCCCAAAGTACCTAATTTGTGATCATGTAGCAAAAACCTCATGCTCCCCAATCTCACAAAGCACTAAAGGATTTCTCAGCATCTTAGACATTATTCTATTTTCTCAGTATCTGCACAAAATTATAGTTCATGAAACAGAAATAAAATAGTAAAAATCATGACAACCCAATCCACAAATATACTTTCCCCCTTGTACCATGCATTGAATCTTTAAATGTTAACCTTGCTGTGCCTTTTGTCTGATTGGGGAGGCTATTTATTAGGAGCCATACAAAATAAACATGAAGAGTTCACCATAAAATATGACAACCACTTTAAATAATGTTGACTTAATTAAACTTTAAACTTTATTTATATATTTTATGGTCATAGTGTGAGCTCTTCTCGGATGTTTACTTCAGTGAAAGATCCATCATGTGAGGACCTTGAAAGGAATTAATCCCCATAGCCCTGGCACAGAACTCAGTTCCAACAATTCAGATCTAAATATTTAGTGATGGATGATCCCTGTTTATAGAACCAAGGGCAGCATGACATTTAAATGGGATCTGTGCTTGCTATAGCAAGACCGCTTTTGAAAAGAATTGGAAACTGAAGCCATGCCAACCAACGGAAGTTGATAAGTCCATTTCTCAGTTTTGAGGGGCTTTTTCCCCTTTTCGACCAGTTTTGATTCTGAAGACTTCTTCACAAACATTACAAATGGTTTTCCAAACTAGAGGTTCTGCTGACTCTTGGACATTTTCTAGTGCATCGCATGGTTAAACTAATAGCCTTGCTGGGTGTCAGCCAAAGGTTACAGTCCTCTCAAAATATTCCTGGAAGAAAAAAAAAAGTTTATCACCGAACTGAAGTTTCTCATTAGTAACCCTGTGTTGTCTAATCTGTGAAATTACATGATTAACTCTTTTGCAGAGACAGCTTCAGCCAAAGCTTACAATCCCACAGGAAGTTATTAAACGTATCACCAAGATAATTTCCCTGCTTTGTACTTGGCCTCTGGGGTAAAGGAAATACATCATTAGAAGAATACTTTATAATAAAATCATAGATCACTCACAATTATTAAATGACTGTCAAAGAGGATTATTATTTTTAAAAATCGAGGACTGTGTGATTTGAAAAACAAATTTAAAAAAACTTGAAAGAAATTTTTTCTTTGCTTTTTGAAAAGAAAAGGCATGACTTTTTCTCCCCCATTTGCTTTGAAGTCAATATTTTAGTGCATCTCTTCTCAAATACATATATCTTACCTTATAAATGTTTTTTCTTGGTAATTCAGAGAGTCTCTTACATTAAAATAATACTCCTTAGACATTGAAAAGAAAGAAAGAATGCAAGTAAGGCAGACCAAATGAAAAAAAATAAGAAATATTCTTTTGATACGCATGAACATCAGAAAATTTTATTTTTAATATCTATGTGCTGTAAGAAGTGATGAGCTGGTTACTTTTAGAAAAAGCTAGAAAGACATATGAAATAATAAAGACTGAAATGAATAGATTCAAGAGAACATTCTATAAAGTAACAGCAATATTGCTCAAAGAACAGCTGAGAACAACTAAGTTATTCTAAGTATTTTAAATACTCAAATAGACTACAAAAGACTTATCAAGGAAGATGATATTCCCCTCCAGAAAAAGAACTGATAAGTAGAAGTATTCCGAAATGTATGTGGGGGGGGAGGGGCAAATGGTAGCCTCCTTTAGTCTGGAATGGGAAGGCAGGAAGGTAGTTCATAACTAAAAATGCAACAAAAAAATTTAAAAGAAGGTAAATGTGAACAATACATGGCCCAACACAGAATTTTATTATAGATACTATAATAATTTCTTCTAAGGAATGTAAACACTTTTCTAGGACCAAACACTATGCTTATTAATTAGGAGATATTCAATTAAGCAGAAATTTTCCAGATGATTAATTGTTGTAGCAGGTGAGTGTGAGGATAACTATCTTGGAGAAAAAATAAATTGCTTTAGCATATTAATCCAAATATATCAAAAATGTGTGCAGCTGTACCTTGGTTCTTTAAAATACTTAATATAGTGTCTGGCAGATAGTAAGTATTATGTAAATGTTAACTATTGTTGTTGTTGTTGTTACACTTATCCTTAGTTTCTTGAAATACTATGTCACAGTTCAGAAATCGATTTTGACCTAGAAAGCGACTAGTGTCTGTTTAACCATATCCTCTTTTTGTTTTTCAAGAAAGATGCTGTAACTTCATTTTTCTTTTTTATTCTATGAAATGTACTGTTACTCACATAATCAATATCTGACAAGGCTAGTAGGAAACAAATGAATATTTCTGGACAATCTTGTTCACATAGCTACTAATAATATATTTGAGACTGACTACATGGCCAGCCCTGTTGCTTTCCTACAATACCCCAAATAAACGTGACTAAAAACCAACAAACCATTTAGTGGACAAATGCCTATGCAGGGGAGATGAATTGAAGTGTTTAGGGTCTTAAATAGATTACAAATTACTCAGAATCAAAGCAAATTAATTTGGGGACAAATTTATAAAATGTTAGGTGGCTTTTTGAGATTATAGATACAAAGAGAGAGAGAGAGAGAGAGAGAGAGAGAGAGAGATGAGAGAGAGAGACACACAGAGAGAGTTTATTTGTTTATTTTCAGGACCTAATAAGAAGACTAAGGAATATCTGAGCTAAGAGCTGAGAAAAAATTTGGGCTTCAAATATGTACTTGTACAATAAGATCTATAAATAATGGGGAGCAAAAAGGTTCTGAAATAATGAGTAACATTTCTATGGTTCCCTAAGGTCTGTGAAGATGAGACAGATAGATGGTATAGTGGACAGAGTGCCAGATCTGGAGTCAGAATGATGAGTTTCCTTGAGTTTAAATCTGACTTTAGGTACTTGAAAGCTATTGTGGTTGTTTTTCTCTTGTTCTCAAAGAGGACCATGACATCAGGAAGGTGATGCCATGATATGAAAGTGAATTGGATTTAAGTGATGGAGGGCTGTGCAAGATCATCTCCCTTACCTTTCTCTCAGAGCTACCTGGGTCCAGCAGCCAGATAAAGAACAGAATGACTAGAGATGGCCCTGGATGGCCATTTTAATCTAAGGTTTTCAAAAGGACAACCTCTCCCCGGAAAGACCAGTTGAAATCAGGTTGTAAATGGATTAATAGTGATAAATTTATAAAAATCTGTCTAGCTGTCACTCGGTGCTCTCTTTGAAAGAAAATGTGAACATGACTGCATCAAGAATTGTAGCTTTTCTCTGTTCACTTTTGCTGGAATGTCTGTCCAATTTCTACATAGAATTAAACAACTGTGCTCCTGAAGTCAGTTTTGAATTGGTTCCGTCAGTAGCCCCTTAAGTGGTATCACTTGAAAAGTGCTGAAAGGTTCCTTACACATACCCATCTGTCTCACCAGCTTACTCTATTTCCTTGAATTCCCACAATTAGTTAAGGGGTCATATTATCTAAGAAAAGTATCATAACTACACAGTACCACCTTAGTCAGTCATTTAGTGAAATTCTAGGAAACTAAATCATAGAACAAATAATTGTTGAGAAAGAGGCATCAATAAAAGTTTGTAATTTAGAGTATTTCTGGAAGGGGCCAGGATTACAATGAGACAGCAACCTACAGGCCCTAATGTGGCCTGGATATGAGACACACAAAAAAAGATGGTGGAATCATTAGATCATAGAATTCACATATGGAAGGTACTTGAAGATCATCTATTCTGCATCCTTAATCTCACAATTAAGTAAACTGAGGCCCAGAGAAGTGAAGCAAGTTTCAGGGATAAAATTCTAACTATAAAAATGTTATTCCTTTTTATATTTTGTATTTATATCTTCGTTTCTGAATCTATCTTCCTTTGTCCTCACCTTCTCAATAGTCACAACAAAGAATAAAAAAGAAATTCAAAAATGTTTTGTTAATTCTGTTATTTTCTATTAAGTGTAATTTGATTTTCTTATCAAATATGCTGGTATGATTTGTCATTGTTTGCTTTAGCTCGTTTTACAGATGAAGAAACTGAGATAAATAGGATTAAGTGCCTTGTATTGAGTTACACAGCAAATAAGTTTTTGAGGTCAGATTTGAACTCAAGAAGATGAGTCTTCCTGACTCCAGGACCAATTATCTAACCACTCCACCACCTAGTTGCCCTATTAAACATAAATAACCAGTCTATTAATTGAATCCTTTAGTATATGGGTATTCTTATGCTATAGTCCTTAGAATCTGCACACCTATACAAAAGGGGAAAGGTGCATTTTATCTTGTCTTTGAGGACAAAGTTGGTCATCTAATGTCCTTCCTGTAGACTTCCCCTATCTTAGCTACCTCTGGTTCTATATTCTGGTTCTAATGGTGTCACCACGTGGCTTTTAAATAACAGCATAGGATAGTGGATATGGTTTTTACTTCAAATCAAATAAAGGAGCAATGAAAGAAAATCTTCAAGTACACTGTCTTATATTCACTGACCTGGAGGCAACTGGGTGACATACTAAACCAGTCATGTTTAAATCTAGTCTCAGACACTACTTAATTGTGTGACTCTGACCAAGTCAATTAAACTGTCAACTTTGGATTCCTTATCCTTAAAATGGAGATGATAATAGAACCTACCTCACAAAGATATTGAGAACAAAATCATGGCATTTAAAAATGCTTTGCAGTCTTTAAGCATTATATAAATGATAGTCATTATTATCACTAATAAAATTGTTCAACACCATCAATAAATTTGGAAACTATCAGTTGCCTATTTTCATTAAAGACTTGAGACGCTATAACATGATGACTTCACTATCAAAAGATGGTGATATGAAATCGTTTCCCATTAGTAAATGAATAAAACAATAAATCAAAAATAATTTTATTATATTCATATATATTATATTATATTCATTACTAGATAGCCTAAGACAAGAAAATACTTATTGTCAGTCATAAGTCCAGTTCTAGGTCTGAGCCAAAGAAGAAATTTATAATGAGGCACTGAGAGCTAAAGTGATTTTGCAGAGTCATGTGGAGCTAGGATTTGTGCTCAGGTTGGTTCTCTTAACACCTAAACTAGAATTTCTTTTGTTGCTCGCCATTTTCTCTAGTCTCACACTTATAACCTGTGTGACTGTCATTTAATGCTGTTTATCTCAGTTTCTTCATCTGTGAAATGTAGTGGAGAAAGAAATAGCAAATCACTCTGGTATATTTTCAAGAAAATCTCAAAGGGGATCACAAAGAGTCAGACATGACTGAAATGACTGAGCAATTGTTTCTTTGCCAAGGATGATCAAGAGGAACATGGACCTTTTATCTCACTTCCAGATTCCCAAACATACTGTAGTACATCAAATATTTTTGATAGAAGTTTGCAGTAGTCCATAAATACGCATAGCTGTTCTCTGAGACTTATGCTGATCCTTAGCTTTTTGGAGGAATGTGTCACAGTTCTGAGACCTTTTCTGAACCAGACAATTGCTGCTTTGTTGAGTCATTTCATATTTTTGCTCTTTCCAAAAATGATATAATGCTCATTTACAAACGTTTGCAAACATGGCATTCAATATTACAGACTGCTCTAGAGTCAGCCACCAATAGCTATACTTCTCTGGCAAGGAGACCCAGATTGGAAACCTACTATCCAAGGTAAAGTTATATAGCAGGCTATCTGAATGAATAAGTTTTTACTCAGTTTCCTATACCATAAATCAATAAAAGTTACATCCATGAGGCAAAAAGTTTTTAACATTTCAAAATGTTTCTAGAATTGCAGAATCAAGAAAACGGCTCTAAAGGTGGTGTTTAATGGAATATCCCAAATGAGACCATGCACTTTTAGAGCATGTTACAAATAAGGCAGTCAGAATCTGAAGTTATAAGTCAGTCACGTTACAAAATTATAGTTCATTTCAAGATAGGGTAAGCACAATTTGCCATGTAGCAATGCTTTTATCTAAACCAGATGGGAGAAGGAAGCAGAGAAAAGAAAAGCAATTCCAGGAAGATAGTCTCATGACTAAGTCAATCTACAGAAGGATTTAGTCAAAAGTATAATATAAGTTCTTCCAATAGAAATGTAAACTCCTTTAGAGCAGGGATTTAATTATTCTATTTGTATTCCCAGTGCCTGGAAAATAGTAGCTAATAAATGCTTTGAAGTCAAATGGCACAGTGGCTAGAACATTGATTCTGGAGTCAGGAAGATTTGAGTTTAAATTTGGCCTTAGACATTTATTAGCTGTGTGATCCACTTAACCTTGGCTTTAACTGGGAAATAGAGATAAAAATACCAATAGTCTCGTTACCAATTAGAATCTCAGAGAACTCTGTAATACTGTATTATCAATTAGTTCTAAATCCCAACTTCTCTTCAGCCAAGGCTTCTTCTCTAAATGCTCTTTATCTCTCTAACTCATAGGGCAAGAAGAAGTAGAGAGAATAGTTGGCTTACTCTTTGATATTTAATGAAATTTATACTTTGTCATTTAATCTTCATGGTACATAGTTCTTCAATATTTTCTTTTGAAATCCATGTAACCAAATTAAGCCACTCATCACTGTTCTCAGGAATATTTTCCTATTTTCTTCAATAACTTAATTCATAATCTTCCTCTATATTCCATCTCCTATCTTCATCCTTGTCAAATTTGATGTTCACTGTTTGTGGCAGCAACAAGGATATATTGTTTAATACATACAATACATACCATTAGTGAGGTTCTTGGTATGCAAAAATTAAAATTCTTGTTGTTAGAGAAATAACCTTGTAATACTCTGATCTGACTTACTTATCACCAATACCATTCATTACTACTTCACCAACATATATTTGGCTTACACAATCAGAACTGCTTCATTTCAAATATCTCTAAAAAAATTTTTTCTTCCACCACAAATTCCTATCTCTTTATCATTCCTATCTAATTTGCATCCTTGTTTTGACCTTAAGTCCTTACCCTCTCCCTACCAATCAATTGATTTACTCCATTTGAGTTTCAATAGCCTCCTTGCTTTTTTTAAACCTGCAGTACTCTGTTACAATAATGCAGTTATGAAGTGGAACTCCTTAACAATTTGATCTTCCATTCCCACCTTTCAAAGCTCAACCCTGAATTATCTATGTTCAACTAATTGTGTTCAACACTCTTGAACAGCTGAAAATTGCTAGAGAGAGTCCATAAACCGTGCTGAATAGATTCTGAAAACCTAAAACTGAATTAGGACTGATATATTTTTTTTTTTTTTTTTATTTTAAAATTTTTTATTTTAAGGTGTTTGGTAATTTTACAAATTAACAATTTCCAAACCCTGTTCCAATTTTTTCACCCACCCCCATTCCCCCAGATGGCAGGAACCAGTAGATGAAAATATTAAAATAAATTGAAAAAAAAGTATACATGACCAAACTGTTATTTTGCTGTACAAAAGAATCAGACTCTGAAATATTGTACAATTAGCTTGTGAAGGAAATGAAAAATGACTCATATATTTTTAGTAACCTTTCTATATATTCTTTGTTAATTCCCTGTTGTGTTCCCTGTTTCAACTGCTCTGAACATTTTTATTTGTTCCTACCTTCATTGTCATCAGGTAACCATTTTTTAATCTCCTTGAATCAATCTTTATCTGAAGAAAACCGTTCTTCAGTCACTGAAAAGTGCCAGAAAGTTTTAAGACTACCAAATTTTGGCTACTTAATCCGGGATTAATTAACAAATGACATTGTGAACAACAAAATAAAAATTGTTTCTTGTGATTATAAAATTCTGGGCAAGAAACTAAATGTATGAGAGATACTGGTGACATTCCTACCACTATTACTCTTTGAAGCTAGGTAATTAAGAAAAATAAAGGAATTTTTTTGGAACTAAACAGCTAATTTTTTAAAATGGTACTTGAGATTAAGATTTGAATTTCTGGATCAGTGCTTAAAATTCAGGAATTACAGGTTCTTGGAAAATGTTGAAATACCTCTAGCATCAGCTAGTAAAATGTTTTCATGAAGTCTTAAAAATCTGATCAAGATTTTAAACTGAAAACAAATGAAAAGGAGGAAATTTCCTATTTGTGACTTTCAAACTAGATAGGTACTAGAGAGAAGCATTTGTAACAAAGAAAAATAGTGAAAAACCAATATATTTTTAAAAAAAAACAAGTTCTAAAAATGTAATCATTACTAAAACCTATGGTTATAATGTATAACCACAAAATATGGAAGATAACATAAAATAGAGGTCCCAATGCAGAGAAAAACTAAACTGTATTCCTTTTCAAATAGAGCAGAATAGAGAACATTGAGGGCGGAGTTTAATTTTAAGAACATATTTGTTGGGGGGCGGAGCCAAGATGGCGGAGAAGTCACACGCGACTTTCTAAGCTCTTCTCTTACCCTCTTTATCAATATTATATCGAGCCTCAAAAATAGTCTTGATGCCAATTGAAAGATAAGAAGAAACCCCCCGGGTCAAGAAAAATCTGCAGTCTCCCAAAAAGGTACTCCCAGGGGAGATCGGAGGACGGGAGAGAAATTAGGTCCAGGAGAGTCTCAAACCGGGGTGAAAGCACAGACCAGCACAAGCGCCGAGCCCCAACCCGAGTAAGGGCTTTTCCTTGGGGAGGGGACCCACGCAGGAGGAAGGGCCCGGGTTACCCCAACCGAGGGGAGCCCCTTGGGGCCATAGAGCTTTTCCAGGCCGATTTGCATCAGGCAGAGACTCTAGGCAGAGTTTGTGGCGGTCTGCATTCTGCAAAGTCAGCTAATACCCGTCCCAAAAAGAGGTCGCCTGGGGCGGGACATTTCACCACAGCCCCAGCCAGGGCACCAGAATCCACTCAGCCTCAACAGTTTGATAGCTCGGCCAGTGCTGAACCTTTCCTGTTGGGGAAGGGAAACCTCACCCAAGGACCCCAAACGAAATTTTTTTCCCGTTTGCAGAGGAAGTAACCCCCTTGCCTAGGAGACCACCCGGCTTTTCAAAATGTAAAAGATGAAAAGAAAACACAGCTTTATGCAGAAAAAAGACAGGTCAGCAAACCTGAAGAGCCTCAAACAGCAAAAATGCATCAGATGTCCTCCCTTTACATGATGCTCCTAAGAAGAACCTTAAAAGCCCAAAAAGAGAGTTAAGATAAATGGGGAAAGGAAAGAGAAGCCTAAAGAGAGCAAAACTCCCTGAAATAGAATTGAAAAAGAAAAAATCTCAGGAAAAAGAATTTGGGAATTGAAAAAAAGAATTAAGAAAGTGGATTTGGGAATTGAAAAAAGACAAAGAACTCCAAGAAAGTAGGATCCGGGAATTGGAAAAAGACAAAGAACACGAAGAAAAGTAGGATCTGTGAATTGAAAGAAAATAATACAAAAAAAAAATTATGAAATGGAAAAAATTCCACAGACCAAACAATACATTAAAAACTCAATTGACATATACAGAAAGAAAAAAAGCTATTAAGAAAATAATTTTTAAAAATTAGAACTGAACAAATTGAAACTAATATTATTGAGACAGCAAGAACTCAAGCAAAACAAAAAAATGACAAACTGGAAAAACCACGAATTATCTACTAAAAAAAGACAGACTTAAAATAGATTAGGAGAGATAATCTGAGGATTATTATTTTTGAAAATATGATGAAAAAGAGCCTAGATACTATTTTTACAAGAAATCATCAAAAGAACTGCCCAGATGTAATAGAATGAAGGTAAAATAGGCATTGAAAGAATTCATCAACACCTCTGAAAGAAACCCCAAAATAAAACCCAAGGAATATTGTGGCAAAATTTCGAAATAAGATTAAGGAAAAAATTTTACAAGCAGCCAAAAACCATTTAAATACCGAGGGCCCAATAAGGACCCACCCAAGATCGGCTGCCCCATTAAAGGAAAGAAGGGCCTGGAATATGATATTTCAAAGGACAAAGAACTTGAGATGCAGCCAAGAATAAACTACCCAGCTGTTGAGCATTTTCTTCCAGGAAGAAGATGGAATTTAATGAAACAAATGAATTTCCTTGTTTCTGAAAAAACCGAACAAACAAAAAATTTGATTCCGGAATGAACTCAAGAATGGAAAAGGTAAAAATAACCTTGAGAATTGTATTTTGGGATAAACCGAATACATGTATAATTTGATTTATGAATAAAAAAAAGGAAGTACATATGGAAAAGGGATGATGGCAGAATAAGGTGGGAAGGAGGGATAAAAAGAGGAAACCAATCCCAAAAGAGGCTAAGGGAAACACATCTGAGGGAATTTAGAGGGGGAAAATTGTGTGAATCTTACCCCTGATTTAAAAAAAATAATTGACATTTTTTTAGAGAAAATTTCCTCCCCAAAAACGGGGGAGAGGAAAAGGGAAAAAAAAGAATAAGGGAAGGAAGGGGGAAAGACCAAAGGGGGAGGAGGATTTAAAAGAGGAAAGTATCGAACAAGAGGGGACATAAGTTTAAAAGGGGGGAAAAGAGGGTTGGGGGAGGAAGAAAATAAAGCACAATCGGGGTTTTAGGGTTTAGGAAACAATTTAGAATTTAACCAAATGTAAATGGGATGAACCCCCCAAAAGAGGAGGCGAAAGACTGATCAAAAGTCAGAACCCTCAAATGGTTTTACAAGAAACACACTAAAGCAGGGGATTTAAGATAAAAGTAAAGGTACAAAAATCTATTATGCTTCAGGTGAAGTCGAGAGCCATCCTTTCTCAGATCAAGAAAGTAAAAATTGATCTAATTAAAAGAATAAGGAAGGTAACTACATCCGCAAAGGGAAATAAAAACGAAGAAATCAATATTAAAATATATGCACCAAGTGGTATGGATAACTTCCTAAAGGAAAGTTGGAAGTTGCAAGAAGAAAAGACAACAAAACTGTAATAGTAGGAGATCTCCCTTGAATTTCAGAATTAGACAAATCAAACCAGAAAACAAATAAGAAAGAAATTAAAGAAGAAATAAATATTAAAAATTTAGGTATATTGGATCTTTGGAGAAAATTGAATGGAGATAGAAAATATATTTCTTCCCTCAGCAGTTCATGGAACCTTTCAAAATTACCAAAATTAGGAATAAAGATCAAAATTAAAATGCAAGAAAGCAGAAATAGTAAATGCTTTTTTTCAGATCATGATGCAATAAAACTACATTCAACAAAAAAGTTAGGGGAAAAGACCAAAAGTAATTGAAATAAAACAATACCAAAAATGATTTGGGGAAGGCAAATTATAGATACAATTAAAATTTCACTCAAGATAATGACAATGATGAGACATCATACCAAAATTTGTGGGATGCAGCCAAAGTGAATAAGAGGGAATTTTATATCCTAGAGGCTTATTGAAAAAAAAAAAGAAAGATTAAATGAATTGGGCTTGAACAAAAACTAAAAGACCAAATTAAAAACCCCAATCAAATACTAAATTAAAATTAAAAAGAAATTAAAATATTGAAAAAAAAACTATTGAACTAATTAATAACACCAAGAGTTGGTTCTATGAAAAGCCAAAAAATAGATAAGCTTAAATCTGATTAGAAAAAGGAGGGGGGAAAATGAAATTAGTAGTCTTAAAATGAAAAGGGAGAACTTCCACCAATGAAGGGAAATTAGAAAATAATAAGGAATTATTTTGCTCAACTTTATGCCAATAAATTTATAACCTAATAAAATGGATGACACCTCCAAAAATACAGACTCCCAGACAAAGAGGAAGAAGTAAATTGCTTGAATAGTCCCATTTCAGAAAAGAAATAGAACAGGCAATTAAAAACTCCCTAAGAAAAACCCAGGACCAGATGGATTTAATGGAATTTTACAACATTTAAAAACAATTCCCCAATTATATTTATTTGATAAAATAGGGAATGAAGGATCCCACCAAATTCCTTCTTGACAAGAATGGTAATGATACCTAAAACCAGGTAGGCTGAAAAAGAGAAAGAAAATTATAGACCAATTCCCAAAATTGGATTAAAATCTTTAAAAAGATATTAGCAAAAAGATAAGAAAATCATCTCCAAGATAATACACTATGATCAAGTAGGATTTATACCAGGAATGAGGGGCTTTAATATTAGAAAACTATCAATATAATTGGCCAGAACCAAATTAACAAAACCATATATCATTCTAATGCGAAAAAGATTTGATAAATCCAACATCCATTCCTATTAAAACACTTGAGAGTTAGGAATAAATGGATTTTCCAAAAATAAATTATTTAAACCATCAGTACATCATATGTAATGGAGACAAACTGCAACCATTCCCAAAAAGATCTGAGGAAACAAGGTTGCCCACTTCACCGTTACTATTTAATATTGTATTAAAACGTAATACAATAAGAGCTGAGAAAAGAAAAGGAATAAGAATAGGCAAGAGGAAGCCAAATTTTAAATTTTTGCCGATGACATGATGGATACTTGAGAACCCCAAGATTCGCAAAGTTATTAGAAATAATCCACAACTTTAGCAAAGGGGTTATAAAATAAACCCACATAATTTAAAGATTCTTATATATCACTAAAACCAACAGTGAGTTACAAAGAGAAATCCATTTAGAATACGATAATATAAAATATTTAGGAATCTATCGCCAAGGGAAATTAGAAACTTTATGAGAAATTAAACCACTTTTCCAAAAAATTAAGTCTGATCAAAATTGAAATATTTTAAATTTTGGATAGGGCAAAATAAAAAGATGACAATATTACCTAAACAATCTATTTTATTTAGCCCATACCAATCAGACTAAAAAAATTTTAATGACCTAGAAAAATAACAACAAAGTTCAATGGAAAAAAAAAAGGTGAATTTAAGGAATTAATGAAAAAAACCAAATGATTGGCTTAGCGTACCAGATCTAAAATTAATTATAGAAGCAGTTACCAAAACTATTTGGATTGGCTTGGAATAGATTATTGATAGTGGAATAGATTAGGTTAAGGGATAAAACAGTCAACAAATAAGCAACCTAGTCCTTTTGAAAACCCCAAAGATCCCAGCTTTTGGGATAAGAACCTGTTTGAAAAAAATTTAAAAAATTGGCAAGAAACTAGGATTGATCCATACAAAACGCACCCAAGATAATAAAATGGTTCGACCAGGCATAAAGAATGAAATTTTAATAAATTAGAGGAAATAGGATAGTTTACCCCTCAGACCGTAAAATTCTTTAGACCAGCAGAACTAGAGATCAACTGATCCAAAATAGAAAAATTTCGATTATATAAACGAAAGTTTTTGTATAAACAAAAACTAATGGACAAGATTAGAAGGGAAGCAATAAACTGGGAAAATATTTTTAAGCAAAGGTTCTGATAAAGGCCCCCCAAAAATATAGAGAATTAACCTAATTTATAAAAAAATCAAACCATTCTCCAATTGAAAATGGTCAGGAAAAAAAATTTCAAGAAGAAATTGAAATATTTCTAGCATTGAAAAGATGCTCCAAGTCATTATTAATCAGGAAATGCAAATTAAAAACAACCAAGATACTACCACCCGGATTGGCTAAGATGAAGGAAAATAATAATGATTGTTGGAGGGGATGGGAAAACTGGGACAGATGCAGTTGGTGGAGTTTGGAAACAATCCAACCATTTTGGAGAGTAGTTTGATCATGCTCAAAAGTTATCAAACTGTGATACCCTTTGATCCAGTTGGATTACTGGAAATCCCGGATTATAAAAGAAGGGAAAAGGACGAATGTTTGTGGCCCCTTTTTGTAGTTTAAAGAAATGGAAACGAATGGATGTCCACAGTTGGAGAATGGCTGAAAAATTGGGTATAGAAAATTATGGAATATTACTGTTCTGTAAGAAATGAAAAGATGATTTAGAAAGGTGAGAGACTTAAGAACTGATGGAGGAAATGAGCAGGACCAGGAGACTTATATACTTAAACAATTAGATGATGACCAGCATGGATAATCCTCAGAACGGATCAACCAAATCATTTCTAATGGAGCAGAAGAATGAATAGTTACCCAGAAAAGAACTTGGGGAGGACAAAACCAACATTTTCCCAATCCCATAGTTATGACACCTGCATTTTGATTTTTCCCTTTAATTGAAATAATTCAGAGTCTGATTCTTTTTGTACAGCAAAATAATTTTTTATGTATACTTATTGTGTATCTAAGTTATATTTTAATATATTTTAAATCTACTTTCCTGACATTTAGGGGGGTAAGAGGTGAAAATTGAACAAGAGGTTTGGCAATTGTTAATTGAAAGTTACCTATGTATATATCCTGTAAAAAAAGGCTATTAAATAAAAAAAATAAATAAATAAAAAAGGGGAAAAAAAAAAAAGAGATACTAAGGAAGAGAAAGGGACCTGTATATGCCAAAATGTTTGTGGCAGCCCTGTTTGTAGTGGCTAGAAACTGGAAAATGAATGGATGCCACAATTGAGAATGGTTGGGAAATTTGTATATGAATGTTATGGAATATTATTGTTCTGTAAGAAATGACCAGCAGGATGAATACAGAGAGGCTTGAGAGACACATGAACGATCTTTTGGGAAATGAGCAGAACCAGATCATTATATACCCAACAACGATACTTATGAGGATGTATTCTGATGGAAGTGGATTTTTCGACAAAGAGATCTAATTCATAAATTGATCAGGATGGACAGAAGCAGCTACAACCCAAAGAAAGATCATGGGGAAAAATTAAACTGTTTGCATTTTTGTTTTCTTCCGGGTTATTTTTACCCTGAATCCAATTTTCCCAGAACAAGAGAACTGTTCAGTTCTGCACAAATTTATTGTATCTAGGATGTATGTAACCTTTTAAATGTTAGGCCCCACGGGGGAGGGGACCAGAGGAGGGGGTTGAAACAGAAATGAGTGCAAGGGATAATGTTGTAAAAAATTACCCAGGCATGGGTTCTGTCAATAAAAAGTTATAATTATTAAAAAAAAAAAAAGAACATATTTGTTGTAGTTCACTTGTTTTAGTCGTGTCTGATTCTTTATTATTCCATCTGAGATTTTCTCAGCAAACATACTGCAGTGGTTTGCGATTTACTTCTTCAGCTCATTTTACAGATTAGAAAACCAAAGCAAACAGGGTTAAGCGACTTATCCAGGGTCACACAGCTATATATCTGAGACTAGATTTTAACTTAGGGAGATGTCTTCTTAACTTCAGACCTGTTATTCTATCCATTGTGCCACTTAGCTACCCATTTTAAGATATACTCATATAAGAAAATTCAGCAATCAACTAGGAAAAGCAACATGATTGAAAGTATTTCATAAAAATTAAAGGGAATGGGGGGAAGAGAGATTTGGATAGCACAGTACATAAAACACTATAATGGATATCAATGCATTTTTTCCACAAACCTTTATCAATAGAAGCAACCCGAAAAAGTTTATAAATCCCTAGAGTGATTTAATATATTGCTTATATTTTTAAAAAATCTATTTGCACTATAGAGCTCCAAACTAAAATTTACGATACTACAAAAAATATAAGATTTTATTCTACCTGTAATTATATGAACTAGAAAAGCAATTATGAAATAATTATGAATATTTTGTGTAGAGCATTTAGTAAAAATTGAAAGTAACCCAGCAAGATCACATGCTTGCTATTTATTATAGGCAAGATTTCATATTAAATTTCATTTTTTTCCAAATATTAAAGAATATAAACATTCATAATAATTTGTAGCTTTTCTTCTATTAAGCTAAATAGTGCTCACCTTTGTTCAAATAAAAGAAGTCCACAATGTTGGACTTTTTAATTTGAACAAAGGATTGCATTATTTAGTTCAATACTAAACAAATGCATTCTTAAACATGGTTCTGCTTCAAGATTATTTCCGGATTTTGATTTAAAACAAGAATAAAGTAAAAATACTTGCTCACATAAATTGTAGCAGAAATTGGTAAAAAGATTTCACAAGTTCTTTTGCTGAAAGATGGAAATTCTTTTTTTTTTTTTACATTTAACCCAGTAATCAATCAATGAAAATAAATAGCACATTACAATATAAAATATTTACTTTTCTACAGGCTAATGATAAATGCTATATAAAACATTAAATGTATTTAAAGTTAAATTGTATGTATTATTTTATTTTAATGATATATATACATATATATTCATATATATGTATATATATATATATATATATATATATATAAATGCCTTTTATAAAGAAAAAGTCTTTTCAGATATGACTTTCTTCTCTTCTCTCTGGCAAACCAGATACATTATATGAACCAAATGACCAGTGTTGACAACTACTTCATTTTAAAATTCATGAAAGATAAATAGTAATATATGCAAATGATAAGTTTACAGTTTTTTAAACATCTGTGTAAACCTCATTGCTGTATTAAAGTTAAAAAAAAAACTTTAAGTTTACACAGAACATTGGTGATGGTCCATGATAAGTTTTAAATGGCTTATAATATACATGTCCTGTGATAAATTTCAAATAGTCTGACATTTGTGCTGTAAGAACACAAATATGTATAATATTTTACAGTTACATAGGTGATGAATTACTATTAAATGCTAACTCAGAGAAAGAAATAAGGGAGCCACTCTTGCATAGCGTAAAGAATGAAAATGAGAGTATGGCATTTGATCAGAATTTGATCAGCTTCTGGGAATCAGTTTGCACTTGAATCTCAATTGTTTTTTATTTGTTTGTTTTTTATTAATGCTTTTTTTATTTTTCAAAACATGGACAATTCATCAACATTAACTCTTGCAAAACTCTATGTTCCAATTTCCCCCAGTTCTCCCACACTCTCCCTAGATGGCAAGTAATCCAATACATGTTAAACATGGTAGAAATATATGTTAAATGCCATAAATGTATACATATTTATACAATTATTGTGCCACACAACAAAAAAAAGAGAAGCAAAATAAAATGCAAGCAAACAACAAGAAGAGTGAGAATGCTATATTGTGGTTCATACTCAGTTCCCACAGTCATTTCTCTGGGTGTAGATAGCTTTCTTCATCACTGAACAATTGGAACTGTTTGAATCTTCTCATTGTTGAAGAGAGCCAAATCCATCAGAATTAATCATTGTATAATCCTGTTGTTGCCGTGTATAATGATCTCTTGGTTCTGCTCATTTCACTTAGCATCAGTTCATATAATTCTCTGCAGGCCTCCCTGAAATCATCCTGTTGGTCGTTTCATATAGAACAATAATATTCCACAACATTCATATACTATAATTTATTCAATCATTCTCCAATTGATGGGCATCCATTCAGTTTCCAGTTTCTTGCCACTACAAAAAGGATTGACACAACATTTTTGCACATGTGAGTCCCTTGCCCTCCTTTAAGATCTCTTTGGGATAAAAGTAGAAACAATGCTGGATCAAAGGGTATTCACAGTTTGATAACTTTTTGAGCATAGTCCCACATTGCTCTCTAGAATTGTTGGATCTATTTACAATTCCACCAGCAATGTATTAGTGTCTCACTTTTCCCATATCCCCTTCAACATTGTCAATTGTCATTTTAATTTAATAAATCAAAATTATTGTGTGAATGATTAAGACAGTTTTCAATTGTCATGGAATAAATCTATAATCAAATACTCACATCCTTATTTTCACAGTAGAATTCATATATATATATATATATATATATATATATATATATGCAGGCGATAGTCCCTTTGTATCTCCGCTTGGCAAACAATATCTCAAGGTTTGTGTTCATTTCCTGGTGCCAGAGTTTAGGAACAATATTGATCAGCTGTTGAACATCATTAGGTAATGACTTACTGCTTAAGGTACTATTAAACAGTTTTAGCATGAACCCTTTATTCCACCATTATTAACCTCCCCAAGAGGTTTGTGAATCACTAAAAACAACAACTGTCAACTTGGGGAGGGGACTCTGAGTTCAAAGCTATCCTAAGATACTTACTATCCATCTGATCCTGAAAAATTATTTAATCTCTTCCTTAGTTTCCTCATCTGTAAAATAATGATAATACCAGCATTTACCTGCCAAAGTTATTGTGAGGTGAAACTGAATTGATATATGCAAAAGATTTCACAAACTATAAAACACTATTTAAATGCTAGTTGTTTTTGTTGTTGTTGTCATTTGATATTTGTTGTTGATATTGATGTTGTTATTGTTGTTGCTGTTATATATAGATAGCCCAGCAAGGATAAAATATATGAAGAGTTAAGGAAACCATTTACAATTCTGGCAGAGAGAGAGGCATGACAGAGTAGTGACAGGAGACTTCAATGATCCAGATATTTACTGATATTCTTGCTGCTAAAAGCAAAGCCAATAACTTCTTGGCACAAAAATGATAATATGATTCTTTAAAAGGTTATAAATACTAAAGGGGAGGTGCAATTCTGTAGTTGAGTCTTACTAATAAAGGTGAACTGGTTGATGAAGTAAAATGAGATAATGTGTGTAAAGTGCTGCACAAACTTTAAAGCACTATATAAATGTCAGTTATTTCATTCTTCCAATGTTTATGTCAGGCATAACATAGATATAAGTGTCCTAGGACAAGTAGCTATCCTATGATTATTATTTTATGTTGAGAGTTCATCAAACTATTATTCAGGTAGATAAAATGATTGATTTTTGGTGGCTGAAAGAATTAGGATGCAGCTCATTTTCTGTAGTGCAACAAAAAGCATCTTCAAAGTAATTTACAAATAGGGATGATGGGAATGATAGAAATTTCTTCCCCTCCTTACCACAAGGTTTTGATCTCTGCTATTAGGTTTCAATAATTGGGAGAGAATTTTATTGCACATAATTTGGAGTACAGAAACATCCATTTAAAATGTCCACAACATTTTTATGTTGATATTACATCTGCATGATTATGAGAAATCATTTTATTTGAGATAATACTGTGGTTTATAATTGAATTCTCATGGATAATTTGAGGATTGTATTTGAAGTTGGGAAACTTGTCACCTTAATTTATGGAAAATATGGAGTCTCTGATGTGTAATTCTGACAAGTCCATGTCTTTGTAGTTATTCAGTAGAAAATAATTTGAGGCACCTGAAGCAATATATTGAATCATTTGTACCATTTTCTCAAAGCTTTTGTTGTAGAGTCAAATTTCATTAAGACTGAGTTTTCTGTAGTTATGGAAGAATTAGATTCTATTTTAAAAAACTGTTCAACTTAGGCATTTGTTTGGCCTTTCTTTCCTGACACCTATTGTTGTTCAGTTATATCTGAGTCTTTGTGACCTTTTTTGGGATTTTGTGGGCAAAGATACTGGGGTGGTTTTCCATTTCCTTCTCCAGATCATTTTATAGATAAGGAAACAAAAGTAGAAAGGGGTCACACAGCTAGTATGTGCTTGAAGTCAAATTTGAACTTAGGAAGAAGAGTCTTTCTGATTCTAGAGTCGGTAGTTTATTCATCTAGTGTGCACCACCTAGTTGCCTTTTAAAGAAGGCTTTTTGATTCCATTCTTCTATCTTGCAGTTTGTAAAGATCCATTGGATTGTAAATCAATGGCAGCAACTTTTGCTAAGTTCAGTGGCATGGATCTCTCATTAGTCTCTACTATTTCTCTATAAAGTGATATTGGTTTGTTCAGGACATGTTTCTATGCATTTTGAATTTTTTGTCATTCAAACTGAGACCATCCATCCATTTTCTTCTTCCTTTTTGGTAAGAAAATAGTGATTTTTCAATAGCTGTTTAAGTGCTGTGGGACCTGTGTTTTGATATTGTGCAAGTTTTCTTTGGATAATTTCTATACATAAATATATATGTTATTATGCTAAAGTTGCTGGTATTGTGAAAGTAATGCTTTCTCTGAATTTGTTCTTATTATTATTCAACATTGACTTTAGCATACTAGTTTGTCTTATGACAACCTTACTCTTTTTTTCTCCTTAGTTTTATGTTTGATATATCTTTCTTCAAAGACTGACAAGGGCTTAAGTATTATATTCATCCATTGACAATGACAATGACGATGATGATGATGATGAACTTTAGTGGGGGAGACAATAATCAACACCTTAGAATTCATGATACAAATAGCAAAGAACATCAGGCACTGTGATAGGCACTATTTACAAGTGCAAAGAATGAAATTATCTCTCCTTGCAATGAGCTTCTAATGGTGAAGCAAATATATATAAAAATATATGCCTCATCAACATAAATTTAATAAATACCTAGACTCAGAGTGGTTAAATAAAGAATACAATGGAATAGAAGGTACTAACAATTGGTGATGAGGATCAGGAAAAGCTTCATCAGAACATAGTGTTTAAGTTACATTTATCTTGGAGAAAGAGAATGTTCTAGGGAGAAGCAAGGAAAGGAAAGTGTTTTCCAGGCATAGAATTTAGGTTTAAGGACAGGGAGCTCATCAACCAATTTAAAAGTCTAAACAGACAGAATGAGTTATGTACTAGGGTACTTAAATAATTAATATGTATAACTGCTTAGCCACTCTCAGATATCTCTGAAATTAACTCTTTAGGGGTGTTGGAGAATTATAAACAAGGTCATAATGTTTTTAAAAGGGAAGGGAGTAAAGAAGTGAGTCTGAAAAAATAGGTCCAAGTCTATAAACTATAGATCAGCATTTTTTTTAAGTTCCTGACAAAAATTCTAAATTATATTATTAAAGGGATGGAGCCTGAAGTACTGAGTTCAGATTTCATTTCTGACACTTATTAGCTATATGATCTAAATAAGTCACTTAACCATTATTATTTATCTCAGTTTCCTCAACTATAAAATAATAGCACCTACCTCCGAGAGTTGTTGTGATGATTAAATGAAATAATAATTTAAGTGCTTAGCATAGTATCTAACACATACTAAGCACTATGTGAATATTAGTTATTATTATTGTTAGTCAGCAACATTCCATTAAGAATAAGTCATGCCAATATAAGGCCATTTTCTTTTTTGATGGGGTAATTAGATTGGTAAATTGGCAAAATGCTTAAAATATAGTTTTCCACTATAGACCAATCTCCCTAATGAATATTGATGCTAAAATCTTAAATAAAATATTAGCAAAAAGACTACAGAAAATCATCCCCAGGATAATTCACCATGATCAAGTAGGATTTATACCAGGAATGCAGGGCTGGTTCAGTATTAGGAAAACTATCAGCATAATTGGCTATATTAATAACCAAACTAACAAAAACCATATGATCATCTCAATAGATGCAGAAAAAGCATTTGATAAAATCCAACATCCATTCCTATTAAAAACACTTGAGAGTATAGGAATAAATGGACTTTTCCTTAAAATAATCAGTAGCATCTATTTAAAACCAGCAGTAAGCATCATATGTAATGGGGACAAACTACCACCATTCCCAATAAGATCAGGAGTGAAACAAGGTTGCCCACTATCATCGTTACTATTTAATATTGTATTAGAAATGCTAGCTATGGCAATAAGAGCTGAGAAAGATATTAAAGGAATAAGAATAGGCAATGAGGAAACCAAATTATCACTCTTTGCTGATGATATGATGGTATACTTAGAGAACCCCAGAGATTCTACTAAAAAGTTATTAGAAATAATCCACAATTTTAGCAAAGTTGCTGGTTATAAAATAAACCCACATAAATCATCAGCATTCTTATATATCACTAACAAAATCCAACAGTCAGAGTTACAAAGAGAAATCCCATTTAAAGTAACTACTGATAGTATAAAATATTTGGGAATCTATCTGCCAAGGGAAAATCAGAAACGTTATGAGCAAAACTACAAAACACTTTCCACACAAATTAAGTCTGATCTAACTAACTGGAAAAATATTAAATGCTCTTGGATTGGGCGAGGAAATATAATAAAGATGACAATACTACCTCTAAACTAATCTATTTATTTAGCGCTATACCAATCAGACTTCCCAAAAACTATTTTGATGACCTAGAAAAAAATAACAACAAAGTTCATATGGAAAAACAAAAAGTCAAGAATTTCAAGGGAATTAATGAAAAAAAAAATCAAAAGAAGGTGGCCTACCTGTACCAGATCTAAAATTATATTATAAGGTAGCGGTTACTAAAACTATCTGGTATTGGCTAAGAAATAGACTAGTTGATCAATGGAATAGGTTAGATTGAAAGGACAAAACAGCCAATAATTTTAATTATCTAGTGTTTGACAAACCCAAAGACCCCAGTTTTGGGGATAAGAATTTGATAAAAATTGCTGGGAAAATTGGAAATTAGTATGGCAGAAACTAGGCATTAACCCACACTTAACACCATACCCCAAGATAAGGTCAAAATGGGTTCAGGATCTAGGCATAAAGAATGAGATCATAAATAAATTGGAAGAGCATAGGATAGTTTACCTCTCAGATCTGTGGAAGAGGAAGGAATTTATGACCAAAGAAGAACTAGAGATCACTATTGACTACAAAATTGAAAATTTTGATTATATCAAATTGAAAAGTTTTTGTACAAACAAAACTAATGCAGGCAAGATTAGAAGAGAAACAATAAACTGGGAAAACATTTTTACAGTCAAAGGTTCTGATAAAGGACTCACTTCCAAAATATATAGAGAATTGACTCTAATTTATAAGAAATCAAGCCATTCTCCAATTGATAAATGGTCAAAGGATATGAACAGACAATTTTCAGATGATGAAATTAAAACTATTACTACTCATATGAAAGAATGTTCCAAATCACTATTTGTGAAGACCGTGTATTTTTAAAATCAGCAGGAGTCAGGAGTTCAGGTTAGGGGAAAATCGGCAGTCTTTATTCTCAGTGAAGAAGGATCGGAGGTGGAAGAGAATCAGCGATAGCAATGTGTGCAGCTGAGTCAAGAAGCTAGCTAGACCCACAGTCACACGACCAGCAGCTAGGAGAATGGAACCCAGGCCCCATCTCTCCCAGCTTCTCTTCCTGTTCCTGTCTCTGCCTCCACCCACCAAAATCGTCATTTCCTGTACAACACATCAGGACTTGCACGGAGAGTGGGCAGGGACCATTATTTATCCAATCATGTATATTAATAGAGTATAGCCCAATTACTATTTAGCCTCATGTACTTGGGACCTAAGTGCATCTACTCAAACTTCAGCCCATTACAACTATTGATCAGAGAATCGCAAATTAAGACAACTCTGAGATACCACTATATACCTGTCAGATTGGCCAGAATGACAGGGAAAGATAATGCAGAATGTTGGAGGGGATGTGGGAAAACAGGGATACTGATACATTGTTGGTGGAATTGTGAATACATCCAACCATTCTGGAGAGCAATTTGGAACTATGCCCAAAAAATTATCAAACTGTGCATACCCTTTGATCCAGCACTGTCTCTACTGGGCTTATACCCCAAAGAGATACTAAAAAAGGGAAAGGGACCTGTATGTGCCAAAATGTTTGTGGCAGCCCTGTTTGTAGTGGCCAGAAGCTGGAAAATGAATGGATGCCCATCAATTGGAGAATGGTTGAGTAAATTGTGGAATATGAATGTTATGGAATATTATTGTTCTGTAAGAAATGACCAGCAGGACGAATACAGAGAAGATTGGCAAGACCTACATGAACTGATGCTGAGCGAAATGAGCAGAACCAGGAAATCATTATATACCTCAACAACGATACTGTATGAGGATGTATTCTGATGGAAGTGGATTTCTTCAACAAAGACAAGATCTAACTTAGTTTCAATTGATCAAGGATGGACAGAAGCAGCTACACCCAAAGAAAGAACACTAGGAAATGAATGTAAACTGCTTGCATTTTTGTTCTTCCTCCCAGGTTATTTATACCTTCTAAATCCAATTCTCCCTGAGCAACAAGAAAACTGTTCGGTTCTGCACACATATATTGTATCCAAGATCTACTGTAATCTATTTAACATGTATAGGACTGCTTGCCATCTTAGGGAGAGGGTGGAGGGAGGGAGGGGAAAAATCGGAACAGAAGTGAGTGCAAGGGATAATGTTGTAAAAAATTACCCTGGCATGGGTTCTGTCAATAAAAAGTTATTTAATAAAAATAAATAAAAAATAAAATAAAATGAATAAAATATAGTTTTCCCCTGTTTCAGGAAAGCATTTGAAAAAGTTTTTCATACTATCTGTGTAGAAAAGAGAAAAAAATTAGACTAGGTGATAATATAGTTAAGTAGATTAAGAAATGGTTGAATGGTCTTAAAGAGTATTCAAAAGTTGAAATTCTCTAGTGAAATGTCCCAGAAATCTGTCATTTTTAAATATCTAATTATTCATCATCAATTTGAATAAAACATAGAGGGAATGCTTACCAAAATTTCAAAACAATATGAAATTAATAAAGATAGAAAATTAACAAATTGGATGAGAGTCATGGTCATCTTGACTTACTAGAATGAACTGAATCTCATAAGATGAAAATTTCATGAAATTTCATGAAATAATTATGAAGATTTATAATTGGGGTTCAATAAGTTGATTTTTCCATTATGAGATATGAAGGGATAGTGGGAGAAGAGAGCAATACAATGTGATTAGAAAATATTTGCTTTGAAATATATATATGCATATATATACATATATTCTTGTAGACTGAATTCTTAATATTAGCCAACAGTACCTCATGCCAGTCAAAAAAGCTGATGTAGCTAGGCTGATTGAAATGTATAATTTCCACAGTGACAAAAATGAAAATCTCCCTATATTTTATCCTGGTCAACCTGAAACTGGACAAGAAGCTTAAACCCACTTCTTTACAACTTTCACCTAGTTATCCCAATTCTGCTCTTTGGAGTCAATGTAAAGCAAACCTTGGGGTCACTTTTACATATTGTTTATTGTCTCTTCAGAATTGAGATATTCAAGTTTTTAGAGCAATGATTATATTAGGCAGCTATATTTTTCTCACATAAGACTATGAGCTCCTTGAAGAAAGGAATCATGTTCTGTTGATTTGTTTAATCCACCACAATGCTTAGCAAGCAGTATTCTATATAATTATCATTTAAATACATATTAACTCAATGGATGAAATTCCTTCTAACAGAGATCATTTCTTTGAAATAGAAAATTTCAAAGTTTTTTCAATTTTCATCTGACTTCCACTCTGGTTTCAATTCCTGAACAAGATTGATCCCAACGACTTTATCCCATAATTTCCTATCTCCTTTTGTGTGTTTCCTCTCCCAATTAGATTATTAACTCTTTGAGAGCAGGGACTGTCTTTTTCTTTATTAATTGTATTCCCAATACTGGGATAGCTAATTTGGCCAGTAAATAGAGTGCTTGGCCTAAAGTCAGGAAGACTCATCTTCCTGAATTCAAACATGACCTTAGACACTTACTAGTTTTGTGACCCTGAACAACCCTATTTTCTTTACCTTCCTCATCTATCAAATGAACTGTTGAAAGAAATAACAAATCACTTCTTTGCAAAGAAAATCCCTAATGGGATCACAAAGAGTAGGATACAACTGAAATGGCTGAACAATCAATTCCCAGCACTTAGCATAGTACCTGACATACAGCAGGTACTTGAAAAGGGTTGATTGGTTTGGATTAAAATATAGTTTCTAATTAGTCCATGGTTTATATAATACTGAAATGAAAGGTAGTCTAACAAATGGCTTTGGTTGTGATACTTTATGTATATTATTAGTCATCCTCAACAATTTGATTAATTAATTAACTGTGACTATACAAAACATCATGGAAAGTGTTGTGGGATGTGTGGGATAAGATATGACCCCAGCATCAATGGAACTTACATGATATGAAGGAGATGAAAAGAGAAATATGATGATATGAAAAAGTCTTGAAAAATTATCTAATGATGTAATAATAGATATAAGTACCAAATAAATGCTAAAGTCAGTGGATTTGTTATGTAACTATTGAAGAGAGAACCTAGGATCACAGAGTCTCTGCTATAGAAAATACTTTACTCAAAGACCATGATTTGCCTTACCTTAAAGACTTCTAGTAAAGGGGGAAATTACATCTCCCATGAAAGCCTATTTCATTTTTGGACTGTTCTAATTATTTGGAAATTACTTCTTCTAACAAACCTGTCACTATTTCTACAATTGTCATCTTTTTTTCCTAGTTTAACCTTCTGTTCCCAAACAGGACAATCTCTCTTTCATATGACAGTTTTCAAATGTTTAGAAATAAGAATCATACTTCATTCTCATCCTCATCACCAAGTCCTTTTTTCCCCTCTAAACTAAATATTGCCATTTTCCTCAACTAAACCTTATGATCCCTGTGAACTAGAGTAGTCAAGAAAAGCTTTAAGATAGCATTCTGGGAAGATGGCAGAATAGGTCAGAAAATTCCTAGCTCTTTAAATTCTCTCCACAGAAAAAGACAGAACTTTGCCTCAGAGCAAATGTAAAGCAACAGAAATAAACAAGAGTCAGAGCAAAATGATTCTGCTCCAAGACAACCTAAAGAAACTTCAGGAAAGACCTGATCTCCAGGGAAAGAAGTTCAACCTGAGGGAAATACAAAAACTTCCAAGCCAACTCAGGGGAGTCAACAAACAAGAAATCCTGGGGACATCTGGGTTTAAAAGGCATCCTGAACCTTAGGAATTTATCTCATGGACCTTCATATTGTCCATGATGTCAAGGGATGCCTAGCATTATGCTGACCAGACATGTCCCTGGCTAAGCATTGGCTGTTGGAGGAGAAGGAGCTAGCACACACCGCATGAGTGCAGTAAGAGGGGGCAGGGCCCCTGCTGACTAAGGGCACATGGAGATGAACAGAGTCCTTTGTTTCAGTTGGAGGGAAGGAAGAACTATAGTTTGCAGCCACCAGAGGGACCAGAGGGAGTAAGATCATTGCAGAAAAACAGTGACTGGAGTTGTTAGTAAAGGCTTAGAAGGAAAGGAGAGCCCAAGATTAAGCCTTAGGACAGACCTTAGAAAATAATAGTAAGAAGAAGATTGAAGTTTAGGATATAATTCCCCATAGCTCAGGTATAGAACTTGATCACACTATAAAGAAAAAGAGAAAAAAAAAGAAAAATGAGCAAGCAAAAAAGAAAGAATCCAGCTATAGACTGCTACTATGGGGAAAGAGAAGAACTGGGTTCATATTTAAAGGAATAAAATGGAGCTTTAAAAAATCCACTCTTTTTAATGAAAGATGCCAAATGGTCCCAAGCACAAAAGGGTCTCTCAGAAAAAAATTTAAAAGGACTTTAAAAATCAATTAAGAGAGATTGAGGAGTTAAATAAAGGAAAAAATAAGAGAAATTCAAGAAAATACAGAAAATTATGAAGAGAAAATTATCAACTCTAAATAGAGAAACAAATACTTAAGGAAGAAAATAATTTCTTGAAAACTAGAATTGGGCAAAGGGAAACTAATGTCATTCAAAGAAATTATAAAAAACAAATAAAAGAATGAAAAAATAGAAGAGAAAGTGAAATATCAGAAAAACAACTGATCTGGAGAACAGATTATGGAGAAATAATATAAGAAGAGTAAGACTGTCTGGAAATTATGATTTAAAAAAGGACTCGATACACTATTACTAAAAATCATCAATGAAAATTGCCCTGAAATTCTAGGATGAGGAAACAAAGCAGAAATGGAAAAAAACCACCAACTACCACTCAGGAAGAAAAATTATAGTAATATCATAGCCAAGTTTCAAAACTCCCAAGTTAAGCAGAAAATATTGGAAGCAAGAAGAAAAAAAACATGACTTCACACTCCCATCTGTGTTATAAAGGGTTTCTGTCATGCTAATTTTTGACCTATCTCTTATATGAGACTACTTGGAAAAGTATTGTCTGAATGTAGAAAATGATCATTTACTTTATATTATCCAGCTCTGTTCTTTATTATTATTGTTGTTGTCATTATTTTTGCTGAGGCAATTGGGGTTAAGTGACTTGCCCAGGGTCACACAACTAGGAAGTATTAAGTGTCTGTGGCCACATTTGAACTCAAGTCCTCCTGATTTCAGGGCTGGTACTCTATCCACTGCACCACCTAGCTTCCTCGAGTTCTATTCTTCTTGTTGAAATGTAAATATCTCTTTAAGATGTTAGTTTAAGTTGTTGAAATCATCATTGTTATAATTTCAGGTAATGAATGCCTAGTATGTCTGATCTTTGTTTGACAGCCAAGAACTTATTAATTTTAAAGAAGCCCTGAATGTGTTTAATGAACCTCTAAGAAAGCATGAAATCATTGACTAAACTCTAGCTTTGATTGTTTTGAAGGTAGAAATGGTAAGTAAATCTTTAGTTCTAGGGATAAGAGGAAGGACAGGATATGTATTAGGCAGAGAAAAAATTTAACAAATGTTTTTCACTTTGCACCTAGCAATTTATCAAGCATTAAGAAGTCTACCCTACTTTATCAAGAATTGTGTTATATACTTTGATTCATTCCCATTTTTGAGCTAGTCTTTCTCTGTAGAAATAAGTTGATCTAATAAAAAGAATGCTGAGTTTGGAATTGGGAGACCTAAGTCGTGGGCCTCCATTTTTTACTAGCTATGTAAATGGAAAATATTTAACAAGTGCCTCTTTAGCAGAAATATATATATATATATATATATATATATATATATATAAACACTATATACATTTAAGTTTTATTTACATTACTGAAATTTTCTCCTTTGTTTTCTTAAATCTAGTCAATCAGCAAAGCAATATATCAAGCCCTCATTTAATAATTTTCAAGGTGTAGATGCTCACATTGAAAATATAACAATCAACTTTTGCTAACAATGGCTCTCTCCAGCATACTTTAATTATTTAACCTTTCAGATCTCAGCTTTCACATATGTAAAATGATTATGAAAATATCACAAAGCTGTGGTGATAACACCCCACTGTAAAATTTTAAGCATTATATAAAGACATTAATTATTATCATCATTTTTTTTTATTTTAACAAATGGAACATTCAAAATTACTGAATTAGTATCAGAATAAGTTAAATGGGCTTCCTTTTAAAGTTTTTAGGATTTCACTTTTTGTTTCCTCTCCAGAAAAAAAAATCTTTCATTACACCAGACTATATTACAAAGGACTACCTCAAAATATCTTAAAAGGTTAGGGTTTCAAGCTAGTGAATAATTTAGTACAGTAATATGAATGCTCATTCAGGTCAGAGTCATTATTTTCCTCTCTGTATACTCAGTTTCCTAGAACAATACCTTGTACATAATAGTTGTTTAATGAATGCTTGTTGAATTACACAAATGCTTCTTTATGACCTATTATTTGAGAACGGATAGAAATATGGTGTAGTGGAAATTAATTTACCAGCCTTTATTAAGCTCTGATTTTGTTCCAGGAACTATCCTCAGTACTAGACACATAGAGACAATAATGAATTTCTGCCTTAAAAAGCTTACAGTCTAATAGATGAAATAACATATGCTCAAATAACTAAATACATATTTTATACAAAATAAAGGCATTATCTGTTGGGGGAATCAAGTAGAAGAAGGCATTTGATCTGAGCTTTGAAGAGAATTATAGATTCCAAGAATCAGAAATAAAGAACATTGTCTTCCAGGAATGAAGACCAACCAGTTCAAAGACACAGAGATGGAAGATGGAATATCTTATGCAAGGAACAGTAATAGATCAAGTGGACTAAAAAGTGGAGTGAGATGGGGCAGCTAGTTGGTGTAGTGGAGAGAGCACCAGCCCTGAAGTCAGGAAGACCTGAGTTCAAATCTGGCCTGAGACACTTAACACTTCCTGGCTATTTGACCCTGGGCAAGTCACTTAACCCCAATTGCCTCAGCAAAAAAAAAAAAAAAAAAAAAAAAAAGTGAAGGAAAAGGAAAGGAAGTGAAGGGAACTCATCTTCCTGAGACCAAATCCAATGCTCTATACATTGTGGTAATTAGCTGTATGAAAAGGGATAATATTTAATAAATGTGTAAATGTAGGCTGAAGCCAGGCTTGAAGGCTTTTAAATACCAAGAAAGAGTTTATATTTGATCGAGGGGCAAGAGGAAGCCTCTGAAACTAATTGAATAGTATGATGACATGATCAGACTTGTGTTTTAGAAATATCATTTTGTCAAGTACTTGAAGGATGAACTGGAGAGATGACAGAGATACTTGAGAGGCAGGTCTACTAATTAGAGGATTACAACTGTCCCGATGAAGAGTGACAAAGATCCAAACTAAGGATGGTGGCATGGTGAGTGAAAAGATAGAGAAGTGTTGAGGAGTTGGAATTGACAATCCTCGGTATCAGAATGAATATATTGGATAAGGAAGGTTAAGGACCTAAAAATTACAAGGTTGTTAATCAAGGTGACTAGAAGAATGACTATACCACAAATTAGGGAATTTAAAAAGATGGGTGACAATAACTTTATATCTGAGATGAGAACAACAAGTGTGCCTTTACTATCATGTAAATTAATTACTATCATGTAATCATAGGTAGGTTGGTAGGTTCTTTCACCTGTCTGGCTATGCCTTTCCTCATCTGCAAAAGGAAGAGGTTGGACTAAAGGCCTCTTCCAGCTATTGATCTGTGATCTTCTAGTCACCAAATTGGCTTCATTATGATGATTTTTATTTTCTAACAAAAGCAACTTAGATTTCCTACTTAGTCATAAACATGTCACAGGTCACTTCAACTCAACATGCATTTTCTTAAACACTTCTTTTGTACTAGTCCCTAGAACTACAAAAGCCAAAATAAAAACAAAACTTTGGCCTCAAGGATAGAGATAGACAGGGGGAGAGAGAGCAAGAGAAAGAGGGAGAGAGAGAGAGAGAGAGAAGCAGAGACAGAAAGACAGAGAGAGAGAGAAAGAAAGAGAGAAAAGAAAAGATACCGAAATAATGTGTGCATGTATATGTGTATGGATACACACATACCTACATATGTATACATCTATACACATATGTTAATGCATCCAAATACAGATGTATATGCATATATATGTATATATATATATATTTTCAAATTTTCAAAAAATATTTTCAAAAACATTTTATTGGTATATAGATATACCAATATTGGTATTTTATTGGTATATATATATATATATATGTATATATATATATATACCAATAAAATATTTTTGAAAATGCTTATATACTTGAAATAAATTGAATGCTATAATGAAAATATACTCTTAAAATGAATTGAATATAATAATGTCTAGCATTAGAGAAAGGATAGTCTTACTATAGTTTTTCTCTGGTCGGACAACATCACAAGTTTCATGGTTAGTTCTAGGTGCCATTTGAACAAGTATTTTGATAAGTGACAAGTACCCAAAAAAGAGCAATCAGGATGGTGAAGGACCTGAAGTTCCTCACATATGAGGTTTGGTTTAAAGAACCATGGGCGTTTAACGCAAAGGAAAGAAGACTTAATGGTGCCATGTATAATGTTCAGTATACATGCCAAACCAGTTTACCATTTCCTATTGTGAACAGTGCAATAGAAATACTAAATCATATTTATACATGTCTATGCACATAACAACTTTTCATTAATTGACAGTGCAATAATCCATGTGATAATACATAAAAAACCTCTCTAGGGACAAATCAACAATATGACTGCTAAAAGTCTTGGTAAACATGTCTCCTACATGTTCATGACAAGAGTGTGTCTCTGCCCAGAAAGACTACATGTTGCCCTAGGAGGTGGCATTCTGACAAGCTTCCATCAATCAATACTGTTCTTGGAGTGCTTTAAACTTCTAGTGCATGAAAGGTAGGCATCAATCTTAGTGGCTACTCAGAAACAGATTGATGGCTGAGGCCTTTGGTAGATGTTTATGGTTCTAGCTCAGAGAAGTAAATGTTAAATTAAAAATTAAATTCTTATCAGTGATCAGTCACCTAAATTCTGATTAAAAAAAAAAACTACCAAAATTTTCATTTCCGACTTTCATTAGCAAATATTTGTCAGCTTTTTTTAAAAATCAAACTGAAGTCCATGCATATCATTAGCAGATATTTGTCAGTTATTCACCCATTTAGGGGGAATATATGTCAGTAGTAGTTGCTTGCCAGATTTGGAGTATACATACATCATTGCAAACTGTACAAAAGTGCTTATCTTATTATATAAAATACATAACAATTACTTGCTCCCAAAAAGCTAAAAACAAAATGAAGTTATTAATGTTAAATTAACATGCTTATTCCCACTAAATAATAACCATCTTCAAATACTTATGGAATTGACAGGAGGAAGAGAGTTTTTATGTGATTTACTTGGCCCCAAAATAGGGCAAAAGTTGGAAAGACGCAAAGTTGGGTTTAATGTAAGGAAATCTTCCCAGTAATTAGAACTACTGAAAAATAAAATGGACTACCCCAAAATATAAAAATAACTTACATAATTATAGCACTTTGAGGTTTTTAAAGTGCTCTATTTAAGTTGTCTCTTTCAAACGTCACAACAATATGGTAAGGTAAGCATTATTAACTCCATTTTATAGGTAAGGAAACTGAGACCCAGAGAGGTTAAGTAAAATGCAGTCTCCTTGAAGACAAAAACTATTTCTTTTTGTTTTCTTTGTATTCTCAGCATCTCTAGCACAAAATCTCACACATGGTAGATAATTAATAATATTGACACTGATTAATGAATTAATTGTTGATTAATAAATTATCAAAGTTTGTTGAGTTGAATGACATGACCATGTTTACAAAGCTAGTAATTTTCAGAGGCAGAATGTAAAGTCAAGCCTTTTCCTGACTCCAAGTCCAATATCTTTCCAATATGCTACAATTTCTCTCTTGAGTTAGTTGCCTCTCTTTAGAGGTCTTCAAAAAAGATTATTTAATCATTTACAGAGTATGTTGCAAAGAGAACTCCAGATGAAATGTGGTTTAACAAGAAGACACCTTCCATTTCTTAAGAATGTCATGCAATCCTTGTTATTTTCAAAGAAGAAAATTAAAATTTGTATCTTTGAGAGAAACAACAGTACAATGAAAAGGAGAAATGAACGTAGAGTTAAAAGACTTGAGTTTTACTTCCAACCCTGAGATTCTATATTTCTGAGAATGTGATATTTTATTTTAATCTGTAAAACTAGTCACTTAGTTGATTTGTTTAATTTTAAAGTTGAAATGAGTAATTAATTCAATGAAAGCAATCTATCAATCACATATAGATAAGAATTTGGAGTGATATTCAGACTACTAGTCCTTAACCTGTGGGTCAGGAACCCTGGAGAAGGAGGGGAGAGGTATAGGAATCCATATGCAAATCCATAAATAAGCAAATATATCTTTTGTTTGCTGAATATATGTATTGTATATTTTGTTTCTAATATGTATGCATATTTATATTTTTCAAATCTATGTCTGTTATTACAATAATTTTTTATAAATAAAATTTCAGGGAAAAGCATTCTTGAAATCATAGTATCTATTTTGTTTTTATGTAACCTTGATATCCACAATGGTGGTAAAGGGCTTTTGTTAATAGTAGTTGCAGCTGCAGACCACAACAGGCCATAAGACAACCTTTCATTGTAGCAGAATTGTCTGGTAATGCATCAGACCTGTCAGCTCTATCTGCACCCATGGTTAACACACTGTCAGGAGTATCTTCTTTGAACACAAATGAAAACACATTTTCCAGGAAGAAAAACTCCTCCTGCATTTCCTGCCATTGTTCTTTGTGACTATATCATTTTTCCCTTCTATGTATCTATGTGTAAATTGGACCAATCACTTTTGTCAAAGATGTGGAAAGTAGTGTAAAGGGCACTGAGTTTGGGGGTTAGAGGACTTTGTTTCAAATTCTTTCTTTTCCAGTTGTAGCAGTGATTTCAAATAAATCATTTAATCTTTCTAGATCCTTATACTCTCTGTGGTCTATGTATGTTTGTGTGGGAGAGGAAGTTAAGATTTTCCCCAAAATCTAATTAACAAAGATATGAGGTTTTCTATGTGACAACGCTTTGCACTTGATCCACACTCAAAAATATTTGTTGAATGAACAAATTATAATCAATTTGAAATAAATCAGTCTACATAAAGTTTTCTAAATAAATAGTGTATGATGAAAGCTGAGATACTAGTGATATGTTCATATAGGTCACCTGCAATATATGTTGTCACTTCTCATCCATTAATCTCTATTGTATATGAATAAAAATAGTCCTTCATATATGATGCATTGTATGTGAATTGGAATGATGAGCCATTTCTTTTTTTTTTTTTAATAGCCTTTTATTTACAGATTATATGTATGGGTAACGTTACAGCATTGACAATTGCCAAACCTCTTGTTCCAATTTTTCCCCTCCATCCCCCCATCCTCTCCCCCAGATGGCAGGATGACCAGTAGATGTTAAATATATTAAAATATAAATTAGATACACAATAAGTATATATGACCAAACCGTTATTTTGCTGTACAAAAAGAATCAGACTCTGAAATATTGTACAATTAGCCTGTGAAGGAAATAAAAAATGCAGGTGGGCAAAAATATAAGGATTGGGAATTTAATGTAGTGGTTTTTAGTCATCTTCCAGAATTCTTTCGCTGGGCATAGCTGGTTCAATTCATTACTGCTCCATTGGAACTGATTTGGTTCATCTCATTGCTGAGGATGGCCAGGTCCATCAGAATTGGTCATCATATAGTATGTTTGTTGAAGTATATAATGATCTCTTGGCCCTGCTCATTTCACTCAGTATCAGTTCATGTAAGTCTCTCCAGGCCTTTCTGAAATCATTCTGTTGGTCATTTCTTAACAGAACAATAATATTCCATAATATTCATATACCAAAATTTATTCAGCCATTCTCCAGTTGATTGGCATCCACTCAATTTCCAGTTTCTGGCCATTACAAAGAGGGCAGCCACAAACATTCATGCACATACAGGTCCCTTTCCTTTCTTTATTATCTCTTTGGGATATAAGCCCAGTAATAACACTGCTGTATCAAAGAATATGCACAGTTTGGTAACTCTTTGAGCATAGTTCCAAATTGCTCTCCAGAACGGTTGGATGTATTCACAATTCCACCAACAATGTATTAGTGTCCCTGTTTTCCCACATCCCTTCCAACATTCTGCATTATGATGAGTCATTTCTACCTGAAATGAGAAGTGGCATACTTAATGATATAGCCATTGAGACTTACATGATTCTCAATGTCATGCTTAACTCCATAGCCAATTAATATCCTGCTTTATCATTTTCACCATCACAATATTTCTTGCATTTGTCCCCTTCTCTCTATTCAATCAGATAACACCTTAATTAAGACCCTCATTTCTTCTTACTTAAGACAGTTACAATCATGGTTTTGCTTTCCTGGCTTCAAGTCCCTTTCCTTTTCAAACTTCTGGTCTTAAATCCCTCTTCTTATCATTGAACCAGTTTCATTTGAATATAAATATTTATTTGCATCCTTTAAAGTTCAAGGAACTATTGATATTGATAAACAAGAAGTCTATCAGGGGAAATAATGCTCACTGAAATAGCCTTATTGTGTACAAAGTTCATGCTGTCATTGAAATAGCAAGAAATAATTTATACTTACCTCTACTGCTTTGTTTTTAAATACTAAAGCATCTATTAAAAAAGAGAAAATTAATAATGCAAGCAAATAGTGTAGCATTGTGGACAATGTGGAGCTAGGTATAAATCCTGCTTTTCAATACTTAACTGATTATGTGATCATGCTCAATCTCTTAACCATTCTGAAGCGCAAATGAGATAATTTATGGAAAGTATATTGTAAATTTTAAAGCACTGTATAAAATAATGTCCATTATTGCAATAAAAATAAGGCTATATATTAATGTGAGCTATTAAAATAAATGTGTGATATTCTTACTTATATAGTTCATTTTTAATGTCTTAGACTATTTATTGTTTTTGATTTTTGTTCATCTTTTATTTTTATTTGATTAATAACTTCATCTTCCAATCTGTCATTCCATAATTTAATATTGTTTAAATATTAAATCTAAGTTTTAGCAAAGTAAATCTTTTCAAATAAATTATTGAATGTAATTTCCATTTTTTTTCAAAGAATACTCATTGATCATTCTTATTCCTAAATAGATGTTACAGCCTATGTGAGCATGTGTGTTCTGGCATGACTAATATACAAGCTTTAGATACTATTTATATTAGCCAGATGATTTTAATTTTATCCAAAGGGCAAGGGCTAATGTTTCATCTTAATTAATAACAAAAAAGAAATGTGTGTCACTGTTGTAAAATTTAGCAACATTATTCTCTACTCAGAACAATTTAGACCACCAGCTAAGGTAAACATTCCTTAAGATTCATAAATAGTCCAACAGGGAACCAATAAGGCTAGGATTCTGGAGGCCCATCATTCGAAGTGATCTCCCTCAACTCCATACTTTCAAGGAATCATCTTCACCTGCATGGCATTTCACTACATGGGATTCAGAGTACCTCAATCTATAATTACTGGTTGTGAAAATTTCATAACCTCTTGGTAACAGGGCCGAAATCATGGATTACAATTGGTGACAATAATGATTAATATCCAGACTTTTCCAATTACAGCACCACTATACAGTAATATCCCAAAGGGATAAATCCTTCCTTCAAGAGAGTCTAAGGCTAAGTTCAAGTTACTAGGATAAGGGAAAGCAAAAAAAGAGGAAAAAATTGAAAGTGAATATCAACCTACCTTTTCATTTATCTCATGTTAAAATTTAATGGTAGGTAATGCCAGTTTTCTATCTAAAGAAGTCATTCATAGTGGCTTTCATATTTGGAGAATATGGTTCCCTGACCTTTACTTTTTCACCTTATACTTGGAGAACTGGATTCCTCACTGAATTTCTCAATAGATGGAGAGAAAAATAAGGAAAACAGGAAAAAAGAAAAAAATTGGTTGGGCTAAAATAAGCTTGTTAGGTACTTCTCAGAATGACTGAAATGAGATATTTGTTCTCTTGACACATTGTAGCAACCAAGGCAGAACTTACTTCTGGCTCCTTTGTGAGGTTTTTTTTTCTCTCCCACTGAGATGACTGTTCTGACCTTCTGCCTTTTCTTCTGTCCAAATCTGATGTAGAAATTCTATCAACTGGGAAGAAAAGGGTCAGAGTTGATCCACACAAGTGGCATCAACAGAGTGTTGAAATCTCATTGTTGTTCTTCAAATGGCAATCGGTGGGGTGGGAGGAGAATAAAGGCACTTTCTGAAAGTGTTGGATATTTTTAAAGGGGCTTCGCCTTCATCTGTCACTGAGTGGCTGTTTTATATCCACCAAGGTCAGAGGGAATGTGGCTGAACTCTCTTGGAAACACTCCCATCCTTTAGCCCTATTGCCCCAGGTGGGTGTAAGACTGAAAATGTCATAAATATCATAACATACTCAAGAAACCCCAGAGTAAGAGGATGTAGAGAAAGCGGATGATACCATGAGAGAAATAGTGACAGGCTCCCTATTTAACTCATGTTTCAGGGAAAGGAATTTCCCTTTTTCTTTTTTATAGTGTTTATTTTCCATTATAAAATAATAAAATTTAATTTATAACCAGAGACCCATGTTTTCAAACAAAGGCCTTTCTAGGAGTTCTCACAGAATTAACTGAGTCTATAAGGTATTCTTAAAAGAAGTAACCAGTTATCTTTTAATAGCTCTGCCAAAGAGGTACAAAACAATGTCTTACAACATTATTGCCATTTGCTTTCATATATTTGCTATTCATATTGTGCTTCAATTGTTGATAAAAGCCATTATTCATTGTTCTGTGTTTTAGTTGGTAAAGCACCAGAATCACAGATGATTAGTGATAACTGGAGAAATGAACTTTCTTAGAAGTTCAGGGGTCTTGTATTATATAAAACTGAATTTCTAAAATGAGGCTCTTTGATGTTCTCCCAGCACAAATAGTGAAGTTAGGTTCTCTCCCTCAAGAAAAGGATAAAGAAAATGGTTAAAGTCAATCCTTTTGAGATAGTTCTTTTTAGAATGTTTCTCAGTAACTACTACTGATTTCATAACTTATGTGAATTTGCCAAATAATTTATTTCCTTTTTTGTGTTGTATTCCAAGGATTTTATTAAATAAACAAACCACTTGCTTAACTCTGATAACTAGCTTTATACTAATGATCTGTTTTTCATACATAATCAAAATATTTTAGCCCATGATTTTAAAAGAATAGCAATAAGTATATATGTGCAATCTCATGTGGGGACAGGGAGTCCACAATTATATTCTAATAATGTCATCTAAAAATAAGAAAAAATATATTAATGCAGTCTATATAGAATCTGTTCATCAAAAGACTAGAGATGTTGATATACAGAGCAAAAATTGGAGGTCACCTAAATAAAAAAAATGATTTAATTTCATTTGTTAGTGTTTCTCTTTTTAAAATAGTTTATTTTCCCCCATTATATATCAAAATAATTTTTGACATTTTTTCAAGTTTTGAATTTCAAATTCCAATGTTCTGGTTCTGCTCATTTCACTTCGCATCTGTTCATGTAAGTCAAGTCTTTTCTGAAATAATTTTGCTTGTCACTTCTTATAACACAATAATATTCCATCACAATTCCATCACACTATACCACATTGGGGAATTCAATCCCCAATTAATGGGTGTCCCCTCAATTTTCAATTCTTAGCCACTTGAGAATTGTATGTATAAATATATTTGTTTGAATAGATTATTTTCCCCTTCAAAAAGAACCCTCTTTGGAACACAGATGCTGAATCAAAAGTTTATAGTCTTAGACTTTGACAATCAGAGGCCAGAAGGTACCAAAAGGTGAGACTTCACAAAACATAAATTAAATCAAATTTAGATTTATGCAATGAGTAGCTATCATATAATGTGCTTATTGTTCTGTCCTTTTTCAGATAGTAAACCACTAAGTAGTTTTCTTCAAGAAATCATGGAGAATGGAAGAAATAACCAGAAGTCATGACTGGAGTTGAGTAAATATTGAGGGAGGGAGAAAGAGGGGGAGGGGAGGAAGGAAAGGAAGTAGAATTTAGTAAGGAGTTTAGTAATAACAAGTCATGTATAACTCATCGCATTTCCTCTTTTTATAAACTTACTAGATCATACAAGAAAATGTTGTAGACGTCACATCTAGAATTTGACAAGGCATTTAATCAATGTATTAAACCTTGATGAACACTTACTTTTTGCTAAAATACAGAAACAAAAATGAAATAGTCCTTACCTCAGAGAGACTTCATACTATTAGAGAAAACACATAAGCTTGTGTAATTATATGCAAAATAAATGTGAGAAAAATTTTGGAGGGATACACCAGAAGTAGGAGGGGCATTTAAGTAAAGCTTTAAAACAATCTAAGAGCTATAGAGGTAGAAGTAAGGAAAGAGTGCCTTTCAGACATGGACAACAATTAGTGCAAAAGGAAGAGAGGCAAGAGATTGTCTCATGTATGAAACAGCAAAAATACTAATTTGACTGAACTGTAGGGTGATCAAAGTGAACTAATAAAAAATATGACTAGAAAGGTTGATTGAAGTCATGTTGTAAAGGCCTTAAAAACATTTTCATTGTTCTGGAAAAAATGGAGAAATCAGGATAAAGAACAAGATTACTGAGATTAAACAATACATACACAACACATATACACAAAGAATTTGGTATAGAAAAGTATTAAACTCAACAGCGAAATACGTAGATACAAAAAGAGTGAAGAATGAGGAAGAGAATAGGAGTCAGAAGGAGAATCAACCAATTTCTGAGGATAGCATAGGTATGAATGGGATTGGGAGGGGAACAAAATGGAATAGAAAGTGAAATTAACAGAACCATGAGAATAATTTATCCAATGATGACAATGTAGAACTGAAACAAACAAAAATTTTGAAAGTGTTAGGAACTGAGGCAGCTAGGTGGCACAGTAGATATAGCACCAGCCCTGAAATCAGGAGGACCTGAGTTCAAATCTGATCTCAAACACTTAACAGTTCCTAGTTGTGTGACCCTGGGCAAGTCACTTAACTTTAACAAAAAAAAATTTTAAAAAGAAAGTATTAAGAACATTAATTGCTTCAATGGCTAATCACAATTCTAAAAAAACAGTGTGAAAGCATGCTTCCCACATCTTGATGGAATGATAAATCTGACCTACAAAATGAGATATATATTTTCAGACATAGATGATGTAAGAGGATTCTGGAAAGATGACAGGATGGGTTGATAAATGTCAAGCTCTTCAGATTTCCCCTCACAAATAGAACAAATTTGTGCCTCAGGACAAACACAGACATAAAAAAATCAAGATTTGGAGCACAACGGAGGTCCTCCAGATAAAACCTGAGAAGATCTGAAGAAAGACCTAAATGAAAACACCTCCAGGCTAGCACCACAGAAACATCAGGTAAGGAGCCGAGGGCTATCTGGGTGTAGTTGGAGCTTCAGCAAAAACTACAGAAACTCTCACCTCTGTGGAGTTGGGGTATGAGTTCAGGAAGACTGAGTGTCAACTAATTAGGAATGCCAGGCCCAGCTGTGCTGCTGAGAAAATGCCCTAGGTGAGAAGGAATTAGCACCCAGTAAGTGCAGAAGCAGGGTGGAATGATACTGCTGGCTATGGGTACTTGCAGAAAGATGAAATTTTTGGTTTAGTGTTCTAGGGGAGAGCTGAAGGGAAGCTTCAGACACCAATTCCCCACCCCATGATTAAAAGTGCTTACACTAATACCTCTTATTGGAAAAAAATGAACAACAAAGAAGTAAGACTCCATCATAGAAACTTATTATGGAAACAGAGAAGATTCAGAGGAGGAAACTGAAGTTAAAAAAAAAAAAATAAAAGCTTCTACCCCAAAGAGTAAGATGAAATGGCTTCATGGCCAGAAAGAATTTATAGAAGAACTCAAAAAAGAATTTAGAGATTAAATGAGAAAAAACTGTAAAAAATAAAAACCATCTAAGAAAAACAGTATTGTGAAAAAACATTAACTAGAAAAGAAGATACAGAATCTCAAAAATGAAAATAATCTTTGAAAATTATAATTGGGAAAGGGGAAGCCAGTGAAGCTAAAGATTGTAAAAATGAAGTCTAAAGAATGTGAAACATCCTATAAAAATGACAGATCTGGAAACAGATCAAGAAGAGAAAAATATAAGAATAATTGGTCTGCATGAAAGTTGTGACCAAAAAAAAAAAAAGAACTTGACACAATAATGCAAGTAATAATCTAAGAAAATTATCCTGGAGTGATAGAAAATGAGGAGAAAGTAGAAATAGAAAAAAAAAATCCACCGATCACTACCTCAAAGAGATCTTTTGTGGAAAACACACAAGAATTTGTTTGTTTCTTTTGAGTAGGTGCCCAAAAGAAAGACTGGGGCAGAATTAAGTTAAAATTGTAATCATGTTATACAAATGAGATACAGAGGAAGAATAGACACAGAGAGATGAGAGGGGAGAAGAGGAGATAGTATCCTCCAAAATATATAAAGAAATAGGTGGGAGGGATAGGCAGAAATGGAAGAAAAAGGGAGGGGGAGAAGACAAAGGAGGGATCCATGGGTGGTGGGGAGGAAGTTAAGTAATAGCAAGGCAAGTGAAGGAGCAGAATTAAATCAAAGACTTAGCAAGACTAGGAAAGATATATGTGTATGTGTAGGTGGTGTGTGTGTGTGTGTGTGTGTGTGTATGTATGTGTATGCATATATCTAAATATCTCTATATATATAAATATATCCTTTCTTAAATATAGCCTGTTTAAGAGTATGGAAGAATGAAAGGGGACAAAAAAGAATAAAGTAAAAAAAGATATGCAGCAGAGAACAAAATAACAATTTACAAGGAAGTAAAGAAAAGTTGTACACAGATATAGCTAATGTATGGATTTGTTTTGCTTGGCTATTTTTTCATTGTCATTATAAATGAATGTTTTTTTTTTCTTACAAGGAGAATTAGGAGTTTGAAAGAGTATAACAGAAAAAAACAAGCTACATATAAGAAATTTGTGGTTTCATATACAATCAGTCCTCTTTCTCTTATATGCTTTCATGTTTTTTGATATTTGAAAAAGTAAGAATAACAAAAATAATAATTGTTTGAATTTTGTTTCTAAAATATATTTGAGGAAATTTGACCTGTAGTTGGAAATGGTGAGAAGGAAGCAATGTATCTGACTATTGAGATCCAGGAAACATCCATGGAGAAAGGGAGCTGTAAACATTGAATTACATTTCATCAGAAGAATAGAACTGTAATGGCAAGATGAATAAATGTTCACAGTTATAGTGTTATGGCCTTCTTTGCTGTTCTTATATACAGATATAGTCTTCTGATTATCAATACCCATCAAAGCATTACAGCTGTGCTGGCATTAAGACTTAAACATATATTCCAATTTGTATCATAGAGTATATAATAGGGAGTAGTTGCATGACATGAAATAAGGCTGGAGAAGGAATGATAAAGAATTCATCTTTTTATAAAATGGTTATAAACTATATACCAAGTCAAATTATTTTGTTTCTAGGTAACAGAAAAAATGTCAGTTTTGTATTTATATTTTGCAATTTATTCTGTCCCTTTCCCAAAAACCTTCTGGAAGGTAAGTGGGTGAAGACAAAAAGACAAAGGTTCAAAACAAAGCAAAGGGAAAGGGAGTCAATATTAGATATTAATACTGAGTTCACCTGCTCTTCTAAGCTGGAAGAAATAAATAGTTTATCAATATCTTAAACAATGTTTCATGGATGATATCTCATTTTGATACACTTGTGGAAGTTGTCATGATTTAAAAAAAAAATCATGTTCTGTAGAAATGAGAAACTATCATTAGAGAGATGGAAAAAAGAAAGCCTCTTTCTGAGAAATTGTCAGCAAGACAAGGCAGTGTTGTTAGCCAATAGTAGCATAGCAGCAGCAGCAACAACAATAATAGCAGTAATAGCAATGATGATGATGACAATGGTCATGGTTATGGTGATAGTATTGAGAGTAGAACTGCTGCTGCTGCTGTTGATGGTGATGATGATAAGTACAAATACTTGTCTATGATATAAGAAGCTGGAGGTAGAAAACAACCAATCAAAAGAATAATAAACAAAGCAACATATATTTGGAACTTTGGGGGCCCTTAGGCCATTATAGATGCTATGAAGATATGGAAGAAATTCAGAAACATTGATCAATAAGATTCTGATGACATATTTGATTAAATTAGCATCCTGTTCAATCTACTGTAACTGTACAAGTTATCCTCCGTTATACTCTGGTCCTACAAAGATAATCAGTGCATAAATACTGAAGTACAGCTTTCTCTCTCACTCAACTCTTATTTCACTTTGCCTAAGAAAAGGCATCAGATAATTATTATCCAAAGGATTTGATCCAAAGGGAATCTTCCAAATATGCTCTAATTACATACTTATATACTTAATATAAAACATGATTTAAAAATCCCCAAACATGAAAAAATAATATATTGGCTGATAATCAAAAAGAGAATTCAAACAAATTTCAGGATTTTAACAATTATCTACTAGGAAATATTGAAAAAAGCTTCCCCTAAAATTCCATTACATAAGCTGCTTTTACCTATTATTTCAAGTCCATGGACTCAATTCCACTCCTTGCTTTTCATTTACTGAAAACATAGGTATAAACAGTAGGGAAGGGAAGGAAATAAGCATTTGTATAACACTTACTGTATTCTAGGCAGTGTGCTAAGCAGTACAAATATTGCCTTATTTCATTCTCAATACAAACCCAGTAGAATAGGTGATATTGTTATTCACATTTTACAGCTGAGGAAAATAGGTTAAGAGATGTACTAGCCTAGAGTTCTATAGCTAGTAAGTATCCAAGACTAAATGATCTCAAGTCTTTTTGATTGTACTTCTAGTGATTTGTTTACATCAACATCAGGTGCCTCTAACATATGAAACAGTCCAAATATCATGAGAATACTTTAGTATTTGTCCATGTGGAAATTAGTCTATTTAAGACAAGTTACCAACACAATATAATATCAAGACCAATTCATGTGAAATGAAGAGACAGGTTAATCCTATTAAATTTCTGCCTAGCCTTATATATACCTTATATATATAGCCTTATATATACCTTATTCTCCTCCAGAGAGGAAGATATCTCCATATGACAAATATAGACCTCAACATAACCTGGAGAATTTAAACAATAAATCATACTGGAACTAAGTCATGCATTATCATGGACAAAATTTTTGCCCATAATTGCCTGGGCTTAACATTGAGTCATAAAATCTTAAGACTAATAATTATAATAAAAAACTTTTTAATTCAAATTTGTATGAAATAAAATGTGCACTGAAGTCACACCGAGCATGTTTTCATTGTTCTTACAGAGGATGAACTTGCATCTTAATAATTTTATTTAGCTATTAAAAAGTCATTTTATCCACCTATACAATAGCATATTGAACATTATGTATGAAAGAATAGTATCATAATTATGATATCCTAGGGATCAGTTCTATTTGAAACCCATCAAAAAAAGAGAAAATAAAAAATAAAAATTTAAAAGATAAAAATGGCATGGCAAATAATAATAATACTTGAAGGACACTATCAGATGCCCTAAAAGTATATATAGGGGAAGCTAGATGGTGCAGTGGATAGAGAGCTGGCCCCGAAGTCAGGAGGACTTGAGTTCAAATATGATCTCAGACACTTAACACTTCCTATCTGTGTGACCCTGGGCAAGTCTCTTAACCCCAATTACCTCAGCAAAAAAAAAAAATTATATATAAAAAGTTTTCTATCATACATAAGAAAACACATAACATTCTCATACCACAAATATCAATCCTGGGATATCCTTCACAGTTTAAGTATAGTATTTCTGCAACTAGAATATTACCACAGACAAAATCATTGCCCATAACTACCCAGACATAAAGTGTGTATATAAAAGTTTAAGAACAATATTTTAATAAATTTTACCATGCCAATTATTTATAATCTCCAAACTATGCAATGATAAGCTTTCAAAATACAGACCTGTCAAAAGAAATAAAATCCATATGGGAATATGTTAAAGTACATATCATCTTGTCTGTTATCAAAGCTGCCTCAGAAATACTTTCACTAAGTATTCAGAAGATAAGGATTGGGATTATATTCCCAATACTTTAATTCATTTATAAAATTATTCATTTTCTCCATAAGCATAATAATCTATAGAAGATTAAAAATAAAAATAATCCCAGAATATTTGCTTTCCCTAGGACAACATCTTTTTTGAGTAGGATGGAGAAAACAACATTATAGTCACATAATGCTTTAATGTTTATAAAGTTCTATCTTCAAAGCAGAGATAGGTGGTATGAATATTACTTATTATCCCATTTTGACAGATAACAGATTTGGCAGATGAAGTTAAGGTTCTAATGTGATCATACATCCAGTGAATGTTAAGTACCCAAATTGCAAGCTGTATATGGCTGTATCCCATGCTGTCTCCAAAGGGGAGAATGACCATTGTATGGACAAAAAGAAGTCCATTGTAGACAAGATGCCTAAAACAATTCCTGGGATTCTTGACTTTTTTTCTTGCATAGACAGTTTGATGAAGCCTCTGGATCTCTAATCGGAATAATGTTACAAAAACATAAAATATGAAACATAAGATTACAAATGAAATAAATTCTATTGAAAAACAATCATTGAAGTATTTTTTTTTAAGTTTATGGATCCCAGATTAAGAAGCACTGTTCTAACTTGAAAAAAAAATGCAGGAGCTGACAGTTGACTCCTGCAAGAAACCTAAAAGTACAAGAGGGCAGGAGAGCAGGAATAATTGAAAAAATAATTAGCATGGATTTCTCCATCCCATCACATTACACTTGCACTCATATACACATACACAGGCTTCTTTCTTGCTTGTCCTAAGTGAGACTTTTATATGACATAGGATCATTTCTCCGTGGGGATATTTCCCCTGTTCACATGGACAGCCACATGAACTTTTTCAGATTTCTGCAAGATGTAGCTATAAAAATGACTTCTGCCCAATATGTTTGCCTGTAGAGCTGATATCTATCCCAGATCAAATAGTTTTTGGTCTATAAACAGAGGATTTGACCTCTTCATTTTAGCCTGCTTGTCTAAACACAGCAGTTCAGTAGAGAAGTGATCCAGGTTTCAACAGAGAAGGGGCACACACACACACACACACACACACACACACACATACACACACACACACACACACACACACACACACACACACACACATACACACACTCCTGGAGAACATTCTGGCATCTTGCCTTAACTGAACAAATTCTCAGCATCTGCTGAAACTATTCCACAGGGGTCACTCAGTGTATGAACAGGACAGAGAAAGAAAGAAGAAGGATTCTTTCCAGAGTACCTCTGGTTCAATAGGTAATAAGATGATAAATAGGGGAAAGACCAAGTTACATAGACTATTGAGTTCCCAGACAAGAGAGCAAAGAATATGAAAAGACATAGAAGGAGTAGGGGGAATAGTACCTGAGGTCCAAAAGCTATGATTACTGGGGTGGCAGGCTTCCAGAGAAACTTTGTTTTATCAGGATCCTTCCTAAGTTGCTATTAAGAAGTATTTTTCAACAATCTCATTTTTATTAGCCGTTTGTGCCCATTATAGTTTTCGAGTTGCTAGTTTGTTATGGCTTTAACATAAATAAGGTTCTAAAAATGTCTCACTTGAGAAGTTGCAGGGCTGGGTATGCCATTTAGACACAGATAAAAACCTATGTAAAGGGTTTTCTTTGTAATGGGACTATTTTATATTTAATAGAACTGTCATATAAACATATACTGGCATTTAAAATGCAGTTTCTGAGCTATAAAATAAACACCATTTCTAATATTGCTGTTGGCTTTCACATACATGAAGCTCAGTTCATTAAAGTTTCCTTATTCCATTTATATGAAATGTGTTTTACCACCAAAGAAGCACATAATATACATTTTCCTTTAAACTTTATTTGTTACCATGTAGATTTAAGGCCATGTGTACTAAATGATTTCCATAGTGTGCACACACCAAAGAGTCAGTACAAAATAATGTTTTCATTATGTTAAGTAGGCATTTTTTCTAACTACATTTAGCACCTTTATGCCATGCTCATAATTACTTCTCAATAGATACTCACATATGATTAATTATAACAATGTATATATAAACATTTATATAGATATGCCTTTTAGAATTTTAATTAAAGTTTTATTCTTTGAAATTTTTAAGAGGATTCACTATTTAATAATGTTCACATGAATTAAACAGATGACACTCCCTTATTTTCTTTTACGACTTAGCATTAAAGTATGGTTCACAAGAGGAAATCTCAAAATTTAAATATAAATGTTTTGAAGAGCATATTCTCCCCTTCAGATCATAATTTTTAAAATTAAAAATGCCTTAGAAATCATGTTATCCAAAGTCCTCATTTTACAAATAAGAAAACTAAGTCCCAGAAAATAAATGATTTGTGCAAAATCCTAACAATCTCCCAAGTCAGTGGTCTTCTCAGTGATTTTTATTTTTTGATAGCCTTGCTGATCAAATACTCATATAAGCTTAATTCTGTATAAATCAAAATTTTAAAATATATCTATCACAGCAAAGTATCTGGATTCTGGGAATACTTAGTAAATGCTTGTTAATTGAATAGCTAACCTATATAACAAAATGATCCATAAATCTCTCAACTAACATTTTGTTAGTATTTCTAATGTGCTATTTTACAGAAAAGGAAAATGAAATTTGGAGAAGCAAGTGTCTTGTCCCGACTCACAAAACTAGTGTCAGAGATGTCATTCAAAGTCAGGTTCTCCTTCTATAGCTACAAAATTGTCAACATGTAGATTGTTTTGTATTTCATCTTTGTAACCACATTGCCAAAATAGTGTCTTGTACACTGTAGATGATTAATAAATGATTATTGGATTGAATAAAAATAAAGATAAAATAATGTAAGGGTGATTATAAGAGGTAGAAAATAAGGCCACTAGACTAAAAGTGATATTAAAGCTCTGATTAACATTCAAGGTGGTGGAAAATTCCTTGAGGAATTAATTTATCTTCATTTGGGAGGATATAAATAGATGGGAAGTCATTTAAGCAACAGGGTAAGTTAAAATAGGGGGTGGTCCCTTAGCTGGGCTTTGAAGGAAACTTGTATTCCAAAATATGGCTGTAAGATGAAAGTATGTTCCAGAAATGGGGGACAATCTGTAAGAATGCAGAAACAGAAGATAGAGTGTCAAGTTCAGAGAACAGCCAGTGAGCAGAACATTGGCTGGAACATTGAGTGAATGAGGGAAAGTAATATGGAAGGGGAAGTTGAAGTCAGATTTGGGACGGCTTTATATGTCAGACTGTGGGATTTGTTCTTTATCCTAAAGGCATTGAAGATTTTTGAAGTAGGATATTAACATGCTAAAGCTTGTGCCTTGGGAAAATTAATTTAGCAGCTGTGTGAAGAACGTGTTGAACCAGGGAGAAATTAGATGCATAGATCAATTAATAAACTCTTAGAGTAGTACAAATCCCCACATGAGTTAGTTACTATAGTCAGAATGTAGGATGATTGGTCTGGAGAATAGGAAGACAACAAAAATGCCTTCCTTGAGATAAGTATTTATAGCTAGGGGCAGCTAAATTGCACAGTGGATAAAGTTCTGGGGTTGGAATCAGGAAGACTCATTGTCCTGAGTTCAAATCTGGCCTCAGATATTAATTAGCTGTGTGACCCCTAGGCAATCAGTTTCTTCATCTATAAAATAAACTGGAGAAAAAAATGGCAAACCTCTAAAGGTCTTTGCCAAGAAAACTTCAAATGGGATCACAAAGAGTCAGACAAGACTGAAACCACTGAATAACACTAATAGACAAATTATGTAAGATAAAGTAGTTCAAACTTTTGATCCAATATTTTTAAACTGGCCCTCATCCTGCAGAAATTCCTGCGTTTTCAGAAAGGCAAGATAAGATCCATATTCTTCATATACTTATAATTTAATAGGCTATGATCTCTGTGTAACAAAACAATATGCAATCGGGAAGTCTGAGTGCTCTGAATGTATTCAGTTGTGTTGGGTATATCTTTGGAGACAGTATAGGTACAATATATAACAATGGATATTGACAGTTATTATGTAGCACTTAAGGTCAGTAACACTGAAACTTTAAAATACCATCTGAACTTTTCCTTATATTATGAGACATGCTTATTTCCATAGTTCATGGACTTTGGTGGTGTAACTTGGGTCTCTGAGAAAACTTCATGGAGAAGGTAGGCCCTTTAGTGGCCTTTAAGAAAGGTTAAAATAATGAATGTTTCATAAAATAGACTAGTCATGTGATCAATGAAGTGATCTTTATACACAAAACCTGGATTCACTAGTTCAACTCACTCTTGTTAAAAAGTGAATTAGAACAGTCTATCAAAAAACATCTATTGAGTATCTATTCCAGTAGGCATATGGAAAATTATAAAGACAATAAAACATATAATCACTGCCATATAATCATAAGCTTACAATCTAATGGGGGAAAGCACAAAGTATGAACCTATGTCAGAAATGTAAGTATATAACAAATAGCTGTAGAAAGAAAAAAACAAGGTGACAGGAAATGATAATGATAAATGTTGGAGGGGATGTGGCAAAATTGGAACACTAATGCATTATTGGTAGTTGTGAAATGATCAAACCATTCTGGAGAGCAATTTGGAAATAAGCCCAAAGGGCTATAAAACTGTGTATAAACTTTGATTCAGCAGTCTCACTACTGGGTCTCTGTCCCCAAAGAGATCATAAAAGAGGGGAAGATACACATGTACAGAAATATTTTTAGCAGCATTTTTTCTCTGTAGTGACAAGGAATTGGAAACTGAGAGGATGCCCATCAATTGGGGAATGGCTGAATAAGTTAGGGTATGTGAATGCCATGAAATATTATTGTTCTATAAGAAATGATGAGCATATGAAAAGATGCTCCAAGTCATTATTAATCAGAGAAATGCAAATTAAGACAACTCTAAGATACCACTACACACCTGTCAGATTGGCTAAGATGACAGGAAAAAATAATGATGATTGTTGGAGGGGATGCGGGAAAACTGGGACATTGATGCATTGTTGGTGGAGTTGTGAACGAATCCAACCATTTTGGAGAGTAGTTTGGAACTATGCTCAAAAAGTTATCAAACTGTGCATACCCTTTGATCCAGCAGTGTTACTACTGGGATTATATCCCAAAGAGATTATAAAGAAGGGAAAGGGACCTGTATGTGCACGAATGTTTGTGGCAGCCCTTTTTGTAGTGGCTAAAAACTGGAAACTGAATGGATGACCATCAGTTGGAGAATGGCTGAATAAATTGTGGTATATGAATATTATGGAATATTACTGTTCTGTAAGAAATGATCAACAGGATAATTTCAGAAAGGCCTGGAGAGACTTACACGAACTGATTCTGAGTGAAATGAGCAGAACCAGGAGATCATTATATACTTCAACAACAATACTATATGATGACCAGTTCTGATGGACCAGGCCATCCTCAGCAACGAGATCAACCAAATCATTTCCAATGGAGCAGTAATGAACTGAACCAGCTATGCCCAGAAAAAGAACTCTGGGAGATGACTAAAAACCATTACATTGTTCCCAATCCCTATATTTATGCACACCTGCATTTTTGATTTCCTTCACAAGCTAATTGTACAATATTTCAGAGTCTGATTCTTTTTGTACAGCAAAATAACGTTTTGGTCATGTATACTTATTGTGTATCTAATTTATATTTTAATATATTTAACATCTAGTGGTCATCCTGCCATCTAGGGGAGGGGGTGGGGGGGTAAGAGGTGAAAAATTGGAACAAGAGGTTTTGGCAATTGTTAATGCTGTAAAGTTACCCATGCATATATCCTGTAAATAAAAGGCTATTAAATTTAAAAAAAGCTATTAAAAAAAGAAATGATGAGCAGGCTGATTTCAGAGAGGCCTGGAGAGACTTATGTGAATTGATGACCAACTATTATGGAATTGGCTCTTCTCAACAAAGTGACTATTCCAAACAATTCCAGTAGACTGGGGATGAAAAATGCCATCTACATCAAAGAGACAATTATGGAGAGTGAATGTGGATCAAAGAAAGAAAAGCAAGTTCCAGGGTCAGATTCAAGATGGTGGAGTAACGTCAGAAAACTGCTCAAGTTCTCCCAATTTCCCTTGAAAATCACATGAAACCAAGCCTCTGAACAGAGTATCATGGAATGAAACCACACTCCAGCTCACAATAGATTGGAAGGACTTCAAGAAAGATCAGTTTTACTAGGGTGAAAGGGATGTTAAGCCCAGCTCAGACATAGTTTAGGAAAGTCTTAAACACAGCAGATCAGCAACTGAGACCCTTGGTCCTGGCTCAATAGAGAAGCAAATCAGTAGTACAGCCTCCAATCCCAGATCAGAAGTCAAATTCAGGGAAACTAGGCTTTTCATGGAAAGACCAGGTAAAAGTACTTACTGTTGTGAGCAAAATATCAAACACAAGGGACCCCTATGTTCAAATACAAGGCTCAGAGCTGCACAGGAAGCTTGCGAGAGTGCCCTCTGTATTCCAGGAACAGAGATCAACATTAAAATTCAAAAAAGAGGAAATACAAAAAGAAAAGGAAAAAATGATTAAGAAATACAAAAGAACTTTAATCATAGAAAACTACTACATATCAGAATAAATTAAAACACTAATTCTGAAAAGGACAAAATGTCCACAGAGGAAATCTCAAAAAGTGATATGAATTAGTCTCAAGGCCAAAAAAGCTTCTTGGAAGCACTCATAAAAGACTCTAAAAGGCAATTAAGAGAGGTAGAAGAAAAAATTAGAAAAGAAATGAAAGGTATGCAGGGAGAGAGTCAACAACTTGGAAAAGGAAGGCAATTTCTTAAAAAAATAAAACTGACCAAATGCAAAAAGAATCCACTAAAAGAAATCAATTCTTAAAAAATACAATAGAAGTTCTGAGGATGGAGCCAAGATGGTGGAATTAAGCCAGAAAGCTTCTTGAGCTCTGCTGGTTTCCCTTGAAAACCACATGAGCTTCTGAATAGAATATGACAAAATAAAACCACTCTCCAATTCAAGATAGATTAGAAAAACTTCAAGAAAGGTCAGTCTCATTGGAATGAAAAGGTGTTCAGCTCAGCTCAAACAGACTCTGGAAAAGCTGTTGAGATGGTCTTAATCACAGAAATTCAGCCACTAAGACCCTTGGTCCTGGATCCAGTGGGGAAGCCTTCAGTCCCATCTCAGAAGGCAAACTCTGAGAAACCAGTCTGTTTCTTGAAAAGAGCAGGCAAAACTACCCCCTGCAAAGACAAGGGCCCTCTGTGCTAAAAACCAAGGCTCAGAACTGCACAGGAAGCTTGGGACAGCACCCTGCTTACCCCAGGAGCAGAGCTTGACTATAAAAGTTAAAAAGGAGGAAATATCAAAAAAAAAAAAAAAAAGAAAAGAAAATGAACAAGAAACAGAAAAGAACATTGACCATAGAAAACTACTCTGGTGACAAGGAAGAAAAAAACAACTTAGATGAGGACAAAATGTCCACAGAACAAATCCCAAAAAGTGTTATAAATTGGTCTCAAGCCCAAAGAGGTTTCTTGGAAGTGATCATAAAAGACTTTAAAAGGCAAATGAAAGAGGTAAAAGAAAAAATGAGAAAAGAAATGAAAGGTATATAAGAGAGAATTAACAGCTTAGAAAGGTGTAAAGGGCTGAAACTCTGAAAAGGTAAGTTTAATCAGACAACTGAGCACTTAAGTCTAATTACATATTCGATATGACTCTATTAGCAGATGTTTTGGAAAAATGATCCTTCTTGCTATTGGTGCTGGCTCATTGTTTGGGGTTAAGACAATTGTAGAAAAGGATTAGTGAATGGGGTGACAGAAGCCAGAGACTCCCTTGGCGGCAGAACAAGGAGGAGAAAGGTAGAGATTCTGGACTCCAAAACTGAGAAGAGATCTTTGGCAAAACTCTTGGCAGTTTGCTTACTTCTTTAACTCCTCCCCCTAAAGACCAAGAACTTGTACTTATCCTGACTCTGGCTGATCCTGAGACCTCCAGGGAGCTAGTTTAGACTTAACGTTTCTTAAATTTCTACAAAATACAATTGGCCAAATGCAAAAAAAAAAAAAAATCCACTTAAGAAATCACCACCTTCAAAAGTAGAATTAACCAACTGGAAAAAGAGATACAAAAGCTAATTGAAGAAAATCATATATTAAAAACTAGAACAGGGCAAATAGAAGCCAATGACTCTATGAGACATGAAGAATCAGTCAAGTATACTAAAAAGAATGAAAAATGGAAGAAAATATAAAATACCTCATTAGAAAAATAGCCAACCTGGAAAATAGATCAAGAAGAGACAGTTTAAAAATTATTGATTTATCTGAAGGCCAAGTAAATTGATTTATTTGTACAGGGCCAAGTAATCTTACAACAAGGTGTTAACTCAGTGGAATTGAGATAATTATTCTCTAGTTTACATGTACTTAGTACTTAGTATAGTTCTACAAGTTGACACTTATTCTATAAGATTGACACCTATGATGATGTATTTCTAACAGAATATATAAGAGCTAAGAGATCTGGGAGGGAGATAGACTCAGAGACAAAGAGAGAAGACAAAGGATCCATATGCCTGACAGATTTCACCTTTCAAGGGGATATCTCAGTCCCAGCTGCATACAACTCTATTCTCCCTAATTGCAATCCCCTTTCCCCCGATTGCTTCTTGGATGATCATGTAATCTTTTTCTTCCATCAGATTACTTTTTGGCTAATTGATCATGTCAGAGTACTGAACTTCTAAAGACTTTCTGGGTGTAACCTTGGCTGCCATTATGCCCCACCTTGTTGTAAGATAACTTGTTTCAAGTACAATTGGCCCTCTACAAAGACCAAAAAAAAAAGAGCATAGATCAATTTTTTAATAGCTTTTTATTTACAAGACATATGCATGGGTAATTTTTAAGCATTGACCCTTGCAATACCTTCTATTCCAACTTTTCCCCTATGTTAAAGTATATGTTAAATGCCATATATGTATATATAGTTATACAGTTATCTTGCTGCACAAGAAAAATCAGATTTAGAAATAAGGTAAAAAAATAACCTGAGAAGGAAAACAAAAATGCAAGCAGACAAAAACAGAAGGAGTGGAAATGCTATGTTGTTGTCCATGCTCATTTCCCATAGTTCTTTCTCTGGGTGTAGCTGGTTCTCTTCATTATTGAACAATTGGAACTGATTTGGTTCATCTCATTGTTGAAGAGAGCCATGTCCATCAGAATTGATGGATCAAATCTTTAAGAGATATCAACAAAAATTGACCTGATGTTCTAGAAACAGGATGAAATACTCATTGAAAGAATCCATAGATCACCTTTGCAAAGAGATCCCACAAGGAAAACCCCAAGGAAAATTGTTATGAAATTCCAAAACTACAATCTCAAGGAAAAAATACTGCAAGCTGCCAGACAAATGTACAATCTATATATTGTTTTAAATCTACAAATACAGGCTCAAGAGAGGCATAGAAAGGTAAACATGGGGAAAATATATATTGTTTACATCTCTAAATGGGAAAATGATATCTGTAATTCTTGAGAACTGTATCTGTTACTGGGGAAGACAGAGAGGGTGCATCACATAGAGAGAAGGTGTGGTTTTGAATGGTTTGAATGTAACAATATCAAAGAAAAAATCATTAAGGGGTGGGGAAAAGTTTGTATTAAAAGAAAAAAAGGGCAAGTGTAATGGGACAAATTAGATCATTTGAAGAAGCCCAAAAGACCTATTAAAATAGAGGGAAAGAAGAGAGGCTATGAGCATTATCTAAAGCTTGATTTCATCAATTTTGCCTCAAAAGGGGAATAAATTAATTATTCAGTTGAGTATAGAAATTTATCTAAGCCTATAAAGAAATAGAAGGAGAAAGGGGAAAGAAAAGGAGCTGGACAGAAGGGAGAACAGAAACATCAGGAAAAATGGTTGGAGAAGGGGGAAAGGATGGTTGAAAATAAGGTAATGGTTATAGAATAGAGGGAAATACAGAGCTGTGAATGTGAATAGGATGAACTCTCCTATAAAATGGAAACAAATAGCACAATAGATTAAAAAACAGAATCCTGCAATATGTTGTTTACAAGAAACACATTTGAGACAAAGAGACATATGGAGAGTAAATGTAAAGGCTGCAATAGAATTTATTATGCTTCAGCTGAAGTAAAAAAAAAAAGCAGAATTAGAAAGTCTGATCTCAGATAAAGCAAAAATAAAAATAAATTAAATTAGTAATTAATATTAGAGTAATAACTAAAAGAGATAAAGAAATAAAATACATCTTGATAAAGGGTACCATAAACAATGAAGTAGTAATGATATTAAGTGTATACGCACCAAGTGGTAGAGTATACAAATTCTTACAGAATATATTAAGCCAGTTACAGGAAGAAATAGAAAAAAGTGAGAGTCTTCAACTTTCTTCTCTCAGAATCTCTCAGAATCATACAAATCTAACCACAAAATAAACAAGAAAGAAACTAGGGAGGTTAATAGGGTTCTAAAAACCTAGATATGATAGACCTCTGGAAAAAACTGAATAGAAACAGAAAAGAATACATCTTTTTCTTGATAGTACATGCCATCTACACAAAATTATTAGGGCACAAAAGCCTCACAATCAAATGCAGAAAGGCAGAATGGTAAATGCTTCCTTTTTATACCACAACACAATAAATTATATTCAATAAAGAGCCAAGGAAAAATAGACTAAAAACCAACTGCAAATTAAATACTCTAATTCTAAATAATGATTGAGTAAAACAGAAAAATCACAAAAACAATCTATAATTTCATCCAAGATACTAACAATAATGAGACAACATAACAAAACCTATAGTATGCAGACAAAGCAGTTCTTAAGGGAAATTCTATATTTCTAAATAGTTACATGAATAAAATAGAAAAAAGGAGATCGATGAATTAGTCAAGCAACTAAAAGAGCTAAGGAAAAAACCTTCATTTCAATACCAAATTAGAAATTCTGAAATTCAAAGGAAAGATTAATAAAATTTAAACTAAGAAAATGATTGAACTAATAAAGAAATGAAGAGTTGGTTCTATGAAAAAAATAAACCTTTGGGTAATTTGATTAGAAAAATAAAAGAAAAAAAAATCACCATCATCAAAAATGAAAAAGATGGACTTCCTACCGATGAAAAAGAAATTATTAAAGCAATAATTAGGCTATTTTCCCAACTATATGGCAGCAAATATTACAATCTAATGGAAATGGATGAATATTTACAAAAATAAAAATTTCCCAGATTAACAGAAGAAAAAGTAAATAACTCAAATAGTCTCATTTTAGAAAACCAAATTGAACAATCCATTAATGAACTCCTGAGAAAAAAATTTCTAGGGCCAGATAGATTAACAAATTAATTCTTCCAAACATTTAAAGAACAATTCATTCTAATACTATGTAAATTATTTGAAAAAAATAGTCTAAGAAGGAGTCTTGTCAAATTCCTTCTATGACACCACTATGGTACTGATACCTAAAGCAGGAAGAGCCAAAACAGAGAAAGAAAATTTCAGACCAATCTCCCAAATGAATATTGATGCAAAAAATTTAAATAAAATATTAGCAAACAGATTATACCAATTTATCAGCATGATAATACACTATGACCAAGTAAAATTTATACCAGGAATGCAGGGCTGATTCAGTATCAGGAAAATTATTAGCATAATTTATTATATCATTAACCAAATTAACAAAAAACGTATGATTATCTCAATAGATGCAAAAAAAGCATTTGATAAAACCCAATACCCATTTCTAGTAAAAAACACTAGAAAATATAGGAATAAATGGACTTTTCCTTAAAATAGTACCATCTATTTAAAACTATCAGCAAGCATCATATGTAATGGGGATAAACTGAAACTGTTCCCAGTAAGATCAGGAGTGAAACAAGGTTGCTCACTATCACCATTACTATTCAGTATTATATTAGAAATGTTACCTTTGGTAATAAAAGGAGAAAAATAAATTAAAGGAATTGGAGTAGGTAATGAGGAAACCAAATAAAATTAACTATGTTTCTAAACCCAGGTTATATTAAATAAGCTGAAATTGAGAGTTATTTAAATCTTAAAAAGGGGGAATCTGAATAAGTTGAAGGCATTAGAAATTTATACTTAAAATGCTACAAAAGCTTTTTAATACTAAAATGGATGACAAACATGTTTATATCTCCCTTTTAAAAGGGAGATGGGCATACATAGAATGGAATTTCAAAAATCTCCTTTAAAGCTTTTGACATAAGTCCAACTAATAAAATGATAGTACCAGAACAGATTTTTTTTTAAATTATAGTAATAGTTTTCCTCATATTGAACCAGCCTTGCATTCTTTGTATAATTTCTACATGGTCATACTGTATTATCATGCTGATAAATTGGTATAATCTGTTTGCTAATATTTTATTTAAATTTTTTGCATCAATATTCATTTGGGAGATTGGTCTATAATTTTCTTTCTCTGTTTTTGTCCTACCTAATTTAGATATCAGTATCATGTTTGTGACATAAAAGGAAATAGGTAGGAGTCTTTCATTCCCTATTTTTTCAAATAGTTCATACAGTATTGGAGTTAATCATTCTTGAAATGTTTGGTAGAATTCACATGAGATTCCACCTAGTCCTGGGGAGTTTTTCTTAGGGAGTTCATTAACAGATTGTTCTATTTTTTCTTCTAAAATGGGATTACTTAAGCAATTTATTTCCTCTTCTGTTAATCTGGGCAGTTTATATTTTTGTAGGTATTCCTCCATTTCACTTAGGTTATCAAATTTATTGGCATAAAGTTGGACAAATTAACTCCTAATTATTACTCTGATTTCCTCTTCATTGGTGGAAAGTTCTCCCTTTTCATTTTTGAGACTAACAATTTGATTTTCTTCTTTCCTTTTCTAATCAAATTAACTAAAGGTTTATCTATTTTGTTATTTTTTCATAAACCAACTCTTGCTTTTATTTTTTAATTCAATAGTTTTTTTTTTACTTTCAATTTTATTAATCTCTCTTTTTAGTTTTAGAATTTCAAGTTTGGTATTTGATTTGGACATTTTAAATTTGTTCTTTTTCTAGCTATTTTAGTTGCAAGCCCAATTCATTGATCTTCTCTTTCTCTATTTTATGCAAATAAGCCTCTAGAAATATAAAATTTTCCCTTATTACCACTTTCGCTGCATCCCACAAATTTTGCTATGTTGTCTCATTATTGTCATTCTCTTGCATGAAATTATTGATTATTTCTATGCTTTACTGGTTCACCTATTCATTCTTTAGGATGAGATAATTTAGTTTCCAATTATTTTTTGGTCTATTTTCCCCTGGCCTTTTATTGAATGTAATTTTTATTGCACCATGATTTTTAAGAAATGCATTTACTATTTCTGTCTTTCTGCATTTGATTTTGAGATCTTTATGTCCTAATATATGGTCAATTTTTGTATAGGTTCCATGAACTACCAAGAAGAAAATGTATTCATTTCTGTCTCCATTCAATTTTCTCCAAAGATTTATCATCCCTAACTTCTATAGTATTCTATTTACTTCTTTAACGTCTTTTTAATTTATTTTGTGGTTTGATTTATTTAGTTCTGAGAGAGCAATGTTGAGATCTCCCACTATTATAGTTTTGCTGTCTATTTCTTCTTGCAACTCTCTTAACTTCTCCTTTAGGAATTTAAATGTTATACAACTTGATGCATATATGATTGATATTGCTTCATTATCGATGGTACCCTTTAGCAAGATATAGTTTCCTCATCTCTTTTAATTAGAACAATTTTTGCTTTAGCTTGATCTGAGATCAAGATGGCTACCCCTGCTTTTTTTTTTACTTCACCTGAAGCATAATAGATTCTGCTCCAGCCTTTCACCTTTAGTCTATATGTATCGCTCTGCTTTAAATGTGTTTCTTATAAACAACATATTGTAAGATTCTGGCTTTTAATCCAGACTGCTATCTGCTAATATTTTATGGAAGAGTTCACCTCATTCACATTATGGTTAAAATTACTAATTCTGCTTTTCCTGCCATTTTATTAATCCTAAAATATAGTTTTCTCTTTCCTTTTTTCCTTTCCCTCCTCCCCAGTATTTTACTTATGAGCACTATTTGCCTCAACCAGTCGTCCCCCTGTAGCAACCTTTCCCCTTTCTTATTACTTTCCCCTGCTATTTCTGTTTTTTTCCTTCTATTTAGCCTACCCCTTCACTTTTCCCCTTTCCCCTCCCACTTTTCTATAAAGTGAGAGAAGTTTCTTGGTGAAATAAAATATGTCTAATTTTCTTTGAGACAAATCTGATGAGAGTAAGATTCACATAATATTCATCACCCTCCCCTCTTTCCCTCAATTATAATAGGTTTTCTTTGCCTCTTCCTGAGATATGATTTCCCTCATTTTACCTCCATTTTCCCCTTTTTTCTCCTACAATCCCTTTTCCACCTCTAGTTTCTTTTTCATATTATAACAGTGAAATCAGATTATACATTCACTTTCTATGTATACCCATAACAGAAAGACAGTTCTTGAGTTCTTTTCTTTTTGCCTTTTTATGTTTCTCTTGAGTTCTATATTTGGAGATCAAATGATTTGTTTAGCTTTGGTCTTTTCATCAGAAATAAATGAAATTCACCTGCTTCATTAAATATCCATTTTCTTCTCTGAAAGAAAATGCTCAGTTTAGCAGGGTAACTTATTCTTGCCTGCATACCAAGTTCCTTTGCTTTTCAGAATATCAGATTCCAGTCCCTTTAATCCTTTAAAGTGGAAGCTGCCAGGTCCTGGTTAATCCTTATTGTGGCTCCTCAGTATTTGAATTGTTTCTTTCAGGCTGCTTGAAATATTTTTTCTTGGTCTGATAGTTGTGAAATTTCCTTGGAATTTTAATTTTGGGGTCTTTCAGGGGGTGTTTGGTGAATTCTTTCAATGGATATTTTATCTTTTGATTTATCATATTCAGGCAGTTTTCTTTGATGATTTCCTGAAAAATAGTGTCTAGGCTCTTTTTTTCATCAAGGTTTTCAGGGAGCCCAATAATCCTTAGATTGTCTCTTTTATATCTATTTTCCAGTTCAGTGGTTTTCCCAATTAGGTGTTTTACATGTTTTTCTATTTTTTCATTTTTGGGGGTTTTGCTTGACTGATTCTTGTCGTCTCATTGAGTCATTCATTTCCATTTGCTCAGTTCTGAATGTTAGTGAATTATTTTCTTCATTTACTTTTTTACTTCTTTTGTATTTGTCCAATTGAATTTTTAAATGAGTTGTTTAGTTCTATGGAATTTTTTACATTTCATAAATTCTGTTTTTAAGGAGTCATTTTCTTTTTCTATTTCACAAATTCTGTTTTTCTGGGAGTTGCTTTCTTTTTCCATTTTATCAAACCTATTTTTAATGAGTTACATGCCTTTTCCAAACCCTCTTGCAAAGTTTTCATTTCTTCTTGCCATTTTTCTTCTAGCTCTCTTTTAAGATCCTTTGTAATTTCTTCCAGGAGAGCCTTGTGTGATGGGGATCATGTTATATTTCTTTCTGGGGCTTCAACGTTTTTATGGTTAAAAAAAAAAAAGAACAGATTTCTTTTTTTTTAACCATAAAAACTATCTATTGTTAAAGTTCTCTTTGCTTTTTCACTCATTTTTTTATGTTAATGTTGTATTGGTCAATCTGCCTTCTAGGGGAAGGGGTGGGGGGAAGGAGGAGAAAAGTTGGAACAAAAGGATTTGCAGCTGTCAATGCTGAAAAATTACTTATGCATATATCTTGTAAATAAAAAGCTATAATAATTTTTAAAAACATAAAAAAAATTTTAAAAGTTAATGTTTGCTTTTAGAGCAGGGGAGGTTTTTCAAGCTTCCTTTACAAGCAGCAGTGGCTTTCTCTACAACCGGTTGTGGCTGTGTTGAGCCTATGCTGACTCACTCCCTGTATAGGGTGGGCATGGTCAGGTTCTGTGAGATTCTGGCATTTGAGGATTCACTATTTATTTTTTTTTGTTTGTGTTGGATGTTTTCTAACTTCTTTGCTGATCTACTGGCTTACTACCAGGGCAGAGTGGCCAACACTATTGTAGAGTCCTCCCTGTAGATTCTCCTCCTAGTGGAATCTGCACCACTCCACAGAGTCCGCACAGCCCTTGATCATGCTGTCTGCATTGACATTTGTGCTCAGCCTTCTTGTCCTTAGCCCATCTCCCTCCGTTTATGATTGAAACAGACCTTTTCTGGAAATCTTTGAAATTTTTTTCTGCTGGTAATTTGTTGCACTCCCAATATTCGTGGATTCTACTAGTCCAGAACTAATTCAGAGGCCAAATTTGCTCATTAGTCTGAAGGTTGTAAGAGGTCAGAAAGAAACATGTGCCCTCCCCATCATCTTGGCAGATTTTGAATTTCTTAAGAGCAGAGATTGTCTTTTGCTTCTTTTTTTATTCTCACACTTAGCTTAGTACCTGGTTCATAGTAGGTGCTTAATAAATGCTTATTGACTGACTAACAGCAGTTAGCATGGTGCCTGACAATGGTATCCAGAATAACTCTAAGACAGAAATTACATATGTTCCCTGAGAAGCTTTCCTACATTTTCATAGCTTTATGCATAAAAAATTTACATGACTGAGCCTTTTATTATAGGTAAGCCTAACAGAAAATATGTTTTCCTTTCAAAAACTTCATTCAGGCCATGCTTACCAACCATGTGTGTCCCCCAAAATCTGTCCTGGTCCTTCTTTACTGTTCCCTCTATACTAGCTAGTTCACTTTGTTATCTTATCACTTACCATGGATTCAATGAAAGTCTCAATATAGATGAGTCAAATAATTTTTTTATCCAAATCTCTCTTCTGGATTTATTGGTCATCTGAAATTGAATGTCCCATAAACATTTTAAATCCGGCATTTCCAAAATTTATCTAATTATCTTTCCCCCCCCAAAAAAACAACTGTACTCTCTTCTTAAGTTCCCTAATACTTTTGAGGACACAGCCATTCTCTATGTCACGTAGGCTCACAATCTAGAAGAACTTGACTTCTCCCTCTGTCATTTACCATACCATCCTCTTGATTCCATTTTTCTAATATCTCTCCAATGTATTTCCCTTTTTCTCCTCTGAAATTGCTATCTACTACTCTGATTATCAGCCCTTCATGTATAGACTACTAAAATAGCCTGCTGTTTGGTCTCCCTGCCTCATGATCAATATGATTTTCCTAAAAGCATGTCTTTAACTAGGTCAGTTCAATAAAATGTTTCAAATATAAAATCTTCTGTTTGTTCACAACCTAACCCTTTTCTGTCTTTCCAATCTTCCTAAACTTTTCTCCCCTCTATATAATCTGAAATCTAATGTCATTGGCCTTGCTGTTATTTGAAGATATAGATGTCTCCCCAAATCCTGACTTAATTCATTTTCATTGTCTGCTCCCACCAATACCTACCTAGAATTTTTCCCTCTTCATCTCCATTGTCTAACTTCCCTCAAAATTCTGTTCAATCCTGTATTTTGTAGTTTTCCCTCGCCCAGGTCTCTTGAATATTAATGCTTTCCCAATTACCTCCAAGTTAATCCATGTAAATATTGTTGGTACGTAAATTTTTGTATATTGTCTCTCCTGTGAAGATAAGAACTAGGTTTTTGTTAACCTCTCTTTGTATCCCCAGCACTTGGTACATATAATAGACGCTATTAAATTCTTCTTGACTGACTAAAAATTATTAATCACATATAGTTTCCATTATTATTTCCAAAGCTTCTCTTCTTTTAACTTAGTATGTGTCAGGGTGGGTTTATTTTGATTATTTAAAACTTCCTTATGGATTACTAAAAAATATTGATTATTCTCCTTATTCCTTCCAAAAACCAATGAAGACAACTTACTTAGCTTGACCATTTAGCCATCAACAATTATTTGCTATTTTAGTGATTCTCTCAGACATTCTTATGGTTTAAATATAAATTTATAAAATCATAGATTTAAAACTTGAAGGGATGAATGATCTTTTAATCTACATTTTTCATTTAAAAAATGAGGAAACAGATCCAGAAGGTCACCAAATAATAAGTAGCATAGTTGTTATCTGAACTCAGATCATCTCTGTCAAGCATTAACAATTTGGAATAGGAAGCCAGAAGTCAGAAAATAATGGAAAATTTCCTTGGGCCCCACTTGTAGAACAAGCTGAATTAACTTGTGGGAAAAAATTATGTAAAGACTGAATTAGTTTTATCAACTTGGTAATTAACCTCAAGGCAGCATTTAAATCATTGTTGATTTAAATGTAAACTCAAATCTATTATGCATTGCAATTAAACATTTTCAGTAAGTATAATTCAGAATTATAAAGTTTCATTTTTTTTCCTTTTAAAAAAAATCAAATCTCACATATTCAAGATAGTAAAAGAGATCTGGAAACTATTGATGCCAAAACACTCATCTCCTTAATCATTTAAAGTCATTAGCTCCCCTGAGTTACTGCCCAACTTCTTATTTGATAGTAGAAAGAGAGAAAAGAGAGGGCTCAATTTTCCTTGCTTTTGGTCCAAAACTACTTTGTTACTTGGTACAGTTAAAATTGTCAAAAACAGCTTACATGTTTGTAGAAAAGCATTTCTCTTCAGTTTATAGGGACATAGTTCTATGGGAGAAAAAAAGCAGAACTTTTATAAGAGGGCATTCAAGGTTCAAAGTACATTATAAATGGTGTGCTGTCATTTTCAGAACCAACAAAAAGAGACAAGATGCTACAATAATGTTAAAACATTACAGCTAATTTAATGATGTTAATTTTATCAAAAATAGTAGAATTCCTTTATGACCCTTGTATTGGAGACAACATTGTTCAGATTAACGATGTTGGGCTATTTCCATATGTACTTTTATGAATGCATAACTCATGCAAAAGTCATTGTCTTTGGAACTCTCCTAGGACTCCACTCAATTAGACTCATCCACTCCTAGAGACATCTTGAGGATCTATGGTATGGTACTAGACCTGGTTCTTTCACCCATTGAACTGGGATAGTTCCTTCCACTGGGAGATTTTGTACTAATTCTCCTGCACTAAAATTCAATGTCCCTGTAAACTGCTACTTGGAGTGAGTTTCACAGTCACTCACCCTCATATTTCACTATGTCCTACTATTTTAAAAAAATCCTTTCCTTCCCATCTATAAGTAACTAGTTTGCCTGAATTTTTTTTAATTTTTAACCTTTTTGGTGTGTTTTCTTTGTAAGCACAACCTGAATCAGAAGGAGGAAATGGCCTATGTCATACTGAAAAGTTATAAATGTCATACATAAATAACCCCCCAAAAATAGATCAATAGAGACAGCAGGGGTGTAAAGAAGGATCAGAATGCATGGTTTTGAATCTGTGCTCTATGTCTTACTCTTTTTTGTGACCTTGAACAAGTCACTTTTTTCTGGGTCTCAATTTTCTCATCTGTAAAAGGGGAGGGGTAGGACTATATGATTCATTGGTTCCTTTTCACTTTAATCCTATAATTCTATGTTATTTCTCTGTTCCTATGTCATTATTCTGTTCCTAATGCTAGTAGATGGTAGGAAACACAGGATTCATTTCTCAAGCAAAGACTATGTATAAAATTTGTCCATTTAGATATAGCTGGTAGAGTAAGGGATAGAACACTAGACTTGGAGTGGGGAAGTTTTAAGGTCAAATTTGACCAGTACAGGAAATGAAGTCATCTGAATGCTAATTTAATAATTATTCCCCTTTAAAATTTAATAGCAGAATGTATTTATAGTAGCAACTAGCTTTGTAAATAAAGAGCTGGGTCTAAAGTCAGGAAGACCTGAATTCAAATCCAGTATTAGATATAGAAGCTATGTGATGCTGAGCAAATCACTTAATCTCTGATTTCCTCAGTTTCCTTATTTGTAAAATGGGGATAGATAATAATAGCATCTGGCTCTCAGACATGAAAACATCAAATGAAATAATAATTTTAAAGTACTTAGCATAGTGTCTGGATTATATTAGTGCTATATAAAGGCAAACTGTCATCATTATTTCTGCAAATAGTGTTTCACATGAGCAAATTGCAACCAACTTTTCTTTTAAAAATCATGGTGGGCATCTAAGTGGCAGAGTGAATAGAACTGATCCTATCAGTTCTGAGTTCAAATGTAGTCTCAAAAACAAAAGAAAGAAAGAAAGAAAAGAAAAGCCATGGTGGCACATTTTTGAATGCAACCATTCTGGAAAATTAATAAAAGGACATGGACAAGTTTCACAGAAGGGGAATTAATGTGTGAGTTGCAGCTGCATCCTTGGAAGGAACTTCCACATCAATGATATCATAGATTCCTTTTAGTAATGAGAGTTTTGCTTTGTTTGGTTTAGTTTGGTGTTTTTTTCCCTGTAAATACTTCAGGGAGGAGATATTAGATAATGGAATGAAGGCTTTCCTCTGATACTGTCAATGTTTTACACATAGTCATACCATACTCAGAGTGCCTCTTTGTTATATCTCTCTCACACTAAATGTTTATTCTTGTTATACACTTCTTTGGTAATGACTTGTAGCTATTTCTTTTTGATGCCTTCTTTTGGTGATGTCTTGTATCCCTTCTTTTGGTGTAGTATCTGTTGTATTTGTATGTCACCTATAGACACACAAGGTCCTGTGGTTTAATAGAAAGAGAGTTCATTTAAGAATTAGGTAGATCCATATTTAAGTTTTGCTTCTAATATATTAACATATTCTGTTTGTGTGATTCTGGATAAGTGACTTAAGTTCTCATCGTAGAACATGTTTTGTTCTACATCACTAAAAGAAATTTCCTCATTGGGATCTACTCACATCAATTAAATTGTAGGTCTAGAGAAAAAACAATAACCTTATATACCTAATAGGAATACATTAGAAAGAGACCACATAGATAGAATGAATTGTGTGAGGGATGTATAACACCCAATACTGAGCATAATAGTCAAGATATAATCTAAGGACAGAATATAAAAGAAATCTAATCTCTAGTCATGGACATGATTCCATACTGGATTTCTCTGCTTCCCTATCACCCTCTTAACTTACATAGAGCTTATAGTACAGCCAACTCTCAGATCTTTGTCAGGTATTATTGAACCATGATTTTGCTATTTTTATTTATAAAACTGATATTTGGAAGCCAAGTACTTCATGAATATCCCTATTGAAGGAGAGGGAATGAGAGAGAGAGAGAGAGAGAGAGAGAGAGAGAGAGAGAGAGAGAGAGAGGAGAAGAAGAAGAAGAAGAAGAAGAAGAAGAAGAAGAAGAAGAAGAAGAAGAAGAAGAAGAAGAAGAAGAAGAAGAAGAAGAAGAAGAAGAGAGGGAGGGAGGGGGGAAGAGGGAGAGAAAGGGAGAGGGGAAGGAAGAGGGGGAGGGGAAGAGGGAGAAGGAGGGAAAGGGGGAGAGGGAGAGGAAGGAAGGAAGGGAGGGAGGAAGGAAAAAAGAAAGGAAGGAAGGAAGGAAGGAAGGAAGGAAGGAAGGAAGGAAGGAAGGAAGGAAGGAAGGAAAGAAGGAAGGAAGCCTTCCCTCTGAAATAAGTATGACAAATAAATACCCATTTTATAGATGAAGAAACAGAAGCTCAGTGGGGTTAAGTGACTTCCCTGTGGCCATACAGCTAGTAAGTATTCCTGGTTAGGAGTATCTCAGAAAGGCCCACATCCATTTCAGAAACATTAAATGTTATTTCTTTTGTAAAGACTCCAACAAAATCATGAGGGAGAGGATGATGAGAAGATTGTGAAAAGAGATTATTGTGTTAGGACACAGGGGATCTCAGATATCCTTCAAACACTCTACCTAGAGCTTAAAGACGCACCACTCTTAGAGACAGAAAGAATAAGCTCTAGACACCTCCATCCAATTTAGAAATTTACAGAGGGACCACCAGAGTCCTGCAAAAGGAGACTGGGATAGAGAAGCTGATACAGATTGCCAGTGAAGTACAAAAAGCATAACTTAGGTGGTCTCTAATCCTTTGGAGGATATTGTAGTATTTTTTGCCTTGGTTCAGCAACACTTAAGCCCAATTCAAGTACTTCCTGAATCTTGTAGTTTCTGGAAGAGCAACTTTGGTGTATTTAGGGAGTAAAGTGGTGTCCAACACAGCACTTTTCAACTTGTGCCAATCAAAGTATGTGCTCTAACAAATAATACATATAATGAATACAGAGAAGCATAGAAAGAGTCATGTGAACTGCTGCAATGAGGTAAGTAGAACAAAGAAAATGCATTATACAGTAACTACAACAATGTAAATGGAAAGAACAACCATTTGCCAAAAAATCAAAAGTATATGCAATATTTATAAAGATAGAATAAGATTTGAATGAAAATATATGAGGGGATACCCCCATCTCACCTTTCTGGAGGTCCACAGAGTTTATAGATTACACAGTTTTTGTACTTTTTTGATATGTAGATCAGTTGGTCTGATTTTTCCCCTTTTTGAAAAGACTATTATATGGGGAGAAAAGGATGGGATACTTGAGGTAGCTATGATAATTTTAGAAACAGAAAATATCAGTAAAAACTTATTTTAAAAATGTTATTTGAGACTAAGTAATTTAATTGTAATGATTTTGTGTTAAAAATTAAATAATAGAGTCAAAAGATAGTTTCTTTTAGTGGAAATTATGAGATATAATATCAATACTTGAATATACCTCCAAAGCAGTTCTGAGGGAAAAATTATATCTCTAAATATTTTCCAACACAAATAATAATAAAAATAAATGAATTCAAAATACAAGAAATTGTTAAAACCCCAAATAAAATTTCTGAAAAAACATCAAAGGAGAGATTGATAAAAGAAAAAGTAAAAAATGATAAAACTATAATCTCTATTTAAAAAAACAAAACAAAATAAGTAAACCATATTGAAAAAAGAGGAACAACAAATTACCAGGATTGAACATGGAAAGAAGAAATCATAAGTAAAGAAAAAGAAATAAAGGAAATCATTTTTAAAAACTATTTTGTCCAGTAATAGGCCAACAAAGTCAATAATTTAGATGAAAGGAATGGATGTCTATAAATTATAAAATACTCAAATCAACAGAAAACAAAATTTTATTTGAATACACAGGAAAAGAAATTAAATAAAATACAAATAAATTCTCAAGAGAAATAGGAGGGATTATATACATGTGTGATTCTATCGAAATTCTAAGAGCATTTAATTCTAATATCATATAAACTGTTACAAAAATAAAAAAGGATACTGCCAAATCCTTTCTATGATATCAAAATGATAATGCATCAAAATCAGAGACAGGCGAACTACAGATCAATAGAGTACTATATACCAATATTCATAATAGTTAGCAACAGATACAAATTAAATTAAATACTAATGATGCTATAAGATATTCAAAAGATTGCATGCTATGACCAAGTTTTTTTTATACCAGAAAAGCTGTTGTTTCAATATTATGAAAAGCATAAACATAATAAACCATATTAAAGTAATGAATGGCTACTTAAGAAGAAAAAAAAGGAAAAGAGGAATTAAAGAATCACAGAAGCATTTTTTAAAAACAGAAAAGAACAAAAGGAAGTTGAGATGGAAAAAAATATAACAACTTTGAAAATAAAATATTGAACTTAATTACTTTTAATTAAGTAAAATGTAATAGATATTTTAATAATAAGTCTGTACTTTTACCATTTATTTTAGCTACATATGTATCTTAAATCCTTTTTGGAAACATGTTATATAATGAAGAATTTTTAAAAATTCTTTGTGATATTGTTTTTCTTGGGATTGGATCAGTGGGTAGAAGAAAAATGTGAGAAGAAATCATAAGCCCACCAACACTTATTGATTTGGTATTGATTTTCTTTGCCTAAAAGTCTCTTCTCACACATAAAAATTAGCCAAAATACCATTTCTTTTATTAAAATATTTTTCTTGTACTCATAATATTTTGTATATAGACCTGCTATATTTTAAAACTATAATTTGGAGAGGGGGGGAAATAAAGTAAAAAGTAAATGGCAGAGAACAAAAGAAAACTTACAAGGAAGCAAAGATGTACAGCTTTGGATACAATAACGTCTATTATTATATATGCTTTCTTGAAATAGAAATTCATTATTACATATTTGGAATCCTCCCTTATGTTGTACACATTTTTTCTTTTTTTCCTTTTTATTTTTCTATTTTGTGTTTAAATTCTAAAAGAAAAACAGTGTCCATTGAATAGACTCCTTGCTCTGATGGAGGATATAGAACTCTGATATATAGAAAATATTGATTGAAAGGAACCTATTAATCAACAACAAACATTTATTAAGTGCTTATTATATTCTAGCCTGGAACTACACAGATATAAATATTAAAACGAGACTTTATCTACCCTCAAGGAGCTTACAATCGAAGGAGAGTTTTATTATGATTATATTGTAGAAAACTTTACTTAGGAAGATTTTTCTGAAAGCAAACAAAAAAAGTAATTTGTAGGAACTGTTAAAAAAAAAAAAAGATGGCATTTACTCTTTAGAAACTAAGCCTGGAAACTTTAGAGGTGCTTCTATCTATTTGCAAGAAACTTGAATGAGAAGGTTGCGGGCACGAGGGCTAGAGAAGTAAATAAGGGATCTCTTGCACTGAGTCTAAAACCAAGCACGGGAAAAGCCACAAGAAAAGCCCTGTATGGATCCATATGGTATATGAGGCTTCTTCTCCATGACATTTTTATGAAGGTTATGTATATGTCCTGTTCACTTTCATTCTTCTGCTGCTAATTGCTGTCTATTGGAGCCCATGCTACTGTGTACAGAGATCACATGCTTTCCTTTGACACTGCCACAGCAATGAATGCACAGACTTGTTCTGCTGTCCACAGATAAGAACCTGCTGCTGCTGCTGCTGCTGCTGCTGCTGCTGCTGCTGCTGCTGCTGTTGCTGCTGTTGCTGAGGCTGCTGCTTGACCACAACAGCTGGAAATATTCTGCTTTTAAAAGCTTATCTTGTTGATACACAAGTTGAGCTATTACACAGTGGAACAAGCAAATAGAGCAAAGGGACTCCCTGAGGGCAGCTCGTGGCAGCCGCAAAGCCTCCCATGCACTTTTAGATGATGGGTGTCTCATTTGGGCAATTGATAGTGATGTTTAACATAGAATGCTTCCTGTGAAAAGAACATGCTGATGAAGCCAGCCACAGGATCAAGAGAAACATAGACAACAGATCCAGAGTTCATAATTCACTGCATATTCTGTCACAGTCTAGCATTTTTCACTCCTCTTCCCTCCCCTCCCTTTCCAAATTTCAACACATTTCATTTTCCAAAGAATTAATTTTGGAAGAGAAAGAGGATGTGAAAGAGCAGTGTCTACTTTGGAAGAATAAACACAACAAGAAGATATTTGTCTCATTTTCACCTTCAGGACCAAAAAGATCCTAGTAATTTTTCCTCTCAGACATGAAATTAAAAAATACATACCAATTCCAACTCCTTTTGGTTCTTTTGGAATGAACAAACAGCCACTGTCTGGGAAAGAGGCGCATCTCTACATTTCAGGGAGATTAGTTGTACAGCCACAGGGTTAGAATCTAGCATAGGGATGAGTAACATAGTATAATGGGAAAAGGACAGGAGTGAGAGAATCTGTGTTACAGTCATAGTTCTACTAAATACTCCTGCTGTAACTATGGGGAAATCATCTAACATTCTTGGACCTGTTTCTCTTCTATAGAAGGAGGGAACTGGATAGTCTTATCATCCTATTTCTCAAGGAGCCATCAAAAAAGAATCATTTTAGGGGTAAGCCTATGTATTGCCCTAGGCAAGAAGAAAGACAGTGATTCTTCATTCTTCTCATACTTATCACAAGAAGATTGTGTTCCATAATCAGATGTTGACAAGATGGTGAGATAGCAAAAAAGTTTCATCTTTTTTTGGTAATTTTTTTTTAAATAATTATAACTTTTTATTGGCAGAACCCATGCCTGGGTAATTTTTTACATTATCCCTTGCACTCACTTCTGTTCTGACTTTTCCCCTCCCTCCCTTTACCCCTTCCCCCAGATGGCAAGCAGTCCTATACATGTTAAATATGTCACAGTATTTCCTCGATACAATATATGTATGCAGAACTGAACAGTTCTCTTGTCGTACAGGAAGAGCCGGATTCAGAAGGTAAAAATAACCCAGGAAGAAAAACAAAAATACAAACAGTTTACATTCATTTCCCAGTGATCTTTCTTTGGGTGTAGCTGCTTCTGTCCCTCACTGATCAATTGAAACTGAGTTAGATCTTCTCTTTGTCGAAGAAATCCACTTCCATCAGAATGCATCCTCATAATAAAATGAGCAGGACCAGGAGATCATTATATACTTCAACAACAATACTATATGATGATCAATTCTGATGGACATGGCCATCTCCAACAATGAGATGAACCAAATCAGTTCCAATAGAGCAGTAATGAATTGAACCAGCTACACCCAGTGAAAGAACTCTGGGAGATGACTATGAACCATTACATAGAATTCCCAATCCCCTATATTTTTGTTCGCGTGCATTTTTAATTTCCTTCATAGGCTAATAGTACACTATTTCAAAGTCCGATTCTTTTTGTACAGCAAAATAACTGTTTGGACAAGTATACTTATATTGTATTTAATTTATACTTTAACATATTTAACATGTATTGACCAATCTGCCATCTGGGGAGGGGATGGGGGGAAGGAGGGAAAAAATTGGAACAAAAGGTTTGGCAATTGTTAATGCCGTAAAATTACCCATGCATATCATTTGTAAATAAAAAGCTATAATAATAATAATAATAAACAATATCGTTGTTGAAGTATATAATGATCTCCTGGTTCTGCTCATTTCACTTAGCATCAGTTCATTAAGTCTCTCCAAGCCTCTCTGTATTCATCCTGCTGGTCATTTCTTACAGAACAATAACATTCCATAACATTCATATACCACTTTTTTACCCAATAATTCTCCAATTGAAGGGCATCAATTCATTTTCTATTTTCTAGCCACTACAAACAGGGCTACCACAAACATTTTGGCACATACAGGTCCCTTTCCCTTCTTTAGTATCTCCTTGGAGTTTAAGCCTAGTAGTAGCACTGCTGGGTCAAAGGGTATGCACAGTTTGATAACTTTTGGGACATAATTCCAGATTTCTCTCCAGAATGGTTGGATTCATTTACAACTCCACCAACAATGCATCAGTGTCCCAGTTTTCCCACACCCCTTCCAACATTCATCATTATTTTTTCCTGTCATCTTAGCCAATCTGACAGATGTGTAGTGGTATCTCAGAGTTGTTTAATTTACATTTCTCTGATCAATAGTGATTTGGAACACTCTTTTATATGAGTGGAAATAATTTCAATTTCATCATCTGAAAATTGTCTGTCCATATCCTTTGACCATTTATCAATTGGAGAATGGTTTGATTTCTTATAAATTAGAATCAATTCTCTATATATTTTGGAAATGAGACCTTTATCAAAACCTTTAACTGTGAAAATGTTTTTGCAGTTTGTTACTTCCCTTCTAATCTTGTTTGCATTGATTTTGTTTGTACAAAGGCTTTTTAATTTGATATAATCAAATTTTCTATTTAGTGATCAATAATGATCTCTAGTTCTTCTTTGGTCATAAATTCCTTCTTCCTCCACAAGTCTGAGAGGTAAACTATCCTATGTTCCTCTAATTTATTTATTGTTTTTTATGCCTAAATCATGGACCCATTTTGATCTTATCTTGGTGTACAGTGTTAAGTGTGGGTCCAATGCCTAGTTTCTGCCATACTAATTTCCAGTTTTCCCCAGCAGTTTTTGTCAAATAATGAATTCTTATCCCAAAAGTTGGGATCTTTGGGTTTGTCAAACAGTAGATTGCTATAGTTATTGACTATTTTGTCCTGTGAACCTAACCTATTCCACTGATCAACTAATCTATTTCTTAGCCAATACCAAATGGTTTTGATGACTGCTGCTTTGTAATATAGTTTTAGATCAGGTACAGCTAGGCCACATTCATTTGATTTTTTTTCATTAATTCCCTTGAAATTCTCAACCTTTTGTTCTTCCATATGAATTTTGTTGTTATGTTTTCTAGATCATTAAAATAGTTTCTTGGGAGCCTGATTGGTATAGCACTAAATAAATAGATTAGTTTAGGGAGTATTATCATCTTTATTATATTTGCTCAGCCTATCCGAGAGCATTTAATATTTTTCCAATTATTTAAATCTAACTTTATTTGTGTGGAAAGTGTTTTGTAATTTTGCTCATAAAATTCCTGACTTTCCTTTGGTAGATAGAGTCCCAAATATTTTGTGCTATTGATGGTTATTTTGAATGGAATTTCTCTTTGTATCTCTTGCTGTTGGATTTTATTGGTGATGTATAAAAATGCTGAGGATCTATGTGTATTTATTTTGTATACTGCAACTTTACTAAAGTTGTGAATTATTTCTAACAGCTTTTCAATAGAATTTCTGGGGTTCTCAAAGTATACCATCATATCATCTGCAAAGAGTGATAGTTTGGTTTCCTCATTACCTACTCTAATTCCTTTAATCTCTTTCTTGACTCTTATTGCCAAGGCTAGCTTTTCTAATACAATATTATATAATAATGGTGATAGTGGGCAACCTTGTTTCACTCCTGATCTTGTTGGAAAGATTCCAGTTTTTCTCCATTGCATATGATGCTTACTGACGGTTTTAAATATATGCTCCTGACTATTTTAAAGAAAAGTCCATTTATTCCTGTCCTCTGAAGTGTTTTTATTAGAAATGGATATTGGATTTTATCAAATGCTTTTTCTGCATCTATTGATATGATCATATGGTTTTTGTTAATTTGGTTATTGATATAGTCAATTATGCTAATAGTTTTCCTAATATTGAACCAGTCCTGCATTCCTGGTATAAAACCTACTTGGTCATAGTGTATTATCCTGGGGATGATTTTCTGTAATCTTTTTGCTAATATTTTATTTAAGATTTTAACATCAATATTCATGAAGGAGATGGGTCTATAATTTTCTTTCTCTGTTTTCAACCTACCTGGTTTAGGTATCAGTTTTATTTGGGGGGGTAATTTATTTATTTTTTAAAAAATAATTTTAATTTCCCCCATTAAAGTTAAAGAAGTTTTTTACATTTGTTTTTAAAATTTAGAATTCCAGGTTTTCTCACTTATCCCCATGCCCAGCCCCCATTAAGAAAGCTGTGCACCTACTGCTGTGGCAATATCAAAGAGAACCATATGGTCTCTGTACACAGTAGCACAGGCTTGAAGACATGTGAAGTTATGCAAAAAATATTTCATAAAATTCACGTTGTGAAATAAAATATAGATCTCCCATCCCCTGAAAAAAAGTCCTCAAGAAAAATAAAGAAAAAAAAAAGACAAAAGAGTGAGTGAGAGTATCCTTCAATCTACATTCAAACATATTCAGTTCTTTCTCTGGATATAGATAGGATTTCTCAACAAAACTCCTTCAGAATAGTTGTGGATCATTGTATTGCTGAGGATAGCAAAATCCATTCACAGCTGATCATCCCACAACATTGCTATTACTTTGTACACTTTGCTTGAGATCATGAAGGACTTTCCAGGTTTTTCTGAGAGCATCCTGCTTGTCATTTTCCCCCCAAAATAATAATATTCTATCATAACTACATACCACAATTTATTCAGCTATTCTCCAGTTGATGGGCATCCCCTCAGTTTCCTTTTTTTTTTTTTTTTGCTCTGAAAAGAGAACTACTATAAATATTTTTGGATATATAAGTCCCAAAAATGACTTTTTCATCAGCATCTCTTTTCACTTTTGGTAACTTCAAAGTTGAAAGTTTTCTCTATTCTAGTAACTTAATCCTGTTTTTTGTCAGAAGTTCATTCTTCAGTTCATTGATGAATCTATGAAGTTTTCAGTATTCACTTGGATATTTGCTACTATATAGACCAGCATTTCTCAAACTAATTTGGCAACAAAATTTTTGTACTTGAAATGGATTTGCAGTCATACAATTCTCATGCAGAATTCCCTGGAGAGGCCACTAAGGGAGTTAGTGCAGTAGCTAGACCCAGATTTCCAACACAAGGAATCAAGATTTGTAAAAGTAAAATAGGAAACTTAAGTTAAGCCTATACTATCTCTCTTCTTTTGTTTCTTAGATTTTTCAGATAGGATGATGTAAAGGGCTGAAACTCTGAGTTGATACACTGAGGTCAGACAATCGAGCACTTAAGGAGTAATTGCCAATTGGACAATATTCTATTAGCATATGCTTGGAAAATGGTTCAGTCTTTTGGTGTATACAGAGAATTGTGGGAAGGATTAGGGGGTGGAGTAATATAAGCCAGAGTCACTTTGGCGGTAGATGAAGAGAAGGAAGGTCATGGAGATCCTGTATCCATTCCCTTCACTTCTACCCCTAAAGACCAAAAATAAAGACCAAAGACTTTTGCTTATTCTGACTCCAGCTGATTCTAAGGTATCCAGGGTGCTTTCTTCATAGGGCAACATTCTGGGGAGTAATTTGAAGTAAGGATCAATTAGGGAGCACAGTGGATATAGTACCGAGTTTAAAATCTGTCATGAGTTCAAACCAAGACTCAGATACTTACCAGCTATGTGACTCTGTGCAAGGCACTTAACTCTATTTGCCTCAGTTTCCTCATTTGCAAAATAAGCTGGAGAAGGAAGTGGGAAATCACTCTATTTTCTTTGCTAAGAAAACTCTAAATGGGACCACAAATAGTTGGACATGATTGAACAACATCAGGAAAACCAACAAGGTTAAAGGGAAACACCCTCACCAGGAGCAGACAACAGGGACAATTAGTGTCTCTTGTTCTTCACTCTCAGAAATAATGATCTTGGACCAGTTTCTGTGCCAAGTCTAAAGAGTCCCAAAGCTTAATACAAGGGACCTAAGTGTTATGGCCCATAGCAAGTTGGGAAGAGGGGTAACTTCTTTCCAGAAACACATACAAATTTGATAATCAACAACCTGCCTATCAAAATTGTTTGTCTGCTATTCCCAAATGGCTATAAGTGGATACACTTTGATCCAGAAATGCCATTACTTGGTTTGTATTCCAAAGTGATCATTAAAAAAGGAAAAAAGAATCCACATCTTTTTTTCATGGTAAAGATTTGCAAATTGAGGAGGTGTCCATCAATTGTAGAATGGCAAAATAAGTTATGGTATATAAATGTTGTTGGAATATTACCATTCTATTAAAAATGATGAGTAGCCTAATTTCAGAAAAGGTTGGAAAGACTTACATGAACTGATGCTGAGTGAACAGAACCAGAGAGCACTGTACACTGTAACTGTGATAGATTTAGTTCTTAGCAATTCAGTGATCAAAGATAATTTCATAAGATTTGTGATGGAAAATGCCAGCTGCATCCAGAAAGAGAAATATAGAGACTGAAAAAGGATCAAAGCATACTAATTTCACTTTTTTATTTGTGTTTTGCTTTTTATCTCATGATTTTTTTTGCTTTAGTACTGATTCTTCTTTCACAACATGTCTAATATCATAATACATTTTAAATTATTTTACACGTATAACCTATATTGGATTACTTTCTGTCTTGGAAAGGGGGGAAGAAAGGAAGAAGAGAGGAACTAAGTTATCTTCAAATGAATTGGAAAAAATAAAATACCATTAAGTATAAAAAACTGTCCGGATATAATTGCATGCAGACATACATATTGACAGCTTGCATTTTGGCATGCAAGAAATAACTGTCTTTGGATTGATTCACGACTTTCAGATTCAGAAGAACAAATATCTTGGCTAAATACTTTGAACATTCTAGAAAACCTTCCTTAAAATGAGTTTTTTATTATTATGTTTTCATAATGGGAAGGTAGCAAGAGAGAAATGAATACATGTGTCTAAAAGGTTTCTGGATTGTGATAATTGCACTTTGCAATTGGCAATTACATCACCTTCTAAAGCAACTTTGGTCATTAAAAATACATATAAGAGTGACTAATGTGCTACTTTGGTGCTCTTTACTCACTAAAAGTCCGGAAGGTTTGATGATTTGTAATTAGGAAAATGGATCTTAAAGATGAATTTGTTAATTCAGTTTGTAGGGGTAAACATTCTTAGGTCCTCAGTTGGGCACTGCTAAAATAAAGCAGAAGGTTGTGCAACTTTCCATTAAATTCAGAAGAGTGTAAGTTGCCTGTCTGACTCACAGCAAAAATGTTGGCTATTTAGTCAAAAATGAAACCAAGCCTGTTTAATTTTGAGGTTTATTCCCACATCCATTCTAGATATATTTTTCAGACAAATTCAAATTTGCTTTCTCCATGAATTGAAACATCTGTTTAGATAGTCTCCAATTCATCTAAAACTTGTGCAACATTCTTTTTTTCTTTTAACTATGTAGATTGATTGAACAAAGTAACTAAAGATAAATAGACTTAAATACTTTTCAAGTATTCATTTTTTGATGCTAAAAAGTTGGGGAATGGCTGAATAAGTTATGGTATATGAATGTTACGAAATATTATTGGTCTATAAGAGACAATCATCAGGATGATTTCAAAAATGCCTGGAGAGACTTACATGAACTGATGCTAAGTGAAGTTAGATGCTATGTTCTCTAGAACCAAGAGAACATTATACACAGCAACAATAAGATTATGTGATGATCAGCTCTGATGGACATGGCTCTTTTCTTTTTTTTTATTTAATAGCCTTTTATTTACAGGTTATATGCATGGGTAACTTTACAGCATTAACAATTGCCAAACCTCTTGTTCCAATTTTTCACCACTTACTCCCCACCCCCTCCCCCAGATGGCAGGATGACCAGTAGATGTTAAATATATTAAAATATAAATTAGATACACAATAAGTATACATGACCAAACCGTTATTTTGCTGTACAAAAAGAATCAGACTCTGAAATATTGTACAATTAGCTTGTGAAGGAAATCAAAAATGCAGGTGGGCATAAATATAGGGATTGGGAATTCAATGTAATGGTTTTTAGTCATCTCCCAGAGTTCTTTTTCTGGGTATAGCTAGTTCAGTTCATTACTGCTCCATTAGAAATGATTTGGTTGATCTCGTTGCTGAGGATGGCCTGGTCCATCAGAACTGGTCATCATATAGTATTGTTGTTGAAGTATATAATGATCTCCTGGTCCTGCTCATTTCACTCAGCATCAGTTCATGTAAGTCTCTCCAGGCCTTTCTGAAATCATCCTGTTGGTCATTTCTTACAGAACAATAATATTCCATAATATTCATATACCCACAATTTATTCAGCCATTCTCCAACTGATGGGCATCCACTCAGTTTCCAGTTTCTAGCCACTACAAAGAGGGGTGCCACAAACATTCGTGCACATACAGGTCCCTTTCCCTTCTTTATGATCTCTTTGGGATATAATCCCAGTAGTAACATTAGTGGGTTAAGAGTATGCACAGTTTGATAACTTTTTGAGCATAGTTCCAAACTACTCTCTAGAATGGTTGGATTCGTTCACAACTCCACCAACAATGCATCAAGTACATACATGGCTCTTTTCAACAATGAGGTGATTCAGATCAATTTCAATAAACTTGTAATGGAGAGAGCCATCTGCACCCAGAGAGAGGACTGTAGGGATGGAATATGGATCATAACATAAATTATTACATTTTTTGTTGTTTGCATGCTTTTTCTCATTTTTTTCTCGTTTTGATTTAGGTTTTTTTGTGTACCATGATAACTGTGGAAATATGTCGAGAAGAATTATACATGTTTACCATATATTGGATTACTTACTATTTAGAAGAGGGGTGGGGAAAGGAAGGGAGAAAAATTTGGAACACAAGGTTTCGCAAGAGTGAATGTTGAAAACTATCTTTGTGAGTGATCTTATAAGCAAATTAGAAGAACATAGGATAGTTTACTTCTCAGATCTGTGGAGAAGGAAGGAATTTGTGACTAAAGAAAACTCACAATTCATTATTAAATACCAAATAGATAATTTTGATTATATTCAGTTAAAAAGCTTTTGTAACAAACAAAACTAATACAGACAAGATTAGAAGGGGAGTAATAAACTGGGAAAACATTTTTACATTTAAGGGTTTTGATAAAGGCCTTATTTTTAAAACATATAGAGAACTGACTCAAATTTATAAGAATTCAAGCCCTTCTCCAACTGAGAAATGGTCAAAGATATGAACAGACAATTTTCAGATGAAGAAATAAAAACCATTTCTAGTCATATGAAAAAGTGCTCTAAATCACTATTGATCAAAGAAATGCAAATTAAGACAACTCTGAGATACCTCTGTGCACCTCTCAGATTGGCTAAGATGACAGGAAAAGATAATGACAAATGTTGGAGGAGATCTGGGAAAACTGGGACACTAATATATTGTTGATGGAATTGTGAATGGAGCCAGCCATTTGGGAGAGCAATGTGCAACTATACTCAGAAAGTTATCAAACTGTGCATACCCTTTGATCCAGCAGTGTTTCTATGGGGCTTATATCCAAAAGAGATCTTAGGCAGCCCTTCTTCTAGTGGCAAGAAACTGGAAACTGAGAGGATGCTCATCAATTAGTAAATGGCTGAATAAGTTATGGCATATGAATGTTATAGAATATTATTGTTCTATAAGAAATGATCAGGAGGATGATTTTTAGAGAGGCCTGGAGAGACTTATAGGAACTGATGCTAAGTGAAATGAGCAGACCCAGGAGATCATTATACATGGCAACAACAAAATTATACAATGATCAATTCTGATGAATGTGACTCTTTCCAACAATGAGATGACTGAGGCCAGTTCCAATGCTCTTGTGATGAAGAGAGCCATCAACACCCAAAGGGAAAACTGTGGGAACTGAGTGTGGACCACAATATAGCACTTTCATTCTTTTTGTTGTTTGCTTGTATTTTGTTTGCTTTCTCTTTTTTTCTTTTTGGATCTGATTTTTCTTGTACAGCAAGATAATTGTATAAATATGTACACATATATTGGATTTATCATATATTTTAACATGTTTAACATATATTGGATTACTTGCCATCTAATGGAGCAGGTGGGGGGGAAGAAGGGATAAATTTGGAACACAAGGTTTTGCAAGGGTTAATGTTGAAAAATTATCCATGCATATATATGAAATTTTTTTTAAAAATAGAAAAAAGAAAACTATCTTTGCACATATTTTGAAAATAAAAAGCTATTATTTAAAAAATAAAGTATTCATTTTTAAAACACTTTTATTTTGAATTTATTATGAATTTATTTACTTTTTTAAGTTTTGTTTTACTTATTCTTGATGTCTCATTGAGTCATTCACTTCCATTTGTTCAATTCTAATATTTAATGAATTTTCTTCAGTAAGCTTTTTTAATCTCCTTTTTAATTTGGCCAATTGAACTTTTAAATGAGTTGTTTTGTTCATTGTATTTTTTCCCATTTTACCAATTTTATATTTTAGGAAGTTGTTCTATTTTTTCATTTCACCAATTCTGTTTTTCAAGGGATTGTTTTCTTTTTCCATTTAGCCAAATCTATTTTTTAAAATATATTTTTAAGAAGTGCTTTTCTTCAGACAATTTCTGTTTCCTTTTCCAAAGCTCTCATTTTCTTTCCCCATTTTTTGCCCTCCCCTCTAAAATTTATTTTATTCTCCACTGTAAAAGTCTCTGCCATATCTATTTAGCTTCCTCTAATCTTAATCAATAAACCCTTCTAAAATAAATCAAAAATCATTTGTTAAGCACTCTCTACATGCCAGGCACTGTGCTTGACTATATGCTATTTTCCCATTGTTATGAAATATTTATCCAAAAAAAAATCTATATATCCATCAAGACCTTCCTTGATGAGGATATTAGAAGGAACTAAGAAAGCATTTTGTATGATATTCTAGAAGAGAGCACATCTTTGCCATCATATAATTGACTAAAAGATTTAGTGAATAAACTATATTTGTTGTTTTCTTGCCTATACAATGAAAGCATATGATTTATTATAACAAAATGTCTTAAAGGCATTTCTACAATGAATGGATTCATAAGCATTTCTCAAGCTCTTACCTGAAGTAGGCACTATGCTGAAAGTTAGAGGTGTAGAGAAAAAGCCAAAAGAAAATGTTCTGCTCTCAAGAAGTTTACAGTTTAATGGTAGAGAGGACACCCAAGTAAGTGGAGATACACAAAGTACATAGAGTTGTATACAAAGTAATTTATGGGGTAGAATATCATACTTGAGCTGAACCTTGAAGAAATCCTGGTATTGAGAGTCAGGAGAAAAAAGGTAGAATATTCCAAATATAAAGGACAGACAATATCAAGGCAGAGATAGGAAAGATGGAGTGATGTGTGTAAGCCAGTATAGTGGTATGAATGGAGGCGCATAATGTAGAAGAAGAATAGGAAAATAAGAAAAATCAATTTGTGAAGAAATTTGAATATCAAACAGAAGAGTTGATATTTCATTCTGGAAGTATTGGGGAGGCACTGGAGTTTATTGAAAGGGGTAAGGGATGGGATGGTTTAACACGCAGAAATATACTTTAGAAAAATATAAATTGACTAAAGAATTGGAGTATTTTCTGAAGGCAATTAATCAATCAACAAGCATTAATAAGTGTCTACTAAGTGCTAGGATTGTTAGGCAATGGGATAAAAAGATAAACATATTCTGTTGGTGAAGATGACATATATATATATATATATATATATATATATATATATATATATATACAGAATAAATACAAGGTAGTTTAAAGAGAGGGAGCATTATCAGTTGAAGGGAATGAAGTAAGAAAGGCTTCATCAAAAATGTGGTTCTTGAATTAAATTTTGAAGAAAGCAAAGGATTATATAAGGAAATGGTGAGGAGGAAGTGTATTCCAGGCATGGGGAAGAGCCAAAAACAGATGATATATTGTGCTACATATATCAAGAAAGCCAAAAGGATCAGGCAAAGAGTAGAGAATAAGGAGTAATGTGTAATCTGAAAAGACAGATTTGGACCTAGATTGTAAAGGGTTTTAAATGTCAGAAGAATTGAAATCTGGGGAAATAATGGGGAGCTGTTGGAGTTTGTGATGTTGCATAGCAGCAGTAAAAGGAGTAGGAATAGGAAGAGGAATCATAGCAGCAGCAGCAGTAGAAGTAGTAATTGTTGTTGTTGTTGTAGTAGTAGTGGTAGTAGTGGTAGTAGAAGTAGTAGTACTAGTTGTAGTAGTAGTAAGTAGTAGTAATAGTAGTAGTAGTAGTAGTAGTGGTAGTAGAAGTAGTAGTAGTAGTAATAATGATAATAGCTAACTTTTATATAGCACCTACTATATACCATATACTATAATAAGTGATTTACAAATTTTATGTCATTTTTATCCTCATAACAAGCCAGGGAAGTGGATACTGTTATTACTCCCATTTTACAATTGAGGAAATTAAACAAATAGAGATTAAGTGATTTATCTAAGGTCATACAACTAGTAAATGTATGAGATTTGTTGTGAATTCAATTGTATTTGACTCCAGGCCTAAAACTTTATTCACTGTACCACCTATATGACTGGTAAGATGACCAGGCATTGTGGCTGCTGTTCAATAATTTCAGACTTTTCATGATCCTATTTGGAGTTTTTTTGGCATTTCCATCTTATTTTAAAGATAAGGAAACTGAAGCAGACAGGATTAAATGCCCAGGGTCACATAACTAGTAAATGTCTGAGGCCAGATTTGAACTCAGGAAATTGAGTTTTCCTAACTCCAGTCTGGGACTCTATCTGCTATGCCACCCAGCTACACCATGTCTTAGATCTGTTCTCATGGAAAAAATCATTTTGACAGGTACAAGAAGGATAGACTCGAGTGGAAAGAGACGTGAATGAAAGCCATTAACTAACAAATCATTGTTATAGTCCTAGCTCTCCTAAATCATTTCTGTCTTCAAACCTTCATCTTTGCTGCTACAGTTTTTTCAGACTATAATACTTTCCTTATGTTCTTCTCTACCTATCTAAATACCACCTATTATTTCAATCTTACCTTTGCTATGAAAGCTTTACTGAAAATTCCAAATTTTATTTTTTTCCCATTTTCTGAACTCTTTTAGTATTTTTAATACTTCCCCCCATATTTAATCTTCTGTCTTTGATTTTTACTTACCTATTTCATGTATGTGTATTTTTTTTCTCCTCAAACTTTAAGCTTTTGAAGGTTTATAATACCTTTTGTATTTTTTGAACTCTTCCATATTCCTATATACAATCATACAATAATAATATTAATATTAGTTACCATTTATATAGGATTTTAAGATTTTGCAAAATGCTTTACATATATTATGTCATATGATCTTCACAATAATCCTGGGAATAGATGCTTTTATTATCTAAATTTAACAGATAAAAAAATTAAGGCAAATAGAGATTAAGTACCCAGAGTCTCATAGCTAGTAAATGTCTGAGGCTAGATTTGAACTCATGAAGTTTGAACTCAGATTTTCCTTCCTCTAAGTCCAACAGTCATTCTGCTCTGTCCTTGAATAACCAAGAAAGGTGCTTAATGTATATGCCTAATAAATATTTGCTTAATGGATGAATTATTTCTACATATCCAATGACCCTTGTTGAAGAATCTTTTTTTTTTTTAAATTGTACCAAGATTGAAGATAAGGTACTATTTAGACAGCTAGGATTCTCATAGGATAGACTTCAGGAAGACCTGAGTTCAAAACTTGCCTCAGACACTCAGTAGCTTTGTGACTGTGGGCAAAGCACTTAACCTCTGTTTGACTTAAGAAAAGGGCAAACTTAAAGAATTATAAATTCTTTGACCTAACAACACCACTACTAGGCATGAATACCAAAAGAGATTTTTAAAAAAGGAAAATGATCTATAGGCACAAAAATATTCATAACAGTTCTCTTCTCAGGGCAAAAAAAAAAAAAGGAAATTCCCCATGAAAACTGGGGAATGGCTCAAAAAAGCATGTTTATGATGTAATATTATTGTTCTATGGGAACTGATATGAACTCAAGCAAAGTGAGATGTACTATATACAAAGTAATAGCAATGTTCTGGAATGGTCAGCTGTGAGTAACTTTGCTATTCTCCGCAGTACAATGATCCATGACTACTCTGAAGGACTTATGATGAAAAATTGTATCCATACTCAGAGAAGGAACTGTATCTGAATACAGATTGAAGCATTTTCTCTTTCTCTTTTTAACTTTATTTACCTTATATATACATACTATTTTCATTAGAGTGAGAGATCTGTTTTCTTTCACAACATAACATTTATGTTACGGAAATGTTTTGCATAATTTCACATATGATTTCTTAATTTTGGATGAGGATAAGAAGAGAACCTAAAACTCAACAATTTTAAATATGAATATAAAAAAGTTTTAAAATATAACTGGGGGAAAATATTAAATAAATAAAGAATATGTGTATATATTCAAAGGAAAAAATTTATTCCAGTATTTTTCCCCAAAAAAATTTTTCATGTTACAAAAAACTGGATAACAACAACTTAGTGCATCTGTGACATTATTTCACCAGTGCATACCACCACCACCTACTCTCTTAGTATAAAATCTTCATTAATTGCTTTGGCCAAAAATAATTATTCATCTGGTTGTCAACCTTTTGATGATGAGTCTCTTTGAGAATAACAAAACTGGTTCTCAGGTAAAACTTATAGTTCATCACTTGAACTATACTTAAAGCCATTCTAACTTGGTAGAGCTTGTGATTTACTGCTATAAACTTTGAAAGCCCAAGGAAACTTCTATGCTGTGGCAAGACATCAAAATTTTATTTTACTTTAGTAGACATTAAAAGTATTCACAAAATGTATTAACAAATGTATTAAATTAATGGTAACATTTTTACTGAATTAAGAGTATCTTATTCCTCTTCCAGTATGGCTTTCAGACTTTACCATATTCCTCTGTTCAGGTACCTTCACCTCTATCCCATTTTCAATTCTTTTTTATATATAAATAAAATCTATTAGAATATAGTACATTGTATGTAAACATTATTCTGTAAAAACAACATATTACTATGCAAGCCCATTGAAAGCAGGACCTGACTTCCTTTTTACTTACATTTATATACCTAAAGCTTAGCACAGAGCCTGATATCTAGTAAGCCCTGAAATGATTGTACCCTAGCTTTAAAACCAATAAATCAATTTTAAGAAACTTGTGATTTTTAAATCTGAAATATTAATCAACTTGTTTCCAAATTACATGTCTACTCAAAGTGTTTTTTTAATGATTATAAATTGTGGGTTTTTAACCCTTTGAATCAAAACTTCTGTGCCTCTAGATAGCTATTTGTCATTCTTTTAGATAGAGCAGTTTCTATAAATAAGTAGCTTGATATATAAAGAGTTGTTTCACTGCCTAAAAACTGGATGACATGATAGAGCTGATGTGGATGAGGCTATTTTAAGTTTGTATTTACAATTACTACCCGAGAGATGAATATATCCTCTCATTCAATCCTAACAATAACCCTGGGAATTTCATGAATTTCTTCTTGGTGTTGGAAAACCCATTTTATAGTTAACTATAAAAATCTAAGTTACAAATTTCATTTGGAATATTTACTTCCAGGATGTCTAAGTACCTCAGATCATATAATGAGAATTCTATGATGAATTGGCATCTCTGAAGTCAAGGATGGCATAGAAGGAGCCAAAGTTTAATTATAGAGAATAATCTTTAAGCTTTCAAAGGGCAGGGGGCATATCTTATTAATCTTTGTCTCTCCCTAATCACCTAGCACTGTACTTTCCACACCATAAGTGCTCAATAATGATTTATTGTTGAACATTCCCTCCTCAACCCGGCCCCAAAGTCAACATTGTCCAACTCAAGCATTTATTTGTTCTCAAGTTCTTTCTTTTACCCACTGAATCTAACCTCAAGTAGTTCAGGACTTGTTTCACTCCTAAAAATAATTGAAGCAATAAGTAAGATAAACTTGTGCCTGCTTTCTATGTGTCTTAATCTATACCTCTCCAGTAGAAAATAATCTCTTTAAAGCCAGGAACTATGAAGAGGGTGGAATTCTGTTCAGTAAATTCATGTCACTATCCAAAGCCTGTTAATATGTAATATTGCCATCTAACCGATTATCTATATACAGTATTTTTTTGTTCTAGTTTGACAAAAACACTATTTTTTGCCATTGTTTTCTTTTATATTTCTTGGGGAAAATTACAAGGAAAACAGCCCAAAGAGGAGGAGGCAAAATCACTTAACCCTATTTGTCTCAGTCTCCTCCTCTGTAAAATGAGTGAAAGAAATGGCAGAACACGGCAATATCTTTGCCAAGAAAATCCCAAATAGGGAACACTCAAAGATGCCTAAAAATGCCTTGAACATCAATTTGTATGTCCTTGGGAGATTCACTTAGTCTCTTTGCCTTAATGTCCTTTTCTGTAGAATAGGAATAATAATAGCATCTACCTTTCAGAGTTGTTGTAAAACTTAAATGAGATAATAATTATGAAGTGCTCATCATATTCCTTGGTGCAGATAATGCTAAATACATGTTACCTATCATTAAAAGCAACAAAAAGCTCAGAGAACAGATGATTGTCATATTACATTTTGATTCCATGAGCATATTCTTATTCCAACTCAATATCACATTTTTGATGTGATAGATTATTTAAAAATACATTCTTTTATTTTTTTAAAAAATGCTCTTTATTTTTACATCATTTCCATTTCTGAATATATGTGAATGAGTTTAACCTCAAAACAAAAGCAATTCAATAAAATCAACCAACACAGTATTCATATCTGAAAGTATATTTAAAATTTCATCCCTATAACACACATGTACTTTTACAATTAATGGAGGAAAGTATATCTTTTTTTATTTCTGCCCTAAAGAAAAGAATAATTATTATAATTACCCAGCTTTCAGGTTTGTGTTATTGTTCTTTGCCTTTACATTGTTTAACTATTCAGTGATTAGTCAAGAATTAAGTTGTTATAGTATACATGATTTATCTTTTCTGCTTCCTTCACTCTAAATCAATTCATGCAAGTCTTCCCATGTTTATTTGAGTTTTTCATATTTAGCATTTCTCACAGTTCAATAATCTTCAAACACATATTACAATTTATTTAGCCATTCCCCAATGGATAGGCAACCAAGATGCATTTTCAAGGATAACTGCCAATATTTTTGTCAGTCTCTTTCTAATTCTTCATTTAAATGTAAATGGCATCAAGAAAAAAAGCAGAGTTATAATGGCTCTGTCAGAATTGTGAAAATTATTCTTATCATCAACACTACTCCATACTCCCAGAGCATCTGCTATGGGTAGACCACTGTGCTAGATTCTTAAACAGAGACACAAAACAAGATTTTTTTGTTCTTAGGTATAGTCTAGCTAAGAAGCTGTACATTAAAGAGAGATTGAGGGTTAAATATCATTTCATTCTTTTAAGATAATATCCAAAATCCTAGGCTGCAAGAAAAATGAGAGAGCTTTTTTTCTGATAACCTTATAAAATCTGTTTTCTCCTCTTCAACTATTAATTTTTATTTCTTTTGTTTTCCATAATAGAATCACTACTCTAAATATCCCCCACATATGACTGATACTCACTTGGAACAAAACAAACTTTGAGAATAATCAACCAACAAAGCAATTGCATTTGAAAATATGTGCAAAATAAAACACCCACACTCTCCAACTTTCTCCAAGATTATAGAATTATGTTTACTAATCTATTTTCTGAGACCACAATTCATCATTGCAATTAATCTAAATTAAGCAGATTTTTAGTGTAAAGTATATGTGTGAAGGAGAATTTCTTTACTCAGGTAAGTTCAAAATTTAGAGATTTTTTTAAAAATAGGATTAACCTTGACTAGGATTGTGCAATAAATAAAAAAAAGGAATGTTGTTTTTTTTAATTAATGACTTTTAAAATTTATTTTAATGTTTATCCAAAGCTAAATTTTGGGTTTTTTTAATTATATTAACCCTAAATTGTTGGCATTCTGTCTTTTATGTAAGCATTTTAAACTGCTTTCCAAGATATCTTTAGGAGGCTCATTTGATTTATTTTTCTTGGTATATAATATAAATTACAAAAAATTATCTTTCAGACAATTTAATAGAAGCCAAAGGAACAAAAGATTAAATTGACCTTTTTAACTGCTATGAAAGTAGACTAATTCTCTTATCAAAGTAGAGATCATACTCAATTGCCTACATAATATATTTTTGTAAGAATGACTAATTGCCTTTATTTTTACATATTTATTTTTTTTTTAATGTTAGGAAGATCAGAAAAACAGACAACCCTTGAGACTTATGTGAGGGGAACTCTATAAAGAAAAATGATGATTAAAATTTTTATTACACTAAATGAACCATAATTAGATTAAGAGACAAGGGATGTTCTTCGAACCTTCAACTTTTATTTTTGAACAATGAAAACATTCTTGGCAAATGCTTTCACCCTGGTCTTTCTTGCTCCAGTACAAGAATTTCATCTCTAGAAGAACAATACAAATGTTCCTGACTATCCATTTTAATCATGATCCCAGTTCCAAAACCCAACAAAAGAAAAATGGGATCTTATTCCATTATTTCTACCTGGGATAACAGGTAACTGGGGTCTGCTCTAACTTTTTTTTTTCAAAGTAAATGCTTTGGCCTCAGAGAATCAAGTCAAGAAGTAGGGATTGGGACAAGAAGTGGATCTCCTTGTGATGTCTAACACCTCCATTCCAAAATCTAAGAGCTTTTTAACTGCAATTAACTTTAATATATGTTATTGGAGCTCGAATTACCATAGTTATGGCACCAGATTTAACCTTCAATGGATTCTCATTAAGGATCTAAAGTGTTCTCATTCCAATTACAGGGTTTTGCAAAAGTCTTGCATGTACTGTTAATTTTTATCACTACCTCCTTTAGTCAGGTAGTAGGTAATCTATCTGTCTGCTGTTTCTCATGGTGCAGCTGTTTCTCCGGACCCTTAGTCATCATGGTAGACAAGGCAAGTACCATTAGAAAATGATAAGGTAGGTGTACTCATTGGATGCCACTTCAGGGAAGGTAAACAAAGAAATAAGGCAATGGCTGAATCAGAAAGAGTAGTGGTAAAATGGTAAAAGCTTGGGGTGAAGAAGCCAAGCTTAATTTAAATGAGGTTTATGGCATGTAATGGCCAGACCTGCTGAAGAGATCTCTAAGTTCAAGTACCTGCCTCTGGTGATTAAAATGTGCACTGAACTGGACAAATACCTGGACATCAATGATAAGGACTGGAATTTGTGATCAATATTGTCAAGAAAATACAGAAGTATTTTCTTCTCACCAAAAAAGGTGAGATTCTTTTCTAAGTAACTTGTTGTATGTCATATGAACCATGAAGGCAAAGTTTCTACTATCATAAATCCAGTTCTACTATCATAAATCCATAAAAAAATGAAAACTCAAGAACATGTGACCAGCATTTTGTGGACCAGACAATCCTACAATACAGGTCGTGTTGGATAAAGATGTAATAGTAGCCATGGATGACCTCAGAGAACTAGGTTCTCTAATGCTAGAGGTACAGCACACAAAAAAGCAGAGAATCTTTGAATACAAGGACAGATTCAAAAAAAAGAAGAAATAGACTTATGGTCTAACCTAAAACAGAAACCACAAAGAGAAACCTTGGTCCAATGAAGGTCACATTTTAGTACCCCAAATGAGAAGAAAGTCTAGATATTTATCTAAGTGCAGAAGTCAAAGACCTATCAAAAACTAATAAATATAGTAAGAATAATAACAAATGTTGAGACAAACAGATAAGGCGGCTTCCAATTTAATAGCCTAATATTGGGGGTGGAAAAGTTACTAGCATCATAGTTTTGGTGTTTTATGTAGGTGGAAGGACTAAGAAAATGGTGGAAAGGCTTAGTTCACATCTTTGAGTTTTCCCAGGAAGGCTGAGAAATCAGTTTTGCTGATGTGATGAACAAAGGGCTAAGGGTTAAGGTAAAATCCTGTCTTTCACTGGGGCCAAAACCAGCCTGAGCATGAAGGATGTGGATCATGCTACTAGAGAAGAACCAAATCCAAACCACTAGAAGTATCTTGTTAGGAAGACCAATGAGGAAGTGTAAAATGACAGGCTCCAATTGAAATGCTTCAGCCAACTCTTGAGAAATGGGCAATCAAATAGATAATTGAAATCAGTGTTCTTTCCAAAGAAAATTTTCAGATTTTAATAAGAGACAGGAATGCTTTGAGAAGCACTTTAGGAAGTGAAGAAAATAAAGACTGGGAGATTAAACCGGTTGAGGAAGAGCCTTTATTCCTGAGAGAACACACCAAGCAAGAAGATACACCATGAACATGAGCTCCATTAAAACTGTTAAAAATCCTGATGGCTCCCTGTCCTGAGCAGCAATAGTGCAGGGTGCTTTGGCTAAAGAAAGGAAAGAACTCAAAAGAAAACCAGAATGAAGCAGAGAGAAACTCCATTCCAATGGAATTTAGCAAACTCTGAATGCATCCCCTGTCTGATATGCATGAGAGGTAAATGGCTGCCAACATGTGAGGCATTGGGATGATATCTAATGTCATAATAGAGTGGAAGAAAGCCATATATATATGTGTATATATATATATATATATATATATATATATATAAAGACCTAGCTGTCAATCATTGAGCAGAAAGAACATTTCCCCATCTTCATATTTAAGAAGCAGTTTGTTCAGGTTGTTCATGATAATCCTAATTGTTATTGGAGATATGTAAAAAGGCAACACAACTTGCTGAGGCAGGTTATACCTCACTGGATATTCACAACCTCAAAGAGTAGCAGCAATGTCAGGGGCAAAAAGGTGTCTGAGGAGGTTGGTTGTTGCTTGAGACAAGACATAGGTTACACTATTCAATTTGAAGATTGTCCCCATCCAGAAATAGTCATCAAGTACATGTCAGATGGGCTATTGCTTAAGGATTGTTTGATTATCAACCTTATTCAGTCTGCAATCATTATGGTGAACAAAGCTCATGAGAGAACAATTAACACAGATGTGCTCTTTGGATTGTTGAAAAAGACAGTGAAAAAAAAAAACAGTGAAGCTGATTGTCACCTCAGTCACATTAGATGCTATTTAAAAAAAAAAGTTTTTCCAATACTTTTATGAATGTCCAATTTTCACCATTCTAAGCTAACAGTCATGAAAATTCATTTAATTAAATCACCAGGCCACATCTTGATGTTTTTGACTACTGAAGAAGACATTAATGCTATCCTTGAGATCTTATATAAATGCATAAAATCTCTGGGATCTAATGTAACAAAATTAATCAACCTCTCTGAGTATTCTGATATACTGAAGTGAGATACAAAGCTAGATCCTTGATATGGCTCCTCCTGATAGCAAGAAGATTGTAAGTGCCACCAACATTGCTAAGACATATTTGACTAGTGAAGTGAACTATTATATGGTGGCTCCTAAGTTTACAAAGCATAAAGTATATAACTCCAAGACTGGAATCAATAGCTGATCATGACTTTTTTTTTCCTCAGGCTCAGGCAAAGTAGAGAGCAAGCAGAGCTGGGAGAATAGAGTTCAGAATATGTTATGGGCTTTACACAAAATATTCTACTAAAATAAAATGTGGACCATCAACGTGCCTGGGATGCAAAGAATAAAATTAGCCAGCATGGTGCTCTCTCTTGAAGCCATAGGTATTCATGACCTGCTTTCTTTTGACTTCCTGCATGTGCCTTAATCATGGAAAATTTGATTACAGCCACAGAGCAGCTGCACATATTGAGTCTTGGATGATAAGCCTATCAGTTTCACAGTATGGTAAATTTTCCTCCCAGAACCAATGTTATAGAAAATGTTCAAATCCATGCAAATGGCCTTCAAAGAATATGATCACCATAGTGTTTGTGACTCAGATCAAAAGAAAGCCAAATTCTACCAGACCGAAGGCAACTATCTCACTCTGGGTACAATTCTTGAAAGAACAACAAATTCGCAGTTTCTGTAGTGAGAATTATATACAGGCTCATTCCTTATGCCAAGCGTAGGACATCTGTAATCAGATGTTGAGCCTCATGGCTAGACATAAGCTGGTTGTAATTTCTTGTGACAAGGCTACAATCTATATACAAAAAGTCATCTGCAATGGTTTCTTCTGAAATGCTGCCAGGAGGGACCTACAGGAGGACTATTAAATTTTGATTAACCAGCAGGTGGTCTGCATCCCCTTTCCAGAGCTCTCTTCAACAGAGAACCAGAATGAGTGGTATATCATGAGCTGGTGCTGATCATCACAAAGTACAGTGGGAGGTCACCACCACTGAGCTGATGGAGTTTGACCCAGTCTTCTTCATGGTGTCAGATTTCACAAAATTCAGCAAGCAGAAGAAGCAACAGTGGTTAGAAACCCTCGACAAATGCTGCAAGGAACCAGATTTTTGGACAATCTCCTGGGTTTTCTGGTGGTGGTAACAAAGGAACCACAGATTTTGGCACAAAGTGCTGATATTGAGTTCCCCACACATACTCCACACAGCCAAGACCCAGGACTCTAGTGACTCTTTTATAAAACTCATCACTAGAGGCAGAGCTTTCCTTACACTGAAAGGCCCCAAAGACAAAACTGGGTATCCTGAACTTAATTCTCATTTCCCTCATAGTGGTGAAATATTCAGAAACAAGAGCTCACCTTGCCTCAACTGTAGTCATCCTATATCCTATGAACAGTATGTAGCACCCTTTCCTGAAGAACTGAACTAGAAGGAATTGTTACATTTCTGAATAGTTCATGCTACAAGATCCTCAGACCAGAGAGACCTGGTATAACAAGGACTCACCCATCACCATCACCCATAACTAGGCTTACTCATCAGCCTAGTGTTTTTTGAGAACTTAGTAGCAGAGCTCACTGGTGACACTCCCTAGTCTTTTACCCACTTTCCAAGCTGTTTTTTCAGGCTTAACTCTTTAAAAATATGTGTATATTTAAATACTTCTGCACACACAATATTATATACATATATATACTATATATGCCTATACATATTATTTTTTGTAAAGAGGCAAGGGACGATGTATATCTGGCAACCCATAGGATATAAAGCTTGTAGAATTTAAAGATAATTAATTAACTAATTAATTAAAATATTAATAATTAAAGCTAATTGAAGCCTCTTTGTGGAATTGTCATAAGAAAAATTTCCAGAATCTGCATCTTTTCTTTGCCAGAGGCAAATTAACTCAGTCATCTATAGTTCTAAAAATAAGTTAGAGATGAAGTGAATTATGATCTTGAAGCTTTGATCTAGCCTAGCCTTCATTAAGAATTATGCTAATGATTATTAGTAAAGCAATAAAAAAGGATTATGTACCATCCCATAAATGTAATTACAACATACATAGCTTACAGCTATAGTGTCTTCTAATAGAAAAATGTGCTCAAATTGGTACATGGAAAAGGTAGAATACTAACATATTCATTTCATCTGTGTGTGTGTGTGTGTGTGTGTGTGTGTGTGTGTGTATGACACCCTGCACTGTGTATTTCAGAATGTCTACCTAGAAAGAAATAATATTGCAACTGATCCATATGATTTCAAGGTGAATATATTCAATCAAAGGAGATGTAAAGGAATGAGTTATTTAATAACAGAACAAAAAGAGGACAGTGCAGAGAGTAAAGAAATCTGGGATTGGATCCCAGCTCTGCAGCTGAAATCACAAGTCATGAAAATAACTTATGCCCTCTGTCTCCTTTACTACCATCTGTGAAATATTTCTTCTTTTAGATCACTAGGAGGTTCTAACAGTAAAAGTAAATAATGGAAGTTCAGGCAGTAGTTCTTAACATGTGAGAGGAGGTGGCTAGATGGGGAGGTAAGAAAGTGAGATGTTAGCTTCTAATGGGGGAGGTGGGTGATGGGGGAGGCATTGAACACGATGGAAAAGGATGAAATAGCCATTGGAAGGAGTCTATGAATGAAAACATAGACTGAATAAATAGATCTCACACAGAGAATGCCATTTTAATATATGCATGAGCTGTTGCAATTAAGAATATGCAAATTTATATGAAAATGTTTTCATTTTCATAGTTATTTTTTCATCATATTTTTTTTCAATCCTTCGGTCCTATCTACTATTAGGTGAGGGCTCTAAAAGCCACAGAGTCAAAAAAGCCAATAGCCAGGTATGAGACATTATTATATTGACTTATCCTGTTTATTAGTTGAGGATAAACTTCTGTCTTGATTCATATCCCTTTCAAATATCCTAGATTAGTCCCTCTCAACAAGCATTTATTAAATGTTTATTATATGCCAAACACCAGCCTGAGTTCTGGTGATTCAAAGGAAAAAGAACAAGAGAGAGTTTGCATTCTATTGATTAGTTATATAATATCTATTCATTTCATAATATCTGATTATATAGATTGATTTTCTAAAGTGAATTTCCTGAATTAAGATTCCGAGGTATCTCTTTCAGAGAGTTTGTCCTTGTTTGATAAAATTCAGTTAAGTCTTACAAAGTATAGAGCACTGGGCCTTCAGAAGACCTAAATTCATATTCTGATTCAAATTTTTTTTATTGGTTTAGCTGGGCAAGTCACTTAACTTCTGCCTATTTCAGTTGCCCATTTGTAAACTAGAACTAGAAATAACACCTACTTTCCAGAATTGTTCTGAGGAAAAAATAATATTTGCAAAGACCTTTGGAACCCCTAAAGCACTATATAAATGCTAGCTATTTATTATTATTATTTTATCTAAAAACAATTTTTCACACAAGCATATATTTATTAGACATATATTTCTAAAAAAAAATTTGTGGAAGATTAGCTTTTTTCCACTTGTAGTTCCAAAGAGCTAAAAAGCACATGAATTTTTTAATGCCTCAAAACTTCTGCCTTTTTCCTTTTCCATTATTATCAGAAATGTCAAATTCCTTATTTCTTCTTTTACATACATGATCCTTGGTCAAAGCCATCCTTTCTTTCTGCAAAGCATTATCCCAAATAAATTTGTTTATTTTTCAGACATTCTAGAAAAGTAAGTTCCCAACAATTAATTATCTTCTTTTGACTAATTTGAATTTCTTTTCACTCAGTTCTTGACTACAGTATTTTTCTCTTTGCCTACAATTCCTCATGCTTATCATAGGTAACATAATTGATCACATCAAATCATATCTTTCATCTGACCTTTTTTCTGGATTATCATTGCTTCATCATAAGAATCACATTAATCTTCAAACTTCTATCTCAACTAATCTTACTTGTATCTCTTCTCTAATCTCCTCTTAGTTCCTAATGTTTTTTCTGAGTTCAAGTCTGGTCTCAGATACTTATAAGCTGTGCACTCCTGGACAAATCACTTAACCCTATATGTCTCATTTTCCTTATGTTTGAAATGATCTGGAAAAGGAAATAGCTAACCAATACAATATCTCTGCCAAGAAAACCCCAAATAGGTTCACCAAGAGTTGGACACTATAGAAAAAAAATGCCTGAACAAATATATTTCATTTGTACATAGATGTTTGCATATTGTCTCCCCATTAAATTGTTAATTTTTTAAGAGCTGGAACTGTCCTTGAAAGTTGTATCCCCAATGCTTAGCACTGGGAAGGAAGGGCAATAGTAAGAAGAGGAAGTGGATATTTATTGCCATAAATAAATAAATGAAATTTAATTTTAAAATTTTAAAAAATTAAAAAAAAATTTTAAATTCTTGAAACAAGAAATTCTTTAATTAAAAAAGTTAAAAATTAGTGGCTTGATCTAGAAGTGACTTGGTCTAGAAAATATCTAAATTTCTTTAAAATTGTAAATCATGTGAATTTAAAAGTATATATAATTGCATGTGATAGAGGAACAAACAAGACAAAACAAGCAATTTGAGCACATAAGGAAAATAGAATGAATTATATCAATTTTTATTTTCTTGGGGAAAAAGAGAAACTTTGGGAAATGGGCGCAAGTCAGTAGACAAAAGGAAACAAGGAGACCACTAGGGGAAAGCTAACACAGCAGAGAAAAACAGAGTTAGTTCAGGCCAGAGAGGAAATCTGCTGAGAAATAGGGAATGTGAGAATTTGAAAAGAAGAGAAAGAATGCAATTTATTTGCTTGCTATTTGAATTAATTATTCCTGCTAACTAGGTGATAAGTTCAGAGGGTTTTTTTTTTCTACACTGAAAAACTTTTTATCTTGTCAATATCCTCTAAAATTTGGTTCCCTGGCACAAAGCCATGGTTGCTTCTAAGATGATAGCTCTGAATCAAAAAAAAAAAAAAAAAAAAATCCTGGATATGGTATCAAAAAACCCGATTCAATTACTGGCTCCCATACTTACTAGGGAATCATGACCAGTAATCTGCCAGCTCTATTACTTAGTTTCTTCATCTTTTATAAAATGAAGGTAAGAATAATTATGTTGCCTATTTCAAAAGATTATTGTAAATAAAAATCTTCCTGAGTTTATTTTCCTCTTTCTATAAAATCGGAGAATAATAATAAAACCTGACATGCTTGTTGCAAAGGGTTGTTGTGAAGATAAAATTAGGTCATGAAATTAAGTCTGTAGACTAAAAAGTGTTTTGCACATGGAAGAGACAGGGATGAAAGGGAGATCTATGAGGGCCATCTATTACAGTTCATTCATGTCACAGATCAGGAAACTGAGACCTCAGTTTAATTAAAAATTTTAAATTTTAAATTTAAAAATTAAGGTGATTTACAAGGTTACACAGGGGAAAAAATAGCAGAGTTAGAAATTGAATCTAGAAAGCCAGTGTTCTTTCCACTGTACCTCATAAGCTTTATGATTTCAATACAAGAAAACATTGGGAGCAAACTCAGTTAATCAAGTATATTGTGGCTCTTTTAACCATTACAACTGGTCAGCTGAATAACTGATTTGATAACAATATGGTTGGTTCAGTGACTATGTATTAATATGGCTCCCATATTTAATTTTATATTTAATAAGGCATGAGTGTTTTGTTTATATTCAATAATTTTATTTTCTATTGAGATTCCAAAAAAGGAAGTATTTGTATTTGTGATTTCATCTATGTGAGGAATTCCTACTCCCTCTATCAACCCATACCAACAACTATTTTTCAAATGAATCTGTTGGGGCTCTGAGAAATGACTTATCAAAGGCTATCCTTCCAATAGGTGTCAGAGACTGGACTTGGATCCAAATATCCTTAATTCAGGGGCTTGTTCTCTAATTCCAGTGTTATTCTTCTTCACTTATAAAATTCCATATTTACTAAAGTAAATCTATATCACACAGATCTTTTCCTAGAAACAAAAGGAGGCGTTTTATAATGTTCCTTTCCACTTTAATCCATAACCACTTTATTCTTACTTTAAATACATTAGGTAAACTGCTCTGTTCTGTGGACTTATTTATTTTCAAAATAAATAAGGTTCTTTCTCAAGGGGGAAACTCTGATACTCTCATTTGTAACTGATTTCATCTTTTATAAAAAAGAAATGAAAAAGAAGCATCCTTCACCTTCAACAATAATTTTAAATGCATTCATCTGTTTTGTAATGTATATTTCCCATATTTCATCAGTTAATTTCCATTATACTGGAAAAATCAACCTTAAATATCCTTTTCAAAAGTACTGTTTCAGACAGTCATTTATCAGGTGTATATTGTGTGGCTGGGTGGTGTTTAGAGATTCCATTTGCTGTACGTTATCTGTGATCCTTACACTCAGCCTTCATTTGTCAGGGATTTAGATCTCAGCTGTGTTTAGTTTTGGGGGCTTGAGAACAAGTCGACCCATAGACAGACACCTAATCATATAATTTGTGCAGTGCAAAAGGTTTGACTGCCCTCTATCAACCTCTATGTAGACAGTTCCTTTGAATGTAGTAATGGATGACAATATCGAAAGCATAAATCTCGGCAAACTTCAAGGTTTCCTGGAAAACATGACTCTTTAACTTTAGGCTTATAGACGTTTGGCACAGAGTCAGAAACTCTTGGACTATTCATTTATCCACTACTAGCCAAAAATAACCAAAGTTTCAATGTGTCTGTTGATTTGTTTTGAAATCTGCTCAAAACTATAAAGCTAGAGACCAGGAATTTAGAAATGACTCCCATGAAATAAGGAAAACTCTTCTTTACATTTTAGCATTGCACACCATGCAAATCCCTCAGAGGATACATTTTCCCCAATTCATATAGTCAGTGAACTATATACATACCAAAAAGCAGAAAGCATATATTTGAGGAAAATTATTGGAAGAGAATAGAAGGTTAAATTACCAAATTTTACCAGCCCTAACATTTAAGTCTTGATTGCTATAATTAAAAACTACAATAATTCAATAATTTATCTCATAGGTAAGTATTAATAACAAAGTAAAATTCATTATATAGAAATATAAAATAATTAACTTTATATATAACACTTCAAAAATGATCCTATTAGTAACTAAATAGTATTTTATAATTTATTATTTTAACTCCCAATATTACAACTCTGTTGCCTCCATTTCAAAACTGCTTTAAAATTCATAATAATAACATTCATTTCCAAAGAATATACACTGAGTAATAATACAGAGGTCTCCAAAATGAAGTGATTTAAACCAAACTTTTTTCCATTCACAACCATTTTTGGCCTGAGAAATTCTTATGTGACTCTGGATACATAAGTATATAAAATAGGTATACAAATCAAATATTTATTGATAATAAATCATAACTTCATGATATCTACCTTCAGTTACAAAACTCCTTATGGGTCATGACCCACAGTTTAAGAAGTTGAGCTTTAGACAATACATTTGGTGGAATTGAGGAGAAATTCCATTTCCATTTCAATTTTTTCATTAAAAAAAGAAAAGTAATTAAGCTTTGATAATACTTAATATAGATGTTGACATAAGCCTCCCTATTCAGTCTCTTTATCAGATAGTTACATGTAATAATAATACATAGCATTCAAAGTGTCCTATGGGAAGAGAGAAGATTCCATATTGAAGAGGAATTGAAAATAGAGGCCACATTCAATCATTTATTTTCAGCATATTGTGACAAATTATTATTTACATGTGCCTGATTAATTGAATTTATAGATTATATGATCTAATTTTAACTAAGCATAAGAATAGGGATTAGTCCTGTGAATTCATTGGTTTAGAAAATTCAAGTTGGTACTTTCTCTACCCATATACTCTAAAAAGCTACTTACAGCTAAAAGCAGCTAGGTGACATAGTGGATAGGGTGCCATGGATGGAGTCAGGAAGATCTGAGTTCAAATCTGGAGTCAGGCACTTACTACTAATGTGACCAGGATCAAGTCACTTAACCTCAGTTTCTTCATCTCTAAAATGGGGGTGACAATAGAACCTACAACACAGGGTTGTTGTGAGAATCAAATGAGATAATGATTAAATCAAAGGAGATAATAATCATGAAGCACTTAATATAATGCCTGTAAGTGCTATTTGTATATCATTTTTTCCCCTGAGGCAATTGGGTTTAAGGGACTTGGCCAGGATCACACAGTTAGGAAGTATTAAGTGTCTGAGACCAGATTTGAACTCAGGTCCTCCTGATTTCAGGGCTGGTGCTCTATCCACTGCACCACCTAGCTGCCCCAAGGACTATCTATATAAATGTTATGTTGAGTTGTTTCAATCACATATGACTTTTTGCAATCCTATTTTGGGGTTCTCTTAGCAAAGATGCTGAAATAGTTTGCCATTTCTTTCCGCAGCTCACTTTATAGATAGGAAACTGAAGTAGAGTTAAATGGTAAGATTAATGAGGCCAGAATTGAGTTCATGAAAATGAATCTTCCTGATTCCAAGCCCAGTGCACCATCCATTGTGCCACCTAGCTGCTTCATATATACATTAGATTTCTTATTATCACAGGATTGAGGAGTTATTGTACATCAGAGTCATTTAGTCAGTATGTACCAGCAGTGTGAACCCAGGTCTGTTCTTCACCTGTACCATCATGTTTCCTTGGTGTCCATAAAAATGGACAAGTGATTTTAAAAGATTTCTATAAAGAAATGAAATTACAGATAATACTATGAGCATAAGCAAATATAAAAAAATGGCTAAGCTGACTCTTCTATTCCTAGGAAGAGCTGTGTTCCACTTATATTATGAAGCAAAATCAATGACAATCAAATCAGTGAACAAGAAATTAGTCTAAAATTTGAAAATTGTTAAGAAGGCCATTTTAGGATTTAGTATATGTCTACTATTCTTAACAAAGAGGTTCTTGCCTGGGTATATTATTTCTTAAAATGTTAATCAATCGTAGTATGAATCCATCACAACTAGCAAGCAAGGCACTTAAAAACCAGGATTTTGTTACCAAAAATCATGTAAGTGTACCATCTATAAAATGTTTCTTCTCTCAATATTTTAAAAACTTAGAAAACAAATTTTATAACTTGTTTAAAATTTTTTTTCAAACAAAGTTTCCATTGATTTCTTTGGATCCATTTCTTAAATATATAAAAATGCCAGAACTCTGATTGCTTTGCAAGTACAACTAATTGACTTCAGGGAAGATAGAAAATCAAATTTCAACTAAAATATTTCATATGAGGAGCTGGGAGTTAAAATGAGTATCTTCATTCATCAAGTACGGTCATTTCTTCCATTTGGATGCACATACTTTTCTGATTTATCTTTTGAACTTTGACAGTCATGCTCAGTATAAATGAATGACCAATATAAAAACAAACAGATTTTAGAATGAGTGGTGATGGATTAACCATACCTGACACATGTATTAGACCATTTTTAACAATCCCTACTTTTTATGACAAAAATATTTTCAGTAATAATCATGAAATGCAATCAATAATGTCCAGAAAAATTATGCAGTAAAATTATTTTTATTAAAATGTTTATATATAAGCATGTCAATAAAAATATTAATTAATTTAAGTAGCATGCTTTAAGTAGCATGAAAAGAGAAAAGTTATGGATTAATACTGTTAGCTATATTAACATATTGTTGAGAAAAAAAGAAAATAATATTATTATATATTGTTACATCACAGTAATAAATAATAATACTACATTTTCTGTTTTCAAACCTTCTGGAAATATGTTCATTTGTCAGTCTTTGTATATTCATGTTTAATAGATAGTATAGTCGGATTTATCTCCTTCATGTTTGAACAACAAAGAATCTTTATAAATAGAGCAATAATATACAAATGGGAAAAGTATTAAACATAAGGATTAAATTTGGAAGAGACTCATAAGAATCTCATTTAATAACTGAATTTTAATAAAATTGAAATGTCTGCAAAAGATGCAGTTGAGGTAACTAATAAATCATCACACTGATATAACATATTATTTTTTGACTCATTGTTTAAATTTTAAAATAATGCATTTAAAAAGAATAAATTTCAATTTTGAACATCATGTATAAACATTTTACACTTTTCAAATAAATATAACACAAGTTGCATTTCACATTGTTTCAGTGTTTTATAATAAAAACTCCAAATATTTATATAAAATGATGGGACTGAAATAACTCAAATTCTGTTCTTCATCTTTATAATTACTGTGCTATCAATTTTTATTTTACATCTACTGAAGGAATGTTGGAATATGTTGTACCAAAAGTGTTAGAAACAAGGATATCACCTAAAGTAAGCTCAAACAATTCTGAACCATTAAGGAATTACCTCAAAAAGAACATGAGGTTGAGTCTACCCACATCAAGGCCCAATTATTGTAGCATGAAATTGTATAATACTCGGACCAAGAAAAAATATTTTGGGGAGAAATATTTTATCACCAATATTATTCAGAATTGCCAGTGAATGGTGATAAATAAAAAGCAGTCAGGTTTTTTTTTTAATCAAACAGCACAGAATTGCTTTGTTTTGTTGAACATGTTAAGCAGAGGTGTGAGTAGGACTTGAAGAAAACAATAGATATCCATTCCCCATTTGTTTTCTTCCTGTTTACTTCATTCTCTCTCCACTGCATACTTTTCTTTTTTCTTTATTTCTTTTCTTTTTAGTTTTGCATAACCTGTTCTTTTTTATTATAGCTTTTTATTTACAAGATATATGCATGGGTAATTTTTCAGCATTGACAATTGCAAAACCTTTTGTTCCAATTTTCCCCTCCTTCTTCCCACCCCTTCCCCCCAGATGGCAGGTTGATCAATACATGTTAAATATGTTAAAGTATAAGTTAAAGACAATATATGTATACATGTCCATACAGTTATTTTGCTGTGCAAAATGAATCGGATTTTGAAATAGTGTACAATTAGCCTGTGAAGGAAATCAAAAATGCAGGTGGACAAAAATATAGGGATTGGGAATTCTATGTAGTGGTTCATAGTCATCTCCCAGAGTTCTTTCACTGGGTGTAGCTGGTTCAATTCATTACTGCTCTATTGGAACTGATTTGGTTCATCTCATTGTTGAAGAGGGCCACATCCATCAGAATTGATCATCATATAGTACTGTTGTTGAAGTATATAATGATCTCCTAGTCCTGCTCATTTCACTCAGCATCAGTTTATGTAAGTCTCTCCAGGAAAATCAGTCATTTTTACTCAGTTTTAATATTGTTTTAAAATTCCCTAGATATGCTTTACTTTTTTATTGCTTGTACCCAAGGCAAAACACTTCTATCCCCTAGGCCTTATTCTTCCAGAACTTAGAACCACATATTCAAATTGTTGCTTCCTAGTGGTGATCACTTCTGATGGGCAGGGTTCTTTTCAACAATGAGGTGATTCAAGTCAGTTCCAATGGTCTTGTGATGGAGAGAGCCATCTGCACCCAGAAAAAGGACTGTAACTGAGTATGAATCACCACATAGCATTTTCACATTTTTGGTTGTTGCTTGCTTGCTTTTTGTTTCTCATTTTTATCTGATTTTTCTTATACAGCATGATAATTGTGGAAATATACATAGAAGAATTGTACATGTTTACCATATATTGGATTATTTGCTGTCTAAGGGAGGGAGTGGAGGAATGGAGGGAGAAAAAAAAACTGGAACATAAGGTTTTTGCAAGGGTGAATGTTGAAAACTATGCATATATCTTGAAAATAAAAAGCAAAAAAATTGTTTCATAAAATTCTTAACCTAGATTTTTTAAAATATAATAAAGTGTTTTCAATCATATCATTCTTCTCCTGGTTCTTCTTCTGACTCTACAGACTTTGTCACTATGTCTTAGTCTTCTCCCACTTGAAATTCACACAGCTAGTATGTTATTCTCACTCTGGAATATTTGCCACTCTTTTCCTATTAGTGAGTTCTACCCAAAACCTCCATGTTGATGATGGGCCCAGACCAACCAGTTTTAATTTTTCTCCTCATTTTGCTTCTGACTTTCTAAGCTTTGCCACTAGCTCCTGAATGAATACCTTCCCCCTCTCCTCAACCCCACACCCCAGACTTTTAATTTCTATTGTCTTCCCCATTAGGAAATAAAGCAACTTTAATGAATCTTATATTTGTTTTCAGCACTTACCACAAGACTTAGAACATATTGTATGCTTAATAAATGTCTGTTGACTTGCTGACACTGCTCTCACATTTAAACCAATAAGGTATTAATAAATACCACTTTAAATAACATTTTGAAATATTGCTTATTTCACCATTATCTCATCCTTTTAATTTCTATTCCATGCCTTTGTGCATGCATATAATTTGTTAATATAATTCTTTGAGGGTGCCATGCTTTACTTACAGATGTTCACTCTCAACTCTATTTAGAGCAGTGAGTTTCTCTTTTTTGGCTGGTGAACCACTTTATTAATTGTTTTATTTTTTCCTGGTTATAGATGTACATTAACTTTTTAAGTACACATTTCTTTATGAAACATGTTAGGAGAGAAAAATCGGAACAAAAGAGAAAAACCATGAAAGACAAAAGTATGGTCCTGAGAATTTTGGGAGTCTCTGAAGTCTTTTCAGAGAGTCTACAAATTAATAATTAGGTTTTTTCCTATTGTGGTAAATATCTATAAATATAACCCATATAAATAAAAACTATCTAGCCAGGTCCTCCATAATTTTAATAGTATAAGGATATTGAGAACAAAAGCTTAAGAACCCAGTGGTTTAGAGAACACTGAAATAGTGAATAGAGCACTGGACTTTGAATCAAGAAGAACTTGGTCAAATCCTGTTTCAGATATTTGATATCTGTGTGACCCTGGGGATGTTGTTCAACTCTTCAAAATCTCAATTTCTTTATCTGTAAAATGACATCAATACTACTTCTAGCACCAGTTCACCTGATTTTTTATGAGTCTCAATACAAATAAAGCATTTTGAAAATTTTAAAGTGCTGTAGAAATGGCATTTTATGATTAATTTAGTAATTATCCCATGATTATATTATAAATTATATCTATAAGATACAAAGGCATATACTTAGATTAAAAAGTCTACATATATAAATATTGTTTGATTACATTTTAAATTAGCTGATATGATTGCCATTGCATTCCAAAGTTATTGCATTCTAGTGAATCATAATTGTTTCATGACATTGACTAAAGTACCTACAATGACCACTTCTCAGGTATATTTCCATAGGGATGTTTCCTTTTTTAAAGTGTGAAGTGAACTAGATGGCTGTCCCTTCCAACTATAGCATTCTGTGATTCTGAGAAAAGTTAATTTCTGCTGTGAATAAAAAGATACATAGACAGATTGTATATAAATATTTTATAACTGTATGTATAATGTGAATTTATACATACAATATGTGTAAATATATGCATATATATGAGAAACATCATAACATAGTGGATGGAGGGATAGATTCTGAGAGTCCAAGAGATCTGCGTTCAAGTTTTGAGCTTTATACAAATTACCTCTAAGTACTTCCAGGCAACTTTTTCAACTCTTAAATCACAGATGAATTACCAGTGTGCATTAAAAGAAGAAATTCTCACTTTAGGAGGTCTCCATTTCAATAAAATAAAGAAATGAGTTACCAAAAATAAAATTTATATTAATATACATAATTATAAGAACGATCAACATTGAAATACTATTCAACATTCTTTAACTAACTGAAGGAAGACCTTCTTTAGCCAAGCATGGATAAATGGTGTGTTATCCAGAGTCTCATTTATGCTTTGTTTTGTTTTTGTTATTTGTTTGTTTTGCTGAGGCAATTGGGGTTAAGTGACTTGCCCAGAATCATGCAATTTAAGAAGTGTTCCAAGTGTCTGAGACCAGAATTGTATTCAGGTTCTCCCAACTTCTAGGATGGTGCTCTAACCATTGCACCATCACAGCTGCCCCTTATTTATGCTTTATTATCTTTTCATCTAAACTTCTACATCTTTGATTTTCATACCTGCTACCATCAGCTATATGGCTTAGAATGCCAGAATACCACACCCAGAATGTTGAAGACTCATCTTCCTAAATTCAAATCTGGTCTTAGATTGGATTGGAGTCAGAAAAGACTTAAAACAGTTATTGCAATAGACCAGGCATGAGGCGATGAAGGCCTACATCATGGTGGCAATAGTATCACCTTAGTAAACCATTTAACTCTTTTTATCTCAATTCCTCATCTGTAAATAAAGAAGGACTAAAGAAGGAAATGGCAACAAAATTCCCAAGGGATTCACAAAAGTCAGATATGACTTGAAACAACTCAAAAACAATCACAAAAACCAAATATCTACCTCACACCTTCTCCTTGGAACACCTCCATGGGTGAGGAAGAAATGATGGAAGTGTAACAAAATACTGCTGGTGATACAAGCTCCATCTTTTAGAAGTACCTAGAAGCACTAGCTCACCAACTGTCAAATAGTTCAATATCAAAAATATATATGATTTAATCAATTAAAATGACACCAAAGAGATAACTAAGTTACATAATAATCTCAGTTTACACATTTCTGTAAAATTATTCATATCTCATCAAGCTACCCTTGGAATCAAATTTAATATAAGCAAAATAGTACATAAATACTATCAATTTTTGTTAAAGTTGTGTTTGTTCATCAACCTTATTTTCCCTCTACTCCTCAGTCAAAATGGACTATTTTCCAGATGGATCATCAGATCTTTCCATCCACTCAGTAATTGAATGTACTTAAATGTGTTATCTCCCCTTTTTTAGAGTGTGAGTTCTTTGAAAGAAAAACCATTCTATTGTATTCCATTTTTGATAAATACCCTTTTCATCCATTCATCTTTAGTTCAAAAATAACCATTTTGTTATTTGGAAATTTTGATATCAAGAAATGAAAATAGCATGACCCTTAAAGCAAACAAATGGGAGAAATACTTGTCAAAGAACCTCTTAGGTTATTTTCTAATTTACCTTATTTAGCTAAAAGTTTCATAGTTCTTAGATGAAAAGAATATAATTTTTATTCTTGAGCATCCCTGTGTTCTCCACAAAAAATTACGAGAATGTAATGTTCAGCAAAGTTTACAGAACTCTGCCTGTAACTCTCCAGACACTGAATATGTCCTACTGTGTAGAAGAACATGAGGTCACTTACTCTGTATGTGCTTTCTTATGTGAAATGATAAGAATTATGAGAAAAACAAGTGATAACTGTACTCATTAAATTCCTTTTCTGAAAAATGTATTCCTTTCAAAGAAGGGCAGCTAATGAGTCTTTGTTTTCAGATTTTTGAACAGCTCAAGACAAAGAAGTTTATGTTGGTTCTGCAGAACTGAGGAATTGACTAATCAAAAATGAAAAGAATATCCCTTCTGATAAAAGGCATGGAGCCATGTATGTTACAATATTCAATATTCCTTAGTGGGACAGAATTATTTTGGAGCAGAGATGTGCCAAAGGATTCAAAATAAGGCATTTGCATGAATATCAGATGATGACCATGGTAGAAAAATACAGTGAAGACCTGCCCTTTACATTTGACAGTAAGGGTGTGTGGTGAATTTAACATCATTGCCAGACAGTTCTTTGGAAAAGAAAATTGTACATTTCACCAACCCTTCTCTCCTCTGACACTACTGCCATCGTGGTATAGGCCCCTCATCACTCACACCTAGACTACTGCAATAGCTCTGTCTTAAGTCTTTCTCCACTCCAATCCATCCTCCAATAAGTCAGCAAATTGATCTCCCCAAAAGCAGAGTTTTGAAAATATCACCCTCTTCCCCCATTCAATCAACTCTGGAAGCTCTCTGTTGCCTCCAGGATCAATTATAAAAATTTTTATTATGCTTTTAAAGCTCTTTAAAACATGACCTTTACTATCTTTTTCTAGTCTTATTATTTCTTACATATCCCTTCCCCCACATATTGAGACTCATTGACACTGGTATTTTCACTGCTCCTCATACAGCATTCCCATCTTCCTACTCAGGTCATTTTCATTTGCTGTCTCCTACACTGGGAACATCTCCCTACTCATTTCTACAATCTGGCTTTCCTGACTTCAAATTTCAACTAAAATTCTACCTTGAATAAGAAGCTGTTTGCAATCACCTGTAATGTTCCTTTGTTTATTTCCTCTAATTTATTATATATAAATAAATACATATGTATGTACTTATATATTATTTATATTAAAATTACAATTATTTTTGAGTGTGTATATGTGGGTATCTATATGGGGAGGTGTTGTTTTTATATGGTGCATATATGTGAGAGAATGTTGTCTCTTGCACTAAATTGTGATCTTCTTTTAAAGGAGAAACTGGGTTTTACCTTTATTTGTGTCCCCAGAACTTATTACAGTGTCTAGCACACAATAGATATTTAATAAATACTTATTGAATGATTACATGACTTTATTTCATGATTCCACTAAGAATAAAAGTGCAAAACAGAAGCCTATGTTTGGAAATACAGTTTGATTGCCTATAATAGATCATCTAAAACTCTTAATTGGATTTTGGAGTGTTTTTCCATAACAAGGAATGTTCCCTGTGTCCTGGTAATTCCCAGGCATTAGAAAAAATTAGAACTAAGAGCTAGAAAATGTGGACTAGACACATTAGAAAGTCTGAGTTTAAACTTGTTGAAGCAAATATCATTCAAACAAAAAATACATATCAAAAGTTATGTGCCCATGGACATCAGTGCTTTGCTCATTAAGTTTTAACAAATTCTAAAGAAGAAGTAATCTAACTTCTTTTAAATTCTTTTTAATTCCTGAGTCTCTTTGTAGAAAAATTAGGGATTGTGATGTTTGCTAATCATTTTAGTAACTACTTAGTTATTCATCCTTCTGTTGATCAAAGGATTGAAAGCCATATTTGAGAAGCTCTCATTCAATTCTTTTGGAGGCAACTTTGCCATAAAAGATGAGCTCATAGGAATAATCATCCTTTATTCATTGTGACAACATTGTGACAATACTTGGATTACAGACCAGATATCTATCTACATAGATGTTAATATATAGGGATATAGACAGATAAAACATAGAGATATTATCAATTTATAATAGATGTATACAATATACCAACATATGTGTGTACACATACATGTGTACTAACATGTGTATATGTATTCATAATATATGTGTTTACAATCTTGAATATATGCTGCTGATGGATCCCAGAGCTGAACCCAGAACTGAAAAATGGAAAATAATTTCTAACATAGTGAATATCTAATAAATACTTTATTCATTTATTCAGTTAGCTATGTTTACCTTGGAAAATATAGAATATATTTAGGGATCTCCTTGAAAGTTTCTTCATGAAACAAAGGCCAATCTTTTTAACAGAAAATTTTTTATGATGTTGTCAGATGGCTAAGAGTAATGAAATACTCTACTCTAATGAACTGAAGTTGAAGATTATTCAAAGAGCAATGTGGAGCAGCATGAATAGGCTGTAATAAGTCAAAAATAAGGAATTAAGAAAGAAAAGCAATATAAAAGATGTCATCCAAAAAGTATTATGAAAAAGAATATGGGTTGGTCATGTGTCAAGAGTAAGATATGAGTCAAGAATGATCAAGAAACAACCATTTCCTTATAATATTAGAAGTTAGTTAAGAACCCCACCATTCTCAATCAACCCCTTGTAGAGAATTTACAGGAAGGCAGGAAGAATATTCATTCAAGAATTGGGATCTACAGTTTTAGAATGACTACCCATATCCAAAGATATGCTAGCAAAGCTTAACAACTAGATTTGCAGGGAAAAAAGAAATATTTATATATATATATATATATATATATATATATATATATATATATATATATATATGTATGTACAGCTGACTTTTAGGTTTAATGTGATTTATTAACATTTTATTCATCATTTTCTTAAGCCTAAGCAATCAGCAAAACAATAAATCATGTTCTAATTTGTAACAAATGTTCACAACAAAAATTTAAGGATGGGATCTTAAGACCCAGTTAGAGCTAGCTTTAGGATACCCCTGCATCACAGATCCACTGGAATAATGCAGTACAAATCTATTTAATATAAAATGAAAATTGGGCTACAGAATAGATTGGACAAATGTCTACAGCTAAGATTTTTTTTTAACTTGCTATCTTACAAAAACAAATACAGGTATGGTCTGAATGAGGCAATTTATTATTCTAAGACAGCATTATAGATCATCTTACTAGAGCAGTAGTAGCTATTTCAACTGACTAAAAGCTGTTTCCACCCTCACAAATAATCAAAAAGTAGAAGAGTTTTTGGCATCTAAGGAAGTTATGTGTCTCCCTGCTGACTTAATAGTCCAATAGCACTTTTGAATTATAAAAATATGTGTAGTTATGCCTATTATCTGACAGATTTATGGGATTGAGCCAGAAAAAGGGAAGAGCATGTTGGCTTGCTTAGGAAAAGACTATGAGGAAGACTCCAATACTTTCTCTCACTGTTTTTTAAAGAAATGGAAAGCATATAAAATGAAGAAGAAATAGGAAGACATGATGAAGCAGAGGAAAAAGAAACCCTTTTCAAGATTCAAAAGCAATGTCAAAACTTTGTATTTCTTCAATTGTGTTATATCTATATATTCTAATTTTCCATGGCTTAATAAGCAAGAACAATATAACCAGGGGTACATGTGCTGGAGGTGGCTCCAGCAGGCTCATGAGGCATGGTTATTTGATTTTCAATGTGAACTTTCACACTTCAGAAATCCACAAAGGCTACATATCTGCACTTGATTTATTGTTTTGTTGATTTTGTGTAAAAATGATAGACTTTTTAAACTTAAAAGTGTATTATATTGACCATTTAATATTTAGTAGCACACTCCTGAATATAGCCTATAACCCTTTCTGTGGGCCATCCTGAGGTATAGCGAGCAGGATAAGCAAGATTGTCCTGTTTGGTACAGTAGGATAATATAAAGCAATTTATACATTGTCACATTTGAAATCATGTGCAAAGTAAAGTATTGTACCTATTTTATATATAAGGCAAGTGATGAACAGTGAAGTTAATAGGTTTTCCCATGGTCACTAATTGTTGTTAAATCAGTTTCAGTCATATTCAACTCTTACTGATCCATTTGTAGTTTTATTTGTATATTATTTTAAGTTTTGAAAATCATTTTATGGAAATCTGGATACACATACATATCTTCTCATTTAATCAGAAATTAAGATTATGTTAGGCTGTCATGATGTGTTCTTGATGAAGCTATATTTTCTTTATGATCTTTTTCTTATTCACTAACCATTCACTTTCATATTACATTCTAGAATTTTTCAGAAATGAAAATCAATCTCCCTAGCCTTTAATTTGTAAACTCTATTCTCTTTCCTTTTTCATTGAAACAATCCAACATTTTCCTTTCTCCAGTGCATTAGCAGCTCTCCCACTCACCATAATGTTTCAAAGATCATTGATGGTTGCTATATGGCTGTGTACCTTCAACAGTTTCTCCAAATTGGTTATAATTCTCAGATGGATGTTGTCTATTAGGAACTTATTCTTGGTCACCAGTTAAGGTACCATCTTTTTTTCTTTTACCTCATTCAATATACATTTAATATTTATTAATGGCAAAATATTATTAACTTATTAATAATGCTTAATAAATATTATTAACAATTAATAATATTTAATGAAAGCCAATAAGATAAGTAGCTCTTCATTAAATAAGATGAGGCCCTCTAAATTTAAGTGTAGAAGTGTTGCTGTTGTTAGAGCCATGAATATAATACTTATTCCTTCTTAATGTTATTTAGTATTGATTTGCTTGTGTACATTTTGCATATTCCCATATCAAGTATAAGCTCCTTGATAGTAGGAATTGATAATTTTCTTTGTATTTCTATCATCTTGCATATAGTACTGGCTTTTGACAAATGTTTGTAAATTGAATTGAACGGGATTGTAGATGTTCCATACACAACTGTGTATATGGGAGTGAGGGGAGTAGGGAATGATATGATCTCCTGAGCATTTGAACCCATAGAATAGCAAGATGAAAATAGACTTTTCTGCTCCATATGAAATTAAATTTAAATAATTATAAGAATAGATAATTCTTCTACAAATGTGAACATCTATGATTATGAAGAGAGATGTAGTCAAATACCCAAGACTTTATTATTGAGGAGAATGTCTCCTGTATAATCTACTGATACAGACAAGAAGTTCATCTATAACACAATATCTTACAATAGTCATCTACTCGTGGATAAAGTGACTTGTCCATGGTCACACAGCTAGCATGTGTCAGAGACACGTTCTCCTTCACTCTCATTTCTCTCCCACCCTCCTAACAAAATTCCCAGTCTTCAACTAAAATATGAATTCAAGGTGCTTTTGGTTTTCCTTATCTTTTCTTTGTGCTATATGTTTGGCTTCCTCCCTTTACTCCCCTTTTTGATTTTCCTTTAAGTCAACCCTTTATGAAACCATTAGATAATCCTGATTGTTTGCATTTTCCTTTCCAGAGGAACTGCTATGTGTTTATGCTTAAATAACTACTCTCAACAAAGTCTAGGATTTTTGTGGCTTCTTAAGTATGCTTCAATTTTAATATTTCCTACCAAAGGTCAATACAGATTGTGTGGGGGGGGGTGTGTGTGTGTGTGTTAATGTATGTGTGTTTGTGTGTGTGTAACATTTTAATCTATAGACTCCTATAGAGTGAAATTCTCATCTTAACAATATAAAATAACTTTTACTTACATTTACCATGGGAACAATCTTTTCAAAGGAAAATATAGAAATATGAATTATTTTCCATTGTTAGCTACTTCTGTCATGAAAACAGTTTTTCTTAAGCAGGTCAAATTTTATTTATTTTCTAGGAAAACTTATACAGAAAGATAGGAAGGAAGGAAGGAACAAACAAACAAAGGAAGGAAGGAATGAAGGAACGAAGGAATGAAGGAAAATGGGGATTAAAATATATTTATGTAATGTAGATTATTCATCAGTATATTTGTCCAATACAAATTCCTCTTGTAGAGAGACTAGTAAATAGTAAATGTATAGAGTGGAATCTGCTGTGTATGGTTTGTAGAGAGTTAAAAATAGATGCATCTCTATCACACCCTCACTCTTCTCTAAGGGAGACATTTAATTCTTTGCCAGAGAAGCTATCCTTTATTATTCCCAGAAGAAAGGGTATCAAGCTAGAATTATATGTCTGCTTCCTTAAATATTATTAGTCTACCAGATATAATGTTTAGGTTCAAGCTCAATTATTGATTGGGTTTTTTAATTTTTTATTATTAAAGCCTTTTATTTTCAAAAGCATATGCATAGGTAATTTTTCCAACATTGACCCTTGCATAATCTTTTGTTCCAAATTTTCTTCTCCTTCCCCCCACCCCCTCCCCTAGCTGGCAGGTAATCCAATTCATGTTAAATATGTTAAATATATGTTAAATCCAAAATATGTATACATATTTATACAGTTATCTTGTTGCACAAGAAAAATCAGATCAAGAAGGAAGAAAAAGAAAAACTGAGAAAGAAAACAAAATGCAAGCAAATAACAATAGAGAGAGTAAGAATGCTATGTTGTGTTCCACACTCAGTTCTCACAGCCCTCTCTCTGGGTATATATGGCTCTCTTCATCACTGAACAAGTGGAACTGGTTTGAATCCTCTCGTTTTTTTTTTGTTTGTTTTTTTTTTGAAAGAAAGGAAATTTTATTTTATTTATTTTTTTAATAGCCTTTTATTTACAGGTTATATGTATGGGTAACTTTACAGCATTGACAACTGCCAAACCTCTTGTTCCAATTTTTCCCCTCCTTCCCCCCACCCCCTCCCCCAGATGGCAGGATGACCAGTAGATGTTAAATATATTAAAATATAAATCAGATACACAATAAGTATACATGACCAAACCGTTATTTTGCTGTACAAAAAGAATCGGACTCTGAAATATTGTACAATTAGCCTGTGAAGGAAATCAAAAATGCAGGTGGGCAAAAATATAGGGATTGGGAATTCAATGTAATGGTTTTTAGTCATCTCCCAGAATTCTTTCCCTGGGCGTAGCTGGTTCAGTTCTTTACTGCTCCACTGGAACTGTGAATCCTCTCATTGTTGAAGAGGCACATTCATCAGAATTGATCATGATACAATATTGTTGTTGCCGTGTATAATGATCTCCTGGTTCTGTTCATTTCACTTAGCATCAGTTCATATAAGTCTCTGCAGGCCTCTCTGAAATTATCCTGCTGGTCGTTTCTTATAGAAAAATAATATTCCATACCATTCATATACCATAATTTATTCAGCCATTCTCTAAATGATGGGCATCCACTCAGTTTCTTGCCACTTCTTTGTAAAGAAGGCTGCCACAAACATTTTTGCACTTGTGGGTCCCTTTCCCTCCTTTAAGATCTCTTTGGGATATAATTCCAATACAAACACTGCTGGATCAAAAGGTATACAGTTTGATGACTTTCTGAGCATAGTTCCAAATTGCTCTCTAGAATGGTTGGATCTATTCAAAGTTCCACCAACAATTTGTCAGTGTCCCGGTGTTTCCCCATGCTCTCCAACATCCATCATTACCTTTTCCTGTCATCTTAGCCAATCTGACAGGTGTGTAATGGTATCTCAGAATTGTCTTAATTTGCATTTCTCTGATCAATAGTGATTTGGAACACCTTTTTATGTGACTACAAATAATTTGATTGTTTATTCTTAATGAGGAAAAGGGAGTCTCCAGACTTTATATCCAAGATAACTCCCCATTACATACCAGTTCCATAACAAACATATAGCAAATAAACTCATTTATACAAGTTGATAGCAAAATAGAAATCAGAGAAAGTATTATATATATATATATATATCAAACAACACAAGCAAAGGAGCCTTTCTACTGGAAGTGAGGTAATAACTCAACTAAGAGAGAGACTCATACGTTACCCAAAGGGAAAATTGAATGAAGTTTCTAGCATAGCAAGCTGGGGATAAGGATATATTGGAGTTTGCCAGCTTCTTTCTGGTCAGCATCTGTTAAGGACCTTTTTTCTTCCTTCATCAATTAGAAGAGGAATTGTCATCATCCCTTTTTTTTCTTATATGTGGAAACCAACTGAGCCTGAAAAAAAAATCTTTCTTTTCTGCCACTGTCATTAACTCTTCCTGCACCTCCCATAAGAACAGAATATTGATTAATAGTAGAGAGTCTCATGCCATAGGACATTGGGGCTCAGGCTACAAATCGTTAAGTAGACCTAGGGTGCTGGTCAATCACTGGCACCTAACAATGGAGGAGGGTATATGTAGCCACAGTAGGAGCTCCAGTTAATAGCATCACACATGAACTTTTTTCAGGGTGCCCTGGAACCTTAAAGGGTAGATGTAGCCTTCCTGGAGTTGGGAGAGTGAGTCAGAGCATGCTCCCTATATTGCATTCCTTTTCTCCCAGGGTTACAATGAGGTTTGAACTAGACAATGTATATAAAATACTTTGTAAGATAAAAAGTGTCCTTTATAGTGACTGCTCCATAAATGTTAACAAATGAACTTACTGTTAATTGCTTCGAGCATTAAAAAAAATAGTACATGGAAAAAGAAAAAAAACCTGAATTTTCCTTTGGAAAGTAGTTTGCTATGAATGATTTTCCCTTAAGTATAACTAATATAGACAAACCCTTAATCTTTGTCTTCCCTGAGAGGGACAGTTCTCTAGAGTTCTAATTCCATTTTTTCCTTCTGACAAATGACTATGGGTGGGCTGGTGATTCATTCGATACAGCTAAAAATAAGTAATACATTGGAAGGAATCCTAGAGGATAGCATGTCCAGCACCCTCATCTTGCAGATGTGGAAATTGAGGAACAAAAGATCCTAGCCAGGATCATACATCTAGCAAATCTCCAAAGTAGGATTTCAAGCTACTTCTCCCTGACCATTCTTGTGACCTCTATGAAATAATATGCAAAATTTGAAGAAAAAATTTTAAACATTTTGAAGTGTTCAATAATCCCAAAATAAAGTAATAACTAGAACTAGGGAAACAAAAGAGACAAACAGTGTCTTAAACAGTGTCATCTAGCTAATGCTATTAAGACTACTGGGGATTTTCCATTCTGTGAAATAGATCAGATAAACTTATAGCACAGCTCTAAAGGGAAACAAAATGGAAATATTTGTCTACTCTAAAAAGCAGCACTTCCTTGTAAGGAAATTAATCATTGGGAAAGAGTTTAGAGTCATCTAACAGGGTTTTTGAGGTCTTAAAAATAATTTATTTAAAAGAATTTGTTTACTGTTGTTGGGATTTTTTTCTCTGTGGTTTTAAGATCAGAATACACTGCTCAAATCCATCAGGAATGTGTGTGTATGTGTGTGTGTGTGTGTGTGTGTGTGCGCCCGCACCCATGCAAGTGTGTATGTATATATGTAATTTCATATCTATTATCCATAAACATAGCTTTGTATATGTAGTCCAATGATCACAGCTATCTTATTTTTTTGTCAATGATTAAGAAAGTTCATATATGTGCATATATGAACTTTCTTATACATATATATATATATTCAAGTAAATGATTTTGTTTAAAAAATCATATATCAGAAAGAAAATTATCTAGTAAAAATATCACTTTATGGAGGAAAAATATCCACCCCCAAAATATCTCCCTGATAATTTAATGCTCCTACTATCAATTCAATCTTTTGGGTTAAATTTTCCTTTCAGTCCATATTTTAATGTTTCAGGGAAGTACAATAGATCAATAGCACATCAACTGGATGAGTTTGTTTTCCTTTCCTCCCAGACTAGGCAAACCTCAGGGCAGCATGAGAGCTCTGAGCCTTGGAAATGGAAGAAAGTATGAGTAAAGAGAAGGTAGAGGGCACCAAAGACAAACTTTGCCTACTTAATGATTTTTTTTTCCCCCAAGGCTCTGCCTATCTTACACAAATTGGCTCTTGTAAAACCAAGACAACTTCCTTTCAAGTTAACTATCAGAATGAATTAAAACACTCCCACTACCCCACCACACACATACAAATTAGTAAATCAAGACAAATTTCTGAAATAAAGTTTGAAAATCTAGAAAGTGACAATCTCTGGTACAAGTCACTTAATTCCTATCTGCCTCAGTTTCCTCATGTATAAAATGAGTTAATGATAGCATCTATTTATAGGTGTGATGTAGGGATAATGTGAGATGGTATTTGTAAAAATGCATTTCAAACTTTCAACTATTATGTAAATGCTAGCAATCTTATTTACTAGAATTAGCATATTTATATTATGTACGATTAATATCTATAAAGTTATATATCAATATTAAGATGTGTTAATATTAATGTCAATAATCATAATAATAATATTATTTGAGAAAATCAATCAATAAGCATTCATTAAGTACCCATTCTGTTCCAGATACTGGAGCTGTAAAGGTAAAAGAAATAATCTCACTCTCAAGGAACTTATATTCAATTAGGAAAGACAACAATTAGGAAATTTATACATTTCTAAGTACAAATACATACACATATGCAAAAAATGAAAATATATAATAACACAAGTTAAGTAATTGAGAGTTCATTAATTCATAGATCATGTGATTGATAAAATGCATTAGTACAAGCAAGAAGGTGATAAGAGAAGCTTTTAGATAGTATGGGGGAAAGAAATGGGAGTGATTATAACTACAATTTTAAAGAAACCATCAGCCTTTAAAAATATTTAATTTAAAACTTATTTTTAAAATTATGAATTTAGCATATGCGACATGGAATGAGAATTTGCATATACATTATAAAAATAAGACTATAAGAAACTACCAATTTCTATTATATAGCATTTGCATTTTCTTTAAAGTGTATAATGATTTCAACATGTAACTAACAGGCTTTCTTGAAGAATGAATGAATAGATAGATAAATGTATGGGTGGATGAATAGAGGTATCGAATGAACAGGAAGATAGGGCAGATAGGTAGATGGAAAGATATAGAGAGATAAAGAGAAAGATAGATGGATAGGGAGATAGATGGATAGATAAAAACAAAAAAGATAGATAGATATAGATAGATGATAGATAGATAGATAGATAGATAGATAGATAGATAGATGAATGGGTAGATTAATGAAAAGGGGAGGAAGGTAGTGTGTGAAAGAGGATAGAGCATAAAATGTGAAGTACAACAGACTTGAATTCAGATCTTGCCTTTGACACTAACCAGCTATGTGACCTTTAGTAATTTATTTAATATTCCTCAGCCTTAATTTCTTCACTTCTAAAACAAAAGTTATTCTATCTATAACACCTATTTGACAGGATACTGTGAGGGCAAAAAAGAAAGAATAATTTTTTTAAGTAATAGGAAAAATAAATTACCCAAATAGTCTACAAATTTTGTCCTTGTGAAAAAAGATCTAGCAAAATGAATTATGGCTTTAAGACAAGATAGTTTTGATCTTAAGAATAATTTTTAAGGGACATTCAGAAAGGCCTTTCACCAAGATAGTTTATACTCATTGTCTAGTAGACTCTAATGATTAGAGGCTTCAGACATTAATAATGAAGTTTTGACTTTTCCACAGAATTGGCCAAAAAAGGGGGTTCTGTGTAGCCTGTGTCCTACTATGGAGTTCTTGGGAGATTTTTCCTAAAATGTGTACAGTGAAATAAATACCACCCAAGCTGCCCCTGCATTGGTAAAGATGAGGGAAAAGAAAGGAGGGATGTGAAACAAGATCTGTTATTTTGTAATTAACAGAAGGTCAGGAGGCCTTGTTTGCTTGGAGGCCCAGAATTTAAACATGTTTTACTGAGCATGAGCCATTTTAGAACAGTGTAGAAAAATTGCTGGTTAGATTAGGATTAAACTAAAATAACTGAACGTAAAAATAATTTAAGTTTTTTTTAAAATAATAATTGAACTCATCTAGATGATATGGAAATTTCTGGGATAACTCCTCCCTTTGTTTGTTGTCCAGTCATGCCTGACTTTGTAATCCTATTTGGGGTTTTCTTGCCAGAGATATTGGAGTAGTTTGCCATTTACTCCTTCAGCTCATTTTACAGATGAGGAAACTGAGACATATAGGGTGAAGTGACTTATCTAGAGTTACATAGCTAGTAAGTATCTGAGACCAGATTTGAAACCAGGAAGATGACTTTGGGGAAATCAATCAATAAACATTCATTAAGTACCCATTCTGTTCCAGATACTGGACATATAAAGCAAAATAAATAATCTCAGGCTTCATTGACTTCAGGTTATCACTCTATTCACCATTTAACTTAGCTGCTCTTAACTTCTTCCACTTCAATTCTACTAAATGGGTGTGAAATGAAAACATGTCCAATGGATGGAATAGGAAATGAGAGTTAATATAATCTAACTATATAATAGAAAACTTGATAAAGGAACATTTTAATCATCTTTAACCTCCAAATTACCCTTTTTTTCTCTTTACATTCCATCCTTTATTGATCTAATTCACTCTTTTTTATTTTTTTATTATAGCTTTTTATATACAAAACATATGCAGGGGTAATTTTTCAACACTGACCCTTGCAAAAACTTCTGTTTCAACTTTTCCCCTCCTTCCTTCCAGCCCCTCCCTTAGATAGCAGGTAGTCCCATATATGTTAAAGTATAAAAGTATATGTTAAATACAATATATGCCCCCAAACTACTCTTAAGATTAATTTTCTAAAGGAAACTCCATCTAGGTTCATAGGATCTGAAGCTAAAAGAAAATTTAAGGGTAATCTAGTCCCATCTCCTAATTTTACAGATGAAGGGATTCTAGCCTAGAGATATGAAGGGACAATCAAGAACATGTACTAATAGGGAGTCATGGCTTCAAAAATAGCACCAATGATTTGCAAACCTGTTGTTCTTTCTCCTGGAAAATAATTGGGGCTGTTTTTGTCTCTGAAACAAACAGAAGGAAAAATGTAAAAGATCAGGTAAAGTGGGGGTGGGGAATGAGTATTGGGGTGTGACATTACCCATGAAGAAAGATACCATAATTTTCTATGCAGTAAGAATTGGCTGCTGCTGGGGATCTGAGGCACCATGGTAACTTTGCATGCAATTGCCAAAGGAAGACATATAAAATCACAGAAAGTCATCATCAGTGAATGGATTGAGTCTGGGAAAAGAAATCAGCTGAAGTGTGGCCACCTGAAGGAAAGAAATGTATCCCCCCCCAACATGTCTCTGTTGACACTTTTAAATTTCAGCACGCTGGAGCAAAGCCTAATTCTACATGTTCTGGGTATAATTCTACCTCTGGACCATACTGGTAAAAAAATCTGTGGGCTATAAGTCTTTGAATTCATTTTTAATTTAGAATGAAATACAAGGAGCAGGAAGAAAGATGGAATGTAATTATTTCTTTCATCCCGACTAATAGATCTACAAAAAGGTTTCTTAATACCAATTCAAACTTTTTAATTAATTCATGCAAATTTTTTCTTTTTAGATTTTTTTCCATTTCATTTTTATAATATACATAAATGAAAAAGTGCTTGCTTTGATTATTTTTTTTTTGGCTAGAGCAATTGGAATTAAGTGACTTGCCCAGGATCATATAGCTAGGAAGTGTTAGGTGTCTGAGGCTAGATTTGAACTCAGGTCCTTCTGACTTCAGGACTGGTGCTCTATTCACTGCACCAATTAGTTGCCCCTTTTGATTAATCTTTAAAACTCTTCTCTTCACATAATGCCATTAGATTTTCCTCAATCTCACTTCAAGAAATATGCCTGATATCTTTGGAATTTTTAAGAGCAAGCAGTGTGATTTTTGATGTCTCTTAACTTTATGCCTCAGTTTCCCCATCTGTAAAGATGGTCATGGTTATACTTGCATTATTCACATTTATTATAATACTCAAATAGAAAAGGTGTGTGTGAACAAATACTTTTAACAATATAAGGTATCGATAAATCATTATTCATTCATGGATTGTGCGTATGTCGGGGATTAACACCAGTGTAAAATCTTATCAATAGCAGTCTTCCTTATCATGCATTTTCCATATGACTTCATTATTTCCTGTTACTTTATCTGTACAAAGAAGTTTTTAAAAAATAGAAGGAAAAAAAAAAAAACCTCAGTTGTCTAGCCAGAGCAGTATGAAGTGACAAATTCCTCTGCTTTGGCTAGTGCTATTGATAAATGATGAGTGAATAAATATAAACTACTTATCTTTCTTTTTTAAAATCTACCCATAATCTACTTGTAAAACTTTTTTTCTTCTTTTCACATGTCACTATTGAAATCTCTGTGCAGTTGAAGTTGAATGCTTGATGGGCTGACTACATTGTTCAAATGCGAGACATATGATGGCCTAAAAGACTATTTTACAGAGAATTCATACAAAGCACGCACTCACACAGAGGTCAGAAGAAGTAATACAAAGACACTTTCAAGGTGTCACTGAAGAAGGTTGGAATCTATTGTGAGACATGACTGCCTAGTTTAAAGGAGCTAAGCACTAAAGCAGAATTGCAGTAGCTCAAAAGAAAAGTGAGATATACAAATTTAGAGCTATTTCTGCTCCAAATGTTCTTATAGACTATTTCTGTCCAGCTTGTAATAAAACCTTCCAAGTTCTTATTGTGTGATTGGATGCACTGACTGCAACACAATGATGTCACTTTGGTACTCTTTGAGCATGAGAACAAACATAAACTCTTGAAACCAAGCACAGGTACACAGGCCTAGGACCCAAAAAGAATTAAGAAAATATCATGGAACAGCTTTGTACACTCAGTGTCTTCTCTGAATTGAAAGGAAAGCTATACATGTTTGCCAGGCAGACACATCTGTTTTTTTGGGTGACGTGTACAAAAAAATGATCTGTTAATTCTTTTAAACTGATTAAGCAATTTTGTTCCACAAAAGGAAAGGACCCTTTCTAGTGAAAACTTAAGTCAAAGGAGTAATTCAATTAAATTCATACATTCTTTAACATCAGGGATCATTTTTTACTGGACTGATTCAAACTGATTAATATCCATAGACACATCATTTTGATAAACTTTGAACCACTTAAAACTGTATTCACTGAACACCTTCCCTATGCCAAGGGGAACTTGTCTTTGCCCATTGGATTAGTTTGAGGAGTCTCAGGGAGTACAGAATCCTCAATGTCTAAACAAATAGCATCTTCCAATGGTTACAGAGGCAATCATTTATTATACCATGTGCCACTATTTTTCTTAATACATGATTTTAGTGAGATGTCTTGTTAGAACTTTCACTTCATTCAACTTAATCCTTATTGTGTAATGTAAAAGAGGCAATTTGTTTTACTGACCCAACCTGCCCTTGATTTATTGATCATTATTTCTTATCTCTAATAGAAGGGCTTGAATCCCAAAACACCTTATAATTTTCTCTTGAGTTTCCAAATTACATTATTAAGATACTCAGCTAATTGTATGCCAAATCTAATAATAACAATCTATTTCACTTTAAATTTTGGATTGCATGTACATAACAATCACTTTTCATTCTTATTATAAATAATTGCCATTGCACAACAAATGCTTGAATGTATATAGACCATCCTTCTGATTTACTATAATATAATTACTTTAGGAAGCTTCTGAATGACTCATCTGCCTCACTTTAGCTTTGATTCAATTATTTGTATTTACCGGGATTGTTATTCCATTTTTAAGTTCCATTCCCTAAAAGTGTTCTTATTCCATCTGTACTTATCATTCTCTCCTCCCATCCATGTATTTCAAGATTCATCAGGCATTGACATAGAAAACTCTTTATAACCAAGTTTGTTCCCATCTTCCCATCCTTCTTTGACTTTACTTCCTCTCCCTATACTCTATGATCCAGTTACACCAGACTACCTGCATATGATACTTTCAGGCTCTGAATCTCTGAGCCGGCTACCCCCATAACTGGCATTCTCTTCCTCCTCAGCTCTGACTCTTAGAATCTCTGGCTTCCTTCAAGACTCAGCTCAAACACCATGTTCTGAAGGAGGCCTTTCTGAGTCCATAGCTGCTCAGAATTTCTATGTTTATTTTTTATCTAAGTTGTATTTTGCATATACTTAATCATTTACATGTTTTCTCCTCCAGTCAAATCTCAGCTCCTTGAAGTCAGGGATAATTTTTTTGTATTTCTGTGCATCCTTAGTATTTTACTTGCTGTGGGTTGATCACATACCTATTTTGTTACTAATAGGAAGGAAGGAAGGAAGGAAGGAAGGAAGGAAGGAAGGAAGGAAGGAAGGAAGGAAGGAAGGAGGGAAGAAGGGAGGAAGGAAGGAAGGAGGGAGGGAGGGAAGAAGGGAGGAAGGAAGGAAGGAAGGAAGGAAGGAAGCAAGGAAGGAAGGAAGGAAGGAAGGAAGGAAGGGAGGGAGGAAGAGCAATATAATTGGGGAAAACCGCACACAAAAGAAAACTAGATGCAAAGTAGTATGAGCTGGAAAGATCAGAAATGACCTCTATAAAACTTTGGATAGAATTATGTGCCCCACCCTCCAGCCTTGCAGTCAAGCAGAGAGGAATCTGAGGGAGCTTGGAAGTTGTTGAATTAAAGAGCTTGGTGCGATTTCCTATGATCAACTTATCCTGAGAGTGGCTTCTTATTCTGAAGAGTTGACATCAAGTAGGACTGCAGCTGCCTCAACTAAACAACATATCAACAGATACAGTAATGATAAAAAAAAAAGCAGTAGGGAGCAGTGATAATCACTGAAAGCACCCAAGCAAACATAGGAATGATCAGTGCAAAAGTTTATAGATTTAAAAAAAAAATCTTAAGAGGCTGATATAAATCTTTGCTTTGTTGAGTTCCAGGAAGAACTTCCTTCTTACAATAAAAATATACAGATCAACTGTCTATCATCAAGTTGTTTTGTTGACAAAATTTGAAATAAAAAATCTCTGACACGTACTTTTCCTTCCCTTATGCTTTATTCTTCAAAGAAAAAGTATGATGGCATAAATCTAGGCCTAGAATGCCATCAATGACTTCTTCCACCACATGAATCTCATAGCATTGTTTCACTTTGCACTAACCTTCTAGTAAATTTCTGATACTGCCACTTTCCCATTCCTAAATCTGAAACTCTATTAGGTTTCTATGAGGAAAATGATTTTCTTCTCTCCCAATGCCCTTCTTCTGCCCTTTGAATAATTCACCACCCTCTTAGATGTTTTTAAAATGTAAGTGCTACAAAGGAAATACACAAAGTGATGGGATAGCAGTGAGGGAATACAACAACAAATAAAAAAGTCTATGAAAACATGTCTGGACAAAAATAAATAAGTAGAATAAATATTTTATATTTACTTGGTGTAAATATCCTGCAGAAGGATCGTTTTCCACAACAACCTGTTCTGATGTCTCGTCATGATATGGAGGAAATTTGATACTCTTCAAAGCTATGTCAGCAGAATATAAACTCAGGCAAGTTACCCATACTGCAAAGGCTTTGAGTCTGACTCTAGAAATAGTTTGCTGTGTAAGGATCAATTTAGCAAAGTATATAAAGGCTCATCACTAGTCAATTGATTGCTGACTGAAGAATTCTTTTGGCTACAGCAACCAATGAAGCAAAGATAACTTCAAAATGACCCCTAGGATCTTTCTTCCAATTTTATAGTGAATTATGAGAAATAAGGCAATCATAATATGTCATGCAATATGAAATCATTTATAAACTTTAATGCAACTGGTTTTTCACTCACAGTCAGGCTGCAGCATATAACCAAAGAGATCTTAGGACAAATAGGAGTAAAAGAACTATATGATATATTAGAAGAGAAGACAGCCTAATTACACTGTGGAGGTGAAGAATGAGAGTGGGGCTGTCAGTATGCTCCAATTGTACCTTCCTGGTATTAGAAGAAAGATATAAAGTCCTACACCATTTGATTAAACTGCATAGAGGATACATGGGCAAAAATAAAGTAGGCATGGATGATTTGCAATCTTCATCACTAGAGAGAACAGTCAGATCAATGATATTATAGAAATATTTGAGTAAATTTCTGTATACCTGTTATCCCTTCCCTGTCCCCCCCATCTCCCAGAGACTTAAAGCCTAGTATTTAATTTTTGCCTTTGTAACCTTAGTACCTAGCCCAGTACTTAGCATCTGATAAGTATTTAATAAATTTTTGTTAAAGTGAATTGAATTGAATTTATGGTTAAATGTTCTCTTCCACCTACAACATATAGAGTTGCAGTCTTGTTGTTCCTGACAATTTTATCACATGGTCCTTTTTCTATATTGATTTCCTCTCAAGAACTGAACTTTTATCTCCTTGTAGCCTTACCATCTCTTCTTTCTCATTGGGTAAGGGAAGATGAAAAACACAATCTAGGTCTGCTTTTCTCCACTATAGTGTAGTTAGTGTAAGCCAACTGCTTCCCTAGCTTAGGGTGCTGAGTGATTGGTTCAGGTTTGCACCTTCCTCCCTGGTGTGCATCCCTACAACAACATGTTTTGACAAAGCTTAAATGAAAACTGCATGGGTAGTCAGCCTTACTAAAACATTCTCTGTTCTTTCTCTGATCTCTTTACCAATACTAACACACACACACACACACACACACACACACAGGATCATTTGGTGCTCTTCTCTCTCTCTCCACTCCATAATGCCCCCATGCTGCTTCCCATTGACCCAAAGAATTCACTATAGTACTTCTCTCTAAAGAACCATATTATCTCAGTGGTATTGGCTTTAAAAAAGATTCCTTTCTCTTCTTTTCCAATAAAAACTTATCAGTCCTTTGTTCTATGTTTCTCTTTAAGACTCTCCTAGCTCAGTGGCCAGCTAATTTCATAAACTAACCAAAATCAAGGGTTTAATGGAAGACAATTTATAGTAAAAGCAAAGGTCATTAGGATCTTAGCCCAACAAAGTAAGCAATGGAACAATTTCAAATAACACCATACAGGCAGTTCTCTAGTTTTCCATGTAGGCCAACATTGCTTTCATGTCTATGTAAAGAGGGACAGAAATCAAATTTTTCGGAAACTTGGGATCATGAACTATGAATCATACAAGACCAAGATGCCAGAATTTGATGAAGAATCCTTAACAGTGAAGGATGCCTTGACTTCAGACTGCCTAAACTGCAGATGTGCACTTGATCAGAATTTGTTGCTGCTCTTGTTTTTCTTTAAACACACAGTTTCCAAAGAAACTCGCTATTGTAAAATAACATGTGGACATCTAAAAAGGTGTCTGCATGAACAAAGTCATGGTAATATGTAGGTTGATTATTGTTCCAGAAGTTTGCAAATGAGTTTTCCAAGAGCATTAAACTGTGGTGTTCCACTTTTCAAGGTTTAATTCTTCTTATTAAAAAGAACATATCTTCTAATAAAAATATTTCATTTACAGAAAAAAGTTGGACTTAACGCTACAGTTTGTAAATATTTATGAATATTTACAAAGAAACTGAATTTTTTTCCTGATTATGTCTAATATATCATAATTACCCAAACAAGTTAATAGTGAATCAATAGAACACTTGCAAAAAAGCAATTTGAAGTTGAGCTATAATCCACAAAACTTATACATATTTCACTGACTATTTCCCACTAAAAATTTTAAAATTTCTGGTCAAAAGAAAGACATTTATTTATGACAAGCAGAAGGTTAATAAATGCCTACAGGAAAACAAGCTTAGTCAGTCTTTCTTCTCTTTTTATGATGACTTTGCTAGTGGAGAATGTGATTGAAAGTCCAAGATATCAAATAATTTCCTTCCAAACAGGTATTTGAGCACTAAAGCTGGAATTGGCATAAGATAACAGAAATTAAACTTAGATGCTAACATCGGAAGGAGATAATTCGTCCTCAGAAAGAGAGGGGTATATTTTCCATTGCTCCCCAGAACCATCCATTTAACCAGCCTGTTCTATACCTAAGTAGTGACTGACAAGTTGTTTTCTGGGATATTGTCCTGTCAGTGATGTTTCATTCTATATATCTGCTCCAGATGAGTCACCTGAAATTAGGACCTAGTGTGTTAATAGTTGAATGGATTATCTGAGAAAACTTCCTTAATAATCAGTTGACATGATGGATCAAATGAATGAAAAATTAATAAGAAAAAGCAAAATATGACAAATGTCAAAGTAATAGTACAAATTGCAATCATAGGAATTTGAATTCAGAAATGAAAGGTTTGGGAGAGAAGTGGGTAGAAGGTATACAATAGTCATGGAGGACTTAGATAAGCCAGTAAAGAAAACTTGGGAGTTCAGAACTGACCACCGTACAAAGAGATATAGCCCAACTCTTAGGTGCACCCACTCTCAGGTTTTTAAGATATCATTTGGGCTAAGAGTTAACACTATAGCCCAGGAGTTAAATCCAACTCAACACCTGTTTTTGTGTAACAACTAAAAATATTGTTATTGTTTGGTTTTCTTTTTAATAAAGTAAAATTTTTATTTTAAAATACAAAAAATTTGTTAGCTCATAATAAAAAAAAAAAGATGAAAAATAAGATTTGGCCCCTAAGCCATTGTTTGCTGATTTCTGATTCAGATAAGTGACTTTAAAGATGAGTAGGATGTTGAATTTATCTTTCTAAAAGAAACACCATTGCCTGTAAAATAAAATGGTTTCTATCTTGACTTGGTTTAATAGTTTTAGTAAACTCCTAATAGGTAGATACATTTTGGCTCATAGTTCTAAAACATGCCTTGAGTACTCTCACATTGGATCATAAATATAAAGCTGAAAATATATCCTCAGATGATATTTAGTTCTTTATGAGGAAATTGATGAACTCAGAGCAAGATGCCCAAAACTTTGGCCAAGATCAGCCAGATAAGGAGTAGAGACAGATTTCAAAATGTAGTCCCTCTGATTTCAAATACAGTCTATATGCTCCATTACACTAGCCAGTCTCTCCTATTATACTGAACCATCCATCAAACTCATCAGTTCACAATGTAATTTTTTGTTTTTGTTTCTTATCATAGTGTACCTTTTCTTCTTGAAGAACTATATGGTATATTAAAGGAGTACTAGACTTGAAGACAAGAAATCTAGACTGAAATTTTGACACAGATATTTACTAGTTTGTAATTGTGACCCATGCATTATTGTTTCAGGCCTTTTTATCTCTAAAATGTGATGAGAAAAATATTTGTTCTATCACTCTTTTGGTGATTTTTCTATTAAGAAAGTGTTGTATGAACTTGAAGGCCCTATAGCAATGTAGGTTATTATTTCTTCCATTATTTTCTTATTTTTAGACTGTCTTTCTTAGCAAAGGGGATCTCCAAAATACCATTTTCCATTTTTTAAATTTAAAATCTATTGGACCCAGATTTACTTTCAAGGGAATCTCAGTTCCACTCAATTCGATTCAACAAATCATTATTAAAAGCCAAATGTTTTAGCTTCTCCTCTTCAGTAGACCATGAGAAATGAGTTAGCAATCAGACTGAAGTCATGTTGTGTTTTTAGTACTTGACTGTCAGAAGGTCTTTCTCTGTTTTTTTGCAGAAGGTCTTTCTCTGTTTTTTTGCAGGCTGTTTGTAGGATGTTTGCAAGGACCCTAGGGAGAGACTCTGCTAATGAGTTACAGACTGCCTAATCTATCCAATTCTTTGACTATCTGTCCAATCTTTCTAAGTTCTTAACCTCTTGCTTCCTCTTTCCTCCTACTAGTTGTCCTTCTGGGAGACACTGGATACTAGAGATGAAACATTTTAATCCCAGAGTCTACAGCCTTGTCAATATGTACAACTCAGGAGCCTGTTACTTTGTTTATCTTCTCTACTTGTCTAGTGGGAGGCTTTGCATAGTAGGAAGACTTCATAGTGTGGCTGTTGGACAAATATCTGAGCAAATGCCCCTCTTTTTTTCTCATTCCAGTCATCAAGTCAGAAATATAAAATATAAAACTTGGACTGCTATACCTAAAAGCAAAGCTATATATTTTGAAAATAGACATTTCTTTCATTTGGTTGAGGCAGCAAATATTTTTTTCCACTTTGATCTCATTGTGGAACAATCAGTCTTCCTTTGACTATCATTTGTTCTCATCATTTGAAAGCGTTCCTAAATGAAAAGGGAAAAGAAAGATTTCTTTAATTGTGATGGAGAATTGCCTGGATTTGACCCTTGGTCAAGTCATGATTTGTTTTTCACAAAATGAAACAAATTGAAGGAAATGAGATTTGAAGACATAATTTTGATGCATGTCTTCCGTCTTTTAGTTGGATTTTTATTTAACACAAAGGATTTCAACAAATAGAAAATGCCTACTCCATATTAAAACTGAGTTTATATAATATGACAGTTCATAGAATTATAGACTTAAAGAAGAAAGAGACCTTAGAGATCAACGGATCACAGATTAACAACAGAAGGAAAATTAAACATCATCTAGTTTAACCTCCTCATTTTACAGATGAAGATACTGAAATACAAGGAAGTTAAGTAATTTGTCCAACATTATACATCTACTAAAGGAAGAAATTGGATTTGAAGCCAGGAACTCTTCTTTTAAAATCCATTACTTTTTCCACTGTATTACCAGTGTGTTCAAAATATCCTATGGAAGAAAATCCTAGCCATTGTACATAATGAGAATTAGAATGATTCTTCATCCTTGATATGACAATATGTCTCCTTTGAACACAAAGTTTCTATTTACTTCAAAGGGACTCTATCTATGCAAGAGGTATAGGGCTAAGCCAAGGGATATGAATTGGGCGGAATAATGTTTGTCTCAGTGGAGCTGTTCTTCAGAGCTGAACTTTTGTGAGTGTTGGAATGAGGTATGTGTTAGATGCAGGGAGTGTCTGAGCTTCAAAGAATATAAGACATAGCATGTGATATCTTACATCACTTCCAAAAATCTGGGCTAAAGCAGGTTTTTCTCTGATTAGCACTTACAGTCCTCCAAAGTTCAAAAGTGCAAAGTAGTTCATAGACTATATCCCCTGTGTATGAAAGGATCAGATAAAATCAATAAATATTTTTATTTATTATTCACAGGTATTAGTTTCAAATTTTCAATTTTCTTCATCTGCATATGTCTAAGTACCATAATTTTTTCTATAGGTCTCCTTCCTTCATTCACATTTTTCCTCTGACCTAATATACTGACTGGGGGGTTTCAACTCAAATATTTTTTAGCCTGAACCTCAAGTCTTACAAAGAAGGTCTTGTTAACTGAACAATCAGCATGTATCTTAGTGACACATGAGAATTTACTTGCTCTCTATAGGTTTAGAATTTTAAAAGGAACTAGAGCTTTGTCTGGACTTCATGTAGAGGCTAAAAATAAACAAAGGATATGAAAATACACTCAGAAAATTGTGCTTCTGGTGAATGTGAAGCATCTAAAAAACCATACAATTCAATGGACTTATTGAGCATGAAATATTTATGTCAGCCTCAAAATAAATCTGCCTTATTTTCCCTGGTTGTAAAATAACAGCACCTCCTTCACAAGATTGTTGGGAGGATCAAATAAGAAATATTTTGAAAAGTTTAGCATAGTATCAAGCATATGAGGCATTTAATAAAGTCTTATTCTTTTTCCTTCTCTTGGTTTATTGCTCTAATAAACAGTTCATTCTCATTTCTAATCTAAAAAATAATGTTTGCATTAATACCCAAAATTGGTCAAGAAATTTATTTGGAGGGCACATCTTAATGTTCTTTTCAACAGATGAATATAGTATTCTACTCATGAGATAACATTCTTAAAAGTGAGGATTTAGCAAATATGGAAAATTTTTGGAAAATATTTTTGCAAGGAATTTCTATAACTTTAGAGAATGTTTTTATTAGTGAAGTTTTATGTATGTGTGTGTTTGTGTGTGAGAGAGAGAGAGAGAGAGATAATTGTAGACTTTTTCCTTTTTTTAATTAAAGCTTTTTATTTACAAAACATATGATATGCATGGGTAATTTTTCCAACACTGACCCTTGCAAAACTTTTTTTCCAAATTTTCCCCTCCTTGCCCCATCCCCTCCCGTAGCTGGCAGGTAGTTCAATACATGTTAAATATGTTAAAATAAATTGTGGGCTTTTTCAAGTGAATCAAAAATAGATATCTACACAGAAGGAGAAATTAAACATTATCTCCCCTCAGACTTTTGTTTTTGTCTTTCTATGCCCAGCAGTGTCTGACACATAGAGGAGCTTAATAATTACTACTAAATTGATTGACAATGGGAAAAGTATTGCTAATCAGAAAACAGGAATCCAAATATCAGTACTACTGCTTATTCCTGTTGCTATACTTCATCACTCTTGGCTTGAGTTTACTGATCATTAAAATAAAAAGTTGGATTATTAAGGTCCTTTTCAACTCTAAGTTGATGATCTTAGGAACTTTAGACAATGCTTCCATTGAAAAACAGAGAGAGAAACAAAAAGAAGAGAGACACAGACAGAAAGACAGAGATGTAGAGAAAAACAAAGAGATCAAGAATAAAGCTAACGGAGAAAAAAGTAAAACACATTCTAGACCTCTCAATTGGGTAACAAACTGTTACCATTATATCCAACATTTGAAGAAGGAGTAAAGAATGGGGAAACCTCTGATGTCAAGAAGTAATTGCATTGAGTAGTTATTTGACTTTAGGCAACTTATTTCAAGTCTTTAGGTCTTTCTTCATCTGTATAATGAAGGGATTAAACTGATTTCTTCTTGGTTAACTGAGATACAAAGAAAAAGCAACATTTTCCCCCACGATGAAAGGTGAACTAGAAGATGAAACCTCAAATCTCTGCTTAGGTGTTGTAAAGATTAGACAAAGAAACAGTATAATAACAGGTAGAGTAGAGATGCCTCTAATAGTAGGGCAGATGAAAGGGGCAAATAGATTTTCGTTCATTTTTTTCTCTCAAGGGAACGGAATTTCTGGGAGTTTGAGGATTGCTGTCATTTCAAAACTTAGTTGTGAGAGCATCAGCTAAAGATGTCACAGTTCATTCCTGAACTTTTATTTTTGTCAGTTTCACTGCCATGAATATTATCAAAGTGGTAAGAGCTTTAATTAGGAGCATCAACCCTCTCTAGATCCACTTTAGAATTTAGTGAAATCAGGAAAGTTTTACTTATTTGGAGAAAATCTAGAATCACTGCAAGTGATTTGATTCTCATCATTCCTGGGACTTTCTAGAGTAAAGTGTCCCTCCTGGGCTGTGACTTCCCTCTTTATATTTTGTCCCTGGCTCTGTCTCCATCCATCTAAGAATGTAAACTCTTTAAAGGAAGGAGTTACTTTTGAATTTGTATCCCCAGCATTTACAAAGTGCTTGACAAATTTTCTGTTGTTTAGTTCTGTTAGTCATATCTGATTCTTTGTGATCCCATTTGAAGTTTTCTGTGCAAAAATATTGGAGTCGTTTGACATTTTCTTCTCCAGCTCATTTTACATCTGAAGAAGCAAAGCAAGCAGTGTTAAATGATTTGTCCAGAATCATATAGCTAGTAAGAATTAAAGGCCAAATTTGAGTTCATGAAGATGAGTCTTTCTGACTTCAGGCCTGGTGCTCTATCACTGTTCTAAGAGGAAACTTATTATGAAATTAAAAAAAAATAGGTGACAAATAGTTGACAAAATGTTTCTGAATGTCCTTTGCACTCTTTACAAGAAAAGTATAATGTAGGGGCAACTAGGTAGCAAAGTGGATAGAGAGTGGATAGACCTGAAGTCAGAAGTACCTGAGTTCAAATCTGTCCTCAGATACTTAACACTTCCTAACTGTGTGACCCTGGGCAAGTCACTTAACCCCAATTGCCTCAGGGAAAAAATATAATGTACAGAGGTAAATATTAGATGATATCATAGTCATATTTAATAAATATCATATCTCATTGATTAAATGGCATGGTATAGTATAATTTAATTGTAAAATTAAAGTTTAAAATTTTATTCTCCCCAGGAGAAGATTATTTAAAAACTACAAGTTTCCTGAAAAGATTTACATGAACCAGTGCAAGGTGAAATGAGCAGAACTAATAAAATACCATACACAATAATAACAATATGATACAAGGCTCAACTGAATCACTTAGCTATTCTCAGTAAATTAAAAATCTAAGATAACTCCAAAGGACTCATGATAAAAAAGCTATCCACATGCAGAAAAATAATTGATGGCAATTGAATGCAGATTGAAGCATACTATTTTCACTTTTTTTCATTGTGGCTTTGGTCTATTTTTTTCACAACATGCTTTATAGGGAAAGATGTTTTACCTATCCTGTCTTAGGGAGGTAAGAGCTAAGGAAGAGAGGAAGAAAATTAGGAACTCAAAACTTCTTTAAAATAAATGTTAAAAATTGTCTTTACATGTAATTAGAAAAAAGAATATTATTAAAAATATATACACACAAAAGAAAATAAACAAAAAAAAAAAAGAAATGAAAACTACTAGTTTTAACCATAACTGTGTAATTAGTATAAAGAAATTCCAATGAGGAAACCCTCTTTAAAAAAAAATTTGGCATTTGTTCTGTAGGAAAATTGTCTGAGGCACTGACAGGTTAAAGAACTATCCTGGGGTTAGAGACAGGACTGTAGTTCCTACTCTGATTTGCAGGCTATCTTCCTATCCATTTTATCACACTATCTTCCACTTAAAAAAAAAAAACTTAGGAATACAAAAATAGGTAGGAAATTTTAAAAAATGTGGTAAAATGAGGATTTAAAAGTCTTATATAAGATTTTACTATACAAAGTTTCAAATCTCTTCTTCAATTAAATATATTCAATATATAGTTATAAATAAATTGTTCTAATCTTTGACAATTAGCCCTTCTTGAATGTCAATAGTCTATTAATTTAATGAGATTAAATATTTTAGTTTATAGTAACTATTCTCATTAGAGATTGGGTCTTTAGCTCAAATTATCTAGGAGGAGAAAGATTTGACTTTAAACTTGGCATAGGTGTTAAAAAAGGCAACCCTATGTAGCCAAGAATCTTGTAGTAATAATGGCTTCCTTAACTCCAACAGGAAAAAAATTGCAGTCCCTTGGGATAAGTCGCCTTTAAAATACACTAAAAGGATACCAGCAAGTGTCAGGATTCAGTTTAGCCCCATTCGTTGTTAGCAGCCAGATGGCTGTCCATTAGAAGTGAAAAGAGAAGGCAATTAGAGACAGGAAATCTGCTTATATTTTGAAAGATGAGTTCACTTGATCAGGGAGTATGAAAGTAGAGCAAGGCCATGGATGGCAAGTCTGCAAGCTTTCTGCCTCCTGGGAAATTTAAAGATCAGGATATGTCACTTGATTTAAAATTGAAAATAACATGAAATGTTTTCAATAAATTGAGAAATAATAGTTAATAATAGCTAATAAAATGGCTTTTAATGTTTACAAACAATTATTTCAGCTTTCTTCACAATAAACCCATGAGGTAGTGGCCTGACACATAGAAAGGACTAATACATGTTTAATGTTTGATTTATTGACTGATTTTAATCACTTTGCAGATGAGTAAATTGAGGATTAATGATATCAAATGATTTTCTCAGATTCACAGGGCTGATAAATCAAAAGTAGATTTGATTCTTCTCACTCCAAGTCTTTCTGTAGCCCACTGACATCTTTAAAAATCATATTGTGACTCTAAATTTACCTTCATCCTCCCTACTCCAACCTCCCTCCTGTTCCAGAACTATAAACCATGATCAAATCAACTCTGACATTACCCCTGAAATGGGTATTTCAATATATAACCCTATGACCCCACTCACCTTCACTATCCCTGTTACTGCCTGGAATCAAGTGTGTCTCCTGGACCAAATCTTCTCTTCTTACCAACCCCTCTTAGAATGTAAGCTCTTTGAAAAGAGGAATTACTTTGGAATTAATATCCCCAAGATTTTAAAAAGTGCTTGGCAACTACTTTATTAAATATTATAAATGCTATGCTTTTTAAGTTGAATATAATTTGCCTTTGCCTTTCTTTCTAAGCCACTCTTTCCACTACCATCTCCCAAATGTTCCATTAAAGACAAGGAAAAAAAGATCAGAGAAAAAAATAACTGCCTGTTTTTGGCAATGTAATGTTTCACAGTAATTTTTTCAAAATACTTTCAAGGGCAAGGGACACAGGGCACTTGGAGACCCTGCTTTAGGTCAGAGATTTACTCCTTGCTCTGGCATGTCTATACAAGCTTCTGAAGCTTTAATGTAATTTAAAGCAATTGTCCCCATGGGGAGGTCTGAAAATGTGACCAGCTGCATCAAAATAGTTGAACTACTCAAGAAAACTAATGGGGTTAGAAAAATTCAAGAGTCAATTTCTTGACATACTTTCTGGCCAAGAGTCATGTTCCAGAATTTATATTTATTAATATTGCTGCATTTTGGTCAGACTCCCACAGGAAATCCTGAGGAGTGTACGTCTCTGGCATGTTTTATCTAAGATAGTTCCATCCCTTCAGGCTTACACACTGAAGTAAGTACCTTTGAAAAGCTCTGGTCTTTAATAGGAGCCGAGGATGACAACAAGCAGGAACTTCAACACTTTGGGAAGACAATCTCCCTACTTTTTCTAGTTATCATTAAAATGTCTTTTAGTCATAGGTCATAACTGGAAACCTATAAATGATGTCTCTGTATTAGGCACTTCCCACAGAGCTGGAGTCCCAAGTGATTAAAATTTATCACATTGTTCTTCTAGTTACAAATACTGCTGATATGTGTCATTACTTAGAGAGGGCTGTTCATAACATTTTGATTTTCTTCCAAAGATTTTATTTTTTTTTGGTTGTTGTTCTGGGTTTCCCACAAAACCTTTTCAATCTTTGTTGAGAGAGAGAGAGAGAGAGAGAGAGAGAGAGAGAGAGAGAGAGAGAGAGAGAGAGAGAGAGAGAGACAGAGACAGAGACAGAAAGAGAGAGACAGACAGAGAAAGACAAAGACAGAGACAGAGAGACAGAGACAGACAGAGACACAGAGAGACAAAAAGAGACAGATATAGAGACAGAGGGACAGAGAGAGAGACAGACAGACACAGAGACAGACAGAGACACAGAAAGACAGAGACATTGACAGAGACAAGTAGAGACAGGGCCGGGTGAGAGGGAGAGACAAACAGGACAGAGAGAGAAGGGGAGGCTAATCTACTTCTCCTTTGAAAGAATAAAGAAATGGGGTGATTATTTTCTAATTTTAAATTCTGCTTGTTTTGACATATTGCCTAGTAGGATACTTCTACTTTTCCACTGATTTCTTTGGGGACAGACTTAGGAGAGGGCTGAGTCTTAGGGTATAAGGTTTGTAAAGTGCAGGCTGTTTCAAAGCATACTATCTTATTGAAAAATGTGTTGTGGAACCTGGCCCCAAAGAAGGGTGGAGAAAATTCACCTTTCTCCCTTTGCTGTAAAAGTGGAGGTCTGTGGATATAGAATTCGTAAAGACTGTCAGAGGTAGTCAATGGTTTGGTTTTTGGTTATTGTTCAATCATTTCAATCGCATCCAATTCTTCAAGCTCCCATTTGGGGTTTTCTTGACAAAAGATTCTAAAGGGTTTTTGCCATTTCCTGCTACAGCTCATTTTACAGATGAGGAAACTAAAGTAAACAGGGTTAAGTGCCCAGGGTCACACAGCTTGTAAGTATCTGAAGTTAAATTTGAACTCAGGTTTTCTCGATGTTTTGGTTAGTTTTGTTTAATTCTTTTTTGTTTGTTTTTGCTTTCTTTGTTAATCCTTTAAAATGAAGACGGGATGAGGGATATATTCATAATATATATGACATAAAATCAAAAAGTATCAATTAAAATATATTCTAAAAGAAGGCCAGAGGAGGAAATGAAAAGTTGTTTTATAGAACAGATAACTGCTGCAACTGTGCTTTATCATAATGCCTTCCATTTAAGTGTTTTATGTTCACCTCCACCCTTAGAATCTCTAACTTCTTTCAAAGTCCTATTCCTCCTACAATAGACCTCTTATGATCCCCACAGCTGTTAGCAGTCCGGCCTTTCAGAAATCACTTTGTATTCTCATTTATATTTGTGCCCCCAACCCTTACAAAAATGGCTTGAATATTTATATTTATGCCCCCAGGATTTACAACAGTGTCTTGCATCTAGAAAGTGTATAACAAATATTTGCTTGATTAAATATTTTTTTCTCCAGAAACATTCTCCCTTCTCCTTTTAGCAAACCCCTTAGAAATCTATATCTATATGTATATATATATATATATGTGTGTGTGTGTGTGTGTCTACAGATATATTTGTGTGTATGTAGATAGATATAGAGATATAAATATAGATATATATTTGCTCCCAAAGTGTCTGGCCTAGAAAATAGTCAAAGTGGTACACCAAGGAAATGGTGCTTTGTCCAACCAGGAGACTCAAAAGTTAATATCAATCTACTGGACAACTAAGACAAAATTAATTATAATAATCATCCACATTATTATAGTACTTTATTTTTTAAAAGTACCTCCTTCATAGATAAAGGGGATCACCAAAGGATCACAGAATCAGTGTTGGAAATTATAAAAAGGTTTTCCAATCCTCATTTTAAAAATGAGGGAAGGGAAGTCTGTAGACTTCCTGAATGAAGACCCTTGCCCAAAGTCATACATGTCCTTAGTTCTCTTCTAGAATGAAGGATCAGGGGCATGTAGATGGCACAGTGGATAAAGCACAAAGCCTGGAATCAGGAGGACTCGAGTTCAAATTCGGCCTCAGACACTTATTCTTACTAGCTATAAGACTCTGAACAAGTCACTTAGCTCCAATTGCCTCTAAAAAAGGATCAAAAACAATCTACTAAATATTGAAGCCAAGATTTAAACTTAGGTCCTCTGACATCTTCTGAGAATCTCATTACAAATATGTTAATTGTAGTCCTTAGGAGTTCTGGATTCCCTCTATATAAGCTCTCTGAAAAGCAGAAATTTAAGTTCATTATCTCAATTTATAAAAGAGGAAACTTTAGCCCAGAGTAATTAAGTTTCTTGTTGAAGGTTAATTATCTAATTAATTGCAAAGTAAAGACTTGTGTTTCCAGTCCCATATTCTTTGATCTAGATACATTAGTGCTTCCTGCAAGTTTGCCCATATGGATAAAAGACAGATCTTTTAGTTCTTATTGGATTTCTTAAACAGAAAAACAGTAGATTGGAATTGTTGATTTTAAGGTAGATACTGACCAAGAAAAACATTACAAACCTCTTTTCTGTCTATCCAGTGATAGAAAGGTAAACTTGAGATGACCCCTAGATTTGGTTGTCTCTATCTTTTGCTATTGATTTAATTCTCATGCAATGAACTAATGACATCCAGCTATCAAGAAAGAAATTAGAGCAAGATACTGAAAGAGTTTGGTATTTTGACTGGACTACATTAAAAACAGAATATAATTCTTGTCCTCAAAAAGTTGTCGATGAGGTGATAAATGTTTTTCAATCACAGCAGTTTATAGTGACCATTTCTAAGAAGGAGAAGAGTTTCAATCAGTGATGGTGAAGGGATCACTTACAAGAATGAAATCTCTGAATCCTTGAAATGAAAGGGATTACATGATTAGTCACTTCTAACTATGAAAAGCGTATACAAACACAAAAATGTTCCAGCCATTTCAACCAATACACACACAAGAGGAATCCAAAGTTTTTGCTAAATTATTTGCACAAAACCACAAACTACAGCATGACAGTGTAATCATCAGCTACATTTTGAAAGGAATTATATTTAAAGATGCCCAGAAACTGTCAATCATTTTGTTAGAAATATTGTAAAAAAAAAAATGACCATTTTTTCTTCCCACTTGAAATTCAGAGGTCACAAGTGACTAGGGCATTAGGTAGGCAATATAAATGGCCAGATATGGGATTTTTCCAGGACAAAATGTACTAGTTCTTTCCATTTCTAACATTGTTGGCTCAGCATAACATTTGGAGTGAGTCCCTTTTTTCAATAATATCTTGCAGTGCTATAATAGTTTTTATGCTGAAAAAAACCCAGCTTTTTTTTAAGTAGAGAGCTGTTGATGGGGGTGGGGGGAAGTATATAACCATTACCCAAGCCAAATATTATTACAACATACTCCAGGAGTTTGACCTAATAATTTTCTTCTACAGAGTTAATATAGAATTTTATACCAAGAAAACAAGCATAGAGATTAACCAGTCTAACAGAGGACAAAACTGAGGCTCAGAGAACTTTAGACTCATATAAAGTCCTATAGTGGGTCAATGATCAATGAAGGTTAGAATTCTGATTTCCTGGGATACAGAACAACACTCTTTGACTAAAGTAGTGATGACACTCCTCTGATTTCTCTAAAAACCAAATTATTATTAAAAAATTAATAGATGCTGACTATGATGCACAGAAATAGAAAATCACAGAATTACAGAATTTAAGAATGGGAAGCAACCTCAGTGACCATCTATTCCAATCCACATGATTGGAAAGGAAAACCTATAGAAACATATTTGAAGATTTCTATGGAGGAGGGGCTAATTCTAACCCCAAGCCTAAACTTTGAATAATGTGCAAGCAAAAGTCATCAATATGACGTTAAATACTGTCAAATTGTTCCATTACTTGTTCAGTTTTCCTGAGAATGTGTGCCATTGATAAAACTTTTAATATCCTTTCTTTGACTAGATATTTGCTTTTCCTTAATCTAGTAAAGCTGGAAATCAATGACTCCTTGAGATCAAAGTACATAATTATTGTATAAAAACATTAAATTTAGTAGTAGAAATATATTTAAATCTCAATTTGATCACTTATTAGCAACACAGCATTGGACCACATATTTTAGCCTTGGTCTCATCATTTGTTAAACGGGGCAAGTTGTGTTTATACAATACAGCAAAATAACACAGTAGAGAGAGCACAGGGCCTAAATAAGGTAGATTCATCTTCCTGAGTTCAAATCTGGTCTCACATACCTAGCTATAGAATCCTTAGCAAATCACTTAACCCTTTTTGTCTCAGTTTCATCATCTGTCAAATGAGCTCAAGAAGGAAATGGAAATCCCTTGCAATGTCTTTACAAAGAAAACTCCAAAAGGAGTCATAAAGAGTCAAATGTAACTGAAAAATGAGTAAACATCAACAAGTATTTCTACTATCTACCTCAAACAATTCCTCCTATGAGTATGATATTTGTCAAATGTGAAGTACAATTTAAGATTAAACTGTAGCTATTGGGAGGCAAATGAAATTTCTGTAACCTGAGCTTTGAAAAGCATCTGACAAATCATGTTTTGAACCTAAATTTTCCAGTAATTGTTGAATGTGATGTTAGAAGAACGCAATGGATCCCATTATTTCTCCCAAGAATGAAGATATATATTGTCTCTCAAAAGTCAGCAGCAGAGAAGTAAAGGTCAAAATATATCCAGGTATTTGTTTAGTAACTTTATTGTCAGAGCAGTCTTTGTATTCTAAATTCTGATCAAATTCTAGACCTTATTTTATAACCAGCTGATTTTTCAATCTAGCTATATAAAAAGACAAACCTTGCCCCCATAAAGCATATGGTCTGTTGAGTAGGAAGAGAGAGAATTTCTAAAAATTACTTCTGCCATTTCCATCTGACTCACATTTATCTAAAAATAAAAGGGAAACTGGGGGGAAATAAATACAAAAGAAATAACTTGCAATCCCTAGTCTCTGAAGAAAGAACAAATTAGTTTTCCTTTATGGCCTACATTTACTTTTATTTTTCAAAATAATCTTTCAACACTTTTAGCACTATCACTGAAGTATAAGCCAATTACTGAAAAGATTACTCTCTTGCTTTTTTTCCCATATCAATCCCAACATGCCATGAGAATATTTTCCATATAGATAGGAAAAAAATTGGAGACATTGTGATTCCAGTTAGTTAAGCAGAAGATGGACAGAAAGCTATGAGTTCAGAGTTTTCAGCTGCCACTGTTTTCTATGTGATCTCTAGGAAAGTAATCAAACCTTTATAAATATGTTTTATGTTTTTGTATTTTTGTTTTATTTTTAAATCTGAATAATTGGTAGATGAGTATTTTTGCTCTTAAAAGGATAAATAAATGATTGAAATAAGTATAAATATTAATCTATGTTACATGAATTCAAATTTATGAAAAGGAAAAAATAACTGAGTCATTACTAAGACAAAAGACTTGCAATACAGGAAAAAGAGAAGTAAGAAACCTTTTTTCTAATTTGTGGCTATGTATATAGAACAAATTGATAAAAGACTTAAAGATCTTTTTGTTTTAAAAGTTCTTAATAACTTTGGAAAACTCCAAGAGAAATGGATACGTAGGTGGAACACTGGATAAAGTGTCATGACAGGAGGCAGGAAAATTCATTTTCTTGAGTTCAAATCTGGCCTCAGACACTTACTAGCTGTGTGATTGTGGGCAAATCATTTAATACTGTCAACCTCAGTTTCCTCACTTGTAAGACGAACTAGAGAAAAATTCGTCAAATTAGTATCTTTGCCAAGAAAATTCCAAATGGGGTCACACACTGAAACAATTCAGCAATAACAACAATAGAGATACATACATTCATTCACCCAATAAATATTCATTGAGTACTCCTGAATGAAGGATTTTGTGAGAGTTATTATTATGGGTGCAAATATATAACAAGACATTGGAGATTTGTGAATTGGGTGCTGATGTTGCACTCACTTCTGTTCCAATTTTTCTCCTCTCTCCCTCCATCCCCTCCCCTAGATGGCAAGCTGTCCTATATATAAAACAATCCTTTAGAAAGAGAAATGTCATTGGCTTCAAGGAGCCTGAAATCTCACAGGGGAGAAAGATACATGAGCTATTGTAAATATATTCTAAAATGAAGTGTATAATAAGTGCTTTTAAATCACATTGTTTAATCTATGCCAATCTCACTTTCATCATCTATAAAAAGAGGGATTTTAATGGGTTGATATCAGGAGCAAATGAGATGACATATAAAATATTTTGCAAACTTTAAAGGGCTAAACAAGTGCTACTAGTAGTACTAGTGTAGTAGTAGCAGTAGCAGCAGCAACAAAAACAGCTGCAACAGCAACAGTTGTTGTTGTTGTTGAGATACAGAGGTGGGAGGAATAACTTTACATTAAGGAAGATATGATGGAGAATGCTATTTTATCCTTGAATGATGAATAAGAAGCTATTAAAGAAAGCTGGCAGGAATGATCAACCAGGCAAATGGATGAGCATGAGCAGAATTAAGGAAAATTATTGTGTGTTCAGGAATTGCAATATTGCCCAGATTACCTAACACATGGAATTTGCATGGAAAAGTATTAAATCTGGAAAAGTAGGTCAGACCCTGATTGTGTAAAGCCTTGAAAGTCTTCATAAGGAACTTGAACTTTAGTTGTTAACAGAGACACAAAGATTTCTGAGAAAGGTAGTAGTTCAGAGTGACATTTAAATAGATTTGAGTGACCAGAAATAGGATAACATTTAGAAAATTATTGTGATAGTCTTGTCATGAGCTGATAAGGGATTTATACAGGGTACTCATTCTAGGAACCATAGAATCATATGTTTAAAGGGGACATTACAAATCAACAAATGCAATCTATGTATAAATGGGTCTTTGGCAAAAGCATAATTTAAAAAAATAAAAGCATTGTTTACATTCATTTTGCTTGTAACAAATGACAATCACCATTAGAGCAACATTCATATTTGATCTACTGTGATCCTCTGCCCATGTTTCATCATGGCATGGAGGTAGTGCTGGTTTCTCAAAGATTATGGTAGCAGAGGAGTATGGGCAAATCCTACCAAGATGGAAAGGCTTCAAAGGCTTCAACTGCAGACCCAGTGAAGGCAAACCTGTTATTCTCCAAAGACCACCCTAGCTAAGTTCTCAGAGGCCAAACATCCGGTTGGCTAGAAGAAGATAGATACATTTTTTAGCCATATCAACTTTCAAAGGCCACCTACTAAAGTTTAGAGAATTTGTGATCTACATTGATGAATGAAGGAAGCATTCACATGGCAAAATTATCAATTCCTGAGTTTTGGAATCAGATGCCTGATATTCTAAGAGCTCCAACAACAGACAAATAAGCAATGTTGTTATCTAATGTTTGATTACTATTTAATGAATTAATATTCTAAAAAATTTCCTAGAAATATAAAATATAATAATAATAATGGTAACTATTATTATTATATTTTGTTTTGAATAACAATAGTTGTTACTAGTCTTTGTACAGCCTTTTAAAATTTTTAAACCACTTTCATAAATATTGCTTTATTTTATCTTAAATTCTATGCTTCCATCTGACCATTTGACCAACATATGTTCAAAGAGGGGATACATGACTTTGATATAAAAGAAGATATCACAGGGAAATTAGAAGAACATCAAACATTTTCCTATAAAATTTATGGATAGGAGAACAACGTATGAATAAACAAGAGGTAGCATCATAAAGTATAAAATGGGTAATTTAAATTATGTTAAATTGGAAAATTTTTATACAAATAAAACCAATATGGTCAAGATTATAAGGAAAACAGAAAATTGTGAGAAAAATTATACAGTTTCTTAAATAAAGGTCTCATATCTCAAATATATAAAGAACTTTATCAAATTTATATTGTGTCATCTCCCTTTTTATTTAGCAATTTAGCAATCTAAATGGTCAAACAATTTGAACAGGAAATTTTTCAATGAAGAAATTAAAACTATATATAGTGATATGAAAAAATACTCAAAATTACTATTGTTTAGAAAAATGCAACTTTGATATCATTTCACACCTCTCAGATTGGCTAAAATGATCGAAACCAACACAACAAATAAAGCAACAAATAAAGGAGAGAATGTAGAAAATTTGGAACACCAATTCATTATTGTTGTAACTATGAGCTAATTCAACCATTTTAGAGAGCAATCTGGAAACATACCCAAAGAGTTATAAATCCACATATACCCTCTGATCCAGCAATACCACTATTAGGTATAGTTTTCAATCGCCTTAGGATTTCATGCTCTATAATATTTATAACAGATCTCTTTGTGGTGACAAAGAACTAGAAATTGAGAGGATTTACATTTGGGGGATGGCTGAGCAAGTCATGGTATATGATTGTGATGGAATACTACTATTAGAATAGGAGAAAATTAATTCTCTAACCTGGATCTAAGATGGATCCTCTTTGTTTCTGGGATCCAGGACATTTTGGCCAGAAACTATCCCCTTAAAAGAGGCTATATACTTACAGGAGAGAAGTTCACTTATTTTCAAACCAAGATATATCCATAGAACAGAAGATGAAAACCATTTGAGTTAGAATATATAAAAAAAAATTTTAAAGATGGGTTTATTGTCTGGGAGCCAAGATGATGGAGTAAACTCTATATCATCATAACTCTCCAATACCAACCTCCAAACAACCATAAAATTGTGCCCTAAAACAAATCTTGGAAAAGTAAAAAAAAAAAAAAAGAAAAGAAAAGAAAAAAGAAAACAATCACTTAAAAAGTAAAATTGGACAAATGAAAAAGGAGAAACAAAAATCCACTAAAGAAAACAACTGCAGAGCAGCTGGGTGGCGCAGTGGATAGAGCATCAGCCCTGAAGTCAGGAGGACCCAAGTTCAAAACTGACCTCAAACACTTAACACTTATTAGCTGTTTCACCCTGGGCATGTCACTTAACCCCAATTACCTCAGCAAAAAAGAAAGAAAGAAAGAAAGAGAGGGAGGAAGGAAGGCAGGAAAGAAGAAAACAACTGCTTAAAAATTACAATTGACTAAATGGAAAAGGAAGTACAAAAACTAGCTGGGAAAATCTACTTAAAAGTTATAATTGGGCACGTGGAAGCTAATGAGTCTATGAGACATCAAGAATCAAACAAATTCAAAATGATGAATAATAGAAGAAAATGTAAAATACTTCATTGGAAAAGTGACTGACTCGAAAAAAATATCCAAGAGAGACACTATCATAATCATCAGACTACTTGAAGCCCATAATCAAAAAGAAGACTTGAACAAGCATCTTTCAAAAAATTATCAAGGAAAACTGTCTTGATATCCTGGAAATAGAAGGCAAAATAGGTATTGAAAATATCCACCAATCACCTCAGGAAAGAGATCCCAAAATAAAAAATCCAAGGAATATTATAGACAAGTTACAGAACTATCCGATTGAGGAAAAAATACTGCAAATGGTCAGAAAAAATTCAAATATTAGGGAGCCAAAATAGGAACTATATAGGATTTAGCAATTTCAACATTACATGAATGGAGGTCATGGAAAATGATATCTGGAAGTCAAAGGAGCTGAGACCATAACCAAGAATCACTTACCTAACAAAATTAAACATAATAATTAAAGGAAGGGAAATGACTATTTAATGAAATAATAGCATTTCAAGCTTTCATAAAGAGAATACCAGAATTGAACCCAAAAGAAAAGATTAAAAGAGGGAAAAGAGAAAAAAAAATTTAGAGATTCAATGAAGCTGAACTGTTTACATTTCTACATAAGACTTTGACACTTTTAATTTTAAAATATATATATATATATATATATATATATATATATATATATACATAATCACTAATAGTATGGCTAGAAGGAATATATATAGAGGGTACAGGTATAAAGTGAATTTGAAAGAATGACATAAAAATAATTAAGAGATGAGAAAGAGTAATACACTGGGTGCAGAAGGAAGACACATGAAGAGGCACATAAAACTTGTTACAATGTAAATATGGGAAGCTAGGCAATGGGCATGACTTGAACTTTTTACTGTCATCAGTTTGGGCTCTAAGAGGGAATAATATACACAATCAATAGAATATGAAAATCTATCTTACCTAAAAGGGAAATAGAAAGGGAGATTAAATAAAGGAAAAGGGGTGAGGAAATTGACAGACCAGGGAAACAGTAAAAGAGAGCAAACTGGAGGAAAAGTAAAATGGAGGGAAATACACAATTAGCAATCATAACTGTGGATGTAAAGGCAATGAACTCTGCCATAAAATGGAAGCTGAAGGCAGAGTAGATCAAAAACCACAATCCTACAATATGTTATTTATAAGAAAAACACTTAAAGCAACAACAACAAATTTTCCAGATGAAGCAATCAAAGCTATATACAAGCATATGAAGAAGTGTTCTAAATCACTTTTGATTAGAGGAATGCAAATTAAAACAACTTTCAAGTTTCACATAACACCTATAAGGTTGGCTAATATGATAAAAAAAAAAAACAAGTGATATATGTTGAAGAGGATGTGGGAAAATCAGGACATGAATGCATTGCTTATCCAGTTAACTTATCCAGCCATTCTGAAGAGCAATTTGGAACTATGGCCAAAAGGCTATAAAATTGTGCATACCCTTCGATCCGGCAATATCACCACTAGGTCTGTGTCCCAAGGAGATAATAAAAAATGGGAAAGGACCAATAAGTACAAAAATATTTATAGTACTCTTCTTAATGGTGGCAAAATATTGGAAACTGAAGGGATGCCCATCAACTGGGGAATGGCTGAACAAGCTATGGTATATGGATGTAATGGATACTATTGTACACTAAGAAATGATGAGCAGGCAGATTTTTTAAAATCTGGAAATCTGTATGAACTAATGCAAAGTGAAATGAGCTGAACCAGAAAAACATTATACACAGTATCAACAGCAGTGTGTGATGATCAACTATGAATAACTCAACTCTTTTAAGCAACACAATGATGTAAGACAAGGAAGAAGAACTCAAGAAGGAAAATGTTAAACACATCCAGATAAAGAACTATTGGACTTTGAATTCAAATAGAAGCATACATTTTTTTCACTTATTTTATTTTTTTTATTTTTATTTTTTACCTTTTGATCTGTTTTTTTCTTTCACAACTGTGACTAATACATGATAACACATATGGCAACCTATATCAAATTACTTACCATCTTAAGAAAAGGGGAAGGGAGGGAGGGAGGGAGAAAAATTTGGATCTCAAAATCTTGTAAAAATCAATGCTAAAATGGTCTTGACATTTAATTGGGAAAAAATAAAATAGTATTAATTTTTTAAAAGAAGGGTTATTTTTCAAACAAGTCCTTCAGAGAAACCTGAAATCTCAAATATCTTCTTTTATATCCTAATGGATGACAGTCATGACTAATACCATAATAACCAAATATCTCCACATAGAAAAAAAAATCTGGTTTTGTAATCTCTGTAGTTAAAATGCCTCTTTCTGTCTTCATCTTTGTGACTCCTTTTTCTTAAAATGTCTCAAAATCTTTATTGACACTCTTCAGGGGGCCTGGGCTGGCTTAGATAAAGTGGCTGGCAGGGCTGAGTGAACTACAAGGCCCCACATGAGGTTAAATGAAAATGAAAATAAATATCTGGATGTTTGGAAAGGTCACAAGGGAGGAGAGGAAGTGACAAGAGATAGGGAGAAAGGAATGGTGTATTGAGATACAGTCATGTATATTATACTTCTTGTTTTAGATCTCTATCTATATTGTACAATTATTGTTGAGTCCCTTTGCATTGACTCTGTCTAGAAATAGGAAAAGCTCATCTTTTTCTTGGCCCTAAGTTTTCTAAGCCCGATAATGCCAATAATTTAAGCTTTTCTAAATGTTTTTGGTAGATGAAGGCACATTTAATCATCATGCAAGAAAACTGGAAAGCAGCCAGACTGCAGGGCAATCAAAGGTTCCCCTCCCTTCAAAGCACACAGCTAAATTACCTCTGTTGCGGATAAGTGGTAGTGGGAGAAGTACATGGGATGCTGATTCTGGAAATCTTCAAAATATCTGAGTAAAAGCAGAGATTTCTAACCTCTCCTAGTAAAAATAGAAAACCTAGAAAAGAAGAATTTAAGATTATGAGAATGCTGGTTTAGGGAGTAAATAAATGCAAGGCATTGACCAGTTTGTAAGAACTAAATATAGAGGAGAGTATTTGAAAATTCAGAAGTAAAAACTTCTTTTTCTTTGGCATTTATGTAATAAAATGTCATCTAAGGACTGTGGAACTCTTTGCCTGTTATTTTTCAGTCACATTTAACTCTTTATGACCTCATTTGGGATTTTCTTGGCAAAGTTATGAGAATGATTTGCCATTTCCTTCTCTAACTCATTTTGCAGATGAGGAAACTGAGGCATAAATGTTTAAGTAATTTTCCTGGGATTATTTAGCTAGTCAGTGTCTGAGGCCAAATTTGAACTCAGTAAAATAAGTCTTATTGACTCAAAGCCTGGCACTCTTTCCACCATATCACCCAAGCCACCCCTTGAATTTTTTGCCTAACTAGAACCAATGATATTTTCTACAGTAGCAAAAAAATGACATTATCATCAATCTGGGAACACATTCTTTCTCTATATAACTTTTTTCTAAGTCCCATCTCTTACCACAACTCATTTTAGGGTTGGACAAATGTCTCAAAGCACATTTAGTACACTTGCATAGATCAATCAGTGCAATGCCATTTGATAAGGGACTGTTATTGGGGAAACCTGTCAGAGATGTCATTTTAGTTACAGAAAAATAAGTTTACCCAAGAGATCAGTTTATATAATGAACACATTCATGTAAGAGAAAATAATCTTAAAAGGTAGTAGAGGGAGGGGAAGGAGAGGGAGAAGAGAATTTGGAACTCAAAATTTTTTAATGAATGCTAAAAATTGTTTTTATTTATAATTGAGAAAAAAATTTAAAAATAAGAAAGATAGTAAAACTCTGCTCAGTGTAGAGACCATTTGCATCTTCATAGAGCTAACAGAGAAGTATGCCTCCTAAATCTTAGCAGAGATGGCCAGCTAAAGAAAGGTACAGAAATGTCAGACATGGCCAATGTGCTAGTTTCTCTTGCTTAACTGTGTAAGGTTGTGTGTTACAGGGGATCTTGTGTCAAAAGTATCTAACTCCCATAGTATTTTAAAGGAACATTAATTAAATATTTTTTTAAGAAAATGAATTTATACTCCCTGAACTTTACACATTAGTTCCACGTGATCAGGGAATACTAACTTCATTTTCCTGAAACAGCATTGACTTTATTCCTCAAAACACTTTAGTGATTTCACACTATCTGCTAAATCAAGTCTAAACTTCTCTGCCTGGCATTTAAGCTTCTTTAGGATTGGGACTCAACCCTCTTTTCCCAGCCTTATCCCCCATGATTCTTCTAAACATATCATACATATCCCCTCCCCTTTCTGGAGGGCACTGAGCAATATTATGGTCTGGACTATTTCACCATCTGTCTGGATCTTATAGTCCACTTGATTCACAATATCAAAAAAAGGACAGGTCCTGACTTTTCCTCAGTCCCCCGCCATGTCAATTCTTCTTTCCCTTGTGGGTTCTTTCCAGGTCTGATTAAGGCTGAGTATCTCTGTCTCCTCTCCAACTTTATCTCATAGAGGTTTTAGATACTTTTCCTCTTTTACATAGAAGATTTACCTCTCTTCCCCATCTGGATGCAGCCATGTATGTTGCTCCCTAGGAAAGCCTCTCTATGTAGTCTCTGTATACTTTCTGTCTCTTCATTGTGACTCCCCTTCTCCTTTTAAAATTGAAGCTCAATGAGGAACTCAAGTGAGTTAATTCTGCTGCAAAAAGAAAAGCAATAAAGAAAAAAAGGAAAGACAGAAGCTCTATCAGTGAAGTAGTTTTGTACTAAGTCAAGGAGAATGACCACCTTGTTCAGAAGATAGTAGATGGGAAGTAGGCTCAAGGTGTATGCAAAAGGAAACAGGAAGGAAAGAAGGAAGGAAGGAAGGAAGGAAGGAAGGAAGGAAGGAAGGAAGGAAGGAAGGAAGGAAGAAAGGAAGGAAGGAAGGAAGGGAGAGAGGAAGGGAGGGAGAGAGGGAGAGAGGAAAGAAAGAAATGACATGATATTCTCATGAGAAAGCCCATGCGCAGAATCAAATTCAAGCCACTTTAAGAAAGAGTGACATCAACAGAAGAACCTTAAATTCTTGAGTTACCTCCACTAATTGGTCACCAGATCTAAGCTTGCTAGTTTGGAGTTTACTTACAGAAAGTGAGATTGAGAATCCCTAGATCCAAGGAAGGTTGTATAGAGTAAAAATACATAGATGGTATTGATGTGGTTTTAGTTTCTTTTTTATTATTTACCTATTATATTATGATTAAAATGCTATACATAGATTTTCTTAGACCAGATCTATGACTTCATTAGTAAAAAGAACTCCTAATGAGAAACATTCTCCCCAAGACATCCATAGAGTATGAACAAGACTTAAAACCTATGTTCATCCATGATCAGAGGTAGGAATGAAATTCCTAAATCTAAAGCCAGACCTCTGTTCAATATGTCATACTACTCCTATACAATTATGTCTTTGTAAATTATCTTTGATACATAGTGTAAAAAGGTAGAAAAGAAAACTGAAGTAAAATAGAGATATGATGTGAATGGACAAATGTACCACAAATCTCTAGACTAATGTCATAACCATTAATATCCAAAAAGGTCCCTTCCAAATCCAAAGGAATTATTATAAGTAATATTGAAAACATTAAAGGATAATGGTAATGTAAATTATCATTACTATAAGCTCCTTGAAGATTGTGCCTAGGACTTTTTATTCCTATATTCTCCACAACAGTTAGTATGGTTTCATACATAAATGTCACTTAATATAAAGCATGACCCCAAAGTCCAAGAGTGGTTTTAAGATTTAATAAACTAAAAAATGCTAATATGTATTAAGTTTTTGAAAACTTAAAACTGCACTGATTATAGGGATTCCTATATATTTATTGAATGAATGATTGCTGTTATTATTTCCATATACACTATTCCAACCAAAGTAGGTGAATCTATCCCAAATTAAGCCATAACACAATAATTTGATAATAATTAATAAATAAGGCATGATATAATACTTTTATTAATTCTACCAGGAATTGCAAATTTGTAACAAAATTAGCATATGCTTCTCACTGCAACTTTATGGTTTCTATTTTCCAACAAAACTTTTCAAGACACAACTTCTGGATTTCATACGTATTTAGTATGGGTAGATAAGTGTTTATGGGGGACTCAAATTTTTTTCTCAGTAAGAGAAACCAAAAAAATGCATTCTTGTGATTTAGCTGCTTATCTTTGAAATGCACACATAAAGTGATTGTTTACTGCCCGACCACAAAAATGTCCCAATGAACTTCTTGCAGAGCTGAGCCATAGCTGCCAAAACTGGCATTATGGAGCCACATTTTCCAGTGGTCCAGTGGACTTAGAAAGGAGATAGGAAAGACTACAGGTCCAAGGGGGAAAGATAACATTCTAAAAAATTGTTTTTGTCACCAGATACCCTTCAAATGAAGTTCTGTTTTCTTTCACCAGAGTGCTGAGTCTAGTGTTTTACAGCCAGGCCTTTCAGTAAGGCCTCCCACGGATCATGGAAAAAGCAGTCTGTTGAGGTGTCTATAATTGGGACTAACTGAGAAAGGCATCTAATAAATGTGGAGATTACTAAATTCATCAGAGTAGCCACTGGACATTAGATAGTGAGAAGAGTCAGATAAATGCTTACTCCAAGGAATATCTCTCAATGATAAATATCAAACTGGAAAGAACACTGAATTTGGAATCAGAAACACACACACACACACACACATGTTTTGTTTTGTTTTTTTAAATGCTTGGTAAGTTATTATTATTATTATCATCATCATCACCCAGTTGAGAACAATTAACAACAGTGTCATAATAAATTTCAATTTCAATTAAAGTGCTTGGGACTTTGTGAAAGTGTCAAACACTCAATTCAATACACATTTTATTAAGTGCCTATTCTATATACCTAGAAGCTGTGTGCTATAGTGTCTAGAGTTTACTACTAAGCTTGGGAGACAAGCTTGAGGTCCTGCCTCTGACATATCCTGACTGTGACCTCGAATAAATCATTTAATATTGTTTTAGGCACTGTTGACTCTCTGACCTCATCTATATGAATATTTCTTTCAATGGCATAAGACTCAAGAGTTAATTGGTAGATGCTCATCAATTGGAGAATGGCTGAATAAATTGTGGTATATGAATGTTATGGAATATTATTGTTCTGTAAGAAATGACCAGCAGGATGATTTCAGAAAAGCCTGGAGAGGCTTACATGAACTGATGCTGAGTGAAATGAGCAGGACCAGGAGACCATGATATATTTCAACAACAATACTATATGATGACCAGTTCTGATGGACCTGACTCTCTTCAACAATGAGATGAACCAAATCAGTTCCAATGGAGCAGCAATGAACTGAACCAGCTATACCCAGTGAAAGAACTCTGGGAGATGACTATGAACCATTACATAGAATTCCCAATTCCTATATTTTTGCCCGCTTGCATTTTTGATTTCCTTCACAGGCTAATTGTACAATATTTCAGAGTCTGATTCTTTTTGTACAGAAAAATAACGGCTTGGTCATGTATACTTATTGTGTATCTAATTTATACTTAAATATATTTAACATCTACTGGTCATCCTGCCATCTGGGGGAGGGGATGGGGGGAAGGAGGGGAAAAATTGGAACAAAAGGTTTCGAAATTGTCAATGCTGTAAAATTACCCATGCATATAACTTGTAAATAAAAAGCTATTTAAAAAATTTTTTTAAAAAGAGTTAATTGATGTGCACTTAAAACCTAGAGACTTGGAAATTATCCCAACACAGCAACTTGGCATGGATCCCTGTTAAAGATCTCATCCCTTCATGGCTAGTGTATACTGGAAAAGATCTAGAGGATAGCATTAACTTTGGATGGTCCACAGATGAGGTCAGCCAGTTCCCAATTAATAGGACTATACCACTGCCATCTACTGAATATCAATCCACTTTTTTCACATTCATTGTTCCAGAATTAAGAGTCCACCTCCTTGGTTATATGACCTGGATCTATGGTGCCTTAAAGGACAAAATCCAATGAGGGTTATGGACACATTGGGAACAGGAATTATGAAATATCATGATCAAGACTTGATGCTTGACTGTTATTTATTTCAGACTGAATTATAGACAATAGTGAATATAGGAGACAAAATTATAAGCCAGAATAGAATCCTAGGGCATCTATTACATGGATCACCTGAAAAGAGTGGCCTGATTAGTAGACAATCCAAGGCTTAGAGATTCAAAAAGTTTTGGTCCATCAGTACATGAATAACAAGCCCTGGCAAACCCAATAAGAACCTGAAATGCATATTTTACAGGAAGTATTACAGATTTAGACTTGGAAGTTAAGTGAGATTTCATCTAGTCAGATCCCTTTATTTTGCAGAAGAGAAAACTGAAACCTAAATTTGCCTAAGATTACATAAGTAACAAATATCAAAGCTGGGTTATAAACTCAGGGCCTCTGACTGCAAGCAAAATATTTTTCCCACAGTATCATTTCATTTTTTAAAAAAAGAAAGCATAAAGTTTTAAAGTGTTTTTATTAGTACTTAAAATCTATTAAAATAGTAATAATATCTGTAATATAACTTAAATGATATATAATATATAAGTATAATAATATAATATCTAATAACTATAACAATAATAGTAATAATATTTTAGATACTTTTACTTAATATCCTTCTAATGCCCTACTAATTCCCTTCACCTTAGAAATTAAAGGAATAATGCCCATCAATTGAAAATGGTCAAATAAGTTATGGTATATGAATGTAATGAAATATAATTGTTCTGTAAGGAACGATGAGCAGGCTGGTTTCTGAAAAACCAGGAAAGTCTTAAATGAACTGATTCTGAGTGAAATGATCAGAAACGGAAGAATATTATACACAGCAGCAAAATGATCAATATGATAGATTTGGCTCTTCTCAGCAGTACAGTGATCTAAGACATTTCCAGTAGACTTGGGATAGAAAATACCACCCTCATCCAGAGAATTATGGACACTGAATGTAGATCAAAGCATACTATTTTCATCTTTTTTGTTTGTTTCTTGTTCTTTTTTCTTATGGTTTTTAATTTTTCTTTTGATTTTTCTTTCACAACATGACTAATACGGAAATATGATTAAAATTATTGTACATGTATAACATCTCAGATTTCTAATAAGATAAGGGAGAAAGGCAGGGAAAGGGGGAAGAAAAGAAATTGGAACTGAAAATCTTACAAAAATGGACATTGAAAACTATCTTTACATATATTTGGAAAAATCATGTATTACTGATTTTTTTTAAAAAAAGAAATTAAAGGAATCATTTACCATTGTATTATGCAAGCAAAATAGATCAGCACTAGAATCAATAATATCATTGAGATGTTGGATTATCTCCTTATCTCCTGAATATGCTATTGTCATTTGTATAGACTATAAGTTCCTAAAAGTCCAGAACTGTTTTCATTGATTTTTCTCTGTGTCCTCATATCTAGAACAAGTAGATATTTAAGAAATGCTTTTTAAATTGAATTTAAATCCAAGTTTGACCTATTGTCTAAGATATAGGAAGTAGATTTAAGGAACTGAAAAGTCATTTCAAATTGCAATAATAATAATACAGAAATAGCAATAATAATGGTTACTATTTATATATCTTTTCAGTTTGCAAAGCACTTCTTCATACATTATCTCACTTGATCCTACAATTTAAATGTGTGTGGTCAAGAGGAAAAATGTTCAGCTATCCAATATTGTAAATATTTGATCTTAAAAGTATAATACTATTAAAGACAGTATAGCTAAATAGTTTGTGTTGACATATATTATTAAAGATTATAAGTCTTTTATAAATGCTTCTTCATATAGTAAATATAAGATCTCATTATTGAGTTGTTAAAGTGGTAATATTGAAAATGAAGTCTCATTTTAACTGACTTTTTCACTTTTTAATTCAAAAAAGAATTCATAAATTAAACTTCTTCCCAAGGTAGACACTTCTCATTTATCATTGTAATGGTATTAAATGCTTCCAACAAACAGCATATTTTGGAAGGTGACAAAAAATGCCAGCTATTTTGGCCTTAAATTCCAACACAGTAACATATTGATAAAGAAGGAGTTATTCATGAAGTGAACTTGAAATTTTAAACAAAGGAGGTAATATGAACTCTTGGACATTATCAAGGCTTAGTAGAATGTCATTCATGATTGGAATATGATTATGGAAGGACAGACCTTGTTAAAACAACAACATATTTGTTGGAAGTTACTAGTAGAGTAACATTACATAGTTGAAAAAAAAAAGACTGTACAAATCCATAAACATAATAGAGAAAAACAATATAATTGGCATTTGAAGAAAGATGAAATAAGAGAAAAGCAGAAATGTAGATTCTATAATAAACTTCCAGGCCAGACCCTTTGTGACCCCATTTGGGGTTTTTGTGGCAGAGATACTGGAGTGGTTTATTATTTCCAAGTCTAGCTCATTTATAGATAAGGAACTAAGGCAAACAGAGTTAAGTAAGCTAATAAGTATGAAGGGCAGATTTGAACTCAGGAAAATAAGTCAATCTGACGTCATATCCAGCACTCTATCCGTCAACTATTTGCCCAGATTTCTTCTACAGATCACAAAACTAGTACAGATGCAATATGTAGAGCGTTATCTGTCTGGACATCTATTAAAAATCTCATTTGACTAAAAATGGAATTTCTGGTAAATAATTTCCTTATGAATTTTATATCTTAGAATAAACAACAAAGGGAATTGTTATCTGAGACTAAATTCTGAATAATAAAAAAGAACAGTTTGTGAAGCAAAAATGATCAGTGGTCATGTCAACAAAGTTCATAATAGTCAGAACAGGAAATAAATGAATGATTGGGGGGAAAGCATTTATTAAGCATTTGTTGTGTACTAAGCACTGGACTAAGAACTAGAAGTACAATTAGAAAATAAAATAGTTTCTTCTCTCGAGGAACTCGCACTCTAATAAGTAAATGATATATATGTAAGATTCAGCTACAGAGCATATGACACAGTCTAGGGATCCTAGGAGACGTCAGTACAAATAGAAGCAATATACTATCATTAAGAGGAGAATCTATGATTTCAAGTAGAATTGATATTTTGGATTCCCTCTGGGCAAGATATAAAGATTCTCAAAGTCCATTCAGGAGAGACAAAAGGGAAGGAAAGAATGTTGGAGGTAGATTCTGGTAATCTAGGATAGTTAGACACACAATAATCAAATAATCAACAAGCATTTATTAAACACCTAACATGTGCTAGATATTGCAAGATACCCCCTGATTAAGGGATAAAAAGAAAGGGAAAGACAATTCCTACTGTAAAAACCTATGTTCTAATGGGGGAAATAATCTGTAAATAATTATATGAATACAGAATTGATGGAAGGTAACCATATAGAAGAAGCATTAGTAGACTGGAGACCTGGAAAACTTTCAACACAATAATATTATCAATCATTTACTGGCCCTAGATACCATCTTCTAAAAATATAGGTCATGAGCCAGAATGGGACCTCATAACTGAATGTGGGGGTCATGAAAATATGACTTATTATCATTTAGTGTTTGATTTATATATCTATGTACTCAGGGTCATATAAAATTTTCTTGGGCAAAAAAGGTTTGTGAGTGGGCAAAATTTAAGAAGCCTTGCCCTAGACTCTAAATGCAAGGGCTAATGTATAAAGCAATAAACTCTAAACTAGAAAACCTAAATTCAAGTTCTTGGTCTTGCATTTATTAGTTCTTTCACCTTAGGTAAATTACTTAACCTCCTAAATCATTTAAGCCAGTAGTTCTTGATGGGAAAACAGGAAAGCAGAAAGTGACTGGGAGTTTGAAATTCTGGCTGATGTTATAATGTTGATAGAGAACAGAAACAAAGCAAAACTACTCAACTTCTAATTTATTTTTTCTATTAAGGATAATGATCGTGAAACTGGAACACATTTGTTTTGTTTTCTTTTAATAACTTACAAACCCAAAATAAATGAAGAGATAACAAGATAACATTGAACTGCTAGAAAGGAGTTCAAATCTTCAGGCTCAGACAAATTATATGCCAGAGCATTGAAAGAACTTGCAGGTAGGATCAACAGATATTTGGGAAAATGTGGATAATAGAAGTTTAAAGATTTGGAAGGAAAGGAAAGAAACAAGAAAGGGAGGGAGAGAGGAAAAAAAGGAAGGACGGGAGGAAGAACAGAGGGAAGGACTGAGGCAAGGAAGGAAAAAATAAGGGAGAAAGGGAAGGCAGAAGGGAAGACAGTGAGGGAGGGAGTGGAGGAAGAAAGCTTTACAAAAAAGATTCTTCACAGGCTTATTCTATTAGTTACAGAATTCCCACATTTGATCCTGAGATTCTTTAAGGCAGTGTTTTTACACACCATCATAGTTCTGCTGGAAGAAGCTCCTGAGAATCTTCCACATGGAGAAACCATCTGAGTTACTCCCTCTGCATATAAGCCAGACTCCTAGTACCCCCACTCACTCCCCCACCCCCCAAAGACAGTACATTAAGTAGCCTGCTCAATATAAATAAACAGTGTAGCATGTCTGCACAGTAAAGGCCAATTACATTAAAAGAATTGTAAAGAAAAAAAAGGGGGGGAGGGGATCTACTGCCCTCTTTACTTGTTAGCCCATATCTGGAAGACTGTATTCAATTCCTACATTTTTAGAGGGACTTTGACCAACTGGAGAAAACCCAGATAAGAGTGACAAAAATGATAACTTTACCATTTAATAAATGCATAAAAAAATCAGAGATGTTTAATCTGGAATAAGTAACACACGAGAGGACCCAACAGTCATTTTCAAATATTTGAAGGTCTATTAGTGAAACAGTAATTGAATTTGTGGCAGCTAAGTACCCCAGAAGGATAGAGTCCTGGACTTGGAACCAGGAAGTCTTATATTCTAAACCCACCTCGGGCATCGGCAAGCCCGGGTCACTTAACTTTACTCAATGTCAATTGCCTTAGTTGTCAAAAAGGATAATAATTGCACTACCTCATAAGGATGCTGCAAAGTTCAAATGAGATAATACATACAGAGTTTGACAAACCTTAAAGTATTATATAAATGATATCCACTATTATTAACATTGTTATGATTCTGCATAATTCCAGAAAACAAAATTTAGTCCCATAGGCAGGTGTAACCTGTAGCAATATTTTAGTTTAATATTAGAATGATCTTTCTGAGAGTAGGAGTAGTCCAAAAATGGTTTATTTTTAGATATAATGAGTTTCCCATAATCGAGGTGATACAGTAGATAGTGTCGGATCTGAAGTCAGGAAAATCTGAATTCAAATGTGACTCCACATACTTCCTAGCTGTGTGACAGTTGACAAGTCATTTAACCTCTGTCTTTCTCAGTTTCCTCACCTATAAAATAGAGATAATAATAGCACTTTTCTCCCAAGGTGTTGTGAGGATCAGACAAAGATAATATCTTTAAAACACTTAACAGTTCCTGGCACACAGTAGATGCTTCCTTCCATTACTGAAAGTGTCTAAAAGAGATTTAAAGATAAGTGTTAAGGATAAGTCTTCCTAGAGCAGAAGGTTGGACTAGTTGACTTCTACCATTCTCTTTGACACTATGATTCTTCTAAATATCTAAAATATCAGGAACTAGAATGAACTCTATAATAAACTTATAAACTCGAAAGAGTCTGGGGTTTGTTGTAATATCCATATATTTATACAATTAAAGCTTTAAACATCACCACTTAAATTCAGCAATAAAAACAATATCTTGGTTCCTGGAATGGCTGGTCCATAGTTTCAGTGCTAGAATGGAACAGAATTATAGCTTTTGTTTTCATTGTGTTTCTTCCAATTAGTTAAGGACCCTCAGATGCAGGCATGCATGCATTTTTAAAGGATTTAATCATGTTCAAGTCTATATCTCTAATTAAACTTACTTTTTTTTTTTTACTAATTTAATGGTGGGAATTTATAGTGTAAAATTAAAATCTAGAATTTTTTAAATCAGTATTTCATGGTTTTAAATTCAATTTAAAATTACACCAAAGACAATTGTAAAAGATTTGCTTGATACAATGGGAAAAGTACTGGACTTGGAGTTAGATGACTTGGTTTCAATTCCTGGCTCTATTCCTTCCTATCTCTGTGATTAAGGCAAGCTGCTTAACCACACACAGCCTGAATGTCCTCCTCTTCCTCAACAACAACAACAAAAAAAATTGGCTACTGTGTGCTGGGCACTATGCTAAATTCTGGAGATAGAAAAAGCAAAACAAACAAAAAAAAGTGATCTTTACTTCCAAGGAGTTCACATTCTGACTGAAAAGACAACATTCAGATAACCATGTACAGACAAGTTATATACAGTATAAATGGGAGGTAATTATAAACTAGAGAATATTTTCATCTATAAAACAATTTAATTGTATTAGGTCCCTTCCAGGTTTAATATTAAATCCAGATGTTTAAAAACTTGAATTATCAATCAATTAACAAATATTTATTAAGTACCTACTATAAACCAAACACAGAGCTGGGTACTGAAAAGAGAAGTTCAATGAACCAAGCAATCCCTGCTCAAAATGAGTTTATGTTCTAGTAAGGGGAATATATACAAATGTGGATAGAAACAAAAACCTAGATACTAAAGAAAAGAGAGAGAGAGAGAGAGAGAGAGAGAGAGAGAGAGAGAGAGAGAGAGAGAGAAAGAGAGAGAAGGAGGAAAGGAGGGAAATAGATAGATAGATAGATATGAAAGTTGATGATAATCTCCCAAATAAGTCCAATTTAGTTTATAGGATATTGTACAATGGGTCAGTTCAGTGTCCAAACATTTTATTAATATACAGGAGACAAATAAATGTTTGTGATTGATAGTCTAGTGTTCTCTATGATTTTCACAGAAATAATGAATCCACAATTATTTGTTTAATTGAATTTATCTATTTGTTAATTATTATCATGTGAATTATAATTCATTTAATTTATTTAAGTAACAGCTATGCAAAAGCACTTACAAAAGTTAAAACAAAGTTCCTGGCCTTGAAGAGTTTATAATCCACTTGATGAAACAAAAATACACATGGGAAGTTAATTAATAATAATAGTTCACACATATGGTTTCTTAAGGCTTACTGTTTTTCTCATGAACTGTGAGACAAGGTACATAATAAGTATTTTATAAATGGAACACATAATTCGCTCTATAGAGACACACTCAAAAAAATCACAGAATCTCAGGATTGAAAGTGACTCCAGAATACCTTCTACAACCTACTTTTCACATAATCAATAGGTTCTGATGGAGGACCTTTAGTGAAGGTAAACCCTCAGCTCCTCAAGAAACCTATTCAATGTTAATATAGTACTAATTATTGGGAATGGTTTCCTGATGTCAAACTTAAAACCTCCTCTCTATATTTTCTACCAATCTGTTCTGTGGGTTGTAGTACATGTTAGATGGCCCAAAATGCACAAATAATTTCTTTGTCGTACCTTTTAGAGTGAAAAATGCTGTCATATAATACCTCAATACTCTCCTACAAAGGTTAGAATCAAATTGAAGTGAGTTTCTAGATTTTATATGTGGGGAAACAAGATCATTATTTGAAGTGACTTATAAAGACCTATTGTGTTGTGCTTGATACACTTTTACAAATGTAAAGTTGTGCATCAAAGCTGCTTCAAAGCAGGATCTGTTGTCACTGAAAGCCTCAGAGGTCAATTGCAGCTGAATTGTTCCACTATACTAACATATGCCATGGAGAAATTTGCAAGATCCTGAGTATTACCATGGCTGTCTTTTTTTCCCTACATGAACGGTGGAAAAGATCTTCAGTTCTGTGGAAATTAATTTCCATGAGAGAACTAATGTATACACTTTTATTTCAAGTAAAGGTAAAGGCTCTTTTTAAGGATTCCTTCAATCCCTAAGAATATGAATACCTTTCTGTTTGTGTGAAATGCTATTGAGAAGAAATGAAATTTATCATAGTAATCAGTGTATTTTCTAGTCTGGTTTCTTAACTTTTTAAGGAATTAAATCCTACAATGAGCAGATTCAAATCCAGGAATTAGGCCCTGATATTGTGCTATTGAAAATGAGGCTGGTTTTACAATTTAAAATATATATACCTAACAATTTTAGTAAAACAACATTCTTATTACTATGTTGCCTACAACTTAATTTCAGGTGCTTGAATTTGACATAATTAAACAATTTTGAGGAACCTACTTGTAACATTTTGGGGATGGTTATTTTGAGGATTTTCATTTTTCTATCCTAAAACATACTAAGTAGGGTGGATAAACCTGGATTTTTTCCAAGACAGTTACATGGGAGCACACATTCTTTGCTGGTTTTCCCCTAGTCCCAGGTAACCATTTCTACCAACTCTAGGATACTCTCAAGGACTACATTCCCCACTGACATCCCAGTACTCGTATGCCTAAAAGGGATTGGAAGGGATAGAGGGAGAGAAGAAAACACTCAGTGTCAATAAGTGTAAATATCATATTTGAGGACAGGTTTTCCCATTTCCCATAGGTTTCTCATTAACTAGAGATTTTATATGTAGACATCACTTTTAAAGTTGATGGTCCCGTTTTTAAATGTTTGATTAGAGAATTGAATAAAGTATTTTTTGAATTCACATCATGATACTCCTGCTAGGTGGTTAGTCCATTTGATTTGTTTTTATAATTTTCTACCCTAATCTCCAGTAAATTTATCTTGGACACACAAATTTTTAATTACAATTATGTTTCTGATATCTCACTGTGATATGATGATTACTTTGGAATCTCCAAATGCCAAAAAAGCATAAGGTCTATCAGGTCATATCAAACTAGAAAAGTTTTATGTTTGGGCCTGGAAAAGAGCTAAAGAATTGGTCACCAATCACAATAGCCACAACTCATGGAACCATCTGCTAAAATATGATGGATTTTAGTCCTCCTTAATTTCTTGTTTTCTCCTCCTTCATATATTGTCAATTGTCACATGTTGTAACTCGTACCTCCATACTATCTTTTGCATCCAGTCACATGATGTAATTCAAGTCCTTTTCTGTTCTGGGCCACATCCACCTATGAATAGTCTTTAGAGTATAGCTATCACATCCCTTCTGGATTCTAGGATTAGCCCTGAGAGGCAAGGGTTGTCCAATGACATATACTCTGTGAACCCTCAAGGATTTGCTTTCAGCATTTTCAGCAATTCAGAATCATTAGTTCAGCCTTTGTGAAAGACAGCTGAGATATTAATAGTTTAATGTCACCTTAGGAAGAAAGTCTCCAGGAATCTATTTGGCCTAGTACTGTTTGCTATTTTATCAATGACTTGGACAAAAAACAGTTGGTATCTTCATATAATTTGCAGGTGACATAAGTATATGCACATACATATATATACACATTCATGCATATGTGTAATTAATATCTATACAACACAAATATGTTTGAATGTATTTGGTGTATATGTGTAGTTATGTTATATATATTTTATATATTTCACGTACATAATTGTTTGCTTATTGTCTCTTGCATTAGAATATGGGTTTCACAAGAACCGAAATTATTTTTAACCTTTCTTTTTATCCCTTCACTTAGTACGTACCTCAACAAATAGTAAATGTTTAATAAATGCTTGTTGCCTGCCCAAGTAGGAGAAGATGCTCTCTTTGAAAATGATTAAGTTGGCTTTCTTCATCCTTTTCCTGCTTCATTCCAATATTATGGCTAATTTCCTCCTTCTCTTGAAAAGAAGCGTTCACAACCTAAATTTACTTTTTCCATTGTTTGCTTCTGGCTATCATAATTTCTTCACCTACCAGGATCCCTAGGTTACATCAATACAGCTGTCTCTTTATAGACCTGAGGATTTGAAATTTTATACCTCCTTACCAATATAAACTATAATTGCTCAAAGAACCTATATTAACCTTTGTTCTTTCTACATCTGCTCATATGTAATAAAAAAAAGTACTATGCCGCATTGCCTTTAGTGTGTAGAAGGTATCTTTGATTTAGTTACTGTTTGTCCCAGTCATCACAGCTGTAGTCTTTTTATTTATACTGTTTAAAAGAAAATTAACCAAAATATTTATTTAAGCACATGTTTCCTATTATGTCCCATTGAATTCTAGTCAGCCAATACTTGTACCCTGAAAGAAACCATAGTAAAAATGAAAATGTCACCTTACAAAACAGGATTTTGAACTTCTGATAGAGGTGATCAAGATGATAGAGGACACTTTTGTGGGTTTTATTCTTATAGGGATTTTTAAAGACCTCCCTCACTTTGCCTTCTTCTATCTTGGCTCTAACTCCACCATAATTTATGTTTCAGAAATTCACTATCAGAATCTAAAAGGAACTTAAAGATCATCTGATGCAAGTCCTTATTCTATAGATTAGATATAGTATGGTTATTGTTCTTCATTACTCAAAGTGACGAAAATGATATCATTCTGTCAAAGTAAAACACTTGAGTAACAAAAGCCTAGAGAAGAGATATGATTTGTCCAACATTACACAGCTAGCTGATATCATTATATAATGGGGAATGTTCAAAACTTGGGTTATGAGAATCTGGGTTCAAATCCAATCTTTGATACTGAACCATCTAACTTTTTGGTAAGTCATCTAACATCTCTCAGCTTTAATTTATTCATCTACAAAATAAAGAATTTGTAAAAGCTATCATGCTGTCCTTATAAGGTTGTTGTAAGGATTAAGTGAGATGGTGTGCACGAAGTGTTTTGTAAGTCTTCCATAAAATTCAAACCCAGAACTTTTTTACTCTAAGCTCAAGGCTCTATCTACCACATTATGCTTAGACTAAACAAAAATAGAGGATGTTTTCATGTAACCAGTTGGGAGTGGAAGAATTGAGTCATTAACTATGTTAAAATAAACTTAATAAGAATATCCTTGACATACTATAAAACTTACTTATTTATATGTATATAATAGTCCTTTATACAGAACACTATAATAACTTACATTTCTATAGAACTTTAAGGTTTACAAAACATTTTCTTTGCAGATACCATAGGGTAAGCAGTTGTGAGAAAGAGAATTGGAAGCTGATTGAGACAATCACCCCAATCCATTTAAAGTGGCTAATATTATACCCTAGCACCTTTGTTAGGTAAGAACATCTCTATCGAATCTACTTATTGATCATAGGCATTGAATTATTATTTACATTGTCACCATTGCAGGTCTTCCATAAGATAGCTAGATAAGTGTAGAACAAAGTCATTTATGAGTATAGCAACTAGGAGAGAGAAGATCCAAACAAGTGCTGAAAAGAAATCATTTGAAGGTAGATGGGAGGAAAGTACCCATGTATCTTACCACTCCTTGACTAGAAGACTACCATTGAACTTTAAAACAGAATTTGGACTTCTCATTTTACAAAGATTCAAGAGGACTGCTATTCCATATATAAGGAATATATAGGTCTTGAGAACTTCAGAGAAATAACTTTTAGGAGTCATTTGCTACCTTTCTGCTATATATGTTCCAAACTTGAGCCCAATTTCCCCTGGATTCAATATTTACAAGAATTATATTGTGCTCTTGGATTAGGATGGATTAGGAAAACATAATGCTTTCTTTCCATGTAGTAACTATGTTTTGAAGTTTTTGCTATGCTTCCTTAGTAAAATAAATATTTCTTAAAGCAAATTGATTGAAGCAATCAATAATCACTGAAGGAAGCACTCTTAGATATAGAGCTCACTTGAACTTCCATAGTATATTTAAAGACACTATTAGCTTTGTAGTCCCTTAGGACCTTTAGAAAAGACATAACTACCTTTCTTAGTGTATTATCCTGTTCAAGTATGAGTGAATATGAAAGTAACTCTAAAAGAATTATTGAGTCCATTATATTGCAGATGAGGAATAGACATGAAGTGACTTACTCAGAGTTAAAAAGCTAATATGTCCTTTAAGAGTTCATCAGATATCACTAACAAAATCCAACAGTCAGAGTTACAAAAAGAAATTCCATTTAAAGTAACTACTGATAATATAAAATATTTAGGAATCTATCTGCCTAAGGTAAATCAGAAACTTATGAGCAAAATCACAGACACTTTTCACAAAATTAATTCATCTAAACCTAGATTGAAAAATATTAAATCTCTTGGATAGGTCAAGACAAATATAATACTTATGACAATATTACCTAATCTATTTTATTAGCTATACCAATACAACATAAAATTCTATGGAAAAACAAAAGGTCAAAATTTCAATATATTAATGAAAAAAAAAAATCAAATGAAAGAGCATGAGGTCTTAGCTGTACCAGATCTAAAATTATACTATAGAGCAGCAGTTACCAAAACCATTTGGTATTGGCTAAGGAATAGATTAGTTGATCAGTGGAATAGGTTAGGTTCAAGGGAACAAAACAGTCAACAACTATAGCAACCTAGTCTTTGACAAACCCAAAGACCCCAGCTTTTGGGATAAGAACTTACTGTTTGATAAAAATTGCTGGGAAAATTGGAAACTAATATGGCAGAAACTAGGCATTGATCCACACTTAACACTGTACACCAAGATAAGGTCAAAATGGGTTCATGACCTAGGCATAAAGAATGAAATTATTAATAAATTAGAGAAACACAGGATAGTTTACCTCGCAGACCTGTGGAAGGGGAAGGACTTTATGACCAAAGAAGAACTAGAGATCATTACTGATCACAAAATAGAAAATTTCGACTATACCAAACTGAAAAGTTTTTGTACAAACAAAACTAATGCAGAAAAGATTAGACGGGAAGCAATAAACTGGGAAAATATTTTTACAGTCAAAGGTTCTGATAAAGGCCTCATTTCCAAAATATATAGAGAATTAACTCTAATTTATAAAAAAATCAAGCCATTCTCCAATTGAAAAATGGTCAAAGGATATGAACAGACAATTCTCAGATGAAGAAATTGAAACTATTTCTAGTCATATGAAAAGATGCTCCAAGTCATTATTAATCAGAGAAATGCAAATTAAGACAACTCTAAGATACCACTACACACCTGTCAGATTGGCTAAGATGACAGGAAAAAATAATGATGATTGTTGGAGGGGATGAGGGAAAACTGGGACATTGGTGCATTGTTGGTGGAGGTGTGAACGAATCCAACCATTCTGGAGAGCAATTTGGAACTATGCTCAAAAAGTTATCAAACTGTGTATACCCTTTAACCCAGCAGTGTTACTACTGGGCTTATATCCCAAAGAGATCATAAAGAAGGGAAAGGGACCTGTATGTGCACGAATGTTTGTGGCAGCCCTCTTTGTAGTGGCTAGAAACTGGAAACTGAGTGGATGCCCATCATTTGGAGAATGGCTGAATAAATTGTGGTATATGAATATTATGGAATATTATTGTTCTGTAAGAAATAACCAACAGGATGATTTCAGAAAGGCCTGAGAGACTTACAGAACTGATGCTGAGTGAAATGAGCAGGACCAGGAGATCATTATATACTTCAACAACAATACTATATGATGACCAGTTCTGATGGACCTGGCCATCCTCAGCAATGAGATCAACCAAATCATTTCCAATGGAGCAGTAATGAACTGAACCAGCTACACCCAGAGAAATAACTCTGGGTGATGACTAAAACCATTACATTGAATTCCCAATCCCTATATTTATGCCCACCTGCATTTTTGATTTCCTTTCCAAGCTAATTGTACAATATTTCAGAGTCTGATTCTTTTTGTACAGCAAAATAACGTTTTGGTCATGTATACTTATTGTGTATCTAATTTATATTTTAATATATTTAACATCTACTGGTCATCCTGCCATCTGGGGAGGGGTGGGGTGTAAGAGGTGAAAAATTGGAACAAGAGGTTTGGCAATTGTTAATGCTGTAAAGTTACTCATACATATAACCTGTAAATAAAAGGCTATTAAATTAAAAAAAAAAGTTCGTCAGAATTTCCAGTAACACCATTCTGTGTGGTTAAATGTTATTAACTTTACTTTGGTCTTCTTAAAAGGAAGTTATAAAAAAGAGTTTGGAGAATTGTTAATTTTGTATACATTGCTGCCCATGTCCAAAGATGCTCTTTCTAAAGGCTATTATGAGATATATATGAGATTATGAAATATCATTTCAGGACCTTCACATACTTAACCAGTGAATTTGTATTAAATAATGACTAGGTGACATAATTAATATCAGGGTTGCTGAGAGTGTTTTAAAAAATCCTCTCCCCTATGAAATTCCACTTTAAAGCTTCAGCCTTCTGCTCCCTTTGTAGAATATCCAAGAGCAAATTGGGGGACTAGGAAAAGAGAGTAGGAAGACATTGAATGAGGAGGGCTACTAGGTGAGAAGAAGATGCTGAGTGTTGGAGTCAATAAGATCCAGTTTTAATAAGTTGTGATTCCCAGCAAACTGCTTTATCTCTGTTTCCTGGAGGTTATAAAAGCATTTTGCTGAATCTTAAAATTATCTCTAAATGTAAGCTATTCTTATTCTTTTGTGGTTCCTTATATCTACATACTAATCAATTATAAAGGCTTTCTCATGATGAATAATATTTAAGTTTTGTTTTAATGCATCATTAATGAATATTAGTCCTACTTCCAGCCTCATTCTTATAAGCATCTTCTCAAGAAGTAACTCCTGTGAAGAAAGGACAATAATCTTCACCAACTAACCATGCAGACCAGGCAAGATAGCCTTGCTGAAATGGGGAGAGAGAGAGAGACAGACAGACAGACAAAGACAGACAGAGACAGAGACAGAAAGAAATAGTGTGTGCCAAACAAATCAAAACCATCACTAACACTTTGACCACTATCTCCTCTCCTATCCCAATGGAGATAGCCTATGACTGAACTCAAGTGCCTTATGTATAGCAATATTTCCAGTCCTTTGCTCTCAAACATTATCCTGGGAAGCAAGGTCTGTGAAGATGAATCCTAGCTACTGACAGGTGCAGGTACTAGTAGGTGTAGCTGCAGCCACAATTAGATCCAGAAAGAAACTTCTTACCACCAAAGTTCTCAAAAATGTTAAATGGTTCAATAGGAAGTATTGGATTTTTGTCAATAGAAATGACATTAAAGAAAAGACATTACTATCTCCCTTACCATTGCTCCCTAAGAACCATGGTTCCTTTCTATCCAACCTGCAACTGAAACCTACTCTATGTATTGTCTCCTCCATTAGGATATAAGCTCCTTGAGAGCAGAAACTGTATTGCCTTTCACTTTGTATATCCAGTGCTTAGCACAATGCTTTCTTTCCATGTAGTAAAACATTTATTGTAATACTTCATTCTCTAGTGATGTATTGCTAAAGTGGCCCATAAAGAAGGCTTTGGTATTTATGGGACACCCATGTTCCACTCTCATAAATATATAAGGGAAAGGAAATAAGCATTGATCACAATGAGGTAACATCTATACGGCACCTATTATGTGCTAGGTACTGTACTAAATGCTTTTTTACAAGTATCTCTTTTGATTATTACAATCATAGGCGATAGATACAATTATTATAATTTCCATTTTCAGTCAAGGAAACTGAGGTAAACAGTAATTAAGTGACTTTCCTTGGATCATACAACTGATAATTATCTGGGTATGGATTTGAACTTGGGCTTTACTGGCTTCAAGACCATTTTTCACCAGCTGCCTCTTATATAAGTACACCATATAAGAATTCAAAGATTATGACTGCTTTATAGACATTTCTAGGCCATTGTTGGGGAATTATGTGAAAATATTTCTTCTTCTCCCACACCAATCTTTGCTGCTGATGATAGCTGACTTTTAAATCAACTCTTTCCAGAACCAAGTGAAGTAAAGAGTTAGAAATATTACCCAGAGTACCATAAACATGTAGTGGACAATAACAATAAAGCATGTTTATATCTTTTGTGGCATTAAAATATAAAATATTTAACTAAGTACATATCTCAGTTTCCTCGTCTGTAAAATGAACTGAAGAAGAAAATACCAAAATCACTCTAGTATCTTAACCAAGAAAACCCTAAAGGGGGTCACAGAGTCAGACTTGACTAAACATCAGTATCCTTCTAGGAACTGTATTTTTGTTGGTGTAGATACTTCTTCCATTTATTCAGATCACAGTTCTTCCATTCCTTAGTCCTGAGCTTTGTGAATTGCTTACAGCCAAAAAATTCATAATTCTAAAGTCAACCTCCTGAAGAACCTATCTGTAATTAGCTGAGCTATACTTCAGATAATGAACATCTAGTCTTTTTTTTCTTTTTTAAATTTTCATTTATTTTATATTTAATTCATGGAATAAAACAAACATTTCCATAACATAGTATATTTTTTTAAAATAATTGCACATGAAATTACAGATCTATTATATACAACTTGTTATTCCTTTTAAATGTATAATAAAATCATCACATAAATTTCCCTTTTTTTCTTCCCTCCACTATTCTAAACATGTGTGTATAAAATTATTCTATACATACTTCTATTTATCAGTTCTTTCTCTAGATTTTTTTCTCCAATTATAATATTTTTACATTTCTCTCTATAAAGCAAAGAACAAAGTACAAAGTTCCTGGGGCACTCCTCTAATAGCATTGGAAAGCTAATGTGAAAGGAGTAGTAATCATTCTTTGAGTCTAACCTTTTGACCAGTTACAAATATATTCAATTGCACTATTGTCTAGCCCATTTTTCTTATCTTTTCCACAAAGGTAGCATTAAATGTTTTATCAAATACAATCAACCAACAACACTGCTTAAACTTGTAAATATGTACAATGTTCCTCTGAATAATGAATTGTTTAATAATATGGGATTCTTGGTTTGACAAAACTTTGAAACCAGGCAGAAAAGCGGATACTGAAGAAAATAATCAAAAAGTCCAGTTTTTGCCTTCTATAAAAGAAGGCATTGGGAGGAGTTTGGTTCTTTTAAGGTTATTACCATCATCCCAGTCACCTAAACCCACCACCTAGATGTCATCTTTGATTCTCTCTCACATTTCTAATATGTTTTGAAGTCTTGTTGATTTTACCTTCATGATATCACTTATGTAAATCCTGTTCTGTCCATTCACATAGCTAGTTCTTTGGTGAAACCCTTTATCACTTCACACCTTTTATAAATGGTTTATCTTCCTTTCTCAAGTTTCTCTTCATTCCAACTCATCCTATAATTATTTTCCTAAAATGAAGGTCTGATCATAGACAACTCATTCACCTCCATATATATAAACATATGAACACGCACAAATGCACACATAGATACTCATCCACTCACTAAATAAATTTCAATGGCTCCCTGTTACCTCCAGGATAAGATATTCTATTCCAAATTCTTCCTAGTCCTTTGCTTTATGCTACTTAACTCATTGTATATGTGTGTGTGTGTGTGTGTGTGTATATATATATATATATATATATATAGACACATATATCAAACATATCTAGATCTAGATCTAGATATCCTTCTTCCTCCCTTATATTTTCCTCCTCTTTTGCTTATACTTCAAAGATCTTAGGCAAGGATCCTCCCAAACCTTTATTACACTGTCTCTGACAGTATTTATCATTCTTATGCTTTGAGTCATGATCCAAAAACATAAATCTCATTCTCACCTAACCATCTTTTTAACCATCTATTCACCTCCCTAAGGGATCATAGTAAAATAAAAAATAATCAAATAGTTCAGTATCAACCTGGGTGATATATTGAATGGTAAGTTCCTGTGATTAACATTAAAGAATTGATAATAGTAAATTATGGTGAGGAGGTAATAGGTGCCTAATAAATGTTTCCTAAATGTAGAGTTCAGAAGTTAGCTTTTTCATTTCTTGCAGACTGACATAAAAAACAACAAAAAACTTCCTAGAATTATAGAATACTGTTGTTGGAAGGCGTCTTAAAGATCATCTTATCCAAAAATCATATTTTACAAATGGGGAGACTAAGACTCAGAAAAGCAAAGTGACTACCCACAGTCACAAAGCTCATTAGTAGCACAATAGGCACAAAAAATCCAAACTATGCACAAGCAAAAAAGGGAGTGAGACAGAGATAGAGAGAAATTTAGTCATATCTGAATGTGATGGGAGAACAAAATGTGAAACTTGAAACGCAATCATTACAGTTTGCCTTAAGCTTTTTTTATGTCACCTATAAGACTAAAATTTCTTTGTCTCAGCAATTGTAGTTCCAGTTTAATATCTGTTGGTTAAAGAGCCATGTCATTGACCAACTAGATAAATGAGTACTTTGAAAATTAGGTCAATTTAAGGCACTATCCAATAGATCCTCTATCTTGAAGAAAAACAAGCAGACCATGTGTCCTAATAATCTTTCCCAAGTGCTTAGGTTTTTTTCAGCAGATAATTTCATTTCTGCAAATATTAACTATAATATAATTCAGTCCTTCCATGGTGGTAGATCCTTTTACTAGTAGACTGAGCTGAGAAATTGGTTTTACAGATATCCTCAGAATTACTTCAAAGGAGTAGAAGGCACAATGGATAGAGCATGATTCTAGACTCAGAAAGAACCCAGTTCAAATCTAGTCTCAGATATTTGCTATCTGTGTGCCCCTGGTTTATGTGACTTTGCATCACTTAACTTCTATTTGACAGCTTCCAAATTTATAAAATTGGGATATAGTAACACCTATCTCACAGGGTCACAAAAATCAAATTAGATAATAATTATAGAATCTTGTCACATAGTAAATGCTAGTTATTATTATAAGGATTAGTCTCTTGTTAGCTGCCTTGCTCCTTAACCTTCAGTTTTCTTCCACAGAAATATATTCCAAAATGACATTCCATTTTCCAAATATGATGTTAAAATTTACTTAGGTATATAGACCTTCTTTGATTATCTTATGGAGTTCTGAGGTGATGGAAGCTGAAGTATCAATGATGAAAGAGCCATCTTAATTTGAACAATTCAGACCATCTTCAGCAGCCCTTGACTTGCTGGTCTTCTCTAACTATAATCTTTATACTCCAACCCCTCCTCCAGGCTAGGGTCCTTCTCATCTAGTTCCATATAGCCAATGCTTCTCCTCTGCTGCTTCTGAAATAAGGACATGACCCTCTTTTAGAGTTTTCTGAGCTTTTTTTTTTTTAATATTAGTGTCTACAGCTGTATAGCTTCTTAAATGAAGGCTAACAGCCACTCTCAATCCAGAAGCAGGAATTTACTGTGAGGATCCAAGAGGAAAGCCTGTTCTGAGCAAGAAGAGAACTCCAGACTGCTGGGAGAGGTTTGCTTAAAAAATATTATAATAGCTAACTTTTCCTTCATAGTTCCCATGTTATCATGAGGGAAAAAATGGCTACTGATTTTGGTCCCAGTTCATTGCTTCTTCCTCATCCTTGTCCCTGCATAATACCACTGAGACTTATCTCCCTACAAGAAATTGCAAACAAAAGATAAGGATTCTAAAGTGTCCGTTGAGAATAAAAAATATTTTTTAAAAATTATTTTCCATGGAAATGTAAAAGGAACATAGATCATGTTGTTCAATTCAGAAAACAGCTAGATGATCAAGGGAAGGAGGAAAATGAATGGAATAAGTATTTATATAGCATCTATTATGTGCCAGACACTATACCAAATACTTTACAAATATGATAACATTTGATCCTCAGTATCTTTTTATTATCTCCATTTTAACAATGAAGTAACCTCAAGCTAAGTGACTTGCCCATGGTCCCACAGCTAGATAACATCTGAAGCTGGATCTGTAGATAGTAGGCACTTAATAAATGTTTGCATTCTTCACCCCACCAATATGGCCCATGTGCTTGATATTATTATTATTGATCTGATTTCACCAAGCATTTAGTTCTTAGTAAGTACATCTCCTTGTGTAGAGGGTCACAGACAGTGGGGAATCTCTGGGTGAGGTATAAAACCCTAAATGCCCAGAGGGAACCTGCTGACAATGTCTAGTTTGGCTCCCCATCTCCCCTAAGGGATCTCAGCCTTCCTGAGAAGTCAGAGGACAGTGACAACCTGTGTTGTGATTGAAGCAGTGATACCAGGTGGTAAAGAGTGATACCAGGTGGGCAAACTACATACAATAGCAAGTTATTTATGTGGTCCCATTTGGTCCCAGTATATACTTGGCACATGCCCAGTGTTGTTTTTGTTACATAAGAGTATGAGAGTATTAAAAAGGAGAAAGAATAAACAGACTCCATATTTCCACCATCTTTGGGAGTCCTGCCTCATCACTCCTCCACTAAGATGGTATGTTTTAATCACCCTGGAATAGAGGCTCTAGAAAACATAGTATATTTTATCATCCCAACTTGGGAGCTCAAGAAAGCAGGACACAATATTTTAATCACCCCAGCGTGGGGACTCTAGAAAGCACGGTATGTTATCACCCCAATTTGGGGGCTCTAGAAAGCAGGACACAACATCCTTGAAGTAAAATGTCTTCTGTATGTTTTAGCTTTCTATGTCCAGAACCAGAGATAGATTCTCAATAGATTTGAGAAATAAGCCAACTGGACAAAATGAGTTAAGAGCAAAAGGAATATCTTCCCCAAAGTCTTTCCTTCTTACAGGCTCAGATAAATAGCTCGACTCCAATGAGTTACCAAACTAAGGTAACTAAGGCCCACTTTTTTCTTCCTATCCTATCTTTTTGTGAGAACCTAAAAACTGGAGAAAACCTTAGAGATTCTCTAGTCCAATCCCCCTTTTTTACATCTGGGGAGTCAGATTGAAAGACAACAAGTGACTTCTTCTCAAGGTCTCACAGGGACCAAGTTACAAAGATGAGACTCAGATCTTAGTCTTTCCAAATTCAGTGCTCTTTCTAGCCAATGTGACCAATTTTCAAATGGTCTTCCCACCTTAGGGAAGTACTTTCCTCAAATCAATTCAACAATACAGCAAGTACTTACTATGCACCCATTATGGGCCAAGCATCCTCTTGTTTATAGGTCTACAGTAAGAAAATACTTTAATTTAATATGACATTTTTATTATAGTAGGCCAACTGAATCATTCTTAAGAAAAAGGTCCTTTTCCTATTAATACCCAGGAAAAACACCTTTAACTCATCCTTTCATTTATTTCAGTCTTATGCCTCTGACCTTCTGCAGAACTTTGAAGCACTGGTCATTCAATCTTTGAAGCTTCCTTTCACAATTATGTTCTTTTAGCCTCTTGCTCTTTTAACTACTGGCATTTCCCCAGATTTTTAGCCTTTGTCTTCTCAAAGCTCTGGTTTTCTTTTATAAGATACTTGGCAGAAGACACAGGGGAAAAAAAAGATCAAGGCCACTTTTCCAGTCAGACATCATTTCCTCTTCTTTCTATCCACCACCCTCCAGTGTCCTCTACTTTCTCATCAATAGCTTGATATTACATTTAATACTTAAATTCCATTTTAAAAATTCAAACAGCTAGGACTCTCCTGCAATCTTTACAGCCTGTTCTGTAACACAGACCATTCTCTTTTAAAGAGTCCATGTCCCTTCCTGCAGAACATAACATTTTTAAAACCCATTAAAGTAGGCTATCATAATAGATTTATAGAAGTCAGGACAAGGTCTGATTGAAATAGGACAGACCAGAACAAAGTTATAGCCAGAAAATATGCAGACCTTGATGGGAATGGGGTAAGAAGCAAAAAAAGGAACAAAAAGAAAACCCAGGAAATTCTCAGATGTAGGTAACAGAAAGAAGTTTGGATGGATCTATAGAGAATGTCCAAGAAAGTATGCATTAGGTGAAATAGGAAGTCTAGATTGATCACTAATCGGCCTCATGGCCTTGAAATAGACCATTGAAATGAGGAGTCAGAAGCATGGCAATAGCACAGCGTTGGTAGCAGGAAAGGAATAAAAGTCCAGGCAGATAGGCTGTTGGCATCAAGTAGGTTTGACAGTTATGTCATGAGAATCTCTTTAGAATAAAATGAGTCATGAGAAAGACCCCTAATAATTTACTTAGAATGCTAAGGTCAAGTGAAGATCTGGGGTAACTAAGATAATAACAACAATGTAGGTGATGATGATGATGATGATGATGATGATGATAAATAGCATATATCTAAGTTTTATGGTTTGCAAAGTGCCCCACATACCTTATTTCATTTGACCCTCATAACAAACTTTATAAAGTAGATATTGTCACTTTTTTTACAAATGAGGAAACTGAGGCTCAGAAGGTTAAATGTTTTGTCCAGGGACACATTATTAGTGTCTAGAACAAAAGCTGAACTCAGGCATCCCTCACTTTAAATGCCATCACTCTCAGACAACCAAGGTAGGGACTATGGCACCTGGGGGGATATGACAGAGGATATACATGGAAACAGGTAGTATTAAAGGAGTTTGATCACTAGGAACAAGACAAGAATGGGACAGCAGTGATGGCTAAAAGATTTGAGAGGAACAAGCAGCAAAAGTGATAATGTTAAGCCCTAATTTCAGGATATAGAGCTGGAAGAAACTTTAATTATTATTTAAACAAATGATTTTACTCAACATATGAGGAGAGTGACCCAAAAAAGTCTTCTTCAACAATCACTTAGGTATGTAATAACAGTCATGATACAAACACAAATCTTCTGATTCTGATTCAGGAAGAAGTCCAAGCCTTCTTCTAATATACCACATTTGGAAGGTACTTAGAGTTCCCTAAACCAGACAGAGATTGAAACCAGACCTAAGGCATGGCTAAACCTATAAGTAGGGGTTAAGTGGGCACAGTTGCAAGGGTTGGTGGGATTCAAAAGTTAAGAGCCAGGTCAACTGTTGCATAAACATAGCTATATAGAGGTTTATCCATAATGGCTTACTTTCTTCATTTGAAAAAACAGGAGTAATAAAGGCTACATGTCATGAACTCATTAGGTCCCATGCCAATAACCAAAAGATGAGAAGTTCCTTGAATTTTTATAAAGAAAGGCAGTCTATACAACCAAAGAAGAAGTATCATTGGTCAGCTATACTTGCTATAGAGATGCTCCTCTGAAGGTCATGAGATCCTAGATCTAAAAATGGAAAGGACATAATACATCATTTAGTCCATTCATTTGCTTTTGGGAAAACTGAGATTTATAAATAAAGGAAATAAGCATTTGTTAAGCACTTTCTTTATTCTTTTGCAAATATATCATTCAATCTTCACAACAACAATGGTAGGTAGGTTCTATTGTCATCTCCATTTTACAGTTGAAGAAGATGAAATAAAAAAGATATTGAATGACTTGCTCAGAGTCACATAATTAGTAACTATCTGAGGCTGAATTTAAATTCAGGTCTTCCTGACTCTAGATTTAGCTTCCACTGGGCTGCCTAAATACCTCTAACTAATTTAACTCATAATCAGGATTTAAATTCTGACTCTAAGCTTAGAATTCTTTCTTCTGCATCATGTCAATGAGAGTATTCTAATTAGAAGCTCAGGAAAGGAAAAGAAAAGAAGACAATCTGCTCTTTACTGGGGGGGCATATTTTTCATATCTGTTTTCATGTTTTCCAGTTCCACACTAAGACACACAATATTATTCTATCAAGACACATGATATGGTATCAGTGCTAGAGAAGAACTATAATGCTTTTAAAGGTGACCAGAAAGGACTAAAAAAAAAGATTATGGAGAACTATGTTTTAATTCTCCTTCTTGTCATTTCAAAGTTCTTATGCAGCAATTAAGTACATCAAATTTAATCACAATCAAAACACATTTTTGAGATGATTAGTCTTTAAGCCAGCAAAAATCACCATATCCTGCTAAGAAAATGTTTTTTAAAAGTGATAAATGTGGAGTTTTTATTGGTGTTTGGTTTTTTTTGGCAGCCCTGAAATAAACCAGTATCTATTATATCAATGAAGATACATGAGAAAGTAAATTCCCCAAGGGAAATTTGCCCAATTTAACTAATAAACAGATGCCACATCTCCTGACTGAGGAACCCAGAATGAGATGGAGCAAGGCATGAAACAACATAGACAGGTAAACTGAATGATTTCCCCCAATGTCAGCAGCATTGCTTTAGAATCAGACTGTTTACTTGAAAGGAGGAAGGGAGAGAGGAGGAGAACCTTCTGTAACTTAACAATTTTATGTGAGGAAATGATCAAAATTCCTAGAAGCTGAAACTTAGATGCTGTTCTGCATGTGTTTCAGCACGGTCTGAGGTTAGTGAGTTTTCCAGTCCACTTGGCAAGCTTTCCCATGTTCCCCTTTCAGGAAATGTGATAAACTTGTTTATTCTATTTGTCAGTTTTCAGTTTCTGAGTTTCTTCATCAAATTTGTTATCTTTTAAAAGTAATTAAACTATCTCAAGCAGTGTTCATCCACTTTTGGGTATATGAAGGCCTCCAACAAATTATGTTGGTCAAGATTCTTTCCTAGGATGGTGGGTGGGATCTTAGAGAATTGAATGGAAATGGTTATTTTGGATTCAAAGCCATGTTTATGACTTCTGTGGTACAAACTCCAGAGGCAGTTTGATGTAGGGGCAGGCACACTGGATTTGGAATGAGAGGATCTAAGTTCAAATCTTTGGCTCTGTGTGACTTCACACAAATTGATTAACCTCTCTGGGCCTCAGCTTTTGTTATCAGTAGAATGGAAATATTGAACTGCATGAACTCTGGGATGCCTTCCTGCTCTAAATCTATGATAAGATGGTTTAGATTCTACTCCATATCCAGATTAAATAGAAGAATGTATTTGAAAAGTAGGCATCTAGGTGGCTCAGTGGATAGAGCTTTGGGCATGGAGTCAGGAAGAGCTGAATTCAAATCTGACCCCAAACATTTACTAGCTGAGACATATCACTTAACCTCTGTTTGTCTTAATTCACTAGAGGAGGAAATAGCAAACTATTACAATAATTGCCAAGAAAAACAAATGCATAAAATTGCTGTGCTATGGGTCCCTGGGGTCACAGAGAGTTGGACATGACAGAAACTATCAACTACAACTAGAAAAGCTGTCCCACTTCCTCAAGGTGATACTTAACTATTAAATGGAATTCTGAAAGCTTGCATTTGTAACAATGAACAGTGATAGAGAACTTTAAGATTTGCCAAGCTCTATCCATAGAATGTCTCATTCAGTCCTCTCAACAACCTTGTAATTTATCTTCATTTTACAGATGAAAAAACTGAGGCTAAGAGATATAACGCGCCTTGCCCAAGGTTACATAGCTAATAAGTTTCTGAAGCAGAATCTGAATGAAGTTATTCTTCACTTCAAGACTCTTTTCACTATTGCTACTTAGCTACCTCTAGACCAGGCATTCTTATCCTACTCACTACCCCTTTTCCATCCCAAGAAATTTTTATATAACCCCATCTTAAATCTAAGCCAAAGTGGTTCTGGCAAATTTATACATGTGTAGTGGGGAGTAGGTTGTGTGTTCAAAAACCAAGGCTGCAGTGAAGTCATGAGATGCAACATGGGCAAGCTTTGCCAGAAATACCTCAGATTAATTATATATTTGATTTTGAATTAATTTTTAGTCATTTTGGTTAGAAAATTTTACTGTTGCCAAATTTTTCATGACTCCCACAATCAGTTACATGACCCCATATGTGGTTACAACCCACAGTTTAAGAAGCTTGAATTTAGATGGTACCTTCAGCCCAACTAGCCATTTTTTAAATATTTGATGCTAGTTGTCCATTTTATTAGGGAGTATTTTTGGATGCATGATATAATTGTCTAGGAAACTAATTTCTGATCTGATAATGAATCTTTATACTTATATTTATAGATTACCTTTCATTGGGAAGATCAAAACAATGTAGTTTCTTTAGTCTAATTAATCTCTACCAAACTTCCTAATTGTCATCATAGTTTTAAAATTTCTGAAATTCAATGTCTTCCCAAAAGATAGCCCAGTAAAATTTTGACATTCTAAACTTTTTTACAGTACCCTGTTATTTGTCAACTCTTAGTTTCATCCTAAACTTCATTCCACAAAATTTGTGCACCAGTTATAATTTCTGAAGAGAAAGAAAGAAAGAAAGAAAGAAAGAAAGAAAGAAAGAAAGAAAGAAAAAAGAAAGGAAGGAAGGATGCAAGAGAAAGAAAGAAAAAAAGAGGAGGGAATGGGTGGAGAAAAAGAAGTAAGGAACAAAGGAAGGGAATAAACAAACAATGAAATAAAGAAGGAAGAGATGGAGGGAGGGAAGGAAGGGAGGAAGGAAGAGAAAGAAAGAAAAAAGAAGAGGGAAGGGGGAGAAAAGGAAGGAAGGAACAAAGGAAGGGAATAAACAAACAAAGAAATAAAGAAAGAAGAGAAGGAGGGAGGGAAGGAAGGAAGGAAGAAAGAGAAAGAAACATAAAAGAGGAGGGAAGGGGAGAGAAAAGGAAGGAAGGAACAAAGGAAGAGAATAAACAAACAAAGAAATAAAGAAGGAAGAGATGGAGGGAAGGAAGGAAAGAAGAGAGGGAGGGAGGGAGGGAGGAAAAGAGGAAGGAAGGAAGGAAGGAGGAAAGGAGAAAGGAAAATAGGAAGGAAGGAAGGAAGGAAGGAAAGGGAGGGAGGGAGGAAAAGAGGAAGGAAGGAAGGAAGGAGGAAAGGAGAAAGGAAAATAGGAAAGGGAGGGAGGGAGGAAGGAAGGAAGGAAGGAAGGAAAGAAGGAAAGAAGGAAGGGAGGGAGGGAGGAAGAGAGAGAGGAAGAGAGGGAGGGAGGAAGGAAGGGAGGGAGGGAAGGACTGAAGAAGAAAGGTGAATCAATTTGGGACAGTTAAGTGTGCAGTGGATACAGAGAAGGTCTGAGTTCAAATTTAGCTTCAGACATTTACTAGTTGTGTAACCTTAGGTCAATCATTTAACCCCAACTGCCTCAACAACAACAATAACAAATAATTGTTAATCTTTAAATACTTTATGCAGAATATTTAGCTTCCTCATGATAGTGATATTGGCCTTCTTTGTGTTCCTCAAGTAAGCACAATACACATTCCAACACCCTGCAGTTTCTCTGATTGTTTCCAATACTTAGAATTCCTTCTCCTTCGTCACCTTTGCTTCCTGGCTTCCATGTTTTCTTCGGGTTTCAGCCTTCGGCAAGAAAGTTCTCCCACTCCCTATTGATGTCAGTGCCTTCATATTTTAGATAGCCTCCAATTTAGCCTGTGTATCTCTTGTTTGTACAGTTTTTTGCAAGTGTCTACCCTCATTAGATTGTGAGTTCCTTGGGAACAGAAACAGTTTTTGCTTTTCTTTGCATCGCCAGCGCTTAACAGTATCTGACACATGTTTTTCTTGTTGAGTCATTTCAGTCATTTCCGACTCTCTATAACCTCATTCAGAATTTTCTTGGCAGAGATACTGGAGTCGCTTGCCATTTTCTTCCCCAACACTTTTTACAGATGAAGACCTAAGGCAAACAGGGCTAGGTGACTTGTCCAGGGTCATAAAATATTAGGAAAAGGTATCCCTGACTACATGGCAGGGTCCCAGGAATTATTTTTCTTATCACAAACCCTCTAAAACTTAGCTGTTAGTCTTTGCCATCCAAATGAACCAAAGTTCTTTAAGGAATGGAATTTCTTCATTTTTGTCATTGTATCTGTAATATTCAGCATAGTGACTTGCACATAATAGGTGTTTGATACATATTGTTCGATTTAATATTTTAGAGTTGGGGAATTTTTTACATTTCATGGAAGAAATAATCAATAGGTAAGATCATATAAGGGAGAAAACAAATTATTTTATCTCTTTTTTTAGAGTTCTCCTGTTTTCAATTTATTACTACTATTATGAATACAATTTTATTAATTTTCAAAGTCTGACTTTTTGCTTTTATCTGATTTTCTTTATCTGGATTTTCTATCTTACACTGAACACGAAAATAAAGCCCCCTAATAAAATCCTGATCACAAACATCCATAATCCAATTTTTAAAATTCCACATAAACTATGCCTAAAAAGTTGTCTCTTTCTGCATTTTAAATCTATTACATCTCTGACAGGAGTTAATTAACATGTTTCATCTTCAGTCTTCTGAAATTGTGGTTTTATCATTTCATTGATTCTAAAATCCTTCAAAGTTATTTTTCTCTGATCATACTTAAAACCATGTCTGACACAAAGTAGGTACTTAATAATGAGATTAACTGAGTCTTCTTTTAGTTCTACTACATTTGCTTTGCATCAGTTCAAACAGCTCTTCCCATTTTCTCTGAAACTGTCCATTTCTTAAGGCACAACACTTTTTTTTTTTACTACATACATGTCAGAATTTGTTAAGCAGCTCTACAACAGAAGCACATTTTTTTTCTGGTTCTCTCTTGTTTCCCTTTATAAGGTAAGCTCCCTGAAGAAGATCATTTAATTGAAATAATGTAACTAGATTTCTCAGTATCCAACTCCAAGGATACAAGGTTAAAGGAGGAACCACCATCAAAAATTCTACTAGATACAGTTAACTAAGCCATAAGGAGCATCTTAATGACAATTGAGTGAACTAGTCTGTTGTGAAAGCTGGTTCTAGGATTTGGTTGACCTAGAATTTCTGTGCTGGACAATGTCAGGTTTGAAATAGAAACAGAAATGCATTTATTAAGTAAAAATGTGTACATTTTTATCTGCCAGACACTCTGCTAAGAGTTGGGGATACAAGCATTATTGTAAGCCCTTTACATTGTAAATAATTTTCCCAGAGCTCAAAATCTTACTGAAATAAAAGGAAAAACATGAAAGTTTTTGTTTTGTTTTATTTTGTTTTCAGAACCAAAGCAGATTGTAATGGAACAAAACAAAAGAGAATGAAGTAAAGGATACTTCCAGAACAACATTTTGAGTAGGTACTTCTATAACTATTTCAGTGCTTACATGGCCTTCTGGGAATAAGAGACAGATAACAGACAACCTTAAGACCATATTAGCAGAACTATTATATCATAACAAAAGTTAATTTTTTTTTACTTATTCATCAATTCAATAAATATTTATGGAACATACACAAGGAAATATGTTATGTTGCATTGTGATACAAAAATATGCAAAACACAAGACTTGTCCTTTAGAAGGATAATATAGTAAGAGAAAAAAGTGAACAGAAATCATTAGATTGCAAGATAGTTTGTATTAAGTATTGTAGAAATTATTCAAACAAAATTCCCTTAGATATTCAAAAAATAGAGAGCACTTCTGGCCAGAGTGTTTTGGCAGGCTTGATGCCGAAGATAATTTCTGGGTTGAGCTTGAAGGATGGGGAAAATTTTGCTATTTAGAAGAAATAGATATGTGTCAAATTGGGGGAACAAGAGGGGGGTCACTGTACAGAAGGAAGGTAGGGAATTCCAGGTAGAGAAATTGACATAAGCAAATCTAATCCAACAACAAACATTAATTAAGTGCCTAGAGCATACAAAGCACTGTTTTCCATGCTGATTTACCAGAGATAAATTGAACTTACCAGAGACAGACATATTGAAAATAGTCCCTACCTTCATGAAGGATAATACATTATGAAAACAAAAACATCAATAGGCATTTGGAATAAATCACCTTGGGGAAGGTTCACTTTGTTTTACTTGCCTCTTTATCAACTGAAAATTCCTATGAGTTTATTAAACTCAGGAAAAAACATGAAGATAATTATACCACTCAAAGTAAGGAAGAAATAAGAATAATTAATGGCCATTCCTGGGCTACAGAGAAAGTACTTCTGGAAGCTTATAATTAGATTGAAGGGTCTTTCTCTTGAGTGCTAGTCCCATATTTCCAGTTGTTTGCTGGAAATATCTACTGGCATCTCAAATTCCACATAAATTTATAAAACTGTAGCTGGGAGTGGGACTTTATAACATGGGCAACATTGAGGGCAGGCTTTGAACCCAGGCTCTCAGAATCTAAAACTAGTAGTGTTTCTATTATACAATGTGGTCTTCCCATCTTAATATGTCAGCTTATCATTTCTCCAAAACAGTTCTGACTCTTGAATTTCTCTACCGATGACTGTCATTTTCCCAGTCGTCTAGATCTAAAAAAATTGAAAAGGATAGAAAGGTCAAAAGAAAATTCCAGATTTGGAATCAGAGGACAAAGTTCATCATTATTAAAGTGAAGAGATTGGACTGAATGAGTAAGGTTCCTTTTAGCTCTTCTAGCCATCACTTTTCTATTTCCATGAACTTCTAACTCAGAAACTTGCCACCTCACACCTAGAATATTATGGTAGTTTCCTAAATGGTATCACTTCCTCCATTTTCTCCATTCTTTGAATTATCCTACACATCTTCACCAGATTAATCTTGCTAAATATTGTTTTGATTTCATCATTCTTCTGAGTTAAAAAAAAAAAAAAGCTTCTCATTGCTTTGATGTCCAGGCTTTTTAGTCTGGCATTCAAGACCATCCATAGCCTAATCCCTAACCTTTGCTCCATTCCTCTCTTAAATAAACCCAACAAATTAGACTACATATTGGTCCCTACATGTACCTTTCCCCTTCCTATCTTTATGCTTTTGTTCATATGTGTAAAACTGATGATCTTTAAAGTAAATCCTTTGGGTTTTTTTTTCCTTGTCCATAATGACATCAGGTAAATTGAAACATAACATTTGTTTCCCTTTGGTTTACACTATGCATCTTGTAAATTCATATGGGTGCTTTCTTTTCCTTCCTTATGTAACAGAGAAACTTGCCAGTAAAGACCTAGTTCTTCGATTTTCAAGATTCCATAAGACCATATACCAGAGGAACGGAGGTACAATATGATGCAGTCCCATTCCAGCCACAGGCTTATCTATGAGATCATGGGCTCAAGGATCTGCCTGATGTGGGAAATGAGGAGCACCCTCCTCATTTCATTCCATTGGTAGTAGAAATGATCATAGTAGCCATGAGAATGAATGAATGAGATCATCAAGGGAATAAAGAAAGAAATAAAGGATAGATCCACAGACAGGATCTTAAGGAATGCCTACAATTAGAGCTGGGGAAAAAGAAGTAGAGACATTGAAAGAGAGTGATATTTCTCTCTGTGTTACTAATTAGGGAGAAATACACTATCACAGAATCAGACTGGATTATCCCAGAGGGAAACTAAGACCCAGTGGTTGTTTTTTTATTATTATTGTTCTTGTTGTTTTGGGTTTGGTTTGGTTTTTTGGCAGATTGAGCATTTAGATGATTAAAGAGGGGGAAAAAAGGGAGGAAAGACACTAACCATTTGGTCCTTCTATTTCGGTCATTTCATCCTTTTGCCATGAGGTAGCCTTGGATTTCATCATCTCTTTTCTGACAAATTTCCAAAAGCTGATTAAATTATACCTCTAGAAAATGTCTATCATAGCTACACAATGACTTCTTGTAGTAATCTTGGCCATTCACAAAATGGAGGGAGGATTTTTTTTTTGAGAGAATAATTTCCAAGCCCAAAAATTGTTTACAGAAGATGTTCTTACTTATAAAACTCAAAGTTTTTTTTTTAAAAAACCTTCAATTCATTGTTAATTTCATTTTAATTTTTTAATGGAGATAAGTTAGTTTGAATAGTCAAAGAAACAAATAAAAAGAAGCTTTGGAGCTCTGATTATCTATTTTATTCTCTTTCATCATTAAGGATTTGATTTTCAATGAATTGTAATTCCTTCTCTTTTCAACTGGGTTAGTAATATTTAAAGGTTTATCATCTGTTAGTTCTTTAAGTTTTAGTTTTTATATCCAAAAAATGTACTACGTGAATTGTAGATGAAGTTCATGGATATATTTTAAGATATTTGGGAAACACTCACAGTGAGAGTTATTTTGAGGATTAGGAAATAACTTGTCTGATTACTGCCAAGTGAATTTGGAATAACCTTTCTGTGGGATGCAATGAAAAGGAAAGAGAAAAACTTGAACATTCTCAAGTTCAAGGCTACAACAGACATGAACAGAATACGTTCCTCATCCTGTTAACACTTGGACACACAGTACAGTCAAACAGTGATTTCTTTCATTTAAAACAAAACAAAAGTTTGGCTCCTTTATCTTTCTCTATTTCTAATGTAGCAGCTACACAAAGCTCTGCTCCTGAAGCAAATGGCAGCAGCAAGGCAGAGGTGAGGGGGAAGAGAAGGAGTCAGCTTGGGTGAGACTCTGGGAGGAAGATGCGTCCCTGGGAACACCATGAGGTTTCTAAGCTGCTGAAAGGGAAGGAAATGACCCTAGAAAGATACCAATACTGATGATGTCACAGGCGCAATGAAATCAGGGAAGAAATTACCCTTCCAATTTTAAATATTATTCTCTTTGATCATCTTTCCCTATGTTCAGACACTACACAAACTTCAATTCCATTTTCCTTTTCATCTTTGCTCTTTCTATCCAACATTCCTTTGGAAACCATGTGAGTTGGATGGTGTGTGAGTTAGAGATGGCTTGCCAGGGGCTGGGTATGTATGTGGCTGGGTTGGTTGGTTGCTCACAGTTCAAAAAAAAAGTATCATTAGTAATGTCAGGGCTTCCCCTGTTAGCATCAAAAATCAGTGTAAAGCTGCCAAGGGAAAAAAACACCTCATTCATAACATGTTAACTATAAATGGCCCTTTAAAAAACATGACGAGTAGATAGATGGGTACTGGCAAAGACAATCAAAACAAGCAGCTGGTTAAGGGTACCAAAAAAATTCGGAGAAGAGATTGGCTGCTACTTATGAAAGAGGAAATTTTCTTTGAATGACCAAACTTTTGAAACCAATGTTTTCTTCCCACGGTGAGGAACTATAATGTGCTTTAAAATGAGAGCATCTATATTTTATATAAGCACATCTTTTAAAAATTAATAAATAGGGCAGCTAGATGGCATAGTGGACAAAGCACTGGCTCTGAAGTCAAGAGAACCTGAGTTCAAATCTGGCTTCAGATACTTAATACTTACTATCTGTGTGAACCTGGGCAAGTCACTTAACCCCAATTGCCTCAGCAAGAAAAAAAAATTAATAAATGAGGCATATAGAATTTGCAGTAACTAGGTAACATAGTGAAATGAGTGGCAAGCTTGAAATCAGAAAGACTCATTTACTTGAGTTCAAATTTGGCTTTAGATACTTACTAGCTGTTTGACTCTGGTCGAGTGACTTAACCCTGTTTACCTCAGTTTCCTCATCTGAAAAATGAGCTGGAGAAGGAAATGATAAAACAACCCCAGCATCTTTGCCAAGAAAACCCTAAAGGGGGTCTTGAAAAGTTGAAAATGACTGAAAAATGACACTGGGAAGGATGATCAAAACTCAGCAACAACATAGAATTTAAACTTTACAGAATGAGCAAAATAGGAAAAGAATTTATTGCACTAAAGATTCAAACAAATAAAACTTTTAGGCTAAAATAGAGAATATTCCCTTGCGACACCTACTGATGATGTGTGTTGTTGCAGCCTAACTCTATTGGATATTATAAATACCAGATAAGACTGACATTTATTAAGCATCTACTAACTGCAGAACATTGTAATGGGGCAGGAAATATTTCTTATTTAAATTTTGAGTTATCTCTCCTCCCTTACTATGACATGTAGTTCAAAAGCTATTCTACTTAGTTTACATGTTTCTACATATATCCAAGATATTACAGAGAGTCCATAAATTGAATGGAAAAATACAATTGTTCAATTAATTAAGAATTTTTATGATGCCATTGGGGTTTTCTTGGCAAAAATACTTTGCATTTACTTATCCAGCTCATATGACAGATGAGGAGGCTGAGGCACACAGGGTTAAGTGACTTGTCCAGAATCACACATCTAAAAAGTGTCCGAAGCCAGATTTTAACTCAGGGAAGATAAGCCTTTCTGATTTCAGGCCCCGCACTCTGATTCACTGTGCAAGTTAAGCTTATTCTTGACATGAATTTAGAAAAATGAATTCACAAGGAACTTATCTAGTCATAATTTCTTGATTTCAAAAAAAAGGAATAGAGTCCAAATATGATGTTTCAACCTTTAACATCTCTTATTTAAATCCCCTTTTAATGCAATAATCTTCTGTTTGGTTTCCCTGACTTGTCTCTTCCCATTTTAATCCATACTATGCTCAGATGCTAGGTCTAATTGTCACACCTCACCCAGCCCCCTACTCAATAAGCTCCAATGATTCCCTGCTACCTCCAGGATCAAATACAAAATTCTCTATTTGGTATTTAAAGCTCTTTACAACTTGGCTCTTTCCTATCTATGTATTTTAAGATCTAGTGACAATGATCTCTTCAAACTGTTCTTCAACAAAATACTACATCTTCTGACATTCTTTTTCTCTGGCTGTCCTCATTGGCTGAAATGCACTCCCTCCTCATATTTATCTCCTGTTTTCCATGACTTCCTTCAAGACTCAACATATATACATTCTTCTATAAGAGACTTTTCCCAATTTCCCCTACTGCATGTTGTCTCCCACATTTGAATGGAAACTCAATGAGATTAAAGACTCCATTTTTACCTTTATGCAGCTCTTTCCACTGCTCTTGGTACATAGTGTCAAGTGCTTGTAAACTGACTAATATGTGTCAATCTGAGATATAGCCCTAACCTCCCACCAAGTCCCTTTACTCCTGAATGAAGACATGTCACCATAAACATGAAATCATACTATGAGTCAGTTCTTTCAGGACTTCAGACAAATCTGACTTAATACCTGAACACTGGGACTTATGCTATTTCTTATTCAGGAATGTAGAATGAATCAATTTCCTTTATAAATGTGACAATCTGGGGTAAGTAGACTATTTGTCTATATTACTTTTGAATAAACCAATAAACACATGAGGGTTGATAAAATTTCTTTGATATTCCATGGTCACATCTATAAATTGTTCAATCACTCAGGCTATTTTGGCTTCCATATACCTTATGCTTCTTTCTCTGGAGAACATGGCCTAGTCTAACCAGATGGTCTCAGAAGATGAAATCAAGCTGGATTGCACTTGGGAAATTGCTTTATGCTTCCCAGCTATCCTAAGCCGTTTCCCCACATATCCACACCCATATACAAACAATCCCAACTTTTTAAACATTAATACTCTCTTTGTGATGATGCAACAATTCTCTTTATATGGATGTAAATCTTCAGATCTCATAGTGATTAAAGAATCAGTTACAGGTGACCCAAAGGTCAATGAGGAAGGAGATAGTGGGTAAAAATTAAAATACCCCATATTTCCAGTGATGGTCTTTACATAAGAAGTGAAAAAAGAGAAATCATTTATGAAATGTATGCTAGGAAAAAGAGAAAATTAAAGATAACATAAAAAAACAAAGTGGTTCACTTGTACCTAAGAAATGTAAACAGATCTGGGAAAAAAGTTCTGGACATAATGGGTAGCTCATTTAGAGGAGATTTAATGGAGTATATAGACTAAGAAGGCATCCACCCTAATCACATCTCCTGAAGTACTGAAATCAATAAGTATTTATACCTATTATGTTCTTATCCACATACTATGCTTAATACTGGAAATAAATAATCTGGGAATGGAAATTCACAATCAATATTCAGGATGTAAGAGGGAATGATTATAAACAGGAAGACCAGTTAAGAAATTATTATCTTTTTCCCTCTCTTCTTTGTAGAGTTGGGAATTCTGAGTTTGGAGCATTTTATATAAAAATAGCAAGGCACAATGAATGGGGCCAGAATGACTTGTATTCAAGTTCCATCTCAGACACTTTGTAATTGTGTGATCTTGGGCACAAATAATACATAACAGGTTTCTCACCTCTAAAATGAGATAATTGATTTGATATTTAGTGTCTAAAATAATTTCTATATCTAAAGCTATGATGCTATAAGGTGACATTAAGATGTTATGCTTGGTTTCCTTAGACTACTTACTCTCAATCTCTCTCTCTCTCTCTCTCTCTCTCTCTCTCCTCTCTCTCTCTCTCTCTCTCTTTCTCTCTCTCTCTTTCTGTATCTCTGTCTCTCTCTGTGTGTCTCTGTCTGTCTCTCTGTCTGGCTCTGGCTCTGGCTCTGGCTATGTATGTGTCCCTCCCTCTGTCTCTGTATCTCTCTTCCCAATCTCTCTCTTCCACCAGACTCTGTCTCTGTTTCCATCTGTCTCACAGTCTTTCTAAATCTTTCTTTGTCTCTGTCTCTCTCTCATCTTTGTTACAAGGTATGCTTCTTTTTAAAGAGGATGGAGAGATATATTTGCAAATAAAGGTGACATAAAAACAAGCTATATTAACAAATAATTTTAAAGAAAGTATTACAGCAATCATGGAATTAAGTAATGAATAGAGGATTACAGTGATAGAGACAAAAGTAGAGAGCATGCCACAGACAAAGAAAAATGTTTCTTAGAAAGAAACAGCAGGACTTAGTAAATGGCTGGATATGAGGTATAGATTAGATTGAAATAAGACATATTTATCTTCCAAGTAAAAATACTTCTTGGCTCTCTTCTCAATCATTAAAGCTCATTCTAAACCTATTATTAATTTCTTTCTTGGGGAATCACTATAGAAGGACAAAATACTGTTATTCTTTTATATATATATATAATATATATATATATTATATATGTATATATATATATATTAGGTACTCAGTCTGTGACATTCTACATCATGTGAGTAGATGTAAAGATGTTTACAACATGTTTTCTGACTTCCAGGTCTTTACTGCCTAATTGGAGAAGCAAAAGTCACTCATATCCAAAGATAACCTATAATTTATGACAATATATGATGAGCTGTGTTTTTGTGCCATTTAAACCTTCTATGTTTCTGCTGGAAGTTGAAACTAAAGTAATTTCCTGATTATCTCAAAGCCCTGCTCTTTTCCTATATCTTTATTTCTAATTCCAGTCCTTTCCAATACCAGTATGGCAATTTAATCCCAAAGCCAAAAATATCACTAGATTAATACCCATAATTGATTTATCCATTGTGCTCCAAAGCACAGAATCATTTTGCAGATGGAGCAAGTGATGTAGTGGTCACAATGAAGAGAAAACTTGGGAGAAATGTAGCAAGCAGACCACCCACTATGGATGAAAGAGCATACATGCACATGAAGCTCCTGAGTCCCTCCCCAGAGAATTGGGCAGACCTCCTGATGGAAAGAGAAGATAATCACTTCTCACCATTGGCAAGTGCATAGAGTGCCTGACACAATGGTTTGTTCACGGCAGTGCTTAATAAATATTATTAGATCATTAAGGGGAGGATAGGTGGCTTGGCAGAAGTATGGTATAACTTCATTTTTTTTTCAATCCAATCTTGGAGAAACAATTTTAGCATAAGATATGTTTATGTCATTTTTAAGAAACCACAGGGAAAAGAATGTTGCCAATAGATCAAAGATTAGAATTGTTTTATGAACCCATGGAGATCTTTGGAACCTGAACACTTGAAACAGGACACATTGAGTAGACTAAAGCTTGAGATGAATGTCACATATTAAAAGTACTGTACCTTGTTATGTCATCTTCTAGCCCTCTATAGCAGGTTTTCACTTCCCAAAATCCCTTGTGGGTTCCCCCCCAGATGTCAATTATATTTTTGTAAATGAGTGAACATAATTTTTTAAAAAGCAGATAACAGACATTATATAATAGATATGGTAAAGATGTTGTTTCTGGGGCATAATGAAAGATTGCTGATCCAGATGTCATTGATTCTGAGATTTAAGACAAATAGCTAAAGAGTATATTTACATAAAATTGAAGGACAAGAAGAAGGTATAAGAGAAAGAAAGGAAAGACTTTCCAGAAAAGGCCAGGTGAAAAACACATTTTAAAAGTGACGTCTTATCCATTAACATCTAGTTCTAAATTCAAATCTCATGACATTACCATAATGCAAAATCATAAGAAATAATCAAAAAATATATCATGTTAGACTTATTTAATTCCTTTTAAAATAAATTTAGTTCAATCAGAATATGAATGGAATTCTGCAGAATATATTACATGTTGCAATATAACCAGATTTTTAAAAAGCATAAAACTCAGAGATAGGGACAAGGAGGAATTTATTCAAATCTTCTTGAATAGTATCAGTCATATGGGTGAATGTTACAGGAACATAAATTAAAAAGAACAAAAGCAAGAGTAATATTAAAAGGCATTGTATACAATCCACAGTTGTTTATCCCAATTTATTGATAAAATTATTTATGGATTCATTATTCAATTGTAAAAGTGGTTTTCTCTGATTTGCTATGGCCTTGGTTCCATAAGCAGGAATTTTGTAGCAATAGAATTCTAAAATTATTATAAGGAAGGAAGGAAGGAAAGAAAGAAAGAAAGAAAGAAAGAAAGAAAGAAAGAAAGAAAGAAAGAAAGAAAGAAAGAAAGAAAGATGAAGGAAGGAAGGAAGGAGAGAGAAAGGGAGGAGGAAGGGAGAGAGAAAGGGAGGGAGGGAGGGAGGAAAGAAGGAAGGAGAGAGAAAGAAGGGAAGAAGGGAGTAAAAGAAGGAAGGAAGGAAGGAAGGAAGGAAGGAAGGAAGGAAGGAAGGAAGGAAGGAAGGAAGGAAGAAAAGAAGGAAGGAAGGAAAGAAGGAAGGAAGGAAGGAAGGAAGGAAGGAAGGAAGGAAGGAAGGAAGGAAAGAAGAAAAGAAGGAAGAAAGGAAGGAAAAAACATCCAGAAGATCAATAGCAGAAAGGAGATAGAAGAAAAGAAATTATGCTAATTACCTGATAAATAGCCTCTGAAAAAAAGAATCAACACAAAATTAATATTTACCTTAAAATCATCAGCTAACATCTGAATGTAAAACCTCAAGCCAAGAGTAATTTTTCCCCTTCCAGATGTTTTAAAAATCCTTGGAATATACTCTTGTTTAAAATGTGTTACTTTTACATGTTTATATTAGATCTTATGATTCAAAAATGATTTTTAACTGAAAAATTTTAGTCTATCCATCAGTATCATGGATTAAGACTTCTGAGTTCAAGGGGGGGGAATGTATTGTATAAATGGCTCAAGTTCTCAAGTGTCCATTAATATGGTACCTCCATTTGTCTGCCAGAGTTTGATTTTTAAAAGGAACTTATATAAAGAAATGGAACAAGAAAAAAATGTAGATCAGTCGCCTGCCAAGATATTTTCAGCAAATGGCTTACAATGTGAATGTTCTTATGGGTGTGTGTGTGTGTGTGTGTGTGTGTGTGTGTGTGTGTGTGTTTAAAGAGAAAGCAAAAGTCCTAGCATTTATGTGGTTGTTTCCAAATGTTTAGTTGATTTTTATTGACTTGTGTGTGACCCGTAGGGAGAAGAATAGATCTGTGACTTGATGCAAGTTTCCTGATTTGCCAAAAGAAGCTGTCTGTTTACTGTTCTTTGGCAATACTCTTGCCTTTCTGGGGATCTGGAAGTTTCTAAGTCCGGAAATACTCACCTGGAGTAATGTGGGATCTATCAGGTTGCACAGATGTGGGTCCCTTTTGGATTTCATGAAGGGCTGTTGTAGTTTACTCTTCAACTTGCACAAATTGAGCCTATTGCATATTGTTACAGTAGAAAAGTAGAAACATGAAGGTATGAGAAATAAAGTAGAAAACAAAAACTAATCAGGTAAACAGATCACTGGAAATAGGGTTGTTATAGTTATTTAGTTATGTTTATTTAGTTATAGTTAGTTTAGTTTTACAGCCCATTTTGGGATTTTCTTGGAAAAAATTCTGAAATGCTTTTCCATTTTCTTGTCCAGTTCACTTGACAGATGAGCAAATTGAGGTAAACAGGGTGAAGTGACTTATCCAGGATTACACACTAACAGATATCTGAAGTCAGATTTGAACTCATAAAAATGAGTCTTCATTATTTTAGACCTAGCTCTCTATTTACTGTTCTATTCACTAGCTCAAGAAATTGAATTAAGAGACAACTGCTGATTGAAGTAGCACTCAAATTTGGTTAAAAGACAAGTTTGGATATACAGAATTTTTATATCCTCTTAAAATTTAATAAATACTTATTAAATTAAATATGATGTAAAATTTTAACATATTTATTTTCTTTGAACATCACAATTTTTTGTTATTGTTTACATATGTAAATTACCTCTGCATACAAGGGCTTAAATATGACTCCAAGGTCTTTTGCAAATGTTAGTCATACATTTAAAATCCTTATGAATTGAGTATGCCTTAGCCCTTTTTTTGCAAATGGAGAAACTCAACCAGGGTGTATTGAGTTAACAATTTAATATTTATCTTGAAATCTGTAGGCTCCTGGAGAGTGTATGTCTATGGAGCTTATACTTGAATTGTACAATAATTAGATTGCTGTTGTTTGTCCTTTGTTCTTGAAGAGGACCATGAATCAGGAAGGTGATGGCATGACATGCAAGTGAATTGTATTTGAGTGAGGGAGGGCTGTGCAAAGTCACCTGCCTCACTTACCATCTGGATCCAGTAGTCAACTATAGATTAGGACCACTGGAAATAGTCCTGGATGGAATGAGATACCTTTGACTTTTCTTCTAAAGTCTTCAACAAGTCTCAGTTTGACTGATGCTGAATGCACCCATTCATAACTTGGTTACTTGGTTCTGATAATTTTGCCAGCATCAAATAAAAGTCAATATTATAGCTATTTGTAACATCTACTTGGTTATATTATCATTATTGATGAACTTGAGTTTTCCCATCTTTAACATGTATACACATCAAGAAAGAAAAGGAAGGAAGGAAGGAAGGAAAGAAGGAAAGAAGGAAGGAAGGAAGGAAGGAAGGAAGGAAGGAAGGAAGGAAGGAAGGAAGGAAGGAAGGAAGGAAGGAAGGAAAAAAGAAAGAGAGGGAGGGAGGAAGGAAGGAAGGAAGGAAGGAAGGAAGGAAGGAAGGAAGGAAAGAAGGAAGGAAGGAAGGAAAGGAAGGAGGAATGGAAAGGGAGAGATTGGAGAGGAAGGAAGAGAGGAAGGGAGGAAGGGAGGAAGGGAGGAAGGAAGGGAGGAAGGAAGGAAGGAAGGAATGGAGGGAGGAAGGGAAGAAAGGGAGAGAGACAGAGCAAGCCAGAAATTAAATGCCAAAATTGCCATGCCATTATAGAGACCTATTCAATGCCACCATTAGGAGTCCTAGTTTTCTTCACATTTCCTTAAGAAGGCCATCGCTAATAGTTATTAAGATATCTCTCTCTCTCAAATTTCATATTTTTTGATATAGACTTAATGTTTTTTCCTTTGAATCACTAGTCCAAGATGGTGGTGGAGTCTTAAGAGTCAATCACTCACCCAGGATAAAATGGGGTGACAGATTGGGGTGGATGTGAAGAGGAGTTGGAAATTGCCATCCCTGTAATTTTTAGCTTGCCATAGCAACATCTAAGAAACTCCAGTACATTAATAACAAATTTTCTATCTCATGTATGCTTCTCTTTTCATGAAATGCTTTGAAATGTATCTCCTTCCCATTAACAATCAGGCAAGAGCATCCCCTTACCTTCTCATATGGTCCATGAGTGAAATTTGATTTGTGACTTGTGGTTTTGGGGAAGAGAATGATTAGCACACTACTTGGCGGACAAGGGATGTCTCATAGAAGGCCTGCTGTGCAGCTTGTAAAGTGCAGCAGCTGTGGCCTGTTTTCCCTAATATCTGACATGTTTCTTTGGCCACCAGCCAGTTTGAGCTGTACCCAACACTTCTCCCATCCTTCCTGTGGCTCCAGAATCCTTTGTAAGTGCTACTTGAGACTCCAGTCCACTCCAACTCAAGCCCCTTGCTCCTTTCCTCCCTTTAATGTGCAAGCATCCCACCCCTAATTAATTAACCCAACACCAACTTCATCTTTTATGTTACTAGGACCTTCCCACACTTTGCCCCTTTATGTAGCCTGGGGACGTCAGCACATTCCTGACTTCATCACTTGTCAACTCCCTTTCTGTTAAAGACTGGGATCCCCTTTCACTGACCTATGTTCTGATTTTGATCTCACTCAAAAACATTCCATTTTAAGGGACAGTAACAAATGCCACCGTCCTTCTCTCTGTCTTGCTTCTGCATGTTCACTGAGCAAATTTTAATTAAATATTAAGAGAGGAGAAGATGAAACCTTAAATAATTATAACATACAAATTTATCAATATTTTTTTCTCTATGAAGCATATCTAGCTTGGTTTCAGTGATAAAGCCTCAAAATCCTTTTCACATTCAAAATTCTTGACTGTATAGTATAAGCCAGACTTTGCGAAAATTTTGGAAGTTTACATGGTTCCATTTGGGAATACATCTAAATGTCTGATCTAGAAAGTCAGCAAATACATCTTGCTAAAAGGAGAAGAAAATAATAAATACAAAATAGAAGAATACAGGTGAATGAAAGACCCTTCTTCTTTATCCATCTTCTTCCCTAAACAGCACAAGAACTCCCCCCCCCACCCCGCCTCTGCATGGTTTAGTATACATACTATGTATTCACTTAGTCAATTATATAGAAAAATAATACAATGATATCCAAAGGAAATCAGAGACACCACTTTCTGAAAAGACAGAGAAATGCCATGTCTTCATTCTGTTTTCACATAACAAAAGGGAAACACTTTTCCCTTTTGTTTAAAAACATGTGTGCAAGATTAGATCCTTTTGTGTGTACATTGTTAATATGCACTGTCCTTTACATATCCAGATACACTGTCCTTCAAATATTACTAAAATTCTAACTCTAGAACATAATCTGATGTGTTTTTTCATTAGTTGATAAGAGGTTATGCTAAAAATCAATTTAAGGAAGAATGTCCTAGCATTTAACAAGTTTTTAACTGAATGGACTTCCTTGGGAAGTAGTGAAATGGTTATAACTAGAGTTTTCTAGAAAATTTAGACTTGTCAGGAATGTCAAGATAGAGATGTAACCAGGAATATATGAACTAGATGTTGCTTCTCAACCCAGAAATTTAAAGGAATCTAAGATTACTTTAGCCAGATAAATATACATATATGCATTGAGTTTCATCCAATTAGTAAGATTAATTTACAAATTAATAAAATAAAATTATAAAGATTCTACTTCTATCTTTCCCTGAATTTAAAAAATTCCATTATATCTCTGTGTCAAGGAAATTCGTGTTTTCAACAGAAATGGAACTAAATGACCTGAAGTTTCCTCCAACACTAAATTTCTGTATTATATTAAGTCAGTCGATCATATACTCTTGCCTTGACTGTCTCATGACCAACAAACATGTGTTTATTAATAAGACTTATTTGTCTTATCATTTTAAACAGAAGCTCTATAAAGTTGTCAATGTCAATATTTTTGTATATAACACTGTGTCTATTTAATAAAGCTGATATTGAAGCCTGACCTATTAATTCTTAACCTTGGAACCTACACATATAGCACCTGGTTCATTAAGTTAGAAAGTCACCAACTTAGATCATAGCATTTAGAGCTGGAAGGGATCTTAATAGCAACTAGTCCAATCACTTCATTTTATAGATGAGAAAAATGTAAATCTTAAAATGATAAATTAAATTGCCCAAACTCATATAAGGAGTACATGGCAAAGGCAGGATTCAAAAGAAATTATTCGACTCTAAGAAAAGAACATTTCCCATTGTACTATGTTACCTATAGACTGTGAAAGTCACTTCTTAACTGGACTTGAACCTGACTGGTATATTCCTTCCAGAATTAAGCCTAAATTATTTCTTTATGCAGACTTTATCAGAAATTAAACATCACACTTCCTAGTTGACAGGCAGCACAATACTTAGGGAGCCAAACTTTAAGGCAGAAAAAAGTGGCTGCAAGTCCACCTGCTAACATGTACTGGTTGTGTGAACAGTGGGCAAATCATTAATCTTTCAATATCTCAGACAGCTATTTAAGAATGGAAAGAAAAGGCAAATGCTAATCTTCATTGATAATTTCTTTCCACACTGGAATTTGAAGAAAAGAAGGAAAAAGGGAAGGAAGGAAAGAGGGAGGGAAGAAGGAAAGGAGAGAGGGAGAAAGAAAGAAAGAAAGAAAGAAAGAAAGAAAGAAAGAAAGAAAGAAAGAAAGAAAGAAAGAAAGAAAGAAGAAAGAAAGAAAAAGGAAGGAAGAAAAAGAAAGAAAAAGGAAAGAAAGAAAGAAAGAAAGAAAGAAAGAAAGAAAGAAAGAAAGAAAGAAAGAAAAGAAAGAAAGAAAGAAAGAAAGAAAGAAAGAAAGAAAGAAAGAAAGAAAGAAAGAAAGAAAGAAAACAAGGGAGAGAGAGAGAAAGGAGGGAGGGAGGGAGGAAGGAAGGAAGGAAAGAAGGAAGGAAGGAAGGAAGGAAGGAAGGAAGGAAGGAAGGAAGGAAGAAAGAAAGAAAGAAAGAAAGAAAGAAAGAAAGAAAGAAAGGGAGGGAGGGAGGGAGGGAGGAAGGAAGGAAGGAAGGAAGGAAGGAAGGAAGGAAGAAGGAAGGAAGGAAGGAAGGAAGAAGAAAGGAAGGGAGAGAAAGAAAGAGAGAGAGAGAGAGAGAGAGAGAGAGAGAGAGAGAGAGAGAGAAAGGAAGGAGGAAGCAAGAGAGAGAAAGAGAGAAAGAAAGTAAAGTAAAGAAAAAGAGTTCCTAGCTGGAGTTAGGAAGTTCAACACTGGGTCACTTCAACATATGTTAAGAGCATAAGCATACTTGAATTTGAGTCCCAATTGAAAATATTTGGCTCATAAAAAACTTCACTTTTTAAGATGTGATTCATTCCCAGAGACTGTGTCTTAAAATGGATCCGTGTGGGACTCAATCTTGAGAGAGAATTTTCTGTCTTTAAATCTTTCTTTCCTCTTAATTTCTCTAATACTTTTGAGGGACCCAAAACTTAGGTCTTACATTCGGCTCTTTACTCCTTTTCTACTCCTGTATTCAATCTGCAACTAAATCCCATCAACTCTGCCTTTGAAACTGTCACTTATCAGCTATATAACCTTGGATAATTCATTTAATATCCAAATAATTGGATAATATTAATAATAACCTATAAAATGAGAATCTTAAACTGGATCAGGAGTTCTCAACCTGGAAATTGTGGACTTTTTTGCTTAAAAAAATATTCCAATGCCTAAATTTCAATGTAATTGGTTCCTTTCTGGGCTTTTGTATTTTATTTTATGTAATTTAAAAATATTATTCTGACAAGGGATTCATAGTTAGGCTTCATTAAAGAAGATTTATGATTAAGATTAAGTCTAAAGGGGCCTATGAGACAAAGAAAGTGAAAGATCTCTGAACTAGATGACCAGTGACCTCTTCTTTAAATCAATGCTCATACATGCTGCAAAACTGGGACAAGAGTACCACACTACCAACCTCATAAGGTTATGCTGAAGCAAAGGATTCAACAAACCATGAAGTACACTATAAATGTGAGGTGATCAGTATTAATATTATCATCATAATGCATTATTATGCTGTCACGAAATAGCAAAAACATTGGCATTAATGCTAAATATTGATATTTCTCACAATATACTGTGCTAAATTATAAGATTACCTGTGTTTTTTAATATTTGAGAATATTTTAAATTATGCATAGTAGCTTATATATTTTAAAAATACATCAAATACAAATTTGACATTTGAATTTAGCATAAGAAATCTGTAATTCATTTCCTGATTCCTCAATGTGTATGTCTTCCTTCAGAAAGTCTCAACCTCAAAAGCTAAGTATTTTTATCTCTAAAATAGAAATGGTCATTCACTAAGCATTTAATAAACATCTATCATATTCCAGGTACTTTTTCATAAAGTTTCAAGGAAAAGCCAAGATAGGATTTTTACAATACTTTGTAAATCTTAAATTGTTATGCAAATACCAATTATTATTAAAATATTTGAAATTTAAGCTTTGTGGAACTGCATATTTGTACACACACACACACACACAAACATACAGGTTAACAGCAGGTTTATAATTGCTACCATGTCTGCCTAGACATCCTGTCAAATTTCAAACTCAACTTGTTCAAAACAGATTTCATTATATTTCTCCCAAAACCCATCTCTCCTACAAACTTCAGTAATTCTACAGATAATATAATCATCCATTCCATTGCCAAACTTACATTTGAAGTTAGTTGTTAAACAGGTTTCTCTACCGAATAATTATTTGATTGTTATGATGATAAGAAGTTATTTCCTAAATAGAAAATAAATTAGGCAGTTTTTTACTTTACACTATCAAAAAATTCAAAAATATTTGCTTTAAAACAAAATATTTAAAGAGATCCATGCAGCTATTTCAAACTGCTTCTTTGATCATAAGATTTTTTAAATAATATAGTCTCTAGCCACTGCTCATACACTGAGAAATATGATATCTGATGAACAATTTAGGGAAGAAGATATTAAAAGGAAGTAAGAGAAAGGTAGTCCTCTGTTGTCCTCTGTTAAATCATACTATTCTGTCTTTGAATCTGTCTCTGTGTGTATATGTCTCTTTCTCTGGCTCTGTCTCTCTGTCTCTCTGTCTCTCCATCTTTCTGTATCTCTGTTTCTCTCTGTCTCTGTGTGTCTCTATCTCTGTCTCTGTCTCTCTCTCTCTTTGTTTCTCCATCTCTCTGTGTTTCTCTGTCACTCTGTCTCTGTCTCTCTCTCTCTCTGTTTCTCCATCTCTCTGTATTTCTCTGTCACTCTGTCTCTGTCTCTTTCTCTCTATGTCTCTCTGTCTCTGTCTCTCTGTGTGCCTTTTTCTCTCTTTCTCCATCTCTCTGTCTCTATCTCTTTCTCTCTGTTTCTCTGTTTGTCTCTCTGTGTCTCTTCTGTGTGTCTCTCTCTCTCCATCTCTCTTCACCTCTCTCTATCTCTGTCTCTCTCTCCATCTCTCTGTCTCTTTCTCCATTTCTCTGTCTCTCTCTCTCTCTCTGTCTCTTTCTGCTTCTTTGTCTGTCTCTCTGTGTCAGTCTGTCTGTCTGTCTCTATCTCTGTCTCTCTCTCCATCTCTCTGTCTCTGTCTCTGTCTCTTTCTGCCTTTGTCTGTCTCTCTGTGTCAGTCTGTCTGTCTGTCTGTCTCTCTCTCTCTCTCTCACACACACACACACACAAACACACCCCTCTACTACATCAAAACACTCATGACTCCAAAATAAGTTTAACTGTATCACAGGAGAATTTGCAAATAGATTTAGAATAAGTCCTCCCATAAAAGTCCCAAGGAACCAATAGCTGAATTTAGGTTTGAAGCCAAAAATGAATATTTCACACTGGTGATTGCTTGGAAGTAAAGCTATATTTTACCATGTTGCTTTTGAACCCATGTTCTTCTTCTGGATTCTCTTCAATTGTTTTTATCTTTTTTTTTTTACTACTCCAATGTGATTCTTAAAAAAAAAAAAAAAAACTTGCCAAAAATTCTCTTAATGCAAAGAATGGCCAGATATGCTAACATAATACAGCCTTGGTGAAACTCCTGACTTATTTAAAATTCAAGTAGTGTGACATCTTTTTACAAATCTGGCTCAGAAGAAGCATGGAAACAGCTTTCCTGCAACCTATAAGGCCAAAAAAAGCACAAATTAGCTCTACACATTTTTTTTCTTTGACAGCATTCAAAAATGACAAAAACCTTGCAAAGCATTGTATTTAACAACACAGCATCTGCTTTTAAGCCAAAAAGCTACTTAAGATTCATTCCTTTAATACTCAATTTTTGAATTCCATTAAATTCTAAAAGTAGTCATAAATACCTACTATGTGTTGTTAGGCACTGTGCTTACATGATGAAAAAAATAAGTTTTTGTCATCAAATAGCTGAAATGTCTTCAGGAGAGAGGATAAGGGATGGGGACACATGAAAACTAGTAAGTATGATGTAGAGTAAAATGTAAAAGAGCAAAGAAGAATTTCAGACCAAACAATTAAAAACTATGAAGAAGGGAAAGGCCATTTTTTTCATCTTCAACATTTTTTTTATTTTTCCAAATACACATAAAGATAGTTTTCAACATTCATTTTTTTTAAGATTTTGTGTTTCTAATTTTTCTCCCTCCCTCCCTTATCTCCCCTTCCCTAAAACAGCAAGCATTCTGATATAGGTTAAACATGTACAATCCTTTGAAACATATTTCCATATTTGTCATGTTGTACAAGAAAAATCAAACCAAAAGGGAAAAACATAAAATAAAAAGCAAAGCAAAAAAATTAAAATAGGTATGCTTTGATCTATATTCAGTATCCATAGTCTCTCTGGATGTAGTTGGCATTTTCCATCCCAAGTCTTGAATTGTCTTGAATTACCGTATTGCTGAGAAGAGCTAAGTCCATCAGAGTTGATTATCATATAATCTTGCTGTTACTATGTACAATATTCTCTTGGTTCTGCTCACTTCACTAAGCACGAGTTCATGTAAGGCTGGGAAAGGTCATTTTTAACTAAGAAAATCAGGAAAGGCTTCTTTAAAAAGAAGTGACATCTGAGTTGAGGCTTAAACAAGAAAAAATTTTTTTTACAAATAGAATTTATTATCTCTCCCTCAAACTTCCCAACACTTTGAACAATAAAAAAGAAAAAGAAAATTCTTAAAACAAATTTGCATAATCCCACAAAAAAATTCTGGTATTAATTACATGCAAAAATTTGTCATTCTTCATTTTAAATCCATCAGTTCTTTGGCAGGTGGTAACAGCATGCTTCATCATCAGTCCTTTGGAATTATATTCTACCATTATATTGATCATAGGTCTATGGTATTTTAAAATAACTCTTCTTTTTAATGTTGTTAGCATTTTTTAAATTGTTCTAATCTAATCATTTTACTTTGTTTAGGTTTGGAGAAATCTTCCAATATTCTCTGAAACTACCATTTCATCATTCTTTATGGCATATATCTTTCATTACAATCACGTACCATAACTAGTTTGACTATTGCCCAGTAAGTAGCCCCAACCCCCATATTAGTTTCAATTCAGAGATACCAATTAAAAAGCTGTAATAAATGTTTTTGCACATATACATCCTTTTCCCTTTCTTTTATATTTTTGAGGTATAAGCCTAGAAATTGTAAGCCTGGTCCAAAGGTTATAGAGAGTTTAGTGACTTTTTGCACAGAGTTCCAATTTGTTTTCTAAAGTGACTGGACTGTTTCAAATTTCACCAACAGTGTATTAGTTTTCCCACAATCCCTCCAACATTAATTATTTTTTGCTAATCTAAGGAGTATGCAATAATAGAACCTCAGAATTCCTTTAATTTGTATTTCTCTCTTAGTAATTGAAAGTGTTCTTTTTCTATGACTATTGGTAGCTTCAGTTTCTTTTTTTGAAAACTGCCTGTTCATTTCCTTTGACCATTTATCTACTAGAAATGACTCAGTAAGAGAAGGATGTTTCTTGGAGATAGAGAGGCAGAATATTCCAAGTGCTTGGGTATATAATCTGCACAAACATATAGAAAGAGAGTGATACTATTAGATCAGGGTAAGTTTTCATTGCCTAAAATACATGAAAGGAGATAGCATGAAATAAGTCTAGAAAGATATATTTGATTCAGATCATAGAGGTTATAAAATGCCAGACTAAGAAGTTTGTATTTCTCTTAAAGGCAATGAGAAATCCTTTAGAATTTTTGATCAACAAAGGAGAGGAAAGGTTTCACAATCAACCTTTTTCTTTAGAAAGATTATTTTGCCAGCTGTCTGAAGGATAAGCTTAAAGGAGAGGAAAGAAGTAGAGTGATCAGTTAGGAGACTATTGCAATATGTCAGGCTAGAAATAATGAAGACCTGAATTAGGGTGATGACAGTGTGGGTGGAGAGAAAGTGATGGAAATGAAACATATTCTATGACTAGAATTGATAGTATTGACAACTAATGGATGTGGGTGGGCAGCAAGAGAGAGAAGAGGAATCAAAGATAATTATAAACTTGAGTGACTGGTAGAATGGCAGCATCATAAATAGGAATAGGGAAATTGAGATAATAGAGATGATGTGTTGAGCTTTTAGTGGTAATGAGCATGAGATGTTAATGGAGTATCCAGTGGAGCTGTCCTAGAGGCAGTTCGGAATTTGGAACTAGAACTCAGGGAAAAGATCAGGAATTGAGAATTAATTTACATAAACCAAAAGGAATGATACCATGGCCTTCTCTTCCTGATCAAACATATTGGGCACCAATGTTCACCAAATAAATGGGACCATCAGCTTACATGAGCAAAAGATAATTTAGGACTCAGCAGAGTTCTCTGAATGAGTCAGTTCAGAGATGATGGTGCTATAGTCAGGTGAAACATGAAAAAATAAAATTAAAGAAATAAATGTGTGTGAGGGGGGAAATGATTCTATACACATGTTCTAAATTCTTCTGTTTAGATTAATGTTTTCCTGTAAATATAGCTGGCTATCTTCTAATTCAGGTCAGATAATTAATTATATTTCACTATGGTTATAAAGATGAATCTAAGTAAGTAAGGTATTTGGTCAACTGTAAAGCCAAGATCTGTGAGTTATTCCAGAAAAATGTTAAATAAGCAAGAAAACATTGGAACGTCTTACTATAAAGCACTTAATATGACATGTTTTATCACCAGAAACAGAATGAAATCAGAAAAATCTGTGTTCAAATTTTGCCTTAAACATTTACTATTTGTTCAACCTCCACTTAACCTCCCTCAATCTCAGTTTTTACACCTAAAAATGAGAGTAAAGTAGCATAAATCTTAATGTCCAACCCCGCTATTTTACAAATGAGGAAATTGAGTCCCAGAAAAGTAAAGGGACTACCCAGAATCACACAATCTCTGAAGCAAGATTTCAATTTTACTTTTCTTATTTCTAAGTCCTGTGCTCTATGCATTACACTTTATAGTGTTACAGTAAAGCTCAAGTGAAATGTCTGTAAAATATTTTGCATATTCTAAATTGCTATATAAATGTTTACTATGAAGCCAAAATCACAGTTAAATTTTCAATGGTATCAATGTACCTGAAAATAGGCAGCTATCAATATAGCTTAGAGATAGGTTTTGAGATCTCCTATTTATCATAGTGATCTATCTAAATCTATATAGCTACCTATATAAATAGGTTATACTCTTCCATCTTTGTCCATAAAACTGCCTTATCCCTTATTTGAGCAGTTAGGTAATAGAATGGATAGAGTGCTATATCTGTAGTCAAGAAGACCGGAGTACAAATCTGACTATGTGACTCTGGATAACACATAACCCAGTTTGCCTCAGTTCCCTCATCTGTAAAATGAAGTGGAAAGAAAGTGTCAAACTATTTCAGTATCTTTGCCAAGGAATCCCCAAATGGGGTCATAAAGAGTCACACAAGAATAAAATAACTAAACAACCACATCTTTTATTTAGGACTTGAAAACAAATTGCTTTCCAAATGTTGCTTGCTGCCTTACAAACAGGCTTGACATAACCTAATTTTTTTACTTCTAGGAGCCAGAACCCTAATGAAAATGACTTTGAGCTCACTAAGATAACTAACTTTGATCTCACAGTAATCAAGAGATGTTGAACATATGTGTTGAGACTCCATCAAAGGTAGAATTTAATTTATTAATAACTGAGAGAATAAGGATAAAATCATTGCATAGATAAATGTGAGACAATGTATGAGTCCAGAAAAGGAACAGCAGAACTCAGTTGCCTGCTGATGCTACCATCAGAGGTGACCTAGGAAAGCCTAATGAACTTAAAAGTTAAATGTTTTTCTGAAACCTCTCCCCATTTCCCTTGTAGAATCATAAGTCAAGCTTAAATTAATTGATATAAATTACCCCTATGTCATATTGGAGGACATATTATCTTTTCTGCACACACACACACACACACACACAACTGTATTTGAGAAGAATTGAGTCAAGTTTGCAATAGAGAGCTAGTGATCCCTCAAAATAAGCAAATTCTTTTAATTCAACCAATAGGGCTTTCAATGACAAATTTATTTAGTAGAAGGGTGATATAGCCACTTGGGTAACTGAATCAAAAATGAATTGGAGTGATGAGAGATGATGCAGGGAAATCAATAAACTAAAGCAATAGTCTGATTGAGAGATGACAATAAGTCCAATTAAAGTAGAATAAAGGATATAGGTGTGAGAGATGTCAGAGATAGAACAATATTTGACAGTTTACTGGATATGTGGGATGAGAAGTCAAGGATGATACAAGGCTTCAAAACTGGAAAATGATAGTGTTCTTGACTAGAATAAGAAGTTCAGAATTTGAGGGTAAGAAGATGGGGAGGGGAAATACAATGGATTATCCTTGCTTCCTATCAAGTCTGAAATGCCTATAGGTTATACAGTTTTAATGTATTTAATGTTGATATGGAACTGAAATTCAGGAAAGAAACTAGGACTAGAAATACAGAACTGGAAATTATCAAGACAAAGCTAATTAATTAAATCAGTGGCTGCTGATGAGGTCATTAAAGGAGTGGGAGAACGAAAGGGAAAGGAAAGAAGAAAAGAGGAGAGAGAAATGTAGTTGGAAGAAGGAGGAAGGAGAGGAAAGGAGAAAGGAGGAGAAAGGAGGGAGAAAGACAGGAGAGGAGGGGGAGAAGGAGGAGAAGAGAGGAAGGAAGGACAGAGAGAAGACTGAAGGGCGAGCGGAGGTGAGCAGTGGGGAGAAACCCAGGACTAAGTAGCAGTGGAGTAGGATTAAGTTGCATTGGAGTATAACCATAGTTAGAGGGCATGCTGAGGATGATGATTCAGCAAATAAGACTGGGAAGACATAGTCATACAGATAAGAATATTTCCAAGAGGTAATAAAAACCCAGATAAAGAAAAAAGTATTGAGGAGGAGAGTGTGTTTCATAGTGTCAAACACTATAAAAGTGAGGTCTGAGAAAAGGTCATTAAACATAACTAAGAAATCGGTTTTCCAAGTTTCTGTTTTTAGATACCATCTTTCTATCTCTCAATTTCCTTATCTATAAAATGAGGATAATAATTACACGTATCTCATAATTGCTATGAGGCTTAAATGAGTTAATACAAGTAGAGTTTTACAAGTTTTAAAGCACTATATAATTGTTTATTATTATTATAATTAAACATTAAATGTCTTCACCTAAAAATTTCTTTCACCCTTTTAACCTTTAAGTTTTGAATTTTGAATGTCACTATAGGCTTTGTGTCTAAACAAGATTCTTCCTTCTGTTTTAAATAAAATCTTTTCTTCTTAAAAGTCCAAATACTACAGATACCAAGACAACCGTGTAGAGGGTTTCCAAGGCTGGAAGAAATGAAACTTGGGCCACACAACTATCTTTGTAAAGAAGGCAAATAAAAATCATCATCCATGTAGTCACTGGCTTTGCCTATCACTTTTGGAAATCATATCAGCTCACAAAAATTGGAGAGAGCTCTCCCCATCTACACTGACTTCACATTCACACTTATCAGACATCTGATTCCCAACTGTTCATCACTTTTCTACTGCTCCCCTCTTCAGTGGACTCACAAATTAATTATTCTGTTGTATATGTAGTCAGAGTTTCTGCCCTACAGAGATTAAAACAAAAATGAGAAACATTTTCTCACCCACTTATGTGCTGAATTACCCAAAACTTGACCTTACTCAAATGATATATCCAGAATTGAATGTTGGAACTGATCCTTTTTTGATAATTAATGTTTTTCCCCTTGAGATACATGAGTTGTTTGTTTGTTTTTTTTGTTTCTCTCATGCACTTTGAGGGGCAACTAGGTGGTACAACCACTGGGTTTGGAATCAGGAAATCCTCAGTTCCAAAAATACTTCAGATCCTTACTGGCTGTAAATCACTTAACCCTTATTTGTCTCAGTCCCTCATCTGTAAAATGGCAACATATTGTAGAAATAAATGGCAAATCACTTTACTATTTTTGCCAAGAAAAATCCATGGACAAGTTCATGAGGTCAAAAAGTTCATGAGCAAGACACAACTTAATAATAGTAACAAAATATAGTTATATGTAATAATGTATATTATTGCTCTTTGTGTCAAAACTGATCTTATTAGGTTTTAAGGCCCCCATACAGCTAGGACTTTGTCTTAGCTAAAATGTTCATCTTACTCAGAGTCTAGCATCATGCTGTACATACAATAAATATTTCATAAATATTCATTGACTAAATCATCTAAAGTGTTCTGTTTCACTAATGATAAGATTTAGGTGATCCCAACTTGAAGATAAACAAACATTTCTCAAAAGATAACATTTCAACTACTCATTTTCAAATGACTCATTATAAAGGGATAGAACATTTGAATGTTTATGGAAATAGCATCTTTATTTTTTTTTAATCAGGCCTGAAATTCACCAGTTTGGGGATCTCTTCTGAAGAACAACCTCTCCCAGTGCAACTTAAAGTCTTAAAGAATAACTTGCCTAGCTCATCTTGGTTCCCAACCCACTTCTCTAGATATTATACTGTTCTGTTCTTAATTTTTTTTGAAATTTTGAAAAGCAGAGCGATGGAGGCTGGAGGGACGGGGAGAAGAGAAGGGGAGGCATGGAGAGGAAGGGAACCTTACCAGCACTAACCAAGACAAAAATGATAAAACACCAGAGGTTAAACATAAAACTGGTAGAGATACTAAAGGTGAGAAAATTCAGTACTGGTTGGGACTTTGAGAAACAGGCCTGCTAGTTCTCTATTGATGATGAATTAATTTGATCATTTTGGAAAACAATATGAAAATGTACAATAAAAGTTTCTAAATTGTTCTCTATTTTTAAATTTATATTCCAGGGAAGTTAATCACAGAGGGAGAAAAAGGATTTTTCCAGACAGAATCACTCATAGTAGCATTGTTTGCAAAGCTGTAATTAAGACTGAGAGACTGGAGCTTTGCTTCAAGATGCCAAAAGGCTGACATTGTTAATAGCACTTGCAGCCCTTCTTCAGCATAGAAATAAATGACTCGACACCTGGTTTTCTTGGCAGAAATACTTGGCAGAGAGTGGTTTGCCATTTCCTTCTCCAGCTCATTTTACAGAAGAGGATATTGAGGCAAACAAGGTTAAGGTACTTGTCAAAGGTCACACAACTAGTGTCTGAGGCTGTATTTGATCCCAGATTTTCCTGACTCTAGTTCTATCAACTGTGTCATCCAACTGTCCTAATTAGCAAGATTAATTAGTTAAAATAGGAATCTACCATATTAACTAATAAGAATTTATTGTGTCTACTATGTGCCAGACATTGTACCAGGTGCTGGGTGCAAAAATGAGACCAACCAACTAACTATTGCAATAATCTAAATATGAGATAACAAATGGTCACTATGTTGGAAACAATGTCAGAGGAGAGAAGGGTCATATGTGAAAGATGAAATCTAGAGGACTTGGCAACAGATTGGATAACAGGATGAAAAAGTTAAGGATGAATTCAAGATTGTGAACTGGGAGAATAATAGTATTCTTGACAGAAATATATTAGTTTGAAAACGAAGAGGGTTTGGGGAAAAGTAACAAATTCAGTTTGGGACATGATAAGTTGAATATCTCTATAGAACATGTAGTTTGAGATGTTTAATAGTTGAAGAAGCAAAGACTGAAAGTCATCAATGAAATTAGGACTGGATAAGTAGATTTGATAATCATCTGCACAGAGATGATCATTTAATTCATCAGTGGAAATGCCGTCAAAGAAGCAGCATTACCATCTGCTTTGCCACTGCAGTCAAGGGACCATGAGGCTTCTCCACCTGACTTACAGTTGACACTTTCCATACATGTTGCATTCCTCATGAGAATGTGAGGTTTTTTGATAGCAGAGATTATTTCACTTTTTATTAGGAAAAAAACCTAATAAATGTTTTTTTTTTTACTCATTCACTCATATTCAGTAAGACTGGAAAGGTATATTAGAGCCAAATTGTAAACAAATTTAGAAGTCAGAGATCTAGAGTTAAAGTTAATCTATAAGTTAAAAGGACTTCAAAGGCTATCTCATCCAAACCTTCACTTTACAGTTGAGGAAACTGAGATTCACTTAAATTTAACTGACTTAAGTTATATAGAAGTAGTAAGAACCAGAACTGGAATTTGGAGTGAGATCTGAATGCAAAGCTCAGTGCTCATTCTACTGTATTACACTACCAAGCAGTTTTTTTGTTTTGTTTTGTTTTGTTTTTTGCCCCTTAAGTAACTTTTTTTTCCACTAGATAATAGGGAGTTACCACAGCTTCTTGAGGAGGAGAAAGATATAGTCACACCTGTAACCTTTAAGAATATCAGTCTGGAAGCAGCTAGGTGGTACAGTGGATAGAGAACCAGCCCTGAAGTCAGAAGGACCTGAATTCAAATCTGGTCTCAGTCACTTAACACTTCCTGGCTGTGTGACCCTGGGCAAGTCACTTAACCCCAATTGCCTCAGTTTAAAAAAAAAGAATATCAGTTTGGCAAATAAGCAGAAGATAGATTGGAAACAGAAGAGACTCAAGACAGATGGACAAGTTAATTGACTATCACAGGGCTTCTGAAACTTTCTACTAATGAATCCTTTTTGTCTGAGAAATTTTTGCATGACTCTGAGTTTATAGATTTATAAAATAGGCATAAAAATTAAACATTTGCTGATAATAAATCATAGTTTTGCAACCTCCATCTTCAATTATGAGACCCTCTATGTAGTTACGAACCACAATTTAAGAAGCTAAAGGCTGTTGTAATAGTGCAAGACTAAGCTGAGGTAGGGTGGAGGCCAAAGGAGTGAAGAGAAAAAAATGAAGGTAAGAGAGGTCAAGGAGATAAAATTGATGAAATACTATTGCACAGAAAGGAATGACAGATATGAAGAATTCAAAAACAAGAGAAATATTTGTATAAAGGTATGCAATATGACCAGAAAACAAAAAGCAAAAAGCAATATATACAATGACTTAAATTACATAAATGAAGATGACTTCATATAGCAGCAAAACTTGTGATCAGTTCCAATGAAGAGTGTGTGCACTGCCCTGGTAAAAATGAATGCATATGGTCTTTCCTTCTTGTATCCATGAACAAATAACAGAAGAAAGTTTGCAGTGCAATGATTCACACCACTTTTTGATAAAATCTTCATTTTTTATTGGGTGAGTGTTGTTTGCTTTTTTTGTTTATTTTGTTTAATCTTTGATTGGTTTTCTTTGGGAAATAGTTAATTTGTGGAAAGTTTTTTTTATTTGTTTTATTCCTTAACTCCTGTCAACAGCTTTTTTTGGTTTATGATCTTATGATCAAAGAGACTGACATCTTTTGATTCAGTTTATAGAATTGGTCAGTGACAAGAATCAAAAACAAACTAAAAGGCAATTCTAGTTATTCCAAAAAATTTGTTTGAGTATGAACTATCAGTGAAGAAAATTTTGTTTGAGTATCCTCTTTGGGGGAAATGCCTAGAAGGCATTTATTACAAGTGTATCATAAAGTGGATTTCTACTCCTGTGAAATTTGGTAAAATACAAAGAATAGTAAAAGCATGAAGAAGTGATAGTGGACCTGACCTGGAGTTAGGAAAAACAGGGTTTTTGCATTTAGCTATGAAACCTTAAACAAATTGCTTCATCTCCCTGAACTTCAATTTGATTAGTATCATGGATACAGCCTCTCAGTCATCAAACATTTATTAAACTTCTATTATGTGCTTGGTATTGTGGTAAGTTTTGGGAATACAAAGAAAGGCAAAAATAGTCCCTGCCTTCAAGGAGCAATCAGTCTTATGGGGATGGGGGAGTAACATGCAAATAGCTATTTGTAAAAAATCTACAGACAAGAGAAAATGAGGGTAGTTTCAGAGAGAAGACACTAAAATTAAGGGGAATATACCTATTGTATCTGCCTCATAAGGTTATTGTGAGTCTCAAATGTAATCATATACATCAAAGGAACCTTTGCATATTTTAAGGTGTTGTAGTAGTAATAATAGTGGTGGTGATGGTGGTGGTGGTAGTGGTATTAGTAGTAGTAAACTGCTGCTGTTTTTCTCCTCCTCCTCTTCCTCCTCCCTCTTCTTCTTCTTCTTCTTCCTTCTTCTTTTTCTCCTTGTTGTTCTTCTTTCTTTCTTCTTCTTCTTCTTCTTCTTCTTCTTCTTCTTCTTCTTCTTCTTCTTCTTCTTCTTTTCTTCTTCTATTTCATCAATGTAAAGAGTTCCCTAAGAGTAAAACTTTCTCTAGCTATTCAATTCATAAACTGTTGGACAACTTAATCTTAAAGAGTTATCTGAGGAGGGAGTAAGAAGCTCAGTAACCTACTCAGAATCCTACAGTCAATGAGTATCTAAGTACAACTTGAATTTATATCTTCCTGACACATTCTCCACTCTATCCAGTTCTCTCTATAACTACTAATCTACCTCTTGACAACAGTATATATGACATTTATTATTATATGAATATTATTACAATTTAATCAATCATTAAGTTTTGATACTTATTTTTGGAAGATTAAGAACTTAGTGGCATATCCTTGATCTTCATAAATAAGTTTTAGTGAAAAGTTATGGTAATTATATTAGTAATTCCAATAAAAGATGTAATCATATTTAAATGGAAGTAGAAGGGGATGAATCTTGCCCATTATATTATAACCTTCTTTAAGGCATTGACCTTTTTTTAGTCTTTCTTTGTATTCCCATCACTTATGGTACCTTGCACATAAGTGTTTAATAAATTCTTATTCACCACTTAATGGAGTTGGGGGTCTGTGTATAAATATGTGTATAATCAATAGAAATAAGAAATAGAAATGCTGGGTCATTTGAATTAAGGAAAAAAAATGTAACTGAACTTCTCACCATCTAATTATATTGTACTTTAAAGGAACCAAGACCACTGTTTTTTGCTGTTATATTGTTCACATATTATAGTAATTTCTTCAAAGGGAATACAGATTTTAAAAGTTGCTTTATTGAAATCCATCACAACTGTATTTTCCTATATAATAAGACCATCTTCCTTCTGATGAGCTACATTTCACATTACTTTGGAATTACTCCCATAAATTAACTGGAAAACTCTTCCAGTTTATTCTTTCAACTGTATTTGTTGATACAAATTACTTAGAAGTAATAACGGATACTCGGAAGATCAACACTGAATCTCTGGATTCTCAAGATTAACTTCTTGTTCTTAATTATCATTTAGTAGGAACTCAAGATGGTCCTCTTCTTCTTAACAGTAAAAACAAGCCCTTGCTCTATGATGACCCAGGTGAGTTCAACAGAGGATAAGAATGTGACCACAACAAGTCATTCCACTTCTGATAAATATTAATACAACCTATTTTAGAAGAATTAAGGTAAATGAGATAATAGCTTCAGAACTTATTGATTCTATCTCTTCCCAACAACTTGTCTCATTCTGTTATATAAAATGATTAGTGGGTCATGAAGAGTGTCTCATAAATAACTATGAAGACTGAGAAGGGAAAAATACAAGAGGGTGATACATGAAGTACTTAGCCCAGAACTGTTATTTTTACTAGCATAAAATCAAATAACATGTCTACATTTCCAAAGACTATGACAAGCTTCCCTTTAAGAGTAACAGTTGATGTCTTGTGTTTATACTATGTCTATCTAGTTAAAATAAGAGCCTTGGTTTTATGCACAGTACAAGTTGGATAAGTATAATGAGAAAATTTTAATGGAAAGAATAATAGTTTGGAAGTCAGAAGATTCAGTTTCTAACTCTAGCCTTTCTCCTTACCACTTCTATGACCTCAGACAACTCATTTATGCTCTCTGGATCAGTTTCTCCACATATAAAATAAAAGAGTTGCATTAGATAACCTCTAAGATCTCTTCCATCTCTAAATCTGTAATGCCATGAATACTACTTGTGAGGAGTTCAGTTATTTTCCATATATAAATAATTGTGAAAAGTAAAAATGGATAATCTGAAGAGTTTTAGGGCTGGAAATAACTTTAAACTTCATCTGAGCCCACATTCTCAGATGAGGAAACTGAGGTTCACCAAAATTAAGTGAGTTAATTGGCTGAGTTACAACTAGTAACTGAACTAGAATTAAAACCCAAGTTTGGTGGGTGTTTCAATGGCCTGTCTTTTCTAATTTCATATTCCTTCAAAGCCCATCTTTTACTGTCTTTTGTTATCATGATTAGAATTCCTTCCTTCTTCATCTCATTACTATTCCATGCCTTAGACACCCTACCTTCCAGCTCTGGGCATTTTCTCTGGTTGTCCTTAAAACCACAATTTTCTCCTTCTTCATCTCTATCTCTGGGTTTCCCTGACTTCCTTAAATTTTCATTTGAAGACCACCTTCTGCAGCAACCCTTTTCAAAAACAATGAACTGTATGTAAACTGATTGCAATAAGAGACATGGTAAAGACTAAAGGAGCTCAAATTTCTCACAAATAACCACAGCAAAGGTCTAAAAATGAAACAGAAGGAATAGTGATACAGAAAACTAAAGATAAATGTCTATAAACTTTTCCATTTAGCCTAGAGTTGCACAAAGATTGCTGGAAAATTTCAGAACTATGAAATGAAATAAGCAGTATTGGTGGAAGGTAATCAACAAGCATTTGTGAAGTGCCTTCTATGTGCTAAGCACTGTGAATTCAAATAATGGCTAATTGCTCTAAAGAAGTTCAGGGTCTAATGTGGAGAACAACATGGAAATGACTATGTACAAATAAGACATACAGAGAATAGGTAAAGGGGAGGGGGGTCTCACCGGGAAGACACAGATTAAAGAGGTCTAGGAAAAGCTTCTTGTAGAAAGTGGATCTTTTTCTTAAACTTAAAGAAAAACAGGGAAGCCTATAGGTAGCCATGAAGAAGGAGATAACACTAGCTTCAAGGACAGCCAAAAAATGCTGAGAGTTGGAATATGGAACATCTAGGGCAAGGAATAACAAATGGATGAAGGCAAGAATTCTAGGCAAGAGAGACAAAGAAAATACCCAGTAAGAAAACAGACTTTCTTGTGCAAGGAACAGAAAGAAGATCAGTGTCAAGAAGATATAATAACCTGAAGCCATAACAAAAAATAAAATCAGATAGGCCAGGTAATACCCAGATGATTCATGCCCAAACTAGAGGAGGTAACAAGCCCAGACCAATGCCCAGGTATCCTACCTCTTAATCAATCTATATCTAAAATACAGCAAGTGATGAGATAAGAACAATGCCCAATATAATATCTCATCAACTTATGCACAAACCACAGAAGACAAACATAGAATAATACCAAAATATCAGAGTGTCATAAATTTTGGAAGAGTACCTTGAAGATATGAAGCAAGAGATATAAAGGTAATGTTAAATGAAATGAAAGCTATGGCAGAAAGAAAGGGAAGGAAAATTCATAGCTTCAAATATAGGGTACTAAATATTATCTAAGAAAAGGATATCTTATAAAATAGAATGAAAGCAACGATTCCATAGCAGAACAAGAAATATTAAAGCAAAGTCAAAAGATAAGAAAAAAACAGAAGAAAATGTATTTATAATTCCAATTGCTCCCCCCCCCAAAATCATATGTATATCATATTTCAAGAAATCATTGTATTTGTCCAATAAGGGCAAATTATAAAGAGAAAGAATATATTAGTGACTTCCTGAAAGAACCACTAAAATGGAAATTCTCAAGAAATACCATAGTCAAAATTGTGAGCATATAGATCAAATTTAAAAAACTAGAAACAGACAGAAATTGAGTACCACAATCAAGGTCACATAAAACTAAGGAGCTAGCAATCTAAAGGATAAAAGATACTAAAAAACATATTGCCAAAGACAAATGATAAATGATTACAACCAAGAATAACTTACTTTAAAAAAATAAGTATAATCTCACATTGGAAGTAGGAGGAATGTGCTTTTAATAAAATAGAAGACTTTTAAGGATTCTTCATAGAAAGATCAATAGTGAGCAGGAATTTTTCAATGCAAGTGAGTCCAAAGAAGAAGAAGGAGAAGGAGGAGAAAGAGGAGGAAGAGGAGGAGGAAGAGGAAGAAGAGGAGGAGGAGAAAGGGGAGGAGAGAGAGGAGAAGGAGGAAAAGGAGGAAGAAGGGGATGAGGGAGAGGAGAAGGAGACGGAGGAGGGGGAGGAAGAGAAGAGAAGGAGAAGGAAGAAAGAAAGGAAGGAAGGAAGGAAGGAAGGAAAGAAGGAAGGAAGGAAGGAAGGAAGGAAGGAAGGAAAGAAGGAAGGAAGGAAGGAAGGAAGGAAGGATTAAATAATTTAATCAAAAATAATTGGTAGTCAAAAAGAATCAAAAAATAAATCAGAGAAAATGAGAATTTAATAAAGTACCAACAATAGGAAATCATGTCAAAACTTGGAAGATGTAGGTAAAGTAGTCCTTAATGTAAAATCTAGAACTCTTAATGCATTAATTAACATAGAAAGAAAAGCACAACAAACAATTCAACTAAAAAATAGAAAGGGAACAAATTAAAAATAAAAACTTCAATTAAACACCAAATTAGAAATTCTGAAAGTCAAAACAGGCATTAAGAAAACTAATGAAAAAGTATTGACAATGACTTGATTAATAAAGCCAAAAGCTATTTTTATAAAGAAAAACTAACAAAATACATGAATAGCTATTCATTTTGTGATTTTGTGATTTTGTGATTTTGAAAGAGAAAAAAAAATTGTTAGTACCCAAAATGAAAAAAGAGAATCCAGCATTAAATTATTTATCTCTATTCTGAGGCAAGCTTGATCCTGGCTGCTTATTCTTCCAAAACTCCAAATTTTCTTTGCCATTAAAAGGAACCTCTTTTGAATGTCAGGAGAGGCTAAAAGAGAAGGCAAGAGGTCAGGAAAAAGAAACAGAGACCGAGGCAATGCATCAATTAGTCTCTTTAGTTCTTAATCTTTGTCATCAGACTCAAGTCCTTTTGTTCCCTAACTTTTCAGAATGAAGCAACAAGTTCCAGACTAACTACTTCAGTTTAAGATGTACACCCCACTAGTCACATAAAATACTAAATACATTTCAGGTCTGGGCTCAAGACATAGATTCATTTATTCAAAATGATACATGAGGAAAAGAAAGTTGGAAGGCCCTATTTATTGTCGGGCTAAATGTCAGTGTACTTATTTAAATCCCCCACTACTTTGGAGTAGGTGTTTTCTTTCAAATGAGATACTAAATGAATCTGTATCACTGCAGCTACTTTGTAAACCTATTTCATTTTTTGAAAAGATTATGGTTTTAACCCTGCTGCCATCACTAAATTTGAGTACCTAGGATCTTTCTCTTTTAAATCCCCTCCTTGCAACATAGTCATTTTTGAAATATATGTATATGTATATACATATACATATATGTATGTATGTATAAACTTCCTCTGTGATCTTGTTTCACTGAACTCCTTACACAGTGTTGCTACTATCCCTTGACTAAATGGATTTTCTCATTTTAAATTGTCAAAATTGGCTGACTCCATGATAGCAGATAATTGTCAACTCTATAATTGACTTTGCACTGTGTAAACCTAGTTTCAATATGTTTTCCCTTTTCATGAAAATTAAGTAGTTACAAATGATAGGTAAAGTTATACCTAATATATACACAAAATATATGTGTGTATACATAAACATGTGTGTATCCACCTCTACATATGGACATATATATGAATAAATATACACATACACATATGTGTGTATGTGTATGTATTTATACAGATTTTTGGCAGTTATAAGTCATTCTGGCGGTTCTGGATGCTGTGCAAATTTGTTATAAATGTCATTTCTGCAATGTTTCAAGACTGAAGAATCCGTCTGTGCATATTTGCAATGTGTTTTGAAGCACATACAATGCAGCTTTCCTCCTAAAATGGATTTTCTTTATAAGGAGCAGGATTCAGTGTTAAAGAGCATTGAATCTGTTAATGCTAAAAAGTACAATGGATAGATGAGCACAGAACAGTCCAAATTTCATTATTAATAACAACACTAGATGCATAACCATCCTCTTCACCTCTACCACCACCACCACCACCACCACCACCATCCCCCCCAAAAAAAAAAATCTGACCTTAGATAGCACTGGGAGACAAGACATCCAGGACCAGGAAAAGCTGGTCCATTTCTTCACATTTTAAGAAAAACCTTGTTAATCTAGAGTCAATCAGAAAAGGAAAAACCTGGAGTCATATCATATGAGGACTGAGTAAAGAAGGAGAGTCAATCAGAAAAGGAAAAACCTGGAGTCATATCATATGAGGACTGAGTAAAGAAGCTGGAAATATTCAATCTGAAGAAGAGAAAACTTAGGGGGAAGATGAAATTCATCTTCAAGTCTGTCAAGGAGGAGGAAAGATTAGAACTAGGAGCAACAGCTATAATTTTCAGATGTCAAGAAAAGCTTCCTAAATATTCAAGCTGTCCAAAAGTAGAATGCATTGCCAAAGCAGACAGTGGGTTCTCCCCTCTCGCTCAATAAAGACCTCCAATCAAAGGTTGGATGTTCCCTTGTTAGAAATATAAAATGGAGAAGGATCCATAGTTTATGGCTGCTCTTCTCCCTATTTGGACCCTGTTGCTTTTAACTCAATATATTCTTGAATGGAGAAAGTCAGGGAATTCTGGGGAACACACTGATAGCTCTAGCTCAGGCGGAATAAGATATCATAAATTCTAAACAGAAGAGAATACTTGGTTTGAACTGCATATAACATATTTTGTGGGAATGCAAGAATTATACATCTGAGTTTTTCAGGACAATTGCATTTAGAATAATAAGGTAACAACCTTATTGTTGTGCTCTTAGAAATAAAACCACTTTGATATTTTTTAAATTCTCTCTTTTGGCTGACAACTTCCTAACAGTACTGACAAAAGACCTCAGAACCTCTCTCTCTTTTAAAATATTCTCATTCAAATCATTCAGAGGTGATACAGTCACCATAATTGATGTTACATAGTGACTTTTATCTTGGTCCTTTGCACACTGAGGTTTTTCTCTGTTCTCATCTCACAGTGGTTTGCCCTAGATAAGCTCTTAGCTTCATGCCTGTCAGCACTAAGCCAGAGCTAATTATTCACCTTTGGGGGCTATCAAAAGTGATTTATTTTCAGGATAAGCTAATAATGTCTAAAACAACACTGCTAGGCTCTGTCACCTGACAAAATCCTCTGGAGGGAGAAAAGAAGTATATTGATTCAATTTACCTTGAGCATTTAATGTGACTGTCAGATAAATTGCACAGCCAACAATTCAGAAATCTAATTTGGTAATCATAAGAAACTCCCTCTAGCTCCTTCTGCCTCCTTCACATTCTGTAATAAGTTCACCAAAGAGCAATTAAAATATTGGCATTTGATTTTTATTTCTATTATATTTATTATTGTGTCCTCCTCAATCACTTTTCCCTAACCCCCACCTTGCTGAAAAATATTATTTTTATTTACAATAATATAAATATTATTATAATGCTTAGAATAAAATGTTTTAATAGCTTAACACTCCACCAAGACTTTTTGGAACATCCTGTATTGTGTATTTTTTAATATCTTCTGTAGTTAATGTTCTACAAAGAACCAATTTGGGGTACTCTTTACAAAAACAAGTCTAGTTTATCGCATTACAGGAATTAAATGTCACTCTTTGTTCCATTAAGGGAAAAACAATTAGGAGAAAGTGTTGCAGGTACTCACCTTATCCCTCTTTGGCCCCTCCCTCACCACTTCAGGCAACCTGTAATATGCTATAAAATAAAATCCATTGTAGATATGTGACTGAATTTCAGCTCTTCAGGGCTAACCCAATTTCAAGTTCTTGAGTGACCTATTTAAGTTAGGGTACCTTGTATTTATTTTATCATACTTTATTTATTTTTATTCATTTATTTATTTATTTATTTTTGTTGTATTAGAGCAACTTAATAGTGCATTGACTAACACTCTAAACTTGGAGTCAGGAAGACCTGAGTTCAAATCTTCCATCATGTACTTACAAGCTATGTGACCCTGGGCAACTCATTAACTTCTGGGCCTCAGTTTGTCTATCTGGAAAGAGGAGATAATAGCACTTTCCTCAAAAAATTATTGAGGGATTAAATGAGACAGAATTGCAAAATTTTAAAGCACCATGTAAATACTATTATTTAGTTCTGTCTGACTCTTCGTGACTCTATGGACCATAACACACCAATGCCATCCATGTTTTATTAGCAAAAATACTAGTTTATCTTGTATAGATTTTTCCATCCTATAGATCTACTCTAAAAACTATTGTTTCTATAATTCTAATTTTTCAGTGTTTGCCATTTCCTTCTCTAGTAGATTAGTACAAACAGAGATTAAGTCACACAGCTGGTAAGTGTCTGAGGATGATTTGAACTCAGATGTTCCTAGAGTCTAGTTTCAGCACTCTATTCACTGAATCATCCAGTTGCCTCCATATAAATACTAGCTAAGTTTTATTCTGCATGGAAACATGGCATAAAACATAACCTGGCATAGTGGGCAAAGGACTGACCAGGAGTTAGGAAAATCTGGTTTCATGACCTACCTCTCATTTATACTGATTTTCTGATCCTAAACAATTCAGCAAATTTCTCAATGCTCGGGCTAATTTTTAATGGTAAAATTGAAAAGAAAATGCTGAGTTTCATTGGTGAAAATGTTTCCTCATCTAGGAATTTCCTACATTGGTGAAATCAGAGAACTGGTGTATATTCCTAGGTTATAGAATTATACATGTGTATATTGTCTCCCCTATCAGAATGTAGCTCTTGAGAAATTTTTTGATGCCCCCAGTACCTCAAATCATTACTGGGATAGAGTAAATAATAAATGTTTTCTGGCTTTTTAATTGATTTGTGCTAGCCATTATCGTACAGTATTCCATGCATGTCAAACAGGAAAAGGACCATACTACCCAAAACGGATGTCCAAAAAAAAATCTGCCCTCAAGTTTAGATTATGCCTTAATTCCAACCTACATGAATGATGCAATGGATGGAACACCAAGCCTGAAGTCTTTCTAACTTCAGACTTCAGACAGTTACTAGCTGTGTGAGCCTGGGCAAATTATTTAACCTTGTTTGCCTCAGTTTCTTCATTTGTAAAATGAATTGCAGAAGGAAAAGACAAACCACTTCTTTATCTTTGCCAAGAAACTTCAGAGTTGAGCAAAACTGAACAGCTTACTTCTGGCTAGATTGATAAATTCTTTTGACTACTAGGTCTATAGTTTGTACCCTTTTTTGTGAAATGGATCTCTTTAGCAGTCTGGTAAAATTACAGACCCTTTTCCAAATAATGCTTTTAAAAGCATAAAATAAAATATGTAGTATTACAAATGAATTAATTATTTTAAAATAAAGACATTAATTTTTCCCATTTAAGTTAGTTCATAGGTCCCCTGAAATTTTTTCACTGCTACTGGGATCATCCATGTAACCCTGCAATATATGAACAGGCACATTGTTATGGTAAAGTGCATAGCACAATTCCTCACCTAATTGATTAATGAACATTTATTAAATTTATTTACTGCTTATCCTTAAAATACATTTTCAAATAACTGAGTTTTAATTCAACCCAGATTCTATCAGGAGTTGCATCTTTGAGTGGAAAGGTGAAAGTGCAGATTCATGTCACTTCCAAGCACTGTCTCCTAGAAGCTTCTAGGCTCCAAACCTTAAATGTCTAAAATATTTACATATATATATAAATGTGTTACCTGTTCAGATATGAACATGTCTCTTCTTGTTCCACATTTAACCTTAAACACAGCTGTGATTTTTTACTAACCATGAAAAATTTAATTCCCAAAGGATAAAGCCTGAAAAGATGAAAAGCAATTACCTAGGAAATACTGTGTTCATACAGATGTTGGGGGAAAGGGGGGGGGGACTGAGTTTAGAGGGAACTATTAGATGTCTCATTCCTTACAATGTACCAGAACACCAGCAATTTAACATAAAGTCACCTAAAATTCATCCTTATATGCTACAATGGCAAGAAAGATACCTCTGTCATTTTTTTTATTTTTCCCAAATTACTTACTCTTCAACATCCTGCCAATCTTACACTTCTAAGCACATTTTAATATAGGATTCTCCTGTACAGTAAAATTCATACAGTGAATACCATTTGGGATCTCTAGGGAAATAAATCAATCAAAGACTATATGTTTTTATTGTTTATTTCTTACCAGAAATCCAAACTAAAATGAGATGAAACTACTGGGTAGCCCTCCAAAAATATTGAAATTTAGCAATCTTTTTAAATCTTAAGAAAATGAAACTAGAAATGTATCTTACAGGCCCCTATAGTCTTGATACAGGACTATAATCCTTTAACACGAAATTACATCTGTTTGATTTTTTTTAAAAAAAGAAAGAGACATAGTTATCTCATTGCCCTTTTCTCATTTAACACACCCTACCTGCTCATCAGTATTAAGCAGCCTCTTAATTCCAAATATTTTGCAGAACAAAGGAGTAGTGAACAGTCAGAGTAGAGAGAAGTCAAAGAAACCTGTGAGATAGCAATCATCGAGCCTATTAAACCGGTCTCCGAACTCCTCCACCGCGCACTGAGAATTCACAATTCTTCCTAATGTTTTGGCTGAGTAAGAGGCAAGTTGGTGATGCAGGAGATGGGGGTAAATGACACTGGAAGGAAAATATTGGTTTTACATGGCTAAGTATCTGTTACATGTGAATTTCCTCTTGGCGCCAGCAGGTATTTTGAGCAGGCATCTAGTAGGATCTCTCGAGGGACTGGTTGGGTGGGGGGGGGATGGAAGAGGAATTAGAAGTTTGGGGATCAAAGCTATAAGGACGTCCTTCGGAGCAAAAGATGAAGACTAGCGTTGATTAGCAAAGGGTTTTGTCTGGAGAACTTCAATCAGATCTTGCGTGTCTCTAATGAACTGGAGAAAGCGGTGACTTCAAGTTAAATCAGGTGCCCCTTAAGCGCCAACTTGGTGTCAAGTACAATATGTTGGGAACTTGCAATACTGACAAAAACGATGAAGTCCTTTGCTCTCCAATTGCACAGACCAAGAACCAGAGTAGGGACTTTCTGTGCTAGCTTTGAGGTCAAGGTAGGCCTTGCAGACTGGCAGGTGGAAAAGGGGGAAGGAAAAAGGTCATTGCCCTGTCGGTAGTGGTGAAATGCCAGAGAGCAGGAGGATCGCCCTGCTAGTCCTCCACTCTCTCGCGGTGGGGGTGGGGAGGAGTGGAGGGGGTGTCCCGTAACTTGTCTTGCAGGACAAAGGAAAGGGAGCATCGGGGCAAACACATACTATGCCTGTGGTCACAAGAGTGACTCCTCCCTCTTCTCACCAGGGCTGGAGGTTTGTTCTAATCCAACCTGGCTGCTGCGGACTGCTGGGAGCCCACCTTGCTCATGAAGAGGGTTAGGTTAGGGTCCGCGATGCTGTCTTTCCGGGAGGTCTTGATGGGCGATCTTTGAAAACCGAGCTATCCGTTGAAGTTCTATGGAGAAGTGACTGATTTATTTGGGTTAGACACTCCAAAGGGCTAGAGAGCTATTTATCCAATCCGAGCTTTGACAAATTGGCCAGGAGGTCTGGACAGTGCACAGAGAGGACAGTTCTTTTCATCCAAAACGAGTCCAGCTCACTGTTAGACTGGACCGGGATAGACACGACTGGACACAGAACTTGTTCTCTGAGGAAAGTAGCCCATCCTTGGGGAAAGCTATCTAAAACTGGGAGTCTGGCCCGGACAATTAACTCATCAATGAAACTCTCCCTGAGGGCTGTTTAATTCAGTTCAACTGGGAAGAAAGAAAGAAAGGAAGAAAGGAAGGAAGGAAGGAAGGAAGGAAGGAAGGAAGGAAGGAAGGAAGGAAGGAAGGAAGGAAGGAGGAAGAAAGAAAGAAAGAAAGAAAGAAAGAAAGAAAGAAAGAAAGAAAGAAAGAAAGAAAGAAAGAAAGAAAGAAAGAAAGAAAGAAGGGAGGAAGGGAGGAAGGGAGAAAGGGAGAAAGGGAGAAAGAAAGAAAGAAAGAAAGGAGAAAAGAAAGAAAGAAAGAAAGAAAGAAAGAAAGAAAGAAAGAAAGGAAGGAAGGAAGGAAGGAAGGAAGGAAGGAAGGAAGAAAGAAAGAAAGAGAAAGGGAGAAAGGGAGAAAAAAAGAGAGAAAGAAAGAGAGAGAGAAAGGAAGGAAGGAAGAGAGAAAGGAAGGAAGGAAGGAAGGAAGAAAGGAAAAAGAGAGAAAAAAGAAAGACAAAGAAAGAAAGAAAAGAGAGAGGAAGAAAGAGAGAAAGAAAGGAGAGAAACAAAGAAAGAGAGACTGAGGGATGGAGGAAGGGAGGAAGGAAGAAAGAGAGAAAGAAAAAGAGAGAAAGAGAAAGAAAGAGGAAGAGAGAAAAGGAGGAAGGGAGAAAGAAAGGGAGAGAGACAGAGACAGAGACAGAGAGACAGAGACAGAGAGAGACAAAGCGAGATACAGAGAGGTAGAGAGCTAGAATGAGAGCCAGGGAGAAGAAAAGAAGGAGGAGGAGGAGGAGGAAGAGGAGAAAGGAGAGGAGGAAGAGGAAGAAGAGGAAGAGGAGAAAGAAGAGGAGGAGGAAGAGGAGGAAGAAGAGGAGGAGAAGAGGAGGAAGAGGAAGAGGAGGAAGAAGAGAAGGAGGAGGAGGAAGAGGAGGAAGAGGAAGAGGAGGAAGAAGAGGAGGAGAAGGAAGAGGAGGAAGATGAGGAGGAAGAGGAAGAGGAGGAAGAGGAAGAGGAGGAAGAAGAGGAGGAGGAGGAGGTGGAGGAGGAGGAGGAAGTGGAGGAGAAGAAGAAAGGAAAGGGAGGGAGGGAAGAAGGAAAGGAGGGAGGGAGAAATGATGGGGGGAAGGAAGGAAGGAAGAAAGGAAGGAAGGAAGGAAGGAAGGAAGGAAGGAAGGAAGGAAGGAAGGAAGGAAGGAAGGAAATGTTTGGCAAAATCTGATTTTCCTAACTAGTTTTGGTTAAATTTCTTATGATTGTTACCTAAAGACTATGAAAGTAACTAGAATACCTGTTTTTATTATTGCTTAAAAGCAGCTAAGTGATTTATCTTGTTTTAGAAAAGGGGAAAAAAAAAAAAAAAAAAAAAAGATTGCCAAAAGGTGGTGGTTTTACACCATTTGGTCATAGACTATTTGAACCTGAAAATTTTGCATGGCTATCTGTCTTGTTAAAAGTCAGGATGAGATAAAGTGTAATCTGGCTCTGATTTCTGCAAGAGAGAAAACAGATGAAATGACTGCTCATTTATCATTGTACCTACCCTTCCCCCTACACCACTTCCATTTAATGGACACAGGAAATCAGCCTTTTGCTGCTTCCCTTGAAAAATGAAAACAGTGCGTTTAAAAGATAATATTCAGTTCTGAGATTTTTTCTTTAAAATATTTACTTTGAAATGACTGTGGGTACCCTCTCTATTCTTGGGAGACCTCAATTTTTCTTTCTTAGAATATAATATTCTTGAATTGCATGGTTAAAATAAATCAACACCAGAGTCCTTCCTTCTTCTAATGAACATTGGCCAACTTCATTCTAATGCACTTAGTGCATTATCCATGTATGACTTATTCCTCTATTAGATATTCTGCACCATAAAGACAAGGATTCTGTCTTATTTAAATTGTGTATCCCCTCTCTATCTCACCCCAACACCCACCACATTCTCTATACACATTAATCAGAGGGAGGGCCAATATAAATATTTCTTCTATTTAATTTAATTATCTAGATTGGTCCTTGCCAGATAACTGTAACCAAAAGATTCTCAACTTGGTAGAACCTGCCAGAACTTTCAATTCAGTGACTTGGTCATCAGGAAATGAAGGCCATCACGATGGCTTTCTGAACCATTATGATGCATCAGGGTAGGGCTTTTAGTGGAAGATAGAGACATAAAATTATAAAAATAAAATAAAATGCTGAATTTTGCTAATAAAATGCTAATAAAGTAATAATAATAAATGATCCAATTCTAAAGTTATTTTCTGTGTCTGAGTTTGAGGGAGCCAGAGTAAAGTAAGTTTTCTGTTCTTAGGCCATCCTTCATGTCTACATATTTAATCAGTCTAAACACAGTCTGTTTCCAACATAGTCACCATATATCTGTAGCTGTTTGTGTCCTGCATTTCCAAGCCAAAAATAAAAAAATTATTCAGTGTCCACTATTTGGTTATTGTGTATTCTCTAATCTTTTCTAATCTACTAGCAAAAATCAGATTTTACTGTTGACCATAATAAGTTCATGTGGCAACAGTAGGAAGAAAACCTTATCAATTATATGTGCACAAATCATATTGGTTTCTTGAAAGCATAAAAAGTACTTTATGATTACTAAATAAAGAATTGTCGATTCTCATTAACTTCTGGTTGTTCTTTTGAACTCACTTCGATAATGTACTTAAGATGATTTCTCAGCTTTATATCTAGAAAACCTTGATGATGATCAATGGTTTATGGTTTGCCATATCAAAATCTTTCCACTTGTTTGTACATAGTTATTTATATGTTTTCTCCCTCATTAGACTGTGCAATCCTTGCATGCAGTATCTTTTACCTTTTTTTTATATCTCCAACATTAAGCATTGAACCTTGCAAATAGATGTTTAATAAGTGGTTACTGACTGACAGACTGACACTTATTCTTATACTGTATAATTATTGAAGTTTTTCTATAAATTTGCCATTTTTGGAGGACTTTAGAGGAAGGTAGGTGGCACTGTGGATAGATAGTAAAACTGGAATGCAAAAGAGATCTGAGCTCAAATCTAGTCTCAGAGAGTAGTTGTGTGACTAGGGAAAATCATTAAGCTCAGTTTGCCTCAGTTTCCTCATGTATAAAAATAAAAATGATAATAGCTCCTACCTCCCAGGATTGTTGGAAAAAATATTTGTAAAGTTCTCAGTATAGTACCTGGTACATAATAGGTACTACACAAATTATTATTTTATTTGATTATTATTGTTTGAATATTTCTTGGCTGTCAGGGTGGCACTTCTATTTTCCATGATCACTCTCGCTCTTGCTATGTTACCAGGCCGTGTCTATTAGTCCTTGATAATGTTTTAGGTCAATTTTCACATGCAAATTGTCATATATTTTCTATAATAGCCTATTTAAACTTTCCTCCATCTTTTCAGAGGTCACTCAATGGATATCATACTGATCCAGGAGCCAGGAAAAAATACCTCGAACACTTGTTAGCTGTGTGATATTGGTCATTGTCTTCAGTTTCTTCTTCTGTAAAATAGAGATAATAGCAACTATCTCCCAGAGTTATTATGAAGATAAAATGAAATGATATTTGTAAAACTTGTTATTTCAAAATAATGAGTGACAAATGAGGTACCAAGTATAATTCAGAAGGTAAAATCACTTTAGCTTCAGTTAAAAGGGAATCAAATCATGGAAAATTTAATGAAGGGAGTGGCATTTAAGACTCAAAAGACAAGGTAAACCTTAAACATGAGAAAATAAGAAAAAAAAACATTCCAAATAAAAAGGAAATCTGAACAAAGGTATGAAAATATGTTCAAGGAATAACTTCACTAACTGAAGTTTGAGTTGGAGAATTGGCTGGGACCAGACTGCAGAATGCTAGAGTAAAGAGTTTGAATTTTATTTGATAGTTAATAGGGGAGATGGAGGGTTTTGTTATTGTTATCATTATTATTGTTGTTTGAGCAGGGAAATGGTATGAATAGAAGTGAACCTTAGGAAGAGTTAGATGCTAAGCAGCAGACCACACAAACTGAAAAAAGAAGAGAGTAGTAAGACCAAGAAAGAAATAAAAAGAGTGAATTACAGGGGTACAAATGGAAATATTAAGAGGGGCCAGATAGATAAGTGAGAATTTGTTTTTCAAAAATTGACAGAACTTGGAAGCTAATAGGATGTTGGGGGAAGGTGTGATGGTTGGGGGAAAGGACTGGAATTTTGAGCCTGAGTGACTGGATGCATAGACCCTCTATAAACACAACTGTCATTTGGGGACAGTGCTTATTATAAAGCCAAGAAGGAAAGTTGGTTTGAAGAGTAGTAATAATTAACTTGATTTTAGAGCTGACAATTTTAAGATAGTGGTGTGACATCCAGATTCTATACAGTGGATCCTTGGAAATTCAGGACCAGAACTTGATAGTTTGGGGTTAGAACTGTAGAATTGGAATTATTTTCCTATAAAAGTGATAGTTGAAATCATAAGAATAGATAATGTTGTCAAAAAAGAATGTAATAGAGGGAGGGGGAAAGAGAAAATATGACAAAACCTTAAGGAACACTTGCATTCCATTGAGATAGGGAGTAAGTAAATGACACCACTAAAGAAACAGGAGATGTTGTATAATCAGAGAGAGGAACAGTTAATGTTGTATCAAGTAATCTGGGAAGGAGAAAACCAAGGAGGACATAATCAACAATGCCAAAAGCTTCTGAAAGACTGGATAGAATTCAAACTAAAAAAGGACTGCATTTGTTAATTGGAGACCTTCAAGAAAATAGCTTCAATTGAGTGCTGAAGACAGAATCCAGAACTCAAAGTTTAGTTTGTAAGTATGTGGATGATGAAGACATCGCCAAAGGAAGGTAGTGAAAATTATTAATTTGATATGTTGTTGGTGTCTGCTGAAGAGACTGGTAAAAAATGAACATTTCATGATGAAAGAGCACAAAGTCAGGATTTTCTAATTTTGGAGGTTTGTTTGAGGTCAGAGTCACTATTTAAAGAATGGAATATTATTCATGATTCTAACTTGATAACAAAGTGAAATCCATGGATAATGAAAAAATCTAACCATAGCCACTAGGTTTACCAGAAGAATTCTAATCAATGCAAATATATTTCATTTTCTGTCTTTTTTTTTCATTTCAATATCTCTGCCATGGTACTTAATGGATAATGGAAAATCCTAAAAATTAAGTAAAAGGAGAAGTTATACCTAAATAAGCTAAATAACTAAAGCTATAATCCTAAAGAGATTTTATCAATTCAGGGAAGAACCAGAGTTGGAGAAATTGAGGCAAACAGAAATTAAATTACTTACTCAGAGTCACTAAACAATTAAGTATCTGAGGCAAATTTTGAACTTGGGTCCTCCTGACTCTAATCCTAGCACTACATCAAAACATTGTATGTAATTGACTTGATAGAGGGAAATTCCATGTGAGGAAACCCCCTCCATAGATGTAGGTCGGCATCTTCTAGGCAACATATCCATATACAGTTGTGAAAAACACTGAAATACTAAATAATTTATTAAAGTCCCACAACCAGTTCATATCATAGTTAGAACTTGAACTCAGACTTTCATGACTTGGAAATCAGTTCTCTATCCATTTTACCATACTATCAGTCTTTATTTCATAAGATTGTAAATAATAATACATAATATGACCTTCACTGATAATAATACTCATTCTCAATATTCATAAAAATCCCTTAATATTTTGCATTGAGCTGTTCCTTAAAAACTTAATATTGAAATTAGTTTAATTAGCTAAACATACATAATATAATTCATCTTAAAATTAATATCATTAATGTTTTACATAATTTCACATGTAGTTTCTTAATGGGGGCAGGGGATGGAGATAGTGGAAAGAATCTGGAACTCAAAAGTTTAAAAAATATTTTAAAAAGTGTTTTATATGTAACTGGGAAAATATAAAACAAATAAAAACAATTTTTAAAAATTACTTTCATTACAAAAATATTATAAAATTTCAGTCACTCTCTCCAAGTCCAAGATTCTTTGTCCATTTATTCTCCTTCACTTTTCTTCTTATATGATCTAATCCAGGAGTTCTTAACCTATTTTAAGTCATGGACCCTTTGGCAGTCTGGTAAAATCTATGAATCCCTTCTCAGCATCATGTTTGTGGCATACATTTTTAACTGAAGAGGAATGCTAATTTTCAATTAGAGGTTAAGGAATATAAAGATGTATTTTTTTCTATTCTATTTCATAGGTGCTTTGAAATGTATCCATTGTCCCTTTGGGACCTGGGGGACCCAAGTTAAAAACTCCTAATCTGCTCAAATTTTTCTTTAACTTTTGAATCTATTTGTCTAATAAGAATAACCATATGGAGCTATTTTGAAATGCTTTTCAAAAAAGCAAAAGCAAAAAAAAAAAAAAAAAAAAAAAAGATGGCTACGGCTATTTCTCCAACACACATACACACACAATTTTGAATAATTTGGCACATGATGTCAAAACAATTGAAAAATGGAAAATTCCTTTTCAATGAGTTTTAAACACCAAATCAAATAATCATTTTGGTTGTGATTTGTTTTGTTTTGTTTCCCCATTGAGTAGAGGGAATTGAAGGGAAGTTCTGGTGTTATCAAGATAACTTAATTCTACTAAATTCTAAAGTATCTCTCTCTAACAAAAGTTAAAAAATAATCTCGGTGGGAATTTTGCAGCTAGCAAAATTCTGGCTAATAACAGGAGAATCTAAGCAAATGGGAATGAGTTTGGCTGCTTGCTTAAAATTAAAAAAAAATAAAGCTGCTTGAGGTAGGGGCTGCTAATAAGAGAGATAACCAACAATCCAAACAAGAGCAGAGAAATCCTATAAACAACAGCAGATTTCCCAAAGGAATTCTATGTCATCATGAGGAAAGATTACAGGAAACTTCTAGTAACACTTTATTTTCTTTCCTGGAGTTCTGGGACCAGTATCAGTAATTCAGTTGAGCAAGTCATTTGCTATTTATACTATAGAGTTACTTTTATTAAAGGTACTTAATTTTAACTTACCCACATCAATTATCATTTTAGTTTTTATCTAAGAAATGAGCTTTGTAACTTTAAGCAATAAAGTCCAGAAAGGTTTGAAGAAGAATTTTACTGGTCAATGAAAATAAATCACTATGTGTTCAAATGTCCTAAAGGCCAACTTTATAATAGTAAAATGAAGTGGAAGATTATGTAATTACCTGGGTAGTTCAATCAAAAATCCCTGCTTTGTTCTTAAATATTTGAAAAAGTTTTGTTGCTGCTGTTATTGTTTTGACATTGTATAGGATCATAAGGCAGACAAACGTTAGTTACTAGTAAATTTACTTATTAAATAAATATACAATAAGAGTAGTAATTACATTCAAGTAGATGACTTTAAGATTTATAAAAAGCTTACCTACACAAGGAGGAGATAAAGCAATAAAAAAATCAATGAAACTTTTTTAATGTACTGAAGAGAACAGAAGATAGGATAGAATCACAAACAAGTTGGACAGTTTTTAAATAAAAAGAACAGCAAATTATATATAATATAGATCCAGTTTCAAGCACAATATTTTCCTATGCTATGTAATAATGGTGAAAATAACAATAATAACAATTATCACTTATATAGAACATTATATTCGCAAAGTGCTTTGTTTTTGTTATTTGATCCAATCTGATTTGATCCTACTCTAAGGACCTTAGAACTTTGCCATCAGATTTACAGCTGGGTCTTATCTCCTTCATTAGAATGTGACCTCCCAAAGATCAGGAGCTACTTCTATTTGCATCTTCATCTTAATAAACACTTCAGTATTCTATTCATTCATTCATTCATCGTGGGGATGAATGCATCCTCTCCAGAATCCTGGGAGGTAGGTGTTATTATTCCCATTTTACAGATAAGAAAAATTGAAGTTAAGGGTGTCTAATCTACAGACTTGCCCAGAGTTACAGCGATTGTCTAGAGGAAGGATTCAAACTCAGGTCTTCCTGACCACAAACTCAGCACTTTATCCCCTATACCATCTAATTGCCTCTTTGTGTATATGTACATTTATATGTATGTGCATACTTACAGAAACACCCATTTTATATGGTACTTATTGTAGAATTTTTTAATGAAAAAAGTTTTTCTATAACATGATTTTATTTCAAATGTATAATATTTCATTTTCAATTTAGATTGTGTTAAAAAATTTGCACATTTTTTCAACCATTATTTTATAGTGGCATATATTATCAGCTCCTTGAGGACCACTCTGTTTAATCCATTTCTTTTCAGGTAACTGGCAGCTATTTGTACAATGTTTGATGAATTGAAGGTATGAATAGTAGATATTAGATTTTAGACCTGAATGTGTAATTTGATCATCAAATTTAATTTGTATGTCCTCAATTCATATAATCACTGTAATACTACAATGCTTACATGACATTACTTCTTATTATATTATATATTATATTTATCCTTAAGTTTGCAGTGAGAAGAATCCTTTTAAATTACTTTCTTTCATGGAAAAAGTATCTCACAAAGTCAGTCTATAGCTGTATATATAGACATGTTTTTACTGGATGATTAATAAATTGTACTATGATCTTTTTTACAGTTTATTTAGCTTGCACTAATCTAGTGAGTTCCCAGGCAAATTGCAGTAGAGATTGGATATATTTATTTAGGGTTTTGATGATCCAAATGCTTATAGGTCTCTACTTTTCCTTAAATGAATTGTAATTCCTATAAGTGAAAGGTGTTAGTACAGAGTCTAAAGCCCCAGGAATAGAGGAGTCAAAAGAAGACTTTAAAGCTTTCAGCATTTCCCCTGCAGAGTAAACTGTAAGATGACAGAGTGAGCTGTCATGCTACAAATAACCATCAGCTTAGTTTGCACTACATTTTTCTTTTATGTTATGAAAAAAGAAATCTTGTACCACATATTTGGTATTTTAGCAAGTCTGGGTTTCTCTGCACTCTGAACATTTTTATAAAAGGAGACATCATTCATACAATTTACAAATCTCTGAGTATTCTTGGATGTGAGAAAGAATGTTTTATTCCTATATGTCATTTTTTATTAGTGAGGGATCCTCAACAAAATCAGAGGCTTTGAGATAATGTAGCTCTTTTAACTAGCTTCACATGGAATGTGTCAGCAACACGTCTAGTATCAAAGACAGAATTGTCTAATACAGTGTGAAAGTCATTTTAGAATAGCCTTCAATTATATATTTTACAGAAAGGATATTTTCAAATCAAACATCAGATGACAGAGAATTTATGGAATTTTTCATGAAAGTAGCAAATCTAGTATATACATATACATATATGTATCCCATGAATCTCATATTTTCATTAATGCAAAAATACTCAAAAATCTCACTTAGTTCTAAGATTTCACCAAAGGTTCCTTTTTTTTAAGTCAAGTCAAAAAAAAGATTTTTTTTTTTACTATTCCCTGACTTCATCTTGATACCCAACTCAAATTAAAATTCATGAATTATTTAGATTAATATTCACAAATAATAGCTGCTTATATTTATATGGCACTTACATTTTGTAAAGCATTTTTTCTCAAGGACCTGGTAATATGGGCAGCAAAATATTATTTCCATTTTAGAGGTGAGGAAAGTGAAGTAAAGAAAGATTAATTTATCCAAGGTCATTCAAGGGAGGATTTGAATTCAACTTTTCTAACTTCAGCTTCAGTGTCACTTCCATTGCACCATGTGCACTCTGTTTTGAAAAATTCCTTAATTTGCCAAAGACACCAAAGCATTTGGAAAATAATCTTCTCTGTGATGACTCCCCTCCCCAACCCAATCCTTCATGGATGTGAGAAGTTCACAGGTGTTACACATTGCAACTTTCTGGACTTTTTTAATGTATCAATTGTACTTTTTCCTTTTCTTCTTAAAAATACTATTTGTTAAATGGAATGATTTTCTGAGACTAGAAGGAAAGGAATACTGGAGATAACGATGACGATATAAGAAACAAAAGACATCAATAAAAACGTGTGTGTTTAAAGAAGAAAAAAAAATAAAAGTTCTCCAAGATCAGGAAAAATATTGTATGAATAGTCCATGAAATATCTAGAAAAAAATGTCATTTTCTAAAATTTCTTTATTTAGGCTCTTCAGGAGATACCCCATAGTGCTGAACCCAAGAGTCCCAGGTGTAGCAGCACCCCTAACCCCTAAACCAAAGGAAATCATTGCTTTGAATTCAGTCTTTGGAGTTCCTATTTTGGAGAGCAATTCTTATGGAAAAAAGGCCTGCCATTCCCAACAATACCTACATGAGTTTTTAGTCAACCACCACCAAGCAGATGAGCCCAGAAACCTCAGAAAGAGCAGCACATGCTTCTCACCTCCCATCTAGCAGCTGTGCTACCACCATACATAGCCCAGGACAATGTGTTTGAAGATATGCCCTGGCAATTTTCTCAATAGATGCTTCAACCACAATCTCACTGAAGACCAAAAAAGAAAATTCTTGTCTCCAATATCTGTGGTTCAGTTAAATAGTTTGATATCAGAAACCAATATATTTTATTAATGGGAATGAAAATACAATACCATCTGCTTTGCTGCTCTCACCTAAAGATCACAGGATCTTTCCATCTGCCTTGCTACTGATTTCTCCTTCCAATTATCTCCCTCTCTTGATTAGAATAATTGGCATTACTTTATACATAGTTAAATTCTGATAAATATTTATTCATTCTTTAATTTGTCCTAGAAATAGATCTCTGAAGTACTGACAAACAACTATTATTATTCCTATATTACAGATAGAAATATCAAGACAGAAGAAAGTTGCTACTAGACTTAGCTCCTGATCCAAAACTTCACTGAAAAATTTCTTGACTTTTTTTCAGGTGATGTTATTATTTACACCAAAATAAAAAAAGTTATCATTTGGTATCAATATACTGTTAGCATCTGTAGGGGTTTTTTATGCTTATTTAGTTTAAGAAATTAAAGTGATCATTTCCTAATCGAGTCCAAGGTACCATAAATCACCTATTATAATGTAAAACAAAAGGAGAAATTATTTTTAATTAACAAAGTTTTATCATTTTTTTAAAACCACAGAAATTCAAAAGAAAGACAACTCAACAACAACATAGAAAAGAAATATTCAAAATAAGAAATAGTTATGTCTGCATTTTAATCTTTTATGATAACTGTTTTAAAATATATTGTTTGTTGCATTCTTTTTGTCTGCCTGCATACTAAAGGAAGTTGTGTTTCTCCTGTAATGGTAAATTTATGAAGAACTCAGGGAGCTGTGTTTCAGAAACTAAATAAAACATGCAATAGATTTGCATATTGTCCTTAAGTAACCATGATCTACACTAAATTGAATTTATCAGAGAAGGAAGAATAATTATATTAATTTTTAAAGAAAGGAACCCTTAGAGCTGAGATAATCATAAATAAGAATAGGTACTTGATCTGGCCCCTCCTACCCAATCCAGTAGCTATGTTCATAAATCTTCATCTAAAATCTTGTTACCTATATTCAAAGCTTTGAATCTTAAGCAGTCATCTCTCTTCCTCTTTCTTGTTTACTTATCTTTTGTTAGTGTTATTTGCTTTACAAGGTAGTTGTGAACCATATAAAGAAAAATTGCTTTGAAAGACTTGAGAACTCTGATCAATGCAATAACCAACCATGATTCTAGAGTACTAATACCAGAGAGTATCCTACTTATCTTCTAATAAACAAATGGTAGACTCAAGGTATAGAATAAGATGTACATTTTTAGACATAGTTATTGTGAAGGTTTGTTTTGCATAACTATGTACAATTGATACAAAAACTTTTTTCTCATTAGTGGGAAGAATGGAATAAAAGGGAGAGAGAAAATAGGGATAGAAGAGGAAGGGAAAGGAGAAGAAAGAAGAGGAGATGAAAGAGAATAGAAAAGAAAAATGAAAGAAAAGATAAAATAAACTAAACTATTTTAATGCACTGAAGAAAACGAAAGGTCAAAAAGAAGCACAAACAAGCAGGACATCTTTGAAAGTAACTGGTTGAATAAATGATATATTTAAAAAAATAAAAACAAGCTGTTCATAATAGACACTTGATTTTTCACATACAAGGCTCTTTTTTTCTGTTCCCATTTAATAGCCATTTAATTTGGTGTTTGCTAAGTTCTAGAACAAAGACAACTGTTAAAGGTATTTATGAGGACTGAAGGAGATAATATTTGTAAAGCATCTGGTTATTATAAAGTATTATATAAAGATGAGTTGTTATTAGTAAGAACAAAAAAGCAATAAAAATGTTGATTTTTTTAATTGCAAGGTTTGTTTCTTTGTTGTTTTTATTGTTTTTTCAAATAATTGGATTTAAGCATTGCTGCCAAAATGTTGATTACACACTGGGGTCCAAAATCTTAGAAATAATTCCCTACATTACCCAAATTCAATGAATAAATGTTCACTTCTCTGCTTTATGTAACTTCCATAACCTATCTTTACAAATGAGTTAAAATAAAGATCTAGCGGTTCTTGAAAATTCTTGAAATTCCCCCTGCCTTTACTAAACAATATACAGTTATGTTAAAACAGTAAGAAGTGGAAGCTCCCAATACAGAAAATTTCTCTACCATCATGGATGTATGATTCAATAGATAACTATCCAAAACTTAGCACTATGCCTAGCAACAGAATAGTTGCTTAATACATGTTTATTGAATGAATGAATAAGTGAATAAATTGCTGTAGAATTGTTTGAGGTCCTGAGGAGATGTGATTTAGGCAGGGCCTTACCAATTTTTTTTTTCAATTCATTCAATAAACATGTATTAACTGCCTACTATGTTCCAGGTACTGTGTAAAGTGCTGAGTGCACAAAGAGGCAAAAGATTCTTTTTGCCCTCAAGGAACATACAATCTAATCACCACTAATAAGTATCAAAGATGAGATTCAAATTCATGTTCCTGATTTGGACTCCAGCATTTGGCAAATAATTTGGCAATCATTAAGCATGGTCTGTCAATATGTCTAAGAAAATAGAATTACAACATAGTACAGGCTACTCCAAAATCTTAGTGCAATGAACTGCACTTTTGGGACACTGTATATAGGCCTTATTTCTATAATTCTTCTAACTTTTGCAAAGCATTTTCCTCTCAACCTTCCTGTGAGGTTGTAGTACAAGTACAATTATTCCTCAAGGTTAATTGGCTTTACTCAGGGTTACATAGAAAATTAAACTGAGTAAGCATAAAAGTCCAGGTCTATATACTATCTACTACCCCACTCCACCTACCTGAATGGTATTCCTGTTTTTTCATTGTTTCTTTTGGGACAGAGGCTTTCTCCTGTTTTTTATCCTAGGCATAGGATAAGCTGAGGCTCTTTTATGCCACTGTTGCATGTAGTTATAAATCAGGGAGAATCCAGAGATCAGCAAGAGACCACTTAGCATCTTCATGTACCTTTAGGCATCTGAGGAAATCCACATTTTATTTTGGCCACCATGGAGGACCTAGAATAGGTATCTCTTTCTGTCAGTTGTTTTATTTAGAATCATAGATTTAGAGCTAGAAGGGATTTTAGGAATCCACTTTATTCTGTAGATAAGGAAACTGAGGCTCAGAAAAATAAAATAACTTGCCCAAAGTCATTTTATCATCAATGTTGGTATTATTTTCACCTCTTAACTAACTGAAAGCAGGAATCAACAAAGTCATTGGCTTCCTAACCCATGACTCTACCTACACTTTCTGTTCCCCTTTCAATCCACATTTATACTTTGGACAGATCGATGTTTAAACATTCCTTTAAACATTTTTCACAAGAGGAATATTATCATAGATAAAATTGGCAGTGCTGGGTTGATACTCAAAGGCAATTAGTGATTGGTTACAACTTTAGTATTTAACTTTACCTTAAGATAACCATAAGTATTTTATATTATAGTTACCTTAAGCTGCAATTGTTTTGTTCCTTAAAACTTTGGCAATTGTAGCAAATGATTATGTGGCCCAATTATGGCAATTTTAAGTCATTTTGTTTCTTCCCTTTTTTGCCGGTTTTCATAGGTACTAATGTTTGGAAAGACCAAATAATTTTTCACTTTAGCTATAATCTGGCCAAAGGGGTTATTCAAAATAACTCCTACACATTCTTTCTATTTCTGCCTTTATTCACTGTATTCCCTATTCCTGGAATATCTTTTAATATGCCCTATGTTCCCTACTCATCATTGTTAATCTATCTTTTAAAGCTCAATTCAAATGTCACCTACCACCAAAGTGTGAAATTCATCCAACTAGTAATGAATGATTTTATTTTCCTCAGAACTCACATGATACTTTGCTTATACCTTTCTTATTTATGTATTTTGCATTATTTTATAGCACATTGATTTTATATGTATCTATTTATTAAGACAGGGACTATCTTGTTTAAATTGTGATCTTCCCAGGTACCTAGCATAGTGATCTATTTATAATAGTCTTTTAAAAGGTTTTGTCACCTTGAACTGGATTCCAGTTATAATATCCAATCTGATGCTATCATCAGATGTTTTGAAATCAGTCAAAATACTTCAACCTGCTTCATTCTTTTTAAGTGATACCTAGTATACACTATGACTAAATGAGATTGCATGTATAATTTAATGTACACTATGGTTAATGTACATTAGCCTAATGTACATTATGGCTAAATGAGATTACACATATAACATATACTATGTAGTTTTTTGTTTATGTCAGCAGTTTCTAGAAAATAGTGTTACTGATCTCCATGCATTTTTCCTAGACTCTCCACTAAAACAAGATTTTTTTTTGGCCAGCTCGTTGAAGTTAAGTTAATGACAACTCATTGTACTGATGAGTGTTCTTAGACATATAGCCATTGAAAAGTTGCTTAATATTTTTCAACTAAATCTGCTCTCCAATTGAAAGTTGGGGCCAACTAGAATTTGATCTGGATTAGTTATCTACTCCTTAGAGGACTTGTGGTCTGCAGCTAATTAAATAGATCAAGTTTATCCATATACACAGTTCTCTGAAGTACCTGATATTGTAGTATGAAATGCAGTTCTAGTAAAATTAGGTCCACAAGGGAATTAAGGATTCTAAGTGGATAGCAGTGCCTTTTATTAGGCAAGATTTTTAGAAGTTTGGTATATATATAAAGCGAATGGTACTTATTTTGAAACTTTTCTATCTCCCCAGATTAATTTCAAATTATTCCCCCTCATACACTAAAAATTCCAGACAAACTGCCCTACTTAACTTTTTTTACACTATTATTTCATCTCCCACTTCTATGTCTTTTCAAAGGCTTCCCACCCACCTACCCCACTCATACCCAGAATATTCCTTACCTTAGCATCTTAAAATTCCTAAATCCCTTCATGGTTGAATTTTTTTTTCTACAAGAAGCCTTTCCTGATTTCCCTAGTTGCTAATAATCTCTTCATGAAAATTATTTTGTGTTTACTTAATGTCTCTGTGCTTATGTGTGTATGTGTTTCATTATTGTCTCTGTGTCCCTAGAGTTTAACATCGTGTTTGCCTCATAGTTGGTATTTGTGTAATGGTGGAATTAGCCAACATGAACATGAACTTAAAGAAAGATCAAGCATTTCCCTACTTGGTTCTAATCCAAACGATTTAATGGAAAGGGGATGGAGGAGATATTTTTAGCTATGATGGTTGAGTATTATTTGTCCTTCATTTTTGAAGAGGACCATGACATCAGGGAGAGGATGCCATGATATGCAAGTGACTTGAATTTAAGAGAGGGAGGGATGTGCAAGGTCACCTGCTTCACTTTTCCCTCCAGAGCCATATCGGTCTAGTGGTCAGATATAGATCAGGATAACTGGAGATGGCCCTGGATGAAATGGGAGATCTTGGTCTTTTTTACGCTAGGGTCTTCAATATATTTCCATTTGACAGAGGCCATACCTTCAGTGATTAAGGTAGGTAGCAACTGGAGCAAAGAATCTTCTCTTTCACCTAGTCCAAAAAGATATAAAAATAAATAAATAAATAAACGGCTGAATGGATCTGGGAAGGGAAGACCCTCAGGGTTTCTGGCCAAAGTAGCAATGATTGCTATTTACATTCAATCTGAGTCAATCAGGACCCAAACAATGACCAAATGGGATTTGGTCTAAAACCTGTTGGTGACCAATTAGAATCTGATTAGTTTTGGTTTAAGGCATGGTCCTTAAGAAGAAATCTAGCCAGTAAACTAAACCCCAAGATATTTTGGGAGGGTTCAGGGGTACAAAAGACTATATAAGAAAAAGTCCTTTAATTATCTGAAGATCTGTAAGGAGCAATTCAGAAGCTACTTAGTTCAAACTAAATCCAAATGTAAATTAAAAAAAAAAACTGATAAATCTCTCTCTCTCTCTCTTTCTCTCTCTCTCTCTCTCTCTCTCTCTCTCTCTCTCTCTCTCTCTCTCTCTCTCTCTCTCTCTCTCTCTCTCTCTCTCTTTTATAGAGGTAACTGAGGTAGACTTGCCATGAATTTTGGATGGGGGAGAAAAGGGAAGATATCTGCCTTGTCTCCTAATTGGATACTATATATCTATGAGCTCATAGCACCTCTATCTTTCTTGTTTATTCTTTCCTGGTCTTAGATAAGTATTTTAAGAAGTGAAGTCCAAATAACCAAAAGTTACATTAAAGCACAGAGGGCCAACCAACAACTAGAGTCAATAAGCACATTTAACAGATGAAGTACTTGCTGGCATAGGTGAGACAATGATCACCTGAGAACAATAGCAGCTTCAGAGACTATAACCTCTCATGATGGAGAAAAGTGCAAGTTATATACATTAGAAGGACATAGAATTCATGAGAACTACACAAAGGGACAGAAAGATTTCTGGACCTTCATAAGAAAGGAATGTGCTCAGTGACCCCACTGATTATATATATACCTCATTTTCATTTACTATACTAACTACCTTATCCTTTACACCACACTAACTACATTGTCCTTCAATGCACTAACGGTTGTCCTTTAAGTTCAGTCTCATTGAATTTGGGAACCTATTGTGGGTATCTCTCAGTCTGGGAGCAGAGGAAGGAGGAGAAGTTGATCAGAGATGGTTATATAATAATAATACATTTTTATCTCGACTATTATTGGTCAGGCACTATGCTAAGTGCTTTACAAACATCTCCTTGGATCCTCACAACAACTCTGAGAGGCTGATATTATTATTAACCCCATTTTACAGTTGAAAAACCTGAGGCAAACAGAAGCTAAGTAACAAGACTACACAACTAATACATGCCAGAGGCCATATTTGAACTCAGATCTTCTAGATTGCAAGGGATATCTTCTCAATAAAAATCTTAATGAAGTACTGACTAGTTGATTGATACTGGGGAGAGCACGGAATGAGGACTGATGAGTGAAAGTAATAGAAACCCCATCCCCTCAGGATTTCTTCTGGAGTGCTAATGGGAAAAGTAGTCAGCTGTCCTCTTGGATCCAACTGGTGAAACATAAATATGAGTTTCAAAGCAGGGGGGGGGGGGGGGGGGGGGAGTACTACTCTTAATATTGAATAGAATTGGTTTGTATTTTCCCTGGTCTTAAACAAAATCATTGGCCATTAAGAATTGATTTGGTTCATTAAGATTTTCATTTTGATGTGTACATTATCTTTGCTATAAACTGGAACCATACTAAAACAGAATCTCCCTTAACTTTGCCAAAGGAGTAAAATAATAAGTGCGTTTATCTTTTCACATGGCCCTTCTGATGCTTCAGTTAATAAAATTTCCTTGGACAAAGTCTAAAATAAATTGTCCTATAATTAATTGAGTAATATTGTAGAAAGACTTTAAAATAAGCATTGTCTCTTTGATTTATTCATTTAATAAAGATTTGTTGTTTATTAAGAGCCAATAGTTAGCAGAGTAATGTGTTAGACAATGAAAGGAATGTTTCTTTAGATAAGACAATCTCTACCCTCATGGAGTTTATAGTCTAGTAGTGTGATACACATATAATACATGATCAATGCATTGGATATTTGTAAACAAAATATTTGAGGTCTAAGGGGAAATGTTATTATTGACTTGGAGATTAGTCAAAGCTTCATGGAAGAGTTGACATTTGAGTTGATCTTTAAACTATAGGCACAAATTTAATTGGTGAAGAAAGTGAAGGATATTCAGAATAAAGCAAATGGAAAATACTAAGGCACAATAGTGGTAAAGTGCTAAAAGTATTTAGAGCTCAGAGTTATTAATCAAGCTTAATTGGATTATATAATGTGCAGAGGAAAGGAGAGTGAAATAGGGCTAGAACATAGAATGGCAAGAGATTTTCAAGGGCTTTGAATGCCAAGCAAAAGAATTTGAATTTATTCTGTTGGTAATAATGAGCCATTAAAGATCTTTGAGGAACAATAATCATGATCAAGTCTATGTCTAAGGTAAATAAATATGATGATTATACAAAAAGAAATAGGTTGGAGAAGAAAGAGTGGAGAGGACAAATATCTGTAAGGAGATTATTACAACAGTTCAGGCAGATTAGAAAGACCTATATTAAGGTGCTATCAGTGGAGAAGAAATATAAGAGAAGTTGCCAATTATGCCATTATGAAATGAAAAGTGTCTATTGAAGATGACAGGCTTCAAATAGTTTATAACACTATAATAAAATTTGTAGAAATAAAATGCCATAATAAATAGAATTCTGTACTTATCATCAGAATAACTTGGACTCGAATCCTACACTTGACACACCCTAGATCTTAGGGAGATCCTGCTACTTTTATATTGCCTATTGGTTAGTCAGTTCCTCTATTTGGAATATTTAAATAAATATGCCTCTCTCCAATTTACCTGGTCTTCTTCTGTTCTTTTACAAAAACTAAATCATCTTCTGCTAATATTAAGTTCATTACAGAAGATATGAAGTATCTCTTGTCTTATCAAAGTAACATATTCACTTCAACAAAGCTTGTGTATTTTGCTAAATGCTGATCTTGGAATAACAAAGAAGTGGACTTAAGGCCTACCTCTGATATCTTTGCAATCCAGGTCAAGTCATAAGTGATTCTGAACCTCAATGTCCTTATTTGTGGCTGGAGATAATAACAACATTTAAGTCACAAGGTTATTGTGAAAATCAAATGACATAATGCGTGAAGTACTTTGCATATTTTAAAAAGTCATATGGGCCTTATTAATTAATGTTAATAAATATTTATTATAATATATAATACATTAATAAAAACAATATTAGCATTATTATTACCCACAATCCCCCTCATCACCTTCCCTAGTATTTCATTACTTAACCAAGCCAACTTGTGGTACAATATATTTTTTCCTGTCAACATATCCTTTCCTTCAGTTAGTATCACATTAAAAAATATATATATACTGCAGTCACAAACAGGTATTTTTGACTTTACATGCAAAGGGTTGTTTTACAACTTTTCCAAAAAACATTAAACTTGGATGACAGTTTCATCTCTCACCACCTGGTCTAAAGCTCCATCATTGTGTCGGCTTCTTAGGTGAAACCCAGCCCCTAATGTATATGGGTCTGGCTGCTTTTATGTTACATTAAGGTAAGTATCAGGTCTTTGGAATGCAACATTAAACTCTTGAATGTAAAGGAATATTGTGGCCTCCTCCTTAAAATTATTGTCTTGGGTGCTACTTGCCAACTTCTGCCTGCAATGTTGTAGCATCTGCTGTAATCTCTGAGTTCATCAGGTAAGTGGGGTTTGGTATGAGAGACCAGCAAGAGTTTTCATGGTTTAACTGATATTTCTATACTTCTGGGATAGTGCCAATTCAATATCAAGTAGGCGAAAGCCACCAAATTACACATACCCTTAATAATTACAAATATTACTGAATTTTTGTTTTGAATGTTTCAGACTTTATTTCTTTCTAGAATGTAATAGACCAAGAGTTAATTGAGATTTCATAGATTTTGAGTTAGAAGAGATCATCTAGTTCAATCCCCCTCATTTGACAGGGAAGTAAATTGAGGCCCAGACAGGTTAAGTGAGCTTTTCCTAAGTCAAAGAAGTAATATATAGAAGATCAGGATCCAAACCCCAGACTTCTGGTTCAAAATCCAGCATCCTTTCCATTGTAACATGCTGACTGAATTGCATATGGTAAGGAAAAAAATTCTACATCACTTGATATATTAGAATTTTCGTTTGTGATGATGAAGAAATTCCAATATAAATACAAATGATTTGTTATGTGATGTTGGTGTTAAACATATTATGTGGTAAGTAGAAAGAAACAAAAGAAACACCAAGTGGGATTATAGGCAATATACACCAATTAGTCAAGAACATGGAATATAAAATGGTACGGAGAGTGGCAGTACACTGAATACAGAGCAAGATTCTAACATTGCCCAAAGAGAAAAAGTACTGATGATCTGGTTGTCTTGAAATGAAATTAAATAAATCTGAGACACTAATAATTAATTTACTAAGAGGTAGAAAGATAGCAATGATGCTGTATTCATGACCTAGAGGTGTCTTAGAAAATGAAAGAAAGTAGAAAGAAAAGATTTAATAAGGAAAGCGCCTCACTTTTTCTAGGAGAAAAAAAATTATATGGAACATAAATTAAGTATGTCTGTGGTATTTTCTTTTTTTATAAGAAAAGAAGCAAATTGTTCCATCTGAGCACTATTGAATCAAATTTGGACTTCCTAAAAATTTATCAGTTGATAAACCAGCATTTAAGTTCAAGGATACATTCCATTCCTAACCCTCATTTTTTTTCCTTTACAACTTTTGGAAATAAATTTTCTTTAGCACTGCAATTCCTCAAACATAGTCTTTTAGTGCAAAAGCAAATAGTTTGCAAACAAGTAAATTAGCCAAATTCTTCCGGGGCTTTGAAAGAAAGGTAAGAACTCTGGAAAACTATCTTAACTCTTTCTGACCACTAGTACTGCAATTAAAACTCTAACACAGCCATCTTAAAAGTATGGCCCTAGAAATTACAAATGAGATTTCAAAATTATTTGGATAGAATAATTTGCTTCTTTTATTATAAGAACAAAAAAAAATCCAAACGACTTTAATCCAGTCCGTGTTCTATTTCTCCACTCCAAAAAAAAGTTACTTTCTGAGTTAAAATGTTATTTTCCCCTCTGATAATATGTGGATCCCGGTAAAACCTAATATATCAAGCATTTTAAAAACTTGTAGTTCCTCTGATTTGCTGAATGATGTCCCCTTTTCCCCATTTTTTAGTCAGAAAAGATACAGATAAATAAATACAAAACAGAAATTTGCCAATGTCTCTGGATTAATCTATATAAAGATTCCCAGGCTTTCACAATCTTGCCATCAGACTGATATCCAACTGTTCAGAAATAAGGTCAGAGGATAATAGTTTTAAAGCTGGAAGGGACTACACAACAGATAAGGAGAGCAAGGCCCAGTAGGTGTTGGTTACACAGACAGTAAGTAGCAGATCTGGGACACAGGCCCAAATCATCTCTCAACGCAGCACTTATTGCACAGCATAAAGCAGCATAGGATCATTTCCAATATATATGCCCTTTTAGCTTTCAATAGAAGGGCCTAGGTAGATCCTTACAGGATAAAAGAGAGTGGAGAAAATTCCTGGTTATCTAAAGAAAATTAATTGCTATGTAAGACAACCAGATCCTGCAATATTATTTCTTTTCTTCCTTGTGATAATTTTACTTTTACTGTTTCATGGTATTGAAGAAACATCACAGGGAATAGTTCAGAAACTTGCAAAGAGTAGCCTCAGCTAGCCTATAGTGTCTAAAAGTTGTGGAGAACAGAATACAAGCACAACTTAAAGAAAAAAGTCCTAAAAACATAATTTCTTCAATGTTGTTAATAATTAGACATAATCTCTTGCACATAGAATAAATGCATATCAGTAATCAATTAGTTAATAAGTATTTAATAACTACTGTGCTTAGATACTGGGAGTATAACTGACAAAAATTAAATAATTCCTGTCTTAAAGTAGATAATATTCTATCAAGGGATAAAATATAACGCATATATAAATACACAAACAATAAATAAGAGGCAATTTGGAAAACAAGTACACTAAGGCTGAATCAAGAATGATTTCACATAAAATAAATGAATTGATGGGTATATCACAGATATTATCTCATTAATGGTATATTTAGGTATTTAAATATATGGCCTGAATATGTATATATGTTGTACAAATGGCAAACACTAACTTTTTATACCTGCTCTTGTCTAAAAATAGCTTAAATTTTCATATATTATCAAGACTTGGAGAAAAGGGACAATGCAGAAGAAAAGTCGCTTGCTTGTAAGTCAGTAGGGAAAGTTTAACAGGCCTGCTGGGTGTCCTCTTAATGCCTGATTAAATTATTGTGCTTTATATGCTAGAGTCCTGGGTCACTTGTGCATAAAAGACAAAAGCAACTTCAACTTGATATTTCTGTCATCCCTGCTGTGGGAAGAGTCCCTTTCCTGGTTTATAACATCAATCACTCTTGCCCATAAATCTTAGTGGTGGATATGGTCATTTAAATCTCCACCTGCACAAACAACAGAAAATAAGAGAGTCCATAAATCTCTATGCTGGTGATTAACAAATTTTGGGTCCACTGGCAGGGATGTTATAGTTAGAAGGGTAGAGGGGAAAAGGGGAGGAAAAAATGCACTAATTCATTAATAAAGACTGATATGCTGACAATTTGTTTAGTTTACAGCACAGGAGAAAAGCAAACAGGGCATTGCTAACAAAACAAAACGTTAGAGGTTAGTGAATTCCCAGCTGAGTCCAGGATTTAAAGATATGATAACCTAGTGTTTTTATCCTATCAAAAAGGGAATACTATCTCTGAGTCAAATGACAAGAAGCTACCCTCAAGCTTAAATCCAGTCTCCTCTTAAAAATATGAAAAAAAGATTGAGAGAGATCAGGTAAGAGAATCATAACTTCTTACTCTATCTTTCTAACTTTAATCAACTCTCTTACAAAGATATTTTTTTTTTACCCGTCGTAGGAAGAATTCACAGAGATGGTCCTTTTGATGTGATAAAGAATCATTTCTCCCTACGAGGCTAGTTAAACTAGTAGGGAATTTCCACATAATACCTTCTTACAGCTTAAAGGGAGCGTTCTGACTACTTAGGAGAGTTTTCTAGTCCTGAGCCAGGAAGGAAACTGACTGGCAGAACTTGGCCTCTAGGTGGAGATAATCCAAGAGTGAAGAATTCTTCATAACCTAGGAAGGAGAATTGGAGATTGTGGAGGTGGGAAGCAGATAAAAAATATATCTCAAGAACAATTAAAAGAGTTGACTCGAATATTAAATGTTTTATAAGGAAATATCTTAAATATAACACTTGCTGGAGGAATTGATTTTGTTATCTCATATTTAACCAAGGTACAAATACAAAGAGCCAGTTTTCTGGCTCTTTTCCTGAGTGTGTGTATGTAATGTACTCATATATGTGTGTGCATGTGTGTGTATGTGTCTGTGTAATCTAATGGTTTTTGTGGTAGCTCTGATATCTTCCAAAAGGACTTAGTATCCAGGTGCATTAAATAGTATTTATATGTTCTATTCTTCCTCAGAGAAGATTTTATTTTCTAAAGAATCATTCAAATTTTCTTACAGGTTCAGTCCTATTGCTGTTTGGTTTTTTGAGAATAAAGTAAGTGACAGAGGTTTGTGTTTCTCTTAATTTAACATGGAGAACTCACATTGAAATAATACACTAAAGCTTTAGAATGTAATACTGGATCTCTGAAGGAATAAATTTGTCTTCTGGAATCTTTTTTATTAATGAATTGTTGGGGTGGTTGGAATTTGAGGTTAAGAGAAAATATACTATTTGGATTTGGGGAGGGAGATGAGGAACAAGGGGAGAATGTGCTTTAGAAGTTCCCTTTCCCAAAAGCTGCCCATAAGACTCCTGAGGTCCTTTTCAATCTTAAATCTATCTGTGCTCAATGAATCCTAAGGAGTCTGGAAGGAAAAGAGACTCCCAAATGAGCCGCTGGGTGATAACCACTGGAAGGGGAAGAGGCAAGGAAGTGTCTAGGAATGACTGCAGCCTGTTTCAGTAGGAATGATTTAAATGACAAGTTGGGAATGAGTGGCCTTTGTGCGTTTGTGTGATCCCCTCCTGTTGTGGACTAGGTTTGTGAGTGTGGTTGTGGTTGAAGCTGGGCCCCTCCCCTGGGCTGCTAGGATCCGCCTCTCTATTCCCCAGATAAATTACTAGTGTCCACCAAATTCCTCAGCTAGCTCTCTCTCTCTCTCTCTCTCTCTCACTCACTCCACTACGGGTCATCGTGTACAGGGGGTGGGGAAGAGTCTTGGCCTCTTCACCACAAGAACACTCATAAGCCCCCTTTCAACAGCACTAAGAAGGGGAAGGGGGTGGGACCCCCAATAGCACCCCAAACCCCTCTTTAGCCTGCAATTTTTGCTCTGAACTTTGAAAAGGTCTCTCTCTGTCTCTTACTGTGTGTCTCTCTCTGTTTCTCTCTCTCTCCTTTTCCTCCTTTCCCTCTCCCCTGTTCTTTCTCTGTCCCTTCTCCCTCAAATCATGTCCACTGGCTCCCTTAGTGATGTGGAAGATCTTCAGGAGGTGGAAATGTTGGAATGCGACAGCCTGAAAATGGATTCTAACAAGGAATTTGGGACTTCAAATGAAAGCAATGAAGAGAGTTCTAATTGCGAACATGGGTCTCCCCAAAAAGGCAGGGGTAACTCTGGCAAGAGGAGAAAAGCACCCACCAAGAAGAACCCTCTAAATGGAGTCAGCCAGGAGGGGAAACAAGTTCAACGAAATGCAGCCAATGCCAGGGAGCGGGCCAGGATGCGGGTCCTTAGCAAGGCTTTCTCCAGGCTCAAGACGACCTTGCCCTGGGTCCCTCCGGACACCAAGCTCTCCAAACTGGACACTCTAAGATTGGCGTCCAGTTATATTGCTCACCTGAGACAGATCCTGGCCAATGACAAGTACGAAAATGGTTACATCCATCCTGTCAATCTGGTAAGTTACTGCTCTAAGTTTCTCCAACAGCCTTCTGGCCAACCCAATCCCCTCTCCCTCTCTTCCCCACCATCCCCACCCTCGCCCCCTGCTCACACAGATGCGTGGGCACACCCGGTGTATATAAGAGTGTACCTGTGATCACTTACACACCACCAAGTGGGACAATCATCCAGACACTTCCTCAGTCGGGGACCTTTCCTGAAACACTGGCCTAATGTTCCATCTTCTCTCCTTTAGCCTTCATGCAACCTCACAGGGCCTCCTCACTCCCCTCCCAACCCACATAGCCTACTTGATTTATACCGTCGTTTAACGTGGCAGTCCAATTAGGGGTTTGCAAGTCTATTAATCTAGCGAAGGGGAGGGAGCTTCGGCTTTAGTGCGGGCCAGGAGCAGAGGGGTTAGCATTAGACACGGGGGAAGATTGGCAAGAAGCTTAGGGAGAGGTCAAACACCCAGGGGAGGTTTTTCCCCCACAAAACTTGAGAGAATTCGCTCCTATCCATCTCTCTCTCTCTCTCCTTTCCCTAGCTAAATCCACTATAAATTAAGGTTTCTATTTGCCTTTGTGTATTTGCTTCCAAAAATGATTCTTTTAAGAAATATGTCTAGTATTGAGATTTCCTAAACCTTGTTTCCTGATATTTGGTTCTTAAAAATGAAAATTGAATAGCATATGTTTTAACCAAGTGTGAGTAATCTGAAGTTTCTGCATACTAGCAAGCCAGGTATCTGGGACCACACATTCTTCAGCGGCCAAAAACAGATGTCTTATCATTATATTCCTATTTCAAAATTCCAACAGCTCTCACCAGTGCAGCTCAGTCACAATGGTGATTCTCATTGAAAATTTAAGATCCTCTTGGCTTCTGTCAAGATTAAAAATAAATTATTGCTTAAAAAATAAATGTTTGGCTAAACTCTGTGTTCCTCCACTTGAGTTCTGCAGTTTGGGGAAAGTCTTCAGATTTTGTTATTTTGTAATCAATTTGCTTATTTTAAAACTTTTAGTCTTAAAGGAGAATAAACAACTGACTATCTCCTCTGTTTTTCTATGATAAGAATGCGAGATTTTTCTTCGAAAATCGGCTTCTTATCAGTTCTGCATTCATTAAGAAAGGATTCTTCTCCAGGAGGCATAGATAGCACCACAGCACCAGGACTCGAGCCTTGAGCTTGGTTGGAGTGAGGGAAAGAATTTTACTTGTCTGCAACTCTTTCAATTAAAAGTTCATTTTTTTAAAAAAATAAAAGTTTATTTTTTAAATTAAAAAACCTAGAAAACTCAATAAAATGAGAGCATTGGCACAGCAGCTACAGCTGAAGTCTTCTTTTGATATTCTCAAGTGAGTTTTGATTATAAATCAGAAGAAGGAGGAAAGAGGAGAAAGCGGCTTTTCCTACTTCATACGGGAATTTTCCCCTTATTTATCATCATAGTTGTTATTGTTCTCATTTAGGAGCTCATAAAACCAATCATTGGCAAATCTATTACAAATCTGTCTAAGGGATACATAAAACAGGAGTGAACTTACTAAGAATGAACAGTTGACATAACAAGATAGCTAAAGTTCGGCAAATGAGAATATGTAGAGGGGAAAAGCAAGAAAGGAAAGGAACTAGTATTTTGTGAGAGTGATGTAAAGAAAACATATTTATTCAAAAATAAGCCTAATCATTTTCCAGAGTTTGCTAATTTCTATCCTTCTTTCCTTTTCAACTTCTCTCTTTCATTTTCATTTCATTTTCTTTCAATTATTTTTGGAGGGGTGGAGACACACTCACAGAGAGAGAGAGAGAGAGAAAGAGAGAGAGAGAGAGAGAGAGAGAGAGAGAGAGAGAGAGAGAGAGAGAGAGAGAGAGAGAATAACGTTACTGAGGGATACTTTAACTTACACCTCAAATTTGTACCCATAAATAGGAGTGACCCTCCTTAACTCCCTTTTTTTCAACTCCATCCCTACTCCTATTCACCACCACCCCAAATATTCCACTACTATCTGCCCTCCTGCAACCTCCATCTTTTCCCTAACTGCAGACTTGGCCCTTTATGGTGGCTGGAAAACCAGAGAGTGACCTGAAAGAAGTGGTCAACGCAACCCGCTTGTGTGGAACAACAGCATCCTGACCAAGGAGATGCAACCCTGGAAAGACTTTCTACTGGAGGGATCTGGGGGCAGGAAAGCCCTCCATGCTCTCCTTTCCCCTCCCCTCTTCTTTCCCCTTCCCCCCACTACCCATCCCTTCTCCTAAGGAACACTTTATAGCGACGAGGAGATTCATTTCCAGACCAAAGAGGAGACCAAATGTACATTTAAATTTTCCCATCTATTTAACTTTATAAACATGTACAATGAATGAGTGACTCTCCAAGCCTTGCTGGTTCAAGTGCAATATATAAATATGAATATATAAATATATAATGAAACCTGTCATGTGTATCTTTTGTACAATATGTTGTGAGAATGTAGATGATAGAATAGCTGACTTTGATAGTCACATCTATAAAGTAATTCACTTTAAAAGATATATTTTTTCTTCAGAATGATTTTGCTACTTCTGTGAATAAATCTTTCTTTATATTTAAAAAGAAGAACTTGATACTGTTGTATTTATTTCTTTCATAAGATAAAGGGAGAGGAATGGAAGACTAAGGGCTTTATGGATTTGGGGGAAGAAGTATAATTTTTAGATGAAGTAGTTGAGTTTGTTAGTTCTGAAATCCAAACCAAACTTCTGAGTTCACTTGAGTGAGAATTGTTTAATACAGGTTGGTGAGATAGGTATCTTTTGCTATGAAGTTGTAGGCCATATTTTATTATCATTGTTTTAGTTGGGATTCTGTGATTGCAAATAATAATAATAATAACGACTATCTGGTCTGTTTTTTTAAGAGAGCAAAATACCCAAAAGGAAAACTTCTACAGAGACTCTGCAATAACAGTAAATAGGGAGAATGAAGCTAATTTGAGTGGAATCAGATGGATAATGATGCTCCAGATAAAATGCCTTAGGGAACCCAGAGGGCAACTGGGATGGAGCAGGGAGAGAAGAGATGACTTTTTCAAGGTTTTGCAATGTTATCAATCAATTTGGCATGCCTGTGAATTTCAGCTTGTATCAGTTTTCAAGGGTGCACAAGAAATTTACCAACTTCTATTTGTATTCCAGAAAAAGAATAGAAAGGAACCAAGAACTTGAAAATCCAAAAAGTTTTGATTTCTTTCCATTAAGAGTGCCTCTCTATTCCACCACTCCTTTTCTTCAGTTCAACTGCCAGTATTTCTATGATTATTGAACTTGTATGGACACATTGTGGTTGAGGGTTGTAAAGAGAGTTCCCCATTTTCCCCAAGAACTTCCCGCCAACTTGGGTTTTAATTTAAACATCTTTTAGTTAAACATCTTCTAGTCTATTGATCAGCTAGTCTGTGGGAGATTAAAGTGAGATAAACAGAGAAAGGAGTCCAAGGAGCATGGGTCTGGGCTCCCTCTACTGCCCTATTGGAGACCAGAGGCGGCTGATGCACCAGATCCCACCGGGGCTGTTTAATTTTTCAGGGTTATGACCGCACTGTTTACAAGATGTCTTTGGTTATTTATGCTGTTATTGCTAGCAGAGGGGCTTTAAATTTCCGCTTCACTTGCTCTTTTCGATGGGAGGAGGGGATAAAACGGGGGCGGGTACCTGAGTTGAGAGATTTAACCCAACCCCATTCCTCTCCATCCTCCTTACCCTCAACTCTTTGCAGAAACAGAAGAGAAGCTCTGTGATATTTCTGTCGGTCTGAGTTCAGGGGTCCCCAACTTGGCCAATGTGAAACGAACAGAGAATGCGTACTATGTAGGAAGAATTCTGCACTAGTATATATTGCTTCCAAGGTTGATTACAGCTCCAACAAATTGCAATTTAATCTGGGGCGTAAATGGGAAAGAAGTAGGAGAGATTATTTTAGGATGTTCCTCGCCTCCAGATGCGTTTTGCTCCTTTTTTCTTACCAGCTTTAAAGGTTTGTTTTCTTTTGTTTTCCCTCCAAAAAGATCTTACTCTTTTCCTCCTTCTCCTCCAGCGCACATTTCACCTGCTCCAGCTGCCTATTTCTCGCAGGTGCATCAGCTACAACTATGAAACACTTCTGCTTAGCAAGTGGGTGATAAATTAGTGCGCGATTTGTTTGTTCTTCTGGTGTCTTAATTCTCTGATCTCACTTAAGCGTCAACCTAGAAAATGACCTTACAAATCACGTAACAACCTATCTGTGACTGGACAAGACATTGTCAGTCAACTAGAACCGTCAGACAGAAGGTAAGCCCAGAGCTGCAAACCTAGTCGACTTTCAAAAGGGACAAGAAAAAAGCGCCCCCCTCCCTTTTTACTATATCAGTAACGTAAAAGTATTCTACTGATAATACTAATCACTAGAGCACAGTGACCCCCACACCCACGCATCCTGTCTGTAAAAACAAATTCGGGGAAGAGGGAGCAAGTAGAGATGCTCCCAGCGTTCAGACCTAAGGCCACTCTTCTGAAGGAGGGGAATTGCAAGATTTGAGATTTTTTTTGTTTTTTTTTTTTTGGTCAGTCACTGAAAAAAAAAAAGTAAGTTTTTGAAATCTCCTGGAGAAAGCGGCTTTATCCCAAATAGGAGTTGATGCAGACGTCGGGAAATTTCCTCTATCTTTGATCAAGTCATTTACGTATCAGATACTCTCAAATCACCTTAAATAGTTTTCCGAACTACATTAGAAGACAATGCTCTTTACAACATCCCTTGTCCGGGTGTCACCAATGAATGGTGTAAATTAGAACTCGAGCCCAACTTATCTGAAGCTAAGGTCAGAATCTTTATTTTATTTCAGTCTTGGGCTTCCCCTCAAAATCCGCAAAGTTTTCAGAAGAGACTGAGTTTTGTAATAAATAAGATAAGAATAAACCAAACCTGAATTTGCATCCGGCCTCCATCATTATCTACTATGCAGTCCTGGGTAAATCACTAATTTTTAGGAGACTCAGTATCTTCGTTTATGAAATGAGGATGATGTCACGACATATTTTACAAGGTTGTAAAGAGAAGCGACTGACCTCACATGAAGCACCTGAAGCACTATATTAGTGTTATCTATTATTTTTCTAGATGGAAAGAAATTTTTTAAAGCTTTTTAGTTTCAAAACATATGCAGGGATAATTTCTCAACATTGAGATGGAAAGAAAATTAAGGAATTTTCTGGCCAGTCCATGATCATTAGAAATAGAGAGTAACTAAAAGACTCTCTTAGCATTAAAGAAAATGGGCAAAGTGCCAATTTTGATTTCTGTGGATTTCAACTGTATTTTTTCAAGGATCCTACCAAGGCATACAGTTTGAATGTGGGCCACCTATGACCCTGCTCCCTTAAATGAACCTTCCATTATTCTCAGTGGTGCTCTAGCTACTTCTCCCCCACTATTTCTTCCCCCCCACTCATCTCCTTTTCATTTATTTTATCTATTCTTGCTTTCTTTGGTTCCTTCAGTCTTCCCCCCCCCAAAAAAAAATCCTCATTTCCTTCTAATAACCTAAGACCAGACTTGGTTTCTTTATTTTAAAAGTTTTTGTATCCTTCTGATCCAGAGGTCTTACTCAAGGCTGAGATCATTTCATTGCCTGGCTTGAAGAAATTGGAGGCTTACTTGAAAAGGAATCATCAACACCAACCATCAGAAAGAATTGCTAGTTCCAAGAGAAGTGCCAACTAGACACAAGAAAGAAATTTAAAGGTCTTCTAAAAAATGAAAAGGAGACAAAACAACTCCAACAGTATCTGTAAAGAGAAAGTGTTGCAAAAAAATATTTTACCCGATTTTATAAAGTCCTATCCCACATACTAAACTGAGCTATAATTGTGTTGTTTTGATAATTCTCTCCCACACTTCCAATCTGACTTTTACCAGCAAATATCTATGTACTTATCAAAGGTTTTCCCATTATTTATCAAACAACTCACTCATTACCAAACTAAACAGAATGGAAAAATATAAGCACAGTTCTCCCTTTCCTCTTGTAGTTAATGATCTGTAGAGAAATTTGGACAGAAGACTGCTAAGATGGTGTTTCTCGGGGAACAGAAAAGGAGAAAAAAGGAGAGAAACCTCTTCAGGTGTTTTCCAAAAAAGATAGCTAAAATATCATTCTTAATATTAACATAAATAATAGGTTTTGTGCTTTAAGATTTACAACATGCTTCCTCTCTGCAACCCTATAATGTAGGCTAACAGGTTTAATAATTCCACAAAACTAGTTGATGTCTGAGCCCACATGCCAACACTGATTTTTAATCTCTAAGAAAAAAATTCTTGTCACTGCACCATGCAAACAACTCATTGACAATCTAGAACTAAGCAAGTTGGACTTTTCTTCAATCGACCCAGAAATCCACTACTTGGAAGGATCTTCAATCTCATTCAGTGCCAAATGCAAACCATTCATGCCTTCCAATCTTGAAGAATCATGTCTTTCCTTAAATATTGCTTAGAAGAATCTTCTCTGAGGGTTGGAGGACTTTCTCTTGTTTTTTAGTATCTCTAGCACTCTAGATTAACACTTGCCCTCCATCTATTCTTTCATTCTAGCTATATAGCCCATCTCATTCCTCTTGTAGGTACACAACTACTCGATGGTGTCTTTTATAAATTTAGCTCACATTGTAGTTCAATTGCATGATTTTCTAATTATAACTAAAGGAGGAAGTAAAAAAGAGGAATAGGGAAGATCATTCTTAATATTACATGGTCAGTTAAAAAATGAAGTTAAATTCACTTGCTTGGAGGCAATGTTTCAATACCTTATTGATATAGACCAGGAGACATATGAAGCAGTACATGGAGGAACAGAAACATATGAGAGAGTCAGGAGAGTATATTATCAGTCCTACTTGCTGGCGACACACTTGTGGGTCAGGAGACACCGTAACTCCTTTCATTGAGTCAAATAAACTTGTGCTATAAATGGGAATTGGTCTCCAAGGTCCACATTCCCTATGTCTGATACCTTTTGCACACCAAACTAAAGCTATGAAGTCGGCCACATTTAGTGCTAGTTTACTTGCATTTGTTTGCTATTGCTACTGGGTAATATGATTCCGTTCTTGGGAGGTCCAATCCAAGGGTATCTATCCAAGGAGAACTTTTCAGCGTCCCAGTTGCCGTGAGGTGGGGAATACTGAAACCAGAGTGAGAACCCAGAGGTACGAAGGACCTCTGTTCTTTTGTAGCTGAGCTTTACTGTACTGGGGAGTTTGACGGTGGTATGAGATAGAAAAAGAAGTCAGCTATTATTTTCCCAAAATGAAATATTTTACCGATCTATCTGAATTTCTTCTTAAAGTCTCTTTAACTGTATTCTTAAAGTCTCTGTCTCATTCCACACAGTCATCCTTTGAAATGCCCATGATGTTAGAGAGCCTGAGAACTCTGTTGATACTGATAAGAACATGAGGGTGAAGGTTCTCCAATTAGTGACCACTCAAAACCCTGGGGGAAGGATGAGAAGAGACAAAGTCAAATAAAGCCAAGGTCTCTAAAATCCATTCTCCATTTTTAAATTCTCCTTTTCAAATACTTCCTTTGCTCCCTATCCCTAATTTGTTCTCTTTTATCAACTGGAAATACTGCTGGGTAAAAATGCAAGTCATTCCTTTCTTTCTTTTAAACCTTTCTCTTCAAGCTTATTTACATGAAGCTAGCAAGTCTTAGCATCCTATGGGGACAGATAACAGCAGCTATATAACTCTTCCTTTTTCAAGTGGGAGGAGTGCCCTAGACATGAGAGGCCTGTGTCAAGACTGAAGGAAGATTGGGAAACAGAAGAAACCTTTTTTTGGTCAAGGGAGAATAAATCATTAAGTTTGAGTCTATAAAGGTTGGAGAAAATAAAGGCAATTAACATTGGGATTATTGTTAGGACAATCTTGAGCTTCAATATTGCAAATTCCAAGTAGAAGAGAACACCTACAATATAAGTGAGACTGAAGGCAATAAATTGAGGAGGATGGGTTTTTAAATTTTCCCCCCAACCTACCTACCTACCTGATTTTTTTCTTCCCGCTTGCAAACTATCTTTTCTCTCTTTACATGGGAAGAAAGTCCATAATCAGATGCCTTAAATTAGTGATTTCCTTATCCTTGAATCATCCACTTATAAGGAACTATTATAAATCACTAATGAAAATTTTATTGTAAAAATGAAATGTTTTAAGTAAATTGATTTTAACATTTAAAATTCATTCTTATGATAAATAAATAAATTGTAACACTTAACACATAGATTTAACCCTCTCTGGGCATTCCTTAGTTTATTTAATAATTTGCTGATTCCAAGTCTTTAAAATGATACCCCTAGACACCTAAAGGAACTGATGTCTCTCAACATATTGCCCTATTCACTGGTAAAACCAGACCTAGCCAATGAAAGCAATAACACAATGCTTGTAAAGATCTGGTTCTTTTCTGGAATAAACATTTTTGTAATTATTAAAGACTATATCTAAAGGCAAGGGGCCATAATGAATAGAGCCCTAGGTTTAAGTCCAAAAGACACCAGCTGTATGATGTTGGGTAAGGAGGTCCATCATTACCATTCTATGTTACATTTAAACATTCATAGTTAATAGGAGCTTGTTATTTGAGGATCCATACAATTATTCCCTAATGAAAATTAAATTCACATAGTAGTCTTAAGTATAAATTCTAATGAATGAACCAACATCACACACATAGAAGATACTATTCTCAGTCTTGAAATCTTTTCAGAATTTTATTTCCAGCAAAGAGCCTATTAAAATTCTATGTTTTACAGAAGCCTAACAGTCTGCCTCTATCACTGATGATTTAAGGAAATAAAAAAAATGCTGAATTTTGAATTAGTTGCACTGGATTTAAATTCTGATTCAACCACTTGCTACCTGTGAGTCCGTGGGCCACTTAATTTCCTTATCTGAATGTGAGTCTCAGTTTCCTCACCTGTAAAATTGAAAAGATTTAACTAGATGGCTTCTGAGGTCTCTTCCAGCTCTAAAACTTGTGCTCTCATTCTGATCAATATTTGACAATTTTCACCTCTTTTATTATATCTGTCATCTTATTTCCTGCCTCTGCTGGAGAGTTTCAGCTGGGGTGATTTGCATCCTTTTGTACTTTGCCTACCTTCCTTTCACCTCAACCCTTGCCCCTTCAGAGTCAACCATTGAAATTCATGAACTTGGAGAAGGATTTCCTCTGCTACTTACAGAAGAAAGCTATCTGAATAAAATTTAAAATACAATGTTGCCACTCATTTGAATAATTTCTTTTTAAATTTTCTACTTATTTTATTTATACTGTATAAAATAAAAAAAGATTTCCATAATGGCATAATTTTTTAAATTGAACTTGAAATTTCAAATCTATAATGTACAACTTGCTATTCATTTTAAATATATAATAATGTAAATTGAAGGATATGAACAGACACTTTTCAAAGAAGTAATTTTTTTTATTAAATCTGTTATAATTTTGTTTTGGAGCAATCCTATTGCAATGTCCAAGCTTACACCTTGAACTTTGAAAGCTATGCTAACAAAATACAAAAATATATTTATTTAAGAAACTATTGTGTGTGGAATACTTTATCAGGCTCTGAGAAACATACAAAGTTTAACTCATACCTAGCCTTGCCATCAAGAAGCTTTCAGTATAATGGGAAAGGGGGGAGATAAGACATCAACATAGGTAGCCAGAAGCCATCACCACCAACAATCACTAACCTACTATCATTGATAGGCAGATAAATACTAGCATTTTGTGATTGCCAATGATCCTTAGGCTAGATCGTGCTTCCAGTAAAGCCTCAGAAGCCATCATCCTAGAAAGCAACTCAGAAGGAGACATGACCTAGAACCTGTATCTGCAGTTGCTAAGGTCTCTAATCTTCTTAGCAACCACAGCTACTGAAAACCAAGAACAGAAAGTTTTCACCACCAAAGTCTTTGTTATTATCAAATGGCTCAACAGCAGAAACCAGTATGGTTTTATCAGAGGAAATAACACTAAAGAAAATGGATTGCCATCTGCTATCCTAAGGATCATGGAACCTTTCCATCAAAACTGCATCTGAAATATCTTCTACGTGTTTTCAGTCTCTCTCATTAGAATTCTAACATTCTAAGAGCAGAGACTCTTGGCTATTCTATCCCCAGCACTTAAGAAAAAGTTTTGCACATAGCAAATCAGTAATAAATGCTTGTCCATAAATTTGTCTACTCATTAAACACAATATTATATGAAACTTTACTATATTAAGAACTAGAGGACCTGGGTTCTAACCCTACTTCTAATGTGTACTACCTGAATAATTTCCTTCATTGTTAAATAAGGAGTTTGTACTGGATGATCTCAAGATTATCTAAGATTTTAGTCTTTAACTTTAGTCTCTAATAATTCGGTCTCTAATATTTATTAGTTTGTGACTTTAGGCAAGTCCCTTAAAATTTGTAAAATAAAGAAGGATTCTTGTGAGAATAAAACAAGAAAACACTTATAAAGCATCTTCCACACCTTAAATGCTAGTTATTAATATCAAACACATGGAAATAAAATAATGTGTTGGGGCAGAATTTATTATTCTTCTCTGTTGCTATCCTCCCCTTTGGGATTCATTCCAATCCATTCATGTGTAGATCCTCTTTTCAGATACTGGTTTCGCAAAAGAAACTAAAAATGTATAGTCTGTGAGTTGAGAAGAATCAAAAGAAAGCAATGTCATGGAAAACAAAGAGAGAAAAGTTATCTATGGATATTATTGTATTTTACCTATATTGTTATATATTATATATACTTGTATATATGCAACTATATTATATATAGTTATGTATATAAAATATGTATTATGTGTAATACAGAGAGATGAGAGAAAGAGAATTATATATCTGTAATTCTGAGATCTTATTGGGGAAAAAATAAATTGGTGGTGAAGAGGCCCTGGGAATGTGGCTGAACTCACAAATTTCCATTCTGGAGTCTTAGCCCAGTGTAATGAAGAATAAAGCATAACTATAAGATAACTTATAAGTGGTCCAAGCATCCAAATCTCAAACTCTGATTCTCTTATTACCATCCCCTCCTCCAATATTTCAGGTGAGTTTACACTCGGAATCTGAAATGATTCATACTTCATCTGAGTCAGGCATTTTGCTTTTTCAGGTGCCTAGATGCTAAAACTTGATATGGAACTTTAACCCACCCCTTCATCTTTTCTCTGGTCATTCTTTATTCATCAAATCTCCTCTTTCTCTCCTCTTCTATTTTTTACCTTTCCCACTGATTACAAATATGTTCATGCCTCACATAATAATAAATCAGAACCTTTCCCTTGATCCTGCCCTCCCTTTAAACTATGCAACATCCTTAATGTTTCTGGATTAAATTATTTCTAAGGTTTTTTCACCTCTAAATCCTGTGATCCGATTCTTTCCTTTCTAGCTAAGCCTGCATAGTCCACAATCATTTGCTCCCACTATCTCACCATTTTATCCTCAACCTCTTGCAGTCTACCTTCCAATCCCACTACGCTATAGATACTTAGATTTTCAAGGATGCTATCTGAGTCATCATCCTTTTTTAGCTTTCAGCCATTCGGGGCACTAATGATCAGTTCTCCATACTTCTCTCCACTTGCCTTATATCACATTGCTTTTCTCTGATACTTCTCTCACACTGTTCCTTCTTGGTTCCCTTTACCATTTCATTCTGTTCCTCTTGGCCCCTCAAGTTTGAATTTCTCTTAAGAAATTAAGTCTCTTAAGCCTCTGTCCTTGGTCTTCTCTCTTTACATTCTCTAGGTTGGTGATCTTAACCAATAGCCATTAATTTATGAATTCAATAAAAATAGAAATGCTTAGGGAATGAACATAATTATCATTTATTGCTATCAAAGATGACAAGTACTATACCAGCCTTCCCAGAAAGTAACTCAAGTCCTCCTGTCTCCTAGGGACTTGTCCTTTCAATCATTTTTACTCATTTTCAGTCTATTTATTGGATCTTTCCTCAATGTTTACAGACATGCTGAGGTTTCTCCTGTTGTCAAAATCTTCACTTAATTCTGCCATCTTTTCAAATTATCACTCCCAATTGTCAAAGTTCTTGAGTCAACTACATTTATGCTCTTTTTCTAACACCTGCTTATTAATTCCTCTGAAGCTGACTTTCAGTCCTCCCACTCTTCTGAAATTACTCTTTCCAGAATGATGTTTTTAAAATTAAACTCAATGGTTTTTTCTCTTTTCATCCCCCTTGACTTCTCTACAATTTTTTCATTGTTAACCACCTCCTACTAATGAAAGATATACTCCCTCCCTTTGGTATTCCTTACTCTACTCCTGGCTTTTCTATTATCTGTCTGATTATTCCTTCTTAGTATCACTTGTCAATATTTCCTGCCTTCAAAGAACGGTTACTTCCCAAAGCTCTTACCTAAGCCCTCCTTTCTTCTTTCTTTATATTCTCTCTAAGTGATCTCAACAGCTCGTGGGAGTTCATTGAAAATCTTATTCAGATGATGTACAAATGTCAAATTCCAGGGCTGCATCATCAACTCACTGATAGATGATCCATAGATATCTCAAATTTAGTGTGTCTACCCATAAAACAGAAGTAGGGAATAATATGGATTAGAAATCAGAATCCAAACACTCTTGAAACAGAGAATAAACACATGAAAATAAAATAATGTGTTGGGGTAGAATTTATTATTCTTTAGCAAAAACAAAATAAAAAATGAAATGAAGAAAAAAACACAAGGGTAGCAATCATGATCTCAAACAAAGCAAAAGCAAAATTTGATCCAATAAAAGAAATAAACCAAAGAAACTTTAATGAAATAATATCAATACTAAACATATGCACTTGATGGCATAGCATTCAAATTTTTAGAAGAAAAGTTAAATGAAAGAAATAGGTAGCAAAACTATTATTAGTTGGAGAACTTAACTTTTCCCTTAAGCCATTCCCTATGGCTTGATAAACAAGCCATAAATAAATAAGAAAGAAGTTAAGGGGATGAATATGAATTCAGAAAAGTTAGATATGATAAAATTGAATGGACATAGAAAGGGATATATCTTTTTCTCATCTATACATGGCACCTTCACAAAAAGTGATCACTTATTAGGATATTAAAAACCTTACAAAGAAACATAGAAAAGAAGTAATAATAAATGCACTTTCTTCCAGACCATAATGAAATAAAAATTTCATCAACTTCAATCAATAAAGGGCCATGAAAGCATAAATTAAAAATTAATTAGAAACAATGGATTCTTGATTAAATTTACTAATTAGTGAGAGAGAGAGAGAGATAAAGACAGAGGCAGAAAGATATCTTACTCTGTGTTCAAAGTGAAGCAAAACCTCTTCTCTTTTTTGTTTTTGTTTTTGGCAGCATATGGAAATGTTTTACATGACTTCACATGTAAAATTGACATCATATTATATATTTTTCTCAATGGGTGGGGAAGAGATAGGAGGAATGGAGAAAATTAGAAATTTCAATTTAAAAAAAATAAATGTTAAAAATAGATAAAGAAAAATAAAATGATTGGTGGGGGGAAATCTTGATATTACTTTGATCATCTCCTTTAAATGTCACTTATTGATGCTTTCTTTGCTATTAGTTTTACTAACTTAAATACATTTTCCCATAGAGGATTCAAGGAATTTTCTGAAAATTTTGATAAATTCCTAGTTTCTTCTTAACATATACGACTATGTTATGGAGTAGAATGGAAACAAAAAAAAAATTAACATCAATTTAGAGCTGGAAAATACTTTAGACATTTCTTCTTTCCTTTCATCCTCCCTTCCTTCTACAGACAAACAACTTTGGGAGAAAGGGATGGAAGGTAAAGAGATAAAAGATATAAAAGACTAAAATATCAGAATGAATAGTTAGATAAGTATTTTTGGAAACTATTTTGAAGTTCTTTCTTTCAATTGGTGCAGTGTGTAGCACAAAGGACTGTATTAATAACAATGATAATAACTATTTCAATGGTAATGATAATGACAAATAGCTCAATTTATGGTGCTTTAAAACAGTCTGAAAGAGAATGTGATGGATAAAGTTGAGGTCTGGGATATAGAAATA